>NC_047090.1:69706231-72106231 GCF_902459505.1 Geotrypetes seraphini | reverse complement strand
TCTCTTTTGCTGCAGACATTGTAACCACTTCTTCTGGGTTAGTCGACTCCTGCAGTTTGTCCCTTGTTCCTTCCCAGCCATTTTTCCCCTCGGTATCTTCACAGGATACCGTCTTCCGAATCGTCGACCCTTTGTCAACTGTCAGCTTTCCCCTTCTTAGTTTAAAGCCTGTTCTATTCCTCTCTTGACGTTGTTTGCTAGGAGTCTAGTTCCTGCTGCGCTCAGGTGCAGTCCATCTTTCCTGTAGAGCTTGCTCTTGCCCCAGAACACCGTCCAGTTCCTCACGAAGTGGAATCCTTCTTCCTCACACCATCTCCTCATCCACGTATTTATTGATTGTAGTTCCTCCTGCCTTTTCACATCTGCCCTCGGTACTGGTAGAATCTCTGAGAACACTATCTTCTGGGCCCTCATCTTCAGCTTCCTTCCCAGAATCTTGAATTGTTCTAACAGCGTGCTTCTTTTGTAGTCTCTCTTGCTGACATCGTTCATCCCGATGTGGATCACTACACCGGTCTCTTCTGTCTCCGCCCCTTCCAGGATCATTCCAATTTTGTCCACGATGTCCTTGGTTCTTGCTCCCGGAAGGCAGGTCACCAGTCGGTCCTCTCTCCCTCCTGCTATGTGGCTGTCCACATGCCTAAGGATCGAGTCTCCCACTAGGATCGCTGACTTTCCTCTCTTCAATTTTCGCTTCGGTCTCAGGTCAATGTCCTCAATGTACTTCACTCTTTCTTCTTTTGGGCCTCGACTAGCCAAAATCTCCCCCTCTTGCGATAGTCCTCTGTGGGTGTCATCCTTGAGGTAATCTTCTTCTTGCTCTCCCTTGCATGTTGTTTCCGTGTAGCTTCTTCTTTCATCTGAAGTTCGTTCTCTTCCACCTTCGTCCTGTATGCCTCTTCAATGAATCTCTCGAGTTCCCTGACTTCCTCCTCAATGTGTCTCTCCGTGGCGTGAAATCCTTCTAGCTCCTGAAACTTGTCCTCTAGTCGCTTGACCTCCTTCTTCAAGCTTTTCAGTTCCTGACACCGACTGCATACATACGACTGTCTCCCCGAGGGGAGATAGTCGTACATATGACAGTCTGTGCAGAACACTGGAAAGCTCATCTTCTGGCTTCCTTCTGCTTCCATTGTTGTTCCTTCTTTAAGATATCAGTTGAGATGACTTGTGCCCGTTTTGTGTCCTTTCTCTCTCCCTATCTGCTGTTGGTGTCCTCCATGACTCTCTCTTTGTGCTGGTGCCCTCTCTTTCTTTCACTAACTGTCTCTGGTGTCCTCACGCTCACTGCCTGTTGGTGGTGTCCTCTCTGTCTCTTCTCTCTCTGTGTTGGTGCTCTGTGCTGGTGTCTCTCTCTCTCTCTCTACCTGCTGCTGGGGTCCTCTCTCTCTCTACCAGCCGCTGGTGTCCTCTCTCTCACTCTCTCCCTCTGCCTGCTTGTTATACTTGTGTGAACGGCTTGGCCCTTTGTGTCTGTCTCTTTCTTACCTTCTGTGCTTTCCTTCTGTACTTGTCGCTTCTTTACCCTTCTGTCTTACTCCGTTGCCTTGTCCCTTCTCAAAGGCCCTTCGCAAAGGCGCTCTCGCTAAGGCGAGCGCCTTTGCCGCTTGCCTTCGCCGCGTGCCGAACGGCTGCGCGCCGTTGGCTCCACCCCCTTTCAAGGGGGAGTCCGACGCTGCCTCTGACGCGGTGGGGGTGGGCGGAGCGTACTCTCGCCGCTTCCCCGAGTCCTGTGCTTCTTCCTGCCTCCTTCCCCTGCGCAGAACTCTGTGTCTCCGACTCTCCCTCTCTCAGTCCATCCAATGATGCCAACTTTGAAATGAAAATAGGAAAACCAAAAAGCTGCAACTGATTGTTTAAGGTGAGTGGACTTAACAGGTTCTTGCACAAGCAAGTTTCAAGATTATTTAAATATTTGATTTGATTGCAAAATCCAAATCCAATGCGATTTACATTTAGTTAAAAATTAGGTTAAAATAAAAATCAAACAAACAGGACAATTAGCACTAATTATAATAAAATAATACGTTTGAAAGAGGGAGGTGAAAAAAAGTGGTTTAAATACAATTCAAAACCAAATAAAAAGGGATAGGTAATGAAACAAGAGGTTGGGAAAAGTTACCCACTTAATTTTCATTTGGCAGTTCTGTGAAATGCTACTTTTGCGATGCACAATAAACATGACATGGATATGACATTTTTATACAGTGGGATTAACAGCACATAATTTCTAAAGCACACAATAAATCTGGATTTATTCCACTAAAGGCGGCAAAGGTGAAAGATGTCCAGAGTTAATTGCGAAATATCTTCCTGAAGTTCATAGAGACTTCTACCATCAGACTGTAGTGCAGGGGTGGCCCTTCTCGAGGACCACAATCTAGCCGGGTTTTCAGGATTTCCTCAATGAATATGCATGAGATCTATTTGCATGCACTGCTTTCATTGTATGCTAATAGATCTCCTGCATGTTCATTGGGGAAATCCTGAAAATCTAACTGGATTGCGACCCTCGAGGAGGGACTTTGACACCCCTATTGTAGTGAAAAAGAGTTCAGCAGATGAAATGATAGAGGACCATGAATGAATTTAGGATGTAAACTGTGCTTCTTTTATTAGTACAACTATTACATTATTAATCGTACATTAATATTTAAGTCAAAAATATGTTAAGAAGCATTAGACAGTTTTCACATTTTTGGTTATTCTGACATTGCTTTGATGACATGCATCAAAGTTAACAATAACTGAGAATGATGGCTTTCACAGGGAAAAACATCTAAATACTAGAAGTGATTTTGTCAAAAATTTTATTTTTGAGAGTTAATCAGGTTTTTGTGCAATGTGCTTCAATTTATACTACTGATTTATACTGGAATACACTGGGAGGAGCCTAGGACTCCCATTGGTCCCTTACAGTGCATCCCAGATTGCATTGGGAAGGGGGGTCTGAAGTCCTAAATGGCCTGGGTGCCTAATGTCCCACATATGGGAGGAGCCTTAGGCACCTGGGCCAATCAGGAACTTAGGTCCCTTACCAGTGTATCCCAAGATGCACCAGGAAGAGGAAGGCCCGCCATTGTGAAGATGGAGCAGGCATCCCTCTGGCTGGCCTTACTACAAAAGGTATGGGAGGGGGTTTGGATAGACTTAGAATTGCTGGGGTGGGGATTGGGGTTTGGGGGGTTGTTGGGGTGGAGGGTTTGGGGTCATGGGTTTGGAGTGAGTGGGCATCCCTCCTGCCTTTGGACTTTAAGGAGAGTTCCAGAGGTTCTGGCAGGAGGGAATGGCCATCCCTCCTGCCATGGAACATCAAGGGGGGTTCAGGGGTCCTGGCATTCAGGGGTCCTGGCAGGCTATGGGACTTCAAGGAGGGGTCAGCACTAATATGTGGTTACTGCAGGTTAAAAAAATGGCATCCTGTAGTAGTTTATGGATCGGCATATGCTTCCTATGTGCTAAAAAATAGATTTTTAATTTTTAGCATTGGAATGTGTCTGTGCGTGCTTGTACGTGGCGCGCGTGTTGGGGCAGCGGCCAGCCTGACTTGGAAGTTGAGAGATTCTGCACATGCTTCTGCAGGATGGCAGCCGGCTTGAATCGGGAGCTGGGAGGCATTGGCGGATGGCAGAGGCATCGGCCAAAGCTGGAGGGCAGCCGCACGGGGTCCCCGAGGGAAGGAAGCCACCCCACTGAAGGGGCTGCGGCACCCACAGGCAGGTACCCACCCCTGGCCCACCATATCAAACTTTGGTTGTAGAACAAATCTTCTGAGTTTGCATTAAGACCTATGGAAAACTTTGCTTTGATATACGAGTGCTTTGGCTTACGAGCATGCTTCTGGAACGAATTATGCTCATAAACCAAGGTACCATTCTATATATCTCTCTCTATATATATCTCTCTCTCTATATATCTCTCTCTTTCTCTCTCTCTCTCTCTCTCTCTCTCTCTCTCTCTCTCTATATATATATATATATATATATATTTATTTATTTATTTATTTATTTCATGTGCTTTGGTTGAGGAACACAGAGGCCAAAAGAGGAACTGGACATGTGTTGAAGGTACATGATTGATATTTATCTTTGAGAAATGACTGCTTACGAATCAAGAGGATATAAGCTTTGCTTTTGAACTGACATGTGTTTTAATATCTGAGTGTGTGTGGTGCAGAGGTTAGAGCTATAGCCACAGTACCCTGAGGTTGTGGGTTCAAACCCTTCACTGGGCAAGTCACGTAATCCCCTTGAGCCTATCAGGACAGAAGGGAAATATGATAAGGTAGCTGAATATAAATAATTAAAAGATAAATAAAATATAATAGTGGTGCTTTTGTAAAATTGGGCTGCCTTCTTCATGACATTTTACTGCATGCAATTTTAATGTAAAAAAACAGCATAAAATTGCTGGTCTAATCATGTCATAACACTAAAACACGATAACATTATAGATGTTGTAAAGATGTCTATGTGGTGCCTAAAACTATATAAACATGCTTAAATTTGCTGAGCGCTGCTGAGTGCGATTCTCTATTGTGCATCTATGTTTAACAGAATCGCACTCAGTGTTGTTCTGCTGGATGTCTAACTTTTAGACATCCTTTACGGAATTTACCCCTTAGTATATATCCCTCTCTAAAGTAACACTGTATTATAAAACTTACATCTTAGACTACTATAGTATCACACCTATTGAGTTTTAACCATAGTTCTTTGTCTGCTCACATCCCACAATATGACACTTCAGCATTAAGGATGCCCAACTACTCTTAAACTTATCAGTGACATCACTACGCCTCTATGTGTCAATTAAACCCACCACTATTACGTGCAAGAAATCCAGTCTAATTCTGCATTTAAACCATAGGGTTCTAATGAGTTTAATTCAAAAATCCAATGATGCTCTTTGTAATTCAACAGAGATTCAATGCCACCTCTCTCCCAAATGGACACTATTTGTTCCAAAATCCTCCATTTAAAATCTAAAATATCACGGCCTGTCTTTAATGCGCTACCATAAGTGCTATTGCTTTTTTGTTCTTCAGCCTAGACTTATGTTCAGTTAAGCGTGTCTTAATAGCATGCATAGCTCTCCCAATATATAACTTGTTACATGCACATATTATCTCATATATAACACAACTGGAAGAACGGGATGTGTTGGTGCGGGACTAGATTTTACGGTCACTATGTGGAGGAACCCAAAAGGACCTTCTCTGGTAGATTCACACCATTGAGAAGTTCCACATTTAACATGGCCACTTATTGGTACTGAATCCGATGAATAATCTAACTGTTTATAGGTAAATATTTCCCCAATTGTTTTCCCTCTTTTATAAGCAAAAATTGAGGGAGATGTTAGTTCATCATATACTGTTAGAACAGGCCAATGCTTCAAAATTATAACTTTAATCTCTGCTGAGTTTAAAGAATATAGGAACACAGCTGAGATCTTGTCAACATCCGTATGTTCTCTATATTGTAACAATAAATCTCTGTTCACATATTTTGCCTATAAATATGCCTTCCTAATTATTTCATAGGGATAATCTTGTTGCAAAAACCTTCGTTGCATAGATTTTGCATGAAACTTAAATTCAGATAGAGTAGAGCAAATATGTCTAACACGTAAAAACTGACTAATCAGTAGACTTTGCATTAAACTCAATGGGTGAAAACTGTGGTAATGGAGGTATTAATTTCTTGTCACAGGTTTTTGATACACAGTAGAATGCAAGATTTTTTGGGGATGTCCATTTGAGTCGCTATAAAAATAAATTATCTTCTCCTTATTCCAAGTAATGGTAAACTGAATTTGGATAGCAATCCCATTAGCCATTGGAAAAAATGATGTAATTTGTCTTCTGTACCTGACCGTATAAAAAAAATATATCATCCAGGAACTTTTTCCAAAACACAATAGATTCAAAATACTCAGATGGATAGATGTATGTCTCTTCAAAAATAGACATACACAAAGTAGCAACTGATGGGGCTAAAGAAGCACCAATGGCCACTCCTTGAATCTGCTCATAAAATTGTTTTTAGAAAAATAGTTTCTCTTAATAACTATTGTTGTTAACTCCATTATAAAAAAAAAAAAAAAGCTGTAGAAATCCGCTGAGGCTCTAGTCTAGCATGTAATATAGTATTTACCACATCCATAGCTGCTTGTTGGGGAATCCTGGGGCTCCTTCTACTAAGCTGTAATAGAGGTTTTAGTGTGTACTAGATGCTAACACCAGCATTGAGCTGGCGTTAGTTATAGCCGCGTAGCGCAGGTTTAGAATGCGCTAAAATTCTGCGTGCACTAAAAACACTATCCCAGCTTAGTAAAAGGAGCCCTAGGTGTATAAGGATACAATGTTTATTGTCACTAGAATCACTTCATCAGGAAGAGTTACTTCCTGTATCAATTGTAGCAAATGTGTCGTATCCTGTAGATAAGATTTCATAAGTTTAACCTGCGATTGCAAGAAAATATCCACAAATTGACCTAATGGTTCAAGAACAGAATTTCTCATACAGACAATAGGCCTGCCTGGTGGCGTACTTAAATCCTTGTGTATTTTAGGTAAAAAAAAATAGAGTTTTGTCTCCCAGTAACGGCGAACTTGAAAATAGGAAAACAAAAAGTGATTGGGGAAATCCCAGGTCCGCTGAACCTGTGAAAAAGAGGGAAAAGTCCGGGAATCCAACTCAAGCAACTGCGCCATGACCGTACAACAAGCTCTCTCAAGTCCCACCGATGGGATTTCTAGAGTAAGAGAGGTCTGGCAGGGCAATCTGGGTGTATCCATTGATGAGCATCAGTTTCGGGAGTGTTTTATCACCCTTTATGCTTTCACTAAATCTGTTGAGTACCAAAACACTCAATATAAAATTCTGCACCGTTATTACTTAACTCGACAGCGGGGAGCCAGTTTGGGACTCTGGGATGATGCCTCTTGTGTTAAATGCAAATGCCAGCCGGGTACGTACCTCCACTCTTTTTTGGACTGCTCAAAAATTACCCTCTGGAGGGAGGTGCTGCCCATGATGGAGGCTATCCTTCAGCAGTTAGTGGAATGGGACTATGGGGTCTTACTACTGGGGTTGCAGGAGCCGCTTATGGAACAGGGTTTGTCTGCCCCTCAGCGGCACTTCCTTTATAATGTCTTCCTAGTGGTTAAGAAAGTAATTCTTTCCAGCTGGATATCTGAGGCCCCTCCTCCCCTTGCGCTGTGGCATGCCAAATTGAAGGACATGGCCACTTTTGAACGACAATGGTATGTGAGCTCTTCCAACAATGATAAAAGATATTATGTGGCTTTATGGGAGAGCTTGTTGCGCACGATCTCTGCTCAGGAGCCGGTGCCTTCATGATAGACAGTCTTGGCTTTCACGTCCCGAGACGAAGATCCCCTTTTGGGGGTTCTCAGGAGTTCTCTGCTTATATGGGTGACCTTCTACTTCTACTTCTTTTTATATTTTCCTTCTGTGGGCCTTTTCCCTTTTCTTTAATTTATGACAGCTCTTCTATCTAGGAGGGGGGATGCATGCTTGCTTGTTTGCTTGGGGGGGGGGGTGCGTGTGTATGAGGGTGTGCCTGTTGCTGCTATGTGTGTGCTTGGTGTACATGGATTTTTGAGTTGGGCTTGGGGATTGTCTATTTTGGTGTTTTTGGGGGTAAGTAAAAATAGGTGGAGTTTGCACTGCAAATAGGTGGGGATTTTCCTTCTGTTTCTTGTTCATGGATTACTTCAGACTTCCTGATGTTTCTGGTCGGTTTTGAATTTGCCAGTTGTCACTACATATTTTGTGTTATTTGCTTGTATGCTCTGGCGTTGCTGCCGCCTGATTGTCTGTGTTGCTTCACTGTTAATAAACATATGTTTAAAAAAAAAAAAATAGAGTTTTGGTGTAGAGGAGTGGGTTAGGCATAAAAAAGTTATTTCCTTAGAAGTCAGCATACCCCTCTCACTAGCTTCAAGAACTGTTTCTTTTATAAGTTGTTGTAAATGTTCAACAGCATCTTTAGCAAGGATAAGTGGTTCTGTCACATAATTGATGTTCTGCTTCATTCAAATAATCTTGAATCAACTGGACTACAATTGAACCCCCCCCCCCCTTGTCAATCCTTGTAATAATCAAAGCTTTGTTATCCTAAGTTCTAACAATGCAGCATGTTGAGATTTTGAAATGTTAAAATTCATTCTATGATTCTGCATTTCCATCTCTGTCAGATCTTTTATTTCTAGTTCTTGAAAGGTATAAATAATAGGGTCCATAGCTCCTGGCAGGTACCAGCAAGAGAGTTGAGCCTTAATTGATATGTCTATACTGCACGGGTTGGTACTGAAGTAATGTCTCAATTGGAGTTTATGGATCAATTGAAAGAAAGCAATTCTAGTTTTGAAGGCATCATATCGAATTGTAGGTACAAAATTCAAGCCAAACTCCAACAGTCCAACAATAATAGTATAACATTTCTAAAAATGTAAATATTTTAATTGCACCATCAGCATACAGGCCCATATTCTATAAACAGTGCCTTAACTTAGGCACTGGTATGTATCAGACCTAGAACTCATGGTTTATGAGAAGCTGATGGATGTTCTCTGATGAGATGATAATCTTTTTGATGACAAGATGGAGGTCAGTGACCTCATTAAAAAGAGAACTTATACCAGGGGTAGGGAACTCCGGTCCTCGAGAGCTGTATTCAAGTTGGGTTTTCAGGATTTTCTCAATGAATATGCATTGAAAGCAGTGCATGCAAATATATCTCATGCATATTCATTGGGGAAATCCTGAAAACCCGATTGGAATACGGCTCTTGAGGACCGGAGTTCCCTACCCCTGACTTATTCCATCAAGTCACTTGGCCTGCTTCTGCTGCATCCTTCTCTTCCAGGACATATTGGAGCACTGGATAGAGGAGAGAGACCCTACTATTCTCAAAGGCATAAAACCCTCCTCCTTCCTGTCTGTCCCAATTGGCTAAGGTTACTTGCTCCCAACTGATACATCTATGAATTCAAAAGCCCCATTTAGAACCCCAGTTGGCTCCAGGAGAGCATAGCCACAGTAAAGGTAACCATTTCAGACAACCTACCAGTAGAAGGGAGGCTGAAATTTTTCCATGAAATGTGGCTCCATGTAACCTTGGACCAGTGGTTCTCAAAATAGTCTGGATGGTTACACCCTTTATTGGCAAAATCTTCTTTACTGCCCCCTCAGATCACTTTAAATGTGCATGTATTACTTTTAAAATTCTATATGGTATCGTCATCCCTCTTGTCCCTTTATTATGGAATGCTTATAGATTCTCTTATGCAAGAGGCGCCCAACAATTCAAACTCTCCCCTCCTTCATTAAAAGGAATCAAGAATTTCAGTCAATCTTTGGTTTTCAAATTATCTCAACTATAGAATGAACTTCCACTTATATTAAGGGGCCCTGGTCCTTTTCAACTTTTTTGCAAATCTTTAAAAACTACTTTATTTACTAAACATTTCGGAAATCAGTCACATTATTCTAACTGTTATTATTTTTTTTATTTCTTTTAGTTATTGTTAACCAAGTCGAGCTCCATTTTGGTTGAAGACCTGGTATACAAAGCTAAGTTTTAGTTTAGTTTAAAAATGAGCTCTCAGCAAATTATTTCTATAGCAGATCTTTTCCCTGTTAAAGGCCACAGAAGTTGAGCCTATTCTCCATGGAAAAGGGAAGTGATTTAACTCCAGATACTTCCTGGTCCTCAAAAAGACAGGAAGACTCCATTTCATCCTAAACTAAAGGGCTCTGAACAAATATCTGGCCAAAGAAATGTTCAGGATAGTTTTCCTGGACATGTTAATCTTGATGGTTCAGGAAAAACAATCGGCTATTTTCTCTAGACTTAAGAGTGCTTACATCCACATTCAGATGCATCTCAGTCATAGGAAGTATATTTATTTATTTATTTATTTGATTTTTTAGCCCGTCCTCCCAGAATGGGTTACAATGAATATATTGGTGCATTAAAATTATAAGTAAGATAGGTACTTAGAAATTCCCTTACTGTCCCGAAGGCTCACAATCTAACTAAAGTACCAGGAAAAATGACAATTAGAAGAGTAATAAAGAAAGAAAATAGAGATAGAGGAGAAAAATAAGAAAATAAACATACTAATAAGATTACAATGATCTAAAGGAATTTGAAAGGTTAAAAAGAGGGGAGATAAGAATAGATGCAGAGGGAGAACCGTTGAGGCAATAGAATTCTGGGGAAATTTAAATGAAATTTGAATGATAAAATAAAACAAAATAAGTGGTAAAACAATAAGTGAGATTAAAAAATATATCATAAACTAAAAAGAAGTGAAAATAAAATCAAAACAGTCAAAACTGAAGTCCAGCTTGAACGGGCCCCCGAGCCAACCGTTGGTCCGATGGCCGGACTGCAGCCCTCCTCCTACCTCAGCTCTCCCCTGCTGGAATGGGGAAGGAGTGAAGACAGTGTCGGGTGCCCCGCTGGAACGGGCCCCCGAGCTGACCGTTGATCCGATGGCCGGACTGCAGCCCTCCTCCGTCGGCTCTCCCCTGCTGGAATGGGGGAGGAGTGAAGACATTGTTGGGTGCCCCGCTGGAACGGGCCCCCGAGCCGACTGTTGGTCCGATCGCTGGACTGCAGCCCTCCTCCGTCGGCTCTCCCCTGTTGGAATGGTGTTAGATGGTGTTACAGGGTTTGGTTTTGGTCTTTTACTTTTCCCATCTGTAGCAAATACAGTATCCAATGCAAGTTGTTTTCTTGATTTGATTTCTCAGATTTGAGTAGGGAAACACCACTACCAGTACCACATTTTTACTACTACTACTATTTATTATTTCTATACTGCTGAAAGGCATATGCCTCACTGTACATTCTGAATGACAATTGAAGGGATGGTATGGTTAGACCTCCCCTAAGTACCTTCCATATAAATCCCATACAGATATAATTCTAATTCTTCAGGCCCTCAGAAATGCCACCAAACATTCAATAAACTTTCATAACATTTGGCTTTATGCATCCTATCGTCATCGGGTCACTGGTTTGATAATTTATATGCAACAATGGGTATGTTTTGATCACATATCGGGTGGCCATGTCGTGAATAGCATGTATAACTGAGGGATCGTGCCCTGAGGAAACCCTTCAAAGGGTGAAACATGTTGGCGACTTTATCCCTCTAGGCCAACCACCCCAGCTAAGTAACATTTACTTTGCAATTTAATGAAACCGATGGTTTTACTTAATTTATTAAACATACATATTGTTGCATATAAATTATCAAACCAGTGACCCGATGACGACATGAAGGCCTCACCACCCAATCATTGCAGTGTTCACAGTGAATTTACTCCAGATAAAAAAATTTTCTTAACTGTTATGTTGCTAGCTACTACAGCTATACTTTGCTATTAATGCAAAACTGAAATATAGAAACAAGTTTGCTCAAACTTAACTTTGAAAGAGTAGCTGGTTCCGACGTGCCTTCATGTCTCTGAGCAGAGTTCTATCAGTTATAGCATTTGACAATTGTTGGAATTGTTGAAGCATCATTGATGAATATTTTTTCATGTAGTGACTTTCTTTGAATTTAAGTAACTCTCTTTAGTCACTCAATAGTAAAATCATTGTGGTTGAGTTTGTTACCCCGTCTAAATATTTTTTGACTGAGGCTGAAGAAAACCGGCAGAAACACCCTCGGTGGCCCTTTTCAAAGGGCTGAAGATCGCTGTGCAGTCCTTGGGGACAGAGTCAAGGCCCCCCCAATGCTGGCTGCTATGGTCGGGTCAGCAGGAGAGGAGAGGGAAGATGACGGATCTTTCCTCTCTGTTCTGCCGGCTGAAGAAAAAAGAACTGAACTGAAAAAAAAGATAAAAACCTGAAAAAAAGATGAAAAAGCTACAAACACATAACTAATAGTAATAACAAAGAATTTATTTAAAAGAGTCCATAGAAAAAGCCTGGACCTTACTCAAGGGCATGGTGCACGAATCACAAAACCTGTGCGTCCCCAAGTTCAGAAAAGGGTGCAAAAAAAAAAATAGAACAAAAAACCCAGTGTGGATAACAAATGCAGTAAAAAGGGCGATAAGTGACAAGAAGGCATCATTCAAAAAATGGAAAAAGGACAAATCAGAGGACAACCAAAAGGAGCACAAAAAACAACAAAAGGAATGTCACCGAGTGGTAAGGAAAGCAAAAAGAGAATATGAAGAGAGACTGGCGAGGGAAGCAACAAACTTCAAATCATTTTTCAGGTACGTCAAGGGGAAGCAACCAGCAAGGGAGAAAGTGGGACCCTTGGATGATGGAGACAGAAAGGGAGTGGTAAAAGAGGAAAAGGAGATAGCTGACAGGCTAAATGAGTTCTTCACTTCAGTCTTCACAAGGGAGGACACAACCAACATTCCGGAACCCGAGGAGATCGTAAAAGGAGATCAGGTTGAAAATCTGGTCCAACTAGAGGTAAGCAAAGTGGATGTCCTCAGGCAGATAGACAGGCTAAAGAGTGACAAATCGCCAGGTCCGGATGGCATTCACCCAAGGGTACTCAAGGAACTAAGGAACGAAATAGCTGAGCCACTTAGACAAATATGCAACCTATCCTTAAAAACTGGAGAGATTCCGGAAGACTGGAAAATAGCAAATGTCACGCCCATCTTCAAGAAAGGTTCAAGGGGAGACCCAGGAAACTACAGGCTGGTGAGCTTGACCTCGGTCCCGGGAAAGATGATGGAAGCGCTGATTAAAGACTGCATCTGGGAACACATCGAAAACACTGGGCAGCTAAAGCCGAGCCAGCATGGCTTCTGCAAGGGCAGGTCATGCCTCACTAACTTATTATACTTCTTTGAGGGGGTGAACAGCCAGGTGGATAAAGGGGAATCTATAGATATCATTTACCTTGACTTCCAAAAAGCCTTCGACAAGGTACCACATGAAAGACTGCTAAGGAAGCTATGGAACCACGGGGTGCAAGGGGAGGTCCACCGATGGATCAAAAACTGGCTGGCGGACAGGAAACAGAGGGTTGGAATAAAGGGCCATTACTCAGACTGGCAATGGGTCACGAGCAGAGTTCCGCAGGGGTCGGTGCTGGGACCGCTCCTGTTCAATATATTTATTAACGACCTGGAAGCAGGAACAAAATGTGAGGTTATTAAATTTGCGGATGACACCAAATTATACAGCAGGGTTGAAAGCAAGGAGGACTGCAAAAATCTCCAAAAAGATCTGACAGCGCTGGAAGAGTGGGCCAAAAAGTGGCAAATGAGCTTCAACATAGGGAAATGCAAGGTCATGCATGTAGGGAAAAAGAACCCGATGTTCACTTACAAAATGGGGGGATCACCGCTAGGGGTGAGTAACCTTGAAAGAGACCTGGGAGTGATGGTAGACACATCATTGAAGGCGTCGGCGCAGTGCACCACAGCCTCAAGGAAGGCAAACAGAATGTTGGGCATCATTAAGAAGGGTATCACGACCAGGACAAAGGAAGACATCCTGGCACTGTATTGTGCAATGGTGCGCCCGCACCTGGAGTACTGTGTCCAGTACTGGTCGCCGTACCTCAAGAAGGACATGGCGGTACTTGAGAGAGTCCAGAAAAGAACAACTAAGCTAATAAAGGATATGGAAGACCTCTCATATACTGACAGACTGAAGAAGCTGGGGCTTTTCTCCCTGGAAAAGCGGAGACTTAGAGGAGACATGATAGAAACCTTCAAGATCATGAAGGGCATAGAAAGGGTAGACAGGGACAGATTTTTCAAATTACGGGGAACCACAAGTACAAGGGGGCACTCAGAAAAATTGAAAGGGGAAAGGTTTAGAACAAATGCCAGGAAGTTCATTTTCACTCTGAGGGTGGTGGATACATGGAACGCGCTACCGGAGGATGTGATAAGCAGGAGCACGCTACAGGGCTTCAAAGAGGGTCTGGACAGGTACCTGGAGGACAAAGGGATTGAGGGGTACAGATAGGAGTAGAGGTAGGTAATAGGGATAGGATTAGAGGATTAGAGGCAGTTACAAAATTAGTCAGGGACACTGTTCAGGCAATTAGGCCTGATGAGCCGCCGCGAGAGCGGACCGCTGGGCAGGATGGACCTCTGGTCTGACTCAGCGGAGGCAACTTCTTATGTTTTTATGTTCTTAAGAAGAAGAATAGTAGAATTTACAAAAATAAAATATAAAAGAAATAATTAGAATATAAAGGCTATGTAATAGAATAAGAATAAAATAATAGTTCTTTAAATGCCTTAATGAAACATTCATGTCACTTGGAATAAACACACTGTTCCTGTGGTTAAACTGTCGACTGGTTGTTCCTTGGAGAAGTGATATACCGTATTTTTCGCACCATAAGATGCACTTTTTCCACCCCAAAAAGGGTGCATCTTATGGAGCGAATACCTCCCCTTAGGCAGCCCAGGTATCCCCCCCATGGTACCTTTTTTTTAGTCCCCTTTCCGCGCTCCTGCCTGTCTCCCTCGCCGGACGGCTCTTCTTTGGTTCGGGCAGAGCGGTGCAGAAGGCAGGAGCATGCTGTTCACGTTCCTGCCTGGTCCGGCGCTACTCCCCGATTGGCTGCAAGAACTGACTTCAGCTAATTGGGAAGCGGCACTGGACCAGGTAGGAACGCAAACAGCACGCGCCTGTCATCTGCGCCACTCTGCCTGGCCCCAAACTGAAGAAGACCTGTCCAGCAAGAGAGACAGGCAGGAGCATGGAAAGGGAACTTTAAAAAAAAGGTACCGGGCGGGGGAGGGGGTTGAGCCTGTGCTGCCTACGGGGTGCCTCTGCTGCCTATGGGATAAGTGCCTCTACTGCCTTTGGGGGGTGTGCCTCTGCTGCCTACAGGGGGTACCTGTGCTGCCTACAGGTGGGGGGGAGTGCCTACACTGCCTACAGATTTGTCGCTCTATAAGACCTTGTCTCGGCCTACCACTAGACCACCAGAGGGGTTACAGGGCAGGGTGGTGGGAATTTTTTTTCCTGGGTTTTCCTCCTCTACAGGTGGGTGCATCTTATGGTCTGGTGTGTCTTATAGAGTGAAAAATATGGTATGTCTCTTTCTTCTTGAGGATGACAGGAACAGCATAGGGCTCATAATCAAAATGAAAATACGTCTAAAAGTCCACCTAAATCAGCACTTAGACAATCAAAAAGACAGGTCGGCCAAGTTCTGATAATCGAAACGGGTTTTAGATGTATCTAACAGCAGCTTAGGCCTTTTCACTGCTGTTGTACGCCCAGAGTAAAAAGGGGATTTTTTTGAGGAAAGGTTAGGGTGGTAGGTAGGCGGGATGTGGGACGACCTAGACTTAGTCATTCTGCAGCGATAATCAAAGGTTTAACGAGACTGCCTAGATGTAACTTATACATTGTGACATAGGCAATCTAAAAACAGGTAAAAGTGAGCAGATAACCACTGTAAACACAAAATATAGACCCCTACACACTCCCCCACTGATCACTGACCCCCCCTCACTCTGCCATAAAAATCAGAATAAAAATGTACATACCTGCCTCCAGAACATCATCACCTGGCATAGGAAAGCCTAGTAGAGCTGCACAGAGGTGGCTTAAGTAGTCTGGGGGTTGGGCTAATGAACCATGGAGAGGAAGACCCAGGCCCATAAGCTACTCTAACCACTGCATGTATGGTGGAAAATGTGCACCCACAACCCCCCCCCAAAAAAAAAAAAAACAACAAACTGTACTGTACTGCCATATGAGTGCCACCTACCATAAGGGCTATTGGGGTGGTAGACAGGTGGGTATAGTAGGGTGTTTTTTTATTTTGGGGGGGCTCACCATGATCTGCAAGGGAGCTATGAGATGTTTATGTGGCATCCTTTTGGTGAAGTTCATAGCAGTGCCCTGTAAGGTGCCCCACTACTCTGTTGCCATATCTGGGTGACCAGTCCATCACTTTGCTGATCCCTCCCACATCCAAAAGGTCTTGTTCTAGGTGTTTGAGACTTGTACACATTTTTGGACGAGAATGCGGTATAAAGATAGACAACTTAGTGGTCTGGACGTAGAAGTAGACAATTCTCAAAAAAATATATTTTGGACGTATTTTTCGGGAATGGACTTTAGAAGCTGCCGACTGGGTGACTAACATTCTAGGCTCAAACCAGACTAGACATTTTTTTATTATGCCACTCCACGTGTCTGTAAGAAGCAGTGCTTTGAGGTGTTCTTATGAACCAGTAGATGAATGCAAATAAGTGTAATACGTTGTAGAGAGTCTAATTGGTTACCATGGCAGATGCCCATTTATATCATTTTCTTATCTGTAATGTCTGATGATCTGATAACTTCACAGAAGGTGATTGGCTTGAGCCCTTTACCTTATGGCTTGAGAAACCACCGGAATGTCTTTGATGTCATTCTGGGAGCTTTTCCTTGGATTCTGGGCTTCAGCCAGTCTGGGTGAGCATGACCAATAGTCCTTTCACATTGCCCACATTTCTTTTTCATGTATCAGTCAGATTGTGGTCTCATCAATTCAAGCTGGTTCAGAGGGAAAATATGTCATGATAGTCTCTTTTATTTGTCCATCATTTTCCAAATTTACAAACCAAGCAGGACTTTACCCTCTGAAGTCATACAACAGCTGGCTACTCTATCTACTTTCAAAATTATTTTGCAGTGAAACCTATGTGTCTAAATGACACTACAGCCTTTAAGTGGTTTTTCTATTGCTGGACTAAATGGCACTACAGCTTTTAAAAAAGCATTTAAAGGCCCACTTATTTGAGCAGGCCTTTTAGGTTTGTTTTTGAGAACAGGATAAAGGGGTAACATGTTTATCATTTGTGCAAAGTTTAATTATTACTATTTTGTTGATGAGTGCTCCTTTAATTGTTTTTGTTATTGTTGTCTATCCTGGATTTAAAGGATTTTATTTGTGTTATGGGTTGCTTGTTATTAATTATCCATATAAACTCTGTACTCTGTCTAGAAAGACAATAGCCCCTTATTCTATAACAGGTCACCTAAAAATAGGCTCCAGTTGTGCAACTAAGTTGTAGAATGCCAGCACTTACTGTAAGCAAGAATAATACAATTATGCATATAAGTGCTAGTTGGTGCTAAGAGGTATTCTGTCTATAACTTAGGCACACAACTCACTTAGCACTTAAACAGTAAGGGGGCATGTACAGGAGGAGATGCCTGGGCAGAGAATGGGTAGAGCCTACATTTACCCATGCAACTTACAGAATAATGTAAATTAGATGCTAATGTGCTGCATTTAGGTATGCACATTTATATATCCTTTTGACATGGTGTAAGTGGATGCACCTAAATCGTGGTATAAGTAATGCTAGTATTCTCTTTTGGAATCTGGGCACCCAGATGCTGTTAAAGAATTAGTAATTTGTGTGTGCTGCATCATGGCACCTAGCTTTCAGTGAATGCATAAATTAATAAAATAAATACATAAATGTGCACCCTGTCTATATTCCGCTCAGAATGGCCACCTGCAAAATACATGTAATTGAAGATAGGGGACATGTCATTGTCATTTAGATATTACACATACTGTATGTGTTTATATTTCCTAGTAAACTAACAAATAAGTTAACACGTGCCTTGAGACTCTAGCTGAGGGTAAACAAATCCAAAATAAATCCAAATATGGTGAAAGCAGCACAGTTTTCTTCACATTCAGATGGCATGTATATAGATTAGGTAGTTGAGGAACCCAGGGGCACTTATCTTTTATACAGTACTCCATGTTCTTACTGAATACAGTGGTAATAGTAGAATTGAAAGCATTTGATATTGTGCGACTTCTCACTGCTGACATGAATATACAATTATAATGTTCAGATCACACTATTGTTCATTCAGTTTTAATAGCATTTGTATTTTACTTTTATATTAAAGTTCTCATAAGGATTCAGCTTATAAGCTTCACACAGAACAAGAAACCTCCCCAATGAATTATGCGCCAAAGTACAATTGTTTGAGATGAAAGTGATATAAAGCAAAAAAACAAATGGAGAAATAATGCATTTTTGTTTTGCATATTGACCCCCCTCTTGGTATCTGACTATTGTACAGCTTCTTTTGTACCAATATTTTAATTTTATAACTGCATGCTACTGGTAATTTTTTTCTTTAGTGTAGTCTCCTTTGTACATTGTATCAACATACATTGTAAAGTGGATGTAATTGTAAATAGACACTATAAGGCTGGATTCTTTAAAAAGTGCCTTTATCAGCAGCCGCCTTCAATAGCGGTGCTGAGTACATGTCAATCACACAATGGCGCCGTTTTAAGAATCGCGACTATGTGAATGGTAGGTGCTGGAAATGTAGGACAGGGTTTTAAACGCGCCTAACAGTGCCTGAGGCCACTTATGGCGTTAGCCGCAGCTATGGTGGCCTTAAGCACTGAAAGGCACCACCTTAGACCAATGGTGCTGATTTTGGAGGTGCCATTTGGCACCTTCATTTTTTTAAAACAGCTTTTTAAATTGTTTTTTAATTGGCGCAGTTAATTACTACACTGATTGAACCAATTAAACCAATTAAGTTAGCTGGCAATAAGGCACCTACCGCAGTCTAACTAATGGCGCCATTTTGAGAATCCAGCCTATAAGAAGTATGTGTATACTCTCACTGGCTACCCATACAAGCACGAATCCAATTCAAATTCCACTGCCTGATATTCAAAGCATTACACGGCTCTTCCCCCTCCTATCTAAACAACCGCTTAAACCAAATCTCCACCTCAAGACACAGAAGAACCTCGAACCCTTTCGCCTTCCCCCCACTCAAATGCACACAACGCAAGAAAATGTTTGACAACCTTCTGGCAACACAAGCAGCAAAAATCAACCATTCCATCTCCAATCTTATAACAATATCAGACAACTTCAAAACATTCAGAAAAGAAATCAAAACCCTGCTTTTCAAAAAATTCATCCAAATATCTTAACCCCTCCTCTTTTACCTCCAGAAGATTCACCTACCTTCAGATAACCTTCCCCCAAATTACCCACCCTAACACCTTCCAATTAAACAAATACCATAAATAGATTGTAACCTACCCTCTCTAACTGCATTCCATATGTATTTTTCATACAGTTCTTCACTGTCAGTTTAATTTCCATCCTATAAGTTCACATAGAATTTTTCTTTTTTCAACCATCTTTATTTTCTCTTCTTTATTAATTTCCAGGTACTTTAGTTAGATTGTGAGCCTTCGGGACAGTAAGGGAATTTTTTTAAGTACCTTCTTACTTCTCATTTATAATCTTAATGTATATTTTCTTCAAACCGCTTAGAACCTAACGGATGTAGTGGTATATAAGAAATAAATTACATTACATTACATTAATGTGTACATGTACCTGGGGTGGGAATTTGGGTAACTAGATACATTATATAAGTGTGGAATCTAATGACTCTACTTCAAGCTTAAGCTTGAAAAAAGATACATATTAGGTACTTTGGATATTTCCCTGTCCTAGAGGGCTTAAAATATAAGAAGTTTACTTGCTATACTGCATTAGCTGTATTATATGAGTTTTTATTGCAAGTTAAGCACTAAGGAGGCAATTCTATAAAGTGGCTGTTAACATTTATGCAGCAATTACTATATGTACATACACAATTAGAATACTAACATATATAAGTATATGTGTGCACATATGCTCCAAACACAGGCATATTGGATATAGTGCATGTTTGACAGGTGTACATATGGGTGGAGTCTAGGCAGGACTTACACATGTGTAACTTAAAGAATACTATAAGTTACATGTGTATCTGTAAGACAAAAAGTAGAAATGTCCTATACAGATTGGTGGACTCAAATGTACACTTCTCCCTCTGTATTCGTGGTTTCAGCAATCGCGGTTTCAATTCTTCACGGTTTGTAGCTTACTGGCTCCTCCCTAAAATTACATCAACTTGCATAGAGAAATAGCTGATTCCAAGTGTTTACAGAAAAAAATCGCTGATTCCCAGCACTTTCTTCACCATATTTTGCCTCTCCTTCAGGAACAGACCAGGTCTCCCACCATGTTATTTGTGGTTTCACCATATTCACGATGGTTTTTAATAGAAAACAGCAAATAACATATGAAGAAAGTTATTTACTGTATTTCTGTATTCACGGGTCTGTTAATCCCCTATCACAGCGAATACGGAGGGAGAAGTGTATTTCAAAAGTTTCCTTTTATTCATCCGAAAATAACTTAATGACTCGACATGTACATGTTTCAGCCCAGATGGCCTGCCTCAGGAGTCTTAAAAATCTCATGGTTGAGGTGAATTAATTGGTCCACAAACGCACATACATTCAAATTGTGGATGCAGAACTATGGATGATTTGAGCCTCTGAAGGAAATACTGGAGCCAAGTCAATTTCATCCGTATTTTCTGTATTTCCTTCAGAGGCTCATATCATCCATAGTTCTGCATCCACGATTTGATTGTATGTGCGTTTGTTATTGCTAGGATAGAGTTTAAAATTTGGTGTTTTGTTTTTAAAATTTAATATGGTTATTGCCTGGATTATTTGGTCTGCTTAATTTCTCTTTGGTCTGGTCAGGGTCCATGTTGATAAATTACTAGAAACAAATTATCAGTTCTCCATCCATTTTTAACCAGTAGCATTAATTGCTTTAGTAATGTGCCCATGTGTTAATGATGCAGCTGACTTCCTCCAAAAGCTGACTATTCTCTAAAACATAATTGCAGAGGTTGTTCATTTAAAAGACAATTCAATAACTGTGCACATAAGTGCTGAGATAATTGACTCTTACATGTGTATGTGCACTATACTGTATGCTATAATTGTATTATCGTATAACTGTATGGGTGCTTATACATGGGCAAAACATGGGTGGGACATGGATAGGTCTCCCATTTATGTTCATAAAGTTAAACATGTGATAAGTAGCATTTATGCACACCCAGTTATTCCTGCCATTGAGTTAACATAAGTGATTGTACCTAAACGTTTCCGCACAAAAGGGGGTTTATGCCTGCACTTCTATAACACACAATAAAACAGTACTTATGTTCTAGATCAGGAGTAGGCAATTCCTGTCCTCAAGAGCCATAGGCAGATCAGGTTTTCAGGATATCCACAACAAATATGCATGAGATAGATTTACATCTCAAGGAGGCAGTGCATACATATTCATTGTGGATATCCTGAAATCCTGACCTGCCTGTGGCTCTCGAGGACCAAAATTGCCTACCCATGCTCTAGATATATATCAGTCAGTGGCGTACCAAGGGGGGGGCATGGGGGGAAGGTCCACCCCGGGTGCACGCTCCAAGGGGGTGCACAGCCGGCCGGATCCGAAACCTCCCGGCTGCTCCAAACAGCATCTCAGTGCGGCTGCCGTACTTAGAGCAGAGTCAGTAGCTACGCTGAAGTGACCGAAGGTCCCGCGATGACTGCACCGTCTACCGCTTCTGTTCCAGAAGAGGTAAGTGATGTCGGGGGGTGGACTGGCAGCTGCAGTCATCACGGGATCTTGCCGCAACTAACTGCGTCTGCCGGCCCAGCCCCCTCCAATGCCACTTACTTCTTCCATCCGGAGCAGAAGCAGTCATCGCGGGATCTTTGGGATGGAGAAGGAAAAGGAGCTTAGTAGGGTGGTGAAAGAAGGTCAGGGTGGCATGGAATCATGGTGAAGGATGACAAAGGGGAGTCAGGATGGTATGGAATCATGGTGAAGGGTGACAAAGGGGGATCAGGGTGGTATGGAAGGCTGTGGAGGGTGACAAAGGGGGGGTCAGGGTGGCATGGAATCATGGTGAAGGGTGACAAAGGGGGTCAGGGTGGTATGGAAGGGTGTGGATGGTGACAAAGGGGGGTCAGGGTGGTATGTAATCATGGTGAAGGGTGACAAAGGGGGTCAGGGTGGTATGGAAGTGTGGTGGAGGGAGAGAAAGGGGCAGATGCTGATAGAATTGCAGGGAAAGAGACATAAGGGGGAAGGATACTGCATGGAATTGGGTTGGAGGGAGCAAAAGGGGGCAGATGCTGATGGAAGTGGGGGGAAGGGAGAGGAGATAGTGAAATGCCAGACCATGTGGGTGTGAGAGAGGGAAGGGAAGAAGAGGAGAGGAGAGATGCCAGACCATTGGAGGAGGGAAGGGAGGAAGATGGATGCCAGACTAATGGGGGTGAAGGGAGAAATGGAAGGGGGATGCATAAAGTTTCTAGAACGGGAATAGAAAGAGAGAAGATGCCATATAGAAGAGGCAGAGAGAGGGTAGATAGTGGATGAAAGGAAGAGGAAAAAAGGACAAAAAGATGAGGAAAGCAGAAACCAGAGAAGACAAGGTAGAAAAAAATTATATTTATTTATTTATTTTTTGCTTTAGGTGAGATGCATCGCTGTTTCTGTGATGTTGTATTGTATGCAGAGTCCAGCTTCTTGGTGCTTCAGTTTAACCTTTGTCTATGTATTTTTATTCTATCTCCCCATTTACAAAACTGTAGAGCGATTTTTAGCGTTGGCATCTGAGCTGTTACCACCGTGGCTAAAAACCACACCACAGTTTTGTAAAAGGGGGAGGAGTTAGTTTGTGATTACATACTAGGTGAAGGTGTTTTCTGTGTGTTCGAAAAGACATGGTTTTCTGTTAGGATTGATCTGTACTAGTCTGGCTTGTTTAGTTTTACAATGGGTTTATTGATGTACTGCTCACTGCAGTATATAAGATGCTGCCTTTTCCTAGACATTCATGTGTGACGTGTGGATGTTACTAAAAATCATGTTTTTCATACAGATGGGGGGGTGTCAAAAATGATGGGCCCCAGGTGTCACATATACTAGGTACGCCACTGATATCAGTGAACTCAATCAAGCTATGCTATGTATGTTAATCAGGTTTTCTATTCCACCTTTACCTATTCAATTCAAGGTTGGATTACATTACAAGAGGTTTGGTCAGTTACTCAGTAAGTTGCAATGGACAGTTTGACACAAACATTCAAAAGAATTGCTAGTACAGGTAGATCAATACAGTTATTAATACAGTTAGGTCATAGTTAAAAATACATAATTACAAGTTTAAGTAGGTCATCATTGGCTCACCGTTATGTCTCTGGAGTTGCATTGGACAGTTTAGAAATGGGCTTTTACAATTACCATTACAGTTACTTCCGGGTTGGCTCCCAGTCTTGGTACAGAAATGCTTTTAAAAGTTTTCTGAACCTAAAATAGTAGGCACAAGATAGTGGTGTAAATGGTAGTTGGTTCCAGCATTTTGCTAATTGATATTTGATGGATAAGGTAATTTGCCTGGTAGACTTTATATTGTTGCAGGCTGGGAATTTTAAGTGGAAAAGATTTCTGGTGTAAAGTGGTCAACTCTATTAGGTAGTCGGGGGCATTCCCTGTCAGAATCTTAAAAAGGCAATGAATTCTTAATTTAAACTTGCGGTAATGGGTAGCCAATGTAGTTTCATATAATAGGGCTTTAGGTGTTTCCATGGTCCTTACTATTAGTCTTACTGCTGCATTTTGAACTAGTTGTAGATACGATAGCAATGTTTTAGAGCAAATAACTAATATTACATTATAGTAGTTTAGTCAAGACGGGATTAGGGATTGCACTAAAATTTGGAAAGCCTCTGTTTCAAAGTATTTTCTGATGAATCCTTAGCTTTCTCATCACAAGGAAAGATTGTTTTATTGTACATGGCTCTTCATGGATAGATTGTTATCAATTTCTAGTCCTAAGATTCGGGATTATAGTTCTAATAGAAAGTTTGTGTCATCTGCTGTCATTCTTGGAGTGTAGTGTGGATCAGGTGAGGATCTTAGCCAAAGGAATTTGGTTTTGTTGTTATTTAGTTTGAAGCAGTGAGTTAAGGTCCAGTTTTCTATGATGTGGAGACTTTTCTTGACAGTGGTAAGGGTGTTGGCTAATACAGCCATTACAGGTAGCATGATCGTTATGTCATCTGCATAGATTAAATGTTTTATTCATGCAAGATCTAGGTTGATTCCCAAGGATTGCATTAGAAAATTGAACACTGATAGTAAGATTGGGGTTCCTTGGAGGACCCTACAGCATAGTGCCAAGTGGTTAGGAAGCCTTGGAACCAGGAGAGAAATGTGCCGATAAATCCGAAATCACCGAAGATCTCGTACATTTGATCGAAATCTATTAGATCAAATGCACTCTGTAGGCCAAATTGGATTATGATTGTGCTGTAACCTTTGTTTAGTAGTTCTTTGAAGGAACTCAAAAACACTAAGGAGTGTTAAAATGTAAACGCTAGAAATACTCCACATGTTAGTAATTGCACCAAATTAATGAAAAACAATTAAAAATGTATGTATAAAGTGCAGCAAGTGCTAATAAAGTGCTTAGTCACCAACCGATAAGTGCTAGAAAGTACTAATAAAAGTACAAGTGCCAGTTGTATATGGGGACCATCATGGCACTGTAAAACATCCCTCATCCAACCTTCAAAAACAGTGTGTAAATAGCTTTAAGTGTTACGTTCACAAAAATATAATCAATGAATCACTTATCTTCAGAATAAAGTGAGAAGGCGGTAAAATGTAATTTCCTGTGCTTGTTTCTGTTTCCACTATCACCCATAGCCTGTCACGGACCTTCTTGCCGACGTCAGAATTGATGTCGGGGGTAAGGCTTCTGAGCCGGCAGCGTGCAATCTCTAGACCCGCCTGCCCTTCCCAGCAATTCCTTCCATTCCGGGTGCTGCATTGTTGAGCGAGGAGTCCCCCCCCCCCACCCCCTCTGCTGCTGCTTCATCGACATATCCTCACAGCAGCGGCAGGAGGTAATTAAATCCAGCGGGAGGGCAGGCTTGGGGGGGGGAAGAGGACAGAGGCTGGAAGGCAGTGAGGGGAACAGGAGGGAGGAAGGGACAATTGTTGGGCCTGAGGAAGGAAAGAAAGAAATCACCAGACAACAGTGGGGGGAGGAAGAAAACAAAGGCTGGAAGGCATTGAGGCCCTGAGTTGGGGGTGGGAGAAGAGAACAAAGGCTGGAAGGCAGTGAGGGGAACATAGGAGGGAGGGAAGAAGGGACAATTGTTGGGCCTGAAGAAGGAAAAAAAGAAAGAAATCACCAGACAATAAAGGTAGGAAAAATGATTTTATTTTCAATTTAGTGATCAAAATGTGTCAGTTTTGAGAATTTATATCTGCTGTCTATATTTTGCACGATATTTGTCTATTTTTCTATAGCTGTTACTGAGGTGACATTGCATATTTTAAAAAGTCATCTGCCTTGACATCTGTGCCCTGTCCCTGCCTGCCCTATGCCCTGTCCCTGCCCACCACTAGACCACCAGAGGGGGAGCAGGGTAAAGAGCCTGGTAGGGAAGGGGGACAGGGTGCAGAGCCTGGCAAGGAGTGTGGGGTTGGGTGCAGAGTCTGCAGGGAGAATTTGGTTCAGAATGCTTTTTCTTGTTTTCCTCCTCTAAATCTAGGGTGCGTCTAATGGTCAGGTTCGTCTTATGGAGCAAAAAATACGGTAGTTCTAGTGAGGTGAGAGTTATATATTCCATGATTTTGATGTGAAAAGATTATTTGTGCAGTATCATCAGACCGCAACCCTTGCAACCAATTCTCAATAGGTGGGTGATTTTGTAATTTATTGGGCAGAGTATTTGTAATCCGGGGTCATCTTACATTGTTATCCATGTTTCGGTTAAGAATAGAAAGCCGGGTTGTAATTCATCATGCAGATCTTTTATAATTTCAATCTTGTTGACCACAGATCTCACATTAACATGTCCACATGGGATTGAGGCAAGTACAACTTCATTAGTGTAAATGGTTGGAATTCTTATTAGGTTGTCCGGGTTTGATTTTGTGATGTGATGTGGTGTAGTTTTCAATGTCTGGGTGGTCCAACCAGTATTGAGATTGCCTATTGCATGTTGTCGGTGCAGTTTATCATAGGGTGACTGTGGGAGGGGGGGGAGTAGCCTTTGATTAATTTGGTGATGATCAGTACGCAGAGAATTATTATGAGATACCAACTCATTTATTAGTTCACTGTAGAAGATTGGATGGGTGTTGTAGATGTATTTGAGGGAGCTCACATTCAGAGATTAGTGCTCTATAGCAGGTAAGTTTGGTGAGGTGCTGTAATTTATATTTAGTGGCTAAAAGAAGTGAGTAGGTATATTATTGCATTGAATTTAAAGGAACCCCCCACTCTATCTGCATTATTCTGATAGGATTAAGTGACTTGCCCAGGGTCACAAGGAGCAGTGTGGGATTTGAAACCACAATCTCAGGGTTCTCTTGCAATTTTTCACAATCCTTTTGAAATTTAACAACTTTGATCAACTTTTTGTCATCAGCAAATTTAATTATCTCACTAGTTATTCCTATTTCTAGATCATTGATAAATATGTTAAAAAGCAGTGGTCCCAGCACAGACCCCTGGGGAACCCTACTATTTACCTCTCAGCCAGTTAATTTTCAAAAGCTGTGCTATGAAAAACCATTCATGAAGAACCTTTCTTATCTCGATATCTTTATATATTAACTTTCACACTTTAAGTCAGAGCCAGTAATTAATAAAAAATTATCTTATGGCCTGACCTGTTAGGAGGAAAAAGCCTCAGATCTCATCGGCTTCAAAAAACCACCTAGATAAACAGTGTCCATGCATGCAAAATCTATATAAAACTTTTGACCAGTAATTAATACAGCTTGTTCAACTTGCATAGAAAAATGCCAACTTATCTTGTTTATGATCTTTGTCTTGTTCTATGCCTCTCGTCCCCTGCTGGTGTTTTTGGCTAGCCTACATTTTGCTGGGAAGCTGTGTCAGGGCCAAGGACTTAGTTGCACTGGTCCATATGATTTGCTACTGTTTATCTTTGTCAAATTGACCCATTACATCAGGGGTAGGGAACTCCGGTCCTCGAGAGCCGTATTCCAGTTGGGTTTTCAGGATTTCCCCAATGAATATGTATTGAAAGCAGTGCATGCACTTAGATCTCATGCATATTCATTGGGGAAATCCTGAAAACCGAACTAGAATACGGCTCTTGAGGACCAGAGTTCCCTACCCCTGCATTACATCATCCAGTGTTACAGAGATATATTTGACTTTCTCAGATTTATCAAAATTGAATACCATTTCTGGCACCAGTTGCTCTCCCACAGCTTTCTCGGTGAAAACAGAGGTCCATACTTACCGTATTCATTCACCTATCACTTGTCCCCGTACACAATCACTCCATCTACTCCTGGCATATCAACTACTCCCTCTCCTGTATTCAACCAACCATTTCAACTAATTATAGGACACCATTCATTACAGTATTTCCCCACACTCAGCCACACCAATTCAATCATTCCAAACTCAGAGAGTCTCATGTTCCTAAATTGGAAAGTCCATGAAGATGTTCTGGCATCAAGGTCAAGTCTCCTGTGGTGATATCCTTCTCCACCAGATCATCAGTCTCATCTACTGCTTTTTCCTTGTCCATATGCATCTGATGTTCTTCGTGATCTTCAGTCTATTCTCTGCCACTGGTATCCCACTAGCCTCTGCTGGATAGAAGCTGAAACTCCAGCCTGTTGAGACCCCTCAGGTCTTCCTTGCTTAAAAGGGTTTGGGCCTCTGTCAGTGATGACACTCTCTTATGTACAGTCTGTTAAAAGTCATTAAAAGTAAAAAAAAAAAAAAAAGACCAAATGGAAAAGTCCAATGATACCACATGTTCTCCTGGGTTAACTCATGGGTCACTTCTCTAAATGAGAATTTGTTATAAAGTGTTGTCCATAGTGCAAAGACCTTGTATGGGTCAATTCCTTTAAATTTTCACACTCTTTGGAAGGTATATCAGCCTAGCAGAAAATTAAGATCTGAAGGAGGGATGAAATTGATTTCCATGAAGGAAAACAGTGTTCGATATGTAAAATTTAGAGCATCAATGCTCTCTATTGTTAGAGTGAAGCTCTGGAATGCCCTCCCTAGAATTCTGAGGATTTGTACTGATCATCTAAAATTTAAAAAGACGCTAAAAACACAATTATTTGTTGATGCCTTTTTATGAACTTGCACTAAAGAATGATTTAGCATCAGTATGGATTGAAGAGATTTTTAAGGATCTTGAATCCTTGTAATTTACCTACAGAGTTGTGCTTAATTGTTGGATGTGTAGATATTTGTAGTGTCGATTTTAAATGGAGTATATTAGATTAGATTATGATGTTTTTGAAATATATTACATGTGCAATGTAGTGTCTGATGAAATATTATGAATGTTTTATATGGAAACCCATTAGCTCAAGTGGTTTAAATATTTTAGAAATAAATAAATAAGCCAAAGAGAGACCACCCTTTTAGGTGGCTCTATCTGGCCGGCAAATTTAGCTCGTGAACCGCTGAATATTGGCAATGACTGGTTATGTCACGCAACATGGCCAGTCATCATCTATCTCCCATTGAATATTGCGGGATAGCCAGCTGTGTGCTATTTAGCTGACCAGGAGCCATTCCTGACCAGCTAAATAGCACTGAATATTGGGCCCACAAGGCCGAATTCTGTATAGGATGACCGGTCTCAGAAGACGACGGGCGTCCTATATAGAATTGGGCCTAAGGCTGCCTAAAATAAACCCAATTCTGTAACCGACGTTTATGTTGCAGACACTGGTTAGAGAATTGGATTATTGTAGACATGGCTGCTAAGCTTAGCGTGGCAAGGGATCTCCCTGCAGCCGCTAGTCCCTCCCCCCGAACAAATGCAGCAAGAGGGCTATCTGATCCCTCCTGCCGGAATACCCACCCAAATGAAACTGGCAGGAGGGTGCCTAATCCCTCCTCCTGCTGGAACCCCTCCCCCACCCTCACCAAAGATATCCTGATTCCATCCCACCCTACCCCTTCCCACCCCTCATAACCCATCCACAGACCCCCCCCCCGCTAACCTTGAATGATGGCCAGCCACATGGGTCTTCCCACCAGCCAGCAGACCCGCCTCCATCAAAATGAGGTGGGCCTGCCCCAAAATGAGGTGGGCCTGCCCCCCTGGTGAATTGTGGGATGCACCAGGGAGGGGCCTATGGCCTGATTGGCCTTAGGAACATGAGCTAATTGGAATCTTAGGCCTTACGTCCCTCTCCGGTGCATCCCACAATGCACTGGGAAGGGGCAGGCCCATCTCATTTCGACGGAAGTGGGCTTGCTAGAAGGTCGGTGGAAAAACCTGTCCAGCTGGCCATCATTCAAGGTTAGCAGGCGGTAGGTCCAGGGAGGGGTGGGGGGTGTGCTGGCATCAGGATTCTACAGTGGGAGGTTTCCAGCAGGAGGGATTAGGCACCCTCCTGCTGCTTTTGTTCTGGGGTGGGGGGTGTTCCAGAAGGAGGAATTAGGCACCCTCTTGCCGGTGATCTTCAAGGAAGGGTGGTGGGGGGTGTTCTGGCAGGAGAGATTAGGCACCCTCCTGCCGGTTTCATTCAGGGGGTGGGGGTGTTCCGGCAGGAGGGATTGGGCACCCTCCTGCCGGTTTCATTTGGGGGGGGAGGGTGTGGGGGTGTTCCAGCAGGAGGGATTGGGCACCCTCCTGCCAGAGATCTTCAGGGCCAGGTGGGGGATGTTCTGGACAGGAGGAATTGGGCATCCCTCCTGCCACATTTGTTCAGGGGGGGGGGAGACCGGCAGCCACGGCCACTAAACTTATCACAGTAGGGAGATCCCTTGCCGCAAAAAGTGTAGCGGCCACATCTACTTACAATGTAGGCCAATATTTTACTGGCCAATGTAGGCGGCCTGCATCGGGAGGTTTTTTAAAAAATAACAAACGTGCATCCCAATTGGCTGGTTAGACAGCGGTAGGATGCCTACCGCTGCCTACAATCGGGACACCGTTTGCAGAATCCAGGCCACAATGTCCAAGGTAACCAACCAAGTAGTTTCAAGCACAGCCTCCAAAGTTTCTAAAATCTGCACTGGATGAGTTGAGTCTTTCATATATGACAGAATATGTTTTCCTTCAGGTTGTAAAAATGTATTAATAAATTGAGACAAAGATTTCAAGATCGATCATTGCATAGATACAATGCATCTCCCTAGGGGATGGTCTATACTAAATAAAGGTGGATGGGTGGTGTTTAAATAGAACATTGAACTCTTTCATAGTCAGCATCCTAGATTTCAAACCAGGCTTTAATATAGATCAAATCAATTCACTCAGTTTAGATTCAGGATCCCCATCCAAACATCGATAAGAAGTTCAAGTTTCAAGTTTCAAGTTTATTAGGTTTTAATATACCGACCATCAAATAAATATCTGGCCGGTGTACATTACAATAAAAATATAAGAAAGGAAGAGGAGTTAATATATTCAATATTTAGAGGTACAGACAGTGTATATTAAAACATAGACTAGACAAACTTGATTGTGAGGGAAGAGGTTTGTGGTAGGGTAAAGTTACAATGTTGAGAGAAAATGGAGAAAGAGGGGATGGGAAAAAAACATTTGGGTGGGGAAAAGTCTTTGAAATAATTTTTTGAAGTTAAATAATTAAAAAAATGACTGAGAAATAGATACTAAACTGAAATAAATGCATCACGGAATAGAAAAGTCTTTAGGCCTATCTTAAATTTATCCAGTTGTTGTTCGTCACGAAGAGGTTGTGGTAAAGAATTCCATAGTGTTGGAGCAGTAACAGAGAAATTTATTTTCCGTGTGTAATAAAAATTTTTAATAGAGGGAATCAGAAGAAGATTTTGATTTGTGGATCTCAGAGTACGAGATGAACATTGTGGGATGAGAAGTTTATGTAGAAATGAAGGCAAATGAGAGGATTTTATTTTAAAGGTCAAGAGAATAATTTTATATGTGATTCGGTGGGCCACAGGAAGCCAGTGGGCATCTTTCAGAATTGGAGTGACGTGATCATATTTCCCTAGTTTGTAAATGAGTTTTATTGCTGTATTTTGAATCAATTGAAGACGTCGGATTTCTTTTTGTGGGAGACCGTTAAAAAGGGAATTACAATAGTCTAGGTGAGAGATGATCAAAGAATGAACCAGGATTGTGATTGATTCGGTCTGTAAGATTGAAGTCAATGAACGAATGATACGGAGTTTATAGAAACAAGTTTTTATTATAGAGCTGATGTGATCGTGGAATGATAAATCTTTATCTATAATTACCCCTAAAAGTTTTATTTTTGTTTCCATTTGGATAGGAACTGATTTAATAGCTATTTTTTCCGGTAAGGATTCAGTATTTTTGGTTGAGAATAATTCCATCAAATTCCATCAAATAACTGACGAGCTTTCAATTCATAATAGCATTGAGACTGAATAATTGTGGCACCCCCTTTTTGTGCCCTCATGATGAATACATTTGCATTCACCTTTAGTTCATTCAGCACCATGGACTGGTCACTATTTAAGTTTGAAAATGTCATAAACTTAGGGGCAAAACACTCAATAACTTCCAAATCCCAAAGTACCAAATCTCTATAGGTTGGCACTAGTGAATTCAAAGCATCAGAGAGTGACCAGCGAGATACAGGTTTATTCCTTGACAAGAAAAGAACAATTGTTGTCCTTGGGTAAGATGGAGGTGAAGTAGCAAAGCGACATGTTCAGTATGGGTCTCAGGGATTTACATGTAAAAAATTGGGGGATATATTGAATGATATTTAATTGATATATGTTGTTCATTTACCATGCTTCTCGTCTTGGGCGGTGGCTGGGTGGGGCGGGTGGGGGACGGTGGCCAAAAAAGACAACCTAGACATCATTGGGGTTTCTGAAACATGGTGGAATGAAGAAAACAAATGGGACGTAGCACTGCTGGGATACAAACTCTATTGCAAAGACAGATCCGGTCAGAAAGGAGGAGGAATAGCCCTATACATAAAAGAAAACATACACTCGACCAGAGTGGACACAATGGCGACGAACAACAAATTGGAATCAATATGGGTCAAAATACTAGGAAGGAAAGGGCCCGAGAAAAAGATGGGCCTGTACTATCGTCCACCTGGGCAAACCGAAGTAACCGATGAAGAAATGAAAGCCGAGATGAAGCGAGAATGCAAAAGCGGTAACACGATTGTTATGGAAGACTTCAACTATCCCGAGATAGACTGGAGTCTTGGAATCTCACAATGCGCTAGGGAGACCGGATTCCTGGAGGCTATACAAGACTTCTTCATGGAGCAGCTTGTCAGAGAACCAACGAGAGGGATCTAATCCTTAATGGGCTAAGAGGACCTGCAAAGGAAGTGGAAGTAGTGGGACCGTTGGGAAACAGCGATCACAATATGATCAAGTTCAAAGCTGAAGTAGGAATAACGAAGGGAAAGAGAACCACAGCAACAACTTTTAACTTCAAGAAAGGAAACTACGAAGCGATGAGAGTAATGGTAAGGAAGAAACTTAGGAACAGCTCAAAGAAATTGCAAACTGTAGAGCAAGCATGGACCTTATTCAAGGACACGATGAGCGAGACGCAAAATCTGTATATCCCCAGATTTAGAAAAGGACGCAAAAATAGCCAAACAAAAGACCCGGCGTGGATAACTAAAGAAGTGAAGAAAGTGATAAGAAAAATTCATTCCGGAAATGGAAAAAGGACAAAACTGGGGAGAACTGGAAAGAGCACAGGAAGCATCAAAAAGAATGTCACCTCATGGTTAGAAGAGGAAAAAGAGAATATGAAGAGAGGCTAGCCAGGGAAGCACAAAATTTCAAACCGTTCTTCAGATATGTTAAAGGGAAGCAGCCGGCAAGGGAGGAGGTGGGACTGCTGGATGACGGAGATAGGAAAGGAGTGGTGAAGGAGGAAAAAGAAATGGCGGATAGACTAAACATGTTCTTTTCGTCAGTATTTACAAAGGAGGACACATCCAACGTGCCGGAACCTGAAAAAATCTTCAAAGGAGATCAAGCAGAAAAATTAACATCCATGGAGGTAAGCCTTGAAGACATACACAAGCAGATAGATAGATTAAAAACTACAAATCTCCAAGCCCGGACGGAATCCACCCTAGGGTATTGAAAGAACTAAAGGAGGAAATAGCGGAACTACTACAGCAGGTTTGTAATCTATCCCTGAAAACAGGCGTGATCCCGGAGGATTGGAAGATAGCTAATGTTACACCCATCTTTAAAAAAGGATTGAGAGGTGACCTGGGGAACTACAGACCAGTAAGTTTGACTTCAGTTCCGGGGAAGATGGCGGAAGCGCTGATAAAAGACAGCATTGATGAGCATCTAGAAAGGAATAAACTGATGAAAACAAGCCAACATGGCTTCTGCAAGGGAATATCGTGCCTAACCAACTTTACACTTCTTTGAAGGAATTAAACAAATGGACAAAGGGGACCCAATAGTCATCGTATACTTAGATTTCCAAAAAGCCTTTGACAAGGTACCCCATGAATGCCTACTACAGAAACTGAAGAACCATGGGGTGGAAGGACACTTACATAGATGGATCAAAAATTGGTTGGCGGGTTGGAAGCAAAGAGTAGGAGTGAAGGGCCACTACTCTGTCTGGAGGAGGATCACGAGTGGTGTTCCGCAGAGGTTGGTACTCGGACCACTGCTGTTCAATGTATTTATAAATGATCTAGAAACAGGGACGAAGTGCAAAGTAATAAAATTCGCAGACGACACCAAACTATTTAGTGGAGTTAGGACTAAAAAGGACTGTGAAGATTTACAAAGGGACCTGAACAAACTAGGGGAGTGGGCAACGAGATGGCAGATGAAGTTTAATGTAGAGAAATGTAAAGTCTTGCATGTAGGAAACAGAAACCTGAAGTACAGCTATAAGATGGGAGGGCTGGTAATGGGTGAAAGTACCCTAGAAAAGAACCTGGGGGTAATAGTGGACAAGACAATGAAGCCGTTGGCACAGTGCGTAGCGGCCTCTAAGAAGGTGAATAGAATGCTAGGTATAATCAAGAAAGGTATTACAACCAAAACAAAAGAAGTTATCCTGCTGCTGTATCGGGCGATGCTGCGCCCGCATCTGGAGTACTGCGTCCAATATTGGTCGCCGTACCTTAAGAAGGATATGGCAATACTCGAGAGGGTTCAGAAAAGAGCGACGCGATAGATAAAAGGTATGGAAAACCTTTCATATGCTGAAAGATTAGAGAAACTGGGGCTCTTTTCCCCAGAAAAGCGGAGACTTAGAGGGGACATGATAGAGACTTACAAGATCATGAAGGGCATGGAGAAAGTGGAGAGGGACAGATTCTTCAAACTTTTGAGAACTACAAGAACGAGAAGGCATTCGGAAAAATTAAGAGGGGACAGATTCAGAACCAATGCTAGAAAGTTCTTCTTCACTCAGAGGGTGGTGGACACCTGGCATGCGCTTCCAGAGGGTGTGATAGGACAGAGTACGGTATTGGGGTTCAAGAAGGGATTGGATAATTTCCTAAAGGAAAAGGGGATAGAAGGGTATAGATAGAGGATTAATATACAGGTCCTGGACCTGATGGGCCACTGCGTGAGCGGACTGCTGGGCATGATGGACCTCTGGTCTGACCCAGCAGAGGCACTGCTTATGTTCTTATTTGATCTCTCTCTGCTGTCTGGGGGGAGGGGTATTGGAGAATTGTTTGTCAGGGACATTGTTTTGTTTGTTTCTCTGACAAGTATTGTTTGCTGTTTTATACATTTTTTATGTATTTTGGATGTAGCTACGTTGTTGTATATTTCTATCTGAAAACCAATAAAAATTTTAAAGATTAAAAAAAAAGAAGAAGAGCTTAGCATCTGAAGGATAATCTGGTGACTCAGATGACTTCTGTGATGAAAGTAATAGTTCTACAAAAATGATCATTTGAGAAAGGGGCCTTTTTGAGGGAAAAGGAGATTTAAAAAAACTGGGGAAAGAACAATATCAAGAGCAAAGCAGAGTAGAGGAATGAGAACAAGACCCAACCAATAGCGTCCCTAATAATCATTTCAGGAAGTTGTTTACTTCTCAAATTCAGCTTTTTTAATTTTGGCCAGGGATTTGTTCCAACACCCAGCTTTGATTTTTTTCCACTTGTAGATTGCCTTGCTTGTTTTTTTGAAAAAATGTCAATTAAAATTGCTTTTTTTTTTTATAATTCCCCAGATCCTGATATCTCTCTCTTTAAACCTGTATCTTGCTGGTCACTTCCTGATGTTGTGAATTTATTAGTGTCAACATAAAGAGATTTGTTACTTCAGGATGTGGAAGTTATTGAGTATTTTGTTATACTGGGTCCCTCCATTTTCCACCCTCCACAGTAGATTTGTTTTGCATGCTATCTCCAGTATCTGGTCTGCCTAAACTATCAAATAAAGAGGGAAAAAAATCCTTTATTTGGAAGACTGACTTTGCATTGTGCATCCCAGAATGCACCTGCTAAGGTTTGGCAGTGCCATTTTCCAAGTTGGAGGGATGACTTGGGGGCCTAAATGGGAGGGAAGGGGTATGTGGTGATGTTAGAAACCATAACTAATTTTTTGGTAGGGTCCATTAGAATCTGGAGCTGTTTTCATGGGATGGGGTTGGGAGTAGTGGGTCCAAGAGATACAATGTCTTTCATTTCTTTTTCTTTTTTTTTTTTTTTGGGGGGGGGGAGTAGAGAGGGATCGAGGGTTGGTGAGTGGAGCTGTCACTGGATTGAGAGGTCATCTGTTGGGTTAGTAGAACAAAGGGTCATCTTTAAGGGATAGGTTCTGATAGGCCGGAGAGCAGGCTATTAGTATTTCTGTTCCAATGCACAGCTACGTAAGGGTAAGCTAACCTTTCAACGCCTCCTTAGATCTGGCTTTTAGGTTTCCGCATTGTGCTCACCTTAAAGTTTTCTGCAGCAATTTCAGCCTGGGAGAGGAATAGCTAATAGCCTCTTTACCATCTATTAAAATATTCTGTGCGCTGGTGCATAACATGAGCTATTGCTTAAGGCTTTACTTTCTCATAAAGCTCTCATTAATTGTGCACTTTCACCCACAATAGCTTTCTGCCTTGATCCCACAGTTTGCAAATTGACTCTGAATTTGACAGAACATCTACTTCACCCAGGAGCATATGCATGAAACTGAGTATCAATGAATTTGTAGCTAAGCTTCTATGATAGCCAGATATATTCAGAATTATCATTTTTATTTGTATGGGGAAAAAGTGATTTTGACCCAATAGGTCTTTTATCTGTTTGTTGATGAACTCATTCGGAACCAGAGTTCAGGAATGCTATTCCTTGAGACTACATTGATTTACTTTTATTGTTTGTTTTTTCATTTTCTCAGACACACCTAGTATTGAAAAGCTGTTATCAAAAGACTGGAAAGACAAACTTCTTGCCATGGGATCAGGGAACTTTGGAGAAATAAAAGGTAAGATCATTTATGTCAATGTATACATCCAAAGTGAGATATGAAAATGATAAAAAGTACAAGGAGTCGCTGAAAAGTTCTTAGCCCAACCAAGAAGAGAATGATGTGAAGCCATGGAATTTACATGTTATTACATACTTTTCTTCACCCTTTTCATTTCAATGATATGAAATGAAACAAAATACTGTGTTATCTTCTCTATTTAATATGGGTGGGCTAAAAGAAATATGATAGATGTCTATAAAATACTGAGTGGAGTGAAAAGGTAGATGTGAATTGCTTCTTTACTCTTTCTAAAAATATAAGCAGGCATGCAATGAGACGACTAAGTAGTAAATTTAAAACAAATTTGAGAAAATATTTCTTCACTTAAATGTAATTAAAGTCTAGAATTTATTGTCATAGAATGTGGTGAAAACAGTTAACTTAGGAAGGTTGTAAAACGGTTTAGAGACAATTTCCCAAAAGAAAAACAATCCATGAGCTATTATTAAGAAGGACATGGGAAAATCCACAGCTTATTTCTAGAGTGAGCAACATAAAATTTGTTTTACTTGCTGGACGTGGACTTGGATTGGCTACTGTTGGAAACATAAGCATCGGAATGGAGGGGGGGCAGAGGGGCCATGGCCTCCCCAAAAATTGCCTGACATTATGGGGATCAAACAGGGTAGCTGCCCTATCTCCCACCATAGCCTGCAAGTGACTTTGCCCATGTTCTGGGGCTCTAACACTGCGCATGCCATCTTCCTGACCCTTCTCCAATGAAACCAGAAGTTACATTATGAGAGGGGAGGGAGGAGAAGCAAAGCTGGCAAGCACAGTGTTAGAGCCCCAGAGCATGGGTAAAGTTGCTTGTTGGCTAGGGCAGGGAGGAAGGCGTTCAACTCGCTGCTCCTGCTTGTTTCAGGCTAGGGCGGTGTCAGCAGGAGATAGGACAGGGAGGCAGGTGTTCAACACGCTGCTCCTGAATGTTTTGGGCCTTCCTCGCTGCCAGGTCCTGCCTTTGCAGAAACAGAAAGTAGATGGGACCCGGCAGCGAGCAGGAGCAGTGAGTTGTGAATGCTGCACTACGATAGGGAAGGAGGGAGGAGGGATAGAAGAGGAAAGAGAAATGCTGCTGCTGCACCCAATTGGGGAGAAGGAAGACCAAGGAAGGGAGAGAAGAGAAATGAGAGATGCCAAGTCTTTTTTTTTTGGGGGGGGGGGGGAGAAATGCCTCTGCACCCAATTGGGGAGAGAAAGGGAAAAAGGGAGAAGGAAGACCAGGGAATGGGGGGTGGGATAAATACTGCTGCTGCACCCAATTGGGGAAGAGGGAGAAGGAAGACCAGGAAAGGGAAAGGAGAGGAACGAGAGATGCCAAGTCCATGGGAGGGAGGGAAAGGAAAGGACATACCAGACCATGAAGGGGAAGGGAGGGATGCTAGGGCATGGGGGGAAGGAAGGAGACAGATGCCAGACCAGGGAAAAGGAAGGAAGGAAAGAGAGGCGATGCCAGATAATGGAGGGGGGAGATGTCAGGGCATGGGGGAAGGAAGGGAAACTGAGACAAATACCAGACCAGAGGGAAAGGAAGGAGCATGGAAGGAGGCATGGGAGGAGGGAAGGAGATAGAGATGCTCAGACCATGGGGTGGAGTGGGAAGGAAGAAAAGGAGAAGAGAGAGATGCCAGAGCATAGGGGAGGGAATGCAGATAGAAAAATGGAGAGGGGGTGAAGCTGAAATGAATCATGTACAAAGGAGAGAAGGAGCACAGGATATACAGTTTATTGAAGGGACATAGAAAGAGAGAAGATGCCGTATGGAAGAGAGGGCGGACACTGGATGGAAAGGGCAGAGAGGGTGGACAGTGGATGCAAGGGGCAGAGAGAGGGTGGACAGTAGATGGGGTAGAGGGAGAGGGCAGAGACTAGGTGGAAGGAGCAAAGAGAAAGGGCAGATGCTGCATGGAAAGGAGAGAGGACAAATGCTGCATAGAAAGAAGAGTGAAGAGAAGATTAAAGCAGAAACGACAAAAGGTTGAAAGAAATCTTTTTGTTGCTTTTTGTAGAATCAAGTATATTGTAACTGTACTGATAAAAATTTATAAATAGGAAATTGAAATAAGGCAATTTGGGGGGGGGGGGGGATTAAATCCCTTTCCTCAGGTCAGGACAGGATACCATAACAGCAGTATATTGTACTGTCCTGAAGAAAGATTTGGCCTCTGAAAGCTAATTGAAAAATTGATTAGTTCAATAAAATTGTATTTTCTTATTTCTCGTTATTTATTTTATTTCTAATTGTTAATTTGTAAAGTGTTGATTATTTTGTATCAGTTTTTTCAAATTTACCATTACTACTACTACTATTTAGATTTACTGTCTTCATATTTTGCACAGTATTAGGGGACATGTGTCACTGTTTCTGTGGTATAAGTAAATTACATTGTTATCATATTTAAAGGGCCAACTACATATCTGAGTAAACGCCTTTGAAAATGGCCCTTTTAAACTGTTCTTGAAATGCATAACCATGAATAATAATATTATGGAATGAATTCTAGAAATTATAGGTGCTATTTACAAATATAAAAACTGGATTTATATGTGTAAAACATCATATACAATACTTACAAGTTGCTATGTTTTTGTTCTTATTATTTTTATAACAGTTTCAGATACAATTAAAACCGCAATAATGAGCATAGAACATTGAAGGGGTATAAATACACAAGGGTACAATATCTCAGTGTACATTCTATATAGAAATGAAAGATCTTATGCAAAAGTGATTGTTTATTCCATCATATTAAGCAAAATAGGCCAAGTTTTATACTGATAGTATATTCTACTTTTACTGTTACAGCCTTATATTTTCTTCCAAGGCAAACCTAACTATACTTGTCATGAAAAGTAACATTTGTGTTATCTTTTATCAGCCTTATTGTCACTGTCATCAATATATCAAATAATATGATGTTCATTATTATTATCAGAGGAGTCTTTTTTACCCCCCCCCCCAATAGAAGGTATAGTATGTAAAAAAATTTTTTTAATGTGCTTTGCTTAAGTAATGCATTATTACACATCTTTTGACCTTAATATCAAGTTCAAGTTTATTAATTTTAATATACCGACCATCGAAGGACACCTGGATGGTTTACAATGTTAAAAAAATAAAAAGTTAAAATTAAATTATTATGCCCCATTCACCTATAAGCAGACGCCTCCAGCACACCTAAGTCTCGTCCACCTAACTCAAGCCTACCTAATGCCCAACTCACACTCAAAAGTAGGCATGCTTTTGCAAGGAGTCCTCTTTCCACTAAAAAATAGAGGATTTAGTATGCAATATATATATATATATTTTTTTTTTTTTTCCAAATGCTTTGATTGAGGAACATAAAGGCTAAAAGAGGAACTGGACAAGTGTTGAAGGCCTATGTTTGATATTTATCCTAGAGAAATTACTACTTGTAAATCAAGATGATATATGTAAGCTTGGCTTTGGAATTGGCATGCAGTTTACTATCTGAGTGTGTGTGGTGCAGTGATTAGAACTACAGCCTTAGCATCCTGACATTGTTGGTTCAAATCCCCCACTGCTCCTTGTGACCCTGGGCAATCAGAACAGAAGAGAAATATGGTAAAGGAGCCAAATTTAAATACCACATAGGATATAAATAGTATATAGGTAAATAAAATATAAAAGTGGTGCCAGCATTTTAGTGCATATAATTCTAATGTAAAAATCCAGCATAAAATTGCCATTCTAATGACATCATAAAGCTAACACACGATAATGTTATAGACATTATTAGGTGAGTAGCGACTCACGCGCATGTGCTGCACTCTGCGCCAAGAGATGCTTAGGAGTAATAGCAATCACACATATATTACCAGTTCAATATTAATTAATTTATTAATGTTAATCTTACATGTCTCAGAAATCATATGTGTGATGGAGTCCCATCAGGCGTGAAATTTGCACCTCTCCTGATGGTCTCTCCGAGTCTATACTGGTCCGTTCCTTTTATATTGTTCAAAAGCCAGTATGACATCACACTTGTTAACCAATCCATTAACAGAGGCTGTCCTTAGATTTGGACAAAGGAAATTCCTTTTACATAGTTTTTACATAGAAAAACTATGTAAAAGGAATTTCCTTTGTCCAAATCTAAGGACAGCCTCTGTTAATGGATTGGTTAACAAGTGTGATGTCATACTGGCTTTTGAACAATATAAAAGGAACGGACCAGTATAGACTCGGAGAGACCATCAGGAGAGGTGCAAATTTCACGCCTGATGGGACTCCATCACACATATGATTTCTGAGACATGTAAGATTAACATTAATAAATTAATTAATATTGAACTGGTAATATATGTGTGATTGCTATTACTCCTAAGCATCTCTTGGCGCAGAGTGCAGCACATGCGCGTGAGTCGCTACTCACCTAATAATGTCTATAACATTATCGTGTGTTAGCTTTATGATGTCATTAGAATGGCAATTTTATGCTGGATTTTTACATTAGAATTTACACTCAAAAGCAAAGATTTTAAAGTCATATTTTTGTTTACATTAATTTCTGAATATGCAAAAACATTTTATAACATAGCCAAAGAAAAACTTTAAATCTAAACCTGCTTATCTGTTTCAAGAGAGCTTGCATTTACCTTCAATAGTGCAGATGTTGAAAAGTTTATGTCCCTGTTAGCACAGAAAAAAAGAAGGGGTTATTCCCCCCTGCTCTGAAAAACTGGCAGTTTCAAGTTTCACTGACACACAGACTCAGAAAACCCCAGACCCCTTCCTATGCTGAAGATTGGTACAGCGTTTCTGATTCTAACTATTTCCAGATGTTGCCTTAGGATTTCTCCTTAGAGTTTCTTCAGGTTTAAAATAGATAAAATATTGGAAATTAAGTACACACCATTCTTTCACATATCTTTCATACATCATTCATTCGGGGCCCCATTCACACACAACACAATATATTACATTCATACTTAATACATGTTATATCTCAGTTTGGAATATGGAGTCTAATATTCTCTTCCTAACCGGCCTAAGCACATCTGTTATCAATTTGCCCATGAAGCTCAAGGTGGGAAAAACAGACAGAACAAAAGACAGACAGAGAGAAAATCACTAACACGAAATGGAGTCACTACCTCAAGATGGAGTTCTTAATATCTTTCTATGTATCATGTATATCCTGATTTCCTCTATGTTCTGGCTTAATAGCGAAGTACATAAAAAGAATATTATTATGCTTTTCCTTAATATTCCTTAATCTATAGTGTGTTTTTCTGGCCTTGGCTTCATCCATATTCAGATTTTTATTCACCAACTTTTCGTATGCTTCTATTGGGCGTGGCCTTAACTAACACATATGCTTGTATCTAAGTAGAGTTACCCAGAACCATATGAAAAGCAGGCGTTTTTGTAGAAAAAACTCCACAAAATACTTCAGCATCATGTCCTGCACTATCCATTCCATTAACGTACCACAGCTATCGCCCCCTACAGTCCATGAGCCACTGTTCATAGGACATCCATGTAATGCCTAAAAGGCGATTCTGCAAAGGACATCTAACAATATAGACACGCTTAGATTCACTCAGCACCACTGAGCACGATTCTCTATAGTGTGTCTATGCATTATAGAATTGCGCCCAGCATTCTGCTGCTGGGCATCTAAATGATGCCTAACTTTTAGATGTCCTTTACAGAATCTTCCCCTCAATGACCAGATGATTACTGGAGCAATTAAGACATGAATCCCCCTTTAATCCCACATTGATCGCTGACCCCCTCCTACCCCTCAAAGATGTGACAGTGATAGTACATAACCAACTTCAAATAATATCTCTAAACAATCAAAGACTGGTGCTTTTACTAAGAGAGGAAAATGGCTCAGAAACCCGGCAAACTATCCAAACAGGATAAATTTAGTTTGCATCAGAATGGGTTCCAGTTTCTTTCATTGACCAAAAAACCTCTCTTTTTGACCACATTACTCTATAAGTTTTTCATTTTTAGTATTTATAGTAGAAAGTAAACATTTTTATTTTCATTTTTCAATAATTTTCAATAAATAATTATGCTTGTTTCAGCAAGTGAATCAAAAAGGACCTTATCTTTGTGAGCGCCTCTCAGTGTATTCAATTGTTGGGGATTTAATGAACGACAACTTTGTTCATTGAATTGAAGACGCTGAGAGGCGCTCACAAAGATAAGGTCCTTTTTGATTCACTTGCTAAAACAAGCATAATTATTTATTGAAAATGATTGAAAAATGAAAATAAAAATGTTTACTTCGTACCACAAATACTAAAAATGAAAAACTTATAGAGTAATGTGGTCAAAAAGAGAGGTTTTTTGGTCAATGAAAGAAACCCGAACCCATTCTGATGCAAACTAAATTTATCCTGTTTGGATAGTTTGCCGGGTTTCTGAGACATTTTCCTCTCTTAGTAAAAGCACCAGTCTGTGACTGTTTAGAGATCATATTTGAAGTTGGTTATGTCATATAATTCAGATCTCTACATCCATTCATTGTAGGTTACAGTGATAGTACATACTATGCTTTATGAAAGCTTCAGATATGATAACCATTCCCATTAGAGCAACAAACTGGTCCCACGACTAGGCTATTGCTCAGAATAGTGGACTGTGGAGAAAGGGACAGAGGACCATATCCAACTGGTACACTTGTAGTGAGAAGCCTCAAGGTGATTTCTATAGAGACTGAAATTTGGGGAGAGGGCTGTAATGATATCAAAGGACTTTGATTCAGAGGTATCATTTTGGATCTGGATTTTGAGCGGTTACTTGTAAGGGGAATGTTCTTTTGGGGGTGATCTCTAATGTGGAGAGAGCTTGATTGGTGAATTTGAGTGTGAGGGGTTTATATTCCAAGGGGGTTTGTGTTGAGAGACATTTTGATTGCAGTGTTGCTGATATGTGCAGTGTACTGGCTGATGAGGATCAGATTGGAAGGGTGATGCCATCCAAGGGGAGGGTCAAGTTGCATCACTGTGCACCTTAGGTGTGTAGGCAAGTGCTGCTGCATGTAAAGTTGTCTTGTGTGGTACATGTGATCCTTTTTGGTACATGCAGGGCAGATACCATAATTAGATTGTGGGCCCACTGGGACAGTTAGGAGAGACATTTAGCATACCTGATTAGATTGTGAACCCTTGTGAACTGCTCAGATGGCTGTGTTGATGGGTAATATATCAAATAAGAAATAAACTTGAAGAAGAGAATCAGAGGAAGCCAGCAGACATTTTGAGACTACGCTGGATCCCAGGTGATAAGCTAAGTACTCCTCTATTTGTTTGAAGCAGTGCTGATGTTTGGATTTTTTTTAATTAACAGCACATCTAATGAGAGATTTAGTCTTCTGTGACTTGAACCTCATCAATATATTGTGCATTGAAGTTGTAGCACCTAGTTTGGAGGGTTTTTTGTAAAGACCCATGAAGCCCTTTAACTGAAGTCTTTTTTTCCCCCCCCCAAGGATTTAATAGCATTTTTTGCTGATTTCTGACTTCACTTCTTTTTGGAATTCTCTGCAAGCAGATTGGCTAAATAGATTGGCTAGCATATTGGTTTTTTCTATATGTGATATTTGAAATATGCTTCTCATATTGATATAATTAGCACATCCCCTGCATTTACCTCATGGACTTTGTACCTATTAAATTTTAAGTTTTGCACTTAAGTTATGGTAAATGCAAAACCATATTATACTTTAGTATATAGCTAGGTTAAGAGAGTTCCGAGGGAAATAGTGACACCCAACTACATTTACCTCTACTACCTTCATGTGAACTGCAGCTATGTCAGGAATTTGGACCTTGGCATAAGTAATTGCATGAAACTGTATTGGTAACTCTGGAGAATATACTGTGGTACTGAGAAACTAATGCATGCCAAGACTCTGAAAGAGCAGGCCACTGGAGAACCTTGCTACATTTAAGAATCATTTTGTGTTTTACATTTAAAGAATATTTTTGTGATTATTTTCTTCCCCCTAGCTATGAATGGAACAAGATCCCTACCTCATACTTACAATAAATTGTATTTCCTTTCATCTGCAACCTCTGTGTGGTGATGTCTTATATGGGCTCTTTGCCCACCCTCATTTTCATTACCATAGGCACATTAACAGACCAAATGTGCACTAACAAATGCATATCCCTATAAAACAGCTGGTCTTTTGCTGAGCACAAATTCCCCAGAACCAGACAGATCATAAAACCAGATTATAGTGAAGATGCTGTACTGGTAAGTCTTGTTGATGAACTCTGAATATATATGGGCTTGTGGGGTACTTGACTTTTGTAACATTTAGTACAATCACCTATGACTGTAGTCCTCTACCCAATCCCTAAGGCACTCCCAGCTAGTCAGGTTATCAGGATATCAACAATGAATATATATGAAATAGATTTGTATGCACTGTTTCCTTTGTATGCAAATCTATCTCATGCATATGAATTGTGAATATCCTGAAAACCTGACTGGCTGTGTATGCACTGAAGACCTGATTGAGGCATACTAACCTATGAGGTTCTTACCACTTGTTTGACGGGCCTGGATCTTGCAGTTTCTGAGGTCTATAACAGCATCGTTATTATGATCAGCATTATCATATTTCCACACTCTCTCTTATGGAGTGCCTAGTTCTGTCAAATCACTTACTACTTCATGTTGATAACTTATATCTTTTAAATCTTTGCTATAAACCCTGGCAAGTCAGTTTCTAAGTTGAGATCCTTTAATAATTCAAGATTGATGTAGCGCTTTAAATTAAATTTTCTTTCTCCTCTGCATGTTTGCTGTAAATAATTACATGAATCAACTTTTGAATATCAAGGACCAAAGTTTGGAATAGTCTACCATTAAGTTTGAGTTATATTATCAGTTCAGGAAAATGTTGAAGACACATCTTTTGTCTATTGAGCATTCTTGAATATTTGTTATAACTTGTAGAATCTGATTGGAGAGACAGATCTCAGTTATTTCGTCCATCAAAGAATGCTATAATATAGGGCATCATAACAGAAATCTCTGTTCCTGATATATATTAATCTGACCTGTGGCAGTGCAGGAAGTTGCAATAATGAACACTGAAGAACGAAGTAAACGTTGAGTGACGTACAGTTTCAACATTTCAGAGATATGGAGAACTGAAATAAAATTAGTGAGCAGATTCTGGGTGAAATAACTCCAAAATATGAGAAATAGAAATCGAGAGGGGTAAGTAATAAATAGTTCAATACTGAATTACAAGACTGAAAACAAATCTAAGAAATTAGAGAGAAAATGGCAAAAAATAATCATGAATATAATAAAAAATCTTGGAGAAAAGGAAACCATTTAAGCATAGAGATCTAATCCTAGTTCTGGATCATTTAGTTTAGAACAATGAAATGACTTGAAATGACTATTTGCTGGAAGAAGGTGAAAAGTTATGTAAAAGTTAGTCATCCAGATAAATGGAAAATGTTCTTGTGGATCAGCTAGCCAAGAAATACACCGTCTCACGGGAATTTTGTCTATATGAGAATCCTGGATCATTGACTGTTAAAGTTGTCACCAGATAGCAACCTAAATAACTTGCTTATATCCCCATGGCACAATGGTGCCAAGAAGTGCCCTCCATTGATCTGGTAATAGCACAAAAAGAAGATCCAACCACTGGAAATTTCTATGCCTTTATTGTAAACTCTAAAGAACACCCTTTGCCACTAACACTGGAAGATTGTCAGGACAATGATGATACAAACAATACTAATCCAGGCTGTGCTTTTGTATTACAGGTGGAGTAAAACACTGAAGATCTTGTTCCTGGTTGATATCCAAAGTTGTCTAACTGGTCTTGTTGGTGGGGTGATGCAAGTGACACCAGGATTTTTGAACTTCCCCCTTTTTCAATCATTATGCAGCATTTTAGATGCTCAGAGCATGCAAAGATATATCTATCATAAGAGAAAAAAGTGTTTTTGTTTTCATTGTACATTTTTCCTTTTTGGTTTTCTTTTGGGCTGTCCATTTTTCAGACAGATTTACACTAGTCTGTGTGGGGTTTTTTGTGTGCCAATGGACTCTTGACATGTTAGAGAGACTGTAACACTCCTGATTAATTTTATATTTTAATGTTACTGGATACTTGATTTATGCTAAAGCAATGAAAAGGCCCTAGTCCAAATCCAACTCCCTTTATAATATGAAGAAAACAGTTTTTATACTTTTTAGTTTGCCTCACACTTTACAGAAAGTTAGCTTGGCTTACCTCAGCCAAGCAGTACAGGCATCAGTCCTTTTCCCATAGCTCTGCCGTCAATTGATGTCTAGAAAAAAATCAGGAGTTCACCTTTCTCCCTGAACTACTCCCAGGCTCAAGCATATATTCTCCTCCCTGCCTGAGGACCAACCCTGAGCCCAGTGCATCCTGGGAGCTGTAGTCTACACTAATAAGCCAGCGCCCCTCTGTTGCCCAGTGATAGAACAACATCATTACTGAAATAGAATTCCTGACTCTTTTACATATCCCCTCCCTCAGCTCAAACCTAAAGGGTTGAATGCATGCTTCTACTTGGGGATTCTCCTGAAAAAGCTGAGGGGTACTTACACTATTGGCGCCCAGTGTTTCCACCTGCCCAGAGAATCTCCAAGACTGTCCCTGGACTCTCATCACACACACACCAAATTTCACCCTCCACTCTACACACATACTTATGTGAGTGGGGCACAGTAAGCACTGCAGCCATCAGGCCCCATCATGCCATTGGCCTGGCATTTTGACTCTGAATCGTCCATGCTGTTCCTGGAAATCGCTTCCTTAGTCACCAGGCCTTCTCAGGCTTTCCACTGTCTTTGTTGCAGACTCTGTCTGATCTCCAGGCATCCCTGCCTGTACCATCGTGGCTCCTGCTGCACTCATCTCTTTTCTAATAATTCCTAGCATCTTGTCTGCTTTTTTGACTGCCGTTGCACATTGCAAGTTTCAAGTCAAGTTTATTAAAATTTGATGTGCACGCAATGTCAAATATTTCAAAGCGTGTTGCAAATTAAAAATAGGGGATAAACCATATGGCAGTTTATTACAAAATAATACATGTATACAAAATTCAGTACAGTTACAAAAGGAAAGGGGGATGAACTACAATCATTAAAGAAGAAGGAGAACATTTATGGGTAACACATAGGGAAAGATAATGAAAGAAAGAAAAGAGAGAAAAAAATGAAGGTTTCAGCATAATTGTCCACGATGACACCCAGATCTTTTTCTTGAGTGCTGATCCCCAAGGTGGACCCTAGCATCCGGTACCTATGATTTGGATTACTTTCCCAATGTACATCAATTTGCATTTGTCCACATTAAATTTCATCTGCCATTTGGATGGCCAGTCTTCCAAATTCCTAAGGTCTTCCTGCAGTTTTTCCACAGTCTGCATGCATTTTTAAACTTTGAATAGTTTAGTGTCATCTGCAAATTTAATCACCTTTCTCGTAATTCCAATTTCCAGATCATTTATAAATAAGTTAAATAGCACAAGTCCCAGTACAGATCCCATGGTATACCACTATTTACCCTCCCCCATTGAGAAAAATGGCCATTTAATCCTACCCTTTGTTTTCTGTCCGATAACCAATTCTTAATCCACAATTGAACATTGTCTCCTATCCAATGACTCTAATTTTCTCAGGAACCTCTTATGAGGAACTTTGTCAAAAGCATTCTGGAACTCTAGATACACAACATCAACTGGTTTGCCGTTATCCACATGTTTATTCACACCTTCAAAGAAGTCAAGCAAATTGGTGAGGCAAGACTTCCCTTGGATGAACCCATGCTGACTCTGTCTCATTGAATCATGTTTGTCTACATGTTCCACAATTTTATTTTATATAATTGTTTCCACTATTTTGTCCGACACTGAAGTCAGGCTTACTGGTCTGTAATTCCCCGGATCTCCTGAGAACTTTTTTTTTTTTTTTTTAATCAGCATAACATTGGTTACCCTCCAATCTTCAGGTACTCCTAAACTTACTTGCTCCACTTCATCACTGACGCTGAAACCGTGGATTGAAGACAAAGTTTTATTTTATTTTTCTTTCCAGATTATGATTTATCTTTAATCTTATCTATTGTTTTGCCTTTTGTCTTTGTTTTGTTCTATTTCTATCATTTAAATTTCTCCAGAATTCTACTGTTCAACGGCTCCCCCTTCTGCTTCTATTTCTTTCTCTCCTCTCTTCTACCTTCCAAAGTATTTAGATCAATGCTGTCTTGTTAAAATGTTTATTTTATTTTTATTTTTCCTCTAACTCTACTTTTCACTTCTCTATTACCCTCCAGGTACTTTAGTTAGATTGTGAGCCTTCGGGACAGTAAGGGAATTTTTCAAGTATCTTTCTTATTTCTAATCTTAATGTATATTTTCTGTAAACCGCTTAGAACCTAACGGATGTAGCGGTATATAAGAAATAAATTACATTACATTACTACAGTCAATTTTAGCAACAAGTTACAGATCACTAACAACAGATCAGCAATTTCATGTTTGAATTCATTCAGTACCCTGAGATGTATACTAACTGGTCCAAGTGATTTATCACTCTTTAGCTTGTTGATTTGGCTTAGTACATCTTCCAGGTTCACTGAGATTTCTTTCAATTCCTCTGCCTCATCACTCTTAATAACCATTTCTAGTTCAGGTAGATTTCTTACATCTTCTTCTGTAAAGACCAAATCAAAGAATTTATTCAGTCTCTCCACTATGGCCTTATCCTCCCTGATTGCATCTTTTACTCTTTGATCATCCAGTGGTCCTACAGATTCCCACATAGGTTTTCTGTTTTTAATGTACCTAAAAAAAAATTGTTACTATGAGTTTTTGCCTCTTTGGCAAGTTATTCTTCATATTCTTGTTTAGCTTTTTTTTTTTATCAATGCTTTCTATCTAACTTGCTAGTGCTTATGACTCTTCTTATTTTCTTCATTGGGATCCTTTTTCCATTCTTTAAAGGATCTTTTCTTGGCTGTAATAGCCTCTTTTACTTCATCTTTTAACCATGCCAGCTCTTGTTTCCTCTTCCTTCCACCTTTTTTAACACATGGAATATATCTGGTCTGGGCTTCCACAATGGTATTTTTAAACAATATTCATGCCTGGTTTATACTTTTGACCATTGCCACAGACCCTTTTAGCTTCTTTTTAACCATTTTCCTTATTTTATCATAGTCACCCTTGTGAAAATTAAATGCCACTCCTGTAGATTTCTTTAGTGATGTCATTCCCATTATCAGTTCAAATTTGATCATGTTATGATCACTGTTTCCCAGCGGACCCAATACAGTTACCTCCTATACTATGTTCTGCATTCCACTAAGGACCAAATCTAAAATAACTCCCCCTCTTGTTGGTTCCTGGACCAATTGCTCCAAGAAGCAGTCATTTATGACATCTAGGAATTTTACCTCCTTAGCACTCCCTGATGTAACATGTATCCAGTCAATGTTGGGGTAGTTGAAATCACAAATTTATAATACCAATTCTACTCTCTTCCAATGTGAAGGGAGAATAACAATAAAAATCTAGAGTATGCACAAAAAGGTGGAGAAAAAAGACCTCGGTTCAAGTCATAAATGGCTAGGAAACCACTGCTATAACTAACAAATAACTTGTCAATGCACATAGGCTTAAGAAAAAAAAACTACATCTCCTAACAAAAACTCAAATAAATTGGTCACTACTCTCCAAGCAATTCAGGTAATTCTTTTGGCACATTTCATTGACATGCTTTGAAGATGAAACATTGGTTCTACAAACATTGCCTTCTCTCTTCTTGTGCCTCCTTTCTCCCCATAGGCAGTTAGTGCAGGACATTAACTGCACACTGAGATCTTATCACCTTCTCAACAATTTAGTTTAGTGTATTTGCACTTGATATACCACCTGTACTGGTGCACAGATTTACTTGGTTTATAATAATAATTTTTTTTTAAAGATGCAAATAGGAAATGTGAGGTTAAAAAAAATATATTTTCTGGATGGAAACTGCAAGGGATATGCAGGCAGGGCCTAACTGTCTTTTATGTATGTTCAACCTGTAACCCATTCTGAGCTCTTTGGGGACAACAGGATAGAAAACGAATTCAATAAAAAATAAATAAATACCTCCAATAATTGCCATATAGCATTTATATTTATATACAAATCCATACACTTTATATATGCATGTTCCAGAAAATAGGCTCAGTGAAGTGGAAGAGTAGTCTAATAATTAGAGCAACAATCTGAGAACCTAGGGGAAGCTTGGATGCAAATGCAACTGATGCTCATGATGCTGGGCAAGTCAATTAATCCTCCATGTCCTCAGATGTAAACTTACGCTGCCTTTTACAAAGTTGTGGGAGAGGTTTCTACCATGGGTTAGTTAGATACATGGTCATATACTGTAATTCCTATGAGCGTCAGAGCATTTATTTTGCTGGCCCACAGTGGAAACCTCTACCGTGGCTTTGTAAATGGAACCCTTAGATTGCAAACCCTCTGGAGATAACCTAAATGTAACTTGTCCTGAGGTACCAGTGAAAAAGCTTGAGTTAAATACAAATAATAATAATAAAACATTTTAGATATAATTTTTTTGTCTATATAGTAACTTTAAAAATATATTCTGTATGATCAGAACATATTGTTGCTTAGTTTTCCAACTGTGCTTATGCATAAATAAGCTCTGCTCTTTTTCCTGCTGCATTGTACACCCACAATAATAGTCTGCTAATGTGATGAGTTGGACTCTCACATTCTGGTAACCATGACTCCATAGGTATCATGTAATTCTGAAACAAGGATAAATCACAGGGGAATAGAGGCACTAGATATAAGGCTTTATAATACAGTATATCTTGGATCTTCAGCTGTGGCCATGAGAGTGTTGCATGTAGCTCAGGATGTAGTTGCTCAACTAGTTTGTGGTGTTACCCATTATCAATCAGCTACTCTGTTGCTTGAGCGACTGCACTGGCTGCCATTTGAGTGGAGAGTTCATTTTAAAATCTTATTATTGATTCATAAAGCTCTGGAGAGTGACTCTGTATTTTGTATCATTTCCATGGGTAGTTTATAAACAAACCCAGTTGGGAATTCAATAATCCACTCAATCCTAATAATCCCTTTGAAAAAATTCAGATAGAGGCAACCTATCCAACCTGTAGTTCTTTATATACTTTTGTGTCTTTTTGTAATTAGATACCCTCAGTGTGATAGTCAAAGCTTACGGTACACTGGATAAAATCCAGAGTTCCAGGCTTAAACATATTCAGCGGGTTCCTGTTTCAAACCCTGCTACACACCTACACTATGGGGCTCATAATCAAAAGAGAAAAACGTCCAAAAACCGGCCTAAGTCGGCACTTGGACGAACATTTCTCAAAAATGTCCAAGCGCCGATAATAAAACTGGGTTTTGGACGTATTTCTAAACGACCTAGGCCTTCATAGTGCCACTCAACGTCTAAAGCTAAACGGGGCATTTTGGGAGGCGTGTAAAGGGCGGGAGTTGGGCGGGACGTGGACCGGCTTAGACTTAGTCGTACAGCATGTATAACCGAAAGTTTAACAACAGAGCCTAGACAGATAAGCACTGAAAACACATAACACAGACCCCCACACACTACCCCAGTGATCACAACCCCCCCTCACTCCCATAAAAATTTTATTCACAACTTTAAATTTCAGCCTCCAGACCATCATCACCTGGCCGCCTGGCATAGGAAAGCCTAGTCGTCCAGCCCAGAGGCAGCTTAAGTCATCTTGGGGGTGGGTTAGGGACCCATAGAAAGGAGGACCCATGCCCATAAGCCCCTGTAATCACTGCATTGATACTAAAACATGTGCACTGCCCTATACACCCCCAAAACCCTTTTTTACTGGCATATAAGTGGCTCCTGTAGCCATAAGGGCTATTGGGGTGGTAGATAAGTGGGTCTAGGGGATTCTGGAGGTGGTTTGGGGGGCTCACCATCACCTATAAGGGAGCTGTAGTGAGGAGAAGCCATGGCACCCTTTTTGTGAAGGTAAGGTACCCCACTATTTAGGTGGCTTGTCTGGGTGTACAATCCATCACTTTGCAGACCCCTCCCACATCCAACAGGGCTTGTTCTAAGCGTTTTGGACTTGGACGGAAAGTTGGACGGAAATATATAAAGATGGACGATTTAGCGGCTTGGATGATCAGATCGGCAGGACATATAATTTGATGATTTTCGAAAGTAAAAAAATTTTGGACGTATCTTTTGAAAATGTGTCTTAGGCTCTTTTTAACTTTGAACGACTTGCGAAATGGACGTAAACGGACTTAGACGTCCCTTTCGATTATGCCCCTCTATGTGTGTTTTAAATTATAAGTGCAAAATTCACAAAGTGATAGTGACAGTGTTTCAAAACTCTTATTTTGTATTTATTTGTTGCCAATTTATCTAAATTACTTGCCCAAATGCTCAAAAAAGGCGCAAGTTGAAGTATTTATCAGAGGCGTGACTCCTCTTGTTGTTCCCTAAAGTTTCATGCATCGGCACTTCAGTGTATATAAAGTTGAAATCCTGGTGTTCCATTTGCATCTGGTTACATCGACGTTTATTCATAAGCTTTCTGTGAGGAACAGAAAGACTTCCTTGGAATCTAACTAGGCCACATCTAGTGTGTGCCTATGATCTGTTTTCTGGTTATGTAATCAGATTTCATGTAGCACAATCATGCTTTGGTATAACTAACGGCCTCTGTGCGCTGCAGTAACAGGCCCGAAGCCCATAGAGATTTAAAGAGCTTCGGGGCTGTTGCTGCACGGCAGCCGCTAGTGTGGCTTTGTAAAAGAAGCCGTATGTTATCTTGGCTCTTGCAACCCATTGGATTCTAGAAATTTCATTATCCTTTCCTTCAATAGCATATCTGTTCTTTTCCCACTACCAAGGTAAGACTTATCGGCCTGCTTTTTGTTTCCATTTTTGTGAAGAGGGAACACATCAGCCACTAGATCAGGAAAATAGTATGAGGATAATATTAAAATAGTTTTGGCACCTATTCCAAGCCTATTTTCTAATGACAGATATGCATCTATGTAAGATACAAGAGGTGAAGTGGCAGAAATTGCACCTACATTGAAGATGTGGACACTTACTCCTTCATATAAGTACATGTGTATTTTATAAATGTTATAAAACAATACACAGAACTCACATGTAATCACTTGAGGGATTATAAAAAAGGCACCTACTTTTCTTTATAGAACAGGTGCCTAAATATATGCTCACTCTTATAGAATTGCAGTCCACATTTTTTCTCCTACTTGTTAGCCAACAATCATCTTTTATTTTAGTGTGGCTCCATTAGAGATGCACAGTGGTTTTCGGAACTTGATTTTTATGCCGACCACATGTGATTTTCTTTTTTATGATGTTAAAACAAACCCAGTTGGGGATGTGTGAAAATCATTTCCATGGGTAGTTTAGGAAGCTATGAATTTGTTGCAGCCCAGGTTTATAACAGCCTCAAACAGTCATATGTGGTTCTCAAAGCTCTAGGAGTTTAGAAAAGGTGCATGAGTATTTGGCTGGACTGATGTTATTTTTGTACATGTCTGTGGGTGGAATATAACACTTAATAAAATATCTAAGTGATTTCCTGCATGCTCCACTTTTCTGTAGTGTGAAGATTTTTTTTTTTCTGAACAGCTCTCAAATATCTGCTTTGATGACAATTGTTGTTTAGATTTTTATCACTATTTACACTCCAATAATCAAAAAGAAAGTAAATGAAATGTATGGATAGAAACATGACGGCAGATGAAGGCCAAATGACCCATCTAATCTGCCCATCCGCAGTAACAATTATCTCTTTCTCTTTCCGAGAGATACCACGTGCCTATCCCAGGCCCTCTTGAATTCAGGCACCGTCTCTGTTTCCACCACCTCTTCTAGGATACTGTTCCACACATCTATCACCCTTTCTGTAAAAAAGTATTTCCTCAGATTACTCCGGAGCCTATTACCTCTTAACTTCATCCTATGCCCTCCCATTGCAGAGATTCCTTTCAAATGAAAGAGACTCGACTCATAAGAGGCTCTTAAACAAACTTGAAGGGCTAAATTTAGGACCCAAAGTAGTGAACTGGATTAAAAACTGGTTGTCGGACAGATGCCAGAGGGTGGTGGTTAATGGAAGTCGCTTGGAGGAAGTAGAGGTGAGTAGTGGAGTCCCTCAGGGTTTGATGCTCGGGCCAATCCTGATCAATATATTTGAGAGTGACATTGCTGAAGGGATAGAAGGTAAGGTTTGCCTTTTTGCGTATGATACCAAGATTTGTAACAGGAGGGAGTGGAGGGAGTGGAAAACATGAGAAAGGATTTGTAAAAGTTAGAGGAATGGTCTAATATCTGGTAACTAAAATTCAATGCAAAGAAATGCAGAGTAATACAATTGGGGATTAATAATCGGAAGGAACCGTATGTGCTGGGAGGTGAGAGGCTGATATGCACAGAGGGGGAGAGGGACCTTGGGGTGATAGTGTCCACAGATCTAAAGGTGAAAAAACAATGCGACAAGGCAGTGATGCTGCCAGAAGGATGCTGGGCTGTATAAAGAGAGGCATAACCAGTAGAAGAAAGAAGGTGTAAATGCCCCTGTACAGGTCGTTGGTGAGGCCCTACTTGGAGTATTGCGTTCAGTTTTGGAGACCATATCTGGTGAAGGACAGAAGAAGACTTGAAGCGGTCCAGAGGAGGGTGACAAAAATGATAGATTTGTGCCAAAAGACGTATGAGGAGAGACAGGAAGCCCTGAATATGTAAACCCTAGAGCAGTGATTCCCAAAAGGAATGAATATGCATGAGAGAGATTTGCATATAATGGAAATGACAGGCATGCATATCTGCTCAATGAATATTCATTAGGGCTAGCCTGAAAACCTAATTGGCCTGGTGGTCCTCCAGGACAGGGTTGGGAACCACTGCCCTAGAGGAAAGGAGGGACAGGGGAGATATGATTCAGACGTTAAATTACTTGAAAGGTATTAACATAGAACGAAATCTTTTCAAGAGAAAGGAAAATGGTAAAAACCAGAGGGCATAATTTGAGGTTGAGGGGTGGGAGACTCAAGAGCAATATAAGGAAATTCTTCTTTACGGAGAGGGTGGTGGATGCCTAGAATGAGTTCCTGGAGAGGAAAATGGTAATGGAGTTCAAAACAGCATGGGATGAACACAGAGGACCTGGAATCAGAAAATAATAGTCAATATTGAAGAACTAAGGCCAGTACTGGGCAGTCTTGCATGGTCTGTGTCTGTATATGGCCGTTTGGTTGAGGATGGGCTGGGGAGGGCTTCAATGGCTGGGATGGTGTAAATGGGCTGGAGTGAGCTTTGACAGAGACTTCAGTAGTTGGAACCTAAGCACAGCACCGGGCAGAGCTTTGGATTCTTGCCCAGAAATAGCTAAGAAGAAGAAAAAAATTTTAATTGAATCAGATTGGGCAGACTGGATGGATCATTTGGGTCTTTATCTGCCATTATCTACTATGTTAAACTCCTTTTATTTACTTACAAGTACATTCACTCTGTAGCTTCTCAGTATCTCTCCTCTCTTATCTCTCCCTATATTCCTCCCCGGGAACTCCGTTCATCGGGTATCTCTAATCAGTACCCTTCTCCTCCACTACATCTCCAGAAGATATCCCTTCTGTCATGGTACACCATATGTTTGAAATAGACTGCCTGAGTCAGTATGTCAAGCTCTGTCTCTGGCAGTGTCCAAATCGCAGCTAAAAGCCCACATTCTCTAACTCCTAACTCTTACCAAAGTCTGTTTTATCATTCCCTCTGTGAGAAATTCTCTAACCCCTATATGTACCCTTTGTCTGTTTTGATTAGATTGTGAGCTGTATCAAGTAGGGATTGTCTCTTACATGTTTACTGTACAATGAGGTGAATGTCTAGCAGCATTATAAAAAATTATTAGTAGTAGTAGTAGTATATTCAGTACTATTCTGTGGATTGGTGGTAGCACTAAATATATACAATATGTGATGAGCAATTTATGCCTAAAAATGTAGCTGTTTCTTCTGTGAAGTGCACGCAGGCAGGGGCACACATGGGCTTAAATATATACAAGCCAACAATCTAAACCAGTGGTCTCAAACTCGCGGCCCGGGGGCCACAAGTGGCCCGCCAAATGCTATTTTGAGGCCCTCGGTATGTTTATCATAATCACAAAAGTAAAATAAAATAGTTTCTTGATCATATGTCTCTTTAGCTATAAATTACAATATTATTATTAAGGCTTAGCTTAAAGAGTTTTACCTCATGCAGAATTGTCATTTATTTAATAAGATATTAACTATGTTTTCTGAAGCCCTCTAAGTACCTACAAATCCAAAATGCGGCCCTGCAAGGGGTTTGAGTTTGAGACCACTGATCTAAACCCAACCTTCTTTGTTGGGGGAATAGAACACCACTTGTTTTGCAGCAGGGTTTTTCAACATGATTCCCCTGATTTGGTATAGAGCCTGTATTTCTGTTTAAAATCCTGTGTTTTAGGATAGCTACTGATCTGGTATAGAGCCTGTATTTCTGACTTACTAGTTTTTAGCCATTGTGTGTGCTGAATAGGTGGAGAAGGGAGGGGCTCTGATTTACTACTAAGGTTAACTGCATTATCTTTGGGACAGTGCTGTGAACAAGTCTGCCCTGTGAACTTCTAAAAGCTAAGCATTTCATATTCTGCTCTTTTCACTGTTTTTCAGCATTATATCTGCTTAATTTCTCTTCTCCTCCTCCCTGTTTCTTACTTTAAAAAAATAAAAAAATTAACCCTTCTCTTTCCTTTATTAAATTTTATTTCCTCTTTCCCTTCATAGGAATAAGGGTAAGACTTATAGTTCCACCAACCCCAGGGACCACTTTTCATATATAGAGACCCAAATAATCAGGACTACTCAATTCAAGTCACTTCACAACCAATCAAGATGACCTTTATTCTATGCAATCACTGTGGTGCTTTAATTCCAAGACACACTATTTGGAGGCTTAAGGCTTGCCCCATCTGTCTTCAACTTGTTAGTATTAAGGAGTTGCTCTGCAAACTTAAACAGGAATTGAATACAATTAAAGCAGCTTCCATCACTCCACAAAATCATACTAACTTACCACCTCTACCTCAGAGAATAAAACAGCCCAGGAATAAATGGGCTCAGGAAGACTGCGACATGTAACACAGAAACATCCACCTTCACAAATATTACCTCTACAGAATTCCTTCGCTCCACTAGTGCACTGCGATACTCAAGAAAACAGAAGGGAGGTGGGACTGGAACCAATGAAGGTAACTCAAGAGAACAAGCGCACCCTAAGCACAAATAAAAAAGGCAAAAACAGAAAACTATTACTGTTGGGGGATTCCATCATCAGAGGCATTAACTTTGGAACACACGAGGAGACCAAAACAGTGAAATGTCTTCCAGGATCCTCAGCTACTAGGAGTTCCAGGCAAATACAGACTATAATTAAGGAAGAAACTAAGGATTTTAACACTGATGTTGTTATCCATCTGGGAACAAATGGCATGGCCAACAAGTCCACACTTGCAGCACAGAAAGCTTTTCGATAGCTTGGTGAGGGCTTGAAACCTTTTGTAAAGCTTTAGCTTTTTCTGAAATACTACCAGCATATGAAAAGGGAGAGCAAAGAGTGAAAAACACAGAGCACTTTAATAGATGGCTCAAAGCCTGGTGTCATCAAGAAGGCCTCAGGTACATAGGAGGATGGGGAAATACATGGAAGGACAAGAAGCTATATTGCACTGATGGGCTACATATTACTAAAGCAGGAAAAAGAAACCTTGCAGATAAATTTAGACAATATGTTTCTAGGCATTTAAACTAGAAGGTGGGGGTGATGTATGTATGAAGGACAATTATAGAGACCACCCCTGACAAAAGAAAAGATGTGATAGTAGTAAAGATTGCAACATAAACAATATCAGAAGCTCATTTCTTTGTATTGCAAAGGAAAGTGAAACGAAACAAAAATCCATATGAAGGAGATTATCGCTGAAAAATAGCTGGAAATGCTTGCAGTCTAAGCAACAAAGTTCATGATCTGCAAGCCCTGATGTTAGAGGCAGATCTAGATATTGTCGCTACCACAGAGACATGGTTCAGTGAATCACATGGATGGGATGCAAACATATCAGGATATAATCTTTTTAGGAAGGATAGAGATGGTCAAAAAGGTGGAGGAGTAGCTCTCTATGTAAAGATCAATATTCAAGCGACCAAAATGCAAGGGAACTGGGGAGAGGAAGAAGTGATATGGATCGCTCTGAAAAGAGAAGATGGAACTTTATCTACGTGGGTGTAGTCTACAGACATCCAACTCAATCGTAGCAAATTGATAAGGATCTGATTGTGGATATCCAAAAGTTTGGAAGGAAAGAGGAGGTTCTGCTGTTGGGAGATTTCAACCTGCCAGAGGCGGACTGGAATGTTCCGTCTGCGCAATCGGAAAGAAATAGGGAGATTGTGGATACCTTTCAAGATGCTCTGCTCAGACAAATGGTGACAGAACCCGCAAGGGAAAAAGTGATATTGAATCTGGTCCTCACAAATGGAGAGAATATCTCTAATGTTCGAGTGGGTGCTCACCTGGGAAGTAGTGATCATCAAATGGTTTGGTTTGATATAACAGCTAAAGTGGAGAGTGGCCGCATGATACTTAAAGTCCTAGATTTCAAACATATGGACTTTAATGCAATGGGAGAGTACCTGAAGAAAGAGTTGTTAGGATGGGAGAACATAAGAGAAGTGGAAAGACAGTGGTCTAAGCTGAAAGGAGTGATAAAAATGACTACAGACCTTTATGTGAAGAAAATCAATAAAAGCAAGAGAAAAAGGAAGCCGATATGGTTCTCCAAACTAGTGGCAGAGAAAATAAAGGCAAAAGAGTTGGCATTCGTGAAATATAAAAAACCCCAAGAAGAGGAGTGCAGAAAGGACTACAGGGTGAAACTGAAAAAAGCCAAGAGAGAGATACGTCTGGCAAAAGCGCAGGCGGAAAAACAAATGGCTAAAAATGTAAAAAAGGGAGACAAAATTTTTCAGATATATTAGTGAAAGGAGGAAGATGAAAAATGGAACTGCTAAACTAAAAGATGCTGGGAACCGATATGTGGAGAGTGATGAGGAAAAAAGCAAATGTGCTAAACAAATACTTCTGTTCGGTGTTCACAGAAGAAAATCCTAGAGAAGGACCGAGATTGTCTGGCAAAGTTACACGAGAAAATGGAGAAGATTCTGCGCCGTTCACGGAGGAGAGTGTTTATGAGCAACTTGAAAAACTGAAGGACTGAAGGTGGGCAAAGTGATGGGACCAGACAGCATCCATCCCAGAACACTAAGGGAGCTCAGAGAGGTTCTGGCGAGTCCTATTACAGACTTGTTCAACAAATCTCTGGAGACGGGAGTGATTCCTGGGGATTGGAGGAGAGCAGATGTGGTCCCTATTCATAAAAGTGGTCACAGGGATGAAGCAGTTGTTGGAAAAATAATGGAAGTGTTGCTGAAAGAAAGGGTAATGTACTTCCTTGAATCTAATGGGTTACAGGATCCGAGGCAACATGGCTTTACAAAAGGTAAATCGTGCCAAACGAACTTGATTGAATTTTTTGATTGGGTGACCAGAGAGCTGGATTGAGGACATATGCTAGATGTAATTTACTTAGATTTCAGCAAAGCCTTTGATACAGTTCCTCATAGGAGGCTGTTGAACAAACTTGAAGGGCTGAAGTTAGGACCCAAAGTGGTGAACTGGGTTAGAAACTGGCTGTCGGACAGACGCCAGAAGGTGGTGGTTAATGGAAGTCGCTCGGAGGAAGGGAAGGTGAGTAGTGGAGTCCCTCAAGGTTCGGTGCTGGGGCCAATCCTGTTCAATATGTTTGTGAGTGACATCACTGAAGGGTTAGAAGGAAAAGTGTACATTTTGCAGATGATACCAAGATTTGTAACAGAGTAGACACCGAAGAGGGAATGGAAAATATGAAAAAGGATCTGCAAAAGTTAGAGGAATGGTCTAATGCCTGGCAACTAAAATTCAATGCAAAGAAATGCAGAGTAATGCATTTGGGGATTAATAATAGGATGGAACCGTATATGCTGGGAAGAGAGAAGCTGATATGCACAGACGGGGAGAGGGACCTTGGGGTGATAGTGTCCGAAGTTCTAAAGGCGAAAAAAACAGTGTGACAAGGCAGTGGCTGCTGCCAGAAGGATGCTGGGCTGTATAAAGAGAGGCATAGCCAGTAGAAGGAAGAAGGTGTTGATGCCCCTGTACAGGTCATTGGTAAGGCCCTACTTGGAATATTGTGTTCAGTTTTGGAGACCGTATCTGGCGAAGGACATAAGAAGACTTGAAGCGGTCCAGAGGAGGGCGACAAAAATGATAGGAGGCTTGCGCCAGAAGACGTATGAGCAGGGCCGGATTTAGATGAAAAGAGGCCCTAGGCTATTCCACTTATGAGGCTCTTTCACCTCCCATTTTTAAGTTTGTAAATTACATGAAAGATAATAAAATACATCATTACTGTGATATATATCAATATGTTAAATGAAACATGTTGTTATTGGTACTAACCTTTATAAAAAATGTGACACGGATAATAAATAAAAAAAAGTCGAACACTTATTTGGACATTTATTCTCAGTACCATATATAGTACTTGTAACAATAATTAATCAAATATAACACACAACATTTACAAAGAAACAAAATTCGAATAATCAAAATCTTTGACTACGAAAATACGAAAATACGCAATAAAAACTATCATATTTTCTATCAAATTAAATTAAATATATTCAATACATTGAAGATTAAACCAAATTCAATTCAGATAAATTTATTTCATAATAATTCGCATTTAAAGTTTAAGTATGAATTATTATGAATTTTAAGTCTTAAACTAAACCAAAAATGGAACTTTATTCAAACAAAATCCAGATCACAAAAAAGAAAATATCAAATTGTATATCATATTAAATTTTATGTTAATAGTTATTTTATTTAAGAACTGATTCAATCCAAGTATACATTTAAAACAAAATAGTAGATTAAAAGAATTTCTTTCTAAACTTTTTCACACAGAATTCTTCTATAAGTTCATCAAAATCTATTTTTCTGAAGGTCTCATTTTCAATGCACAAAATACTCAATGAAGACAACCTCGTCTGGGTCATTGTGCTTCTTAATTGATTTTTGATATGTTTAAGTCTTGAAAATGACCTTTCTCCAATACAATTAGTGACTATTAAACTGAGAAACAGCCGTAATATTGATTCCACATTGGGGAAGGCCACTTGAATATTTTCTTTGAATATTATTTGATACAAGTCTGTATGCGACAATGTGAAATTTTTTGAAGGTTTATGTGTTTGTCTCACATATGTGTGGAAATGAAATAGTTCTTCAGTAAGATTTTGGTTGACATCTTCTTTGTATTCTTGCATTAACAGCTCAACACCTCTTTGAAGTTTGATAATGTAAGATCGGCAAGAAAGGAAAATATTTTCACTACATAATCATAAACAGAAGATCTTCTTCCTAAATTTGATTCTAGTGCATCTAATATAGGAATAAATGATTTAATCCTAAATTTATCTCATGAAGAGAGTTCGTCTAAGGCATCAGGGTCAGATGAATTTTCGTAATTCCCTTGCCTTTTACTTCTTATTATCCTTCTGGCAGTTCTATATTCTGTATTTGGCAACGTGTTTTTTGCTTGTTGCTCAAGTGCATCAAAATCTTCCCTAATTCCACGTAAAATATCCAAAAGTGACCTGTACCAATCTACACAACTACCAAGTAAAATATTAGGGCTTTGAAGAATTTTATTTACTTTTGAAAAATGTCTCAGTATTCGATTCCAGAAATGGAGCATAAACACGAATTCAAATTCTTCCATCTTCTCTAAAAGATTGTTGGCCCTCAATCTAGTATCATCCTTTGTATTATTATCTGAATGTAAATAATTGAGTGCATCAGTGATATCATTGTAATTTTCTAAATAGCTTCTGTAGCTTTTGCGTGTGCCTCCCACCTAGTGTCTGATAAATATTTAGGCACTTTAGAATGAGGTTTCAAATGTGATTTCAGAACGGGAGCCCTAACCCGGAACGGATGGAGGCGAGACAAATGGAAAATTCAAAATTTTCAGCTTGCAGAAATCTCTTCGGACGAGTGGATCGTGAAGAGTTAAAGAAGGAGTTCGAGCAGCTTAATAGCATAAGGCACGTCAATATTTCCCATAGCAATCGGTGAACGTATGAACTATACTTTTGTGCAATCTAGTATATACATTACATTACATTACATTAGGGACTTCTATTCCGCCTATACCTTGCAGTTCAAGGCGGATTACAAAAGAGCTAACTGGACATTTCCAGTGAAGTTACAACAGTTTTGAGGTTTTTTTGGGGTTTTTTTGGTTATAAGGGAGGAACGAACAGACCCAATGAGCCGAACGTGTTGATCTTAACCAATACATTTTTATGTTTGTTTATTAGTCATATGCGTAGAATTTCTCCTTATTTTCGGTTCAGTGTTTTAGTGTTCACTGTTTTTAGAATAGTGTAATTTTAATTTTGCTAACAATTTGAATGTAGGCCCTTCTTGATCTTGAGGCCCTAGGCTGAAGCCTAGTTAGCCTATAGGAAAATGCGGCCCTGCGTATGAGGAGAGACTGGAAGCTCTGAATATGTATACCCTAGAGGAAAGGAGAGACAGGGGAGATATGATTCAGACGTTCAAATACTTGAAGGGTATTAACGTAGAACAAAATATTTTCCAGAGAAAGGAAAATGGTAAAACCAGAGGACATAATTTGAGGTTGAGGGGTGGTAGATTCAAAGGCAATGCTAAGAAATTCTACTTTACGAAGAGGGTGGTGGATGCCTGGAATGCGCTCGTGACTGAGTTCAAAGAAGCGTGGGATGAACACAGAGGATCTAGAATCAGAAAATAATAATAAAAATTGAACTAAGGCCAGTACTGGGCAGATTTGCATGGTCTGTGTCTGTATATGGCCGTTTGGTGGAGGATGAGCTGGGGAGGGCTTCAATAGCTGGGATGGTGTAGATGGGCTGGAGTGAGCTTTGACGGAGACTTCAGTAGTTGGAACCTAAGCACAGCACCAGGCAGAGATTTGGATTCTTGCCCAGAAATAGCTAAGAAGAAAAAATTTAAAAAATGTAAATTGAGTCAGGTTGGGCAGACTGGATGGACCATTTGGGTCTTTATCTGCTGTCATCTACTATGTTACTATGTTACTATGCTTCTGCAAACTGGGGTCTTCCGTTGGGATTGGAGATATTTAGAACTGCTTTCGTAAAAAGTTAAGTGAACTCTTTTTGGTTTCTATGCAGGCTTACTGTTTGGTCCCATGGAACTTGTTTATATATCTGCGGCACTAATTGATATCTAAGAATTTCCTGTTGGTTAGAAGAACTATTTGGCCAGTTGATATATGTGGAGTTTTTTTGACCAATGATGACAAGAGAGCCTATGATTATTCAGTTGTGAGCTGTGTTGTAACGCCCCTGTTTCCTTTGAGGTCTTTTTTTCTCCACTTTGGGTAAAGTGGTAGCCAGTGGTATTCTTTTCCCTAAAAGAAGAGTTGGGTTTGGATTGTTGGCTTTGATATTTTCAAACTCTGAACTGTGTGATATATTCTTAAATGTATATACCCATATGCACTGGGCCCCCATTGTTTAGCATATGTGTCTTTCTGTGTGCATATTCCATGACTGTGAGGAAAAGCTGACTATAGGCCAAGTCTCTCTGTACCGGCACATGAGCCAAACTGAGTAGTTGCTGGAGTGATAAACAGGTAACAAAAATAAAGGACAATGTTCTTAAACACCCAAATTCCTTTCATCAATAGTAAAGATTTATTTCTGGTCAGAGTTCCCCTCTGCCATTCACAGCAATACCTTGCACTTTCCCAATTGGCTGGGGAACTCTAAGGCTTGGAGTTTTGACTAGCCCAGCCTGTGAATTAGTGAAATGTGTCCCTTTTCCTATACCCTCCCTTTACTTGGTGCCTTTTGGGATAACTGGGGTTTCTTAGCCCTTCTTTAACCCACTGGCAATTTGCTTTGGAAAGGGTTAATAGGTATTAGTCTCAGGAAACCTTCTCTCCATCAATTGTTCTGGCTTAGGAAGGACAACCTTATTAGATCTGGGTTTGGGCACTGGCTTGTTAATTCTGGATTGCTGTACTAGGGCAGGCACGACATCCCTCAGATTTGGCTTTGCCCTGTGCACTACTGTGCCCCCAGAATTTTGCATGCCACAAAACATACATGCCACAGGTACAAGTATAATCCCAAAATGGCTGTCAGAATGAGAATGCCAAATTTTAGAGCTGCTGACACTCTTCTCCTGACCAGGCTTTTCCATGGATGAACACCATCTGCTCAATATTCAGCACTATTTAGCCAGCCTAGAGCGGTTCCTTGCTGGCTAACTGCTTATATTCAGTCATTCCAAATGTATGTTATGAAAACTGCAGCATGTCCAGAATTAGCATAGCCTATGATTACTTTTCAGAAACTATGAGATCATACTACATTGGCTGACCAACTGAAATTCAGATTTATTTTAAATTGTATTGTTTGGTGTTTGGGGTGTTTTGTGGTAAGGGGGGTCTCAATATTTGAGAGATCTTTTGCAACTTTAACAGCCTGAACATAATTTGAGGTATAGTGATGCTAATAATTTGGTCCTGCCTTCTGTTAAGAAGTTCAGTATACAGTATGTACAGGCTGCTCTTTTTTTTCTGGCATTGTACCAGGGCTTTGGAATAAATTTCCTGCACAGCTTAAAGTGGTTTGGGACTTTGTAGTTTTTCAGAAGTATTTGAAGACTTAGCCCTACTAAACCCTATATTGCGGGAAGATGAGTTAAATGCTCTAATGCTCATATGGATTTAATGGGCATTGGAGCATTTACCGTGTGGCATTCACTCCCATGGCTTATGATAGTAAAAGAGGGCCTCTGGGTTAAGATGTTGGGATGGATGAATGGGGATCCTACTGTATGCTGTTGTGCTTTAATATTTTTTGACTGGGATGTTTGTATTCTGCACTATATGGTCTTTTGGCTAAAAACTGTGGATTATAAAATGCTATAATAAATTACATTTTTAAATTAAAATCAAATAACTACTAGTAAATGAAAGAGACAAAGAAGAAAAAGACATATCCGAAAATGAAAAGAAAAAGAAAGAAAACAAAATGAATAGATGAGACTGCAGGGCCAGAAAAAGAGATGCTGAACAGTAAAACAAAGGCAGAGACAAAGGTTGAATATTTTTATTGTCTGATAGATAACCCTTCAGTGTAAAATATCTTTGGACTCAGTCCAAAATTTCAGAACCTGAACATTTGTCCCACTTGGGGAGTTGGAGAGGAAGGGCAGTTCTATAACCAAGCACCCAGAAATACTCGTAGACACCATGGTAGCACCTGATAGGAACCTATCCTGTAAAGCAGAGGTTCCCAACATGCAGTATGCATACCCAAGGGGGTTATTACTAAATCAACAAAAGTGAAGTGGATAAATATATAAATATCAATAACTATATGCTCCACTGAATCAGCTGAGAGTATTATCTTCAATGGAAGAAAAAGCCTCGGATTTGTTTAGGCAGGGTATAAATGCTCAAGCCTCCTCCACTCACATTATCAGCAGAAAAAACTTCCATAGAGACCATACACTTGCTGCTAAGCTTGTTTTACATATGGGACATGAGTCATTAAGCCAGGGTACACCCGGTGGGGCCTCCGCGTGTGCGGATCACCGGACTTGATGGACCCAGGGTCTGATCCGGAGATGGCAATTCTTATGTTCTTATGTGTCATTCTCTAGTCTTTTGGACTGGCCAGAAACAGTAGAAAGCTGGCATTGGATCTCTATTCCCTTCCGTGAACCCAGAAGTCTTTCAGACACATGCATGCATCTGCAGGGAGCATTCAAAGTCTTACTACATGGAGGAAAGGTCTAGGAAGACCTGAAGACTCCAGAGGTTTTATTGGAAATCCATTAGTGTGTGTGCCAAAGCAGGCACATGCACAGGATTATGTGTACATTTCTAAACCAGCTCAGGATGCAGAGCTGTGCAGTATAGACATACCAGAACAGAGAATAAGGAGAAACACCAGAGCCCTGGCAAGGGGGTAACTGGAAAAATATAATTTACTCCTCCCCCCTCCTTTACAAAACCATGCAAGATGATTTTAACACCGGGCAGTGTGCTGAATGCTTTGCGCTACTCCAATGCACATAGGAACTCTATGGCCATTGGAGCAGTGCAAAGCATTCAGCACACTGGCTGGCGCTAAAAACCTTTTGTGTGGTTTTGTAAAAAGGGGGTTAATTTGGTCAGTTTTATTTGTGAACAAAAGGGTTTGCGGAAAACAAATGTGGAAGCTTGAGTTGGTGACAGGCACATGCTGCATTGAGCCTGGCTCATGCCTGGCTCACAATTATAGAAGTGGGGCTGTAGATATTCTAAACTGCCACTTTGATCCACTGACAATTTGGGAGGGACAACCAGATAGAAAAGAGGTGTGTGCTTTCATTTCTTGGGATACACAAAGTACAAACGAGAGAAACAAGAAGGAAGAACACACAGAGCACAAATGGAGAAGTTTTTTTTCTTTTATTGATTTATATAAAGTTAGATTAGTAGGTATAAAAGAAATCAGACTTCTTTCCTGGTCATTGCTGTAAAACACCTGATGTAATAAAAGTGGTGGCCAGCAAAAAGAGCACCCTGAAAAAGAAGCAGAAAATTTTACAAGACATAAGTAACTACTTTTGAACAAACCTCATAGAAAAAGTCAGTAACAGAGAGAAGCAGAAAGATAAAGAAAAAAAGAAATAAAAGAAAAACAATTCCTACCTGGTTAAGAATTTTGGATCCAGATGTTATATGTAGAAACTAGGAAATCTGAAAAACAAATGGTGAATGCTCTGAAGCTAATAGAATTCCTATGAGTGTTGGAGCATTTAGCAATCCAGTCTGCAGTAGAAACCTCTACCGTGGTTTAATAAAAGGGGGGTTCATAATTTAGGGTACAGAATTTAAAAGCCTATCTGACAGCATTCTTGAAGTGTTATGTATATTGCTGAGATATAGTCTTATTAAATTTATGAAACTAATAATTACTATTGGCCTTTGCAAATGAAGGGGATAGCTATGTGTTATTGCCCATGCTCTGTTTTTCCTCTACCCTAGTACTAATGCCACCCACTTATTAGGTTTCTAAATTTAGGTCTTTATTGAAACTAAGCACTTTACCATACTACCTATTAATATTAAGAGCTTAAACCCTTTGAAATTTGACTCCTCAGGCTCCTAAATTGGTTTCTATATATTTACCGGTATTAAGGCTGTTCTTAAACATATGGTCTTAGTTTAACTGAACTTCTAAATTTTGGAGGAGAAACAGTCTCTATCAGCTGCAAATACTATGGTCAGTCCTAGTAGAGATGCAAGCAAGTCTCTAGAGTAGCCTGATGGGCAGTACAGTGGACTGCAAAGAGGTGGACCCATGCCCATATGCCACCTTAACTAGTACAGTTGTGGTGGAAAGTGTGAGCCCACCCAAAAAATCCACTGTAGTGCCATATACTGTACATGACACCTGCATGTATAAGGGCTGTTGGGATGGTAGATAGGTGGGTACAGTAGGTTTTGGGGGAGTTTTGGAGGACTCACTATATAATGCACAGGGGTTATGGTGAGATGTGTACCTGGAACCCTTAATGCGAAGTTCACAGCAGTTCCCCCTAGGGTGCTCCAGTGCTCTGCTAGCATGTCTGTGTGGCCAGTCCATTAAAAATGCTGGCTCGTCCTTCATGCATATGGCCTGTTTTGGACATTTTTAATTTGGATTTTTTTCCAATAAAGGCCAAAAATGGTCGGTATATTAAAAATAATAAAACTTGAAACTAGACAACTAGCTGGACAAAATGTCTAGCTGGGCAATTTTTTGAAAAAAATAAAAATATATATATAGAAGTCTTGTAGATTCAAAAATGGGCATTTTCTCCACCAGATTTTTAGATGTTTTTCTCAAAATGTCTAGTCAGACTTAGATGTCCTATCAAAAATGCCCCTCCACATCACTTGTTCTGTCTGTTTTTGAATATTGCAATGCAGTTTTGTTGGGGGTTGCCAACAATTTGATAAGACAAATTCAGATTGTTCAGAATGATGCAGCAAAATTATTGGTGGGCAAACCAAGGTGATCAAGTGCTTTTTTAACATTGAAAGAGCTGCATTGGCTCCTGATTGTATGTAGACTAAAGATTAAGATTCTACTATTGACTTTTAAGGTTTTACAGACTTCTGAACCACATCATTTATTTGTTTGAGGAAGTTTATGCCAAATAGGACATTACATTCCAGTCAAGATTCTTTGTTGGAAGTACCCTTCTGTTAGAGAAATTAAATCTGAATGCATTAGGTCTCAACTGTTTTCTGTGATGGCACCCACTTAATGGAATGCCTTACCAAAAGGCTAAAGATTGGAATCAGATGTACGTCAATTTAAAAGAAAATTGAAGGCGCTACTTTTTAAGGAATGTTTCTGTTCAGATCTGTATATGATATGACTTACTGTAAGCAAAATGGGGTGATTGAAACTTAGGGCTCCTTTTACAAAGGTGCGCTAAGCATTTTAGCGTGCTTAGCACATGCTAAACGCTAATGCGTGCATGTTAGTCTATGGATGCATTAGCAATTAGCGCGTGTGTATAATTTGCACGTGCTAAACACACACTAAAACGCATAGTGCACCTTAGTAAAATAGGGGGTTAGTTTTATTGTTTTAATAGATGTTTGTGTGATTTGTCTTAGAAGCTGTGAATGTATTATTGTAAACCATTTTGAACTGACTTTGGTTAGTAAAATGGTAAAGAAAATTTTAATAAAGATAAAGATGCCTAAAGATATGGATGACCCAATTTGAGAATCAAACTAGAGACCTTCTATGTGGAACTGCATAGCAGTTGTCACTGAGCCACCAGATGGTTGTCTTGCACGCACAATTTGACAATTGCCCTAACAGAAAATGACTTTCAAAATGTTTTTTATCTGGTAAACAGTACGTCTGAAAATTTCCTACCCTTTCCATGTGGCTACTTTTTCCTTAGATAAATTTTATCTCATCGTTTATTCTATTACTTCAAAGTTGAAATGTAATTCTTGTTTTTAGTTTGGATGTAATCCGCCTTGAACCGCAAGGTAATGGCAGAATAGAAATCACTAATGTAATGTAATTTTAAAAGATAGTAAGTGTGCAATTTCCCTTTGAAAATTAATACAAAGTTTGTGGATTGACGTATACATAGACTTTGCAAATAATTAATTTTGAAAATTGCCATGTTATGATTAATAGAAAAGGGTTATCATAAAATGAATATTTGAGATTAACTTTGTACTTATAAAAAACCTATTATATCATCCTCATTTATCTCTCTATTTTCTTTCACCTTTTAATTTCCAGGAACTCCAGAAAGCCTAGCTGAGAAGGAAAGACAACTGATGGGAATGATTAATCAACTAACTAGCTTGCGGGAGCAGCTGCTAGCAGCTCATGATGAACAGAAGAAAATAGCTGCTTCACAAATTGAGAAACAGCGCCAACAAATGGAACTGGCCAAGCAGCAACAGGAACAGGTGAATTATCTCATTCTTCCCAGTGCTGGACCAAAGGTATTGGATACTCTAGGCCAGGGCTGCCCAAGTCCGGTCCTCGAGATCTACTGGCAGGCCAGGTTTTCAGGATATCCACATTGAATTTGCATGAGAGAGATTTGCCTGCACTGCCTTCCTGGTATGCAAATCTCTCTCTCATGCATATTCATTGTGGATATCCTGAAAACCTGGCTTGCCAGTAGATCTCGAGGACCGGAACTGGGTAGCCCTGCTCTAGGCAAACCTTCAGCTATGCAGGTCCTCCCCTCCTGCATTTCTCTTTTCCTTTTGCCTCTGTATCCCCCTTCCCCAGTGACCAGCATCACCCTTGGCAAGGGGATAAGAGGAGAATGCTGTTACACTGAAGGGAAAAAGGCTTTGAAATCCTCCTGTTGATGTGTAATCTGGCAGTTGGTTTATTATATAATGAAATTGAGACCAGTACCAAAGCAATGCAAAATATGGAACAAATACAACCATTCAACCTGGTCAAAGGTTGTTTTTTTTCCATCAAGAGAGACACTGAGAAAGCAGAAACCTGTAGAGTTTTAGGAGCTTAGATTAATTGTAATCCCAGCCAAGTGGTATTAGAAGAGTGCCAATTAACAATAAAAACCATTTGATTTATACCAATAATTTTCGGTAGTAGGGGCACTAACCTCTTTGCCAGCACCATGGCAAAAGTTTTTCCATCAATATTTTTTTAATGATATGGGTCTATAGATATATATACCTCCTGTATGGTCTCTTCCAGAGTTGAGGAGCACAATCATTAGGGTTTCAGGTAGTACACCATTCATGTCCTCGTACCTCGCAACCTGATGATAACAACTGTAGAATTAGATGGTAGAATTAAAGGCTTTGGAATACTCTTGTGAATCTATTCATCCCTTTGGCCTTAAGACTGGGTAAGAATTTCATCACTTCCTTAACTTCATTCTCTTATACAAGTATATCTTTGACTAGTATGGCTTTCTCAGCAAGTGATAAGGTTAAACCTTTGAGTTGTTCAAGGAAATCAGCACAATCAGCCTGATTTTCACTAGATTATAATGTATCCATCTGTTAATTAGTCCAGTTCCAGTAGCATTCTTTGCAAGAGGGATTTTTTTCTCTATTCTTCTGCCCCTTAAGATACTTTGCAAGTACCCTCCCAGCTCTATTAAAGGCCTCATGATAGGATGTTTGTTGCACCCCTAGTTCTCTGACTCAGAAAAGCATTGTACTGAAACTTCACCTGATCAAATTTGTTTAAAATGCTCCTATCCTATTTCTGCTTCAACCTGCCCTCCATAAACTGCAAGTTCCTTTTTAAGCTGTTACATTTCCGTGTTATGCATTTTTCTCCTTCTGATTGTATAGACAATAATGGCACCACGTATGGTGACTTTGAAGGTATCTCATATGATATCCTGAGATACAAAGACCTGATTATTAAACTGAATGTAGATTGCAATCACCCCTGCAAGTTCCACGCAAAAGTCATCATCTGACAGTAGGGCATTATTGAATCTCCAAATAGGGTATGACTCATCTTTCATTTTTGTTTACAATTCTAGTGCAATTCGCATGATTTGAAAGTTGATATCAATGGTTGCACTGCAACAGCTCATGTCATACTCTTTAAAAATCAAAAAAATAAGTTGATTCTTGGAAAGGAACAAAATGCAAAATCTTGTCCCCTTGTACTCATTAGCCTTCAGATATCAACAAGCCCTAATAACTCAACTATACGTGATAAATCGGCAACAGGGGATTGTGCTTGAGTTCGTGATAGACCTTCCAACATGGGATCAACACATGATTAAAATCACATCCATAAGTACTCAGGTAGAACCATGTTCCAGTACATTGGCCTTGTTACAAATATTCACTACTTTCTGGACCATCACAAATCCGTAGCACTTTTTTCCTTGGACTTATCTGCAGCATTCGACACCATAGACCACGAAATTCTTCTCTACCGTCTGCAATCATTAGGGATTGATGGCCAAATCTTACAATGGCTAACATCCTTCCTTTCAAACCGAACCATGAGAGTTAAATTTAATGAGTCCTACTCCAATAATTTTTCCTTATCTTCTGGTGTTCCACAAGGATCTATATTATCCCCTCTGCTATTTAATATCTTCTTATCCCCATTTATCACCATGTCCCAGTCATTGGGATTTACAACCTTTTCATATGCAGACGATATTCAACTACTACATCCTCTTAACCCAGAAAACATTGAAGAAATAAATACGATTACTAACAAATTAGAAAAAATGAAAACATGGTTAAACAACAACAAATTAGCTTTAAACACTCAAAAAACAAAAACCATGCTTTTTACTTGGAAGGGAGACATACTTCAAAAAATACCATTCAAACTTGACAATATTCCATTAGAATCAGTATCCAAATTGAAAATCCTCGGTGTAATAATCGATGTTGATTTATCCTTTCATGACCATATCAGCGCAATAGTTAAAACCTGTTTTTACAGATTACGGCTTCTACGCTCGATCTCTACTTTCTTGGAAACTAAATCTCTCAATATCTTAATTCACTCTCTCATCATTTCTAAACTGGACTATTGTAACGCGCTTCTTATTAACATAACCCAAAAAGAAAATAGACGTCTCCAAATTATCCAAAATACAGCAGTTAAATTAATATTTAATGCAAAGAAATTTGACCACGTTTCACCTTTACTAATTAAATTACACTGGCTGCCCATAACCCATCGAATTACCTTTAAAATATTATTTTTAGTCTATAAAACATTAAGCACCAATGAACCTCAATTTATCTCAAAAATGATTGTCCCACATAATTCTGCTCGTTCTCTAAGATCTTCTTCATCTAATTTGCTTTCAGTCCCATCACTAAGAATCATAGGTACTAGACGCAATGACATTTTTTCAGTAAAAGCTCCCACACTATGGAATGCCCTCCCAAATTTTATTAAAAATGAAACTGACCTTGCAGTATTTAAGAAAAACTTGAAAACATATTTATTCCAGGACGCTTTTGACCTATAAAACACCGTCCTTCTAGATTTCTGTATTCTTCTTTCTTTTTTCTCTTAACCCATTATTACCTAATTTGTTTTTATCCTTTGATGTCATACTCTAACAAATAATAAGATTGTAATTTCTCCCCTCCCTTCCCACCCTTTCTTGTTTGTCAATCTTCGTTTGTCCTAAAAATGAATTTGGTATATTAAACGTATGTCTGTCTTTTAAGTGACCTTGTAACCTAAATTGTATTACCACACTCTGATGGTTTTTTAACTGTACATCGCTTAGATATCTTGATAAGCGATTCATCAAATAAAGGTAAACTTGAAACTTGAAACTTGAAACTTTGAAGTTGTTTAATAAAGGATTTATCTCCCACAGAATGAGCATAGATGTTGAATAGTGTAAAGGACTCTTCACCAATCCTGTCCTCTATTTTCACCCACCTACCTTCAGTATTCTTTGAATGGGATAGTATACAGAGCTGTGCCATCCTGCTGACAGCAATATCAATATCACCCTTCTTATCTTGAGCCTTAAAATGTAGACAGGCTCTTACCCACTCTCCTTTGAGCTTCTCTGATTCAAATGCCAAGTGAGTTTCCTGCAAGAAATAGGGGGACAGGGACGAGGGCTACGGGTTTTTTTTTGTTTTTTTTGCAGCGAGAGGAGCGGAATAATCTTGCTTTTTGAAGAAGGCGCAAAAAAAAGTTAACTTCTTGCACTGAAGTGTGCAGAGCAGGGTGTGTTGGGCAGAAGGAGGCGGGTAGGAAATGGTTAGGGAGAAATGCTGGGATTCTTTCAAGTTGCATTGAAATGTTGGATGCGGGATCAATCTTGTCGTTCTTCCGCAGGTGAAACGAAAAAAAACGAAACCTGTTCTTCTCCCTCCCACCCTTCCCTGTGGAAACCACATCCCAGGGTTGCCTTCACTGTGGTGGCAGGTTTTGGCATAGATATTTGGTTTCCTTTGAAGTTTTTTAAGCTGCTGGTCTTTAACCACAGGAGCAGGGGGGGGGGGTTTGATTCATTTTATTTCATAGGGAAGCAGCTTCTAAACAATCTATTGTTGGGGGGGGGGGTTCAGGAAATGGTTGCGGGAATTTCATTTAATTTGCATGTAACGTTTTTCTGCTGAGCAGGCAGATTCCTGTACATAAGAGAGAAGAAGGAAGCTGAACGTCGCGGGTTCTGATAACTTGTTTTTAGATATCACGTGTCGGACGTTTTTGTATGGATGTGATTTTTTTTTTCCCCCTGATACAGTGTGTGATTTCGCAGCTACCATATGACTTAATTCCTCCCCTCCCCGGCAGTTTATTCTAACAGCGTTGTTTTTCTAGTGTCTGACGTGCTAAACTGGCCACTGATGCCATTCTACAGTATGATAACTTGCTAAACGGCTTAAGAATCCGTACATAAATGGAGCAAGACTGACATATAATGCCTTTAGAAAAGCCATAAAAACTGCCTTATTCAACAGAATTGTCACCTAAAAACTACATATCACCTAACATGTCACCTAACACTACATATGTCCGCTCCTGCTTTCAAATCTGAAATGTCTAACATTATATTCTGCTGCCTGTTGCTGTATTTTCACTGCCTTTTGTAAGATTCCATATGCGGTATCTCTCTGCCTTTTTGTAAGACTCTATATGCTCGGACCTTTTGTAAGATTCTATATGCTTTTTTGTAAGTTTCTATATACTGTATCCCGGACTTCAACACATTGTAACTCGCTGATTGTCCAGCTCTCTTCGGTGTGAACCGCCTAGAAGTCTCACGACTATGGCGGTATAGAAGAATAAAGTTATTATTATTATATATGTCCATTATTATTTTAGGAAATCCAGTACCCTTTTTATCCTGATGGGGTGGTTGAGACTGTTAACATTCAAAGAATATATTCCCTCCCCCCCCTCCTTACAATCAGTACCAAGAATGACCAGAATGTAACAATCTCACTGAATAAAGAACCCCATTTTCAGTTCCCAAAGTAGAAACACACATACATGCAACTCACGCACTCATAGAAACATACAAAACCCACCTGACCCTAGCCATACATTCTATCTTCTACCCCCATCAGCCAGCTAGGACACAACAATTTAGCACCTTCCCAAAGCACTTCCCCCATCATATCTAAAATGAAGCATTGTGGCCCTCAGTACAAATTATTGTAGCATGAACATTGTTAGTGAACCAACAGTTATAAAAAGAACAGTGTTTGTGCTGACTAAATCTCACTATACAGCTACAGCTTACTGTACAGTCTTGTTCTCAGCTTTTTGTGCTGAAAACAAGGACTCCTCTGAGTTATATTTGCAACTGTAAGAGGCTCCTATTCAGCCAACCCATTATTCTGTAATCGTAGTATTACCAGCCAGACTCTGTATTTGTTGAGCAATTTTCTCTAATAGCATGAAATAGAGAATAAACACTCACAATTGATGACTTCAAGGCAGTTCAGCTCTGTAACAGAATCTTCTCACTCTACCAGCTTTCCTATTCAAGCTGGAAGTGTGTCCACACCTTGTGGAAATAACGCTGTTCTCCAGACTTAGATATAAAACTAAGCTGCATTAGATTGTTAGAAATAAAGGGTGAAAAACCTGGTGGGAGAATAATGCTAACTCAGGTTCTCATACAGTAATTCAGTCTGACAAATATGGCAACTGTTCTCTCTCACAGAAAAAGAAGGTGAGCTTAAGCTCTATGGATGCAGCCTAGCTCTCTGGGAGAAGCAAAGCCCTCTGGGGATTTAAGTCCATAGAGCACACCTTACCCATAAATCTTAACATAAACACTTAATCTTGTTCTTATATAAGAAACTGAGTAAATGCCCACATAAAGCGGGGGCAGAACACTGTTTATGTTTATTTTGCACTTGCTATACTGCCCTTTCTGAGAAAACAGGTTAGAGCGGTTTACATGTCAACTAAAATAAAAGACAGAAAAAAGAACTCCATTTAAAATAGGAAAGGCAACAATCAAAAGAATCATGCACTTAAATAGGATAAAAGCAAAATTTACTAACAGGCTTCATGACTGCAAGGCTTCATGGCCCAGAGAGATTGGCCCTAGTCAGCTCTCAAAAGTGACACTATAACTTTCTGATATAACAGATACCAAATTGTACAGTTTTGTGCCATATAAACTCTTGCATTGGTGATGACTCATGAAACCAGATGGTTTTGTTACTGCATGTGACTTTCATAACTACAGGGTAAAACAATCCGTATTGTCGGGCTCATAATAAAAAAACATCCTAAATCAGCACATAGAGATCCTAATCACCAGGATGTCCAAGTGCTAATAATCAAAACCACCTTTCTGGATGTCTAGCGAGGTGTCCCAGCCTCTGTGTGTTCAGAGCACAAGATGGGTGTGGTGGAGATATGTTATGGGTGGGCTTTGGGTGTGTCTAAGGGCAGGTTAGACTTGGACATCTTGCAGCGATAATCAAATGTTTTGCAAGACATCCTGGATGGAACTTAGACATTTGGAGTTAGATCTATTTTATAAACATCTAAGTGCCACAAAGGTGCCCAAACAGGACAGATGACCACTGCATGCATCAAGGTAAGACACCCCCACACTCCCCCAGTACTCACTGACCCCCTTCTACCACACAAAAATGAGAACAAAAGGGTACATACCTTTCTCTAAAATAGCAGCATCTGGGGAAGCCTAGTGGAGCAAAGCACAGTTGTCTTAAGTAGCCTGGTGGGTGGGCTAGTGAGCCATAAAGAGGAGGACCTAGGCCCATAAGCCACTCTAACCACTACCTTTATGGTAGAACATGTCGAGCCCACCCAAACCCTACTATATTGCCATATAGGTGCCTCCTACTGCCTAAGTGCTATTGGGGAGGTACACAGGTGGGTATAGTAGGATATGGGGTTTTTAGGGAGCTCACCATAAATTATAAGGGGGGTTATGGTGAGATACATTTGGCACCATTTCTGTGACATTCACAGTGCCCTCTAAAGTGTTCTATTGCTCTGTTGGGATGTCTATGTGGCCAGTCCATTACTATGTTGACCCCTCCCATATCCAAATGGTCTGTATGTGGGCATTTTCAACATGGATGTTTTTCTGATCAAACATGGGTATAAAGATAGATGTTCTGGTGGCCTAGTCATCCCAGTGGCCAAGACCTCTAAGTAGACGATTTTCAAAAAAGATATATATATTTGGACATCCAGCAGTTTGCCATTCAAAAATGTCCAGTTCTGTTCCTCCAACTTTGGACGTCCAACTAGAAATGTCCAAGTTATATGTTTGTTTTTTTTAATGCTCCTCTGTCTGTCCATGTGTTCTAATTGTGGGATAGGAACTGCTTGCAACATTGAACAGTTGTTCTTGCAAAGTCTGGTACTCTACTCCAGTGTTTCTCAACTCAGTCTTGGAGTACCCCCTTGCCAGTCAGGTTTTCAGGATATCTACAATGAATATGCACGAAAAAATTAGCATATAAGGAGGCAGTGCATGCAAATCAAGTTTATGCAAATTCATTGTGGATATCCTGTAAACCTGACTGCCAAGGGGATACTCCAGGACTGAGTTTAGAAACACCGCTCTACTCAATTAAACACCATTTCAGATTAAGCCAGGCTCTGATCTCAAGCGCATTCAGCTACATCACATTGCATGCATGAGACTGTGCAGCCAGTGAGCCTTTGTAACATCAAATGAGTGTTTAAATACACAAATTTGAACTAAAGGTTTTGGGAAAAAAACAATCTACACTGGAAAATTAAACAAATTTGGTCTCTAATTAAACTCTATCTAATACCTAGTTTTTTGCACTGAGATACAAAAATAAAGTATTTATATAATAATTATTTTGTATGCTCTTCCCTATGTTTGACTGAATATTTCTTTGTATTTCAGTTTATTACTTATGCTTCTTTTTAAATACAAACTTAAAATACCCTCTGGTAGGCTACCAATTTTTATATTATTCCTCCTGTTTCTGTTCTCTGAGATTCATTGTTTATAATCCCACCTGCACCTTTCTGTCCCTTTTCTACTTCTGCTATCCACTGCTCCATATGCCTTGTATATTCAGTGCAGTTCATTTGAATTATCAGATTTGCTAATTTGGATTGTAAAGCAGAAATGTTATTGGGAGTGTCTTGGATATGTGATTTGTTTGCAATGCATTCTGCAATAATTGGCTCTAGTTATTCAGCTGAACCTCTCACAGCTGCCATTTTGAGAGGAGTTGGCTGGTTCAGTTTTGGTCTCATACCACCAGCTACTGCTTTAAATACCAACTTAATCTTGTTGAGTTTTCCACTAGACGTAATAAAATATGTGAAGAGGTCCCAAAAAAATCACGATAAACAGCATAAGGAGTGCAATTAGAAAAGGTTAAAAAAGGATAAACTAAGATGATAAAGAGGATGGAACTCCTCTCATTTGAGATTGGAAAAGAGTCAGCTGAGAGGAGATATTGAAGTACACAAAATTATGAGTGAATAAATATTTTACTCCCATCAAAAATGACAAAGACTAGGGGATATTCAATAGTTAAAGGGAAATACTTTTAACATCAATAGGAGGAAATATTTTTTAACTTAAAAAATATTTAAGCTCTGGAACCGGTTGCTAGAGGATGTGGTAACAGAGGTTAACGTAGATGGGTTTAAAAAAAAATTTGGACAAGTTCCTGGAGAAAAGATCATAGTCTGCTAATAAAACAGACATGGAAAAATCTACTGCTTACACTAGGATTGATAGCATAAAATGTTGCTACTATTTGGATTTCTGACAGGTACTTTTCACCTAGATTGGCCACTAAGAAACAGGATACTGGGCTAGATAGACCATTGGCCTGACCCAGTATAGCTATTCGTATGTTCTTATATTCTCTAGGTACTAAGCTCTGCCCCTTGACAAGACTTTAAAAAAATGTTAGAGAAAGAAAAACTATTAAAAATGGCATTCTGGAAAATATCTGCATGCTTGAAGGAAGCTTTTCTTACAAGATGCATAGGAGATCCTACATTCAGAAACAAAGCCAGTTGATGCCACATGAGGCCCTCTTGATGTGCTATAAAATTTTCAGAATGAGGAGTGGATCCCAGATATAATAAAAGTTGATCTTTATTTCAAAAGATCCTAAAAATACCTGACATGGGCCACGTTTTGCCCAAAACAGGGCTGCATCAGGGGTAACATTCTAAAACACATACATCAAATCATAATGTTAGAAAAGGCACAAAAATAATTCAGAAGGGAGTCAATACAAAACACATGTAATAATATTTACATCAATAATTAAAGTGACATAAATAGGTGATATATTAAAAGGTGTTTATCATGCTGTGAGTGAAAAATCATATTGAAAAATCCTATATACCAGTTAGTAGAGTATCAAAATCACACACTCTAACAAAACACTCTATAATTCAGCACAGCTGTAAAATTAAAATTGAAAATCATCATTCAGTTATAAACATCTAAACATACAATAGTAGTGAATCAGTACCATGACTGCAGTGACAAGCTCCACCAGTCTTTAATATCTTTCTAAATCACTTTTCTGCCAATAACATTAAGTAATATATTTGTCATTGATTTCTAATGGGAAATTTCTTCACAGATTGCAAGGCAACAGCAGCAGTTATTACAACAGCAACACAAAATCAACCTTCTTCAGCAACAGATCCAGGTCAGAGATCTTCTTTAAAGTTCTATACCTCTTTGTTGATCCTAAGCTTTGATCACATCTAATGACTTTCATCTTTTGGGAACCAATGGAGCCCTTTTACTAAAAAGTGGTGAAGGTTTTGCATTTGTCATACTGTAAGTACTCAAAGTACCACACAGTAAGTGCAAAACCTGTAAATGCATATTTGTTAGTGTACCTTAAAAACTTTAGTGCATGCCATTTGAATTTAAAATGCTCTAACCAATAAATTAATGTGTGCTTGTTTAATGGTGTACATTAAAATGTCAAAGTACAATTTAAAAATTTTGCATTAAAATAAACTTGTGAAATGAACAAAAAAAAAACATTCAAAATTCACAGAAAAAAAAGCCAAAAGAAAGTAAAATGTACAGAAAGTGTGCACTGTTAGGGGTGAGCTTAGAATGTTCCATTAAAGTTAATGCACAGGAAAACTTAATCGTGCAGTAAATGTTACTGATAGAACAGATACACTTGCCACCTTCTAATACGAAATGTAGAATCTTCAACTGTTCCATACCATTAACATGTAGTTATCTGCCCTGCCAAGATAGTAATGCAGTGACCATCCTTTAAACAATTGCTACATATTAATTCATGTGCTAACTGCTTAGCACACTTTAATAAAAGGGCCATGACATTTTAGTGCAAGGGTTCTCAGCCCTGTCTTCAGGACACATTGAGCCAGTCAGGTTTTCAGGATATCCACAATTAATACCGTATGAGATAAATTTGCATGTACCACATCCATTGTATGCATATCTGTTGCATGAATATTCATTGTGAGTGTCCTGAAAACCTGACTAGATAGGTGTGCCCTAAGGACTAGGTTGAGAACCACTTTGACAGAGGGATAGTTAGATGCCTAGTCAATGTTGTTAATGCTGATAAATGATAAAATGAGCACAATGGTTACGTTGAAATTACATTTAAATTCTTTGTTAAAGAATAAAATTGTTACACTATTTTATTATATAGGAATGGGCATCACCTACCAGTAGAAAGGATTATTATAGTTACAATACTGGGGCTGATTTACTGAAGTGTGGTAATTATTGTACTTACTGCATTTTTCCTCCAAAGGCTAATACAAGGCTGTGTGGGCTGTTGGGGAAATGTCCGGCATGTTTTCTGCAGATACCGTACAGAAATATTTTTGCCACTTCATGATTATTCATAATTAACTCCTCTTGCAACTTTTTAAACTGCACAAAAGACAGTGGGCCCCTTTTATCAAACCGCTAGAGATTTTTAGCACAAGCCAGCACGATAAATGATCCGACGCTCATAGAATTCCTATGAGCATCGGAGTACTTACCTCGCTGGCCCACACTAAAAAACTCTAATGCAACTTGGTAAAAGGGGGGAGGGGTAAGTAGCATCCATGAACATCAGTATGCAACCTATGAATATTATTTGCCTATAACCCACACAGGATGGGGTTACTTTTGATGATTGGGAGAGTCATCATTATAAAGAGGCCCTAATCGAGGGGACTTTGGGGGAAGGATGTGATTTAGGGGCATTGGGGGGGGGGAAGGGACCAGCTTCTATTTCAAACACCAAACTCTTTAAGAAGCAGCCAGGAACATCAGGTCTCAGCCTTGTAGACAGATGCCACTGACCAGGAAAAATAACATCAGTTCTTTGCTCGCATTCTGTTTCCAGGATTATTATAGCTTGCAGATCCACTGTGTTATTCAGTTTGCATAGTAATGAGGTTTTTTGTGTACTTGTTCATGCTTTCCTTCTTTTTGCTGTATTTGCCATAATAAGTTATTTTAACATACATTATGGTAATAAAGTTACAGTTATATCATTTATAATCTGCTATAGCCAGCAAGGAGGTCATAGCAGATAAAAGGACAAAGAAGCTAGATTGATAATTCTAGGATATAAAATGTTATGTTAATCAGGTTTTCTATTCCGCCTTTACCTATTCAGTTCAAGTTTGGATTTCTTTACAAGTGTTTGGGTCAATTACCCAGGATGTTAGAAACATAGAAACATGATGGCAGATAAAGGCCAAATGGCCCATCCAGTCTGCCCATCCACAGCAACCATTATCTCTTCCTCTTTCTAAGAGATCCCTCATGCCTATCCCAGGCTTTCTTGAATTCAGACACAGTCTCTGTCTCAACCACCTCTTCCGGGAGACTGTTCCACGCATCTACCACCCTTTCTATAAAAAAGTATTTTCTTAGATTACTTCTGAGCCTATCACTTCTTAACTTCATCCTATGCCCTCTCATGAGGTCTCACCAAAGTCTTATACAAAGTCTTAAACCTTTTTTTTCCTACTGACCCTGCTTCTCCCTATGCACCCTAGCATTCTTCTAGCTTTTGCCGTCACCTTTTCAACCTGTTTGGCCACCATGAGATCATCGCATACAGTCACACCCAAGTCCCACTCTTCTATTGTGCACATAGACAGTCTGACACGGATATTCAATAGAGTTGCTAGTACAGGTAGATCAGTACAGTTATTAATACAGTTAGGTCATAGTTACAGATGCATAGTTACAAGTTCAAGGAGATCATCGTTTGCTCATCGTTTTGTCCCAGGAGTTGCATTAGACAGTTTAGAAATAGGCTTTTAAAATTACTATTTCAATTACTTCAGGGTTGGCTCCCTGTCTTGGTACAGAAATGCTTTTAAAAGTTTTCTGAACCTGAGATATTGGTCATAAGATCATAGTGTAAGTGGTAGTTGGTTCAACATTTTACTAATTGATATTGGATGGATAAGAAAGTGAAGTGGCAGTTGATAGCTAAACACTCAAAACCTTTTACTAAAGGTGATTTCATCAAGGAATTTCTAAAGCTGCAGAAATTGTTTGTCTTGGAAGTGTGAAGGTTTTTCAAACAATCTCTTTGTCTCTAAATATAGTTGCAGAAAGAATTACTGATTTGGCCGGCAATTTAAGTGATCAGATCAAAGCAAAATCATCTAGTTTTGAAGATTTTTCCATTGCCTGTGACGAGGGCACGGAAATTGGGGGCATAGCTCAATTAGCTGTGTTTCTTCATGCTTGCAACATGAATTTCAACATTTTTGAGGAATTATTGGAACTAGTACCTATGTATGGCACTACAACGGGACAAGATATATTTAATTGTGTTTATGAACTTCTGCAAAAATAAAATTTACCTCTGTCAAAACTAACTTCTGTAGCTACAGATGGAGCTCCTTCAATGGCTGGTAAAACCAATGGTTTTGTGGCATTACTGCATAAAAAATAAAGTGAAACTTGTGAGGGATTCAAGATTCATCATACACAAAGGTAATAAACATGGAAAATGTGTTGACATTTGCCAATAAAAATTATCAATCTCATAAGATCTCGAGATTTAAATCAGCAACAATTCTCTGCTTTCTTAAGTGAATTAGAAAGTGAATATTCCAGTTTGCCCTACTTTACCGAGGTACGTTGGCTATCCTGTTCCAAGGTCCTTAAACAATTCTGGGACTTGAAAGAAGATATATGTCAGTTTTTAATAACTAAAAATCAAGACACAAGGTTGTTTTCTGATCCTGTATGGTGACAAGATTTATACTTCATGAATGATATAACAAAACACTTAAACAATTTAAATTTAAACCTGCAAGGAAAAGATCAGATCATTACAAACATGTGTGATCAAATTAAAGCGTTCCAATGTAAGCTAGTTCTTTGGGAAAATCAATTGAAAAATGAAGATTTAACAAACTTTCCGACATGCAATATAAACAAATCAAGTTTAGGTGAAATTGCATCATATCAAAAATACACAGAAAAAATTTTAAACCTTAGAACTGAGTTTGAAACAAGATTTGCAGATTTTAAATCTTCAAAAGACATGTTTTCTTTATTTTCTTCGATTTTCTCAATAAATATAGAATCAGTACCCAATTGTATGCAAATGGAAATAATTGAGATCCAGTGTGATTTAAATTTGAAGACAAAATACAGTGAAATTGGCTTGCTTGAATTGTACAAATATTTGCCAGCCAGGTTTGAAAATACTCAAAATTTGCATATGAAATTATTTCCATGTTTGGAAGTACATATCAGTGCGAGCAGTTATTTACACTTATGAAAGGAAATAAGTTTCCTATCAGATCCAGAATTACTAACATTCACATTGGGTCAATTTTAAAAGTAATCACTGCGGACAAGATTTTCCCCAAAATAGGAAAAATAGTAGCAGAGAAGAGATGCCAAATGTCAGGAAGAAAATATTAATTTTATCGTTGCTCTTGTTCTTTTTTTATACTTTACTTTTCAAAATAAACCTAAGTTTCTATGAAAAATGACTTTTTTTTTTTTTTTGTGGCCCATATAAACTTAAACCTTGTTTATTTGGCCCGTGTCAGCCTTTGAGTTTGACATACTTGTATTATAGCCAAGCCTGTTGAAATGAAAAAGCATATGCTCTACTAATTGTAAGTAGTGATCTGCCTTCTTGTTGCCAAGAAAGTTTTCAGAACAAGAGCAAATGAAGACCAGGCACATGATTCAATTTCATTCATTGATGCTATGAAATGTGGACCATTTATAAGTTATCTGATCTGTGAACCATCGAAAATTTTTCCATAGTAAGCCCAAGTAACATATGCACTATGCATTTAATGCACGAACCGTCTTTATTCAAAGCCTTTACAAATTGTTTTATCAGGCCTAGCTTTATATGTGGTGGTGGCAGTATGATTATATCTCATGCTACTTAAGGTTCATTGATTACATTTGTCCAACCACCATATATTCCCTTGAAGGCCAATTTTTTTTGGCCAGTGTTCATGTTTGGCTCTACTATCCCAATGGCCAAGAAGAAAATTACAAAATTAATTCAATACAAGCTGAATATCTTCAATAAATATATCTACATACAAATGATATTCATCCACTTTCTTAATATCAGAGGTTATAAGTCACGTTTCTTAAAGAGTTTTTTAACCGGAGTAAAAAGACCTCAGTGTTTCTCAAGACCAAGCCTGGGAAACTTTCTATAGCAAATACTTCGTTGCCATAGAGAAATGCATCCTTGGTCTTAGAAAAAACTCTTATATCAATTACTATTGTATTACTTTGAAGTGATCACTGTTAAACCATTTATCATAGGTATTCAATATATTTCAAACAAATAAGAAAATGAGCACTTATCTCTTAGTCTTCTGATATTACAAAATCACTGCAGTCTGCAGCTGAAGCCAAGTGCAAATCTATCGCACTCAAAAGACTAATTTAAATTTCACTTATAAGTTTCTTCTAGATATCCCATAAATTTCTTTAAGATATCCCGACAGGCCCTGTTTCGCGCATCTGCTGCATCAGGGGATTATTCTAAAGTAAGAGCTACCGCTTCAATGATTCTCCTCTTCAAGTCTACATAAATCACCTATTGATGTTCTTGGTAATTTATCTTTTCCAAGACTAAAGAGATGGCCTTGTACTCTTCTTTCATCTTGGTGGAGTGACCGATTGGAATACAACCATAAATTCAACCATATCTAAGAAACTAGAGCTGATGTGGTCTAGCCAATGCAATTTTCTGACTCTGCCCCCAAATAACCCCCGGAACAGGTCAATAAATTGAAGGCACCAAGAAAAAAAATTTTTGTTGTTGGCCTATGTATTCAATGCTAGGCGTTTCCAGTGATCAGCATTAAATATCCAGTTTATTTTCAGCCAGCTCTAACTTAACTGGTTAAGTCAATATTCAGCTCTGGCTGGTTATTAGAGGCACCCTGGAATAGGATGGCCACCTCTGTTAAGTGGTTGGGGGCATTGCCTGTCAGGATTTCGAAGGCAGTGATGCCTAATTTAAACTTGAACCTTGTGATTATGGGTAACCAATGTAGTTTCATATAGTAGGGCTGTAGGTGTTCCAATTTCCATAGTCCATATGCTGTATGAGTTTTAATGCTGCATTTTGAACTAGTTGTAGATGCGATAGCAATGTTTTAGAGCAAAGAACTAGTGTTACATTACAGTAGTCTAGTCAAGATAAGATTAGGGATTGCACTAAAATTTGGAAAGCCTCTGTTTTGAAGTATTTTCAGATGGATCTTATCTTTCTCATCACAAGGAAAGATTGTTTTATTATTGATTGTGCATGACTCTTCATGGATAGGCAGTTATCAATATCTGCTCCTAAGATTTGGGATTGTAGTTCTAATGGAGAGTCTGTGTCATCTACTATAATCCTTTGTGTGTAGCATGGGTTAGTTGAGTGTCCTAGCCAAAGGAATTTGGTTTTTGTTCTTATGTAGTTTGAGGCGGTGGGTTGATGTCCAGTTTTCTATGGTGTAGACACATTTTTTGACAATGGTGAGGGTGTTGGCTAATGCTGCCATTACAGGTAGCATGATCTTTATGTTGTCTACATAGGTGAAATGTTTTAATTGTGCAAGATTTAGGTTGGCTCCCAAGGATTGCATTAGAAGATTGAACACTGATGGTGAAAGTGGGAATCATTGGGGGACCTCACTGGGAAGATGCCAGCTGTCAGAAAGTCCACCATCCTTATGCACATCATAGTGCCAAGTGGTTAGGATGCATTGGCCACTAAATCTGAAATCTCAGATATTTGATCAAAGTCTTCTAGGTCAAATGCACTGCTTAGGTCCAATTGGATTATGATTGCGCTGTGACCATTGCTTAGTAATTCTTTGTCTTATGTTACTAGTGCTATGACCACCATCTCAGTGCTGTGATTTTTCCTTAATCCCAGTTGTGAGGGGTGGAAGATATTGAAGTGTTGTAAGTAGCATTTGAGTTGTTCTGTGACATATCCTTCCATCATTTTGATAAATAGGTGGGGTGGAAGCTGCTGGCCAATAATTGGTCATATCAGAGGGGCTGAGTTTTGGGTTCTTGGGAATGGGTATTAAGATGATTATTCCTCCTGATTTGGGGAAAAGGACAGTTTTTAGGTGATAGTTGAGCCATTGAGTTATTTTTCCTATGGCTGATGGTATGGCTGCTTTGATTAGGTAAGGCGGGCAGGTGTCGAGGCTGCAGTATTCTTTGGAGTATTTTAGGAGAAGCCGTTTTGTGTCATTGAATTTAATCTCTTCAAAATCATTCCAAGATCTGTCTGCTGGTATTTCCCTAGTTGGTTTTGTATCAGTTGAGGTAGCCTAAATTTATGGGAGTTAGTGTTTAAAACCACTAACAATTTTAAGATGAGCAGCAGGAATTTAAGGCTGCAACAGAACCTTCACTGCACTAGTCTGATTTGTGCTGCACAGGTCCTGAAGTGAGATAGATGTTGTGAATTATGGCGTTCCTTTTACAAAGGTGCGTTAGAATTTTTATCACATGCACCGGATTAGCGCGTGCTATAGCACACGCTAGCCGAAAATCTACCACCTGCTCAAAAGGAGGTGGTAGTGGCTAGTGCGCGTGGCAATTTAGCGCGTACTATTCCGCGCGTTAAGGCCCTAGCGCACCTTCGTAAAAGGAGCCCTTGGTGTTTTTTTAAATTTCTGCACAAGAAAAAGTACATAATAGGACCAGAAGAAGAATTAGGTTAGACATAGTTGCACCTCAGAGGAAGGCAATTATTTTATTTTTTTCTGGTAGTGATAAACAGAGCAATGTTTAGTTAAAAATTGAAGACGCTGAGTCCAGTTTCCTGAGTGACCTGGTTTCCTGAGGATCAAAACTTCAGTTCCAGTTGCTTCAAGTTCCAGTTCCTGTGGCTCATCACATGATAGCCAAGGCAAGAAAACCTGCAATCAAAGGAGAGGTTTTCTTTAATTTTATTTTTCTGTGTGCACACAGTGGGTTAATTTGATTTTTTAATACTTACCTGAGACATTCTCAGTAGACACCTGCAAAGAAGAGAAATAGTTATTAAGATATGTTAGAGGAATACGCTAGGGAAAAGAGTGAGAACATTAAGAAAAAGGAGTACTAACCTGCAACACTTCTTAATGTTTAACTGCAAGAGAAGAGAAGTCCTGAAATGAAGAAAAGAAGAATAAGTTTTTGATTAGTTGGAAAAAGTACACTAATGTTAGAAAGAGTGCATGTAAAACTTACTTGTTCACATGTGTTAGCAGAAGGTGAAGTAAATTAAAAAGAATTTAAACACAGTTTTTCTTAATAATTGAAAGCATTTTAAAAGGGTTTTAGACTAATTTTTTGACTGAATATTCTAATGTGTTTTTGTTTTAGAGAAACTTGTATTTTAATTATTTATTGAAATTTATTTTTATTGTGCAATAAAACTTGAAAAACTTCAGTGGGGTTTAGTTGGCTTTTCATACCAGCAGTTCATTAAAGACTCCACACATCCTGAGACTTTGCAGAGGTTGCTTTTATCTTTATAACACTCACAGTGTGTTTGGGAGGAAGCATATTCTGACCCGAGGAAAATTCCATCCTCAGCACACTGCCATTGTGACCACAGCTGAAAAGCTGCTGCATTGGGCAGGGTAGGGCTGAACCCAAGAAGGAGCTGTGAGGGTTCTCAATATCATGGGTTATAACCTATGCAAAAGATGTAATTGAGCATAACTTAAATGAATGGTATTCAATACTTGACTTCTCATAATTAGGGCAGAATCCAAATGGACCCCTAACAGCAACATATCTTTTTTTACATTCAAATGTACACCCATCATATTCAAGTATTCCAGACATAATGTACCTTTTATCTTTTCCTCAGTCTTACTAACATAAACATACAGTAGGATAAATTCTGATCCAATCCTTCCCTTAATGTGTTAATTACAGAAACCAATAACAATTCAACACTATGTGCTTGATGAAAATCAAATTGATAGGGATCCAAGCAATCCACCTGTCTAACATAATCATCCAATTAATGTTGCACCAATTTCTCTATCACCTTTCTCAGAAATGGAACTACAGAAATTCAACAATAATTTATCATTTGCCCAACATCCAACCCTGGTATGGGAGATGGGGAGGGGTGGGCAACTACTTCAGTGTCAATGAAAACATTCAGCAGATCAAATGCTGCAGCCACCATTCCTCCACCACCCCCCTAACCAGAAATATCCCCATCCCGGGCCTATTGTCTCGCAGGAGTGATCCCCACTCCCTCCTGCCCATGATAGTTCCTGTATCAAAATGGCTTCTGGGACCTCAATCAATGGTGATCGCAGCAGCTGTGCCTATGCTGGCTCTAATCTCAAAATGGCTGTCATTTGAAGAACAGATACCAAAATCCACAGGGCCATAAAAGGAGGGAAAACAAAAAAAGGGGAAGTGATTAAGAGGACCGAAAGGGGTATCAGACAACCCGGCACACAAGGATAGTGTGCTGGGAGCAATTCCTCATTTAACCCCACGGAACCTCCACCACCTAATTATGTATTTTTTTCAAACTTATAGTGAACTTTGTTTGGCTGAATTGCTCATTTCTTAATGCTTGTTTTAGTTGTTTTAAATTGCTACGGAGGCTTAACCGCTGTGAACTCCGTTGGATGTTTGTGTTAGATTCAATGTCCCCTAAGGGGTTAAATGAAACGTCCGATTGGTTAGCTCAAGCTGATTTTTAGGCTGGCCAGTCTCTAGTCTTTTGAGGCAGGGTCCCTTTAAGAAAGTCTTTTGGGCAGGAGGGTGTTCCCCGGAAGAGCTGTCCAGGTAGGTGGTATTTAAATCCCAGAGTTAGTCTGCCTCGGTGTGCGTTTGCAGCCGGTTGGTGGTATACAGTGTACGTTTAAACTTAAATGTAAGTAATTTAAGTATTTGAAGAGGGGGGTACACGAATTAGATATGTAATGGTGTTTTATTTCATGTATATGATGGTTTGTTTGTTTTTGGTTTTCAGCTCCCCATGTCGCCTTGACAAAGGACATCGAAACGCGTTGGCGTTCAGGGGAATGATTTTTAAGCTGAAAGCTAAAGCTGAGTAATGATTACTTGATATATAACGTAGCAATTTAAAACAACTAAAACAAGCATTAAGAAATGAGCAATTCAGCCAAACAAAGTTCACTATAAGTTTGAAAAAAATACATAATTAGGCGGTGGAGGTTCCGTGGGGTTAAATGAGGAATTGCTCCCAGCACACTATCCTTGTGTGCCGGGTTGTCTGATACCTCTTTCGGTCCTCTTAATCACTTCCCCTTTTTTTGTTTTCCCTCCTTTTATGGCCCTGTGGATTTTGGTATCTGTTTTTCATTGAGAACGTCTATGCAATAAGATTGTGTTGAGTGGAGATGTCATTTGAAGAGACAGCCACTGGAGATCCCAAAAGCCATTTTGTCAACAGAAGCCAGCCTGCCCTCTTCTCCCAGCCACCAACATGGTAAGCTTGGGTGGGGGGCTGCATCCTATGAGTGGGTCACCAGCATATGGACATCTATTTCTCATACAGCATAATTTAGAACAGATTGTATATTGGCAGATCCTGTTTAAAAATGTGTGTGTGAGATACAGATTTGGACATCCATCTTCTGAGCTGGACATTCTTTCTAAAATGTTTTTTCACATCTATAGAGATACTGAATATAGGTTTTACTTTAAACATCAGTGTCAATAATCACTATAAGCCACTTATGGCTGCTGCTGAAAATTACCTCCATACTGTATTAGAAGTTCAGCACAATGGCTGCTATCAGGCCATAACCATAGCAGTTCCTTCTTTGTCTTTTGTTGTTGTTGTTTTGCTTTTCTTAGTCCTGATATCTGCCTGCTTCCAGTGATAGCATGGCAAATACATTTTCCTAATATTTTAAAACTAGCTAACTTGTGAGAAGAACAGTTGAAATGAGCCTTGCAGAATGTAAGTGGTCCGCACGTAATTTGTAAGCAGTGAGAGTTTATCTTGCCATGTGATTTAAAAACTGAACCTAGTACTTGTACAGTGTATTACATCTGCAAAGTGATATTGCAGAGCCATTCCTAATCGGCTGATGGAAGAGGGACATTCTGTTCATATTCATGAGTCAGAGGCAGCTGTTTTTTGGTAAGATGTAAACATGAACATGCTGGATTTACTGAGACTAGCAATAAAATGTCACAGCAGCCTTCCCCATGACTTTGTAGCCTTTCCCAAACAATTGATGTTTCAGATAGATAGGGTGGGAAATTGATTTTTAGGGGTGTGCAAATAAATATTGTGGTTTAGTTTAGATTCTGTGTCAGCAGTTTTTTCCTTTTGTTTTTATAAATTTCATTTTAGGTGGCTATTGCTGCAGTCTGAAATATACAAACAAACATATACACCAATGATGTAGCCATGGGTGGACCAGGGTAGGTCTGAGCCCACTCACTTTGGACTCAGGTCCACAAAAAATTGTGACACCCTTGTTAAGGCTAGCAGGGATCCCCAAGCTCCACTATCTGAAAAGGTACAACTCCAGTGTCACTCGCTGCAGCCAGTGACACTCTATGGGCCACTGCTGCACTAGTTTACCATCCCATTCACGCATGCTTTTTTTTTTTTTTTTTACAGAAACGCAGGAGGGAAAAAGCCTGGCTTATGGTGACACATTGAGAGCAGCTGACTGCAGCAAGTCACAGGAAGGGGGGGGGGGATAGTGTGTGCCCATTGACCTTGGGTTCAAACCCTCCTGAATTGGAAACAAAAATAGGATGCTTCTCTGTGACCCTTAATGACATAGGGAATGAGGTGGGATCTCTCTACTTTCTCTGTATTCATTAGAATACCTTCATTGCAGCCATCTGCTAGGCCTCTGTGTACCTTCAACTAGAAATTTGGTTAAAATCAACTCAGTGTAAACTACATCTGTACTTTTTACAAATTGCAGTAATAAAATTATCTTTCAAATGGTAAAGTTTAGCTGATCAATAAAGGAACTGCATCAGTAACATTCCTGGAATGGGCTCATGATTTTGCTGGTTAGAACTACCTTTTGTGCAGCTAAATATTATATGGAAAAATATGGTATCCACCGAATGTGGTTGTTTGTGTATTATTTAACATCACATGTACTTTGATGTTTATTAAGTTAGGACAATGTTCAAACAGTTGACCTACATGGTTAAATCATCATTTAAAAGTCTACAAAATGTGAAATATTTGAATATCTTATTCAAAACGATTTGAAATTATTCCTGAGTTTGGTGTATTTGGTAATATAAAGTACAAGGAATTCTTCCTATTTTCAAAGTTGTACTTGTTAAGATTAAAGATGGTGCTGAGAAAGGAGCTCTGGAAAATTTTAGCATCTAAGGGCTCCTTTTACTAAGGTGCGCTAGAGGTTTTACGCACGCAGGGTATTACTGTGCGCTACGCAGCTAGAACTAACGCCAGCTCAATGCTGGCGTTAGCGTCAAGTTCGCACGGCAATGTAGCACGCGCTATTCCATGCGTTAATGCCCTAACGCAGCTTAGTGTTGCCTGATTCTCCTCCCAAACTTGACCATGGGAAAAAGGAAGGAAGTGAGCCAGGTATATCCCTCTGAACCTAGAGCTAAATCACCTCTCCAACAGTATGCCTTACCTATTCTCAATTTACCTTGTAACCAGAAATTGTAGAAAATGTTTCAATTAGATTCATCAAAGGAGGAATTTCCAAACATTGCCCCTGAATCTAACACCCCTCAACCTCAAATTATGTCCTCTGGTTTTACCATTTTCCTTTCTCTGGAAAAGATTTTGTTCTACGTTAATACCCTTAATGTATTTGAACGTCTGAATCATATCTCCCCTGTCTCTCCTTTCCTCTAGGGTATACATATTCAGGGCTTCCAGTCTCTCCTCATACGTCTTCTGGCACAAGCCTCCTATCATTTTCGTCGCCCTCCTCTGGACCGCCTCAAGTCTTCATACGTCCTTCGCCAGATACGGTCTCCAAAACTGAACACAATACTCCAAGTGGGGCCTTACCAATGACCTGTACAGGGGCATCAACACCTTCTTCCTTCTACTAACTATGCCTCTCTTTATACAGCCCAGCATCCTTCTGGCAGCAGCCACTGCCTTGTCACACTGTTTTTTCGCCTTTAGATCTTCGGACACTATCATCCCAAGGTCCCTCTCCCCGTCCGTGCATATCAGCTTCTCTCTTCCCAACATATACGGTTCCTTCCTATTATTAATCCCCAAATGCATTACTCTGCATTTCTTTACATTGAAATTTAGTTGCCAGGCATTAGACCATTCCTCTAACTTTTGCAGATCCTTTTTCATATTTTCCACTCCCTCTTCGGTGTCTACTCTGTTACAAATCTTGGTATCATCTGCAAAAAGGCACACTTTTCCTTCTAACCCTTCAGCAATGTCACTCACAAACATATTGAACAGGATTGGCCCCAGCACCGATCCCTGAGGGACTCCACTACTCACCTTTCCTTCCTTCGAGCGACTTCCATTAACCACAACCCTCTGGCGTCTGTCCGACAGCCAGTTTCTGACCCAGTTCACCACTTTGGGTCCTAACTTCAGCCCTTCAAGTTTGTTCAACAGCCTCCTATGAGGAATTGTATCAAAGGCTTTGCTGAAATCCAAGTAAATTACATCTAGCATATGTCCTTGATCCAGCTCTCTGGTCACCCAATCAAAAAATTCAATCAGGTTCGTTTGGCACGATTTACCTATTGCCTCGGATCCTGTAACCCATTAGATTCAAGGAAGTACACTATCCTTTCTTTCAGTAACTCTTCCGTTATTTTACCAACAACTGAAGTGAGGCTCACCAGCCTGTAGTTTCCTGCTTCATCCCTGTGACCATTTTTATGAATAGGAACCACATCTGTTCTCCTCCAATCCCCAGGAATCACTCCCATCTCCAGAGATTTGTTGAACAAGTCTTTAATAGGACTCGCCAGAACCTCTCTGAGCTCCCTTAGTATCCTGGGATGGATCCCGTCTGGTTCCATCGTTTTGTCCACCTTCAGTTTTTCAAGTTGCTCATAAACACCCTCCTCCATGAACAGCGCAGAATCTACTCCATTTTCTCGTGTAACTTTGCTAGACAATCTCGGTCTTTCTCCAGGATTTTCTTCTGTGAACACAAAACAGAAGTATTTGTTTAGCACATTTGCTTTCTCCTCATCACTCTCCACATATTGGTTCCCAGCATCTTTTAGCCTAGCAATTCCATTTTTCATCTTCCTCCTTTCACTAATATATCTGAAAAAAATTTTGTCTCCCTTTTTTACATTTTTAGCCATTTGTTCTTCCGCCTGTGCTTTCGCCAGACGTATCTCTCTCTTGGCTTCTTTCAGTTTCACCCTGTAGGCCTTTCTGCTCTCCTCTTCTTGGGTTTTTTTTATATTTCATGAACGCCAACTCTTTTGCCTTTATTTTCTAAGCCACTAGGTTGGAGAACCATATCGGATTCCTTTTTCTCTTGTTTTTATTGATTTTCTTCACATAAAGGTCCGTAGCCATTTTTATCGCTCCTTTCAGCTTAGACCACTGTCTTTCCACTTCTTTTATGTCCTCCCATCCTAACAGCTCTTTCTTCAGGTACTCTCCCATTGCATTAAAGTCCGTACGTTTGAAATCTAGGACTTTAAGTATGGTGCAGCCGCTCTCCACTTTAGCCGTTATATCAAACCAAACCGTTTGATGATCACTACTTCCCAGGTGAGCACCCACTCAAACATTAGAGATACTCTCTCCATTAGTGAGGATCAGATCCAATATCGCTTTTTCCCTTGTGGGTTCTGTCACCATTTGTCTGAGCAGAGCCTCTTGAAAGGCATCCACAATCTCCCTACTTCTTTCCGATTTTGCAGACGGAACATTCCAGTCTGCTTCCGGCAGGTTGAAATCTCCCAACAGAAGATCCTCCTCTTTCCTTCCAAACTTTTGGATATCCACAATCAGATCCTTATCAATTTGCTGCGATTGTGTCGGAGGTCTGTAGACTATACCCACAAAGATAGAAGTTCCATCTTCTCTTTTCAGAGCAATCAATATCGCTTCTTCCTCTCCCCAGGTCCCTTGCATTTCAGTCACTTGGATATCAATCTTTACATAGAGAGCTACTCCTCCACCTTTTTGACCATCTCTGTCCTTCCTAAAAAGATTATATCCTGGTATGTTTGCATCCCATCCATGTGATTCACTGAACCATGTCTCTGTGATAGCGACAATATCTAGATCTGCCTCTAAAATCAGGGCTTGCAGATCATGAACTTTGTTGCTTAGACTGCGAGCATTTGTGGTCATCGCTTTCCAGCTATTTTTCAGCGATAATCTCCTTTTTTATATGGATTTTTGTTTCGTTTCACTTTCCGTTGCAATACTAAGAAATGAGTTGCTGATATTGCTTATGTTGCAGTCTTTACTACTATCACATCTTTTCTTTTGCCGGGGGTGGTCTCTATAATTGTCCTTCATACATACACCACCCCCCCACCTTCTAGTTTAAATGCCTAGAAAAATATTGTCTAAATTTCTCTGCAAGGTTTCTTTTTCCTGTTGTAGTAATATGTAGCCCATCAGTGCAATATAGCTTCTTGTCCTTCCATGTATTTCCCCATCCTCCTATGTACCTGAAGCCTTCTTGATGACACCAGGCTTTGAGCTATCTATTAAAGTCCTCTGTGTTTTTCACTCTTTGCTCTCCCCTTCCATATGCAGGCAGTATTTCAGAAAAAGCTAAAGTGTTTACAAAAGGTTTCATGCCCTCACCAAGCTCCCGAAAAGCTTTCTGTGCTGCAAGTGTGGAGTTGTTGGCCAGGTCATTTGTTCCCAGATGGATAACAACATCAGTGTTAAAATCCTTAGTTTCTTCTTTAATTATAGTCTGTATTTGCCTGGAACTCCTGGTAGCTGAGGATCCTGGAAGACATTTCACTATTTTGGTCTCCTCGCCTTGTGTTTCAAGGTTAATGCCTCTGATGATGGAATCCCCCAACAGTAATAGTTTTCTGTTTTTGGCCTTTTTATTTGTGCTTAGGGTGCGCTTGTTCTCTTGAGTTACCTTCATTGGTTCCAGTCCCACCTCCCTTCTGTTTTCTTGAGTATCGCAGTGCACTAGTGGAGCGAAGGAATTCTGTAGAGATAATATTTGTGAAGGTGGATGTTTCAGTGTTACATGTCGCAGTCTTCCTGAGCCTACTGTGACCCATTTCGAGTTTGAGTGTCAGTTTGGTCCATTTAGCCCAGTATCCCATCTTCATGGAGATCAATCCAAGTCACAAGTACCTGGCAAAAAAACAAATAGTAGCAGCATTACATGCTACCATCCCATGTATATCTCAACAGCAGACTATTGACTTTTCCTCCAGGAATTTGTCCAAACCTTTTTTAAAACCAGCTACATTGACTGCTCTTACTACATCCTCTGGCAACACATTCCAGAGCTTAACTATTCTCTGAGTGAAAAAATATTTCCTCCTATTGGTTTTAAAAATATTACTCTGGTGTTGATCCAAGATGGCCGCGATGGAATGACTGTGGGTGAGAGGCTCTCAGAATAGTTTCCCCAAGTCTTACCTTTAAGCTACGAAATGCCGAAGGGAAGGGGCAGGGCTGGAGCCTCGCAGCACTCAGATACCCCTCCTATGGTGACTATTGATAAGTTTCTGAGGCGCTTACAGCAGGAGCAAGTTTTGTCGGGGAATCGCTGGAGGTTGTGAGTGAGGCTGCATTGAACCTCCCTGTGCTTGAGGCGATGCTGAGCCTGACACTAGGTTCCCGCCTCTACAGCCGCAGGGAGCCAGCTCACCGCAGGATGACAGCCTATCCGAGGAGGTGGACTCTCTGTCCCGGGAAGTTATTCAGAGTTCGGCTTCACAAGAACTTGATCCTGTGGCAGAAACAGCGATGGAGCAGCCAGATAAACAAGGCAGAAAGGAGAGAAGCCCTGTGACTGGGGAAATTCAATCAATACAGCTAGGTACATTTGCCTCCTTAAAATCTACTTAAAATGTTACCCTGGATTCTATTTGGGACCTAGTTGCAAGCCTGGGTCAGACTTAAATAATAAAGAACACTGTTTAGATCTACATCATTCATTTTAAGACATGCGCTGCTGGATTGTTGAAAGACTTTTTCCATCTGAGAAAGAAGGGGCTGTAAATCATTGTTACGGAAACGAGAACAGAAATGGATTTTTAAATTACAAACTTTCATTCTGACGGGTTTAAATGCCCGAATAGAGTGGAGAGCCTTTTTTTAGTTCTCCTCGTAATGATTGGTTGTTTCCTCTACCTATGCTATGATTGGCCTAGCAGGACGTCAGCGCGTCTCTTTAAAAGCAGAGCCAGATGCCGGGTCGCCATAGGGAAAATCTTTGAAGCAGCAGCTCATTTCTTTAACTGTAAGCTTATATCGGAATGCTGTTCTTTTCTACAGTAAGTACTGTGTATATTAACTTGGATTTCCTTTGTTTTTTAGAAATTCCCCTGATGCAGCATGGTTGCGAAACAGGGCCTGTCGGGAATTTTTTGTTAACCTCCAGTGCTATATCAGATTAATTGCAACAGCACCGAGGGATTTTTGTTCACTGCACTGCAGTGATCTTGCCCACATCAGAGGATAGAAAGAAACCTTAAAGATAAGTGCAGGTCTTCTATGTTAAAAATTGTTGGTAATTGGCTTTGGTGAGAATAATGCAGAACGGAGTTTTTTAGACCTAGGATGTGTTTCCTATGACAATTTCATAATTGCCCTAGAAGTTCCCTGAGTTTTTCTCTTGGAACACTGAGTCTTTTCTCCGTATACTTTAGATACCTGCCTAATTAAAGTCTCTGGTAAAGGGGTATAGTACATGAATATCTTTTTAGTGGCTTTATGATGTTTAAATGAATATTTAAGCATGAAGGAAACATTAAAAAGTTTTCCAAAGCAGTCTTTATCCTTCAGGTGATAAATGATATCATTCTGTGGAATGGGAGGTTCCAGATAGCAGTTTTCATCTTAAGAGGTCGTTGGCTCGGTTTTTCCTGATTGTGTCTTAACAGTCTGAAAGATTCAAGCTGCCCCAAAGATAGATGGGGTGTTTCTGGCTGTGATAAAGAAGACTACTGTTATCCCAGGTCAAGCAGGCAGCATATTCTCTCAGATGGATGACATCTTTCATGGAGTCCAGTATGGACAGTTTTAAAGTCTACTGTCATTGTAAGCTTTTAGCAAAGCTTTGAGACTCCCCACACCATGCATACACAAGTGCCTTCCCACCTGATTCTGGCTCACAAGGTCATCAGTTTTTCATTTTCTGTGAATTGAAGAAGATGTATCTGGACTTCACCCAGTCAAGTTTGCCTTCCCGCTTCGATTTTTCTTTTATTCTTACTGCTATTTTCTTTTTCAGCTAGCATCTTACACTGGTTACATCATATAAAAATTGTTTTCCTTGTTTCTAACTTCGGGCCTATTGACACTTTTCTGCTTTCAGCCTTACCGAGGACATCAACAGTTTTCTGACAGAACTTTCACTCGACCCTCGGTTCCCACCTTGTCTTCAAGAGTTTTTCCTGGCTCTGGTAATTTTTCTTTATTGTATTCTTTTTCTGTCTGGAAATACTCCTGATATTCCAGGGCTTAAAAAAAAAAATACTAATAAATAACTTTTATATAATAGGCCTGAAAATCGGGTACCCTCTTCCAGCTGTTCAGGCTTGTTATTTTTTCCTTCGGTGCTTATCTTGTTTTATGTCAGTACCAGTGGACATCGTCATCGTTCTTAAGCATCATCTTCACCATGAGAAACCTCAGCAAGCTTCGCAAGCATCTATAACATCAAGTCATTTGATACATGCTTTACATTAATGCCATCATTCTTCAATACAGACTGTCATCTCTGAAGTGTGCCTCTTCCTTTGGGTTATCAATGCTTCAATGCTTGCTGCATCTTTAGTACCAGCTTCATAGCACATGGTACCAGTGCATCCACTCCAGCATGTACGAGCTGCACTATGGAGGGGTGCTCACAAAGCTGCAATGCTAATTGGCATCAATGCCCTTCCCATCTACATCAGTACCAGCCCAGCTCAAATATAGCTTCTTGAGGCCTTATGGTACCATATCTTGCTCCCTCTGTGTTAAGTCAAGATCCATCTATGCTTGGTATTAGTTTTCTCGATACTGTCATTTTTGAGACCTTATGGAACCAGCTTTCGCTCACACTTTGTTAAGTCAAGATCCATTGATGTTTGGTACCAGTTTTCTCAGTTTCATCATTTTTGAGACCTCAAGGTACCAGCTCTTGCTCTCTCTGTATTTAGTCAAGATCTGTCAATGTTCGGTACCGATTATTTCCTCGGTACCATCTTTTCTCTCAATATTGATGTAGCAGTACTAAACAATGGAGGACTCTCTCAGTACTGCTTCTTCCATAAAATGTTACTTGGTACCATTCCTATTTGATACCTCACAGTCCTTTTGTCAGAAGGTACCATGGGCTTCTTAATGTCATCGTCTCCTGTCTATCAATGGACATATATGGCTTCACATGGTGAATCTCCATCCACATCTACTGTACGGCTTCATCTTATGCCAGGTATCTTCAGTATTGAGTATGATGCATGCCATCCATCAACTACATTCATTGTAATCTGGACGTCTGTATTACTGACCTCAAGTAGGAATTTCAGTGTCTTGGACCAGAGCATTGGAATCAGATTGCCCTACCACTGCAATCTACACACCTATCCCACTGCGCTTTATATGGGATTTCTTTTCCACTGCACACACTCGCCTTTAACTCCAATTTCACCGCAGTTCTGCTTTGTCCATGGGAGAACTAGAGGAAGACTCTACTCTTGGCTTATATGGATTTAGAGCCTTTTCAGTTTGGATCACCTCTTCATCCACTGCATAACTCATCGCAGCTCTCATTCAAAAATTGTGGCCCTTTCAAACTCATTTTAAGGTTTGAAAACAGAAAGATCTGTTGAGTAGGATGGATAGTCTATGCACTGAAACCCCAACTGCATCAAAACATCCATCGTTTTGCCAGTCATGTAAGCAGGTGCATTGTCTTGCAAAGAGAGAACTCACAAGCATTTCTCAGGCAGCAGATCAGCTGCAGATGTCATACATGCCCAGACAAGCCCAATCAGCCAAGTGACAAACATTTAGGGCTCTTTTTACAAAGGTGCGTTAGGGCCTTAATGTGCGGAATAGCGCACGCTAGCAGACGGTAGTTTTTCAGGTAGTGCGTGCTTTGCTAGCGCACCTTTGTAAAAGGAACCTTTATCTATTCTATGAATTTATTTGATTTCTGTATGACATTGTATCCCAGAAATTCATTCACATATGTCTTATGTCAGATTAATTTTTACTTACACGTCTAATCTATGTCTGTGGCATAATGATAGCATTATCACATATTTAGTGCAATATTATCAACCAAAATTAAGAAAAAAATGAATTTTTGTGATGCATATATTCATTGGCTTTGAGCGACCCCAGGATGGACCTAAAACTTGTACAAATACTATTTTGTGTTAAAGTACCTACAAGTTCATGGGAAAAACTTCAATTAGTAAAGTTTCTCTAACTGTAGGTTTTTCTGGGCAAATCTGAAAAAGGCTCTTTGAGAGATTTCATAAGAGGACATTAGCAATTTTGGAGATGTGTAGAGAGAGATTCTGTTCTTCAAGTTCTCTGGTCTATTTTCTTTAAGGGTCTTGAAAAACAAACATAAGGTTTTAAATGTAGTCCTGTATTATACTGGTCGCCAGTGAAGTTTTTGCAGAATTTGTATTTTGTAGGTCTGTGGGTTTTTTTGTCTGTTTGTTTTACTTTTAAAAATATTTCCTGTTTATGGAAAAAGTGACCATTTCTAATTCAAGTTCATTTTTCATATCTTGAAGCAAAGAGGAGAAAATTAATGCTTCAAGCAAATTTCAGTACAACTGTATTCTTTGGACCTACAAAATGTTATCGGCAGATGTTTTCTGAATCAGATATTGAAGGTTGTTTCACTGTCACTTGAATGCTGGTAAGGTGTTTTGTAAAAAAAAAAAAAAAACCCATCAACAATTTAAAAATGCCTAGTAGGAAAATAATACCTTTTCATACACACAAAAAGAAAGATAGAAAAAGAAGTGTATCTCATCTGATATTTCTTTTTCAAACCAGGCAGGTTTCCCCGTGGAACAATTAATTACAGTCAGGTTGGGAAGACAGCCTTGCTGTGTTTTTCCTAACATTAGAGAAGATAAAGGGGGTGATTAGTGTGCACAAAGGCTCAGATCAAAACAGCACTGAGGTTTGTGACAGGAGGTTCAAACACTTTATGAATCACTGATGCTGACAGGTAGATCACACAGGCCTTAAACAGATGTTTAGTGAGAAGATGAATGTGTGAAATCTCAAACACCCTGGGTTCCTTTACCAGGCCAGTGAAGCATTAAAGCCTTTTAGGGAAAAACAATCCTGCCTCAATAGAAAGGACAAAAGGTGCTATCAAGCTTTTATTAAAACTTACATTTACATCTCAGTCTAAATACTGTATAGATTTGATGTGTCACCAATCTTTTGAAAATAAGGGTTCTTTATGAGTGAATGAGTGAGGTCTGCCTTTATACCACATGGTAGTTTTTACCATATGGATATCACTTAGCGTGGCCCCATGCTAATAATTATCTCACATTAAAACCTGCATTAGGTGACTAATATACTATAGTAAAAGGCCCCTTTGGTGTGCTAAGCATTAAATACAATCACCCATCATGTTAACGGAAAGGTTCTCATTTTAGTCCTCTTCATGCATCCAGCCAGTCAATTTTTGGGATATTCACAATGAATATATTTGAGGTAGATTTGTATACACTGAAAGTAGTGCATATTCATCCTAGATATTCTGAAAACTGATTGGATGGAGAATCACTGTGTTAACATCTGTGCAGAAATTATCACACTTGATCATGCTTATATTAAATACCATGATATGCTGAACTCTTCCTGCTTGTGGACTCTAAACTTTACCTTCCTTGGAAACATTGTTAAATTTGTTATGGATTTGCTGATGCACTCTCCAATGTCAATCTGCCCAAGGGGAAAGGACTGGTAAGCAAGGGGTATTTCTTCTTCTATATTTACACCATGAAGATAACACTCACTCGCCCCCCCCCCCCCCCAACAAAAAATAAAGCTAATAAACCTCCTCATGAGCTCCTTTCATACATGAAAGAATGATGTCTGTTCTTTGGCTAACCCCCCCCCCCCCCCCTTTCTGATCTCTCTCACAAGAAATTCCTCCTGATATATTATCCTTTCAGTTATGGGATTGGGAAAAGTGCATAGATTTCTAATATTCTTTGGTAAGGTTAAAGCATTCTAAAGTCAATCCTAAAAAGAGGCACCTAGATTTAGGTGCCAAGACAGTGCCTATCTGGAGCTTTTACAGAGCACCAGCATTAACAGGCACTACAGAATACTAAACATGAACATGTGTATAATTTACTGTAGGTGCAACCAATTATACCAGCCATAGCGACGGTATAAATGCTTAAACCTAGGTTGCTAAACAGCGTGGCCTAGATTTTATAAAAGACACCTAAAGTTAGGCGCCTAGATTGGCACGCCTAGCCGATCTAGGTGTCTAACTTATTTTTAAAAAATTGCACTGATAACAAGCAATTAGCATCTCATAGCTGGCTTAAATTAAAATTAATTGACTGTTGGGCACCTAACTTGGTAGGCACCTACAACTTTCAGCTAGGTATCGTCCAAGGCACCTACCAGAAAATAGGCATGGATAGGGGCAGATCATTAATGTGTTTTTTGTTTGGGTGCCTGTTTTGAATGCAGGCACTGGTATGTAGGCCAAGAAAACCCTGGTATAAAATAGGGTGCGCTTAAGTCCACTTTCTTTACAATCCAACTCTATTCCTGGGCAAGTAGGTTGTGCATCCCATCTCGCAAGATCTCTTATAGGAAGTTTCATTTACATATTTTTGATTCTACCCTCTTACCTCAGGACTGCCCTCTGACTTCCAGTATTTTCTGCTCATGTTTATTTTTTTTCTGTAACTTCAGTATTTTTGTGGATTCATGTTTTCGTACTGCAGAGGTTCCCTGCCGGGACAGCACTAGCTGTGGGAGATCACAGACTTTACTGGCAAATTCTGTTTCCAGGGGGTTGGTGGCTTTGCAGTGCACCCACCTGGACAGTCTGCATTCATAGATCGGGTCTCAGAGACCATTCCCTTCAGAGCATAGCTCACCCCAGGTTCATCCGCTAGTGGGTTGGAGCGCAGGCTGCGTGGCTCCATGGCAGTGTATCCAGGAATGGGGCTGATTGCATTCCGGTGGTATTCCTCTGATTCCTGGATACACTGCCTCCATGGCAATTTATCCAGAATCAAGGCAGACTGCGGCCGACTGGTACGGTGATTCTTTGCCCCTTTAAGGGACAATTACTTTTCAGTAAGGATGTAGCCAGTCTTATGGCTAGTATGTAGAATCATAAGCCTAAGTCCTTGCCAGACAGCAGGCCTTGGTCTTCTATGGGATCAGGGCATTCTAGTTTTCATCCCTCCAGATGATATCATCAGTTCTTCGTTGGTCCCTAACGCCAGAGATCTTGTCAAAACACCAAACAATGGTTTGGTGGTGATAGACAACCGCAGACTTCGAAAGTCCACTCTCCTTCCAGCCCAGAAAAGCAGTTATGATGCCAGTCCCTCAGCTTAACCTCCATGGATTGGAGGGAGACTCTCGGCATTCTTGGAGGAGTAGGTGGACATCACCACAGATTGCTGAGTACTGGACATTCTATGAGAAGTTTGAGAGATATCGGCCTCTTACAGAATTTTGGGACTCTCCAGCGGGGAGACCAGTCAAAGTGGCCAAAGTCAGAGCCACTATCCAGAGTTGATGGATATAGCGCCCATAGAACCTATTCCAGAGTCCATCTCAGACTCCAGCAGATATTTGATATACTTCATCATGCCAAAGAGAGGCACCGAAGATTGCAATCCAATTCTGGATCTCAAAGTGGTCAATGCGGCCCTCCAGATTCATCAATTTAGAATGAAAACAATATGGTCAGTGATCCCCTTGGTAGCGCCAGGGGAATTTTCTGGCCTCTTTGGATTTGACGACAGCCTGCCTTCATAGTCCGATTTTTCCAGAGCACAGAAGATACTTGAAGTTCCACGTCTTGCAATGGCTCTTCCAGTTCACACCCTTGCCATTCTGGCTGACGAAAGCACCTTGGACATTTACCAAGGTGATGGTGATTGTAGCAGCCCACATACAGAAACTTGGGATCCAAGTCTGTATGTATCTGTACGATTGGTTCCTCAGGACTCATTCAGTCTATAGGATGCCAAGCAGTGCAACAGGTCATCCATCTGCTGCAGAGACTAGGCTGGGTGGTCAACTTTCAGAAGAGTCAGCTGACACACCTGAAATACCTGAGGGTCCATTTTGTCATAGGAATGAACAAAGTGTTTCTTCATGAATCGTGCCAGGGGTAGCTTTGTCAGTTGTTGCATGCTTTTCTGGACACTTGAGTCCCGACATCCTGGAAATACCTGCAGGTTCTGGAGGTCGATGGTCACAACTATAGATGTAGTTCCCTGGGCAAGTACTCACTTGCAACCACTACAGGATACACTTATCTCCCATTAGAGTTCATAGGGGACAGTCTAGCGTGGTGGTTGAATCCTATCTCTCTGTCCGGATCTCCACCTGGGTGATCTTGACAGACACCAGTCTTTATGGCCAAGGGGGCACTTTGCATATGCAGTCTAGCCCAGGAGCATTGGTCCCCTTCTGAAAGAAAGCGGTCGATCAATCACTTGGAGCTTGGAGCACACCAGCTGGCTCTCCTATACTTCAAGAGCAAGCTCCAGAACAAGTCTTCTCAGACAATGTCACAGCGGTAGCTTATGTCATTCATCAGGGGGGCATACCCAAACAGGATATCCTACCTCCTCAAGGTAGAACAAATAAAAACAAAGAGGGAGACCTGTGGTGCTCAAACTTTTTATTCTCTCAAGACTCGACACGTACGTATTTCGGCTGTGAGGCCTGCCTCAGGGGTCTAAAATAAAATGATCCAAAACATAAAAACCATATACAGTGGTACCTCGGTTTACGAGTGCACCGGTTTGCAAGTGTTTTGCAAGACGAGCAAAACATTCGCAAAATCAGCGCCTCGGAAACCGAGCGTGCCTCGATTTATGAGCGCCCCCCCCTGCGATCTGGCACTCCCCCCCCCCGCTGCGATCTGGCATGCCCCAGGCACCTACCCACCCACCCGATCACATTCCTTACCCCCATTTGGCAACGGCACCAACGCACAGGACATGCTGGTGCCGGTGCCTGAAGATCTGCTTTCTTCTTCGCGCTGGGCCTTGAGCATCTGCGCATGCTCAAGGCCTTCGCGTTTATATTCTCTTCGAGATTCTTGGATCTCCGAGAATCTCAGAGAGAACGGGCACCCGAAGGCCTTGAGCATGCGCAGATGCTCAAGGCCCAGCGCGAAGAAGAAGGCAGATTTTCGGGCACCGGCATGTCCTGTGCGTTGGTGCCGGTGCCGGTGCCAAATAGGGGTAAGGAATGTGATTGGGTGGGTGCCTGGGGCATGCCGGATCGCGGCGTGGGGGGTGCGATGCAAGCAGGGGGTGCCGGATCGCAGGGGGGGATGGTGGATCACGCGGGGGGGGAAACGAGCAGGGGGGATAGCGGATCATGAGCGGGGGAGGAGCAATGCCGGTTCTTAGGGGGATAGAGCAGCACCGTTGGCCTCGGGGGATGGGGGTGGGAGGGAACAAATCAAGCGAGTTTCCCTTCGTTCCTATGGGGAAACTCGCTTTGATATGCGAGTATTTTGGTTTACGAGCATGCTTCTGGAACGAATTATGCTCGTAAACCAAGGTTCCACTGTATATGAATACTAATTTAAAAGAATATATAATAAAGCATATAATAAAACATAATAAAATGTATAATAAACCATGAGACATCATTTTTATAAAACTAAAAAAAACATGATACCATTATATTAAACATATACCAATTCAAACTTAAAAACTTCCATATATAAAAAAAATATAAAATCAATATAGTCAAAACACATCTTGCATCTTGAGAAGGATTTCTTTTTTCTCTTTTTTGTTCTTTTCTTCTTCCTTTTCTTCTCTTTTTCTTGGCTATTAAATGCTGGATTCAGAATGATTCCTGTCCCAGAGAGCCTTCCAAAGAATAATAGAGAAATGGGGACACCCAACATTTGAACTGATGGTGTCAGCATCCACTAAGTAGGTGGCTCGTTTCTTCAGCTGCCATCGTGATCCAGGCTGCAAAGGATTGGACGCCATGGTGCAACCGCGGCCACAGGAGGCCTTCTTTGTCTTTCCTCTGTAGCTCATGATAGGCCGTCTTCTGAGGAGAATCAATACACACCAGGGTCAGGTGATTTTCAAGGCACCTGATTGGCCGAGGCGCTCATGCTAGGCTGGTTCATCTGCAGCTGGATCAGGGTCTTGGACTTCCCTGTCATTTACATCTTCTCATGCAGGGTCCCATAGCCCTGTTGAATCCGGATCGCCTTGGTCTTAACAGCATGGTTCTTGAGTGCAGAGACTTAGGGCTCCTTTTACTAAGCTGCATTAGGACATTAACGCGCGGAATAGCACATGCTAAAATGCCGCACGTGCTAGATGCTAACGCCAGCATTGAGCAGGCGTTAGTTCTAGCCATATAGTGCGGGTTTAGTGCACGCTAAAATGCTGTGTGCATTCCTATCACAGCTTAGTAAAAGGAGCCCTTAGTGCACACAGGCTACTTAACAGGAATGATAGCTACCATTTGTTACAGCAAGAAAAAGTCAACCGTTCTAACATATGCAAAGGCATGGAGGTGTTTTCAGACTTGGTGTACATGGAAGAACGAAGACGAGCTCAATGTAGATCCTGGTTGTACTCACTTTTCTTCAAGAAAGCCAGCTTCCTGAGAGTTCAGATGGCTGGACTTTCCTGCTTTGGTCCTAAAGCCTTTGGTGGTTCTCTGGCTGCTCATCTGGATGTGGTCAGGTTTTAAAGGGCACGCTGAAGCTCTGCTTTTCATTGCATCAGCCATTTCTGACTTAGAATCTCCATCTATTTTTCTGGTCAATTGCTAGTTTGCCCTACGAACCATTGGACCATGCTTCTTTGATGGATCTCACCATCAAGATGGTTTTTCTGCGTGCCATTCCTTTGGCTTGCCAAGTTTCCAAACTTCATGCTTTGTCCTGCAGAGATCCCTTTCTTCGGTTTACAGACCCATGCATGAACCTGTGCACTGTCCCCAGGTCTGGACAGAATCCATCCAAGGGTTCTGAAGGAATTAAAGAAGGAGATAGCGGAACTACTGCAGCAAATTTGCAATCTATCCCTGAAAACAGGCATGATCTCGGAGGACTGGAAGATAGCCAACGTTACGCCCATCTTTAAAAAGGGATCAAGAGGTGACCCAGGAAACTACAGACCGGTGAGTCTGACCTCGGTTCAGGGGAAAATGGTGGAAGCACTGATAAAAGAAAACATCGATGAACATTTTGAAAGAAACGAACTTCTGATAACCAGCCAACATGGTTTCTGCAAGGGGAGATTGTGCCTAACGAACTTATTTCACTTCTTCGAAGGAATTAACAAACGGATAGACAAAGGAGACCCCATAGACATCATATATCTAGATTTCCAAAAAGCCTTTGACAAGGTGCCCCGGAAACTGAAGAACCATGGGGTGGAAGGAGACATACATAGATGGATCAGAAACTGGTTGGCGGGTAGGAAAAAGAGAGTAGGAGTGAAGGGCCACTACTTGGATTAGAGGAGGGTCACGAGTGGGGTCCCACAGGGCTCGGTTCTCGGGCCGCTGTTATTTAATATATTCATAAATGATCTAGAAACAGGGACAAAGTGTGAGATAATAAAATTTGTGGACGACACCAAACTATTTAGTGGAGCTCGGACTAAGGAGGACTGCGAAGAATTGCAAAGGGACTTGAACAAAGTAGGGAAATGGGCGACGAGATGGCAGATGAAGTTCAACGTTGAGAAATGTAAAGTATTACATGTGGGAAACAGAAATCCGAGGTACAACTATACGATGGGAGAGATGTTATTAAATGAGAGTACCCAAGAAAGGGACTTGGGGGTAATGGTGGACATGACAATGAAGCCGACGGCACAGTGCGCAGAGGCCGCTAAGAAGGCAAACAAAATACTAGCCATAATCAAGAAGGGTATTACAACCATAATGAAAGAAGTTATCCTGCCATTGTATCGGGCTATGGTGCGTCCGCATCTGGAGTACTGCGTCCAATATTGGTCGCCGTACCTTAAGAAGGAGATGGCATTACTCGAGAGGGTTCAGAGGAGAGTGACGCGTCTGATAAAGGGGGTGGAAAACCTTTCATATGCTGAGAGATTGGAGAAACTGGGTCTCTTTTCCCTGGAGAAGAGGAGACTTAGAGGGGATATGATAGAGACTTAGAAGATCATGAAGGGCATAGAGAGAGTAGAGAAGGACAGATTCTTCAAACTTTCGAATAATAAAAGAACAAGAGGGCATTCAGAAAAGTTGAAAGGGAACAGATTCAAAACGAATGCTAGGAAGTTCTTCTTTACCCAACGTGTGGTGGACATCTGGAATGCATTTCCAGAGAGCGTAATAGGGCAGAGTACGGTACTGGGGTTCAAGAAAGGATTGAACAATTTCCTGCTGGAAAAGGAGATAGAGGGGTATAGATAAGAACATAAGAAGTTGCCTCCGCTGAGGCAGACCAGAGGTCCATCTTGCCCAGCGGTCCGTTCCCGCGGCGGCCCATCAGGCCCATTGCCTGAGCAGTGGTCCCTGACTATCCCTATGACCTACCTCTACTCCTATCTGTACCCCTCAATTCCTTTATCCTCTAGGAACCTATCCAAACCTTTTTTGAAGCCTTGTAATGTGCTCCGGCCTATCACAGCCTCTGGAAGCACGTTCCATGTATCCACCACCCTCTGGGTGAAAAAGAACTTCCTGACATTTGTTCTAAACCTGTCCCCTTTTAATTTCTCCAAGTGCCCCCTTGTATTTGTAGTTCCCCATAATCTGAAAAATCTGTCCCTGTCTACCTTTTCTATAACCTTCAGGATCTTGAAGGTTTCTATCATGTCTTCTCTAAGTCTCCGCTTTTCCAGGGAGAACAGCCCCAGCTTTTTCAGTCTGTCAGTATATGAGAGGTTTTCCATACCCTTTATCAGTTTAATTGCTCTTCTCTGGACTCCCTCAAGTACCGCCATGTCCTTCTTGAGGTACGGCGACCAGTACTGGACACAGTATTCCATTGCACGATACAGTGCACGATACAGTGGCAGGATGACTTCTTAATGATACCCAACATTTTGTTTGCTTTTCTTGAGGCTGTGGTGCACTGTGCCGACACCTTCAAAGTTGTGTCTACCATCACTCCCAGGTCTCTTTCAAGGTTACTTACCCCTAGCAGTGATCCCCCCATTTTGTAGCTGAACATCGGGTTCTTTTTCCCTACATGCATGACCTTGCATTTCCCTACATTAAAGCTCATTTGCCACTTTTTGGTCCATTCCTCTATTGTCGTTAGGTCCCTTTGCAGATCTTCACAGTCTTCCGTGGTTTCAATCCTGCTGTAGAGTTTGGTGTCATCCACAAATTTAATAACCTTACATTTTGTTCCCGCCTCCAGGTCATTAATAAATATATTGAACAGGAGCAGTCCCAGCACCGACCCCTGCGGAACTCCGCTCGTGACCCATTGCCAGTCTGAGTAATGGCCCTTTACTCCAACCCTCTGTTTCCTGCCTGCCAGCCAGTTTTTGATCCATCGGTGGACCTCCCCTTGCACCCCGTGTTTCCACAGCTTTTTAAGCAGTCGTTCGTGCGGTACCTTGTCGAAGGCTTTTTGGAAGTCAAGGTAAATGATGTCAATGGATTCCCCTTTATCCACCTGGCTGTTTACCCCCTCAAAGAAGTACAATAAGTTTGTGAGGCATGACCTACCCTTGCAGAAGCCGTGCTGACTCGACTTTAGCTGTCCATTGTTTTCTATGTGTTCACAGATGCTGTCCTTAATCAGTGCTTCCATCATCTTTCCCTGAACTGAGGTCAAGCTCACCGGCCTGTAGTTTCCCGGGTCACCCCTTGAACCCTTCTTGAAGATGGGCGTGTCATTTGCTATTTCCAGTCCTCTGGGATCTCTCCAGTTTTTAAGGATAGGTTACATATTTGGCGAAGTGGCTCTGCTATTTCGTTCCTTAGTTCCTTGAGTACCCTTGGGTGAATGCTGTCCGGACCTGGCGATTTGTCGCTCTTTAGTCTGTCTATCTACCTGAGGACATCCTCTTGGCTTACCTCTAGTTGGACCAGCTTTTCATCCCGATCCCCATTTGCGATCTCCTCGGGTTCCGGAATATTGGATGTGTTCTTCCTCGTGAAGACTGACGTGAAGAACTTATTCAACTTGTCAGCTATCTCTTTTTCCTCCTTTATCACTCCCTTTTTGTCTCCATCATCCAATGATAGAGGATTACTGCACAGGTCCTGGACCTGTTGGGCCACCGCGTGAGCAGACTGCTGGGCACGATGGACCTCAGGTCTGACCCAGCAGAGGCATTGCTTATGTTCTTATGTTCTTTCTTCCAAAGTTGGTCTCTTGTTTATATGTTAACTGGAAGGTGTGGTTACCAGCCTTTACACCTTTGGGTTCGAGCAAACATGACAGGGTGTTGAAGTCACTGGAGGTATTTAGGCTTTTGCGGAGGTACTTAGAGATATGATCATCTGTTTATGCTGGTAGGGGCAGCCCGTAAAGGCACTTTGGCCTTGAAAACCACCATTTGCACATATAGTTGCATGGCTATTTCATCTGCCTATATTGGAGCCAGAAAGCAGCCTCCTCTTTAAGTAAAGGCTCATTACATGTGTGGAGTTGCTTTCCCATGGGCAGAATCTTCAGCAGTTTCCCCAGAAGCAATTTGTAGAGCTGCTACTTGGTCTTTCTTGCATATCTTTATGAGGTTTTACAGGGTAGATGTGGCAGCCAAGCAGGATTCTGCCTTTGGATTGTCAATTCTGGCAGCTGACTCATAAGTCCCACCCTGAATTTGAGGGACTGCTCTGTTACTTCCCACATGTCTAGGAGCAGAGTGGGATTGTACAAGAAGATTATTAACTTTGCTAATTTGTTTCTTGTAAATCCACACACTCTATTCCTAGAACCTACCCTGAGAGTTGCTGATTCGCCAATTGGCTGCCTCATTAAGTACTGGTAAGTTGGACTCCTGATTCTTTGACCTGTATTTCCAAGATTAACATCAGTCATTACCCTGGGGATCTTTCACTATTGTGCACCATACTGTTGGTACAGGCTAAGCCTCCTTGTTCTGATTTTATGGTTTATAATATTTATGAAACCTGTTTGATTGGTCATGATTGTTACGCAGTTTTATAAAATGAGCAGATTAGACTTGTTTTGCAGGGAGTTTCCCTGTACCCTTTCCTTTTTCATATCCTATACAGTATGACTGTATACTTTTCATGCCCTATACAGTATGACTGTATACTTTTGTACCAACTGGAAGTCAGAGGGCAGTCCTGAAGTAAGAGGGGAGGATCAAAAATATGTAAATGAAGCTTCCTATAAGACATATTGTGAGATAGGATGCATAACCCACTTGCCCAGGAATAGAGTGTAGATTTACAAGAAAGATTAGCAAAGGTAAAAACCTAATCTTTTCTTAGGCACCGCTAGGCATGATTCCATAAATAGTGCCTAACTTTAAGATTGACATGCGCTATGTGGCGTGTTTCTTGTCTCCTAAGTTTTAGGCACTGTTTATAGAATTAGGGTCTGTGTGTGCATTATACTGTAGCAGTGTATAATTTATTTGTTATGTAACTAACTGTGTTCCCAATCCCATACTCCACCCAGACTTTATCCATGGGTACTATTGCATTTAGGCACTTAATAGTAGAATAGCATGCAGCCAGAATATTAGCATTTATGCATGTATGTACAATCATGCATGTGTATATGGTGGTGTCCTGGTTATTTGCATGAGTTCTTGGTGCCCAAATGTCAGTTTCCTCTTTATGTTTATTTATTTAGGTATTTATATACTGCCTATCAAGGTTATCTAGGCGGTTTACAATCAGGTACTCAAGCATTTTCCCTATCTGTTCTGGGGGTTTTTTCTCTCTCTTTTTTTTCTTCCTCCTCTAATTATGTAACTTTACCCCTCCCTTTTCACCTTTATCCTCACCTTCAAGTTTGTCCTGTTCATGTCTTTAATGTACACTTCTATTAACTCCTATTTTATAAATATAACCTTTTATCTCTATTTTTAACATTTTACTGTAAACCAGCTAGATACCAGTTGATGGTCGGTATATTAAAAATTAATAAACTTGAAACTTGAACTTGATCTAATGTACCTGGGGCAATGGAGGATTGAGTGACTTGCTTAGGATCACAAGGAGCAGTGTAGGGTTTGAATCCACAACCTCAGGGTGCTGAGGCTGTATCTCTAATCACTAGGCCACTCCTTCCTTCCTTATAGAATCATCTTCTCTATATTATACTCAGGATCTGCAAAAGGAGGATATAGAGTCAGTATAATTTTATAGGGCATTAAGGGGGAAATTATCAAGTCACTTTAGGGCTTTAGGTCACATTATAAGACCCCTAATATGACTTAAAGGGTCCTAATGTAGCCTGACTTAATTTCCCACGGCAATATTTAAGTTTCCATGGGTTACATAATAATGAAATGCAAAATATGTATCTCATTACTATGCAAATATCTTAGCACAATTTGTGGGGAAACATTGCAATTTGCATTAGAGCAATAAAATCATGATAAAATAACTCCAGTGTTTTTGCTAGTATTTCACTGGTCTAGAGCATTAAGCCACAAAGCTGTAGCCTGATACTTCCAAGCCAGCAGAGCAGAGTCCCTGTCTGAAGTCCTCTACCTGAAGCCCTGTCTACCCCTTCGCCCTACCCCCACCACCTGTGAAGTCTTTGGTAGTCCAAGGTATCCTCAGGCAGGAGCATTGCTCAGTCATTCCTGTCCAGTATGGTGCCTCTCCCCAAATGGTGCCCCTAATGGTAGTCCCATGCAACTACTGTTAGGGGGTCTTGTTTCTTGGATAATAGTGATGAGGCATCATTTCTGCCTGAGGACCCCCTTACCACCAGTGACTTTACAGGTATCCCCTTTAGGGGTTTTGCACATGCAGGTGCTGTGGGAGTGGTTACTTTTACCTCGGTGGAGCAGGGCAGTTGGGGGGGGGGACTTTAGACAGGAGGCCTTACTCTGTTGGCCTTTGAGTATCAGGTCAGAGGAATAATGCTGCTTGCAAGGTGGTTCTCAAGAATTGATATTCCTGTAACATGGAATTCAGCAAACTGCGAATCCTGTGGAATTAAGGTTGCTGAATACTGTGGAAATCAAGGGGCAGTAAAGGATCACCTTTTAATATACCTTGGTAACCCCCCTCCCCCACACACACACTTTAGGCCAGTTAGCATGAAAGAATTCTGAGAAGCTAGTGTGGATGCCACACTTGCTTGTATTATGGTCCATATTAGTACAGAAGCTATATTGCTGATGAAAAGTTTTAGTGCGCTTTTAGGTGGGAAGTTTCCCTGGTACTATTTATTGTATAACAATAGTGAAAGAAGTTATTAAATACAAAAAGGTATTTAAAAAAAATTAAAGGTAGTTTCAAATGAAGGAAACAGGAAAGAACATATGCCATAGCAACTTTGATATAACATGTTAAAAAAGACGAGGAACACATTTGAGAATAAATCAATACAATGTGGGTTTTTTTCAAGTATCTTAAAAGTGAGAATCAATGAGGGAGTTAATTGAAATCATTAGATGATTAGAAGAATAAAAGGCAGGGGTTTGGAGGGGGCTGCTCAGAGCCGTAAAGAATAAACTAAATTAGTCCTTCGGTCTATACTGAGGAACATAGTAGGAGGTATCTAAGTCAGAAATATTATTTATTAATGATAATTCAGAGTATAAACTGAACCTGGATCATGTAACAGAACAACTTGAAAAACTAAAATTAATAAATCGCCAGGACCAGATGGTATTGCCTCTCGAGTTCTAACAAACTTTAAATATAAATTTGCAGACTTGTTACTAACAATATTTAATTTTGTCATTAAAATCAGTCACTGTGCCTGAATACTGGAGCGTGGTCAATGTAATTCCAGTTTTGAAAAAGGACAGTTTTAGGCTATTAAATCCAGCTTTTAGGTGAAGGACTGGCTCCTCCTTCGCCTAAAAGCTCTTGGAATACTGTGTCCAACATTGGTCTCCCAACCTAAAGAAGGATATAAAACTGCTGGAGAGGGTGTAGAGATGAGCAACGAAGCTAATAAATGGTATGGAGAACTTGGAATACGAGGAACGACTTAAGAAACTGGGACTGTTCTCCCTTGAGAAGAGGAGACTGTGAGGGGATATGATTGAGACTTTCAAAATACTGAAAGGAATTGACAAAATAGAGCAGGAAAAAAAATTATTCACCATGTCCAACGTGACACGGACAAGAGGACATGGACTGAAGCCAAGGGGGGACAAGTCCAGGACAAATATCAGGAAATTCTGCTTCACGCAACGAGTGGTGGACACCTGGAATGCTCTCCCAGAGGAGGTTATTGCGGAATCCACCGTTCTAGGATTTAAAAGCAAATTAGATGCACATCTCCTTACGAGAGGCATAGAGGGATATGGGTGACTAAAATTACACCAGGTGTACACCTGACTGGGCCTCTGCGTGTGCGGATCACCTGATTTGATGGACCATAGGACTGATCCGGAGATGGCAGTTCTTATGTTCTTATGTTGGGCGTTTGGGACTTAGGCTTTTTTTGGGTTGATTATATGTTGTTAGTGTAGATGTAGTGGTGTTCTGGGTGTTTAAACAGCTGAACATAGAGGCAAGCCATTATCAAGAAAAACCTCCTTTAGATGTTTTTTTTTTTTTAGCATGGACGTTTTCCCTGCTTCTACTTTCAGAATTTAGGGCCTAGGCCAAAAGGGGACTTAGATATTTTTTTATTATCCCCTCCACCCTTTACAAAAAACCGCAAATAACATATAAAAAGTTATTTGCGGTTTTTCCATATTCGTGGCTATGTTCCGCCCGCATCCACCACGAATACAGAGGGACATGTGTAGTTCTTCTGTGAACTAGGGGGAGTTTCTTCTATCTACAATTTTTTTTCACTCTTTTTAGGGTATATTTTGTCTAGTACTTCTTTAACATTCTCATTCCATTTGTTAATGCTTAGGTTTTTTCTTGGTTGGGAAGTTTTTCATCCATTTTTTGCCAGAATGCGATATTGTCTATTTTACCTCTTGTTTCTTTGGTAATTCTGTTGTCTTTTATTTTCTTGTTTTGATGTTCTTGTCAGTAGATGATGAAATGTGCTAGGGCATGGTCTGACCATATTACATGTGTTCAGATTTTTTGCTATTTGTAGTTTTACTATTGCTTATTCTATGGCCCCCTCCCCCCCATTTCAATTCCCTCTCCCTCCCCCTCTTCAAAAACATTGACACACACACACCCCCAACTTGTGATTCCCTCTCTCCCTCCTACATCTATGTAAACCCCATTAGGTCTACCTTTGTTGACATTAGAATTGTGAAATTGCACAACAAACAATGCATCATGCTTCCAAAACACAGCAGTATAACACAAACCCAGTGCAAATAACACCACGGCAAACTTCACTAAACTATTTGAATACAAAGTTCCCTCTAAACTACCCTGCCCCTTTCCCTAGTATTCAACTTCCCCCTCCCTCCCTCAACTGGAAACAGTGAGTAAATATTTATTCTTTCACCCTTTTCCAGGTCAATGTAGTCCAAGCCATAGTCCGTTACACTTCTAAATTATTTAAGGAAGCAGACTGTATATGGGTAGAGAGTTTGCATTATGAAGTCCACAATTTCCTTCTCCCTGCTCCATCTCTGGCAGTACTCAAATCCAGACTAAAAGTCTACCTTTTTGAGGCTGCTTTTAACTCTTAACTCCCACTCATTTGTATAGTACCCATGTCTGAGAAACTCCCTAGCCAGCCCTACTTGTCCTGTTTGTTTGATTAGATTGTAGGTTCTACTGAGCAAAAACTGTCTCTTGAAAGTAAACAGTGGAAATGACAGTGCATTGCTGCAAAATGAACCTGCACATGCAATTCGCAGTAAAAGAAGCAGAATGTTGTCCAAAACGATCTTGCAGCACCATGATACTGCACATCTTCATACAGCAGCAGCAACAGAAGGGACGGTGCAACAGCTTGAGTTTGAATGTCTTCCACATCCGCCTTACCCAGATCTGGCACCTAGCAATTATCTCATCTTCAGTCCACTGAAGGAGATGCTGCAAGGTTGATAATGAAGTAAAGGAAGAGGTGCTCACCTGGTTTTAGGAGCAGCTGAAAAACTTCTCTGCAGGAATGCAGAAGCTAGATCAGGCATGGACAACTCCGGTCCACGAGGGCTGGAATCCAATTGGGTTTTCAGGATTTCCCCAATGAATATGCATGAGATCTGTTTGCATGCACTGCTTTCAATGCATATTCATTGGGGAAATCCTGAAAACCTTATTAGATTCCAGCCCTCGAGGATCGGAGTTGCCCATGCCTGAGCTAGATGAACAATATAACAAATGCATCGTCTTGCATGGGATCTATGTGGAAAATGCTTCATCTTGCATCGGGACTACCGTATATATTCGAATATAAACAGAGATTTTTTGGCCAAAAATATGGCTCCAAAATGGGAGTCTTTGTTTATATTTGTGCTAACCCCATCCTGCACCCACCACAGACCTTCAGTACTGCCCTGGTGGTCCAGCATTGTGGGGAGCCGGAGCTGCCATCAATCTCTCCCAGTGACTTTATGCAACTAGCTCCCCTCTCCCCTTCTCTCCCCTCCCGGTCTCCCTGCAGGTCTACCTTAGGTCCCCAATGGTCTAGCAGTGAGGCGGGGCAGGAGAAATCCCTTTACACTCCTGCCAGGCAGTCTCCATAGTGAAAAAATGAGTGACGCGAGATCCTGCAGCAAACTTCGTGAGACTCACAATGGTGTTCTGAAGAGCCCACAATGGGTGGAGCAGTTTCACAGACAAACATATGCAATCCATGACAGCAGTTCAAGTGAGATATCACTAAAGTCTAGACCACTGTCTGAAACAGAAATTCATCCATAAGTGGATAGATATCATACTATTTTTAATTTAAATAAACTGGTCTTTACCACATGTGATATATGGGACTGTAGCAACAAATATGTGTCCAGATATAACATCAGATCTATGTCTGTGCCAAGAGACAAAGATCTGGTCCAGTATAGGAAATGATTCTTACAGCTTGGAGGATGCATCTAGAACTTATAAAATTGGTGTCTTCTCTACATTCAGCAAAAAATTATGATTTATTTTGCTAGTTTTTCAAATTAATGAAGTGCAAAATTTAAGTCATAAGAATAACCATGAGTATTGCATATTTTCTGTAGGGTTACTGTATATGAGAGTTGATGGAAAGTTAGAAAGGCCCATTAGTTTTGCCATCCAGAAAGCTGTAGTAACAGTGTGTGCCATGGTATTTGCTGATGCAAATATCCAATACAACTTATTTTTTTCCTGAAAAAAAATCAATTAAACACTTTGCTTTTTTCCCACCGATTTAGCACAGGGTTATCTGTTTACGGCACTGTGGGAGTGGATACAATTTCAAAAGGCTTTTTTTTGCTGTATCCAATATTTCAAGAGAATTGCTGTCTGCCACAGCAGTCAGTCAGAACCCTGGAGAACATTGTGAACGTTCCTTTGAGGTTATAATGATCTGAAATGTGGAACTGCAAAATCTTTTAGCTTAATGGGAAGGTTTTATGAAGATAAATAAAATTCTAGAAGTCCATGCATTGTAGAAATCATTAGGACACCTGTACCGACAGCATTGATAATAAAAATAATAAAGAATAGCAGACTGATGTTGAATATTCTTTACAACACATAATGTAGCCTTTCAGTATTTTTAATATGACATGCATTGATTTGCCTTGGAATATACAAAAAAGAGTTTTTCTTTCTGCTGCTAACTTTCAAAATTATTTTGCTGTATGAATGTGAAACTGTCGGTTTGAATGTTTCCAAGAAAGTATTGTTCCTATGTGACAACAGGTCAGAAAGACTCTGCATTAATTACACTAACATATGGTTATTAACAGATTCTAGCTCAGGGAGCAATACTTTACAATGTTATCTTCCACATAGTCAGATGTTAGCCATATTGTCAGTGCTGGCAGCTATTGTTTCACTCATTTACTTCACAGATCTAATTACTCCCTAATAATAACTTTACCTTGGAGTTTTTTTACTTGCTTGTGCCAGCAAACCTGTTCACACTACATATGCTAATTATTGGCACTTATTCATTATGTTAAGATAGCTTTAAGTTCAAGCTGTGCAGCCTGGCTTACGGTATGATGCCAGCTGGCTGCAAAGTTCCACCTTTTTTAGTAAAGTCATTAAAAGTTTTAATATGAGTTCATCTTGCCTTCTTTACAAGACTTAAGAGTTTAAGAATTTTAATCAATATGATAGCTAGCTTGTGGGCAACTGCAGGTTACCTTAATAGTTACAGATTTCATTAAGAAATGCTGTACATAATACTTGTTTCAGAATGTCTTTTGTTATATCAGAAATGATTGAAAGAGGACACATTTTCAAACATACCCTGGTGTAGGAAAGAGGTCCATTTCTGTCATGATAGGGGGGTGAAATTAATCAATACAAAATGCCATAAAATGCAAAAAAAAAACCACCAATTTAAATATATCAAGCCTTACGCTAAAATGTGTACAGGCTAATCATGTTCTCAATCATAAGTCCTAAAACCTCCTTTATTATATAAACAAATTTTATAAGAACATAGAAACATGATGGCAGATAAAGGTCAAATGGCCCACCCAGTCTGCCTATCTGCAGTAACCATTATCTCTTTGTCTCTCTATGAGATCCCACGTGCCTATCCCATGCTTTCTTGAATTCAGACACAGTCTCTGTTTCCATCACCTCTTCTGGAAGACTGTTCCACGCATCTACCACCCTTTCTATATAAACGTATTTCCTTAGATTACTCCTAAGCCTATCATAAAAAGTTTTAAAAAATATGGGGGTCCATTAGAGACATTTGTTAAACAAAAGACTGACTAATTGATTAATCTTTAATTTATAGATGGTGGGGGGGAAGTAAAGTACTTTGTTCAGTATTTGTTGAAGATAAGTGCTGTTATATGTTTTATTTGACTGTATATTTGTTTGCACTTTGTATAAGTTCTGAAAATGAATAAAGATTTACAAAAAACAAAACATTATTGTCAAGCAGCATCAAAATCACATAATACTCATGAGAGAAGCATCTGTTTTACAACAGCTGCTGTATCAAGAGTCTTCTTTCACTAATCATATTCTCTCCACATATTTTTCTGTGGCATTTTTTAAACTCATGGTAGCGATTTTCACATGCCTAAACTGGGACAAAATGGTGTTCATCACCATGTATATGCAAACTTCTAATCGTGTTTCACCAATCAGAGTGCTGGAGTACAAAAAGAGCCAATCAGAATACTCAAACATAAAGACAGTCACTCAAGTGTGATACTGCTTTAAAACAAAACAATGCATAAAGGCACAATACATTCACAAATTCACTCAAAACAATCCACTAAAAAAAAGTGTGTTCAAATTATGCTCAAAAAACTGCATCAGAAAATACCTTCCAGTCTACATAAAAGAATACATTCCATTAGGTTACAGTGCTCCAATTGTAACAAAACGCTTTACCTGATCCCCTCCCCATATATTATATGGTACATAGTCAATCGCAAAATGTTTCAAATCTTTATTTTTTATTGGGATTTATTAACCGCCTTTATGTAGAGATTCAACAAAGGTAGTATATAGCAGGTACAGTTTAACTAAAAATTCACAATTTTGTTAACAGCATAACAATAGTAAAATGACCAAATATAAACATAAATACAATTTAAATGTGTGTTGCTGAATTCTGCAAAGGTGCTTCCTAGTTCTTTCCCACATAGATCTTCCATGAATACCAAATAATATACCCACTTAACTTATATAGCACATATTTTCAAATAGAGTGAACACAGGTATGAGGCATGGATAGTGCTCCCATTTATGGGGATATCTGGCACACTTAGTTAAAATGCTTATATTTAAATGTGAAAAGGGCAATTCAATAAATGGACACATTCAGTTACACCAGTGGTCTCAAACTCAAGCCCTTTGCAGGGCCACATTTTGGATTTGTAGGTACTTGGAAGGCCTCAGAAAAAATAGTTAATGTCTTAGTGCTTGTAAGTGGAACCTTAATAAGCATTTAGGACTGGATTCTCTAACTAGCGTTGTTAGGCACCCAAGCTCAGTAAAATCCACCATTTAAATGATGAAGTGGCTGTATAAGCGAGTAAAACAGTATTTATCTTGGGAAAACTCTGTTTCTTCAACTTCTTAGTTTCATGAGATAAATCCCATAACTGTTTAACTTAAGCCATTGCTCATTTTACTCGCTTATACAGAACGGATTAGATGTTATAACTTTTAAAATAAGCTCTGCCAATTCTTTATAAAAATAATCTGTAAGGCAGAACAGTATAGTACACCACATGAAGAGTTAGTTGGTGGTACATGCAGAAGAAAGAATATATTTTTACACACCCACACAATAGGTCTTTTAGAAGATAATTAATTGGATTTCATAAAAATAAAGTAAACTGAAGGGGTTTCAGCCTGTGACATGAGCAGGAGCCAGTGAATTTGTTCACGTTACAACCCGAATTGGGTATACACTCCACATTCTGTGGCTCTTTATCCCCTATAGAGAAAATACAATAAACCTTACAGCTCTATTTCTTTCACCTGTGGGTTTTTGTACGGTTTAGTATATGAGGCATTTAGGTGTGCCATCTCATGACAGCCATGCACCTAGCATAAGTGGGCACATTTAAATGTTAATATTTTTATGCCAACTTATGCTAATATTCTATAATAGAATCTAGTGCCTTGATAGCAATATAGAATTGGCACTCAGTGCACAGCATCACATTAACTAACATGATTTGAAGTTATAAAATTGTCCCCTGAGTGCATATACCCATATACCTGAAGTTGCCTACTTCCTTATAAGAACATACTGGGACAGAGAAGGTCAATAAAGACCAGTATCCTGTTTCCCAACATTGGCCAACTCAGGTCACAAGTACCTTGCAAGATCCCAAGGAGAAAAAAAAGGTTTTTTGAGATGACACCTATATCCTCATAGGGAAGTCATCCCATCTTTTTTTTCATTTGTGTTGCTCTTCTAATTCCACTATATCTTTTTTCAGATGTAGTGACCAGAATTGCACAAGTATTTGAGGTGCAGCCACACCATGGAGCAATACAAGGGCATTATACTCATTCTCATCTTTGTTTTCTATTCCTTTCCTGATAATTCCTAGCATTCTGTTTGCTTTCTTTGCTGCCACGCTGCACACACTGAGCTGAGGGTTTCAACGTAACAGTGACACCTAACCTGGAACCCCGCATCACATAGTTTAGGTTCCTCTTTCCCACATGCATCATTTTGCTCTTGCTCATATTAAATGTCATCTATCATTTTGATTCCCAGTCTCCCAGTCTTGCAACATCTTCTTGCAATTTTTCACAATCCTCTTGCAATTTAATCACTTTGAACAACTTTACAAAATAAGCTCTTACTATGAGTCCTCCTAATGCCTAATTCTAAGGACCCTGTTGCAGATTTACACTTTTAATGTCATGTTAATAAGTGCAGCTCACTGCATTACATTAACTGCAATGAAGTCAATGCATGGTAATGACACCCACCAACAGTTAATAATAGAGGTTTGGCAGTTACCAGACTTTAATTTTGGCACTTAATCTGTGGTATCTGCAAGAACTAGCTGCACTTTAGAAAACAGAACCTCAAATATGTTATATAATTTATGTAACTTCCTTCTCTGATACATTCTACTGTCAAACATTTTGGAAGTATTTATTTGTTTAGTCATTTATTTAGCCTGTCCTCCCAAAGGGTTACAGGAGTACATTCGTAGTATGGGAAGGACAAATTTTAGTGAGACATGGGGCTCCTTTAACTAAGGTGTGCTAGTGGGCTTAGTGCGCACTACAATGCCACGCATGCTAGATGCTAACGCTTCCATAGAGCTTTCATTAGTATTTTCTGTGTAGCACAGGGTTTGCACACGCTAATCATCAGCGCATGCTAAAAACGCTAGCGCACCTTAATAAAAGGAGCCCATAGACTCTACAGCATTTACAGCATAAACAAAGGGGTTTAGATTACAGCAATTACAGTATAGATATAACATGCAGACTTACAAATACAGACTTAGTGGACATAGGGTTGTTTAAATTGCAGTATTTACAGTGTAGATATACTAGGAAGTGAAGTAGCTTTTCTTTGCAGGTGGGTGAATCTTTGTTGTCAGAGAATGTGGTAGTAATTCAGGTTATATTTGCAGTGGCATGCAAGTTTTAGCGAGATTGCGTGTGGTATATTAGGTATTATCTTTGGGATTCCATCCGTCCAGTGTGTAGATGTGGGTCTTCAAGGAGCTGGGTTTGTAAAGAGGAAGGTTTTCACAGCTTTGCTGAAGTTCCAAAGACTAGTGATCTAATGGATGGGGGGATAATGTGCCACATTCTGGGTATATGAGCATCTTCGGGCTGTCTCAGACATGAGTGAGCGGCCTGGTGGCAAGACCAGCCATTTTTCTGCTTGGGATCTCAGTGATTGGTTGGGGCTGTAATTTTGAAGTTTTGATGCTATGTAGTTTTGTGTCATTTAATGTAAAGTCTTGAAAGCTAGCACTAAGGATTTAAAGGCACATCATTTTTAGATAGGTAGCCAGTGCATGAATGTTAGTGCAGGGGTGGCATGGTCGCAGAAGCCCAAATTTTTTAGGAGTCAGATTGCGGCGTTTTGCACACCTTGTAGACAGGAGAGTGTTTTTACTGGTAAGCCCACTAGTAGAGCGTTGCAGTAATCTAAGCAGGATAGTACAAATGTGAATAGTAGCTTGGCGAAATCATTTTCTGAAAAGTAAGCACAACTGCATTTTAGTTGGTGGAGATAATAGAAGGAAGAAGATACAAAATTTGATACATGGATTGAGAGTGACAGGTTTGAGTCAAGAGTCACTCCTAGGCTGTGGACTTTGTCTTTGGCTGTAAGGGTATTTTTTTCCCCAGGAAAGAGATGTGCGGGGGTATGCACAGGAGTCTTTATGTATCCATAGAAGTTCTGCTTTTGACACGTTGAGCTGTAGTTTATTTACAGTGATCCAGTTTTTTTTATTTCTGTTAGGCAGCAGTGAAGTTTTTCCATTTGTACATCTTGGTGTTGACCTAGGGGAAGGTAGAGCTGTATGTCGTCTGCGTACGAGTATATTTTGATTTGGTGTTTTTCTGCGATGTCGAGTACTGGTTTGACATATATGTTAAGGAGGCACTCCGTAATCGAGAGGTTTTGGTTCTGTTAAGGAGGGTTCCAATAATACTTTCTGAGACCTTTTGTTTAAGAAGGAGGAGAACCATGCCAGTGCGACATCATGGATTCCAATAGAGTGTAGTCTGGATAGGAGGAGTGAGTGATCGATGGTATCGAAGACGGCGCTCAGGTCTAATAGGACCAGCAGAGCGTCTTTCCTCTCATCAAGGATTTTCCAGCAGTCATCTACAATGTCTAGAAGCACCGTTTCTGTGCTGTGGTGTTTTCCTGAATCCTGATGGGAAGTTGGAGAGGGTGGTGTTTGTTTCCATGAAGTCTCGTAGTTGTGTGAGTACAATCTTTTCTAGTATTTTTGAGATGAATGGGAGATTTGAAACTGGCCTATAGCTGCTTGGATTGTCTGGGTCCATGGTGGGGTATTTTAGGAATGGTCTTACTACAGCAGATTTCCAGCTCTGTGGTATTAAGCCAGATTGTAGAGACTCATTAATTAGAGGTAAGATGGAGTTCAGGAAGGATTCGCTGGTAGCTAGAAGTGTGGTGGATGGGCATGGGTCCAGGATTGATGTTGTGGGATGTAGGAAGACTATTGTGCTTTTTAGGTCATCAATGGAAACTGGTATGAAGCTGTCTAGAGAGTCTATCTTGTGTAGGTTGTTATTTTGTATTTTTTTTTTTATGTTTGGCAGAGCTTTGGTTTCTAAGTCTAAGGATTCTTGTATCTTTGATATCTTGTCATGGAAGAAATTTGAGAGGGATTCACTCTCTAAGTTTGATTGTTGGATAGGCTGGGGCTCTTCTCCCTGGAAAAAAGGAGGCTCAGGGGAGATATGATAGAGACCTTCAAGATCATGAGGGGCATAGAGAGGGTGGATAGGGACAGATTCTTCAGACTGAAGGGGACAACAGGTATGAGGGGGCACTCGGAGAAACTGAAGGGAGATAGGTTCAAAACAAATGCAAGGAAGTTTTTTTTCACCCAGAGGGTCGTGGACACTTGGAATGCGCTGCCGGAGGAAGTGGTCGGGCAGAGGACGGTACAGGGATTCAAACAGGGATTGGACGGATTCCTGAGGGACAAAGGGATCGTGGGATACTGAGAGAAGTATCCAGGAAATAAGTATAGAAACCCGACCAGGTCGTGCATGTGCAAAACCGGAGGGTTAGGACTTCGATGGGAAGATAGGACTTCAATGGGAAACCAGGGTGGCAAGGGGGCCCCTTCTGGTGATTCAGACAGGTGACCTGTTTGGGCCGCCGCGGGAGCGGACTGCTGGGCATGATGGACCTATGGTCTGACCCGGCGGAGGCACTGCTTATGTTCTTATGTTCTTATGGATGTGGTGTGGACCTTGGGAGGAGGTGAAAAGGTTTTTCAACAGTGAGAAGATGGCCTTTGATCTGTTGGGGATTTTGGATATTAGGTTTGTAGACAAATAGCAAAAGAAGTCCAACAGGGTCTGCAGTGCAAAAACGGCAAGCGAGAAGCAAAAAGAAAACTGCAGACTGTTTATTATACCAAATGCAGGCTGTTTATTATACCAAATATTTAATGCAGTTAAATGTTACCACCTTATTACAAACCAAGAGACCTGGCACTGTCCGTGTTTCGGAGAACACGCCTTCTTCAGGGGTCCATGGTTGACAAGGTTTGTAAAAACCCGCAATAAAATGGTATAAAACAATTGCCTGTTTAAAAGAAGGTCACTGGCCAACAGTGCGGCACTAAATAAAGCTAAAGCGAATATTAGGTTTGTAAAATATGCCTTTTTTGTTTCGAGTGTTGCTAGTTTATAATCTTTCAAGAGGCTTTTCCAGGTAGATTTGTCCTCAGCGTTCTGTTTTTTGCACCAGGTTTTTCCTGCTTTCCTGACTTCCCTTTTCTGTTCGTTCAGGCTTTCTGTGAACCAGGGTGATGAGAAAGATTTTGTGTATGTTTTGACTTTTTTGATTCTTGCTAATTTCTCATAAGAACATAAGCAATGCCTCTGCTGGGTCAGACCTGAGGTCCATCGTGCCCAGCAGTCCGCTCAGGCGGCAGCCCAACAGGTCCAGGACATGTGCAGTAATCTTCTATCTATACCCCTCTATCCCCTTTTTCAGCAGGAAATTGTCCAATCCTTTCTTGAACCCCAGTACCGTACTCTGCCCTATTACGCTCTCTGTGAATTGGTCGTGGAACTTGTGAGTAGATCTATTTTGGAGATGCCAATGGAAAAATCATGAAGGTTGACCGACTTTGGGTCGAGTGTGGTTGCTTTTTGTGACGCTAGATTTTCTATGGGCCCTTTGGTCTTGATGTGTAGGTTGAACGAGATTATATAGTGGTCAGTCCAGGGGACCTGAGTGTTTGTTAGCCTAAATGTCCCTGGATATGTCCAAAAACCCGTTTCGATTATCAGCATTTAGACAACCTGTCTTTTAGATCATCCAAGTGCCGACTTGGGCGGGTTTTTTGACATATTTAACTTTCGATTATGAGCCCCCTATTCTCTGCCCTCAACACACAGAGAAAAAAAAATTTCAGGGCACAGTCTGCATGTACAGATCTCAAACTTACCAGAGGATGTTTGTGTACATCCTAAAGATAGTCATTTCTATGTGCAGTAAGCATGCACTGGTGCTTATTGCAGCTTAGTACAAGGGGTCCTTAGTGATCTATTTTTTATTTTTTTAAATATACATATAAATGCATACCCTTCCCTAACCTCACAAATCAGAACATCCTCTTTCAGTTACTGCAAACTTGAGGGTTATCTGCATGAAGCATTTCTAAACGTCCCCTGTCCCCGCACATTCCTGCTGGAATCAAACCCATTCCCGTCCATCTCCACTGGAAATTGAATCTGTCCCTGCTGGAATCGAATCCATCCCCGCCCATTCCTGCAAGTAATCTCTTCCATCCCCATATATCCCATAAACTTCAGAAGTAGTTATTTCATTTAATTGTGCTACTGAATTAAAGGCTCTGGTAGAGACCCACTTACAAATAAGCAAAGACACTATTAATTTGGAAATATTAATTGGGAAGAATATATACTTTGTAAATGGATCTCTGGTAGAGATCCATTTACAAAGTATATATTCTTCCCAATTAATATTTCCAAATTAATAGTGCATATAAAATTAATGTGCATATAAAATATAAATACTCCAGCTGATGAAGACCCTCAAGCTATGTCAGCTGAGGACTTCCTCTACTTTTCCTTTTTTTAAAAAAAAAATACAATACAAAGATATCTGCTATATACATTTCCCAAAGCCAACACATTTCAGTCAATAATTTCCTTTTTTTAATCTTTGTTGTCTGGAGATTTATTTTTACATCAAGTTGGTTCCAATTTCTCTTTTTTCTGCTTTCCTATCTTCTGCAAATTCTTCTTCAAGTAGTTGCTATCCATTGGTTCCGCCTACTATTAAGTCCAGCATTTCTTTCATCCCTCCCTCCCATTGCACAGCATCCTCACTCCCTTCTATTATGGATCATTCTCCCTCTTTTTTCACTCCCCATTCCTCTGCATCATTTCTTCCTCGTTCATCCACCCCCATGTGCAACATCTCCCTCTATCTTTCATTGTCCACCATTTCTCCTTCTCTCATTCCCTCCCTTGCTGCAAAGAAAGTAGGAAAAGAGAGAGAGAGGGGGATCCAGGGTGCATCTCTCCCACCCCTTCTACTGCCACATCCAACATTTCTCCCTCTCTCATCCCCCAGACCATGTGCAGCATCCTTTGTCCCTGCCTACTAGTCCCATACTCAACATTTCTCAACCTATCACCCCTCTTCAGTACTATGCCACATCTCTCCCTCCATTCTCTCTACCACCATGTCCAATATTCCTCCCTCTTGCATCCCTTTCAATCTGTCCCACTGTTCCCTCTCCACCACCATATCCAACATTTCTCCCTCTCATCTTTCTCTTCCCCATGCATCTATACCTCACTCCTTCCTCTCTCCATGCCCAATTCTCCTATTTCTTCCATTCCCCATGTGCACCATCTTTCTTTTCCTCACTCACAAGCCCATGTCCAACAATTCTCCATTTCTATTCCCTACCCCACCTCAGCATCTCTTTCCCTCCCTCCCTCTACCTTTCTGTGTCCTCTACCTTTCTGTGTCATAATCCCTCCCTTCCTTCTGTGTCCAAACACACTCCCTCCCTCCCTTCTGTGTCCCAGGTTCATGCCCCTCCCATGTCCCAACCAATTCTCTCCTTTGTCCCAAGTTCATGCCCCCACTCTCTCCCTTCATTATCCCAACATGCTCGCTCCCTCCCCTCCCCCTCCCATGAGAATGTACTGGAGCTGTCCAGATGGGCCTCTTCTTTCTTGCCTTTCAGATGCATTTGCTTCTTTGCAGGGTCATGGGCAGCAGTTCCTGCATGCTGCACATGGCTGACCTGGAAGCCTTCCCTTTGACGTCAGCTGACATTGGAGGGAAGGCTTCCGGGTCAGCTGTGGGCGGCATGCTGGGAGTGCTGCATATGGCTTTGTGGAGGAGCAAGTGCAGCTGAAGGACAGGAAGAAGAAGGCGCTACTGAGGTAACATATGTGGAAGACCCTTGAGGTGCCTCCATCCCCAAGGGATCCCAGTGATCCAGGGGGAAATCTGCAGGATCCCTGCAGGTTCCTGGGAATTCCCATCAATCTCGTTCACGTGCAGTTCTCTACTTTGGAAAAACTTTGTGTCATCAGCAAATTTAATTATCTCACTAGTTATTCCCATCTCTAGATCATTGATAAATATGTTTAAAAAAGCAGTGGTCTCAGCACAGACCCCTGAGGAACCCCACCATTTACCCTTCTCCATTGAGAATATTGACCATTTAAACCTAGGTATGTTTATTCATATAAATTTAACAGAGTATATTGATTGGTCAGACTTATCCAGTTAAAGTTTTCTTATTAATATTATCTGGATAACTTTACCTGGTCATTGGTTCACTGAATATCAGATAAAGGATCCCTTTTACAAAGCCGCAGTAGAGGATTCTACTGTGAGACAGCAAGGTAAATGGTCCGACGCGCATATGAATTCTATGAGCATCAGAGCATTTACCTTGCTGGCCTATGGTAGAAACCTCTACTCTGGCTTTGTAAAATGAACCCTTTATCTAATAGTTAGTGTTATACGTATTATTGACAAGGACAAGAATATCATGGATATAGTTTGTTTTATACATGCTGTTGAAAAACTATAGTTTAAAAACTATAATGTACATTTTAGGGATATTTATGAAACAGTTAAATCTGTGTTTTTCCCATACTTTTCCTGGCTTTTACAAAGCTGTGGTAGAGATTCCTACTGTGGTCCGGCAAGGTAAATGCTCGAATGCTTATAGGAATTCAATGAGCATCAGAGCATTTACCTCGCCAACCTGTAGTAGAAACGTCTACTGAAGCTTTGTAAAAGCTAGTGAAAGTATGAGAAAAACACAGATTTAACTGTTTCATAAATAACTATATCCATAATATTCTTGTCCTTGTCAATAATACATAACATGAAGCTCTATAAAAAATAATTGTGGTGCTCATATAAAACAGCCGTTGGCAAATGAACTCCAGTATGTGCATTATGTAAACCACCGTACGTCATTAGGGGCCACTTTCATCATTGTGCCAAAAACAAAACCAACTGTCTAAAGATTTAAAAAAGTGGGGTATTTATCTCAGTAGTGGCATGGTGCTGTAGCAAAGGTCTCTCCTCACTGCATATCCAAATGGGGAGATCAACATTTCAAAGCATAATGTACTCACAAAAACTTCACTGATACAAAGTCTCACATCATTGAAAAGAAATATCTCCCGGGAGTGGCTAATAGGCTTTTTCACGGGAAGCTCTAAAACAATAATGACTTTAGGAACTTGAAAAAAATGTCATGAGCAGTAAAATTCCCAAAAATTCAAAAAAAAAAACACCCCAAACATCTTAAATATACTTATAATTCACTGATAATAATCCACTATCATAAATTCATAATTGGCCAAAACAATCATTTTAGCTCTGTACATCAAAGCATAGTGACTTAGAAAGAAGGATGCTCACACATGGATGTTTATATCCAGCAAAACAGGAAAACCAGACGGAAACTGCAGATAATGTACAAGATACAGGCAAAAGTTTATTGTAACAAGGTTAAAATGCAGTAATATAAAACCTTTTTACCAACCAAGAGACCCAACACGGTCCGTGTTTCGGACAACATGCCTTCGTCAGGGGTCCTAATAAATATAAATACAATGCTGAAATAATGTAGGCAATGTTTAAAAGTTCTAAGTGAAATAACATAGTGGTGTTGTCATGCCATGCCACAAGAGAATGTGATAATGTGACGTGAGTAAATAGTATATGTTAAATAACAACAGTAGAAAACGATAAAAATATATAAAAAAAGATATACTAAAGATAGGAAAGGGACATAAGTAAAGATAAAATGGTGGAGATAGAGATAAAGATAAAGATAAAAACAAAAGATAAAAACCATAAAAAACAAAAAACCACAAAAGTCCGTGACACAGGGACAGCAAATGAACCTTGATGTGAAAGAACGCCAGTTTGTGATAAATAGTAAACAATTCAATCTTTATGGGTGTTTCACCTTTCATTGTTTACTATTTTTCACAAACTGGTGTTCTTTCACATCAAGGTTCATTTGCTGTCCCTGTGTCATGGACTTTTGTGTTGTTTTTTTTGTTTTTTATGGTTTTTATCCTTTGTTTTTATCTTTATCTCTATCTCCACCATTTTATCTTTACTTATGTCCCTTTCCTATCTTTAGTATATATTTTTTTATATATTTTTATCGTTTTCTACTGTTGTTATTTAACATATACTATTTACTCACGTCACATTATCACATTCTCTTGTGGCATGGCATGACAACACCACTATGTTATTTCACTTAGAACTTTTAAATATTGTCTACATTATTTCAGCATTGTATTTATATTTATTAAGACCCTTGACGAAGGCGTGTTGTCTGAAACACGGACCGTGTTGGGTCTCTTGGTTGGTAAAAAGGTTTTATATTACTGCATTTTAACCTTGATACAATGAACTTTTGCCTGTATCTTGTACATTATCTGCAGTTTCCGTCTGGTTTTCCTGTTTTGGTGGTTTTCACTGCAGATTAGGTTGGATTTCTTTTTGTTGCTCTTTGTTTATATCCAGCAGCTCAAAGTAAGAATGACATCAGGTGGTGAATAGAAAAAAAATGCATGCCATTCGATTTCATAATTTAAACCAGATGGAGTCAAGCTTGACCATTAAAAAATGTATTGTTGTTCCCACTGAAGTAGCACTTTAGAGAAATTGTCACCATGATTTAGACTTCTATGTTCTATCACAAAATAATTTAAGGGGTCCTTTTACAAAGCAGTGCTAGCGGTTTTATCGCACGTACCGAATTAGCACGCTATATAGCACATGCTAGCCGGAAATCTACTACCTGCTCAAAAGGAGGCGGTAGCGGCTAGCACATACGGCAATCTAGTGTGTGCTATTCAGTGCGTTAAGGCCCTAGCACGGCTTTGTAAAAGGAGCCCTAAATCTTTTACCATGTGAGAAAAATAATACCATTGTAGGACCAGAAGAGTACTCACTCGCCCTGTCCAAAGAACAAAACAATGTTCAATTATCCTCTGTTCAATCAGACGAGTGTTTTTTTTTCCCCCACAATATACATTTTTTACAGGGACATTTTTTTTTTTTTGCATAAACCACTCCAAAAGATATACAGTCTGTATGACTCTATAACACATGAGTAAACTCTAATGAACGTGTCGCACAGTGGCCACATATAAAATAATCTGTATTCGATTCCATTTGATGTCACAGGTTTCTGCAGCACTGGAAAGCAAACTGAGGACATAGATTTCTGAGAGAATAAAGATGTCTCTATCATGGTAACAATTTTTCGGTGATCAATCTTGACTCCCATCTAGTTTAAATTCAGAATTACAGTGGCATGCATTTTTGAATCACCATTTGCTGTTATTCTTATTTTGACCTGGTGAATATAAACACACATGTGTGAGCATCCTCTTTTCTAAGGCACCTTGTTTTTATATATGTAGCTGCAGTGCTTAATTTTTTTTTTTTTTTTGCTATGAATTTCTGTTAGTGGATTGATATAAGTGAATCTTAAATCTATTTAAGACGTTGTTTTGAATTTTTGAGAATTTTGTTGCTCACGACATTTTTTTTTTCTGTTTCTAGAGTCACTATTGGGTTGGAGCTTCCTTTGAAAAAGTCTGTTGGGCGAAACCTATATTTTGGCCACCCCCGGGAAATGACTGGGAGATGATTTTTTCATTGAAGTGAGACTTTATATCAGTGAATTTATTGTGAGTACATCATGTTTTAAAATGAAGAGATAGAGCTACTACCTGGATACACATGAGGAGAGGCCTTTGCTATAGCACCTCCACATTACTGAAATAAGTGCCTTTTCTATTTTCAGTCTTTGGAGAGTTTGGTTTGTTTGTTTTTGGTGTAATGATGAAAGGGGTCTCTCACTCTAGGGATCTTTTACTAAAGATTAGCTCATATTATGTGTCACCAGACCCATTGTATTCCTATGTGCCTTGCTGTAGATAATGTGCTAATCTTTAGTTCAAACATAACAAAACACAAAACCTTGTGTCTAGAAGTTTAAACAATGTATTGTTGAGTTCCTCTGCCAAGGACTCTTAAATAAGCATTACAATTATTTTTAAATTGTTATGGTTATTGATTGACAGGAAGAGAAATATCATGGGTAGTTTTATGTGTGATATTTAAAAAATGAAATTTACAAATATATGAGTCCCCTCTTACTAAGGTGTGCTAATGAATTTAGTTTGTGCTAATGAATTAGTGTTTTTTAATGTGCCATACAGCTCATAGGTATGTAATCAGCTATGTGACATTTAGCGCATGCTAATCATTAGAACATGCTATCCATTAGCACACATTAGGAAAATACTCCATAATTTTAAAAATGTTTTGTGAGAGATTATGAGATGAAGATTATTTATGAACCAATTAAGACCTGTGTTTATTTTGCATTTTTCTATTTGACCTTATTTTCACAGATTTGAATTTTTTTTGCTTTTACGCATTTGTGGAGTTTCCAATGAACATCAGCCCATTTGTATTTGCTTAAGAACAATGTCAAAAGAAAAGCATTTTTGATGCGGCTGCCTCCTCTTCCCTTCTCTAGTGGCAGAGCAGCGCACAAGGCTGCCTACCTGGTCCCGCGCCGCTTCCATTCTCACGGGAAGTGGCGCAGGACCAGGCAGGCAGCCTTGCGTGCTACTCTGCCACTGGAGAGGCAGCTGGGGACAGCGAGTCCTGCTTCCCACACGAGCAGCAGCTTACCCACGGGCTGGGCGTGAGCAGCAGCCATCGGAACTGGAAGCCGCTGAGATTCCTGGCATGGCGTAGCAGCCCTGACAAGAGAGCGAGCGGCTATGGCAACAGCAGCGGCAGCAGCTGGTTCTGGCCTCCCATTCTCCTCCCTCCTTTCCCCCATGATAGCGCTGGCTGGCACATCCAGGCCTCAGCCGCCTCCACCGCTGCTCCTCTGACTCTCTTCGCGTTCGTCTCAGCCCCAGTGGCAGGCAGGACATGGAGGAACGGGCCCGTCAAGCTGCGCCGGAGGAACTAAAATAAGGTACGGGGAGAGTTCATAGGGGGCACGGGGGGGTGCCCTGCCAGCCTGCCTGCTTGCCTCGGGGGGTGGGATGCACTGCCTGCCTGCCTGCCTCGGAGTGGGGGGTGGGGATGAGGAGTACAGGAGGAAGGAAATAAAGCTTGACATGGGGAGGGAAAGAGGCAGAGCAAAGAAATGCTGAAGGAGGAGGGAGCATAGGGACAGGGACATGGAATAATGCCAGAAAGGGGAGGAATAAAGATACAGAGATGTGATACTTAATGGAAGGGGAGGAAATGGTACACATGGATAATGAAGAAGAGAAGAAAGATTCTGCACTTTGAGGAGCCCTGCCTGCCTGCTTGCCTTGGGGTGGGGGGCCCTGCCTGTCACTAGGCCACTAGGCCTGCCTGCCCTATGTCCTGTCCCTGCCTACCACTAGACCACCTGAAGGGGGGCAGGGTACAGAGCCTGGTAGGGAGAATTTGGTTCAGAATGATTTTTTTCTTGTTTTCCTTCTCTAAATCTAGGGTGCGTCTTATGGAGCAAAAAATACAATAGTTTTGACTGAGCCAACCAGGGCCTTTGACTCCTCCCTCTGTATCCTGGATACAAGAGGGAGGAGTCTAAGGCCCTGATTGGTTCAGTCAAGCCAATTAGGGCCTTAGACTCCTTCCCCTTATATCCCAGCTTACAGAGGGAAGGGCCTAATTTGCTGAGACATCTAAGGCCGCTTCCAAGAGGACAGACTGAGCTTTCCTCCTGCTCCAACTTCTCTAATAAGGTATATGGGGGTTCAGAGGGTGGGGTTGGGGTTTCAGGGAACCTCCAGTTGGCAGGTGCGAGTGGGCATCCCTCCTGTCTTTTTTTTCAGGGGTGAAATGGGGAGACTAGGGGATGTTTGAGGGTGCTTGGCACGGGAGTGGGCCTATGATTGCAGAAGGGAGTTGGCATCCATCCTGCCATTTTTGTTGGCATGGGGAGGGGGTAGGTCCTGGTGCCGGTTCATCAGGGAGGGCTGTCACTGGTAGGGGGGGTGCTTTTTTCTCTCTCTAATGGGACAGATATTGTGCATCAATCGCTCTACTAGTTTACACGGCATTGTAATATTAATCAGTTCAGGGTACATCTAGCAGCTGAGGAAGGTCTTTGTTTAGTGATTAATTCCTGTCCATACTCCAAAGCTCCCACCCATTTCTGACCTGATCTCTGATTTATAGGCCCTTGAACCCAGTGGCGTACCAAGGGGGGGACGGGGGGAGTTCCGTCCCAGGTGCACGCCTTGGGGGGGTGCACAGCCGGCTGTTCTCATTGCCTCTAACGCCGGCCCTGCAGCTCCGGACTTCCCCATACCTGCTCCCCCCCCGATCGCTATTATTTTAAACATTATGGCAGCTGCGGCGCTGTATCCATCGAAGGAGACTTCTAACCACGGCCTGCCCCAGAATTCTTCCTGCAACAGCAACTTCCTGTTCCCACCTAGGCGGGCGGTGGCTGCAGTAAAAGTTCCGGGGCAGGCCGAGGTTAGAAGTCTCCTTCGATGGATACAGCACCATGGCTGCCATAACGTTTAAAATAATAGTGATCGGGGGGGAGCAGGTGTGGGGAAGTCCAGAGCTGCAGGGCCGGCGTTAGAGGGACTAAGAGCTGATGGTACCACAAGGTCCTGCGTGGGGGGAGGGAGGGAGGAAGAAAGAAGAGTAACCGAAGCATTGGCAGGGGGGGGAGCAGGTATGGGGAAATCCAGAGCTGCAGAGAAGTCCAGAGCTGGAGGGATAAGGAAGATGAAGGAGGTAATGAAAGGAGATGCCAGGGCTTGGAGGGAAGGAAGAAGGTATGCCAGACTAAGGGAAAAGGAAGGGGGACATCTCAGAGCATGGAGGGGGAGGGAAAGAAGGAAGGAAAGGAGAGAAATGCCAGAGAATCGGGGAAGAGCAGATACCAGACTGTGGGGTGTGAAGGAAAGAAAGGAGAAGAGAGAGATACCAGAGCATAGGGGATGGGTTGATGACAGAGAGAAAAAAATGGAGAGGTGGCAGAACTGAAATCAATCATGTACAAAGGAGAGAAGGGTTCACAGGATAGATAGTTATGAAAGGAGCATAGAAAGAAGGAAGATGTTGTATGGAAGAGAGAGAAGGCAGACATTGGTTGGAAAGGGCAGAGAGGGCAGTGACTGGAAGGGGCGAGACAGAAGGTGAACAGTAGATGGAAGGGGCAGAGAGAGGGACAGACACTGAATGGAAGTGGGGAGAGGAGGGACAGCCACTGAATGAAAGTGTGAGGGAGAGGGGGAGCAGACGCTGGAAGGAAGTGGGGAGGAGAAATAAAAAAGGGCACATGCTGGATTGAGGGACGAGGATAGAGTTAGATACTGGAAGGGGTGAGGGAAAGAGGTGGCAAGCTTTAGGTAGACAGTAAAAAAGGACATTGATGAGAGGGTAGTAAGAACGTAATCTAGACAGATGCAGAAAATAAATTGAAAAAGAAAAGGGGAAAAAGGGAAAGGGGGAGGGAAGGAGAGGAGAGAGATGCCGGACCAATGGGGGTGAAAGGAAAGATGGAAGGGGGAGGCATACAGTTTCTGGAAGGGGCATAGAAGGAGAGAAGATGCCATATAGGGGAAGAGAGATGGCAGAGAGTGGATGGAAGGAAGAGAGTTACAAGAAGATGAGGAAAGCAGAAACCACAGAACATTAAAGGTAGAAATACATTTTCTATTTATTTATTGCTTTAGGAGACATGTGTCACTGTTTCTGTGGTGTTGCATTGTATGCAGAGTCCAGCTTCTTACTGGTTCAATTTAACCTTTGTCTATGTATTTCTATTTTATCCCCCTTTTTACAAAACTGTGGAGTGTTTTTTAGCGCCAGCCATGGTGGTAGCAGCTCTGATGCTCAGAATTCTATGAGCGTCAGAGCTGTTACCACCATGGTTAAAATCTACACTACAGTTTTGTAAAAGGGGGAAGGGTAAGTTTGTGATTACATATTCCATATTGGCGAAGATGTTCTGTGTGTTTGAAAGACATGGTTTTTTGTTAGGCTTGACTGCAGGATTGATCTGTACTAGTCTGGCTTGTTTAGTTTTACAATGGGTGTATTGATGTTGTACTACTCACTGCAGTATGTAAGATGCTGCCTTTTCCTAGGTACTCATGTGTGATGTGTGGCTTGTTATTAAAAATCATGTTTTCTGTACAGATGGGGGGGTGTCAAAAAATGATGGGCCCCGGGTGTCATATGCTAGGTACGCCACTGCTTGAACCAATTAAATGCTAAAAAAAGAGAAGTAATTAATCTCTCTTAGCTAGTAATTAGCTCTTAAGAAATAGTCTTAAGAAATCTTGGGAGGGTAGTCTACTAATTACAACATTACAAAATAATAACCAAAATAAATATTACCATAACCCAACATAAAACTAGCAATCGTAATTGACCTTGGTATACATTTTCCAACTCCCGTAGCAACTTAATAAAGAAATCACCAATATTAAGATGCAGGCAGCAGTTCAGGAGCAAGATGGGGGCAATCCAGTGTTTTTCACTGTTACATTATCTCCCAGTTAGTGAGAGGTCTTATGTGTGTGTTCGGTGCAAAGAGCTCCTAGAAATCAGGGAACAGATCTGACCTCTTGAGACTAGAGTAGTAGATTTGGAAGATCTGAGGGAGACAGAGAGGTACATAGAGGAGACCTACAGAGATACTGTAGAAAAGTCCCACTTCCAGTCTGGTAGACTCTGTGCTGCCTTGGAGGAGGGAGGTCTTCTTAAAGGAGAGCATCACCCTGGTGAAGTAGGAGGCAATCCTGTAGCCACCAGTGGATGCAGTGTCCTCTCGCACTGAGGATGTGTCTCAAGGGGCTTCTTCCCAGAAGGGAAGCATTACGATGGATATTATAGTTGGAAATATGATTATTAGGCAAGTAGATAGCTGGGTGGCTGGTGGACTTGGTCACTTGCCTGCCTGGTATGAAGGTGGCAGAATTCACACATTACCTAAATAAGATTTTAGACAGTGCTGGGGTAGAGTCTGCTGTCTTGGTGCATATGGGTACCAATGAGATAGGGAAATGTGGTAGGGAAGTTCTGGAAGCCAAATTTGGACTCTTAGGTAGGAAGTTAAAATCCAGAACCTCCAGGATAACATTTTCAGAAGTGCTCCCTGTTCCACGCACAGGAGCGCTCCGGAGTCTCAATGCATGGATGAGGGGATGATGCAAGGAGGAAGGTTTTAGATTTGTTAGGAACTGAGTGACATACTGGGGAAGGGGAAACTTATTTCACAAAGATTGGCTCCACCCTAACCGGGGTGGAACCAGGCTGCTGGTGTCAACATTTTAAAAGGAGATAGAAAAACTTGTAAGCTAGAAACTGGGGGAAAGCCAACAGTCGCTCAAAAGAACATGGTTCAGAACAAGATATATTTAAAAGATATCATCATAAAAGGGAAGACAGAGCATCCCAATAGTGAGATTGCAATACATGCCATGGTAAACACAGAGCAGTTTGATTTTAAAGATTGCAAATTATCCATGCCAATTGCTGAGCAAATTGTATATAGATGAGATAAACATTGTTTAAAATGTCTGTATACAAATGCCAGAAGCCTAAGAAACAAATTGGGAGAGTTAGAATGTATTGCACTAAATGAAAAGATAGATATAATTTCTGAGACCTGGTGGAAGGAAGATAACCAATGGGACACTGTCATGCTGGGATACAAATTATATCTACTCAAACACTTCAGGAAAAGGGCATGTAAAACCACCAAATACTCAATCAATATACTATATGGAACAAACAGGGAACTCAAAGACACTTCAAGGCCTCATCAACACATACACACGCTTCACTCACTCATTCACAAATGGAAAAAGAAAAATAAGTAGAGAAAAAGCCTCAGTTCAGCTTCATATGGCAAAAAACTCCACTTCTTGTATGGCAAGCAGACACAAGTAACCACGTTTGCACACATTTGAAATATAAACAATGGTGAAAAAAAGGCACTTTAGCAGCCCTCAGAGAACCACCATGTAAATTAGCACCCAGAAAAATTTAAAATATATCCCCATGATAGGGTGGATAGAATTGGTAGAGGCATAGCGTTATATGTTAAGAACAGGGATCTCAAAGTCCCTCCTTGAGGGCCGCAATCCAGTTGGGTTTTCAGGATTTCCCAATTAATATGCATGAGATCCATGTGCATTCACTGCTTTCAATGCATATTCATTGGGGAAATCCTGAAAACCCAACTGGATTGCGGCCCTCAAGGAGGGACTTTGAGATCCCTGGTTAAGGAGGACCTTAAATCAAATGGACTGAAAATTCTACAGGAACAGAAACACACCTTGGAATCCCTTTGGGTAGAAATTCCATGTATAAAGAGGAAAAGGATAGTGATAGGAGTGTACTACCATCAGCCTGACCAGGATGAACAGACAGATGCTGAAATGTTATCAGAAATTAGGGTAACACAATAATAATGGGTGATTTCAACTATCCCTATATTGACTAATTAAATGTAAAATCAGAGCATACTAGGGAGATAAACTCCTTGATGAAATCAAGGATTGCTTTAAGGAGCAGCTGGTTAAGGAACTGACAAGAGGCAAAGCAATGCTAAACCTAGTTCTTAGTGGAGAGCATGAATTGTTGTGGGAGGTAATAATAATAAGAACTTTATTCTTTTATACCGCCATAACCAAAAGTTCTAGGTGGTTTACACTAAAAAAAAACTGGACAATCAGCGAAATACAATGTTACAATAAAAATGCAAACGTTCAATAAAAATACAGAATTTATCAAACAAAGTAGTCTTAATTAATTTCCGAAAAGAGCAGTAAGACATAGCTTGGTGAATACATTTACCTAGCGAAGATTGCAGTTTACTTGCTTGAAACGCTAGGGCCGCTTGATAACATGATCAGTTTTGATATAATCCCTGGAATGAGTTCACACAAGAAATTTAATACAACAGCATTTAATTCTAGAAAAGGAGACAATGATAACATGAGAAGAATGGTAAAAAGGAAACAGAGGAGCAGCTACAAAGGTAAAAAATTTATATCAGGCATGGATGTTATTAAAAAATACCATCTTGGAAGCCCAGTCTAGATATATTCCATGTATTAAAAAAGGAGGAAGGAAGACCAAATGTCAACCAGCTTGGTTAATGAGTAAGGTGAAGAAAGTTATTAGAGCCAAAAGAGAATCCTTCAGAAAGTGGAAGAAGGATTAAGAACATAAGAACATAAGAAGTTGCCTCCACTGGGTCAGACCGAGGTCCATCTCGCCCAGCGGTTCGCTCCCGCGGCGGCCCATCAGGTCTGCGACCTGTGAAGTGGTTTCTGACCACTTTTATAACCTACCTCAAGTTCTATCTGTACCCCTCTATCCCTTTATCCTCCAGGAACCTATCCAAACCCTTCTTGAACCCCTGTACAGAGGGGTTTGGATAGGTTCCTGGAGGATAAAGGGATAGAGGGGTACAGATAGAACTTGAGGTAGGTTATAAAAGTGGTCAGAAACCACTTCACAGGTCGCAGACCTGATGGGCCGCCGCGGGAGCGGACCGCTGGGCGAGATGGACCTCGGTCTGACCCAGTGGAGGCAACTTCTTATGTTCTTATGTTCTTAATCCTTCTTCCACTTTCTGAAGGATTCTCTTTTGGCTCTAATAACTTTCTTCACCTTACTCATTAACCAAGCTGGTTGACATTTGGTCTTCCTTCCTCCTTTTTTAATACATGGAATATATCTAGACTGGGCTTCCAAGATGGTATTTTTTAATAACATCCATGCCTGATATAAATTTTTTACCTTTGTAGCTGCTCCTCTGTTTCCTTTTTACCATTCTTCTCATGTTATCATTGTCTCCTTTTCTAGAATTAAATGCTGTTGTATTAAATTTCTTGTGTGAACTCATTCCAGGGATTATATCAAAACTGATCATGTTATCAAGCGGCCCTAGCGTTTCAAGCAAGTAAACTGCAATCTTGGCTAGGTAAATGTATTCACCAAGCTATGTCTTACTGATTCGACTGAAAATAATTGTATACTGCACAAGGAATGGCAAGCCAAATGCAAGGTGCTAATAAGGAAGGCAAAGAAAGACCTTAAAAGAAGATTGTGCTGGAAGCAAAAGCACACAGTAAAAACTTTTTTAGGTAAATTAAAAGCAAGAAACCAGGAAGAGAATTGGTTCGAATGCTAGATGACTGAGGAATATAAAGGTTTCTCAGGGAACACAAGGCCATAGTGGAGAGATTAAATGAATTCTTTACCTCAGTCTTCACCAGGAAAGATGTGGGGGAGCTACCAGTGCCTGAAATGGTATTCAATTTTGATGAATCTGAAAAACTTAAGCAAATATCTGTAACACTGGAAGATTTAATGGGTCACTTAAACAAATTGAACAATAGCAAATCCCCTGGAATGGATGGTATGCATCCCAGAGTGCTTATAGAATTGAAAAATGAATTTACAGAGCTATTGTTAGTAATTTGTAATTTTCTCAAAAATCCAGCATTGTACCAGAAGACTGGAGGGTGGCCAACATGATGCCAATTTTTTAAAGAGATTCCAGAGGTGATCAGGACATTATAGACCAGTGAGTCTTACATCAGTGCTGGGCAAAATGATAGAGACTATTATAAAGAACAAAATGAAAGAACATATACATAAGCATGGATTAATGAGAGAAAGCCAACATGGATTGAGTCAAGAGAAATAATGCCTCACCATTCTATTGCATTTCTTTGAATGTGGGTAAAAGTGAGCCAAATGAGTCAGTTGATATCGTGTATTTGAATCTTCAAAAGGCATTTGACAAAGTACCTCATGAAAGACTTCTGAGGAAATTAGAAAGTCATTGGATAGGAAGTAATGTCCTATTCTGGAGAAATAACTGGTTGAAAGACAGAAAGCAGAAAGTAGGTTTAAATGGTCAATATTCTCAATGGAGAAGGGTAAATAATGGGGTTCAATCCAAGCAAAAAAATGTGCAGAATGATGAGAGAACCAATTCAAATATCAGATAAATACCTCTCACAATGTTCACTTTCTCTATCATTTAAACCCCTCTCATGCTGTAAAGCAGCAATTCTCTTCAATAATATCAAATTTAACAAAGATCTTCTTCAAGAAGGAAAAAGCCTCAGATCCCCATACACCGCCAGTGAATTACTTGCTGGCAATATTAGAAAGAAACTACCCCATTAGCTCAAAAAACCTCCTTGTTCAAACATTGTCCATGCATACCCATATCGACTTAAATTGTTCATTGCATTTGGAATATGTAAATGTCTTGGCCATCATCACACATTCATCAACAGTTAGATATGCACTGGAACAAAGCTTATCCTTCTTGAAATCCTTGATTACACTGTGTCAGGTTGCCTTACTTGAAATCTTTGATCACACTATGTCAGTTGCTAGATCTTTACCCAATCACTGGTCCACCATGACCAGTGTTTCGCTGTAGGCTGCATCAGGGCAAGGGACCCAAATACACTTTGAAAATAAACAAAAAGTAGAGCTAGCAATAACAAAAAATATTGAAGATCGTAAATCGTCCTTGCAGCTCGAGAGCACTCACTATCGGTGCTCAAACTTCGTGCTCACTACCAGCGGCAAAAATAGCCGCAGTTCAGATCGGCCTCACTATAAACCAGCATCTGACTTCATTAGTGATGTGTGTGTCCTTTTAAACAATGTATCCTATTTTTCTCAATGAAAACATAATTAAGTTCTAACACTGTTCTGAATGCCACTCCCAAGCATATTGTAGTTCAACTTCCTATTAAACTAGTGTAACCATACATCCCGTTTTGAACAGGACCATCCCGTTTTTACAGAGCCTGTCTCGTTGTCCCCAAGCACAGCTTTGGGATGCCAAAATGTCCCATTTTCAGAAAGAACGTCCCAAAACTGTGCCCAAAACATTGATCGCGATCTGAAGGCAATATGAGTCGATTGCGGAGCCCGGGATTTCTCCCTGCTTCCCAACGCCGACGCAGCAACAGATCAGGTGCATGCAGCGACTGCACAACCTTTTCCCCCAATGTCAATCTGACATCCGAAAGGAAGTTCTGGGCCAGCCAATCATTGCCTGGTTGGCCCAGAACTTCCTCTCCGACGTCAGAATTGACATCGGGGGAGAAGGGGGAAGGCTTGTGCAGTCATTACTCATACCTGACCTGGTGTTGCGTCAGTGACAGTGGCTTGGAGAAATCGGCGGTGGCTTGGGGGGGGGGGGGGCAGGGAGAGAGAGAGAAAAAGAAAGAAATGAAAGAATGCACAGTTAGAAGGAAGTGCAACCAGAGACTCATGAAATCACCAGACAACAAAGGTAGGAAAAATGATTTTATTTTCAATTTAGTGATCAAAATGTGTCAGTTTTGAGAATTTATATCTGCACTATATTTAACGTGACCATACGTCCCGTTTTGAACGTTGGGGTTCGGGAGACTTTGGGGTGGAGGATCTGGGGGAGGGAGTCCTGTCCCGTTTTGAGGAAAAAAATAAATGATCACATTATATTAAACTATACTCTTATTTAATGCTGGCTAACCTTTGTTAAAATTGGTTATCTGTTGATGAAAGTCTGATGTTGGCAAAGACATTTACATATCGCAAATGCTTTTCATTGCACCAGTTTTTTGGAATAAAGTTTTCTTAAGTCTGTGTGCAGAGCCTTTCTATAAAAGATTCAGAGTGCCATTGGAAATATATTATTTTAGCATTACTTTTGAAACACCAGTGGGCTCTGACCTCTGATTTTACTGCTGTCCTGTTTGGCTGGACCTTCTTCTGTTTTACTTTGATGTGTGAATTATAATGATATTGGATGAGTGTTGCTTTCCTATCAAAATTTTAGAGTTTTTGAATTTTAACCTGTAAACTGCTTTAATCTGTTTCAGATAAGGTAATCTAGAATATTCCAATTAGCAATAAATAATAAATGACCCAAAGTGATGAACTGAATTGGAAACTGGTTGATAGACAACAAAGCATAGTGGTAAATATGAGAGGAGGAAAGAAAGTTGAGTAGCAGAATGCCTCAAGGTTTGGTACTGAAGCTGATTCTATTCAATATATTTAGCAGAAATCTGACTCATTGGAAGGATTGGAGGAGATTAAATTATAACTTTTGGTGGAATTCTTTATGCCATATCTATAAAATGGAAAGATTTATTGCTTTACAAAGGGGATACTTTAAGAAGTTTCAGGATGTGTGGAAACCATTAACAAAATATTGTAAGGATTAAGTAAAATTATTTCCCTTTTAATTATCAGTTCAGGATATAGGGAGGGGGGTATTTTTATTATTACATATATTATATAATAATGGAAGATATGGATGGGAGGGATGGGAAAGGGGAAGGGATAAAAATTTATATAATGTACCAATGATTGTTTATAAGTGATATATTTATTGTTACTGTGAATGAATATATTTTACACTTAATGTAATTTTGAAAATGAATAAAGAATATTTTTTTTAAAAAAAACAACAACAATATATTTGTGAGTAAAATTGCTAAAGGCTTAGAATGAAAAGTTTGCCCTTTTTAATGATGACATGAACATTTGCAAGAGTGGACACCCCATTGGGAGTAGACAACATGAGTGGTGATCTACTAAAATTAGAAGAATGGCCTATTAGGCACTTACAATTAAATACAGTGATATGCAGAGGGATGCACTTGAATTATAGATATTCAAAGAATATATTTGTAGTAGTGGGTGAGAGGCTGGTATGCATGGACTGAGAGAGTGGTTTTTGGGTGATTGTCTCTGAGGATCTTAAGATGGCAAAAAACAGTGTGACAAGACAGTTATTAAAGTTAGTAGGACGCTAGGCTGCATAGAGAGGGGCATAACAAACAGAAGAAAAGATGTCAATGCCTCTACTGAATACTGTAGAGTTGTTTGTTGGGCCCCACATGGAATATTGTGTTCAGTTTTGGAGGCCATATCTCACTAAGAACATAAAAATACTAAATGATTCACAGAAAGCCATGAAAAATGGTATGCAGTTTGTGCCAAAAAGACACACAGAGTACAGGAAGTGTGTAATGGGTAGCACAGTGGGCTGAGAACTGTGGAACCAAGTTCATTTCTCACTGTGGCTCCTTGTCCAAGGTATAAAAACTTAGGGGCCCTCTTACTAAGTTGGGTTAGGTGCTAATGTATAGCTAATGCATCTTGAAATGGTGTATCGTGGGATGTTAACCATGTTCTAAGAAATATATTTAATTTTTTTTCAATGAACATTTCTGTACTAATCAGTTACTGCAGCTACATTACCATGCACTAACTGATTAGTGCAAGAATAGCATGTGAGCCCTTAACTCCTACAAAATAGGTAGCTAATTTATTTTTAATGGATGCATGCTAATAGCAACATTAGCACATGTCTATTAATACAAAAAAAAAAAAAATAGAAAAATGCTATTTTTACAGCTGCAGTAAAAATGGCCTTAGCATACGATAAAAACCATCACAAGACTTAACTAAGGCCACTTTTTCCTGCAGCTTCTTTGGGACAGAAAAAATACCTGTATGTAAAATGTAAACCACTTTGCTTATACCACAGAAAGGCAGTATATTAAGAATCTGATGATAATAAAATTTGAGAAGAGACTTGAAGACCTGGATATGTACACCATAGAGGAAAGAAGGGACAGTGGAGATATAATATAGACATTTCTAGTGCATTAGGTGTATCATTCTGGATGGAAGGGTAATATCACCATACTCATGAACTGTGCAGAAGGAATCCACTCCAGCTTTTGCATCTATTCTCCTTCACCAGAGGGCTCTGCTGCCCCCTTCAGTTTTTCCTTTTGCATGTAAACCAGAAGGAGTGTTTCTGATCTGCTTTGAACTTTTTCTAATTCCATTATATCATTCTTGAGATTAGGCGATCAGAATTGTACACAATACTCAAAGTCAGGGTAGATAGATAGATAGATAGTGTTGTAGGATGCCTGGTTCTTACAGTACAATGTAGGGCACTAATTATGGTTATATCTTTTCCTTGTTAAAAAAAAAAAAAAAGGATGAGTAATTTGAAACTAGTGTGACAGCCCTGTTATAAAAATAGGAAATTTTCTTGGTAGAGCTTGTTCCCTATGAAATTGGTTTAATGCTGGTCAGATTTAATTTGGCTTATTGTGTACAATTTTGGAAACCACACTTACAAAAAGATCTAAACAAGATAAAGACAATCCATTCACAACAACTAAAATGGTCAGTGGTCTTCATCATAAAGCTTATGGGAACAGATTTAAAGACTCTTCATATGTATACTCTGGAAAATAAGTGGGAGAGTAAAGATCTAATAGAGACATTTAGTTCAAATATATCTACTGAGTATTTTAATTACAGGTACCCTTCAGTTGCTCCTTTTTTGAACTCAGCACCTGTTTGGTTGGTTGACTCCATGAAGTACTTGAGGCTAGGGTCCATATTGACACTGTTCTTACATCCACAAATTTGTTTCTGTTATCAGATCATGTTTTTACTCTATTCTTCAGATCCATTCCATTCGACTTTATATAGATTTACCCAGTTGTGCATCTTTTCCCTATGTTCTGATTGCATGCAAACTTGATTACTGCAATACTGTTTAGTTCAAGGTCAATTTATTTGATATGCTGTAAATATAAAACCAGGGTTAAAATCTAAGCAGTTTACAATATCATAAAAATTTTTTAAAAGGTAGGGAAATAGACTAAGGGCCTGTTTTACAAAGCAGCGCTAGTGGCTGCCACGCGGCCACAGCCCCGAAGCCCTTTAAAGCTCTTTGGGCTTCGAGGCCGTTACCACGCAGCAGCCGCTAGTGCGGTTTTGTAAAACAGGCCCTAAGACTTTCACAAAAACCACTCTACAAACATTAAGAAAAACATAAAGAAAAAACAAGAGGGTTAATAACAATGAAATCTGGGATATGGAAAAGGAGGAAAGAGTAAAATATTGGGTTGAGGAATAATAAAAGTTGTTGTTGTTTTTTTATTTACTCTGTTCTGTCAGACTGTGAACAGAATTCCTGAGAAAAATAGAATGCTTTTAATTTAGCTTTAAATTTCAAGAATGAGCTTTCGTTACGAAGGTAGTAAGGTAAAGAATTCCAGAGTATAGGCATCATAACTAAGAAGGAAGAATTCCTGTGAACATCAATAAATAGTTGTCTGAATGATGGAACAGTTAGCAATTGTTGTTGTGAGGATCAAAGGGCTCTTTGGGGAGAATATGGGTGTATATTGGTCTCCTTATATTGGCACTTAAAAATTACAAACAGTTCAAAATACCACTATTAGGCTACTCACTCAGGCCCGTTGCTTCTACCATATAATCCCAATGATGAAAGAACATCATTGGCTTCCCATCAGGTATCACATTGATCATAAGGTTCTGACCCTGGTTTTCCTCATTATCTAGCCAACCTACTTGTCTCTTACAAACCTTCCCAATCTCTCCGTTCTTCCATTTCCCATCAACATACTCCTCTTTCATTGTAGGTGACAAAATTGTTTTTTTACTTGAAACACTGCCTTTTTTGCCACTGTTACTACTCTTTGGAATTCTCTTCCAATAGAAACATGCTCTAAACTTTCCTATTTGAAGTTTTAGGCACTTTTGAAGGCTCATTTGTTTCAGCAGGCATTCCCAAGGGGTTGTAGCCTAGTTGGGGGATTCTTGACTTGTGGCAGCTGGAGGATTTTTTATTTTTTTCAGTCGTCTATGTAAATTGAATTATTTTCTTTCTATTGAATTGTACACCACTTTGATGTTTAAATGAATGGTGGTATATAAGTCTTGAATAAACATAAACCTATCATAAACAACCCTAACAATAATAATGCAAGACCACAGCTTAGAATTTAAAGTAGGTGCATCACTATGTGAGGAATGCAACTCTTAGCTTATGCTATTTTATATTTAATTATATAAAAGGAATCTGGAGACCAAATTTGAAGAGACTTCTCTTTCCTTAGCTTCAGCAGATGGATAATTGTGCATAAAATACAGTATTCTTAATTCTACTACATCTGCAAACTGAGACCCAATGTTTCCTTCCAGTTAATAAGGATCAGCTTTATCACCACCATAACAAGAAGGACTATCAATTTGGCTGTATTTTTCAATGGGGTAGTAATTTAGCTGAATCTTTCCATATAGCTGTTTTGTAGGAGAGTACAGTATTTGTACTTAAAATTCATATCACATATATGCTTCCATACTTTCTTCCACAACAAAGAAAGGTTCACATAGTAAAATAATGGATATAGTAGGTAACTCTGTCCTGAAGGACCAGTATTTATTAGAGGCCTTGGCTGTCAACCTTGCAAATCTAGGAGTCCAAAATTCAAGGTAAGAACAAGGGAAAGAGGACAATGTAAAGATCAAGGAAAAGGAGATTTGAACATACAAGCAAAGATATATACATTTTTTTGTATTGATATATTCTATATATCATACAAACCTCAAAAAAATAAAAGAGTGCCCTCAGCAGGAGTGGAATAAGCTCCCAGGGTGCATATGACAGAAAACAAATTTGTGTAGTTTTAAGAGAATGTTGAAAAAACATCTCTTCTGTAGGATAAAATATGGGACTTAAACTGATATGAGTTGAAGAGAGGCGCTGGTAGTCTCTCAGTGATTTTTATGAAGTTTTATATTATTGGTATGCTTTATGGTGTTTGATATCATTGTAATGTATGTGATTTTGATTATGTTTGTACTTTATTGTGATCCGCCTTAGGAAAAGCAGGATATAAATAAATAAACTAAACTTTAAAAACTCAGCATGGTCATATTTCGCTCACCCTTGGGTTGCATCAGGAATTTGACTACTGTAAAACAAAAACAAACAAACCAGATTAAAGTTTTTCAGACAATAAAATATCAGAATCGACAAATGTATAAATATGAATTGAACAGAACGGTAAAAGTGAAAAGATAGAGTTTTTAAGCACACTTATTTCTTATATTAACAGCTATCAAAACATCAGTATTCTATCAATAGCAATAGATGTACAAACACTGGACCAACACTGGGAAAATACACACATTTGTTCATACAAAAAAAATATCTAAAGCGATTGCCACTGCTCAAGTATAAATCAACACTTAATTAAGAACATATACAAGGAAAATTTTATTTGAATTTAGAAACCAACGTTGATGTCTGTGGTTTACCACAGAAACTGTGTGCTGAAAGCCACATTAAAATGCTTTTCATTAAACTATAATTGCAAAGCTGGTAGAAACAATAATAAAAGGAAAAAAACCAATGGGCTCAGTATTTAAAGTAGCTCCTGTTGGTTAAATCACTTGGAGCCACCTATCTGTTGATCTTCATCAGCACTTAATCAGGTAGTGCAGTTGCAAATGGATAATTTTGGAACTAGACCAGAGAGAGAAGCATTACAGGGTCAGGATGGAGCCTGTAGTTTCACAGGTGCTGGCATATAGGACCATACAAAAAAATTGTTCTAGCTATACCTGCTTAGCTATGCAGCTGCTGACTCTGAATATCAGCCGTCATCAGTATAACTTCTTTTGTGAACCTGCCGATTCCTCCTCTTCAGCAACCTCCTTTCTAAATGCCTCCAAGGCCTCTCTCCCCATGTCCAACTGTTCCCTCTTTCTGATCCCTCATACTCAGATCCCCTCTGCCCCCCACCTCACTAAAGATCTGGTCAACCCAAATCCCGTCTCAACTACCAATTTCTAGTCCTTCAACCCCTTCAGATCTGAAGCCCCTGATCCTTGCTGATACAAGAAGCCCTACCTATAACCCAAACCCCACCCCTCTCTGCATACCTGGATCAATGCATAGCTCCAGTTTTTCATTGCTTTGCCTTTTTTTGGCTGTCTCCACTCCTTTTCACTCAGACTTTTGCTCTTTCCTAAGGGATGTACTGGACAGCAGAATCAGCCAGCTCAGCTGTACTACTTTGTTAAGCAACTGCTCTTTCAAGCCACCCCCTGACTTGCAGGGTCACAAACTCAGGCAGGCAGGCGATCAGGCTTAGCATTGCTTCAACTAGCTGACTATTAATAGCTAACCCAATATTCAGTCTGCTAGCTGGTTAGCTAATCAGTCAGCAGACAAAATATTTGACCTGGCTGGCTACATTCTGGTTGTAGCCAGAGTCCGCACAAAACCCAGTAGTCCATGCCTGTAAACACATAGGTGTTGGCACAGAATATCATGGCCGAATTCAGTCCACAGCAAACAGCATTTTAAAAAATGCTATCGCTGGCTGCATATTGCCTGAATTGTTTTTCTTCTTTTATTTCTGTGTTTTCACCAGCTTTGCATTCATAGTTTAATGAATGGTATTTTAATTTGCCTTTAAACACATACCTATTGTGGTGAACCATAGACAGCCCACACTAGATGAAATATTGAAATAAATCTCCGTGAATCTGGAAAATGTACTAAGTCAAATCGACAAGTTAAAAAGTGATAAATCACCTGGACCGGATGGTATATATCCCAGGGTGCTAAAAGAACTCAAGCATGAAATTGCTGACCTGATGTTAGTGATCTGTAAACTGTCGCTAAAATTATCTGTAGTACCTGATGATTTGAGGATAGCCAATGTTATGCTGAATTTTAAAATAGGTTCCATGGAAGATCTGGGAAATAGCTTCCCCTCTTGATGTTTCCTGGACCAGTTGCTCTAAGAAGTAGTCATTTATGATATCTAGGAATTTTAACTCCCTAGCACTCCCTGATGTAACATTTATCCAGTCAATGTTGGGGTAGTTGAAATAAAAAAAACACAAAAAATAAGGAAGGATGTCAATATAGTATCTTCAAAAATATACATCCAAACCCTAATCATTCCCAAAATACTGTATATACAAATATCTTTATACTCTTCTATTGAGAGAGAGGGGACACAACACAACACTTGGTGGAGAAAAAAGACCTCACTCTATATCAGGGATGTCAAACTCAATCACATAAGGGGCTGGAATCTAAAGCATAGGCTAAGTCGCGGGCCAAATTTTTTATTAAGATACTTAGGGGTCGTTTTATTAAGGTATACTAACTGATTTAGCGAGCGCTAAACATGCACCTTAATAAAAAGACCCCTTAGTCTTAGAAGAAGTATAGGGTTACAACCTCTCCAACCCCACGCCGGCTCTGCGATGTAAACAAAATAAATAAAAAAGACTTTTCCTCTCTTTTTTAGGTCCTAGTTCATGCTTGCTGTCTAACACCAGCTCTGGCAGGATACACATTTTAAATCTGACATATTGTAATCACCAAGCAGAAAATAAAATTATTTTTTCTACCTTTTGCTGTCTGGGCATTATTCAAATCATGTTGGCTCCAGGCTCTGGTTTCTCTTTGTCTTCTGATAACTCGTTTGCCAGGGTCTCCTTTGCACACATGCTTTCCTTGAATGTAAACAAGTCAAAATTAATGTTTTTTTCCATTTAAATCTGGCCTTTCTCTTCAATCCTCGTTAATACTTAAAAATCTACCTATCAAAGTGGTACCCTCTCTAAAATTATTAGGAGTTACATTCGATAGCAAATTTACTTATCACTTATATATTAGTACAATTGTTCAACACTGTTCCATCGATTACGCATGATTATGTTGTTCCTCTGCACAAAAAGGGCTGCAAGGCAGAGGCTGCGAATTACAGACTGGTGAGTCTCACATCAATAGTGTGTAAACTCATGGAAACACTAATTAAACGCAAATTGGACATGGTTTTGAATGAGGGGAATCTTTGGGATCCCTGTCAACATGGTTTCACCAAGGGTAGGTCCCGCCAATCCAATCTCATAAGCTTCTTTGATTGGGTAACAAGAAATCTGGACTTGGGAGAGTCTTTGGATGTCATGTACCTGGACTTCAGTAAAGCTTTTGACAGCGTCCCACACCGCAGGTTGCTAAGCAAGATGAAATCGATGGGGTTAGGAGAGATAATAACAGCATGGGTCAAGGATTGGCTAAGTGGCAGACTTCAGAGAGTGATGGTCAACGGTACCCCCTCTAAAACATCGGAGGTGACCAGTGGAGTACCACAGGGCTCAGTCCTGGGTCCACTCCTTTTCAACATATTCATAGGGGATCTGACTCAGGGGCTTTGAGGTAAAATAACATTATTCGCTGACGACGCCAAACTATGTAATATAGTAGGTGATTGCAATTTAAAAAATAATATGGAGCAGGACCTGCTTACTTTAGAAAGTTGACCCTCAACTTGGCAACTAGGTTTCAATGCTAAGAAGTGCAAGGTCATGCACCTCGGAAGCGGTAATCCACGCAGGACGTACTCCTTGAATGGAGAAACTTTAACTAGGACTTCAGCAGAACAAGATTTAGGAGTAATCATCAGTGCAGACATGAAAACTACCAATCAAGTGGAGAAGGCTTCATCCAAGGCAAGGCGGATGATAGGTTGTATTAGTAGAAGTTTCATCAACCGGAAGCCTGAAGTCATAATGCCATTGTACAGGGCCATGGTGAGACCTCATTTGGAATACAGTTTACAATTCTGGAGGCCATATTACCGTAAAGATGTGCGCAGAATTGAATCGGTTCAGCGGATGGCCACCAGGATGATTACAGGCCTCAAGGGTCTCTCGTACGAAGAGAGGCTGAACAAATTACAGCTCTACACTCTCGAAGAACGTAGAGAGAGGGGAGACATGATTGAGACATTTAAGTACATCACAGGACGTGTCGAGGTAGAAGATGATATTTTCTTTCTCAAAGGACCCTCGGCCACAAGAGGACATCCGCTCAAACTCAAGGGCGGGAAATTTCATGGCGAATCCAGAAAGTATTTTTTCACGGAGAGAGGGGTGCATCATTGGAACAAGTTTCCAGTGCAGGTGATCGAGGCAAGCAGCGTACCAGACTTTAAGAACAAATGGGATGCCTATGTCGGATCCCTACGTAGGTTAAGTTAAGGAATTGGGTTATTAGGGCATAGACTAAAGGGGTGGGTCAGTAGGGTGGGCAGACTTGATGGGCTATAGCCCTTTTCTGCCGTCATCTTTCTATGTTTCTATGATTAAAGCTTTAGCAAAACTGTTAGAGCCTTCTTCCTTGAACATTTTAATTCATTCCCTTGTTATTTCATGCATAGATTACTGTAATGCCCTCCTCAAAGGCATTACAAAAAAGGAAATAAGAAGACTTCAAATAGTACAAAACACTGCAGTAAAGACCATATTTAACGCAAAAAAAGTATGACCATGTCACTCCCCTTCTACAGAAAGCTCACTGGCTTCCAATAGAACATAGGATCACCTACAAAATTATTTTACTTATTTTTAAAACCAGAGCAAATAACCAACCTGAATTTATAAACAATTTACTTATTCCTTATAATCAAACTAGGACGTTATAGTCCACAGCTCACAACCTTCTTATTATTCCCTCGCTGAAATATATCGGTATAATGAGGGCTACAATTTTCTCCATTAGTGCCCCCCTCTCTTTGGAACAGTATCCCAAATCACTTACATGAAATAACAAGTCTTGCCAATTTTAAGGCGAAGATAAAGACATTTTTATTCCATGATGCCTTTGTAACTTAAACTGCCCTTTTAAGGGTGATTTAGATTCAGGAAAGGATTTTACCTTCAGATTCCCTTCCCTTTGTTATTTTCCTTGAATGTTACTTTTTTCTCTATCAATTGTATTTCCAACCCTTCTTCCCTTTCGTTCCCGTTCGTCAATGTCTATAAAAATTTGTCATTTCCCCTGATTTATCTTTGTTTATATTGCAAATTAATTTGGCGCAGGGTTTTGGAATTTTTGTACACTGCCTAGAAGGTTTGATTAGGCTTTATAAGAAATTTTAAATAAACTTGAAACTTGATTTGTAATTTTCTTCTTTCTCCATGTTAATGATGCATCTTCCATCTCTGTCATCCCCTTTCATTTCCATTCCCTTCCCCGAAGGCATCTTTCCTTTTTTTCGTCTCCATCCCTGCAGCTGCAGTGATGGACCCTACCATCCCCAGATCCACCATCTCTCCTTTTCTCAACTATCCTTTCATCCAGCATCTTTCCTTCCTTCCCCAGCACCCCAGGGTCCACGATCTCTCCCTTTCTCTTCTCATCTACCCTCCTATCCAATATCTCTATCCCCCCTCCACACCATCCCTTGTGTCCAACTTCTCTTGCTTTCTGTTCCTTCCCTCCCTCCATCCTATTGTCCACCATCTCTCTCCCTCTCCTCTGTTTTTAGATCCATTATTTCTTCACCTCAGTCCGGCATATTCACATCTCTTTGGATCCCTCCTTCCATGTACTTCTACACCAGGGCCCACATATCATAACAGCATAAACTGAAAGCGAGTAAGTCTTTCAGTCATCATTGGTCAGAAAAACATTGGATCCACCAATGTCTGAGTATCCTCCTCTTTCAACAATAGGAAAGACACCTCAAAAAAAAAGAAGAAAAGAGAAGATGTGAGTTAGCAACCGTGGAAAACAAAACAGCAACCACATGAAAACAAGTTCTTTGGCAGCACAGTGTGGCAGTGTTTGAAGTAGAAAACTCACAGCTTACAATAAGTTCAACAATTGGGGCCAGCAAATAGTCAAATTCATGGTCCGATCTTCAATAGCTGGTAAACACTTTCACTGCTATCGCCTCGTGCAGAGCTTTCAAATTGTATCTACAAATCCACGATTGTAGGCACCAAATCATCCCTAAGGGAGTACCCTGTTTCGCATTCCGCATCATCAGGGGGTTACACAAAATGCACACACCTTCATGGCTGCTTTCACTGACCACACCGTCTCAGATTACACTTTTATATTGTTTCCAGCTGATGTCAGTATGTCCTATAGGAACACCTTCCATTTTATGGCGTGATTTAACCCAATAGGAGCAGCAGAACGTAACATAAAAATCCAGCACTGCTCCCTTTGATGTGGATGTCTTTCCTATTTTTGAAAGAGGAGGATACTCAGACGCTAGTGGAGTTTTTTTTTCTGACCAATGATGATCGCTTTCAGCTTATGCTGTTATAATAAGCACCTTGATATAGAGGTCTTTTTTCTCCACCAAGTGTTGTGTTATTGTGTCCCTTCTCTCTCAATAGAAGAAGATAAAGATATATATATATATATATATATACACACAGTATATGTGTGATAACATTTATCCATTCCTAGTGTAGTTTGGTTGAAATCACCCATTATTATACTATTGCCCAATTTGCCAGCTTTCCAAATCTTCGTCTGTCTGCTCATTCTGTCCCGGGGATGGAAGTATAACCCTACCTGTAGATTACTTCCCTTCACACATGGAATTTCTAGCCATATGGATTCCACACTGCTATCTATGTCCCCCCCCCCCCCCCTCCCATTTGATCTACCCAATCCTTGCAATATAATTTCTAGCATGGTAATACAGTGTCTCATAGATTGTTCTTCTTCCACCAGGTCTCTATTACATCTAACTCATCTTTCAGCGCTATATACTGTTAAGGGGCTGAATCTGTATAGGGCGCCGGTCCCAGTGTCCGCCTAAGATGCAGCTGATAATCACACACCTCTCACAAAAGCATCCTATACAGAATTGAGTCTGTCTTTAAAAAACAGATGCTTTATCCCCTAATTCTCTAATTGGCACCCATATCACTGGTGCCAGTTACAGAATAGTGCATGCCTGATCAAGGGATCCCTTGCCATCAGTTGATTACAACAAGGGGATCCCTGATCAGCAGAGCTGGCAGGATTCCACAAAGCGTGGCTTCAGGGAGTCCTGCCAGCTCAGCTGATCAGGGGAAAAATACCCCTGCTGTGATTTGCTGAGCTGGTTGTGGCAGGGGACCCTCTGACAAGTACCCCCCAAATCAGCAAGAGGGACACCAACTCCTTCTTTCTGCCACCCCCCAGAACTCCCGCCACCCCCCTAAAGTAGCCCAATAGGAGGGATTCCCACTCCCTCCTGCTGCCACTCCCCTGGAATCCCCAATATCCCACAATCCTCAAACCCCCTGACCCACTTCCAAACCTCCAGACCCCCAGCTTGCACCCCCCATACCATTGTAGAACATAACATAAGAAGTTGCCTCCGCTGAGTCAGACCAGAGGTCCATCTCGCCCAGCGGTCCGCTCCCGGGGCGGCCCATCAGGCCTATTGCCTGAGCAGTGGTCCCTGACTATTTCTTTAACCTACCATTACTCCTATCCCTATAACCTACCTCTACTTCTATCTATACCCCTCAATCCCTTTGTCCTCTAGGAACCTATCCAAACCTTCTTTGAAGCCCTGTAACATGCTTCTACCTATCACAGCCTCCGGAAGCGCGTTCCATGTATCCACCATCCTCTGGGATACTCTGGGTGAAAAAGAACTTCCTAGTGTTTGTCCTAAACCTGTCCCCTTTCAATTTCTCCGAGTGCCCCCTTGTACTTGTGGTTCCCCATAATTTGAAAAATCTGTCCCTGTCTACTTTTTCTATGCCCTTCAGGATCTTGAAGGTTTCTATCATGTCTCCTCTAAGTCTCCGCTTCTTCAGGGAGAACAGCCCCAGCTTTTTCAGTCTGTCAGTATATGAGAGGTTCTCCATACCCTTTATCAGCTTAGTTGCTCTTCTCTGGACTCCCTCAAGCACTGCCCTGTCCTTCTTCAGGTACGGCGACCAGTACTGGACACAGTACTCCAGATGCGGGCGTACCATTGCACAATACAGTGGCAGGATGACTTCCTTCATCCTGGTCATGATACCCTTCTTAATGATACCCAACATTTTGTTTGTTTTCCTTGAGGCTGTGGCGCACTGTGCCGACGCCTTCAGTGTTGTGTCTACCATCACTCCCAGGTCTCTTTCAAGGTTACTTACCCCTAGCAGTGATCCCCCCCATTTTGTAAGTGAACATCAGGGTTTTTTTTCCCTACATGCATGATCTTGCATTTCCCTATGTTGAAGCTCATTTGCCACTTTTTGGCCCACTCTTCCAGTGTCGTCAGATCCTTTTGTAGGTCTTCGCAGTCTTCCGTGGTTTTAACCCCGCTGTATAGTTTGGTGTCATCCGCAAATTTAATGACCTCACATTTTGTTCCTGCCTCCTGGTCGTTAATAAATATATTGAACAGGAGCGGTCCCAGCACCGACCCGCTCGTGACCCATTGCCAGTCTGAGTAATGGCCCTTTACTCCAACCCTCTGTCTCCTGTCTGCCAGCCAGTTTTTGATCCATCAGTGGACCTCCCTCCTGCCGTCAGGCCCACCTCTTCAAAATGGGATGCACCGGAGAGGGTCCTAAGGCTCTGATTGACCCAAATGCCTAAAGCCCCATAGGAGAGGCCTTAGGCACTAGGGCTAATCAGGGTCTTATGCCTCCTTCCTGGTGCATCTTGGGATAACATGAGCATAGCCTAACAGAGTCTTAGACCATGCCATTCTGGCCCAGGGTGTACTGGGAAGGGGAAAGCCTGCCATTCTGAAGAGGCGAGCCTGCTGGCTGAAGGTAGTAAGCATCCCTCTTGCCGGCCTTTCTTCTACAAAGGTATAGGGGGTGCAGGTGGGGTATGTCATGGGGCTTATGGGTACAAGGTGGGAATCTGGAGGTTTGAGGGGTGGCAGGAGGGTTGAGGATCATGGGGTGGCAGGGGTTCTGGGGGCAGCAGTAGGAGGGAGTGGGAATCCCTCCTGTTGATTTCAGGGGTACTTGTCAGGGGTCCCCTGCCACAGCTGGCTCAGCTGATCATGGCAATGGTAATTCTCCCCCAATCAGCTGATCCAGTAGGACTCCTCAAAGCAATGGCTTCAGGAAGTCCTGCAAGCTCAGCTGATCAGGGATTCCCTTGCCACGATCAGCCCAGCCAGCCACATCTACTTTTAACATTTAAAATTTGGGCCAGCATTTTGCTGGCCTACATTTCAGGCATCTGTCTTGACCCTAGGGAGACACCTAGGGCCCCTTAATCTCACCCAAGGCCACTTCCAGGTAAAACCACAACCACGCCCAGCAATGGGCAACCGTCCCTACTCATCTCCATAGACCTGCAACAAATGCCTACAGTGTAGGTGTCCTGCCTCGGGGGTTTCTTTTTTTAACATGTGTCCCAATTGGCTGCCAAACGGCGGTAGGACGCCAAACACCTCCTACATTCAGGATGCCCGTTGATAGAATCAGCCCCTAACTCTCCTATTTATTTTTAGGCTTCTAGCATTTGTATACAAACATTTCAAATTGTGCTTGCATTTATAGGCTGATGAGAAGATGACAGGGATAATTTGAGTCCTTTACTCTGCCTTCCTCTTAAACACTTCTGGATTTCTTTCACCATTATTGAAACCTCTCTAATGGGACTCCCTAAATATCCTGTTTCAATAGTATCTTTCAAGGAGACTTCACACCAAACCATTTGCTCCTGGGAGACTGTCAGCTTTCCCCCTTCTCAGTATAAAAGCTGTTGTATATCCTTTATAAACAGCACCAGCAGCATGGTTCCATCTCAGTTAAGGTGGAGTCCATCTTTTTGGAGCAAGCTTCCCCTTTCCCAGAAAGTTGCACAGTTCCTAACAAATCTAAATCCCTCATCCCTGCATCATTGTCTCAGCTACACATTGAGACTGTGGAGCTCTGCCTGCCTCTTAGGTCCTGAATGTGAAACTGGGAACATTTCTGAAAATGCTACCCTGGAGGATCTGGATTTCAGCTTTCTACCTAAGAGCATGAATTTGACTTTCAGAACCTCCCTCCCACATTTTCCTATGTCATTTGTTACCTACATGTACTAAGACAACTGACTCCTCCCCAGTACTATCTAAAATCCTATCTAAGTGACGAGTGAGGACTGCCACCTTTGCACCAGGCAGACAAGTGACCAGGTGATCCTCACACCCACCAGCCACCCAGCTGTCTACATGCCTAATGATCAAATCACCAACTACAACAGCTGTCCTTACCCTTCCTTTCTAAGCAGAAGCCCCTGGAGACAGATCCTCGGTGCGAGAGGATATTGCCTCCCCTTGTGTGCAGGTCCTGGCTACTGGATTATTTTCTACTTCACCAGGATGATGCTCTCCTTTTAGGATGCCTTCCTCCTCCAAGGCAGCACAGGGTTGCCAGACTGGAGATAGAACTTCTCTAAAACATACTTGTAGGTCTCCTCTATGTACTACTCTGTGTCATGTGATATAATCACCAAAAAAAAGAGCAAAGGAGGCCTCAACAACGAGACAAGGCACAACAAAGGAGTCGTGAGGATGAGATGCCAATAAAAACAAAAACTGTGGATACAGATGTTCTGGAAATAATTTATTAAACACTGACATATAAAACCATGAAAATTCAATTAAAAAAGTACAATGATAAAAAATACTGTGATAAAAATCCAACCGGACCCTACACGGTCCATGTTTCGGCAAACATGCCTTCCTCAGGGGTCCAATGGTTTGCAACCTCACATTTAAAGAATTGGACTGAAAACAGTCTATTGGCTTTAAACATGTGAGCAAAAAACACCGCAGCAAGCTGAAGTCCAATTCTTTATATGTGAGGTTGCAAACCATTGGACCCCTGAGGAAGGCGTGTTCGCCAAAACACGGACTGTGTAGGGTCCGGTTGGATTTTTATCACAGTATTTTTTATCATTGTACTTTTTTAATTAAATTTTCATGGTTTTATATGTCAGTGTTTAATAAATTATCTCCAGAACATCTGTATCCACAGTTTTTGTTTTTGTTTTCATCGGTGGATTGTTTTCACTGTGGATCATTGGGTCTCCCCATTTTTCTTTGAGATGCCAATAATTCAGCCACGGGTGTAAAGCTCAAAGTTCACTTTATTGATAGTAGCACTGCGAGGACTCGAAGACTCGGCACTGACAGTGTTTTGGCATCTATGCCTTTGTCAAGAGCCTATTGAGGCATGACAAGTTAAAAACAGGAATAAAAATAAAATAATAAAATCACATCAAGCAAAAAAAAAAATATATATATATATATATATATACACACTATATATAATATTATTAAACAGAAAATGATAAAATCAATTAGCAAAGCCAAATATACCAATCCACTGAAATTTTGAAAACAAGATATAACTAAACATATTGTTAGACTTTTATAATCACGGCTCAGTAGACTCTTGACAAAGGCATAGATACCGAAACACTGTCAGTGTCGAGCCTGTGAGTCCTCGCAGTGCTGCTATCAATAAAGTAAACTTTGAACTTTACACCCGTGGCTGAATTATTGACATCTCATCCTCATGAGTCCTTTGATGTGACATAACCAGTTAACACTGATATTCATTGACTGACCAGCTAAGTCTAACAGCCAGATAGACTCACCTAAAAAGCATGTCTAGCTTTGGCTGCTGTGACTTAGCCAGCTCGACAATGAATACTGGCTTGGCCGTTTATGTCAAATGCGACGGAACGTAGCCCAAAAATCCAATGCTGGTGGCCAGATACAACCCCGGCATTGAATTTCCAGGTTCACTTCCGACTGCAGGAGGTACCTGGGCTGTAGTAAGAATGGCCTTAGCACATAGAAATGACCCGCATATGGATTTGATAAGGCCATTTGTTATCACAGCTTAGTAAAAGAACCTGTAAATGAATAAAGCTGGTTTATGTGCTTGATATGCTGTTTGTGTTCAGCAGGTTCAAGGCCAGCTCCCTCCATTGATGATTCCAGTATTCCCTCCAGATCAACGATCTCTAGCTGCTGCAGCAGTTCAACAAGGTTTTCTTCTTCCCCCTGGCTTCAGTTACAAGGCAGGATGTAGTAAGTTCTATGTATTTTCCGGATAAAAATAGTTAAATAGTGCCAAATGTGGCTTTTCTTTTTTATTAACCAGAAAGGACCATTGTAAATTAATCATAATAGAAGTGGAATGAAATTATAAGTATTTGCAAATTGTGTTCCACATATTTTCCCATCAAAAAATGGGATTGAATCTGATACAGAAACGGGTGATATCATTTCATAGTGCTAGAATATCCATTAACTGACTTGTTGCTCCCAACTTCAAAGAGGTATCATATTCCTCCGTTCCAGTCCTCCAGAACCACTACTAACTCTAAAGAAGCATTGAGAAAGTCAAACAATGGAGCTACCAGAACTTCCCTAAGTCCCCATAATGCCTTTATAGCTATAATGTTCAATCCCAAATGGGTAGGAAGTACAGTTGCAGGGGCCGTTCCTGCTAGGAAATCAGGGAATAGATTTGTAAGTTCCTGACCCTTTTAAAACATAGTTGGCCACCTTAAGATCCACTGTCTTTGTGTTGCTGTGGCCAAGAATGCATGATGTCCCTGGCTACAGCAACCTAGACTTCAATTTACAGCATAAGTTACTAACAGTTAGCGTGTGCTAATTCCCACATTAAGGGCCCCCATTTACAAAGCTCATAATGCACCAAAGCCCATTCAATTCCTATAGGCTTCAGTGCATTTACTGTGGCAGCATTGCTACCATGGCTTTGGAAAAGGGACCCTAAATGACTAACATACTTTTGTGAAAAATCCCCAAAAGGAAATAATAAAACTTTTTTCAAGTACATTCAAAGCTTGTAAAAGTTGTTAAATGCTTTTCCATATGTAAAATAGAAACATAGAGTATGACGGCAGAAAAGGGCTGTTGGCTCAACAAGTCTGCCCACTCAAAGAACCCTCCCTCTTTCTAAGCATTTCCCTGGAGCGAACCCACATGTTTATCCCATCATCTTCTTGATATGCAGGTACATTTATGCACGTATAGTTAGTGTGTCCATTAGTTTACCTAGTCTAAGTGGAAGCATTACTTGGGACAGGGTTGTGATATGGTTAGTATTCATGCATATGGAAGGTAATAGATCAAGAGGGCAAGAAGGCATCTATTTGTAACCTCTTTTATAAAGACACAGGTGCCTATGGCAATCATTTTTGAAGCAGAAGGATGTCTCAAAAATGTTCAAATCATGATTTCAAAAGGCAGAATTTGGATGATTTACACTGCAGTTCATTCTTTTCTTATTTACCGTAATACACAGCATAACAAATAAAACAAATCAAAATCATAAATCAAATCTTATACCTATGCCACTTTACTGACAACAGGCTAGGCACCATAATTAAAAACAAAATGTTAATATATATTTATATATATATATATATATATTTGAATATATATATATATCTAATATAATAAAATGCTAGGCCGCGCATGCGCACTAAAAAAAACGTGTTCCCTGATCCGTCCCGAAAACACGAGTGCGCATGCGCACGTTTTACGTCATCACCTACTCTCCACCTCGCGCCACCTATTCATCACCTGCTCTCAACCGATCACTGTTCCTCCTGCACCATGCCACGCCAGGCATGTCCGCAGCCGGCCTCGAGCTCCTGGGGGCCGGCGGCGCTGTGCTGAGGTCCCGCCTCCCGCTTCCGCACTACACGGCGCCGCCAGACCCGGCCCTACACTGAGATCCGCGATCGGGTTGCCATGGAAACCCCGCCGCAGCCTCGCAGCTAGGTAGGGGGACAACAATCGCGCTTATGTTCAAGCCGCCGCCACGACTCCCCTCTCGAACTGCACCAGGATCAAGAGAGGAGCTGCGGCGGGGGCTTGAGCATAAGCGCCATTGTTGTCCCCCTACCTAGCCGCGAGGCTGCGGCGGCCTTCCTCACCCGGCTCACATTGAATCCAAGCAAAGAACCGGGGCTGCCTAAAGAAACAAAGTTTCACGGTGCTTGGCCCGCAAAACAATTCCTGCCGTTGCCAAAATTTGGCCCACCGTTCCTTCCCTTCCTCCATCAGGTACAGTTTACCTCCGCCTATGTTAAAAGGAGCTGCTTTGAAATTGGAGCCCTGCCGCCACCGTAATAGAGAATGACACGGGGGAAAAATCTGTCCCCGTCACCGCCCCGTCCCCGGCCCACCATCCTCTGCACCGCCCCGTCACCGCCATTCCATTCACCGCCCCGTCACCGTCACTGCCATCCCTTTCACCGCCCCGTCACCGCCACTGCCATCCCATTCACCGCCCCGTCACCGTCCCCGCAGCATCCATATAAGCCTTAGTACTCTAATATTTAGTGTATTCCATTCTTATAAATCAAAGTTCCTGCTGCTGAACTAGAGAAAGAGATGTTCAGCTGGCAGGGCTTTGTTTATAAATTTTTATTAACACAACTAATATACCACCATAATGTTTCCGACAGAGGACAAGTATGCAATAAATGCATTTTGCTATTTCAATGCCAGTGCTCAGCAGAACAACAGACAGCAATATGGACATTCACCTTATGTAGTACTTTTTTAATATATAAAAATAGGCAAAATTAGTTGCTGTTTTATCATTATATTTTCTTGCCATTATAGTATTCTTCATTGATCATTTTTCTTTTTAAATTCAAAACAAATTCAACCTATCTTGTGTCCCAGCATGAATTCATGTTTCACTCAATTGGCTGTTTCAAGGGAATTAACCCTCCAACTTCCATTTGCAAAAATACCCAATGTTGTTCCTTCTATGAGCAATATTTAAATTATGAGGAACAACATTGGGTATTTTTGCTGAATTGTGTGACACCATTTGGGCTGAACATGAAGATTGAAAATGCCTGGTTAGCCCTGGACAGATGATTTGAACAGCCAGGAGCCTGTCCTGGCCATTTAAATCATTTTGAATATCTAGTCCAATGATAACAGAATTAGGGTGATTATAGAAACATAGAACTTTGTTGATCACTAAAAACAGTGGAGACTAAGGGTCTATCAAGCTCAGCATCCTGTCTTTGACACTGGCCAGTCTTGGTCTTTGGAACTGCCCATTGTGTCAGAAGCAATAGGGATTAAGTGACTTGCCCAGGGTCACAAGGAGTGTAGTGTAGCTCTAACCACTGGATTTAGAAGTTGGCTTCTTTTGGGATCTTTAACTCATCATCGCTAGGACTCAAATCTGAGTCCATGGCACCTAACATAGAATGGAATTAGTATGGCAAAGTAATGAAGAATGGTCCAGCAGCCCCCACCCTCCCTCCACCTCACCTTATATTCGTTCCGAGTTTGCCGGCTTCCTTTTTCCCTAGCCGCACGCGTTCAAAAAGCCGTGCATTTAGCCAGCTCCCTCCCTCCACCTCACCTTAAATTTCGAGTTTTCCGGCTTCCTTTTTTCCGAGCCGCACGTGTTCAAAAATCCGTGCACGCGCGGCTGCGCGAGTCAATCAAACTTCTCCTCTCCTGCAACTTCCTGTTTCCGGTTGTGTCAGAGGAGAAGATTGATTGACTCGCGCAGCCGCGCGTGCACAGATTTTTGAACACGTGCGGCTCGGAAAAAAGGAAGCCGGAAAACTCGAAATTTAAGGTGAGGTGGAGGGAGGGAGCTGGCTAAATGCTACGGGCGGGCGGGCGGTGGCTGCGGGGACCGCGCGATCCTTGATACCTCACTGCGGAGACAAGACCATTCACCGCCCCGCGGGCGGTGAATGGCCTTGTCCCCGTCGCCGCAGCGACTGCTAGTTTTCTTCCCCGTTTTCGGCGGGTGACCCGCGGCTAAAATGCGGTGGCCGCGGGTAAACCGCCACCGTGTCATTCTCTACACCGTAACACATTCCCTCTGCCGCGGTCCCATATGTCAGAGAAGGGGTGGGACCAAGGCAGAGGGGAACGTGCTACAGCAGTGGCAGGCCTCCGATTTCGACGCGGCTCCTTTTAACATTGGTGGATTCACTGCACCTGATGGAGGGAGGGAAGGAAAGGTGGTTGGACGCTGTTGAGCCCCTCTTTAGCCTTAGACCCTCTCCTAACTGCTCCCTCCTGTCTCAGACCACTGGAGCACCTGATGGAGGGAGGGAAGGAAAGGTGGTTGTGTGCTGTTGAGCCCCTCTTTAGCCTTAGACCCTCTCCTAACTGCTCCCTCCTGTCTCAGACCACTGGAGCACCTGATGGAGGGAGGGAAGGAAAGGTGGTTGGGCGCTGTTGAGCCCCTCTTTAGCCTTAGACCCTCTCCTAACTGCTCCCTCCTGTCTCAGACCACTGGAGCACCTGATGGAGGGAGGGAAGGAAAGGTGGTTGTGTGCTGTTGAGCCCCTCTTTAGCCTTAGACCCTCTCCTAACTGCTCCCTCCTGTCTCAGACCACTGGAGCACCTGATGGAGGGAGGGAAGGAAAGGTGGTTGTGTGCTGTTGAGCCCCTCTTTAGCCTTAGACCCTCTCCTAACTGCTCCCTCCTGTCTCAGACCACTGGAGCACCTGATGGAGGGAGGGAAGGAAAGGTGGTTGGACGCTGTTGAGCCCCTCTTTAGCCTTAGACCCTCTCCTAACTGCTCCCTCCTGTCTCAGACCACTGGAGCACCTGATGGAGGGAGGGAAGGAAAGGTGGTTGGGCGCTGTTGAGCCCCTCTTTAGCCTTAGACCCTCTCCTAACTGCTCCCTCCTGTCTCAGACCACTGGAGCACCTGATGGAGGGAGGGAAGGAAAGGTGGTTGTGTGCTGTTGAGCCCCTCTTTAGCCTTAGACCCTCTCCTAACTGCTCCCTCCTGTCTCAGACCACTGGAGCAACTGATGGAGGGAGGGAAGGAAAGGTGGTTGTGTGCTGTTGAGCCCCTCTTTAGCCTTAGACCCTCTCCTAACTGCTCCCTCCTATCTCAGACCACTGGAGCACCTGATGGAGGGAGGGAAGGAAAGGTGGTTGGGCGCTGTTGAGCCCCTCTTTAGCCTTAGACCCTCTCCTAACTGCTCCCTCCTGTCTCAGACCACTGGAGCACTTGATGGAGGGAGGGAAGGAAAGGTGGTTGTGTGCTGTTGAGCCCCTCTTTGCCCTCAGACCCTCTCCTAACTGCTCCCTCCTGTCTCAGACCACTGGGGGGAGGTGCCTGTCTTCAGCTGCAGGGATGGAGGGAGGGAAGAAGAAAGAAGGGGCCCTGGCAAGCGAGTTATCAAAAGCCAACCATAGCCTGGGACCCCTACATGATATGAATAATGACCAGACAACAAAAGGTAAGAAAAATAATTTTATTTTCTGTTTTGTGATTACAATATGTCAGATTTGAAATGTGTCTTGAGGGAGGCTTCCGCCGCGGCTTTGGACAGAGGGGTACCATTTTCGTGGGAGCCGGCCTTCGGAGAGGCTTGGGACACGGGGACGGATGCGGGAGGGGCTGCCGCTGCGAAGGGCTTTGGTGGGGGAGCCAGCCAGACCACAAGTGTGGGGACGTTGTAAGCGCGGATTGGTCAAGGAGCCGCCGCTGCTGAAGCTTTGAAATTGCTCTCCCACCGTCACTCCCTCCCGCCCCGGCTCTGCCTCTGCCCCTGCCCAAGTTCAAAAGCAGGAGACATCTAGCACCCGTTAATCTAACGGGCTTAAACACTAGTATTATATATAAATAAATATATATTAACATTTTGTTTTTAATTATGGTGTCTAGCCTGAAATATATATATTTGAATAGCAAGGGGGTATGTTGGAAATGTGTTTGGGTCAGACCAGAATTAGAATGCCTTTCAGCAATAATGGAATGGGAAAAAATATCTAAGGCACAAAATGAGGCCATTTTTATCTAAACCTATTTCAATCATGTCTAGAGTACAAAATGGTGCTCGTATTGAGCAGCTAACCACAGAAGGGATCAAGGCATGGCCCCTCCTCTCCTAGTGGTCACTGATACCCTTCCACCCCAATAAGAACTGGAAGTGACAATGGATAACAAGCTTTATTACAGCTTCAGGTATTGTAGCCATTCCCAACAGAACAGCAAGTAAGTGTAAGGAGTAGCTAGTGGTCAGTGTAGAGGACTTTGAACAACAGGATTGAGGTGTAACTCCCATTTTAACTTCCTTTTTCTGTACAAATATGTGAGCCTTCCTGAAACATGGAAATACCTACTGTACCTGAATTTCTAAGATACTTGCAAACAAGATAGCTATTGTGTCAGTGTATCTTTAGATATAGTAAGTTTTTATGTGTCCCTGGAGGGCTCACAAAAACATATAAAGAAATTAAGATGGGATTTGTAACTAGGTCCCATTATTTAAAGTCCACTGCATTGATCACTAGGTTGCATCTCTGTTCTGCAGGGACATATTTTTGTGCAAATGATGCCAGACAGAAACTGCTTTTTTGGCGTTCATATTTTGGACATTTCATTTTGGAAAATGGCTGCTCATTTTGGATATTTTCAGTGCAAGAACATCTTCTCACATATTTTTGAACAGGAAATCCCAACATTTTTCTTGTTCACAAAAGGCTGTGAGATGGAGATTTCTTTTTTGGATATTAAAAGCTGGATGTCCCAATTCTGACATATGGCATCCTTTTGAAAATGGTACAAAAGGAAGTGGGAATGGACAATGAACACTCCACTGAAGATCACTGATGTAAAACCAACTTGTTTATTTGAGAAAAGGACACAAGCAGAAGCTGTGGACCTGACACAGTGCCTGCATCAGGGGTCACTAAACATAAAAACATAACACAACATATTAAATCACATCATATAAAAATTTAAAAAATTTTCATAAGCCATACAAATAAATCAATACTAGAGGCCAATCAAATAAATAAATACATACATAAAAAATACAATGAATGATAAATATGTCAAAGATATGTTTATGTGACAAACAAAACATATGATAATGTATATGCAAATTCATAAAAATGAAACCAAACCTGTGGCGTATATGTTCACAGATGACAGGTCTGGGATAAAACAAAGCTGTGTAGTAAAAATATGGAAATAGGACCATCAAAATACCATATTTCATCAGGAGAAAAACATAACATAATATTTACATAAGACAATAAAAGAGCACAAAACATGTAGCTACGTAAACAAACTTCAAAATGCAGAATGTTAATGCAGAAAGTGTCAAATGTATCACTACGTAACTTTGTAACAAAATAGCAACTTTATAGAATGTTAATACAGAGAATCTCGAGGGTATCATTTCATGTATTGTAAAACCTGAACTGAAGAAAGAGGAAGGTGAGTATAAAGAGAGATATGAAAAAGCCACAGGTAAGGAGAAAAAAAGGAAAAAAGATAAGAAGAGAAAAAGGAAAAATGGAGAAAACGAAGAAAAGAAAAAAAAGGGGGCTGAGAGAAAAGAAGGAAAAAAGAGAGAGAAAGAAAAAAGAAGGGGGAAGGGGGAAGAAAAACCACACCAAAGAAAAATAAGCCAAAAGGACCAACATAATAAAAATGATGAAATAAGAAGCAATAAGAAAAAGAAGCGCCTATGAACGGAGCCCGAAAAAAAAGGCTCTGATATAGACAGAGGTGATAGAAATGAGACAAAACCAAAACCGACATGGAAAAGACTGAGAAAAACTAAAGAAAAGCAGACTGTCATCAGAAAAAAAACATCAAGAAGTGCTCATAAGAAAAAAGGGGGGCCGACCGAGAAGAAACAGAAGAAAATCAGAGACAACGAAGAAGGAAACTATCCCGTCAGCTTAGCTGGGAGGGAAAACCCAAAACGCTAAAAATGAAACCAACAGAGTTGAACAATACAGCAAAAACTATTGAAAAAAGATAGAACTCCAACCCAAAAGGAAAATATGTAGAACTACCGTATATGAAAGAACCTGCTATACTGCACAATTAAGAGCGTATAAGAATACTGATACAACTGTGTGACAGAAAAAATTGCAAGTGGCAGTGTCAGGAACGGGCAAGAAATGCTAAACAAGTGTATAAAAAAAGAAATGCGCCTAAAGCCATATTAAAGAAGCACAGAAACTGGGTAAAGTTAAATATACCATGAAACGTGTCCACTCACCTCGGTCCAACTAACATGCCATGTTGTCTTATGTTTTTATGTTTAGTGACCCCTGATGCAGGCGTTCCTCAGACGCTGAAACACAGTGCTGTGTCAGGTCCATAGCTTCTGCTTGTGTCCTTTTCTGAAATAAACAAGTTGGTTTTACATCGGTGATCTTCAGTGGAGTGTTCATTGTCCGTTCCCACTTCCTTTTGTACTGTTTTATACCCGTGGGTTCTCTGTCCTGTTGGACTTTTTGGTGTTTACATCCTTTTGAAAATGCCCCCTACATGTCTTTATAAAACTTCTTTCACAACTTCTGGAGAAATTAGGTCTAAGAAAATGAAAACATGAACATTTGTACCAGCTCAGGAGTAAGTGTAAATATTCATGTGCAAAGTTAATATGGCAATTCATATTTTCTAAATTATGGGCCCAATATTCAAAAAAAGAGCTGGGCACCTACATTTGCTCCCTATTTTCAGCCAATCATTGGAACTTAAGGGCTTCTTTTATCAAGCCGCGCTAGCAGGGTTAACCCGTGCGACATTTCATCACACATTAACCCCTACGCTGGCCTAAAAATTACCGCCTACTAAAGGGAGGCGGTAGCGGCTAGCGTGGCCAGCGGTTTAGCGCGGCTTGATAAAAAAAGCCCTAAGTTTTCAGTTGAAAGTGGGGCTCATTTTTAAAATATAAAGACATCCAAAATCTGGCACAAAGGTGGTCTAGACATCCAGGTAAGCCAGAAACGTCCACGTGACATAATCAAACATTTTTTAAAAAGATATCCAGGACCACTGGACGCCCAGCCAAAGAAGTCCAAGATATAAGCATTACATGGACGTGCCTTGGGCATGCTTAGAGACTGATGATTTGGTTTGGACATGCCCAAAGATGCCTACAGTTAGACCCATTTTAAAAGCGCATAAGGTGAGGCCTAGACTGTCTTTTGACCCACTAGCAATGTGGTTGTGTTGGAGAGCTAGAGCCAAGGGTTTGTCTGAATAACTGCAGAGTTATTGAGTGCTAGATTAGCTGTCTGTGTCCCTGTCTCTATTTTAACCTAGCCTGCCCTGCTTCTATGACTGGCCCATTTCTCACTTCACACCCATACCTCGCAGACCCCTGCCATCCTACTTTCCCACCCTTCCTAGCAGATATTTCTCTCTTCACCTCTCCACCTCCTTTCCATTTCCACTTACTCACTCACCTTGTTCTGTCACTGTGCTGTCTCTGTCTGTCTATCCCCATGTGCCAGGAGCTGCAGAGTGAGTGCTGATTGGTTTACCTGTCTGTTTACTAAGTCTGAAGGAGTGGGCTGATTGATTGAGGACTGCTGTTGCTGGCTGTATCTGGGATAGCGAGTTCCTGGGGGTTATCTGTCTAAGAAAGGAAGGACAACCTTTGGTAGGTGGTGGTAGTTAGTAGGTATAGTAGGCTGCACCTGTGGTGGTGGGTCATGGATGAAATTAATACACTGGTGGTGGCTGAAGTTCTGCTGTAGGAGGAAAAGAGAGATCAGGGAGGGTCCCACATGAGAGTCTTCGGGGCTCACTCCTGCTTCCTAGACCTCACAAACCAGCAATGTATAAATAGATACCTCTTTGACAGGGCAGCTGTACAGGATCTCTGTCAGTAGCTGAAACCATTCCTGCAGCCACGAACCTACAGGAATAACCCCATACCCATCCACCTCAAGGTCACTGCTTCCCTCACATTCCTAATCTCTGGGAGCTTCTAGTCTGTCCTAGCAGCCAACACAGAGTTAACCTGGCCCACCATCTCAAACTTACTCCCTGAGTTTTTACAAGCCTTCCTCATCCACACCCAAAACTACGTCATCTTCCCCACCACCCACCAGGCCCTAAAGAACAGCATTTGTGAGTTCTACAGCATAGCCCGCTCCTCCTCGGTCACAGGCATCATAGACTGCATGCACGTCACACTCGGACCACCCAGGCAGACGATGCCACCTATAGAAATAGGAAAGCATTCCATTCATTGACCATGAAAATTGTGTGCAATGCCCATGGGAAAATAGTGGATGTGTGTGCCCGAAGCCCTGGCTTAACCCATGATGCCTACATCTTACAGCATTCTGGAATCTATAGGAGAGTGACTTGAGGGGAGTTCAACCATAGTTGGCTGCTAAGTAAGCACCACAGGTCACACCAACCTTACACCCCCTAGCCTCCCTACTATCCCCCAAATACCCCCTCCCTTCCAGCTCCCATTAATTCCCCCATTCTGCAGGTCAATTGGAACTCACTGCCACCACCACTCCCCTCCCCCCCATGTCTCTTCCTCTCTCTTTGCTTCTCTCCCATAGGTAACAGAGGCTATCCACAGCGAGCCTAGTGAATGAACCCCCATCATGCACTCACAAAATGCCAGAGGAGGACTACAATCAGCAGCACAGGAGCATCAGAGCCATCATCAAGCACACCGCTTCAGATATCTTGACCGTTCAGTGGGAGGGGGGGGGGGAGCTGCTCTACTGACCAGAGAAGGTGGCTCAGATATTCATGGCTTGCTGCATGTTCCATTACCTCTCCCCTCAAAAAAGGCAGCCCCTCCACAGCAACAATAGCAGCTGCAACCACTGGATGAAGATGATTAGGAGCCCTCCCCCCACAAAGCTGACCAGGGTGCATTTCAGGAGGGGGTCTGCACCACGCAATACTTAATATAGACAAACTTCTATTAAAGGTCAGTGAAATGAAGAGGTTTATTAATGCTGGACAGCTCTCATAAATCCTGGCTACTCCACTCTCACCCCAACCTCTCTCTTACTCACCCCATCCCCACATACCTCCCCCCCATACAAACACCCCTCCTCACCAACACTGCCCACACACACTCTATTCCTAGCACCACTCTCCACACACACATATATACACACCCCTCCTCTGATCCTCTGTGGCCTGCTGGGGATAAGTATCTCAACTCCTCCATCCCCTACCGTTCCTTCATCATGAGGCATGGCCACTTGCAGCCCACTGGGTCCTGCATCTTTCTTGGAGCTGATATATGCATAGGGAAAGGGGAGCAAATATGGGTCCTGGCCACAGCTTACCAACATTTCTAACTTTGCCCCTCCAGGAGTCTTTCCAGCATCCAAATCAAAAGCAGTGCCAGTGTCATGCACCCCTAAGCTGTCTGCCAATACATACACACTGACCAGAACCTGATGTGCAGGTGAACCATGTCCCAGTGATGTCAAGGGGCCCTATACAACCACCTGAAGGTGAGCATTCACAGAGAGAGGAAAGTGGGAGGGGTGCAGGGGGGAAGGTGTTTTAAGAATGGAGAAGAGGAATCAATGGCTACTAGCAGGTACAAGCCATCCCTAGTTGGCCCTGTCATGGCCCACAGCATCTGCCAGATACTCCCACTCTGTGTTGCACCCAAAGGGCTCCACTACACAGGCAGTCAGGATGGACATCATCCCTCTTCCCCTCTCCCCTGGATGCTGGCCCTCACATGGTTGTCCTGTGGGCATTTCACTCCATTCTCCCCACCCCCCTTCCCTCCATGGGGGAATGGGTGTAGCACAGGGGAGACACAAACACAGGACAGCCTCCTTCCCAGTTCATTGTACCCGAGGTCTGGGCTCCAGCAGAGGTGAAGTTGAGAACCACCTGCTCAAGTGGGGTGCGGTTAGATATGTCTGCATCTCTTCAGGGTCCTCCATTTCTTCTTGTAATCTTTTACCTCTTGGTTGTGGGGATGGACTACAATTAAGTGAGTAGCAATGGCAGCCAACTCCTTGCTTTGGAGTAGACACCAAGGGGTTCTCCCTTGGGAAAAAACAGGTAAAGATAATGTGCCTGCACCTCTCTCATCAGCATCTCTGTCTCAGCCTGGGTGAAACTGCGCTTGTGGTTGAGTGACTGATTATGCTTTATCTGCTTCTTTGGAGCTACATCCATTAAAAGCTGAAAAGATTTGAAAATGGCTTTCTGGGCATTTATCTTTCCATTTCTAGATATCTTGGGTGTAGCACTTTGGATGTCCTGGAGATGGACGGCCATTTCAATTATAGTCAAATTAGAAGGACATCTACAGGATGTGCCACTCCTAGATGTCATTTTCAAAAGTTCCTTAGGACGTCTAAGGGGCATCTGCCCAGTAGATATCATAGGGAACGTCATTTTTGTTTTATTTCCAAGGATGTCCATAACATTGCAACCTACAGAACTTGCAACATGAACCATCTCTCCACAGGGTAGATGCCTGACACTGGGGATGCAATGAGCCTACTGGACCCGCTTGCTATACCTGTGTTCAGGTAAGTTATCATTCCTACTCAAACTGCTCTACTCTTGGCCTTGGACAAGCAGTTGCTCCATCTTCTTCCTAATAGTTGCCTCCTTGCTGTATTGCAGGACCTGGCTATTGGACAGCAGATGCCACAGCCACTGACCACAAAGGAAGCACTGGACCCGGTTCTTGTAACCCCAACCTTTGTCTTCTTCCTGTCTCCTAGTAGCACCTCCCTCTTTGTGTGTCCAGGTCTCTTCCAGCACTTCCTTTCTCCCCCAAGTTTATCTATTCTGAGCACTTCATGCATAACTCCCTTTCCCCTCCTCTCTGTACTGGACCATCCCATACTACCTCACTTCCCTTGTCTCCTTGGGCTCCTTCTTCCCCCTAGGTCTGTCTTGTGGCCCCTCCCTATATCTCCCCTTCCCCTCTATGTATCTTGGGCCCCTTTTGCACCCTTTCCTCCCAATTTTATCTGTCCTGGGCCCATCTAGCATCACATCCCTCCCCCTCTGTATTTCTTGCTCCCTTCTAGCTGAATTCTCCCTGTTTGTTTCATGGGCCTCCTTTCTTCTACATGGTCTGTTCTATGTTCCCTCGCTACCTATTTATGTGTCCTGGATCCCTCCAGAACCCCCTCTCATGGTCTGTCCTTGCCTCTCCAGAGGCAGAGCAGGGGCCCCCTCCACACCAAACTGGGGAGGGGTCTGTTACACCCTCAGCTGACCCATCGTCTTCTTGTAGTCCTGCCTGGTGTCCTCTGTATTTCCCTGACCACTCTAGCCTCCCCTGACCACTGTGTGGAATCTTTCCACTGGCTAGGCACTCCTGCTGGCCTGTGCCTGACAGATTGCTGTGGTGAGCCAACACATGTCTATAGTGTTCTCTGCCCTCTCCCTCATGTTTCTCCAATCCATTTGTTTCTACCCCCTCCCACTCCATTTCCCCCTTCAGCTTCACATGTCACCATTAAGAGATCTATCTGTTACCCGTGAGCTTAAATTGTTCCTGTCTGTATTTCTTAAGTGAAAGCGGTATCTTTTCGCATTACCTTTGACATGTGATGTGATATCACAGTAGTCACAGCTGTCTTTATTCTTGGAAACAGTTGTATATCTCCTAACAATTGTCATTTTGATGTACCTTTGGGCTGCTGTTGATAACCTGTTTTTCCCAACATGAACTTGTCTTGTTTGGATTAATAAACATTCTTAAAATGTCCGTTCTGTCACATATCCTTCATTAATACATATATCTAGGAAACAGCTGTTTGCACATTTTCCAAGGCCACACACATGATTCTGCTACTGCATGGCCATGGCCCCAGATGGCTACATAGTATACTTGTCTTCCTCTTTGGCCACTATGCTGTTTCAGGTGATCTGCTGCTCTGTAGTCTCAGGTCCAGGTCAATGAAACGACATAAGTGGATAAAAATGTCATGAGGTTCTTCTCCTTGGCATGAATTTTGAAACTACAAATGTTTATTATTAATAATAATTATTATTATTTTATTCTTTTCATTATGAAGTATATAATAATAATGCTTCAATATTTAGGGGAAATGCAATTTAATATAGACATGCTAGAATGTGTTAGGTGCCATTTAAAAAGAAATAGGTTTTGTGCTAGCCGTTAAGGTCCTCCAACATCATCCCTATGGTTGTTTTCAACTTGTCCAGCCATCTGTTTGCTGGTCGTCCTCTTCACCTGGTTCCTTCAATCCTCTCAAACATGATGTTCTTCTCCAGTGATTTCTCTCTTCTGACGGTGTGACTAAAATAAGATAGTCATAACTTTGTAATTTGAGCTTTGAGTGAGGTGGAGGGGCATTTTCAATAGGACATCTGAGCATTGAAAAGATGAAACAACAAAGGGTATGTATTGGATCCTCCCAGATCTTATGGAAAATATACCCGACTGGTTATATTTAGAATGGCGCCTCATGTTCCCTTTACATCCAGAACATTTCATTAGTATAACAATACCTAAGAGATATAAAGATCACAGAATTCTAATAGATACATGGAAAACATTAAGATTTATAAACAATTTATCACCAGATCCATTGGCTAAAACTTTAAATCAATCTATTTGGGTAAAATCCAGGATCAAAATTGGTGGATTTAAAATAATATGGAAACAATGGATAATAGCAGGTATACGTACTTTAAAAGATGTAATAGTAAATGGAACACTGCTTAATTTTTCACAATTGCAACAAAAATTTGGATTAGACAAAACACAATATTTTAAATGGATGCAATTGAAGCAGGCTATTCAGGAAGGGTTCCCTGAATGGAAGAATCTTGACACTCAATATAGTTTACCAATCCTTTGTTTTCAAGCGGATTTTCTAGGACACCAAGCCGCAAAATGGTATAAGATTATATATGGATTTTTAAATAAAAAAAAGAGGACAGGACTTAGGGACATTTGGAGTATTGAGATAGGACAGACAATTTCTGCATCTCAATGGCAAAAATTTTGGTCCTGGAGAATACATACTACAAGGTCAGCATCTATGAGTCAAACATGGTTGTTTTTATTACATAGAATTTTATGGACCCCTACAAGATTACAGAAATTAGATAGTAGTAGATCTAATAGATGCTGGCATTGTAAGATAGAAGTGGGGACATTAGATCATTTATTATTCTTTTGTCCCTGTATTAATTCCTTTTGGAAATTAATTTGGCCCCAAATTAATAAATTATTAGAAAATCATGTTGGACTATCATATGATACAATATTATTTGGAACAGCAATGAGAACACAAAGTCCGATATCACCTAACAACAATAAACTTTTATTAATTTTAACAGGGGTCGCCATTCAGCAAATTACTCAGAACTGGAAAGATTACACTAAATTAAATTACACTTTCTGGTGGAATTCGACTTGTCATATATATAAAATGGAAAAAGTAATGGCATTACAACAAGGTTATATTAAATATTTTAATAAAATATGGGGACCATTGACAAATTTTTCTAATGATCAGATATCATAGCACATATACAGAACATATAAAAGGGTAGGGAGGGGAAATTATTGTAATAATATTCAGTTATAAAACTATAATAAGGGGGGTGTTTTTTAATTTACAATGTAAGAACATTTATTAATAATTTCAAGTGTTTTATATAAATGAATGTAATACATGTATTTCACTTGATGTAAGAACTTTAAAAAAAGAATAAAAAATGTATTTGGAAAAAAGAAAAGATGAAACAACAGTGCCACCAGAACCTCTCTGAGTTCCTTCAGTACCATCAGATGTATCCCATCAGGCCCCATTGCTTTGTCTATTTTTAATTTAGCTATCTCCTCACAAACACAGTCTTCTGAGAATCTCTCCCAGTCTACCGCATAACCATTCCCATTTGTTTTTTGTGGTCCTAACCCAGGTCTTTCATCCATAAATACAGAACAGAAATAATTGTTAAGCAGTTCAGCCTTATCCTTTTTTTTTTTAATCTTTATTCATTTTTAAAACTTATAATAAGTGTGACAACAAATAATAACATTTTAACTTAAATGCAGCACTTAATATTCTCCAATAATCCATGTTAAAATTTATCTCCCACCCTCCCTCCCTCCCATTCCATAACAATTTTTAAATCACATAAAAGCATATAATAAATTCCTTCTTAACATTCTTTATAGTTATACAAAGACCAAAATCTACCCCTCCCCCACCCTTATCCTTATCAGTTTCTGCATATTTATCCCTTTCACCCTTGAGCCTCACTATGCCATTTTGACACTTCTTCCTATCACTTACATATTTAAAAATCATTTGTCCCCACATTTTACCATATCAGTTCTTTTTTTTTTTTTTCAAATTTTTATTCATTTTCAAAATTACATAAAGTGTAAGTACATATTCAATCAGATAATCAATGCAAATTTCACTTACATTCTATCAGTTCTTTTTATCAATTTGCATCATAAGTCCACTTAGGTGCTACTAGGCATGATTCTATAAAGGACACCTAGCAGTTGATTGACAACCATGTAGGGTTAGGTGCCATTTATAGAATCTGGCCCTTAGGACCAGATTCTATAAGCAGTGCCTAGGTTAGGCACTGCTAGGCACCCTCACTGTGGATGCTTAGTGACACCTAACTAAATTCTATGCACAACCCAAATTGATTTAACAATGACCATACCATTACTAATATTACTACTATTTATCACTTATATAGCACTGAAAGGCGTACGCAGTGCTGTACAATTTTACATTTAATAGACAATCCCTGCTCGGAAGAGCTTACAATCTAACTTGGACAGACAGACATGACATATAGGGTTGGAGATGCAGAACCCAAGGTGAGAGAAGTTAGGAGTTAAAAGCAGTCTCGAAGAGATGGGCTTTTAACTTGGACTTGAACACTGCCAGAGATGGAGCCCACTGTAGGAATTCAGGCAGTTTATTCCAGGCATATAGTGCAGCAAGATGGAAGGGACAGAGTCTGGAGTTGGCAGAGGAAGAGAAGGGCACAGATAGAAGGGACTTACCAGCTGAGTAGTGTTCCTGGGTGGGAACATAGGGGCAGATAAGTAAAGAGAGTTAGTGAGCGGCAGCTGAGTGAATGCATTTGTAGGTCAGTAAGAGGAGTTTGAATTGCTTTCAGAAACATATGGGAAGCCAATGAAGTGACTTTAGGGAAGGGGTGACTTGAGTATAGTGGCTCTCATGGAACATGAGCCATGCAGTCAAATTCTAGATGGATTGAAGGGGAGAGAGATGGCCAGCGACACCTAAGTTGAGGCTCCCTCTGATACCTACCTGAAAAGTAAGAGTGGTTAGGGGTGGAGAATATATGTAGTAGACTTGTGTGGTCGAGATAGGTACCAGTAATATTCTGGCACCTACTTCTAAGATGCCTAGCCACACCTAATTTCGCTGAGGTGCACTAGGCATGATTCTATAAAGGCTGCTTAGTGGTTGATTGACAACTGCTTGGACCGGCACCTAAAAGCTAAGTATGGTTGGGCGCCATTTATAAAATCTGGCCTGTAATGCTTGGATGCAAGCTAACTGAGGAATTAGGGCCTTCACATGAGCGTTAAGGCTTTAACACAAACCAAATGCTAAAAAGTCTATATGTATAAAATGCTGCTTGTTGAATTCTTCCCTAAATGCTAAAAAGCCCATAGTCATAAAATTGGCTTTTTAGCATTTTGCACACTAATTCTGTTAGTGTGTGCCAATCTTTAGTAAAAGGGCCCCTTAGTCTCAATCTACTATTGAAAAACTCTGGTACAGTGTCTGCTAGATATCCATCTAGGGGCTTAGTGAGTCTGGCTTGACCAGTCTCTGCTGCTGAGCTCTATGTGCCAATTGTCTCCCAGAAGCCCCTGCCTCCCCTGGGATCTGATTACTGATTGTGTTACCTGGAGCCTGTTACTGGGCCCCAGGCACTAATGGAATCCTTGAAGAAGACCTTCCGCCTTACCCTGGGCTTGCTCCCAAGGATTGCTCTGCGCTGGGTCTCAAGCATTAACTGTGTCCCAGAGGCCTTCTGCCTCACCTTGAGCATGCTCCCAAGCACTTCCTCACCTGAGACTGCTCTGCCTCTCAGTTTCCTCTTCCTGGTGGGCCACTCCACTATCTTTAGGAGGAGACTCTAAGAATCCTTTCCCTGCCAGTTCCACAACTCCTAGCTCTTATATAAGTCTACTTCTCTAATTCTAGCCCTTTAGATCCAGTTACCAGTATTCCAGGGTTTCCCTAAAAGAGAAAAATATTCCCTCTCAGCTACAGGGCCAAGAGGCAGAAATCCTATGTAGATCTCTTTATCGGTGAATGACTGATGGGTCTAAAACCCAAGGAGGTTATAACTAGACTACACCAATTACATTTTGATAAGAAGTTTTCCCTGACCCCCTAATCACATTCAGTTACCTTTACTGTGTGTGCATTATTAACCTCAACTTTATTTATCATCTTTAATGAATAATTATCTTTAAAGTGTGTGAATGTGAATCATTTATCTCCCAGTGAGTAATTTACATATTGTGCTGTTCACCCAGCTCACTAAATATATCAAAATGTTTATTTTTCCAGAGAGCTACTATATTATTTAATATTTTTCTTGCTCCATTAATTACCTTGTGTCAATCTGTAGGTTTTCAAGTTTTCGCATACGCAGATGATATTCAACTCCTGCATCCAATAGACACTAACAAAATATCTGACATTCAAGAGATCAGTGAGAAACTTGACCAGGTTCATCAATGGCTAAATACAAATAAATTGGCTCTTAATATAAAAAAAAACAAACGTGATGCTCTTTCCATGGAAAGAAAATCCCACACTCATTGCTCCTCTCACCATAAAAAATGTTTCATTACAAATAGTTAATAATACAAAAATTTTAGGGGTAATTTTTGATTCCAAACTGAATTTCCACGATCACATTAGTAATATCGTCAAAACTACTTTCTACAGATTACGTAGGATTAGGTCTATTTCAAAATTTCTATGCCCAAAATCATTAAATATTCTCATTCATTCCTTAGTGATATCCAAACTGGATTACTGTAATGCTCTTTTTAAAGGTATATCATTAACTGAACTCAAAAGTTTACAAATTATCCAAAATGTTTCCATAAAACTCATTACCAAATCCAGAAAATCCGACCATGTTACGCCTCTCTTAAAAAACGCACATTGGCTTCCTGTTATCCATCGGATAACATACAAACTTTGTTTGCTTACTTTCAAGTCTCTACTGTATAATACCCCTGCATTCATATATAAATTACTAATACCATATCACCCAACCAGAACCTTAAGATCTATTGATCAGAATTTACTGACTGTTCCATCACTGAAAATTATAAACACCAGACGGCAGTTTATATTTTCAGTAACAGCACCACAAACCTGGAATGCTCTTGCAATTTTTTTACGAAACGAGCAAGACTTGGTAAAATTTAAAAGTAATTTAAAAACATTTCTTTTTAATGATGCTTTTAGTACTTAATTTAATAATTTTTTAAAATCAGTAATTTTAATAGTTTACACCTTACTTCTTAAATGTTTTCCCTATTGTGTTTTTCCTTTGTTTTGCTTTCACTTAACAAATGTATTTCAATACCCTTCTTACCTTATGTAATGTAAATATGTATTACCCAACGTAATTATTTATAGTTCGTACTGTTTGTTTTTTATTGACTATCTTTTTCATATGTACATCGCTTTGAATTTGATTAAGCGATTAATTAAGAAAATAATAAACTTGAAACTTGAGCAGCACAGAATATATCAGAAAGCTTTCTTTCTCTCTTAATTTACCTCAGTAAGAGAAAATAACCCTGCCTTTTAAAAAATTTCATTTAACCAGAGATTTCTTCCTCTCCTGTTTCAAAAACCCCTCCCTTTAGGTGGGTTTCAGTTAATATATTTTTGAACAGCATTGACAAATGGTTAGGTGGAAAAGTTTGCCTTTTTGAGAATGACATGAAAATCTGTAACAGACTAAACACCTAGAAAGGAGTGGACAACATGACAAGTAAAAATACAAAATTATAAAAATAGTCAAAAGTCTATCAGTTAAAATTACATCAACAAACAGAACCAGAAAAAAAAAAACCCTATGTTAATGGAGGAGTTAAAATCAAATGCAAAGAAATGCAATGCAGGAGCCTTGGGGGCTTGCCCTACCTCCCCCACGTTGGGCTCAAGCCCCCTCCTTTACTTTGCTGGCAGGGATGCCAAGCCCCACCAGCCAAATAATTATGGAACCACCTCTTCCCGCTGTTCCTTCCTGCTCCAAGCATGCTGGGACTTGGCCAGCTAACCAGTGGCATAGTAAAGGGGGGTGGGGGGACAGACCGCCCCGGGTTCCATCTTGGTGGAAGTGCCTGCATCTCTCCATACCCACGCTCCTTCTCACACCTCCCCCGCCACACGCAGGCCTTCACTTCCCCCCGTACCTCTAGCTCTTCACTAGCATGAGCAGCAGCTCCAACCAGCTGCTCATGCTGGCTTCAGCTCTCCCTCTGATGTTACTTCCTGGTCCTGCAACCAGAAAGTGATGTCACTTCCTGGTCCTGCAACCAGAAAGTGATGTCACTTGGGGGGTATGGGGGGAAGAGAAGGGGCATGTTGAGGAAGGAGCAGGGGGATGGAGAAGAGGGCGGGGGATGTCGCCATCCTAAGTGCCTCCCACCCGTGCTATGCCACTGCAGCTAACTACTGATATTCAGCAGGAGATAGTCAGTATCTCTGCTGAATATTCTCAGCTAGCAGCTAGCCATGAATATTCAAGCACTGGCAGGCTAACTTTAGCAGGCAAATCAGACTGCATTAATAGCAGTCCTATCTTTGCCCACTATTAACTTAACCAGCCAGTGCTGAATATTCACTTAGCTGAATAATTGGGACCAAGTAAAAAAAAAAAAAAAGGATACTGACACTTATGGGGAATTTAGGAGACATCTAAAAATATATCTATTTTTGAAGTATTTAGGCAGCCAATTCGTAAAAATTTTATTATGCACTATTTTGATCATTTTAGTGTCTCTAATTATTGGCTTTTAACTTTTTTAGTTCTATTCAACTTCTTTTATTGGTTTGTTTGTTTTTTTAAACTACTGTAAACCGCATAGAACTTTACGGCCTTGCAGTATATAAACTGATTATTATTATTATTCAATGCCAGCAGTGGGTGGACAGCATGCTGCCCGGCACCGGCTGAATATCAGGCCTACTGTATCTAAAATCATGGTCCTGTGACAACCCTGTCCACCTGTCTAAGCACCATAGTGCTAACAATATGTTAGTAACACAGTAAATGATGGCAGATAACCCACACAGTCCATCCAGACCAGCCAAAACTGTGCCTGCCACTCTGCATGGGCCCCAGTCACCCATGCTTAAACAAGGTTGTCAAGTCTCTACCATTCCAAACATGATGGGGATGGTTATAACCAAGGCTCTAAGTATTGCTGTACTCGCTGTACTTCTTTGAGGGAATAAACAGCCAGATGGATAAAGGGGAATCCATAGACATCATTTACCTGGACTTCCAAAAAGCCTTTGACAAGGTACCCCACGAACGGCTGCTAAAGAAACTGTGGAACCACGGGGTGCAAGGGGATAGCCACCGATGGATCAAACACTGGCTGGCAGGCAGGAAACAAAGGGTTGGAGTAAAGGGCCATTACTCAGAATGGCAAAGGGTCACGAGTGGAGTCCCACAGGGGTCGGTTCTGGGACCGCTCCTATTCAATATATTTATTAACGACTTGGAGACAGGGATGAACTGTGAGGTTATTAAATTTGCGGACGACACCAAACTCTACAGCAGGGTTAGAACCAAGGAAGACTGTGAAGACCTGCAAAGGGACTTAACGAGACTGGAAGACTGGGCAAAAAAATGGCAAATGAGTTTTAACACTGAGAAATGCAAAGTCATGCATGTAGGGAAAAAGAACCCGATGTTCAACTATAAAATGGGGGGATCATTGCTGGGGGTGAGCAACCTTGAAAGAGACCTGGGGGTGATGGTGGACACAACATTGAAAGCATCAGCACAGTGTGCGACAGCCTCAAAGAAAGCGAACAGAATGTTGGATATCATCAAAAAGGGTATCACGACCAGGACGAAGGAAGTCATTTTGCCGCTGTATCGGGCAATGGTGCGCCCGCATCTGGAGTACTGTGTCCAGTACTGGTCACCGTACCTCAAAAAGGACATGGCGGTACTTGAGGGAGTCCAGAGAAGAGCGACAAAACTGATAAAAGGTATGGAAAACTTCTCATACGCTGACAGATTGGAAATGCTGGAGCTGTTCTCCCTGGAAAAGCGGAGACTTAGAGGAGACATGATAGAAACCTTCAAAATCATGAAGGGCATAGAGAAGGTAGACAGGGACAAATTCTTCAGGCTGTGGGGAGCCACAAGTACAAGGGGGCACTCGGAGAAATTGAAAAAGGACAGGTTTAGAACAAATGCTAGGAAGTTCTTTTTCACTCAGAGGGTGGTAGACACATGGAACGTGCTCCCGGAGGCTGTGATAGGCCAGAGCACGCTACAGGGGTTCAAGGAGGGTCTAGATAGGTTCTTAAAAGAAAAGGGGATTGAGGGGTACAGATAGAAGTGGAGGTAGGTTACAGGAGTAGTCAGAAACCACTTCACAGGACGTAGACCTGATGGGCCGCCGCGGGAGCGGACCGCTGGGCATGATGGACCTCTGGTCTGACCCAGTGGAGGCAACTTCTTATGTTCTTATGTTCTTATTGCTGACAGTATTTAACTTACCAGTCAAGAGGTTTCCCCTCCCACCTGAGCAGCTAAGCACCCTCACTCGCAATATGTGACAAAGTGTTGTACAATAGAGAATGACACGGGGAAAAAATCTGTCCCTGTCACTGCCCCGAACCCAGCTCACCGTCCCTTTCACCATCCCATCACCGCCATTCCCTTCACCACTTATCTAACTTTGTCTTGAATCCCTGGAGGGTGCTTTCCCCTATGACAGCCTCCGGGAGTGCGTTCCAGTTTTCCACCACTCTCTGGGTGAAGAAGAACTTCCTTACATTTGTACAGAATCTATCCCCTTTCAACTTTAAAGAGTGCCCTCTCGTTCTCCCTACCTTGGAGAGGGTGAACAACCTGTCCTTATCTACTAAGTCTATCCCCTTCAGTACCTTGAATGTTTCGATCATGTTCCCTTTCAATCTCCTCTGTTCGAGGGAGAAAAGGCCAAGTTTCTGTAATCTTTCACTGCGGGTGACGTCAGGGGGTGGGCGGAGCTACCTCTTGCCGCAGTCCCTCACCCTCTGCCTCCTCTCCTGCTCCTTCCCTTCTGCCTCCTCATGTCTCCTCTTTCCTCCCTTCCGCCTCTCTCCTCAGCCCGACTTCTGCCTGCCCTGATCTCAGACCAGCCAAATCAGCTGGATCCGAGATCCATTAGCCCCTCCCCTTTTAATGGGGGAGCTCCGAGTCCACTGTGGGTGGGCTCCGTTAGCCTCTTCCCTTTATCCTAAAGCAGGAAAAAAAAATAAATAATAAATAGAATTTTTTTTCTACCTTTGTTGTCTGGTTTCTGCTTTCCTCATCTTCTCATTCAATTCCTTCCATCCACTGTCTGTCTTCTCTCTGCACCTTCCATTTGCTCTGTTACTGTGCCTCTCCCTTCACCCTCCCCCCCAATTGTTCTGGCACCCATCTTCTTCCCTCCGCTCCCCCATAGTCTGGCATCTCTGTCTTCTTCCATTCCAGCGTCTTCTCCCCACTCTCTCTTCCCCATTCCCTTCAATGTCTTCTCCCCACTCTGTCATCCCCATTTCCCTTCAGCGTCTTCTCCCCACTCTCTGTTCCCCATTTCCCTTCAGCGTCTTCTCCCCACTCTCTGTTCCCCATTTCCCTTCAGCCTCTTCTCCCCACTCTCTCTTCCCTATTTCCCAGCATCTTCTCCCTACTCTGTCATCCCCATTTCCCTTCAGCGTCTTCTCCCAACTCTCTCTTCCCCATTTCCCAGCGTCTTCTACCTACTCTCTCTTCCCCATTTCCCAGCATCTTCTCCCCACTCTCTCTTCCCCATTTCCCAGCGTCTTCTCCCCACTCTCTCTTCCCCATTTCCCAGCATCTTCTCCCTACTCTTTCTTCCCCATTTCCCAGAGTCTTCTCCCCACTTCCTCTACCCCACCTTCCCCAGGTCCCTTCAGCATCTGTATTTCTCCACCCCACCTTTCTTCCCTTTCTCCCTCCCTGCCCCTTACCTTCACTGCAGGCAACTTATAAATATGTTTCCTACCAGCAGCTGGAGCGTTGAAATCACTTGTGGCTGTAGGAAATTCCCTACCGCGAAGGTAAAGCAGGGAGGGAGATGTGATTGGGCTCAGGCGGCGGCGATCAGGATGGAGGGAGGGAGGGAAAGAGATGCTTTGGCGGCGGCGATCGGGTGGCTATCAGTATGGAGGGAGCACAATTGGTGACCGTGCGCGTTCCCTCCCTTCACAGCGGAGACAAGGCCATTTACCATTCCACGGGGCGGTGAATGGTCTTCTCCCCGTACCTGCGGTGACCATTTCCTTTCTCTCTCCCATTTTGGTGGGTAACAACCACTGTGTCATTCTCTATTGTACAACACTGGAGTTGGCAAACTTAACCTACATTTTGCCATTTGTGGGACACTACTGTAGAAGTCTATCCGGCATCGGCCTTAACTCCCCCATGCTGGATTTGGCAAATCTTCTTGTAGTGTTTTGCTATTTGCAGGGCACAGACTCTAGAAGTCTGTCCAGCATCAGCCTTAGATCCCACTACTCTTACCTACACCACACCTCAACAGCCATTTTGCATTTCCATCCTATTTCTATTTAGGCCTCCCCTGTGCCGACCCACACATTTTTGAATTTGCTCACCATTTTTGATTCTACTACATCTCAAGGAAAGGCATACCAGGCTTCTCTGTGAAAAAATATTTCCTGATGTTACTTCTAAGTTTACCTCCCTGCAGCCTCCATTCATGCCCTCTAGTTCTACCTCCTTCATATGTTTGAAAGAGGTTTGTTTAAATAATATTACTTTTCAAGGACTTAAATGTCTGTATCATATCACCTCTCTCGCTCTCCTTTTCTCTAGCTTATACATATTCAAGTCTTCTATTCTCTTCTCTTACGTCTTATGGCACAAATCCTGTACCATTTTTATTACCTTTTTCTGAACCACGTCAAGCTGTCCATTTAATCTTCGGGTTGAGAAAACAGGAACATGTCAGCCCTTATTACAGACAAATGTACTGGTTACCAACAGAAGCTAGAATACTTTTCAAATTTGCTTGCATTTGTTATAAATTGTTATCTGGATTATCTCCATTCTATCTTTTTTCTCACTTCGAATTGTATAGTCCGATTAAGTCTACTCATGGTTCTGGTTTATTTACTTTTCCCAATCACAAAAATTGCCATTACAAATTTTTTTTTTGATAGAACCTTGGCCTATCAAGCAGGTAAAGTCCAAGCTTGGTTAGATGATATGATTCGACAAATTGCATCCTATTGCACTTTCAGGAAATTAGTAAAGATCTATTTGTTCAAGAAATTTGTTACTTGATTAGTGACTACATCATAATATTCACACTATAATAGTATAAAACTGTATACAATATAATCTCGTTATAACGGACTCGCTTATAACAGAACCTTGCCTATAGCGGACGAGGTCCACTGGTCCCGGCCGAGCGCCATTATAAACATACAGAAAATCATTGGATATAGCAGACTCGCATATAACGGATTTTCGGATATAACAGACAACTATTTTGGTCCGGAGAGCCACTTTTAGCTGTAATTTTCTTCTGCTATAATGGACATGCAGGCTCCGTCTACAAGGCGCGTGGCATGCCAGTGATATAGTATCAAAATGCAGCCCAGTGTTCTGGTTTTGCAATCATTTCGTGCCATACCAATGTTTTGCTGAGTTTTGTTCTTGATGTTGCTGATATGCTTGCGCAGTGACTGTTGTTCATTGATTGAATGTTGTTTCAAAGATGACCTAAATAAAGTTTTTTTAAAAATGCAACTCTGAATATAACGGACCATTTTTTCAGGTCCCTTGAAGTCCGTTATAACGAGATTATACTGTATTATACTGTTGCTTCTCATATGTTCTGTATTTCATCACTTAATTGTTCAGTTCTCTTATTTTGTGAACCGCCTAGAACTCTTTGGGTGTTGGCGGTATAGAAAAATAAAGTTATTATTATAAAGTTATTATTTTAACATCCTTGAAGAGATATAATAATAATAACTTTATTTTTATATACCACAATACCATAAGCAGTTCAGAGCGGTTTACAGAGAAAGAGACTGTATACAGACAGCGATATTACAAAAAAACTTTCAAATTACATTAGCATGTTAAGATTAGTCAAATTTATCTAGAAGCATTTTAAAGATGCATCCAAAGAACAGGCTAGAGCCCAAGAGATGCATGCAGGCAGAGCCATGGTTATACTTGGTTCTCTTGGAAATATTCGAGATTGTTTGTTTAGTTTCAGGGGGGGCGGCTACCTGGGTGAGGACACTGGGAGTGAACTTATTAGCATTTCCGTAATGGCATTGCTTTCTCTGTTGAGCAGCTGATTTGTGTGGGAGTGATTAGCACTGTATGAGAGGGGAGGGGCTGGGTAATCAGTCAGGTGATGCTTAATATGTCTATGATGCAGCTAAATCTAGGTTAATGCAAACAGGGAAAAGTGAGATATTGGAATATTAATGGTCTTAACATGGGTTAAAAAAAAAAAAGCAAAGTTTTTAAAGAGCTGGGAAGGCTTAAGTGGGATATTTTTACAGGAGACCTACCTTAGGGGTAGGGGCACATACTGGATCACAGACACTATGGTGTAGTCTTAACCCATTAGGATAAAAATTGTACCAAATCTGGGGGTATAGCAATTCTCTTTCAAAAAAAATTGTTTTTAGAATTCAGGATCAATATATGGACCAAGAGGGCAAGTGTCTAGCAGCAAGGGGATTGTATCAGGGTCAGATGGTAACTTTGGTTAATTCATATGCCCCCAATTATGGACAGGCCCAATTTTACAAAGGATTACAAAAAGCTTTGGGAGATTTTGTGAAGGGAATGCTTATTATAGGTGGTGACTGTAATAAGGCTCTGAACGCATAGTTGGATCATTTCAAAGGGGGCCAGGAATATAGCAGAATACACCGAAGAGCCTTATTATACGTATTTGATGGGGCATTTAGAAATTGTGAACAGATAGAGACTCTTGCATGGATTGCAGAGGAACTACCGTATTTTCACGCAAATAACGCGCACCCGTATAAAACGCGCACACGGGTATAGCGCGCAGAAATCACGATGATATGTACAAAAACTTTGGTATACCGCGCTCACGGGTATACCGCGCATGCTGCCCGACGCTCCTTTCGCCCGCCCTGACTTTCCGTGCGCTGTCCCGACTCTCCGTTCACCCCCCCTGACTTCCGTGCACTGTCCCCCCTTGAAGGTCTGTCCCCATCCTGAAAGCCTGATGCACCCCCCGACGTCCGATACATCCCTCCCCCCCGAAGGACCGCCGACTCCCCAACAATATCGGGCCAGAAGGGAGCCCAAATCCTCCTGGCCACGGCGACCCCCTAACCCCACCCCGCACTACATTACGGGCAGGAGGGATCCCAGGCCCTCCTGCCCTCGACGCAAACCCCCCTCCCCCCAACGACCGCCCCCCCCCAAGAACCTCTGACCGCCCCCCAGCCGACCCGCGACCCCCACGACCCCCCCACCCCCCTTCCCCGTACCTTTGGTAGTTGGGCCAGAAGGGAGCCCAAACCTTCCTGGCCACGGCGATCCCCTAACCCCACCCCGCACTACATTACGGGCAGGAGGGATCCCAGGCCCTCCTGCCCTCGACGCAAACCCCCCTCCCCCCCAACGACCGCCCCCCCCAAGAACCTCCGACCGCCCCCCCAGCCGACCCGCGACCCCTCTGGAGACCCCCACGACCCCCCCACCCCCCTTCCCCGTACCTTTGGTAGTTGGCCGGACAGACGGGAGCCAAACCCGCCTGTCCGGCAGGCAGCCAACGAAGGAATGAGACCGGATTGGCCCATCCATCCTAAAGCTCCGCCTACTGGTGGGGCCTAAGGCGCGTGGGCCAATCAGAATAGGCCCTGGAGCCTTAGGTCCCACCTGGGGGCGCGGCCTGAGGCACATGGTCGGGTTGGGCCCATGTGCCTCAGGCCGCGCCCCCAGGTGGGACCTAAGGCTCCAGGGCCTATTCTGATTGGCCCACGCGCCTTAGGCCCCACCAGTAGGCGGAGCTTTAGGATGGATGGGCCAATCCGGCCTCATTCCTTCGTTGGCTGCCTGCCGGACAGGCGGGTTTGGCTCCCGTCTGTCCGGCCAACTACCAAAGGTACGGGGAAGGGGGGTGGGGGGGTCGTGGGGGTCGCCAGGGGGATCGCGGGTCGGCTGGGGGGCGGTCGGAGGTTCTTGGGGGGGGGCGGTCGTTGGGGGGGAGGGGGGTTTGCGTCGAGGGCAGGAGGGCCTGGGATCCCTCCTGCCCGTAATGTAGTGCGGGGTGGGGTTAGGGGGTCGCCGTGGCCAGGAGGGTTTGGGCTCCCTTCTGGCCCAACTACCAAAGGTACGGGGAAGGGGGGTGGGGGGGTCGTGGGGGTCGCCAGGGGGGTCGCGGGTCGGCTGGGGGGGCGGTCGGAGGTTCTTGGGGGGGGGGGCGGTCGTTCGAGGGAGGGGGGTTTGCGTCGAGGGCAGGAGGGCCTGGGATCCCTCCTGCCCGTAATGTAGTGCGGGGTGGGGTTAGGGGGTCGCCGTGGCCAGGAGGGTTTGGGCTCCCTTCTGGCCCGATATTGTCGGGAAGTCGGCGGTCCTTCGGGGTGGGGGTGCGAGTGGTCCTGCCGGGGGGGGGGGGATGTATCGGACGTCGGGGAGTCGGCCGGGCAAGAGGGCTTGGGCTCCCTCTTGCTCCGATCGTGGATGCGGGTGCGGGTTGGAGCGCGTGCGAGCGGTCGTTCGGGGTGGGGGTGCGAGCGGTCTGGCCAGGAGGGTTTGGGCTCCCTTCTGGCCCGATATTGTCGGGAAGTCGGCGGTCCTTCGGGGTGGGGGTGCGAGTGGTCCTGCCGGGGGGGGGGGATGTATCGGACGTCGGGGAGTCGGCCGGGCAAGAGGGCTTGGGCTCCCTCTTGCTCCGATCGTGGATGCGGGTGCGGGTGGGAGCGCGTGCGAGCGGTCGTTCGGGGTGGGGGTGCGAGCGGTCCTGCTGGGGGGGTGAATCGGGCGTCGGGCGGGGTGGGAACTATGTTTTAAAACTTTTGTATACCGCGCTCACGCATATAACGCGCGAGGGGTATGCGCGGTAGGTAAAAACGCGTATAACGTGCGCGTTATATGCGTGAAAATACGGTATATATTCTATTCTCCTAATAATGATTCCTATTCCCATATTGATATGCTTTGGGCTCATCATAATATGTGGGATAAGATGTAGGGCTGGAATGAATTCATATTTCTGATCATACCCCAGTATAGGTTGGTTTTTCTGGTTTAGGAGGGGATGTGGGAAAGGTTTTTGGCAGCTCAATGAGTCTCTAGCAAGAGATTTACATGTTTGTCAAGAAGTCCTCTCTACTAAGGGCTCCTTTTACTAAGCTGCGTTAGGGCATTAACGCGCGGAATAGCACGTGCTGAATTGCCGCACGTGCTAGACCTTAACACCAGCGTAGCGCATGGTGTAGCGTGCGGTAATATCCTGCGTGCGCTATAAACGCTAGCGCACCTTAGTAAAAGGAGCCCTAAGTTTTTAATGTTAAATAATATTTTATTTATTTAAAAAATTTCTATACCGTTTAAAACTAAACGGTTTACATAATTTACATACAGAATTTTGTAAAAACATAATAAAACAGATACACACACAATTATCAGAAATCATATCTACAAACTAATACTATAGCTTATATAATGAATCGTGAATAATTCATCAACTATGCAGAGAGGAAAATTATTGGCTAAAAAAGGCATCTACAAATAATTGTGTCTGAGTAATTTTCTAAATATGCCTTTTTCACTACAGTTTCGTATTTAGCCTACAAGAGAGCTCCATATTTTAACTCCTGCATAGTGAAGTTAGTGAAAGCATGCTTTGGGATGCCCTCAAGGTAGTGATTCAGGGGATATTTAATAAATGGGGTGCCTGTATAAAGAAATGGTGCGACAGCTGTCTTTTAAGGATAGAAAGACAATATATGCAGTCACATGATCTGCAAGTTTTGTTAGAGCTGCAGAACATACAAACTGAACTTAGTAAGTTCCAGACTGAAGTGATTAACTTTAAGAGAAAGAAGATAAAACAGAAATTTTTTGAATTTAGTAATAAGTTGGGCCACCCAGATATGGCAACAGAGCAGTGGGGCACCTTACAGGGCACTGCTGTGAACTTCACAAAAAGGTTGCCAAATAAACATCTCACCAGAGCTCCCTTGTAGGATATAGTGAGCCCCCCAAAAAAACACCCCAAAACTTACTATACCCACCTGTCTACAACCCCAATAACCCTTATGGCTGCAGATATATGGCAGTACAGTAGGCTTTGGGGGAATTTTGGTGGGCACACGTTACACCATAAATGTAGTGGTTTGATTGGCTTATGGGCCTGGGTCCTTCTCTCTATGGTTCACTAGCCCCCCACCCTCACTCCCAGGCTATTTAAGACACTTGTGTGCAGCTCTACTAGGCTTTCCTATACCAGATGCTGATGTTCTGGAGGCAGATATATACTTTTGTATTCTGATCTTTGCGAGGGTGTGAGGGGGTAAGTGAACACTGAGGGAGTGTGTGTGGGTCTTTACTTTGACTCTGTAGTGGTTATCTGTCACTTTGGATACTTTTGGGGCACTTATACCTGTTTTTACATCGTCTTAACTCACAATGGGGCTGGGAGAAACACTAACTACATGGGTCAATGACTGGCTGAGTGGCAGACTTCAGAGGGTGGTAGTTAACGGTACCCTCTCTAAAACATCGGAGGTGACCAGTGGAGTACCGCAGGGCTCAGTCTTGGGCCCGCTCCTTTTCAACATATTCATAGGGGACCTAACTCAGGGGCTTCTAGGTAAGATAACGTTATTCACTGACGACGCCAAACTATGCAATATAGTGAGAGACGGCAATTCACCCGATAGTATGACACAGGACCTACATTTGTTGGAGCTTTGGTCCTCGACCTGGCAGCTGGGCTTCAACGCTATGAAATGCAAGATCATGCACCTCAGCAGCAGAAATCCGTGCAGAACTTACATCTTGAATGGTGAGACCTTAGCTAGAACTTCAACAGAATGAGACATGGGAGTGATCATTAGCGCAGACATGAAAACTGCAGTTCATGTGAAGAAGGCTTCATCTAAGGCAAGACAGTTGTTAGGTTGCATCCGCAGGAGTTTCGTCAGCCGGAAGCCTGAAGTCATAATGTCATTATACAGAACCATGGTGAGACCTCATTTGGAATACTGTGTGCAATTCTGGAGGCCACACTACCGAAAAGATATGCTGAGAGTAGAGTCGGTGCAACGGATGGCTACCAGGATGGTCTCGGGGCTCAAGACTCTATCGTACGAGGTACGGCTGAAAAATTTGCGGCTGTACTCACTCGAGGAACATAGGGAGAGAGGAGACATGATCGAGACGTTTAAGTATATTACCGGCCGTATCGATTTGGAAGAAGAGATTCTCTTTCTCAAAGGACCCTCAGCCACAAGAGGGCATCCGCTCAAACTCAGGGGCGGGAAATTTCATAGCGACACCAGGAAATATTTCTTCACTGAGAGAGTGGTTGATCCTTGGAACGAGCTCCCGGTGCAGGTAATCGAGGCAAACAGCGTGCAAGAATTTAAGAGCAAATGGGATGCCCATGTAGGATCCCTTAGAGGGTTAAGCCAAGGGAACCTGTCACCAGGAGTGGAATCCCTAGGATAGTAGACTTGGGGGTGGGTCAGTAGAGTAGGCAGACCTGATGGGCTATGGCCCTTATCTGCCGTCATCTTCTATGTTTCTATGTAACATATAAGTTCTGTCCAGGAAGTCTCGTAAAACCTTCGATTATCCCTGCAGGACTTTTATTTTCTTTATTCAATTCATTTTTACTACTTCAGTTTTGTTTTCTTTTCACGGGTTTTCTTAAAAAAAAACCCCACAAAGAAACAAAAAAACAGAACTTTACCGTCAAAGGCCACTTTCGTCTGTGGCAGCAGCTTCTCTGACGGTAGTTACGATTTTTGTTACTGGCCTTTTCTAAGGTTGGCAGCTTTCTTCTTAATTTATTCATTAAATAATTATTTTTTTCGTGCCCTTTTTTTTCTGTCAGGAACAGTTCTTCGGCGCTAACATAGAAGGTGCCATGTCTGTGTAGCCTTCGATGTTGAAAGCATCGAAATCGCAGGATATTCTGGCATCGGGAAGCCAGCTAAGAGGCCATCTGCTTCCCAACAAGCATCACAGGTCTCTACAGCATCAACTCAGTCAATACAGACCAAACAACGATGCTACCGCTCCCCAGCTTCACAGGTTGTCTCACCTTCAAGGTGTGCTTCCTCGCCGAGGACACCCAAACCAAGGAAACCTGCTGCTCCATTGGTACTGGCTGTTCAGCCTTCAGTACCGGTGCCTTCATTTTGGGAGTAATTCAATTAGTTACTCGAGAGGGAGTTTGATACTGTGTTTCAGCTGCTACCGATGACACAATTCACTCCCTCGGTACCAGCCCAACTTGAGCATAGTGTTATGAGACCTAAAGGTACCAGTGTCAGCTGTACAGTGGAGTATCGATCATCTCTTGTGAGGCATCATCACTACTCTTTTCGACGACGTTCACCCTCCAGTCATTGTTCTTCGGATCGATGTTCCAAATCTTCTCGTTGATGTTCTTCCTCAAAGGATTGATCTTCCACTTTGAAGCATCGCTGATCCTCTTCAAGGCATTCATCGCATTGATTTCAAGCTCTGAAACTAAAAAAGTATAAGCATCAAACCTCGTCCACCTCTTCAGGGGATCGGTACTGGAGATGTCAAAAGCTTTTCATGTGCATTGCTCTCAGTGCACTCCATCTCCAAGTCTTCTATATCAGTGGTTCCCAACCCTATCCTGGGGGACCACCAGCCAGTTAGGTTTTCAAGATACCCCTAATGAATATGCATGAGAGAGATTTGCATATAATGGAAGTGACAGGAATGCAAATCTCTCTTATGCATATTCATTAGGGGTATCTTTGAAACCCGACTGGCTGGTGGTCCCCCAGGACAGGGTTGGGAACCACTGTTCTATATGACTTAGAATTACGCTCTACCTCAGACTGTTTTCCTACTTTGTCTGCTCCTGAGTCTTGTAGTCTTTCCTCATAATAGTCGCCACAGAACTCACCTCCTAGGAGAAAATCTCCTTCAGAGAAACTTTCTTTTGCCAGATACATCAGGCAGTTAGGTAAAGCTCTGCCTGTTAAAATGGAGGCTGGCACTGCTAATAGTTTGGAGGTCTTGGATTATGGAGGTATTTGGAGGCCTTGGATTATAATGAACCTCCTAAAGAATTCCTTAAGTTACCACTTCATGGAACTCTCAAGGAGACTCTTCTTAAAAATTGGGGAACACCTTTGAATATTGTGGTAGCTCCAAGAAAACTTGACTCTTTATACAGGATTTTTTTTCTTGTCCAGGGTTTGATAGACCACAGCTTCAACATCAATCATAAGTGGTAGAATCAACCCTTAAAAAAATCTTCTACTACCATGAGGGCCGTACTATGGACAAATTTGGTTGTGGTCTTTACCAAAATACCATACTGGCGAGCAGGACCTTAATTACAATTTTTATTTTTCCTGTTATTTGAAGCGCTTGATCAGACAATAACCTAATTTTGACCAATATATTCCTTCACACTACCTTGCAGAACACCAACAGATCGTATTTACTCTGAAACACACTAGACAATAATATATAGCAAGGTTAGCCTATGATGCTTTTGAGATGTCACTAGAGCATCAGCTATCTCTATTGTAATGAGATGCCTAGATTGGCTAAGATTCTCTAATATGGATGTTAATCTTTAGGATTGATTAGCCAATATTCCTTGTTTAGGAGATGAGCTGTTTGGGGATTCCATTGAAGGACCTACACAAAAGTTAACACTGCATGAAATCAATTGGGATTCTTTGGTCAAACCAAAGGCAAAGCCTTCCACTTCAAGACAGTCAACCAAGCCTTCTTATTCATATCAGAGACATTACACTGCTAAACAACCTGTTTCTAGACAACCTCCTCAGAAAAAGCAGAAACAGCATTGCTCTCAGCAGCCTCAATCAGCAGCTCCTCAAAAGCCTACTGGAAGCAAGGCAGCTGGTCCGACTCCCTCTGGTCAGATCACTCCCTATACACCCTCTCAATAGGATGCCAACAAAAAAACCCAAAAACCAACAAAACCAGAATGATCAAAACCCACACTTCCAGAGGAAAAATTGACCCAGTGGAATTCTGGTCCCGCTTCGAAACATACACCAAACAAACCGAAGAAACGGAAAAAATCATGACCTCATGGATCGTGGATAGCACGAACATACTAAACGAAATAGCCCCCATGAAGACCCGCAGAATAAGAAACTCAAACCAAGAAGGCTGGTTCGATTTAGAACTACTGCTATTAAAAAAGGAGCTCAGAAAAACAGAAAGACTATGGCAAAAATCAGGAACCCAAGAACATAGACTGGCCTGGAGACAAAAATTAAAAAACTACAAAAACCTTACCAACGAAAAAAGAAAAAACTTTTACTCCCACAAAATTGGCAACATTAAAACCAACAGTAGTAACCTCTTTAAATTGGTTAACAACCTATACAACATCGAAACCATCACAAACATCTATGAAGAACCCACTATAACTACCAACGCCCTCGCAGACTTCTTCAACACCAAAACTCAAAAACTAAGATCAACTTTACCCACCAAGATGAATCCCCTCGAACTATTTCCCATTCTCCCAGACCCCGATACATCTAACCCAAACCCAGGATCCATAACAGACCTTAGCTGGAAACAATTCTCAACAACAGACTGGCAAACCTTTAACACCAACTACAATAAATACACCCACTCCTTCTGCAAATTGGACACATGCCCACCATATATCATGAAAACTACCCCATGCCACTTCAAAGCAAACATGATGACATGGGTCAACCACCTACTATCTACAGGAAACTTCCCACCAGAGCAAGGACATATTCTGATAACCCCAATTATAAAAAACGCAAAAGAATCACCAAATTCCCCATCTAATTACAGACCGATCGCAAACATCCCCCTTTTCACCAAAATAGCAGAAGGGGTGGTAAATACTGAACTCTCCACATACCTAGAAAAATTCAACATCCTCAGCGACAATCAATCAGGCTTTCGCACGGACCACAGCACTGAAACCATAATAGCCTCCCTCCTCGACTATCTTCACACGCTCTTCAGTCTAGGCTCAAGTGCCTTGATCATACAGCTAGACCTAAGCAGTGCCTTTGACCTGGTCGACCACACCATACTCCTCGAATGCCTGGCACACATTGGCATATCCGATCAGGTCCTCAACTGGTTCCAGGGGTTCCTAAAAAATAGATCCTACAAGGTACTCAAGGACAACACTATCTCACATAGCTGGGACAACACCTGTGGCGTCCCGCAGGGCTCCCCCCTATCCCCCACTCTATTCAACATCTACCTGGCCTCCCTAGGCAACCTCCTTCACACCCTCAAACTCAAATTTTTCATCTATGCAGACGACATCACAATAGCCATCCCCCTTACCAATTTCACACCAGAACTACTTGACTACATTACAAATATTTTCAACCAGATTGAACGTTGGATGCTATCGTTCAGGCTGAAACTAAACCCGGACAAAACAAAATTTTTTCTAGCCACCCCCAAGGAAAAAATCAAAAACACCACAATTCATCTGAAAGGAATGACTTTCCCCCTAGAACCCACCTTAAAAATACTGGGAGTCATCCTAGACAAAAACCTATCCTTAGAAAACAACACAGACCTCATTGTCAGGAAATGTTTCATGGTACTTTGGAAACTCCCTACCATAAAAAAATTCTTCAATGACACCTCCTTCCGCCTACTAGTACAATCCTCCATTCTCAGCATTCTGGACTACTGCAACATTATCTATCTGAGCGCCACAAAGAAAACCACCAGGAGACTAAAAACGATCCAAAACACCGCCATTCGCCTCATCTATGGCCTGAAGAAATGGGAACACATCACCCCATACTACAACCAACTTCACTGGCTGCAATTCGAATCCAGAGTTCTTTTCAAATTCGCATGCATATGCTACAAATCGATAAATGGTCTTTCGCCAAGATACATCACTCCCCACTTAAATCTTCACTGCACCAATAAGAAATCCCGCAGAATTCAGCTGTTCGCATTCCCTTCGCTAAAGCTTTGTCAACTCAAAAGATTCCTAGATAAAACCCTCGTCTTCCAAGCAGCCAAGATGAACCCATGGCTAGCCCAAATGATACCCGAGGCCCCACCTACCTCGACTTCAGAAAATCACTCAAAACCTACCTTTACAGCAAACAAGACCCTTAACCGACCCTTCAGATAATCTCAGGGCCCCTCACCCGACTCTTCTCCTTCATGATAGCTCCTATCTCCCCTTGCTTCTCCTACCCACTTCCTTCCTCATCCACCAAGTCTGACCAAATCAGTTGTAAATCCGATAAACTTGTTGTAATTCTGCCCTCTTCATCTACGAAGTTGGCTAAATTTGTTGTAAACTTCCCTTTTTCATCTGCCAAGTTTGGCAACAGTTGTTGTAAATCCGATAAATTTGTTGTAAATCTACAAGTCTATGCGGATCCTAATCTAATTTATTGTAAACCGCCTAGAACTCGCTGGGTATGGCGGTATATAAGAATAAAATTATTATTATTATTATTATTACCCAGTCTACACGCTTCTTGAGAGCACAGCCACTGTTCCTATCTCAGCCTCTTCCTCAACTAATTGGAGGTCATCTGCAAATTTATTACCAGCGTTGGACCCTGATCACAATGGATTCCTGGGTTCTCAAGGTAATCAAGGAAAGCTACTTTCTTCATTTTCTTACCATACCTCCAAATCATCCTCCAAGAGAGTCTTCTTCCAATCCTCAGTAGAAGTCCTTTCTTCTTTGAGAAGTAAAAGCTCTTCTTCAATTAAATGTTATAGAGGTAGTATCCCCTTCCCAGAAGAATCAGGGTTTTTACTCAAGGTATTTTTTCATTCCGAAAAAGATGGGAGCGATCCTTGACTTCCAACACCTCAACAAGTTCCTAGTAAAAGAAAAGTTTTGAATGTTGTCTCTAGGAACTCTGTATCCCTGTTAGAGCAAAATGATTGGCTAAAATCTCTAGATCTCAAAGAGGCTTATACTCGCATACCAATTCATCCTGCTCACATACAATTTCTGCAATTTCAAATTGCCTATCAGACTCTTCCCTCCCTTCCCTCCAGCCCATGCAGCAAATTTTTTCTCTCGAAAAACTGGGTTTGTTCACCCTCGAGAAGAGAAGACTGAGAGGGGATATGATAGAGACTTTAAAAATACTAAAAGGTTTTGACAAAGTAGAGCAAGAAGCATCATTGTTCACATTGTTTAATGTGACTCGGACAAGAGATCTTGGCCTGAAACTGAGGGGCAACAGACCCAAGACTAATGTCAGGAAGTTCTGTTTCACACAGCGAGTGGTGAACGCTTGGAATGCTCTCACGGAGGAGGTTGTGAGGGAGACCACCATTCTGGGATTCAAGGGCAAATTGGATGCACACCTTCTTGCGAATCACATTGAAGGATACGGGTAAACAGGGTCTTCCTCAGGGAGCACCTAGCTTGGCCTCCGCGTGTGCGGGTCGCCGGACTAGATGGACCTAAGGTCTGATCCGGTGAAGGCATTTCTTATGTTCTTATTTAAATTAGGAAAAAAATATTTGTATAAGAAAAGGACTATTTATTGGCCAATGATAATGGTCCACATAATGTTTCCTGCTACAAATTAATGACTGGCTGTGGAGTGGTGGGGCTGAGGCCGTGAAATATATTAATATTTTATTTGGATATTTTAGTAATTGTGGAGTTGACATTCATATTCCGGATTTAAAAATAGAGTTAAAGTATTCTACATCATTATTTTGGAGCTATGGTGAAATGCATAGCATTTTTTGCTTTATTTTAGTCATTTTAATGTTTGGAAAATTCAAATTTTTGATTTGACTTTGCTAAGAGGCCCTTTTACTAAAGTGCACTGAAAAATCTGAGCATGAGTCGTTTGTCTCATTCCCAGAATGGTTGGTGTTATTGGGAGAGGCTCCCGCACTTTTCCTCATTGAAAAACGAAAGGGAAATAAGGTATGGCAGGTCATGTACTATTGTTGCCATTAACTTACATGATCTGTAAAATATTAATATTAAGGACTCCCAAGTTAAGTCTTCATTATTTGATTAGGACTGCTGGGGATGATGGACCACTGGTCTGACTCAGCAGTGGCAATTCTTATGTTCTTATTTATAATGACCGGGGTTGCCATTCAACAAATTACATACAATTGGAAAAACTGGAGTAGATTAAACTATAATTTTTGGTGGAATTCCCTATGTCATATATATAAAATGGAAAGATATATTGCAATACAGCGTGGGTGTTTTAGAAAATTTCAAGATGTGTAGGAGCCATTAACAAAATATTGCAATGATTAAATGATTCTTTTCCCTTGATTTACAGGTTCAATTACGAGGGGGCAGGGGGAATAATTTTATTATTTTATTAATGTATATTGTACATTGTATTTGATTATATAATAGGAAGGGTTGGGGAGGGTGGGGGTTAATAGCATTTTATGTGTACTCTTGATGACTATTAAGTGATATATTTATGATCTATTTTTTATATTATATTGATGCACTTATTGTACGTTTAAAAATGAATAAAGAATTAAAAAAAAAAAAAAAAAAAAAAAGGATTTACTAATCAGAACGCACTAGCCAGCTAGCACAGGAATACCCACTTTTTGTCTATTACATGCACCCTTTACCAAAAATTTTTTTTAATAGTTAATACATACTTAGCTCATAAAAACAGGCAAAATACTGCAAAACCCTTTCCTACGATCGCGGTAGCCTCTTTTCCCATGATCATGTTTTTGATGTAATGTTTTTGAAGTTATTTATCAAATCAGTGTTATGTTTTACTTTTTTGATCCATGATGAGCTGCCTTTATTTTTAAAAAAATGTGTTTATATATAGTAGATTCTGCATTCCAGCATTTTTAAGCAAAAAAAATTAAAAATTTAGGGACCTTTTTACTAAGCAGCAGTAAGTACTAATGTGCTTACCATTGTTTTAAAACAGATCTAGCAAGCTGTGATCAGGAGCCATCCTCTAACTACGGGATTGGCACACTATCCACACACTAAAAACTTATTTTTTTCTTTAGCTGGGGGGCACAGAGTTGGCTTGCCCTGTGCAAATCAGAACGATTAGTACAGCATTAGAGTGGGATCCCTTAGGGCCAGATTCTATAAATGGTGCTGTAAGTTAGCCAGCGGTAGGTGCCATACCATCATGTGACGAGTCGAGCAATCTTTTCCCTTCACGTCGCCAGAACCTGCAGTGCTCCGAGCCAGGTTTTCTAACAACCCTTTCTGTATTCACTTCTAGACACTCTTAAAATGTATAATGAACACTTTTATTGATGTACAGGACCAGAGTCTGTTCCTTCACAAGCTCAGAGAAACCAAAACTCTATACTTTTAAGTTCAGTCTCTTAGTCCAGTGTAACAGTTTGTTCTATAGACAGTACTTAATCAGTTAATCAGCTCTTAGCAATTTCAAAACCTGTGTGGCTTACCTCAGCCACACCAGATATTAGCTGTTCCTTTCCCAGCAGTGTTAGGCTCTTCAGCACACAACCTCAACCAAATAATAATTGGCTTACCTTAGCCAACACATTTACTGTCCAAGCTTCCAATTCCTTCAGCAGGCTTCTCATCCAGCAAAGCACACCACCATCCACCATATCAGCTCTTCCAAGCAGTCTTTGTCAGACTTTCCCTGGGATTCTCCTTAACCCACAGTTTCTGAGCCTTCTCTGCTCAGGGAAGTCTTTGTGGAGGCTCTAACCTTCCCACAGGTACTCTCTACTAGGGACCTCTCATGGGGACCTCCCAGAATGAATCCCAGGGTGGGCATATGAAGCTCTTCCTGCCTGGGTTCCACCCCATGACTCATCAGGGTAGCCTGTTCATGCATTTCAGTGCCACCTGCTAGATGAGGGTTGAGCTCTGAGCTACAAAGCTCAATGCATCTTGGACCCTGTAGTTCAGCGCCACCTGCTGGATGAGTATTGAACTCTGAACTACAGAGCTCAATGCATTCTGGACCCTTTAGTTTACCCACTAATTGGCCAGTGCCTTCTACTGCCCACCAACATAACAACATCACTCATAAGGGAGAATTCCCGACTCCCTCACACACACCTAATTTAATTGCTTTAATTGTTTTTAATCATTAAAAAAAAAAAAAACCTCCAGAAGGTAGGCATCAAAATCATGTCTAACGGCACATAAGGTCCAAAATAGGTATGTTTAGGGGCAGAGATTACCTTAGGTGCCATTGACTTGATTCTCAAAAGAACTTAAAACAAACCAATCTCCAGTCCCACTCCCAAGCTGTCTAATTCCTTATAGAAACATAGAAACATAGAAAGATGACGGCAGAAAAGGGCTATAGACCATCAAGTCTGCCCACTCTACTGACCCCCCCCCCCCTTTTAGGTCTGGGTGCTAATGTCCTAGTTCCTTATCTCGACCCTCGTAAGGATCCCACTGGATGTCCCATTTATTCTTAAAGTCAAGCACGCTGGTGGCCTTGATCACCTGTACTGGAAGCTTGTTCCAGTGATCTACTACTCTTTCTGTGAAGAAATACTTCCTGGTGTCACCATTAAATTTCCCTCCTCTGAGTTTGAGCGGGTGTCCCCTTGTGACCGAGGGTCCTCTGGGAAAGAAGATGTCGTCTTCCCCTTCGACATGTCCTGTGATGTATTTAAATGTCTCAATCATGTCCCCCCTTTCCCTGCGTTCCTCTAGAGTGTAGAGCTGCAATTTGTTTAGTCTTTCTTCATACGAGAGACCTTTGAGCCCCGAGATCATCCGCTGAACCGACTCAACTCTAAGCACGTCTTTACGGTAATGTGACCTCCAGAATTGCAAAACATTGGTTTGGCAAAACATTGGTTTGGCAGAACATTGGTTAGGCCATGGCACCAATGACTTATCCCACTCCACTATCTATGCAAGCTGTTATGTGCTGGGTCTAAGGAAGCCTGGACGCTGTTCCCCCTGCTCTCCCACAGAGAAGAAATTTTGCAGGAAGGAATGGATATTTTGACCCCACAGAGTCAAGCGAAGCTAGAGGCACTGCTTTTGTCTGTCTCTATGATTTACAATATTTATAATACTTCAGTGATCTGTTTATTGTTCTGGTGTAATAAATTGATATACAGTATTAGATATTGTGGTAAATCATGACCACAAAAGTAAACACAAGTCACCACACAAAAATAGTATTTTAGTGATGCAGATCCTATAACTATAGGCAGTGTATTTGATACTGCTACTTTATTTATTTATTTAAAAACTAGTCTTTAAGCCCGTTACATTAACGGGTGCTAGAATAGATGTGTGTGGCTGCCTTTCTTTCTTTCTCTCTCTATCCTTGGTCGCTTTCTGACTGTCTTTCTTTCTTTCTGTCTTTCTCTTTCCTTGGCTGTCCACCACCACCCCTTGCCTGCTCCCCCTGTTCAGCAGTAGCCCTTCTCCCTTCCTTTTACCTCCCCCATGTTAGCAGCACCCCTTCCCTGCCCCCCCTGTCCAGCAGCCCCTCTTCCTTCATTTTACCTCCCCCCTGTCTAGCAGCACCCCTTCACTGCTTCCCCTGTCCAGCAGCAGTAGCCCTTCTCCCTTCATTTTACCTCCCCCCTGTCCAGCAGTACCTCTTCCCTGCTCCCCCTGTCCAGAAGTAGGCCTTCTCCCTTCCTTTTACCTCCCCCCTGTCCAGCAGCACCTCTTCCCTGCTCCCCCTGTCCAACACAGCCCTTCTCCTTTTGTTTTACCTCCCCCCTGTCCAGCAGCACCTCTTCCCTGCTCCTCCTGTCCAGCAGTAGGCCTTCTCCCTTCCTTTTACCTCCCCCCTGTCCAGCAGCACCCCTTACCTGATCCCCCTGTCCAGTAGTACCCCTTCTCCTTTCCCTGCTCCCACTGTCCAGCATCCGCTAGCCCGGGCAGCCTTGGGACTTGTGCTAGGCCGGCCCATCTCGCATTATCGAAGTGGGCCAGCCTAGCAAATGCCCCGCAGCTGCTGCGTTTGCTGTTCTGGGGTTGAGAAGAGGCATCCCAAAAGTGACAGCGCAGGAATCAAACTGCCACCGCCGCTGAAATCGCTGCACGCACCATAAGCCAGCACAAGCCAGCATACGCGCCTCAAGCTGGTGCAAGTGCTGCACATAGAACACGGCCATGGAAGCAGAAATCATGGCAGCAGGGATCATGCCGTTTTAACTATGCATGCGCGGGTAAGGGTTTTATTATATTAGATTTATAGTCCACATATTCAACAATTCTATACTTCCTACTAATTAGCTTATATCTGGAAGCTGGGTCAACTGTTATACTTATGGATATTATTTCTCAGGAAAGCCAAAACAATTAAAATGTAAGGGACCCTTTTATTAAAGCTTTGTGCATGCTAAAGGACACAATTAAAACATGATTAACAAACTTGCACATATGTGGCAGGGATATTAAAAGCATATTATAAAATTACCAAAATTTGGCTCCCCTTTTATCTACCAAATACACTAAGGAGTATATATCAATGAAATTCCCATGTTAAAAAGAGTTGCACAGAGATCAGTCAGGGACCATCATCGCACCTTTACTGTCCTTCAGTTACCTCCCACAAGGTAACTACCACTTTTTAGAGGCAATTTTCTTCAATAACTAAAGTATATAAAAAGTAGTATCCTTTATCAGTTTCGTATTTAGCCTACAGTTTATACCAGTGATGGAGAGTCAAAGACTCGATCCCCAAAACATCATACCAAACTTACTAACTGTTAACCAGAGCAACCTTTCACAGGGACGGCATAATAATAATTATTATTTTATTTTTATATACCGCCAAACCTTCAGTTCGAGGTGGTTTACAATAAGAAAAAGCTGGACATAAAGCAAATTACAATATTCGTCAAATGGTTTCCCAGAAAGAATACAAATTACAATTAATTCAAAATCAGAATCAAAATTAATTAATTAGTCTCAAAGGCAGTGCCAAATAAGTAGAAGTAAAAGTATAATAAATAAGAATCATGCTCATTCCACTCCACAAAAAGGGATGCAGGACAGAGGCTGAAAACTACAGACCGGTGAGTCTCACATCAATAATGTGTAAAATTATGGAAACATTAATCAAACACAAATTAGATACAATCCTGAATGACGAGAATCTACGAGACCCCCATCAACATGGATTTACAATGGGAAGGTCCTGCCAGTCCAATCTGATCAGCTTCTTTGACTGGGTAACTGGGGGAGTCCCTGGACGTCGTATACTTGGACTTCAGTAAGGCTTCTGATATTGTCCCACACCGCAGGTTATTGAGCAAGATGAGTTCAATGGGATTAGGAAAAACGTTAACTGCATGGGTAAAAGACTGGTTCAGTGGTAGACTTCAGAGGGTGGTGGTGAACGGTATTCTCTCCGAAACGTCAGAAGTGATCAGTGGAGTGCTGCAGGGTTCGGTCTTGGGTCCGATCCTATTTAATATTTTTGTAAGGGACCTGGCTCAAGGGCTTCGAGGAAAAATTGCATTATTCACCGATGACGCCAAACTATGCAACATAGTAGGCAAAAGCACAGTGCCCGACTGCATGACGCAGGACCTACTCTTACTGGAACATTGGTCTTCAACTTGGCAACTAAGTTTTAATGCCAAAAAGTGTAAGGTCATGCACCTTGGCAACAGAAATCCATGCAGAACTTACACCCTAAATGGTGAGACCTTAGCAAGAACTACAACAGAACGGGATTTGGGAGTAATCATTAGCGAAGACATGAAGTCTGCCAATCAAGTGGAGAAAGCTTCATCCAAGGCTAGACAAATGATGGGTTGTATCCGAAGAAGCTTCGTCAGCCGGAAGACCGAAGTTATAATGCCGTTGTACAGATCCATGGTGAGACCTCATCTGGAATATTGTGTACAATTCTGGAGACCGCATTATCAAAAAGATGTGCAGAGAATGGAATCGGTTCAGCGAATGGCCACCAGGATGGTCTCAGGACTCAAGGATCTCCCGTATGAGGAAAGGCTGGGTAAGTTGCAGCTATAATCACTCAAGGAGTGTAGAGAGAGGGGAGACATGATTGAGATGGGCCGTATTGAGGTAGAAGAGGATATCTTTTTTCTTAAAGAACCTACGGCGACAAGAGAACATCCGTTGAAACTCAGGGGTGGGAGATTTCATAGTGACAGCAGGAAGTACTTCTTCACCGAAAGGGTGGTTGATCATTGGAATAGTCTTCCACGGCAGGTAATTCAGGCCAGCAGCACGCTGGACTTTAAGAGAAAATGGGATAAGCATGTGGGATCACTTCAGGGAAGAATTTAGGGGGTGGGTCATTAGAGTGGGCAGACTTGTTGGGCCGTGGCCCTTTTCTGCCATCATCTTCTATGTTTCTAAAAGATTAAAAAAATACAATTAAGTCAAAAAATTTTCAAACAAATAAGTTTTAAAAAGTTTTAGAAATAAGTAAATTGAGTTTGATGGATAAGAGCATTCCAGTAAGAATTCATTGTAGCAGCCTGAAATGCCAGAGTTTTCCCAAAAAATCTCTTTATTACAACATGCTTTTGCTGAAGGAAACGAAAACCAGCATAATCTTTGTGTATTCTTGTTGACATACAGATTAAACACTGCACAAACCGCCACATCCATTTAAAAAGCACAAGACATTACAATGCCGTTGCTGGCCCTGAGAGTGAGCTCTGCTCTACAGCGCAGAACCCATCATATAATTGGGTCCTGTCACAAAGCACCCGGGAGGCTCAATGATCACTTCAGGTAAACCCGCAGTACTTCCCACAGCTACTGAATCTCAGCATTCAACCCACCCAGAGCCACAGTCCCTCACTGAAAAATAAATCTCTGTTCTTTTTGCTGCAAGCATACGGAGATATCACCCTTTCGGTTTTAAATTAATTTGCAACAAAACCACAATTTTTTATCAAGCCACTTTATGGGCTTTTTATTGCCAGCCACTACGGTAAAAGCTCCAATGCTCAAAGGCAACATATTCCAAACCTCCAAGCCTAAGACAAAGAACATAGAGCATCGAGTGCTGTCATGGACAATTTCTATGAATGTTGGGACAACTAAACGATTCTGCATGGATGTATGTATGGTGTCAGGAAATGCAAAAGGGAGCATGGTTCACCAGAGCTACAGATTTTAAAGACCAGCAACAGCCAGTAGAAAAAAGCACAATGGTCTCCAAGAATTGGCATGAAGAAGCAAACTTTAATAAAGTTTGTTCATCCACACCAATTCATGGGGCACGTTGTGCTTTTTTTTTCTGCTGAGCTTTGTCACTATGCTTTGGATCCCCTGTCTCCTGTAGCCAAAAATCAGAAACAGTAATTTATAAGTTATTCAATGAGATAGAGGTAGACAACAAACAGCTTTCAGAAGTGGGGGCACATTTCTTTTTGTTTTTTGCTCCTTTAAAGAATTTAATAGTAGTGCTCTAAACTTACCTTTGAATGAACTCTCACCAACTTTACTCTATTAAGACATAATATCTGGGATTGAAATCAAGTAGTGCATATTAACTATTTATTTATTCATTCAATTTTCTATACTGTTCTCCCAGGGGAGCTCAGAATGGTTTATATAAACGTATTCAGGTACCCAAGCATTTTTCCCTATCTGTCCCAGTGGGCTCACAATCTATCTAATGTACCTTGTCAATGGGGTACTAAGTGGCCTGCTCAAGGTTACAGTGGACAATGTAGGCCTGAACCCACAATCACAGGGTGCTGAGGCTGTAGTTATAATCTCTGCACCACACTCTGAGATATTGTATGGCATAAAATAGCAAGGCAACCATTGTCCGAAAGAGATGGCAAACATAGTTAACAAAGTATGGTGATACAACATGGTATGGTGAGCGTAGAATGGCAGAACATAGCACGGCAGGCATAGCTGACAAAGTGAAACATGATATGACAAAAATGGTAAGGCAGGGGCATAGCAATCATTGAGCTTGCCTGGCAACCATTGAGTGCCACCTAATGATAGGTGGCAACTGAACCCTCCCTTCTATGTGTCAAGGTCCTGCGCTCAGCTATTTACCTACCTACCTTGTCTTCCACAGCTGTAACATCAGACACAACAATAAAGACTGCCTCTTTAACCAGCAGGACCTATCATCTGCTGTGTCCCGTTGTACTAATGCAACTTCCTGTGGGCAGGATACAGCAGAGGAAAAGTCCTGCTGTCTCTAATGCTGTAGCTGTGGAGGATCTGGTTGGTGGGTAAATAGTTAAGCACAGGGGGGAAGATGCTGGACTTGAGGGGGCGCCGGACTCAGGGCAGCCTATCTCAGTCTTCCCACTCAGGGCCACTGAGTCCTAGTTATGCCACTAGTAGAAGGTTGCCACTAGATGTCACTGTGTGAAATTTAAAAAACACAACTTCAAAGTAAAGAAGGGAACTACTTGGGGACACTGTCAGAGGCAGTTTATTGTTAGTTCTAGCATTAACAGTAAAAGTTCTTGTTTTGCTAAACCATAGTATTTTTTATGCCAAGTAGCACTGCATAGATCTTGTTAGTGCTATTTATCACTTTTATCATTTGAAAGTTAATTACACCAGTCTCTCTTAAGAAAACCTTGTACCTAGCTCTTCCTGAAGTCAGCGTTGCAGAGTTAGGCTAAGTTAACATATTTGGACAAGTGTACAACTTTGGCATATTCTAATGTTGGGATCTTAAAAATCTACTGTGTTTTGAAGAACTATGCACTTATCATTGTGTACTCTAGCCATCTCCTTACTAGTGTACATCATGAAAAAAGAATGAAGTTTCCACCTTAATTGCCAGCTCCTTTTATTCACATTCCTCTCTCAGCTAGAATTGTGGAAGAGTATTGCTAAAAAAAAAAATCTGTACAATAGAACATTCATTAGGCCCCAGCAAAGCACACAAAAGGCGGCTTTGGAAAGCGTAAATGCAAGAGCTTAATTTGCAGGTGGAGAGTAGATAAAAGGTGCTGACGCTTCTATTATTCTCCCTCTTAGGTGACCCTTACCCGGTTCAACTGATTCCAACTACCATGGCAGCTGCAGCCTCAGCAACACCAGGCTTAGGCCCACTCCAATTGCAGGTATGTCTGGAAATAACACAGACAAATCAGAAGTTAACTATATATAGCAAAGCTATCTTTTTTTCTCATAACATTTTTCTTTCAGGACAACAATTGTATATGTGCGAGCAGTTCTATTGTATCCTTTTTTTCCCAATGTATACATTATAGATAGCTAGAGCATATGTAACATCAGCAAACACACAAGTAGAAGGAAATTTTAATAATAAACACTTGTTTCTAAGATATTTGATATACCGCCTGTCAGTCTTCTAAGCGGTTTGTACATAATAAAAATAGGGTAACATATATTAAAACATACAGGACCTACTTGAACGATAAGATTAAGGTAATGAAGTACATTATAAAATATCCACAAAACTTTCAAAGTCTATGCTACCATTCATTTTTTAAAATATAATTATTCAAATGATCACTGCCTTTTAATTTAAGAATTTTAATATTAACAGCAAGTTTAAGACAATAAATAAGCCAAAATAAATAAAATCTAGTTAGCACATGATAGATAATTACACACTATGAAAACTTATTCTATAGTTGGCAGTAGAACAACAACAAAAAAAAATGTTTCAATTCATAATGATGTGCAGGAATTTTTACATTCAAAGAACACTGACTGAGTTTTAACTTACATATGTGCAGGTAGATTTTAGATTATGGGCTCCTTTTAGAAAGCTGTGGTAGTGGCTGCTGCTGCGGTAATCACTCATAGGGTTTTAATGTGTATCGGAGCATTTGCCACTTGGCAGCCACTACTGTTGCTTTTTTTAAGAGGGGGGGTATATTTTTAGAAAGGAATTTACATATTCAGACCAAGACATTGAGAATTCCCATAGTATTTTTGCAAGAGGCTCTGCCAAATATAGTCTGACTTGTAAAAAGAGCATGTCTAAGTTCCTCCATGTACAGAGAAAGCAGTGATTTTAGAAAGCCGCATGAGATGAAAACAAACATAGAAATGTCCCCACATACACATAGGAGCAACTTTCTAAAATCACTCTTTACTCAGTAAAGGGCCCCAATCCTATTATCAAAGCCCCCCCACCCCCCAACACACACACTCACACACAAGATATCTTCCTCCCCTCAGAATGATCCTACAGCAGCCATGCAACACTTTCTGAAATATCACTCCTCTGAGGCAACCATCCTATAACAGTCTCTCTCCCAGTGCAGCATACCTGTTGTAACCTCCCTACAGTAAACCCCAGGCAGGACCTCCTTATAGCAAGACTAAAAAGGTTAGGGCTCTTCAGCTTGGAAATGAGATGGCTGAAGGGAGATATGATTGAAGTCTACAAAATCTTGAGTGGAGTAGAACGGGTAAAATGGATCAATTTTTCACTTAGTCAAAAATTACAAAGACTAGGGCCACTCGATGAAGTTACAGGGAACGTATTGCCAGAGGTTGTGGTAAGAGCAAATAGCGTAGCTGGTTTTAAGAAAGGTTTGAACAATTTCCTGGAGGGAAAGTCCATAGTGTGTTATTGAGAAAGACATGGGGGAAGTCACTACTTGCCCTGGATCGGTAGCATGGAATATTGCTACTCTTTGGGTTTTGGCCAGGTACTAGTGACCTGGATTGGCTACTGTGAGAATGGGTTACTGGGCTTGATGGACCATTGGTCTGACCCAATAAGACTGTTCTTATGTTCCTATGGCAGTACCTCACTGGCAGGGCCAGTGGCAGTAAACTCCCAGGCAATATCCCAAATGTCTACAATCACTCAATATATGGCAACCCTCCCCATAAGGGCAAAACCCATCCTAGGCCAGAGCCTCCCCTCAATGCTCCCCCAACAGGTACCCCCCATCTTATTTGTGGTTCCTGGGGTCTTGTGAGGCATACGTGATGCCCATTCACTTTCATCTCAAAAATCCAAGGTCTCACAATGGTTACCAACACAGTATATGGAAGCCTTGTACCACCAGCGGTAACACAGAAGTGATATTACTACTAGAGGTTTTGGCAGCCATTTTGAAAGCTAGGATCACTTCACCCCAGTGGATTCCATGGATCCCCAGTAAATCAAGGATGGGAATTTGTGGGTAGGGGCACATTAGGGGATTACAGACTAGAGGAACTGTGTACTGATAGGAGGGATGCCATATAGTAGGGTTCAGGGGAGATTACTGCAGTAGAGGTGGGTGGGAAGATTGCTGAACTGCAGGAGGTCCTGTCTGGGAGGTAAATGCTAAGGGAGGCATATGGATGGGGAGATTAATGCCATGGAAGGTGCTACATGGGGGATTGCTGTATCAGTGGGGTTATGCAGGAAGGATGCTGCTAAGACAGAAATGACAGGATTGAATGTCAGGGTGGTGGTGGTCAGTTGGCAGATATGAAGCTGGTAATCAAGGGAGGGCCAGAAATTTGGCCTATCCAGTTGTACTTTAGGAGCCAACTTTTCAAAATAATTGGGAGGTGCTAAACTCGAACCAAATCGCCCTGCATTGGACTTAGTGAAGGAGTTTGCTCACCCACAGCATCTACAGATCTATCACCTATGTGCAGGCACTTATATATAAATGTAAATACAATATGTGCTTTTCAGTATAGACATGTGTTCCATATGTGAAATGGGAAACCTGCATCTGTATTGTAGTCCGGCCCAGGATTCTCCTTCTCCCTACTTTACCCACTTGACATGTAAATAGATTATGCTTCTCCATGTGTACATGGCCCCTGTTGTGACATGCAATTTATATGTGTTGGCTTCTCCACATATGTAAATCCTGCCATTTACATGTGATGATGCTTCCAAACTAAAAATCTATATGTACTTGTAGGTAATTTCACAGTAGGGTTCCTGAAAACTTACAGCTTGCACTCTTTTTAAAAGGGACCTGTATGCCTTTGTAAAATAAGCTTCTAAAATAACCTTTTTAATGCACAAATTCTCTCACACAGATCTATTCCTGCTCTAAAGAAGATGCAATTATGGGCATTTTCTTTATTGTGTATACAGTGGTATCTTGGTTTACGAGCATAATTCGTTCCAGAAGCATGCTCGTAAGCCAAAGCACTTGTATATCAAAGCAAAGTTCCCCATAGGGCACAATGTAAACTCAAACAATTCATTCCACAATCAAGGTTTCCTATGGTGGCCCAGTGGTGGGTACCTGCCCGCGGCTGCCCTCCCGCTTCGGCCAATGCCTCTGCCGTCTGTCAGCGCCTTCAGACTCCCAATCCAAGCCAACCACCATCGTGTACGAGCATGCGCACGACCTCTCCTGAGCCAAGCCAGCCGCTACCCCAACAACACGCTCACCACGTACAAGCACGCAGGACGTTCTGCGTGCTTGTACGTGGTGAACGTGTTGTCAAGACAGTGGCTGGCTTGGCTCAGGAGAAGAGAGGCCATGCGCATGCTCACACAGGATGGCGGCTGGCTTGGATCGGGAGCCAGGAGGCGCTGACAGACGGCAGAGGCATCAGCAGAAGCGGGAGGGCAGCCGCACGGGGACCCCAAGGGAAGGAAGCCACCACACTGAAAGCACTGCAGCACCCACAGGCAGGTACCCACTATTGCTGAGAGCTCGTTTATCGGGGCGGTGCTCGGTTTGCGAGACAAAAGTTTGCTGAGTGTTTTGCTTGTCTTGCAAAACACTCGCAAACCGAGGTTCCACTGTACCTTTATTTTATAACGTACGCACATACATTGCAATTCCACCCGTATTAAGTCTATAAAGAGGGCACCAACATTTATGGCTCCTTTTACAAAGGTGCAATAGGGCCTTAACGCATGGAATAGCGTGCACTAAATTGCTGCACGCACTAGCCATTACTGCCTCCTTATAAGCAGGCGGTAATTTTTTGGCTAGTGTGCGCTATAGCACATGCTAATCTTGTGCGTGTGCTAAAACCACTAGCACACCTTAGTAAAAGGAGTCCTTAGACATCATGAGCATACATAAACAACCAGAATACCAGCATATATGGGCATAAGTGCCAATATTCCAGCTATGTGCTATTTTATAAACTGGTGCATAATTTGAAGGTGGGTGTACATGTGGGTGAAGTCTGGGCAGAGCGTAGGTGGAGCACAAAATTAGGTGCATAAATTATAAAATACTAGAATTTGCACACTTTTTTTTTTAGTAAGCTAGATACAAACAAATCATCTCTATGGCTGGTGTAAATGCTCACTCCTATAGTAAAATATAGATCTGTTATACTACTAATATTAATCATTTCTGTAGTGCTACTAGACATATGCAACGCTGTACATCAAAACATGGAAGAGATAGTCCCTGCTCAAAAGAGCTTACAATCTAGTCAAGACAAAGTGGACAAAAAGGTGAATCAATACATTGTGCCCAGATGGGGGAATTACAGAGGAAATGATAAGACAGATATTGGTGCTTAGAAGGTGGATTGGGGTTTGAAATTGAAAGCATCTTCAAAGAGGTGGACTTTAAGTCTGGATTTGAATACTGCCAGACACTGAGCCTGACATATCAAGTCAGACAGTTTGTTCCAGGCATATGATGCAGTAGGGTAGAAGGGACAAAGTATGGAGTTGGCTGTATAGGAGAAGGGTACCGATAAGGAACTTATCCAATAAACAGAGTGCCTGGGGGGTGGGGAATGTGGAGAGAGATGAGAGAAGAGAGGAACTGAAGAGCGAATACACTTGTAGGTCAGTAAGAGGAGTTTGAACTGTATGTGGAAATGGATATGGAGCCAATGAAGTGAATTGAGGAGAGGGGTAATGTGGGTATAGCGACACTGATAGAATATGAGACGTGCACCATTGTTCTGACCAGATTGAAGGGGAGAGAGTTGGATTAGCAGAATGCCAGTGAGAAGCAGGTTGCACTAGTTTAGGCAAGAGGTGATGAGGGTATGCATGAGGGTCTTGACAGAAAGAAAGGATCCGATTTTAGTGATATTATAGAGAAAGAAATGACTAGTTTTGTAAGTCTATTGGATATGGGAAGAGAAGGAGATGAGTCAAAGATTACCCCAAAGTTGTAAGCTGACAAGACAGGGAGGAAGAGGGTATAGTTCACAGAAATAGAGAATGAGGGAAGAGGAGGGACAGATTTAGGTGGAAAGATAAGGAGCTCAGTCTTGGACATGTTTAATTTTAGATGGCAGCGAGCCATCCAGGTAGCGATGTCAGACAAGCAGATTGAAACCCGAGACTGAATGTATGTTGAGATTTCAGGTGTAGAGAGAGAGAGATCTGTGAGTCGTTGGCATAGAGGTGATACTGAAAGCCTTGGGAGGAGATTAGAGCACCAAGGGAATAAGTGTAGATGAAAAAAAGAAGTGATCCCAGGACAGTGCCTTCAGGTACACCAACCAACAGTGGGATGGCGGTGGAGGAGGATCCACCACTGCATACGCTAAAAATACTGTTTTTACATTGCTGAACTTGTTTTTCTCACTATTATAAAATCACAATAAAACTTTTGAACTGAAAAACAATGCAATGGGAAAGATAGAAAGAAAACTATGCAATAATATAGCCTTGAAATCCAAGTGAGGGCAGTGTATTGATGAGCAGATGGTGATAAACCATGTCAAAAGCTGTAGAAATATCAAAAAGGATGAAGATAGAGTAGAAGCCTTTAGATTTGGCCAGAATCAGGTCATTGGAGGCTTTTGTAGGGGCAGTTTCTGTATAATGAAGAGGGCAAAAACCCGATTGAAGTAGGTCAAGGATAGCTTGAGATGAAAGAAAGTCAAGACAACGGCGGTGAACAGCACATTTAAGTAGCTTGGATAAGAAGAGAAGGAGGGAGACATGATGATAGTTGGAAGGGTTTTTGAGGAGTTGTGTAACAACGGCATGTTTGAAGGCATTAGGCACAGTTGCGATGGAGAGTGATAGGATGAGTACCGCAAAACACATTAGAGCATATTGCATTATTTTGCCTGTTAGCAAGCTATGGAACTTTGAAAGCCACAAGACTGCTCTGCAGCTAAGTAACTGCTTTATGACTTATAACACTTTTTGAATTTTTGTGCCTGGTGACTTATTGAGTAATTACCGTTTTTTTGGTCAGAGAATTTTTGCTCTTCCGTTTTTCAGTGGGAGTTTTTGTCTCTGCTGTTTTTCCAATAGCGGGCCAATGATAGTACATAAAACTTGCTAGAGCTTTGTTCTTATATTGATTATTATCCTTTTGGATATTGAGGCCCATTTTGTCAGTTTTTTGGTAACGCAGTTGGTCACTAGTCACAAATAAAAGGAAGACACTGAAATTTGAATTAAGTATTGTGTCTCCCCCACCAGAGAGTGTTGAGACATCTCTTAGTAATGTCAGGGATCAAAATGGAGTGGGGGGCATGGAGTTCAAGGGATGTAATTTGAGGTGTTGGACAAGTTTAAAAGGAATGTCATCTGGGGTGTTGGAAGAGCTGTAGGTTTCCATTTGGGATATTAGAGACTACATTGGAGGTGTCAGGGAGTTCAGAGAATGTCAAATGTCATCAGTAGTATTGGGAAGTTTGAGAAATTTTGTCAGAGGTGGCAGGGATTTATTGCCTATCATTGGGAGTGTCAGGGGCCTTTTCCTCCAGGAACATGTCCAAACCTCTTTTAAAACCAGCTACATTAACCCCTCTTATTACATGCTCTGGCGATGCATTCCAGTACCTAACTATCCACTGAGTGAAAAAAAATATTTCTTCTTATTGGTTTTAAAAGTACTATTCTAACTTCGAGTATCGCCTAATCTTTGTAAATCTTGATGTGGTTAAAAAAAAAAAAAAAAGAAAAAGACCTTTGGAAATTGGAAAACTGGGCATCCAAATGGCAGATGAAATTGAATTTGGACAAATGCAAAGTGATGCACATTGGGAAGAATAACCCAAATCATAGTTACCAGATGCTAGGGTCCACCTTAAGGGTCAGCGCTCAAGAAAAAGATCTGGGTGTCATTATGCACAATATGCTGAAACCTTTCACCCAATGTATGGCGGCGGCCACGAAATTAAACAAGATGCTAGGAATTATTAGAAAAGGGATGGTAAACAAGACTAAGAATATTATAATGCCTCTGTATCGCTCAATGGTGCAACCTCACCTTGAGTATTGCATTCAGTTCTGGTCTTCTTATTTCAAAAAAGATATAGCGGCACTAGAAAAGGTTCATAGAAGAGCGACCAAGATGATAAAGGGGATGGATCTCCTCTTGTATGAGGAAATCTAAAGAGGTTAAGGCTCTTCAGCTTGGAAAAGAGACAACCGAGGGAAGATATGATTAAATTCTAAGGGCTAGATTCACTAAGCAAACTGATCGTGTACTAATCGGTTTGCGACCCAGTTTCCCTCCGACCCGATTCACTAACCTGTGTACCAATCTGATTCTGATCCATGCATGCAAATGAGGGGAAATGGCATGCAAAGTAGGCAGGGCTGCGATTCACTAAAAAAAAAAAAAAAAGAGGAACACTGACTGTGGTGGCCGATCCAAAAACAAGCAACTGCTGAGGACCGGTCGCTTGTGCAAAAACCCTGCTCTTAGCCCTGATTCTCCTCTCTCAGCCCCGATTCTTCTACCTTTTGCCGCCCCTATACTCTCCTGCTCTGCCTCCCTTCCCTGCAGCGTGAGCCCCTGGTTTTAACCTGCTTTAAATCCAGGGGTTAAAACCACGGGCTCATGAGTAAAAAAGTATATAAAAAATCAAAAAGCACGGACTGCAAACGCATGCGCAGACCACCTACAGGCAAAGTAATAGTCTGCGCATGCGCTGGGATTGCTCTTCAGCGATCCGTGCAGTCGATTGGGGGCATGCCTCTGATCAGCCTGATTTGCATGCAGGCGCATTCAGAATCGGTCGCCCGGTCTCGGATTGCATACAGATCGGATCCGTGGGCCTAGTGAATCTAGCCCTAAGTCAGGAGCACTTAGCACCACCTAAATAGGAGGCAGTAATTGCTCCTACATTCATTTATTTATAGGTACCACTTGCTAAGACAACCATAACAACATTAGAGCATGATCTGCAAAAAAAGAAAAGTGCCCTACAATGTGTCATATTAAATCTGGGCTTAGTATATTTTTTCATAAATGTTTCTTCTTTTTCTTTAATGATTGTAGTTCATCCCCCTTTCCTTTTGTACCAGTAAGTAAATTTGAATGAATATACAGTATTTTAATTTTTGTAACAAATTGTCTTGTAGTTTGTCCCCTACTTTCAATATTGTCATACGCATTGAAATACTTGACATTGCGTGTACAACAAATTTTTCATAAACTTGAAACTTGCACTAAGCCCAGATTTTTACTGCATTTTAGTAAAAGGGCCCTTTAATGTACCTCTGGTTGCTGTACAACTCATATGCATAACAGATTTATCCCTGTGTTTAACAGTTTGTAGGGGGATTCTTTTCTTCAAAGTGCTTTACCCTTTTTACCCAAAATACTGTCTCATATATCTCACTGTATGTTAGTGTCACCAAGCAATTCAATTTTTTTTCATCAGTTGCAGAGTTTTGAGCTTATCACCATTTACTTTTGTTTACTTTAGACCAGGGGTGTCCAACCTTTTGGCTTCCCTGGGCCGCATTGACCGAAAAAAATGTTACTGGGGTCACACAAACGCGCAAACTGCAGCAAGACAGAGGAGGGAGCCGGCAAGACAGTAAACACCCGGGAGAAGCAGAGAAAAACACTGCATCGCCCTCGACCGGGGCCGCACAAAATACTTTACGGGGGCCACATGCGGCCTTTGGGCCGCAGGTTGGACACCCCTGCTTTAGACAATAATTTGTACTTTCTGCAGACCACAGTTCCTCTATCGTGCTTGAGATCTATTTGCATACAATGGAAGTAGCACATGCAAATCAATCTCATGCATATTCATTGTGGAAATTTAGAAAACCCAACTGAGTTGTTGCCCTCAAGGACAGTGGTTGCTCATTCCTGCTCCAGAAAACTTAGGTGTACAGTTATAGAACGGCACCTAAGTGCCACTTTTACCCATTTTGGTATCTAATTACCATTAACTCTCATATATTTAAGTGCCAAACAGGTGCCTAACTTTTGATGCACTATAATTATCCCAATGATGTATGCATAAGCATAGAAGTCTATAAAACCATATGTACAGTGGAATGGAAAAATGTGAATCAGTTGTTTACTATGTAGTACATTTAAATCAAATAGGAGAAAAATTTTTTTTTTTTCATACAGTGGATAGGTAGGCTCTGGAATTCATTTGCCAGGTAATGTGGTAAAAGCAGTTAGCAAAGCTGGATTTGAAAATAAATTTGTACAATTTCCTGGATACAAAGTGCATAAACTATCATTAAGGTGTGCTGGAGGAAAACTGGACTTGATGAATCTCAGCTCCATTATGGCAATTCTTATGTTCTTATGCTTTGCTTTGCTGTTTTTACTATTCTGTTTTGTGGGGCTAATTTAAAAAGCCATTTGCTTGTAATAAACAAAGGTTTATCCAAGAAAATGGTTTATTGCAAAACTGCATATAACAATATTTTATGTAAAAGGAATAATAAATACTAGGAGATTAATGACAGCGTCAATAGCAATATTAATATTGAATGAACATTAGTGGTAATAAAAGGAGAAAAGGGAGCTCAAATATAAACCAACACTGAGTCAAACTCAAGTCATTAGACCTAAAAAAAAAAAAAACACCTCTTCAACTATTTAAATGTTCATTGTTTACATACTGTTCCTAGTCAAATAATTTCTACTAAACTTCCAACTATCTTTCAGACTTTTTTAAAAAAAAATTGTGTTTATTGAAATGCAGCTTGAGTACAATCAATATAAAAGTGGAAACAATTATAACCAATAATGAGAGTGAACTGAGAAGTGTACAATTTTCTCTACAGACAACAGCTCAAATGATTCTGCAAAGAAATACAAAGAGCATATTTGTGTTTTTAGAGGGGGAGGAGCTTACCTAAGATGGGGGCCTAATGCTTCCGCAGAGACGCTGTTGTGCCATTGATGAGAATTTTTTCCTGTTTACTGGATGGTAAAATGAAAGTCAAAAGTTCGGGTTTTCCCGGATGAATCTGTTTTGCAAACTGGCCTGATGGATGCCTTTGTGGACCATAGCTCAAGAATGCAACAATTGGAGGTTTTGACAGCTAGAGAGAATGCGCAAACTGAGGCACCTGATCTCTCCTTCGAGGGTGTCACTCTGTCCTCCGAAGAGTGAAGTCTTTTTTGGATATGTTGGCCCAGGAAACCCTCTTGCTGGTCTCACGGAGTGGGAGGACTAATTCTGGAAGAGAGCAGGAGGAGCCATTAACATCTGTTCAGTTGGTGGCAAGACTACAGCAAGCTCATAAAGTTTGCCTTACAACTGAAGCAGGTCCAGGTACAATGGGTGCTGCAGGGAGCTCTGGAACAGAGATTGTTCCCTTACAGAGGCCCAAGGACTTCACAATGGAATCGATTTGGGATGCTATATCGAATAAGCAAGCTTCTCTTGGGAATCAAATCTAGCAACTTTCTACCCGGTGTGCTTTCAGAGAATTTGGAACTTAAAACCAAGGTAACGAGTTTGGAGAGTAAGTCAAGTGACTTTGAGACTAAGATAAAAACTTTGGAAGTACAAGCTCTTACTTGGGCTAAGGACAGTGTTAGTTTGTACTTTAAACAAGAAATGATGGAAAACTCTATTAGGAGATATAATCTCCGGATTATTAATTAATTAATCATCCTACAACTGCCTTGGCAATGTTTAAAATGTATTTGAGTGAAATTCTGAAAGTTCCAGAAACCTCATACCCACCTCTCTCAAAAATATATTACCTTCCAATGAGAGCTAAATCTCAAAATCCCATTCAGCAGAATGTTTCTGCAGATAGTTTGGATTTGCCTAATTTCTTGGAAAGTTCGGATACTGAGGTTCAAGTCTCAGCAACATTAATTGTACAGTTTATTATTGATTCTGATAAGTAATGGATGCTTAAGATGTTTTTCAAATATAAAGATGTTCCCTTTTTGACTAATATTATAAGAATGTATCCAGATGTCTCTTGTTCTACCCAGAAGAGAAGGAAACAATTTCTCATTTTGAGACCTCAGGCAATTCAGTTAGGGGCAACTTTTGTGCTAAGATATCCCTGCAAGTACGTTTTGACATACAGAGATAATAGATATGTTTTCTTTGAACCACTGCAATTGTCTAAGTTTATTTCAGCTAGAGAGCAATCAATAACTCCTATATGAGTCTTGCTGTTTTCAAATAGCTCAGAAAAGAAATGTTCATGGGCACTCAGGCCCCCTCTTTAGTTCTTTTTGATATATTTCCTATGTTTTATTTCACTGTATCTTCAGCTACTCCCCGAGATATATAGTGGACTAACTATACTTTGTAATAAGGTGATACCCTTTAAATAATTTGGAGTTCTATTTTAATCTCACATTGTATTTTTTCTTTTTTGACTTGTAAAGATTGTCAAATGTTGAAACTTATAAATAAAGAATTAAAATAAAAATAGTTGTGTTTTTAATTTGAAGGGGTCTATTATAATCACCAGTTTGTTTTAAGGAAGCAAAACCTTTGGAAAAATATGTTCTCCAGTATAATGATCACATTTCAGTGTTATATAATCACATTTTGGATGATATTCCTACAATCGCTCCTTACTTCTCATGTCAGACTTTATGCAGTCAAAAATATGTGAGTAATTCTATCCTATGTGTACTTTTTACCCTTGGCATTTCTGGATGTCAGATTTGTGTGAGGTTTGGACTTCTGAATATTTTGGGAGTTTCAAATTTTAAAATGTATGTGTGTGTAAATATTTGAAAATCTTTGGTTCATACTAAATAGTAGGACATTACTGATGGGATAATTTTGAAAAGAGAAATACGTATGCGCATATTAGGTTCACTTATGCATGTGGAGGGGCATAATCAAAACATACGTCTAAGTTTGATTTGAGCATATGGCGCTAGATGTCCAAAGTCAGCCGTGGGGAAATGCTCATTTCGAAAAATATGCCTAGAGTATTTTTTTTTTCTAAAAAATAATCTATCTGGACATCCAGGCTATTGTTCGTTCAGACCGCCAAGATGTCAATGTTTATACCACATTTTCAACCACAACTTTGTCCAAGTCCCAAATGCCTAGAACAAGACCATTTGGATGTGGGAGGGGCCAGTCTTGTAATGGACTGGCCACCCAGGCATGGCAACAGGGCAGTGGGGCACCTTAGAGGGCACTGCTGTGAACATCACAAAAAGAGTGTCAGATAAACATTTCACCAGAACCCCCTTATAAGTTATGGTGAGACCCCCAAAACCCATTATACTCATCTGTCTACAACCCCAATAGCCCTTATGGCTGCAGTGGTACCTATCTGGCAGTAGAGTAGGGTTGGGGGGTCATAAGAATTGCCGCTGTTGGGTCAGACCAGTGGTCCATCGTGCCCAGCAGTCCGCTCACACAGCGGCCCTTGGTCAAAGACCAGCGCTCTAACTGAGACTAGCCCTACCTGCGTACATTCTGGTTCAGCAGGAACTTGTTTAACTTTGTCTTGAATCCCTAGAGGGTGTTTTCCCCTACGACAGACTCCAGAAGAGCGTTCCAGTTTTCTACCACTCTCTGAGTGAAGAAGAACTTTCTTAAATTCGTACGGAATCTATCCCCTTTCAATTTTAAAGAGTGCCCTCTCATTCTTCCTACCTTGGAGAGGGTGAACAACCTGTCCTTATCTACTAAGTCTATTCCCTTCAGTACCTTGAATATTTCGATCATGTCCCCTTTCAATCTCCTCTGTTCGAGGGAGAAAAGGCCAAGTTTCTCTAATCTTTCACTATACGGCAACTCCTCCAGCCCCTTAACCATCTTAGTCACCCTTCTCTGGACCCTTTCAAGTAGCATCATGTCCTCCTTCATGTATGGCGACCAGTGCACTCCAGGTGAGGGCGCACCATGGGTCGCATATGTTCCACCATGGGTCGCATATGTTCCACCATAAATGCAGTGATTAGAGTGGCTTATGGGCCTGGGTTCTCCTCTGTACGGTTCACTTGCCCACCCCCAGGCTCTTTAAGATACCTTTGTGCAGTTCTACTAGGCTTTCCTATACCAGGTGCTGATATTCTGGAGAAAAGTATGTATCTTTTTAATTCTGATCTTTGTGGGGGTGTGAGGGGGTCAGTGAACATTGGGGGAGTGTATGGAGATCTTTCCTTGCACCACTCACTTTCATTTTTCAGTCTCTGGGCTTTACATTCTACATTTACGCAGATGACATTCAGCTTATTTTTCCTCTAGATACACATTCTCTTGCATCCTACTCATCGATTTCTGCAAGACTGGACACTATTGCAGACTGGCTTACTGTAAATAAGCTCAAGGTCAACTCTCAAAAGACAGAAGTGTTGCTTTTTTCCCCAAAGAATTTACCAGAAAACACACTATATTTCACTATGAAAGGAGTCTCCTTACAATTTTCATTCAAAACCAAAATCTTAGGTGTAACAATAGATAACACCCTAAGCTTTCATCCACATATTTCTAAGTTGGTATCTTCATCTTTCTACGCTCTCTACCAAATTCGATCCATTTGCTCATTTCTTCAACAAAGTTCACTCCGAATTCTTATACACTCCCTTATCTTGAGCAGACTTGACTATTGTAATTCCATTGTCATTGGACTCCCAAAATATCAATTACATTGATTACAATTAGTCCAGAACACTGAAGTAAGATTACTTCATCACTGTTCTAAGTTTGATCACGTCACACCACTTCTAAAATCAGAGCACATCCTCCCGGTGTCATATCGCATTCTTTTTAAATATAATATTCTGTCTCACCATTCTATCGAGTGGTCTTCCATCCTTTTTATATAGTCTCCAGGTTCCATACTCGCCACAAGAACCCTACGCTCTTCACAACAGCTATTAGTCATTCCTTCATTCCAACAACTCTTTCTCAATTTTTATAGAAACTCTTCATTTTCTGTCATGGCTCCCACTCTCTGGAATTCTCTGCCTTGTTATCTCCGTTCAGAAAAATAATTAGCGACTTTCAAGATACAATTAAAGGCATACTATTTCTCCTTGGCTTTATGTTCTTAATCCTCTTTCTCTGTTATGTATTAAGCAACCTTTCCCAAACTTGCTTTCGTGGCTTTATCTCAATTAGTGTGGGTAGAGCAAATTCAAGTTTCCTCCCCTACTATATTGGTCATTCTTTCCCTTTCCCTAACCTTTTTGCTTTTTTTGTAACCTGCCTATTCCCTTCTTTCCTCATGTTTCTATTATTGTTTGAATGCCTGATTGTATTTTATGTTTTGTTTAATTTTTGATTCCTATCCTATTTAATCTTACATTTATTTATTTATTTATTAAATAGAACTTGAACTTATATCTGCCATGGTTATCTGGTCACTTTAGATACCTTTTTGGCACATATATCTTTTTTTTACATCATCTAACTCATAACATTTAAGTTTCATCCAGGATGTCTAGTATAACATTCAAGAATCCCTGCAGGACGACTAAGGGCTCCTTTTACTAAGCTGCGATAGCGTTTTTAGCTTGTGCAGAATTTTAGCGCACGCTAAACTCACACTACGTGGCTAGAACTAACGCCAGCTCAGTGTTGGCGTTAGCGTCTAGCACGCACGCTAAAACCGCTAGCACAGCTTTGTAAAAGGAGCCCTAAGTCTAGGTTGGCCCCCATTCCGCCCACATACTAACCACTCCTCCAGATATGCTCCTTTCAGCTCTATCCTTAACACAATGTTCTTAGTATTTATTTATTTATTAATCTACCCACTATCACTTATGGTCCAATCACACAGAATGCTTTCTTGAGTGCCTATGGGGTATCAGTATACCCTCAGAGCAGCATAGCTCTTAAAGGGTTAATTCTTCATTTTCCCCCCCCCCCCCCCCCCCCCGAAGGCAATATCTTCACTATTTTCATATTTTTCTTATTTCCTTGTTCCGTTTTGTTTAAATACTCATAGTTACTTAAATCACTTCATAAATACTTTGTTTCTGTTCTTCAATAAATAATATCATTCAAAAGATGCTTGATAATTTACTTAACTTAACTTTCCAGCCATTACTGGTAATTCCCTCGACCAACGCGTTTCGCTCGCTTTTTCAAGGCAGTGGGGAGGCTATTTAATTTCACATTACTCTTAAAGCCGTCGGCTTACCAAATAGTGAAGATTTTGCCTTCGGGGGGGAAAAATGAAGAATTAACCCTTTAAGAGCTATGTTGCTCTGAGGGTATACTGATACCTCATAGGCACTCAAGAAAGCATTCTGTGTGATTGGCCTTTCAGCTCTAGGCACAAAGCAGCATTCAGAGGCATTAAAAGTCCCACGTCACGTCCAGAAAATCATTGTGTATACTGATTTTAACAATTTGAAAGAAACAATGTAAACAAATATAAAAGGTAAAGTGCTGTTTCAGTGAAATACTACAGTGAAGCATAATATAATGTCATCTATGTAACTTCTTTAAAATAACCTATTTTTTCAGGCAAACTAAATAATATCCAGTCAATATTCAAAGCAATTTAACCAGGCAGGAGAGGCTTCTGTCCACTAAAATTATGATCAGTGGGCTGATTGCCAATATTCAGTGTCACTTAACTAGGCAGTGCTACTGAATATCAGCTCTGACCAGCTATTAGAAAAGTGGACAGGAGAAGGGTGTTATGGAGGTAGAGTCAGAAAGGAGCCAACAGCTGCGTGAATGCCAGCAATATTCAGTGATGGCACCTACATATAGGGTTATCATATTTGTGAAGTCAAAAAAGAGGACACATGGCCCCACCCACACCTGGTCCATGACCCTACCCACATTCCGCCTCCACCATGCCTTGCCCCTACCTCCCACCAGTCCCAGTTCCACATCCCCACACACACACACCTTTCACCCATTTCCTTAGTCCCCCTTCCTATCCTCTGTACCTATCATCTACCCTTCACAGCATCTCATCACCCTATCAATCCCAGCTCCATCCCTATCTCTCCTTCCTTCCCTTGCCTCCAACACCATTCTAATATCCCTGTCCCCATATTACACCTTGCCCAGCTTCTCTTCCTTCTTTACCCTTTCTCTTGTACCCTAACCAAGGACCAATATCTCTCTTTTCTCCCCTACCCACCCCATATTACTGCAACTGTTTCCTTCCCCATTCCAGCATCTACCGCTTTTTCCCTCTTCACCCAACCACACCCCAACACCAGAGACTGCATCAATTCAAACCCCACCCCCCAACGGGATCCACAGACCTCTCTCCCCAGCTCCCAACTCTCCTACCTACCTCCTCCCCAGCAGGCCAGCAGCAGTAATGAGGGAAGCCTGATGCTGCCAGCCTGACCTGGAAGCTGCCTCTCTGCAAGTCCCAGCTACATGGGAACAGGAAGTCACTGCAGAGAGGTAGCTTCCTGGGAAGGCTGGCGGCAGCAGGCTTCCCTCGTTGCTGCTGCCTAAAGATTCAATGCAGCAGCTGGGAAGGAGTTAGGTGGGGGAGTAGGGAGAGCTGGCAAAACCTGGACAGACTTCCCTCTTTAAAAAAAAAATATCCAGGCACCCAGACAGTCCTCTGAAAAGAGGACCTGTCCAGGTTTCCTCAGATATCTAATAACCCTACATACATATCTAAGCAACCAGATAGGCCCACATAAATCACTTAGCTATGAAGGTGCTGGCACAGAATATCAACTGGAATTCTCACAACTATCAGGTAGCAGCTGCATCTCTAGTTCAGCTCTTTTCTCTCCCACACATCCCTCCCCCCAACAAGATCAATCCATTTCCTGATCCTTTCCATCAATACTATAAACCCACCCCCCAAGCTAGCCCCCCTCCTGGAACCTTCAACCAGTACTGTACACCCTTCAATGCCAGAACTCCTGACCCAATAATGCATCCCTCCCGCTGAAACCAGACTCCCCTCCTAGCACCTTCTACCAATTCTATACCCTCTCTCTGACACCAGATACCCCCTTCTTAGCACCTTGCACCATGCAACACTCCCAACACAATATGAAACCCCCTCCTGGATTCCTCAATCACCCGTATACCCCATTTGCTCTTGTCCCTAGTAGCTCCCAGTAAAATATGGCTCCAGCAGCTCTAGCAATAGTCTCACACTACTACCACTAGAGGTAAGTCTTCCATATAAGGACTGGGAGGCCTACAAGTAGGAAGGTGAGGGGGCTGAGTAGGGGATTAGTATCTGGGGGGGGGGGGAGGTGCAGTATTCAGGAAAGATGGGGAAATCTGTTATAGGGGGTGCAGCTTTAATGAAAAGTGCCAGTGGGGTCTGGTATCAGGAGGGAGGGGAGAGGTTCATGAGACAGATTCGGAATTGAAAGGAAGGGGAGGAGGACTAATTCTGTTAAGCAGATCCCAGGCGATAATTTTCTTTTGCTGATTCAGATTGAATATGTTGGTCCCAGCTGGATATCAGCTAGAACCCATATAGTTTTGAGAGGAAAATACTAGTGCTACTCAATTCAGGGAAACATTTTTCGATTTGATTTGCTTTTCCTGCCCAATTGGGTGGGTTGTTGGTTTTGGTTTGTTTGTTTTTTTCAAATGTCCTGGCGGGTTTATTGTATAGCCTCTTCAGCCACCCCACCCCCTTTGCCCTCTCTTACCCATGATGCTGCTTTGGTGTAAACAAAATTAACAAAAAAGAGTTTTTCTCTCTCTGTTAGGTCCTAGCTCACGCGCGATGTCTAACACGACCTCAAGCAGGGTAAACATTTCAAATCTGACATATTGCAATCACAAAACAGAAAATAAAATTATTTTTTCTACCTTTTATTATCTGGTCATTATTCAAATCATGTTAGATCCAGGCTCTGGTTTCTGTTTATCTTCTGATAATTCACTTGCCAAGTTCTCCTGCCCATTTGATGTTTTCTTCTTGCTCTGTGTTCACCATCCATCTTCCATCTCTGTCCTTCCATTCCATTTCCTTTCTCTCCCCTGGAGGTCTGGCATCTTTCTTTTTTGTGTCCATTCCCGCAGTCCAGCATTTCTCTAATGGCCTCCCCCTCCCTCCGGTAATCCTTCAGCGAACCCCCCCCTTCCCCCATGTTCCTCTCCTCCATAGGATCCGATAAGGCAGTACACTTGTGCTCTTCAGGCCACCAGCAGCATAAGTGAAGTTTTTCCTCTGCTACTGCTTCATATCTAAGTAGGACCAGGAAGCAGTAGCAGAGGGAAAGCTTCCAACTGCGGAAGACAGCGTGTTTATTTCACTCACGCTGCCGGCCCGAAGAATGAAAGAGCGGCTGAAGCGATAGATTCCACCATCCCCAAATTCACTATCTCTCCTTTTCTCAACTACCCTTTCATCCAACATCTCTCCTTCCTTCCCCACCACCCCAGGGTCCACCATCTCTCCCTTTCTTTTCACAACTACCCTCCTATCCAGTATCTCTATCCCCTCCCTTCACACCACCCCTTAGGTCCAACTTCTCTCCCTTTCTTTTCCCTCCCTCCTTTCATCCCATTGTCCACCATCTCTGTCCCTCTCATGTTTTCAGACCCATTATTTCCTCCCCTTCACCTCCCCCCTCAGTCCGGTATATGCCCCTCTCTCCATATCCCCTCCCTCCATGTACTTCTAATAGCTACACCAGGAGGCCCCCTGAAGGCGGCATGTTTCCCCCTTCTTTCGACCATCATCCCCTTGGCCTCCCGGTCTCATCTTAAAAGCTAATTACAGCCTGCAGAGGATCACCGGTGGGGCATGCTGCCGGCGACCTCCACCACACATGTGCTGCAGTTCTACCCCTCCTCTGGCATTACGTCCTGTTTTGGTCTGGAATGGACTGAGGAAGAAGGAACATGCAGCAGAGGCTGACGGCAGCATGCAGCACCGGCAATCCTCTGCCGGCTGTAATTAGTTTTTAAAGTGAGATCGGGAGGCTAGGGGGAAGCCAGACAAATTGATTCAAATTGGCGAATCGGGCAGCACTAGCAAATACATGTTTGGGCCTAACAATATCTGAAGCTAATTTAGTTGGCAACAGTCAGTGTTTAAAAAAATGCTTATCTCCACTGGCTTGGATATTGATTGGTATGATTTGAAAACAAAAGATAATTAGAAGTTGATCATGCAGTTAATATTATTGTCAATGCAAATTCATGATTTGCAATTTAATTATTGAAATCAGTGCAGCAGATTACCATAACAAACCCTTTGGGCTATCACCAATTTTTTCACACTCTATAGCAGTGTTTTCAATTTTTTTCCTTGTGTCCTAGCAGAAGAAAAGTATTGTCCTCCTCTATCCACACGTTGATCTATTCCACCACTAGTCCCTCAATCTTCCCAGATCTATTGCTCACTCATTCCCCAACTTTGATACACCTGTGAACATCCTTCTGAGTGTGGTTCTCAATCATTCAAAAGTACTCAAATTGCATAAAAATACAGTTAATAAATGTTTGTTTTATTTTATGTTTTGTTTTTTTAAAGTAGAACTGATTATAGAAACACGTGCAAAATAGACTTTTCCAAAGTGAGAAACATAGAAACATGATGGCATCTAGTCTGCCCATCCGCAGTAACCATTATCTCTTTCTCTCTCCGAGAGATCCCACGTGCCTATCCCAGGCCCTTTTGAATTCAGACACAGTCTCTGTCACCCCTTCTGGTGAAAACTGCAGATGTGATGTACAAAGCGCAGGATATTTATTGGAGTAAATACAATATAGTGGTTCTCATATGTGAAGATAGAGGACCCGACACGGTCCATGTTTTGAAAAACACTCCTTTCTCAGGGGTCGTAAGGGAAAATATGACATAATGAGATGTAAGGTGTTATAAATTGCTGTATAGTCCATTTGTAACCTGTACTTAAATTGTCATATAGTACTTGTTTTTAAACTACTGTATAGTCTTTGTATTGTCCAAATGTACTCCACTGTGAATGTTTGCTTGTAGGCCGTTCTGAGCTACTGGGAGGATGGGATAGAAATATAAATAAATAAATAAGGTGCAGATGTGGGCACATGGCTAGTGAAACCAAAGAAGTGTATTTAAGTATCACATCTGAATGGATCATGAACAATGTGTGCCAAATTGAGGTGTGAAGTGTGATAAAAACAGTGCACCAAAAGAAAAATAATAATTGATTTATATGTGAGTGATGAACCAATGAGACAAATGTATGTCTTTATGTGTGCAGTGATTATGGACATAAGTGATAATAAAACCAAAACCCAATGCTGTGGGAAAGAAAAGGAATGATTTAGAGGTGTCGGGTTTGTATATACCGGGGTGTATTCACACATGTAGAGAACTGTTTGGCATCAGAATAGTATGTAAAAGATTCTTAGAAACAAATAAGAAAACAGTATATAAATAGCCAAATAAGTATAAAGTTGCTAAATCAACCAAATATAATATTATAATAACCAATTAAAATAATAATAAAAATAAACGCGGCCCCAAGACAAACATATAAATGTATGCATAAAGCCTTTAATATATGTTGGTATAAAGTGAGGAAACATCTGCTGTCACCAGTCTACACTCAAGTTCAAGTTCAAGTTTATTATTTTTAATATACTGACCATCAACAGGTATCTAGCCGGTTTACAATGCTAAAAAAAAATAAAATTAAAATAATACTTATAAAAGGGGGGAAGAGTGAACATTAAAGACGTTTTACAAAGACAAACATGAGAGTGGGGTTAAAAGGAAAAAAGGAGGGGGATAAAGTTACATTGTTCTAATTAATGGGGGGGGAAACAAACAAATTAAAAAAAAGGTGAGAAGAAAAGAGGCTAGGGGACATAACATCAGGAGTTGGGTCGCTTCTTAAAAGCGGTTGGTAGAAATGGTAATGAGAGATTTAGGAACTATGGAATGCATCTTGAAATAAGAATGTTTTTAGTTTAGTTTTGAATTTATCGAGGAGATTTTCGTGGCAGAGTTGGGAGGGCAAAGCATTCCATAAAGATGGGGCAACTACAGAAAAAGTTGGTTTTCCTGGTGTAATAAAATTTTTTGATGGAACAGATAGTAGGTTCTGATCAGCTGATCTGAGAGTCCGAGAGGGGCAAAAAGGAATGATAAATTTATCCAGAAAGAGTGGGAGATGCGAAAGCTTGATTTTAAAGACCAACATAAGTGTTTTATAAGTGACGCAGTGAGTGCTGGGTAACCAGTGGGCTTCTAAATGTATCCCATTTAACATGTTCAAAAAATGTGAAGCGTCCTTAACATAGGATTTAGCCTGCAGTACCAATCCCATGAATGTTTTGCCTTACTAGAATCCGAGGTTCACTAGAATCCTATAATTTGGTCTGATCATTTGATTTTAGATTTTGTTATATGCCGGAAAAGGGGGGACAAAATGAACCAACAAAGTTCTGGCATGTCTGTATTCCTGCTAAATGATAATGTGGAAAGTCCTAATATGATATCTTGGAATCAGACAGTTAAGACAGTATTAGATGGGACAGCCCCAAGTAAAATATGTCTTTTGACTAACAAAAGACCTAATCACTGGTTAAATGATGAACTGCAGATGCTAAAAAGACAATGCAGCAACTGGGAAAAATATTGCATGAATCAGGAACTTTAACCATAAACAAAAGTGGAGAGATAAATTTAACATATATAAATATAGGCTAACTGTTACTAAATGGTTATATTATTCTGCATAAATAGATGTCAAAGCCTTAGACATGAGAAGACTGTTAGATATAATGAAGGAGATAACACAAACTGACAAAGTGACTAATCAAACTGACAGAGAGAGTTGATGTACTATTTTGAAGATAAGGTCATGAAATTAAGATCTTTTGATGAGCCTGCTAATGAATTAGTTCTACTGAATGAAATTCCAGCAGGTAGAACTTGGAATAATTTTGCTGAAGTACAACTATCAGATGTTAACATATTATTAAGAAGATTTAGTAAATGTCACTGTTCATTGTACTGTTATCCTATCTATTTGTTGAAAAGAGTGCCTCATTTCTTTGTAGTATGGCTAAAAAAATTCATAGAGAAATCCTTTTGTTCTGGTACTTTTCCATTGATTATAGGTAGCACTAGCAGTTTTAGCACGCGCTAGATGCAAACACCACCATTGAGCTAGCGTTAGTTTTTGGTGGGTGGCGCAGTGTTAGCACGCGTGGCAATGTTGCGAGTGCTAAAAATGTTAGTGCACCTTAGTTAAAGGAGCCCTAAATCCCCTTCTAAAAATAATCATAAGTTACCAGCTACCTACCACCCAGTCGCAAATATACCAATTGCATAGCTGATAGTTTGTTAGCAGGACTGTGCTTTAGGATTGTCCACAAAAACTTAAAATTGGACAAACTTTACTAATTGAAGCGTTTCCCATGAATTTATATGTGCTTGATCACAAAATATTTTTTGTATAGTTTTTTAGGTCTATTCTGGGGTTGCTCAAAGCCAATGAACATAAGCACCACCAAAATCCATTTTCTCTCTTAAAATCAGCTTATTTTGCTCTTGTAATTCCTTTTTTTGCCTGGATGCTGGCAAGGGGCATGCAAAGTTATTTTTATTTGTTAGGACCAGAGCTGGGACCAACTTATCAGCTAGAGCAAGGGTGCCCAAAAGGTCGATCGCGATTGACCAGTAGATCGCAAAGGCAACGCGATTCGATCACGGAGCCCATCCCAGGCTCTGTGATAGACTCGCGTTGCCTTTGCATTCTGTTCTCCCTGTTTACGCAATGCCAGGCAAGGTACGGCGCATACAAGTACAAGGCCCACAGCCTTCCCCCCCCCCCCCATCAATTCTGATATCGGAGAGGAAGTTCCAGGCCAGCCAATCGCTGCCTGGCTGACCCGGAACTTCCTCTCCGATGTCAGAATTGACATTGGGGGGAAAGGCTTGTGGGCCCAGTGCTTGTATGTGCCTGGCCTGGTGTCAGGGAAGCAGAAAGAAATCTGTGGCAGTGGTTGGGGGGGCAGGGAGAGAGAAAGACAGAAGGAAAGAAAGAAAGGGGGACAGGGAGAGAGAAAGTAAGAAAGAGAGCAGGGAGAGAAAGAAAGAAAGGGGGCAGGGAGAGAGAGAGAGAGAGAGAGAAAACAAAGAAAGGGGAGGGGCAAGGAGAGAGGAAGAAAAAGTTGGACTCATGGAGACACAGAGAGAGATGTTGGTTGGGGAATAGAATGAGGTCTGGAGGAGAAGCAGAAAGAAAGAAATATTGGATTTACAGTCAGAAGAAGGAAGTACAACCAGAGACTCATGAAATCACCAGACAGAAAGATAGGAAAAATGATTTTATTTTAAATTTAGTGATCAAAATGTGTACGAATTTATATCTGCTATCTATATTTTGCACTATGGCTCCCTTTTATTAAACCGCGATAGTGGTTTTTAGTGGAGGGAGCTTATGAGCGTTGGGAGCAGCGTGGGACATTCAGTGCAGCTCCCTGTGCTAAAAAGCCTTTTAGTAAAAGGGGAGGGGGTATATTTGTCTATTTTTGTATAGTTGTCACTGAGGTGACATTGCATATTTTAAAGTCATCTGCCTTGACCTCTTTGGAAAATCCCCACAAATATAAATGATAATTAATATTTTATCTGCGTACAGTGTGCTTTGTGTTTATTTAAATTTTATTGTTGGTAGATCATTATGACTTGGTCATTTTAAAAGTAGCTCACAAACCAAAAAAGTGTGGGCACCCCTGAGCTAGAGGCTCACAGCAAGCAAGCACCAGACACTCCTTTCACTCCTGTAAGTAATGTGGACCACACCAGGTTTTTAAAGTCCAAACTTCAACTTTACTTCTTTCAGTGAATAAGAGGTACTCTCTTGAACACTGAAAAAGTTTCTTTAGCAACAAACCAAACTATATACAATATATCCTTGTGGTAAAGATTTTCAGACGTTATAAAATCATCCTTGTTGGAAGGATTCAGATCCAATAATCCATATGTACTGGTCGGTTGGTGGGAGAAGGACCAAAAGACAATGTTGCCGTCCAAGTACAGGTCTTAAATCTCTTCTGGTGTGAGGTCATTTTCCTAAGACCACCCTCCAGGGAGTCCAAGAGATGGCTTCATCTCTTACAGTGCTGAGCTTCCAGAAGCTCCCAACCTACCTTGAAAAGGGAGCCTTGCAGTTTCACAGGGGCCAGCCTGCCTGCACACACCTCTTCTAGGTGCAGAGAATTCAAATCCAAACTGTCACACATCCAGCAGTCCTAATTGGAGTCTTAGGTCCTTAGGTATCTGGGCCTCTCAGGTTCTTAGACCCCCTCCCCAGTGCATCCCAGGATGCACTGGGAATGGGAAGGCCTACCATTTTAGAAGAGGCGGTCCTGCTGGTAGGAGGTAGTGGGCATCCCTTTTGCCAGTCTTCTTCAAAGGTACGGGGGTTTGGGGGGTGTTGGGTGGGATGTTGAGGTGTTGGGTGGAGTGATGGGGTGTCAGGTGGGATATTGGAGGTTTGGGGGTGTCAGAGTGGCATGTTGGGGTGTCAGAAGTTCGGGGGTTCAGGGGACCTGGCAGCAGGTGGGAGTGGGCATCCCTCCTGCTGAATGGATATGGGGGGTGGGAGAGTTGGAGGAGTTAGGCAGGATGGAGTGGGCATCCCTCCTGCTGATCACAAATGTGGGTGTCGGGAGGGTTCTCTGCCACAGCCAGCTCAGCTGATCTCAACAGGGGTATTTCCTCCCCAATCAGCTGAGCCATCAGAACTCCCTGAAGCTGCAGTTCTGGGGAGTCCTGCCAGCTCAACTGATCAGGGATTCCCTTTTTGCGATCAACTGAGCCGGCAGTGGCATCTAATTTTAGGATTGAAATGGCCAGCATTTTGCAGGCCTACATTTCAGGTGTCTGTCATGGCTCTAGGGAAACATGTAGGGCTACTTAAACTCACCCAAGGTAACTTCTGGGCAAAACCACACCAACACCCAGTCTTTGGTGAGTATAAATGTCCCTATTCATCCCTATAGAGCCGTGACAGAATCCTACAAAGTAGGTGACCTTTGTCACCTGGGTTTTTTCTAAAAATGTGCATCATGATTGGCTTCCAGACGGCAGTAGAATGCCTACCACTGCCTACAATCAGAATGCCCATTTATAGAATCAGCCCCAAAATGTGCATTCTCTTCTTCTTCTTCTTCTTCACATAGATGGTATATCAGCAATTTTTCTACATACAAAATGCAGATAATACCTACAGTAAACAGTAACCCTGAACCCAAATCCCCTTTAGGTGCAGTACTGTTTAGTCTTGCTTCCTGGGCAATCTTGACGACAAATCCTTGGGGCACCCTAGGCATATTAACCTGGAACTACTGGGTGGGTAACCAAAAGTGTACCTGTGATCTGCAGTGATTTGGCACCAGTAGAGCTTTACATGATTGATGGGACCAAGGTTGTTCAGATGAAAATGATGTACAGTAATATCCGCACTGCACGAAGACACAAAAGCCTCACTCTCAGGTGACGACCAGACTGCACTGACAGAGTCCAACATGGTGAAAAAGCCAGACCTCAATGAGTCCGAGCTGTTCTCGGACGCCAAGCTGGGTAGATATTGGAACTCTTCTTTCACTCCTGAGAGTCCTCTCCCATGCCCCTTATTTCTTACTGCAGGTTTGCTACTGGTGGGTACCCCCCGTTCTCTCAGGGTAATTCTGGTAAGGCTTTCTGGAAGCGGTAAAGTTTCAGCCACAATAATGGCCTCATACCAGTTGACTCTGGTGGTGGCTGGTTCCTGCTCTGTCATTGCTCCACTAGATGAGGGGAACCTGGGTGGTGGGTCCCTTGAAGTAAAGCTAAATGGTTCACCGCTGCTGTTTCAGTCTCTTGTCTCAAACATGCCAAGAATTTCTGGCAGTTCTGGTACATGGACACTGGATCATGGCAGAATTAACATGCTTCGCTGTATATCTGACCCATGAGCTGACCCCCTCCAAGGGCAAGTACGATCTTTCTTTTCAGCCTGTAGGCACCCTGGTTTTCCATACCAATGAGTTGGGTATGGCAATTGGAATGTGCAAGTCTCTTCAACTTTCCAGGATCTTCAGTCGAAACCATTGGTCCTCTCCTCTCTTCTCTCGAAATGGGCTCTTGGCGGTGTAGGGTAGAAGTTTGTGTGAGAAATAGCAGAAATAGCAGAATAGGAAGTACATGTACCATACCCCTTACTCCCATGGTACATGATATTTTTATCCTGCTACACACTGAACAGGTGATAATACTATTATTATGTTATGGACGTAGATTAAACATCTGCTATAATAAAACACTTAGCGCACATGCACACTTCAAACTCTGTGCATCCATGATCCGTGACTCTGTACCATGCATGCGCAGTGCCTGCCTTAGCTGATTTCCTGCCCCGATCTCCGACACAGGCTGACTTTCTGCCTTTTGACTACGCTGCCACTGCCGGTACGCCTCTTCTTCTCATCCCTGGACCAGCAGCGGCAGAAGGCGCGGTTTCATCAAGCAGTCGTGCGGCATTTGCTAGGCCGGCCCACTTCGATAATGCGAGGTGGGCTGGCCTAGCAAAAGCCCCGAAGCTGCCCGGACTAGCAGATGCTGGACATGGGGAGCAGGGAAGGGAGAAGGGGTACTACTGGACAGGGGGGAGGTAAAAGAAAGGGAGAAAGGCTACTGCTGGACAGGAGGAGCAAGGAAGGGGTGCTCCTGGACAGGAGGAAGGTAAAAGGAAGGGAGAAGGGCTACTGCTGGACAGAGGGAGCAGGGAAGGGGTACTGCTGGACAGGAGGAGGTAAAAGGAAGGGAGTAGGGCTACTGCTGGACAGGGGGAGCAGGGAAGGGGTGCTGCTGGACAGGAGGAAGCAGGGAAGGGTTACTGCTGGACAGGGAGCAGGGAAGGGATTCTGCTGGATGGGGGAGCTAAAAGGAAGGGATAAGGGCTACGGTACTGCTGGACAGGGGAGCTAAAAGGAAGGAAGAAGGACTACTGCTGGACAGGGGGAGCAGGGAAGGGGTGCTGCTGGACAGGGGGGCGCTAAAAGGAAAGGACAAAGACTACTGCTGGACAGGGGGAGCAGGGAAGGAGTGCTGCTTGACAGGGGGGAGAGACAGAAAGAAAGAAGGGCAGACAGACAGGGAGCCAGGGAGAGAGAAAGAAAGAAAGAAAGACATACATACATAAATACATACATACCTAAGTCTACACATCTGTTCTAGCACCCGTTAATGTAGCGGGCTAAAAAATTAGTGTAAATCTGAGATTAGATATATGTGAAAGAATTTCATACTCTTGGTATTACCAATTAATGGTTGGCAAAGGCAATGCACGACCTGAAGATCTAAACTTCATACTGCTGAACAGTTTGTCAACACAGTGAAGGTGGTTAATGACATAGCTGAGTGAGGTGTTAAACTGATAACTGACTTTGCCACTGGCATCACCACAGACCCAGTGCAGCATGGGGCCTTGTTGCAAGGAGTTGAACAGCAATGTAGGCTTTATCCTATCTCAAGAAGACATTAAATGCTTGAGTATTTGGAAAGCCATTGGTAGATGACTACAAAGTGTATGTGTTTAGCTAGTAGCATATATGATAAATTTCAGTTATTTTCCACAATAAACTGCAGACAGTGATGGTTCATTTAATAAAATACTGCTAGATTTTTTTTTTGCATAAAATGTCTTTTTATTGATGTATCTTTGCTGAGTGTGAAAATATAAAAGTTATAGCTAAAGTGCCAAGAAATTTGCCCCATTAAGCAAAAAAAATAATAGCAAATTTGAAGAAAAACAGAATTTTATGTAATCAGTGGCTTTTAGCGCCCCCTGGATGGGCTTTAAAACATTTTAATAATTATTTTCTGATCAAGCAGAATCAAATTCATGGGAAAAATTTCAATTCACACATTTTTCCAACTTTAGGGTTTTTTGACAACCCTACTGTGCTTAGTGTCTGTGATACACAAAACTAACCCATTTGGAGACATTGCTCCTGACAGGAAAGCATAAGAAGCCATCAGCTGAAGCAGCACGACTGGCACGAGACCTCTGGATAAAAACATAAGAACATAATAATAGCCCTACAGAGTCAGACCAATGGTCCATCTTGCCCAGTATCTTGTTTCCAACAGTGGCCAATCTGGGTCACAGTACCTGGCAGAAACCCGAATAGTAGCAACATTCTGATCCCGGGACAAGCAATGGCTCAATAGCAGACTAAGGATGTGTGGCGCAGTGGTTGGAGCTACAGCTTCAGCACCCTGGGGTTGTGGGTTCAAATCTTGCGCTGCTCCTTGTGACCCTGGGCAAGTCACTCAGTCCTCCATAGCCCCAGGTACATAAGATAGATTGTGAGCCCACCGGGACAGATAGGGAAAATTCTTGAGTACCTGACTGTAAAAACCACTTAGATAACCTGGATAGGCGGTATATAAAAAAAACTAATAAACTTGAAACTTCCTCATGGAATTTATCCAAACCAATTTTTAATTCCACATTCTCTGGCAACGACTTCCAGAGATAAGCTATTCAGTGAGTGAAAAATTATTTCCTTCTATTTGTGTGGGAAAATTTACAGGGGTTAAGTCCCAGACCCCATCCCCATAATAGTACTAATTGTAATATCATTGTTTCCATTCATTTTTCATATATACACACATTATAATCTTAACTACACAAAGCACACTGTATGCTTCTCAACATTCCTACCATAACACCTGGCCTTGGTCACACATGCAGAACACAGAAAACCCCTATGCAAAGACAGGACCACAAACTAAAAGTACTAATATATATACACAAAACCCTAAGATGCCAGACTCTGAATGCAATACTACCCCAGAGAGATAGTGCAAAATGTAGACAACAGATGTAAATTCTCAAAACTGACACATTTCAATCACTGAGCAGATTTGGCATTTACCTGGTTAGTGGCAATATTCAGTCTATTATCTGGGTATCTATCTAGGACAGGGGTAGGGAACTCCGATCCTCGAGAGCCATATTCCAGTCGGGTTATCAGGATTTTCCCAATGAATATGCATTGAAAGCAACGCATGCAAATAGATCTCATGCATATTCATTGGGGAAATCCTGAAAACCCGACTGGAATATGGCTCTCGAGGACTGAAGTTCCCTACCCCTGATCTAGGAAGAACAGTACAAAGACTCTCCTTACCTTTTCTGCTAACTTACTGGTTTGCATAGGAGCCAGTGCTGTAGGTGCATGAGCAACCTCACTCTTAAGCAAACTCTCTTGCCCATGTCTAGGAAGGGGTAATTTCCACTGGGTTTAGTGCCCCCCCCCCAATCATTTTGAAATGTTGGCTCCTATGCTGGTCTGAATATCACTGGTACCCAAATAAGGAGTGCTAGTCAAGTTCCACTCAGATATTTAATGCCAGCTGTATCCAGATATATGGGTACTGAAAATCTGCAGCAGCCAGTGTTTAAAATAATGCTGACCATTGTAGACTGAATATTGAAGGTATTTACTAATCTACTGATAAGGTTTCTGTCTTTTTCCTATCTGTTACAAAGTAGCATTTGGTCTGTCAACAGGTTATCTTCTTTTTCATTTTTCTTGGAGTCATTCTAATAAAAATACACAGAGAGCGCAGTTATTTACTTATCCTTCCATAAAATCTTGCCGTTATAAGAGGTTCCTCGAGAAAACTTTTTCTTTTCAGGCCGCTAAAATGAACATATGGCTCGGAAAAATGATGTTAGAAGCTTCTTCTTACTTAGATTTTAGGAAATTACTAAAGATTCAATTATGTAATAGGCTGATATTGTAATGTTTTTGTCTTTTTCTTTTCATTTCAACCATGTTGCATTTTATTCCTACGTTTCATACCTGCATGGTCTGCACTTCCATTTTGACCAATTTACTGAAATGTCCGTACTTTCTATTCTGATCAATTTTATTGAAAAGTAATGTATTGCCTTTTTTGCTGCATTTTATTAAGATTTTTTATTGAAATGTATGTATTGTTTTTTTCATTGCTGTGAGCCGCTTAGAACCTCCCCGGTATGGTGGCATATAAATAAATAATAATTATTATTATTATTTATTATAAAATTATTTTATAATAATTATATTTTATAATATTATATTTTATATATTAGTAATAATATTATTATTATATATAATATAATAATATTATATATTAATATATATTAATTATTATAATATATATTAATATAATAATATATAATATAATATATATATAATAATATAATATATAATATAATATATATAATATATATATATATATATATATATTATATTATATATATATTATATATTATATTTTATATATATTATATATATATAATATATATATATAATGTATATATTATATTATATATATATTATATATATTATATATATATATATTATATATATATATATATATAATATATATACAGTGGTGCCTCGCATAACGAACGCCTCGCACAACAAACGCTGCACACAACGAACTTCATGTCTTGATTCACACAACGAACTTCGTTTCACACAACGAACTTCGTTTCACACAACGAAGTCGCCCGAGCTGCCGATGTATTGCATCCTTCCGCGCAGGCACTGCAGGCAGTCGTTAGTCACTGCGCTTAACTGCCCTCTCTCACTGTATACAGTCGTCCTTTTAAGATAAACTCAATATTTTTTATATATCATGGCTTCTAAAAAAAGCAGGAAGGTGATTTCTGTTGAAATGAAACGGGAAATAATTAGAAGGAGTGAATGGTGGGGTAAAACAGTGTGACCTCGTCAAAGAGTTTGGCCTCAGCAAGACCACCATTTCACCATTTTGACAATTTATCTTTTTTTATGTCATCTTAGCATATTTTATGCTGCAGAACGAATTATTTTTTTTAACATGTATTGTTATGGGAAAACGCGTTTCACATAACGAACTTTTCGCATAACAAACTTGCTCCTGGAACGAATTAAGTTTGTTGTGTGAGGCACCACTGTATTATATATATAATATATAATATATATAATAATATAATATATAATAATAATATAATATAATATATATATAATAATATAATATAATATATATATAATAATATAATATAATAATATAATATAATATAATAATTATAATATAATATAATATAATATATATTAATATAATATATATTAATAATTATTAATATTAATAATATTATTTTATTATATTTTATAATAATTATATTTTATAATAATTATTATTATTTTCTTTACAGCAGTTGTATGCTGCCCAGCTTGCTGCAGTACAAGTTTCTCCAGGAACCAAATTTTCTGGTATATCCCAGGGTAATTTTAGCGCTGCCATATCCCCTACCAGCATCCATGCAGACAGGAATACAAACAGCCCTCCTCCCAAAAGCAAGGTAGGATGTTTTCAGGAATTGTTCAATATTGTACCATGGTTTCTAAAAACATTCTAATTGCAGGTAAAATTTCTGTGTGCATCTCTAATGAATACTGTCTTCCAATATCACAACTATTAATGTTTTTTCCAGCTTTACATGCAAATTTGCCTTGTCTATAATTATGTTTTACTGATCAAATTCAAAGTCCTAGCAGACTGCAAACTTATGTCATGCATTATCTTGCAGTAACTGGTCTGTGTCCTACAAATGGCAAAAAACAGGTGTAGATCAGGGAACCAAGGGAATTGCCAGACACATTTTTAAGGTCTAGGTCCCGTAAATGGCAAAAGACAAATGAAGATTGTCTATGTATTGTATATTGCTTTATTATCATACAGTATGCTATGATTAAGTGTGATGTGTATCTAAAGGGGGAGGGAAAGCTTTTTAATATTGAGATTAGCAAGTTAAATACTGTTAGCAATACTTTAGGTTTTAAAAGAATGGTCTGGAATTTGGCAATTAAGATTTAATGCTAAATGCAGTGCCATGCATTTGGGTCACAAAAATCCAAAGGAATGGTCCAGTTAAAGGTTGACAAACTTTTGTGCATGAAAGAGGAGCACGGCTTGGGTGTGATTGTATTTCTTGCAGCCATTTTGAAGATCTATGTGCAGGAATTCACTGTTCATGGTTGTGGGTCCATTATTATGAAATTCTTTACCATCGGCTTTGTGTTGTAGTGAATTGTTGCTTATTTTTCAAGAATAGCTAAAAACTTTGTTATTTTAACAAGCTTTTTTCACATTTTAGGTCTGAAATTAAATATTTACTTTGAAAGATGCTTTGTTAATTGTTGTAAGTTTATTTTATTGTGCATATAACCTTGTAAGCAGTCTAGATTTGTAGATAGGAATAATATAAAATATTTTTATATAAAAAAATAAATTAAAATGTTTATGATGATCTTAAGGAAGCCAAACATATAGGGAAGTCAATGATGAAAAACAGAACGATGCTTGGGTGCATAGGAAGAGAAATGACCAGTAGGAAAAAAGGAGGTGATAATGCCTTTTGTACAATATTATGTACAATTTTGTACACACCTTCATAAAGATATAAGCAGGATGTACACATATACACATAATATTCTGTACACACAGCTTAGGGGGGCACTGCAGTGAATGTCACATAAAAGATCTCAGGTACCGCTATGTGTCTCCTAATATATACTGTATAAAAGGGATTAAAGATTAGATAATGGTGCGCACTCTAGAATTATTTACTTATTACTTCCTTTTGGCCATACAAGTCTGAGTTCTGCAGCTCCTGTACAATACTTACAATCATTATAAAAATAAAAGCTGATTTATTTCAAGCAAATAAATAAAGCCTAACTTAAAATGGAGATAGTTAGAATGTGAGGCTAGTGTACAAATGCTAGGTAGCTCATAAAGAAATAATACCCCAAAACTCTTAGCAGAAGATGAATCAGAGAACATGCAAGCACTCCCTAGGTCCAGAAATTGGACCACCTACTTATTATCCAACATCAGTAACAGACCTGGATTATACAATCTGATGAATTTCTTTTCCCACAATGTCACTATAGGACAGAGGATGTGTCGCTGGTAGGAAGAGCCCTGGATTGCTTTCAGCAGTGAAGAGGAGTCTAGTGGAGATTTGTTAGTTGATAGGCAGTTGACAGTCACAGCTCAGATATGCTAAGGTTACCAGATAGTTTTTGGTCTTCAGAAATGCTTCTTCTATATAGTTCTGACCTCAGAGATCCTAAAAATGTCAATTCTGCATCATGGATGATGTAGTTCTTGGAATTCAAGAAAGTCCTCAGATCCAGGCAACACATTGTTTGGGGTAAGTCAACCAGAGGTGCTTATCGTTGCACAAGAAGTTCAGGGCACAGTGGTTATACAATAATGGCATCAGCTGAGTAGAGCAAAAACAGCTTCATGCTGTTGAGCAAATCCAGGCTAAAGTTCACACTGGATTAGAACTTACTGTCTGAAGCATAACCTGCAGAAGGTTGTCAAGCCAGACTCCGTAATATATCTCTATAGGCAGTGGCCTATACCCCTACATATGTTCTGATTATGGACTATCTGTTTCTTTGATGACTTTATCTTGTCCATTGTGAACAGCCTGGTGTCCATTGGCTCCCAGTCAGACATCGTATCACATACAAACTGCTCCTAATAACCTTCAGGGTTCTAATTGCAGAAGAACCGCTATACCTAGCACGTCAGTTGACTCCATACACACCCACCAGGAACCCAAGATCAGCTGATAAACAACTCCCCACTGTTCCATCCCTCAGGGAAATAGTCCATGAACATGTTAGGGATGCTATCTTTGCAGTCAATGGCCCAAAGCTGTGGAATTGATTACCACCATCGTTACGATCATTAACCTCTATTGATAAGTTCAAGGCAGAGCTGAAAACATTCCTCTTTGCAGACACATATTAATTCCTTCTTCAATATATAGTGCAAAGGGCACCAAGGAAAATTGACCCTCCCCCATATGTTTCTCCCCCCTCGCTTCATCCCATTGACCTACTTGTGTACATGCTCGCTATGTCTAACTATGACTTTTGTACTCACTGTATGTATCTTACTGTAATTTAGACTAAGCCACCCTGAAGGGTTCTCCAAGGGGCAGAGTAGTAAAATCATAATAAACTTGGAAGCCTGTTGATATTTCAGTAATGGCTGATCTAATGCTTTTTCAGGCTTTGAACAGTTTAGTATTTCCTTAAAATGTGTTCCCCAATGTAAGACTTTTTCATCTGTAATGACTTTTGCCACCTTTATTTTTAGCAGGTAGTACTTCCTTCTGTTCCTGTTAACTGATTGATTATGCGTACACTGTTTTCAAGTCTCTTACTGTGCTGCATCGCCTGCTATATGAGCATTTTCTTCAGCCCATTTTCTCTAATCTCATCTCGCACCTTTTTTAAACTTCTTTATCGTGCTGATTGTACTGCTATAATATAACGTGTTTGTTTTTCAGAGACTTCTTGTTATGTAGCTAATGAATGATTTATTTTTTTTGTTCACTTATTCACTCTTCTTTCTGGCCTGGCCGAGTGTATCCAGACAGATGTCATCTAATTCTTTTAACACTTTCCATATATTTTCAACATCTGGTTTGCTGTCTGAATATTTATCTGCTAAAGCTTTGAATTGTTTTGTCGTGAGCATTCAAAACTCTTTTGCATTCTGCTGGTCCTTCAGCTTGTTAATGTATTTGATATTGTCCTTTGATTTCTGCACTTTTTAAAACTTGGTCTAGATTTCTGGACTACATGATAGTACCCACTGTATATATCATTTTCTTGTAGATCTGACATTGTGCAGTGATCTGATCTAATAATAATAATAACAACAGTTTATATACCACAATACCGTTAAGTTCTATGCGGTTTACAATAGATTAAGCGAGGTCCAAATTGATTGAATTTAAGAGGGGAGAAGAGGAGAGCTAATAGGACCGAAAATGCGTTGTTGAGGAGAAAGAGATTAACAGGACAGAGGAAACACTATGGAGGAGAAAGAAGATGAGTGGGTCAGTTGGCTAGATACTTTAAGAACAGTTGAGTTTTTAGACGTTTTCTGAATTCCTCATAAGTAGTGGGCGAAAGCAGTTGATCTAGATCTTTACCCCACAATGTTGCTTGATGTGAAAGAAGGTGTTTTTTCAGTTTACAATCTCTAACTGGGGGGGGAAACGAAGTAGGAATGAGAGCTTCTCTTGTGTCTGTTGGCAGAGAACGAGAAAAGATCAGTTATGTATTTAGGGGCAAGTCCGTTTAGCGCTTTAAAGCAGAAGCAGGCGAATTAAACTTTTATGCGTGCTTCCATCGGTAGCCAATGTAACTGCCAGTAGTAGGGTGATACATGATCGAATTTCTTTAGTCCGAAGATTAGTCTGACCGCTGCATTTTGCATTAGTTGTAAACGTCGCATATTTTTTTGGGAAATGGCTAAGTAAGCGATGTTACAGTAGTCAAGTTGACTTAGTACGAGGGATTGGGCCAGGGTTCTGAATGCCGACGTATCGAAATAAGCCTTAATGGATCTGAGTTTCCAGAGAGTGAAGAAACCCTTTCTAATCAAGGAGTCCACCTGGTCTTTCATGGTTAGGCATTGGTCTAGAGTTACGCCTAGTATCTTTATGGTGGGCTGGATGGGGTGATTAAATTCATTGATGCATAGAGGTGTTTTGGTGTCAAACAGATGTGGTGAAGCAATGAAGAATCTACCTTCCTCCAATTGCTACATCATCTATCTGTTTTTCTTATCGTCCATTTGGTGAGCCCCGTCCCCTTAATTCTATAAATGGCACTTTGATTTGTGTGTACAAATGTGAGTGTTGCACCCAATTTGCGGATAGGTTTAATATATTTGTGAAATGAAAAGAGAAGACACATGGCCCCGCCCCGCCCCACCTCTACCCATCCTGCCTTCACTCTGGCCTCACCCCCCAGAAGCTAGTTTGGCAGGGCCAGTTTAGACAGAATCTAGTGGCTCTCCCCGTCTTATCTCCTTGGCACTGGAATTCAATGTTCTTTGGTTGAACTTGCTGCCATTGGCCTGCCCCGGAAGCCACCTCCCTGCAGTAACTTCCTGTTCTCATTTAGGAGGAACCTGCAGAGAGACAGCTTCTGGAGCAGGCCAACAGCAGCAGGCTCACCTTACTGAGCTGCCGGCATCCCAAAGAAAATTGAATTCCAGCGCCAAGGAGGTAAGAGGGTGAGAGCCACTGGATTCTGTGTAAGCTGACCTTGTCAAACCTGGACAAACTCCTACAATTTTAAAAAAAACTATCCGATCACTTGATTTGATTTTTCCAATTGAATCGATTTTTCAATTCAATACGATTTGGTATGCTTTTTAAAATAAAGCTTTAAAATTAGCTTCCAGGTTTATTTTACAGCCTCTTCACCCCCACCCCCACCCCTTTGCCTTCTCTAACCCCATGCTGGCGCTATCAAGTGTAAACAAAACAAACACTGTTAGGTCCTATCTTGCACTTTCTATCTAACACCAGCTTTGGCAAGATACATATTTCAAATCTGATGTATTATAATCACAAAATAGAAAATAAAATGATTTTTTCTACCTTAAACCGTGCCGAGCTCTACGCTTCTGGAGATGGTGTGGTATACAAACCTAAGGTTTAGTTTAGTTTAGTTTAGTTATCTGGTCATTTTATTATTCAAATCATGTTGGTCCCAGGCTATGGTTTCTAATTTGTCTTCTCTCACCAGGATCTCTGGCCCATTTGAAATTTACTTCTTTTTTCATGCTCACCATCAATTTTCCATCTCTGTACCTTCCGTTCTTTCTCCTCTTCCCTGCAGGTCTTGCACCCCCCCCCCAAGGGTCCAGCACTATCTCTCCCTTCCCCTCCAGGTCCAGCCCCAGTCTAATGTCTCTCTCCCTTACCCCCCCCAGCACTCCCTCTCCCCATGTGACCAGCATCCTCTCACTTCTTCCTTTCCTCCAGTACCCCACACCATACGGCCAGCACTCTCTGTTCCCTTTTCTTCAGCCACCACCCCCACACACACCATAGCCACCCCCTACACCAGCATCCTCTCTCTCTTCCCTTCCCTCAAGCCCCCACCCCATATGGCCAGCACCCTCTCTCTCTTCCCTTCCCACCAGCTCCAGCCTCAGCAAGTCAAATTGCCCCCCTGTGGGTCCAGCATCCTCTTTTCTTTTCCTCCAACTTCCAGCTCCCCCTGGGTCCATCAGCAGCAGAGGTGGGATGCAGCAACCCCCACTTGCATGAGTCCAATAGCGGCAGTGCCCCCCATGATCCAACAGTGGCAGCAGAGAATGTAGTGCAGCATAGCACAGCATCCCACTCCACTAACTTCTTAGCCTTCTCAGTTCTTGCAAAACAGGAATTACATCAGAAGGAAGGATTCCGGCAGAAGGAAATCCCAAGAATAGGCCTGAATTAGTGAGTCCAGTTTTTCCCCCAAAAGCAAAACGATTCAAATCGATTCAGCCAAACTGAATCAATGAACTAATTTGAATTGTGAATTGGGCAGCACTAGGGGGCAGTCCTCTAAAAAGAGGAAATGTCTGAGTTTTCCTGGACAAATGGTAACCTTATTTGCAGATGAAACTTAATTGAATAACAAGCCAATTAGCAGTGATACTTGGCTTCTTAACAAGCAATTATCAATATTAATTGGATTTAATTTATATTTATCCATGTAAATGTAGGCATTGGATCTGCGCCTAAATTTTACATGCAGCATTCTGCCCCCATATACTGTATATGGAGGCAAGTTGCTTGTTGTTTTGTATATGCTAAGCATTGCCTGTACCTTTAATGAAATTGTGCCCTTGAACTACAAATCCTTGCAATCCAGTAGTTTTCTGTAGTAGGCTGTTTCTGAACTCATGTTTCAACTCCCTGTTTCTCATGGAAGTCCTTCTCTTGGATGCTTGCTCTTCAAACATACTAGGTTAGTAGCTACCCTTGTTTTCTCTCTTCCCTTAGTGCTCTAGAACTAGCAGCTCTCTGATCTAGCTGTGCATGTCTTCAAGACCATTGTAATTCCATCAAGTTTTCACCCTTTTATAGTACTCCACAGCATCCATTCCATAACACTGTATTCCTAGGACATGTCCTCTTTTTAGAGAACTGTCTGGATGTCAGGACAGTTTTCTAAAACCTGGCAGATTCTCCGGGTTTCGGACCCTCTCTGAGCCCAACCTAAATTTTTATTTTGCCTGTGGGCATGCAGTAGGGGGTCACCTGCAGGTGAGAACAGCAGCAATCATTGGTCCCACCACAGGTCTGGGGGCAAGAGCTCTTGTTGCAAGCCTCTGAAGGCTCATTGGCGCTGGCTGAAGGTGACAGGAAGGCCCTGGCTCTTCTTGAGCTCAGGGCCATATCTGAAGGGTGTCAGCGCATGCTCAGAGGCCTTCTTTTTATTTATCCAACCTAAATCAAAAATTACATTAGACTTTTTAAATTTTAATATTGTAAACCGTCCAGATACATGTGATGGTCGGTATATCAAGCCATGAATAAAACTTGAAACTTCCAGACATGGCCCCGAGCTCAGACAGAGCCAGTGCCAAATGAGCCTCCAGCAGCTCACAACAGGAGCTTCTAACTCTGGACTACTAGTACCCATGATGGGACTAGTGCGATTGGCTAGGCTCCCAACAACGGGTGATCCCCCGCAGAAGTGATAACCATCCTGCAGGGGGAGGAGGGGCAGAAAGGAGAGGGAGAAGAGAGGTTTGAGTGGGGATGGGGCTGGGGCTGAGGAGGGCTTGGGGTGGGGCCACATGCCCTCTGTTTTTATTTAGCAAATATGGTAACCCTATGCATTCCATTGTAACAGCATTGCCATTCAGTGTGTGCTGAGCTTTCCAGCCTTTGAATCTAGGGAGCACTGGATGAGTATAGACCAGGGATCTCAAAGTCCCTCCTTGAGGGCCACAATCCAGTCGGGTTTTCAGGATTTCCCCAATGAATATGCATTGAAAGCAGTGCATGCACATAGATCTCATGTATATTCATTAGTGAAATCCTGAAAAACCCGACTGGATTGCGGCCTTCAAGGAGAGACTTTGAGACCCCTGGTATAGACATTTAGTAGCAGAGGCTACAGTTCTTTCAAAGTAACTCAACTATAAGTCATTTTCCTCCTTGTTTGAGCTATAATTGGTTAAGAATTGAGAGGCTTTCAGTATTGGGTTAAACTGTCTGCAAATCCCCAAGGAGAGTTCAGTACACACAGCACCAAAAGGGAACAGAGAAATAGAAGGGCCATGGACAGATCGGTGGCATTACTCACATTTACGTGTGTAATAATAGAATAAGAGGCATCCACATCTAACTTTAAGTGCTGGGATTTGCACTAGTTTCCACTGGTGGCAAATGGCTGTGGCTAAAGTTAGGCAAGGCTCCCAGGCATAAGCACTATTTTATAAACCACGCCTAATTTAGGCATCATTATACAATAGCACCTAGTGGGGGGGGAGTTCAGTGCTGAATTTTTAGGTGCAATATATAGAATTCAGTCACATGTGACTATTGTGAACATCTTTATGCAGGAACTATTGTGCCATCTATGACTAAGGCCTCCTTTTACTAAGCTGCGGTAGGGCATTAACGCGCAGAATAGCCGCGCGTGCTAGACGCTAATGCCAGCATTGAGCTGGTGTTAGTTCTAGCCGCGTAGCGCGTGGTATAGCGTGCGCTAATATCCTGCATGTGCTAAAAATCGTTAGCGCACCTTAGTAAAAGGAGCCCTAAGTTACTCAGTTGTTTACAACTAAACAAATTGTTTGCCATCATTCACCATTATTTTTGTGTTCCAGTGCCCACATTTCCATTGTCCTTTTCAAAAGAAGTTACAGATTTAGCAGGGGCTGGGGACATATAACTTCATTATCCATGTATTTTCAAATTTATATTTGCTAAATATCTGACTAAACGGTCCAATATAATTCATAAAAGAAGGGGCCAAGTTTGGGTTTGGACAATGATGGACTAAAAAAAATTATCCAGTGATATTTAGCTGCAATCCTACACCAAGTGAATAATTCTGGCACAGTGACATATTAAAACGAAAGATTGACCCTGATAACTCCACAGAGCAAAAATCCAAGAGCAACAAAAAATACTGTGGAGAAGTGATGTTCCTGATATGAACTATTATTAATGATTCAATTTGACAATCCACAAAAAAACCTTCTAGGACCCAGTCCACTGAGCGCCTTGGACCTAACACGGTCATCCAAGCCCATCTCTCACGCAGAGTTTCTGCAGACTAGCAATAATTGGACTGTTTAGTTTATCCACGAATCCTTACCATCAGGACTAACAGGGACCCCTGAGGAAGACATTCTTGTTGAAACATGGACTGTGTTGGTCCAAGACTCTCAGTGGATTGGGTCCATAGAAGGTTTTTAGGGATTGTCAAATTGAATCATTAATAAAGTCCATATCAGAAACATCATGTCTCCACAGTATTTTTGTTGCACAGTGACATATTATGCTTATATTCAGAGCTGCTACTAATATAGGCCCTCTTTTACTAAGCCATGGTAGAGGTTTCTACCACATCCCGGGGCGCTAAATGCTCCTATGCTACTCTCATTTACCTCGATGCCATCATGTTGCTGGGCTGAGTGGTAACACCCATCACAAATCCACCCCCAGGCACCTTAGTTCTCTGTAAAACAATAAGACAACAGGGTTACACACACATACAACATACATTCCATTAAAATCTATGACCAGGTCTTCCCAACTCCTCCTGGTCAATCTCCAGGTTGTCCCTGGACTCTGTTTTCTCTCCTGGCCTTCTCAAGTCCTATCCGACCCTCTATTTGCCCTCTCTCCATCTTCAGCAGCTTCCGGTGCCATTTACCAGTCACTCTGCCGGTAGCCACCATCCCATCCGGTCCCTTGCCAGACACACCTTAAATCTTGGCCAATGCTACCAGGGTCTCTCAAGCTGCTTCCCAATGAGTCTTTGAACAGCATCTCGGTGCCATCACAGGGTCTCTCAACCGGTCGCCACTAGCCCCGCCAATCCCACTGCCGATCAGTCCGCTTGACCCCTTCAGCCTTGGACTCTGCCAGCTCTTCAATCCCTGGTCTTTTGGGTCCCATCATCTGGATCCTTCTTCACCGATCCCCATCAAGCCTGAGCCCATTCCTCTACTCCAGGCTCTACAGGGCCCTCTGGATACTTCTGAGCTCTTTTCTGCTGGTGTATAGGTCCCCACAGACCCTCCCACCGCCAGGCTTCACTACAGGGCCAGTCTCATCTCCCAGATCTCTCCACCGGTGTGTAGGTCCCTGCAGACCCTCCCACCACCAGGCTTCCAGTTCTCTACTGCACTATTTATTTATCCCATCTTCCCCAGTAGCCCAGAACGGGTTACAGTGATACATTCACAATAATTTGGAGCAGAGCATTAAGGGTACATTCACAATACACTTGGGAATGGAGGGAGAGTTATAGAGGTATATTCACACCAGGCTGGAGGCAAAGCATTAAGGGTACATTCATAATACACTGGGAGTGGAGTGAGGGTTACAGAAGTATATTCAGGCTGGGGGCTTTAGATTTAGATCAGCACAAGTATATAGAGGTATCTTTGATGTACTGGAGGCATATAAGAATGCATTCACAATGTATTTGGGAATTTAATTAGATTACATTCATCATATACTTGAGTCAGGGCATATAAAGATGCATTCACATTGTATTGGAGGCATACTCGAGTCAAGGATTTAGGATGACAGTGGTGTACTCACAGCAAAGCTGGAGGCATGGGGCTGGTGGGATCTTGGGGTGTTGGAAAGGTACCCGTAGTGAATAATACCCTGGTATCAGCAATGAGTCTTAGCTGATTGGTTCAGTTGCATACCGTTAGAGCCTGGGCCTTTAAGGTCTCAAGGTGGGTATTCACTGGTTCAAGAATTATGGTTTTACCACTCTACTGCACTGGGCCCCCTGTCAGTGCCAGTCAGCAGTGGTCTTTATGGCTTATTGGGAGTTAGGCCAGAGGCTAGCATTGCTTCCACCCGAGGGTCCACCCAGCTCCTGAAGGAGTTCCTTCCTTTTCCAGCTCTCTGCCTGGGAACTGTCCTTTTCAGCACCACAGCTTACTTAGGGTGCATGGACAGCTCCTAGCAGCACTGTGCAGCTCTTATGCAAATCAGCTAGACTCCTCTTTTAGCTGCTCAGACTCCCTCTGGTGGAATGCCATTGACAGGGTACTTCACCCTGTCACACACAGCTTAATATAAGGGGAGAATAGATAGCAGTTCTGAATATACAAATCAAGTTAAAAGGCCACAGCCAACATTTAACTCATTCTGGTCACCCATAAATTGGGGCCTACAATTTTAAAGACCTCAAAGCAGAAGCCCTGTAATGTAATGGAAACACTGATAATTTAGCTAAAAGATGTGCATGTTTTTTTTTTTATTCAAAGGCTGTGAGTGAGCGTGGGGGCAGCTGCAGATGAACACTAATTCAGCCATGCTGTCATGTGAACTTCCCTGTCTAATTAATACAATTATTTCATCAGCTAAGATAATATCAGCCGCCTGATTAATTTATACAATAATGTTTTCACGAACTGCCCTTTACCTCTTTGCTTCTTATTATCACTGCTGATAACTTAACAAAGAGTGTTTATAGAAATAACATGCCAGTATCATTCTCTGTGTGAACAACTAAAAATGTAGGAATTAGGAGGTGATAAGAAAATGAAGGGGGCAAGCAAGGGATATATGCTTGTTTCTTTATGTTGCTTAATGTAATTGACTAGGTTCATTTTTAATGTGCAACAATAATGCTTATAATCCCTCTAGCACAGAACTAACTATGGGATGCAGCAAATTTAAGGGAATCATTCTCAGATATTAGGGTTTCTGACACTGCTGTATTCAGGCCGAGCTTTAATTTTACGAAAGTGGAACTACATTCTTGTGAAGGCTACTTTCTCCTTACTAATTTTCCTGGCTCTACTTTATGTTATCAAGGTCATAGAAGTAAGCAGAGTGCAGCAGAATGTTGCAAATGTGTTCCCACAGGTTATGAAAAAGCTGTTTAATAGAATACATTACACTATGCTTTTGCCTAAATTATTTAAGGTCCCTTAATTAACTTTCTGATGATGTGCAACGTTTATCTGTAACAAAATTCTTTAATCGGGAGTGCCATTAATAGTGTTTTGGTTGCATATAAAATACTGCAAAATATGACCATGATTTTTTTTTTTTGGGGGGGGAGTTAGGTCAACTTAATAGAAAATTATACCAAATAATGCTAATTTACTTTCAACAAATTGTTTATTGTTTATTGTTTATTCAATTTTTGATTAAATGCTTTTTCATTTCTACAAAGCGTTGTACAAGATAAAAAATAACAATTAAACAAAAATAACAATTAAACATACTTTCCTATAAAAACTACATGACTACCAACTGTTCAAACTGGGTAAATATTGACCCAAAGGCCATAAACACAAGTGGGAAGGGGTGAGAAATACAATTGTAATAGAAAATGTGAGGAACATATAAGGAAAACATTTAGGAACTGGGGAACAATATAAAAAAAGAACATGTAAAAATTGATAGCTAAGATACAATAGTTAAGTAAAAAGCATCTTTAAACAAAAAGCACTTTAGGTTGCTTTTTAAATTTTTTAAGTTTTTTTCCATTTTTAGATATAAAGGAAGAGCATTCCAGATCGTAGGGGCTGTTACAGAAAAGGTGGAGGTGCGACGAGTGCCTATAATTTTTAAAGAAGGAATGTTAAAGTTATGTTGAGAGATAGATCTTAAAGATCTTGGGGGGTCGTAAGGGATCAAAAATCTATCTATGAATGCTGGTGTGTTAGTCCGCATTGTTTTGAATGTCAGGAGGGCGATTTTGTAAGTTACTCTGTGTGCGACAGGCAACCAGTGGGCATTTTGAAGCAAAGGGGTAACATGATCATATTTTTTTGCGCCCGAGATTATCTTAATGGCCGTGTTTTGAATAAGCTGCAAGCGTTTTAAGTCTTTGTGGTAGATTCCTTGTAATAATGAGTTACAGTAGTCCATTTTTGAAATTACAAGTGAATGAATCAGAATGTTAAGGGAACTAATATCAAGAAGAGGGGCCAATGATCTAATCATTCTTAATTTATAAAAACAACTTTTAACTATTGCGCTTATTGTGGTCGAAATGTTAACTTATTGTCTATTAAAACACCTAAAATTTTTGTAGTTGTGATTAATGGAAGTGGAATGTTTTCGATAATGACTGGAGATGTTAATTGTGCTCCCTCTTTTCCAGGGAAGAGAAGAGTATTAGATTTTGAAATATTTAAAGAAAGCTTGTTTGTATTTAACCAGTCGTGGACTTTACTTAATTTATGATTAATTGCCTGAATCTCAGTTTGGTTATTTGGGTCAATGGGGTGCAGTAATTGTAGATCATCGGCATAAGCGTAAACCGTAAACCCTATTGATTGACAGAGGGTCAGAAGAGGGGCCAAATAGATATTAAATAATAAAGGAGATAAAATAGAGCCTTGTGGTATACCGAAGTTAGAATGATAGGATTTTGATTCTGAATTATTAAAATGTACTGTTGAAGCTCTGTCAGAAAAATAAGAGCGAAACCATTCAAGAGCTTGATCAGCTACTCCTATAGAAGAAAGACGTTGCAATAGGAGATCATGATCGATGGTATCAAACGCTGCAGCAAGATCTAAGGAGATTAGTAGAACGGATTTATGATGGTCCAAATAGTAATTTATAGATGATATTAAATGATATTAAACCAGTACTAATACAAATATATTGCAAAATGTTACCATGATTTTTGGGGGGGTAGATGAACTTAAGAGACACATACCAAAAATATAATTTCACTTAACAAATGATACTAAAACAATACTACTACCGTGTTTCCCCCATTATAGGACCTCCTCCTTTAGTAAGACACCCCCCTTTTTTTCCCCACCTGGGGAAATATAAGGCCCCCCCCCCCGAAAATAAGGCACTATTTGGCAAGCATGTCTTGGCGATCCAGAGTACTGGTACAGTACCGTATGAGTGGTCACACAACTTCCTGCTTCCGCTGTCCAGGAAAACAAGCCCAGGAACAGCCTCTGTACACCGAGGCCCTGATTCTCCAAAAGTGCGTCCCGATTTTAGGCAGCTGTAGACGTCCTACAGCTGTCTAATCAGCCAATCGGGATGCATGTTTTTTTTAAAAAAAATGCTCCCCAGGCAGGCCGCCCGGGAGAGGCGTCCTATACTAAACGCCGATTCTGTAACCGGCGTCTTTAGAGAATCGGGTTAAATTAGATGCGGCCGCTATACTTATGGCAGCAAGGGATCTCCCTGCTGCAATATGTATAGCGGCCGCGGTTGTTGCGGCCGCCTGTCCCATCACCGACAGGAAAATGCCTAACTCCTCCTGTCGGAACCCCGAGCCCCCTCCCCCCCAAACTCCTAATCGCCGACAGGAGGATGCCCAACTCCTCCTGTCGGAACCCCGGACCCCCCCTCCCCCCCCCAAACTCGTAATCGCCGACAGGAGGATGCCCAACTCCTCCTGTCGGAACCCCGGACCCCCCTCCCCCCCAAAACTCGTAATCGCCGACAGGAGGATGCCCAACTCCTCCTGTCGGAACCCCGGAACCCCCTCCCCCCCAAACTCGTAATCGCCGACAGGAGGATGTCCAACTCCTCCTGCCAGAAAGCCCAACGACCCTCCGCCCCAACTAACCTCCCTCCCCCAACTAACCTTTCAATGTTGGTCAGCTGGACGGGTCTTGCTGCCGTCCAGCCGACGGGTCTGCCTCGTGGAAATGAGACGGCACGCCCCTTCCCGGCCCATCCCCGCTAAATCTAAGGCCTGATTGGCCCAGGCTGTAGAAGCCTGGACCAATCAGGCCTTAGGCATAGCGGGTCCGCCCATCCCCACTAATCCTAAGGCCTGATTGTCCAAGGTGCCTAGCCTGGGCCAATCAGGCCTTAGATTTAGCGGGGATGGGCCGGGAAGGGGCGTGCCGTCTCATTTCCACGAGGCAGACCCGTCGGCTGGACGGCAGCAAGACCTGTCCAGCTGACCAACATTGAAAGGTTAGTTGGGGGAGGGAGATTAGTTGGGGCGGGGGGTCGTTGGGCTTTCCGGCAGGAGGAGTTGGGCATCCTCCTGTCGGCGATTACGAGTTTGGGGGGGAGGGGGTTCCGGGGTTCCGACAGGAGGAGTTGGGCATCCTCCTGTCGGCGATTACGAGTTTGGGGGGGAGGGGGCTCGGGGTTCCGACAGGAGGAGTTAGGCATCCTCCTGTCGGTGATGGGACAGGCGGCCGCAACAACCGCAGCCGCTATACATATTGCAGCAGGGAGATCCCTTGCTGCCATAAGTATAGCGGCCGCGTCTAATTTAACCCGATTCTCTAAAGACGCCGGTTACAGAATCGGCGTTTAGTATAGGACGCCTCTCCTGGGCGGCCTGCCTGGGGAGCATTTTTTTTAAAAAAACGTGCATCCCGATTGGCTGATTAGACAGCTGTAGGACGTCTACAGCTGCCTAAAATCGGGATGCACTTTTGGAGAATCAGGGCCTTAAATGTTTTTCTGGTTTGTGATACAGTTTTTTCTGGTTTGTGATACAGCTTTTCTGGTTTGTGATGACCTGTACCATATACAGGTAATAAATGTATTTTTTTCAGCAATAAATGTTTACTGTATTCTTCTTCATGGAAAAATAAGACATCCCCCTGAAAATAAGACCTTGGGCATATTTTGGAGTTTTTAAAAATATAAGACAGTGTCATATATTCGGGGAAACAGGGTAATACTAACAATAGTAATACAAACTGATAAGGATTTGGGGCTAGATTTTATAAATAGCGTCTAACTTGATAGGCACCTAGGAAAGCAGCACATACTATATTTCAAAGTTAGGTACCGTTGTAGAATCACACCTAAATCAACTTAGACACCAGTATATTAAGCCATACCCAAATTCCACTCCAAATTTCCCTAATCATGCCTACTTGCCGGTAGATGCCTCAGTGTAGATGCCTACATTGAAGTGGTAGGTGCCTGCCAGCTACTTAATTGTTTTTAATGGTGCTTTCAATTATCAGCCCCAATTATGCCTAGATTGGTAGGCACCTGACCTTTGGCACCTTTTGTAGCAGTGTATCGCAAACTGTGTGCTGCGGCTCACCAATGTGCCTCCTGAGATTTCAGGTGTGCCACGACATACTGGCGAGGAGGAGAGTCGTCCACACCGGCAGACTGCCTACAAGACATGCCCCTCACGGCAAGAAGCAAGTCCTGTAGGAAGTCAGCCAGCGCAGATGATTCGCCTCCTCGCCAGTGTGTCGCGGAACACCTGAAATCTCAGGAGGCACACTGGTGAGCCGCGGCACACAGTTTGTGATACACTGCTATAGGGTTTATAATAATAGCATATAAAGAAAAACTACGTATACAAATATTAATTAGGACATGATAATTTCCAGTTGTACAAGCCAAGCGAAATATATGGAGAGAATAATGTGAACAAGGCAATAAATACAATCAGGTACCTCATGTCAAACAAATATAACAGTTCAGTACACATATTTTATTCAACGATGCACATATGCGAAGCATGGAAGAAATTCTCACAAGCATCCCAGCATAACATAGATTAAGCGATCTAATATACAGCATGTCAACGGTCTAAAGTACAGTAAGGTTGAACTGGGCCCCATATTTTGAGAAATGAATTAGTAGAATTATGTTTTTCCGCTATGGCGCTTTCGAAATTGATGGTTATGCAAACTGTGTTCCACCATACCATATATTCCACTTTTGATAAGTCCTTCCAGCAGTGCAAAATGTTTTTAATGGCCAAAATAGTAAGCGTCTATTATGTTCAGTTAGAGCTTTTTAACATGGAATTTTACTTCTCATTAACAGTAAATTATACAAGACGCTTTTTAACATTTTTTATTCATTTTTATTTTACAGGTCATGCTCTCTGCCCATTGCATGCCCCCTCCAAAAATATTTTTTTTTAATTTGTAATACATGGATTTGCACATGCAAACAAGCAGAATACCACAAAAGTTTGTAACTAATTTCTCAGAAAGTCTGGTTGCTCACGCTAACCACACATTCAGGTCTTAATGCCATTGAATAAAAGGTACTCTGGAGTTGAAAGATCTGAAGCAAACAATCAGTGGAAATTACATTTGTGATGAGAGCTCTTGGAGCAATACCATTTGCACTTCCAAAATACTAGAATATTCAGCCAGCATCAGGCAACGCTTTGACTACCTGTCACCAGCTTTAAATCCAGATATTCAATGCCGGGCCATTTACAATGACCAGCATTGAATATCCAAATTTTTCATCACTGGTTAGCAGATGGCTAGTTAAACTGATATTCATACTTAATCAGCCACAGCTTAGCTGCCAAAGATAGGCCTGCTTTTTATGTGGCCTTATTTATCCACTAAGTCCGGCTGCTTAAGTTCCAAATATTGGAACTTTAGCAGTCACGCTCCCGAAACACCCCTGGAACGCCCCCAATATTGCTGGTTTATTTGTTGGTGCTAAACGTGCATTTTCAGCAGTGAGAACCAATTAGATGCTCCGTTAATTGCCAATTAGCCGCCAAAATGCAAGTTAACAGGTCAGTGGCTATTCCCAGCCAGTTAACTCAAGCTGAATATTAATTTAGCAAAACATCTACCCTACTTGGAACAGTATATATTTTGTGCTCCTATGCTTGTGATTCTCAGGTCTTTGTATTGATGCACCTTGTCCAGTTGGTCTGTCTTGACTAGATTGTAAGCTCTTTTGAGCAAGAACTGTCTCTTCTATATTTTGATGTACAGTAGTCTAGTACAATATGTCTAGTAGCACTATAGAAATGATTAATAGTAGTAGTAGTAGTAGTAGTAGTAGTATCCAAATTAATGGAGTCAGTACTGGTTGTGATATATCACACATGAAGATAGCAAAAAAGTCCTATTAAATATTATATGTGGGGGTACCAATATCACATCACATAAATACACCTCAATTAGAAAAAAAAAATTAAGCCTTCAGAGAACATTCATGCAATCTTCAGGACCTATATCCAGTAGTGATTCTGTTAATTAATTCCTCATCATTCCATTTTTCATTAACCAGTTTAATAATTGCCTTTAAGTGTATACAAAAATTTATCTTTATACTGTATATATCAAAAATAATTTAACTTGAACTTAGGTCAGGAACCAGCTACTGACATGAATTCACATTTTGTTTCCTGCATCTGGGTAAACATAAAAACATAGAATATGACGGCAGATAAGGGCCAGCGGCCCAACAAGTCTGCCCACTCAAGAACCCTCCCTCAACAAATCTGCCCACTCTATAATCCCCTCTCCCACAAGAATCCATCTTGTAAGCATAACTCAGTAGCAACCCCATATGTTTGTCCCATCGTCTCTTGAAGTCGAGCACGTTGCTGGCCTCAACCACTTGGCGTGGAAGACCATTCCATCGATCAATTACCCTGTCGGTGAAGAAGTATTTCCTGGTGTCACCATGAAATCTTCCCCATTTAAGTTTTAGCGGATGCCCTCCTCCACTTCAATGCGGCCCGTGATGTATTTGAATGTTTCTATCTTGTCCCCCCCCTTCTCTGCGCTCTTCGAGAGAATATAAGCGCAGTCTGGTCAGACGTTCCTCATAAGGGAGATCTTTAAGTCCTGAGACCATCTTAGTGGCCATTCTCTGGATCGACTCCATTCTCTTCACATCCTTTTGATAATGTGGCCTCCAGAACTGGACACAGTACTCCAGGTAAGGTCTCACCATGGATCTGTACAATGGTAGTATGACTTCAGGCTTTCGGCTTATGAAGCTCCTTCTAATGCAACCCAGCATTTGTCTAGCTTTTGCTGAGGCTTTCTCCACTTGATTTGCAGCTTTCATATCGTCCCGGATGAATACTCCCAAGTCCCTTTCTGCAGTAGTTCTTGTTAAGTTTTCACTGTTCAAGGTGTATGTTCTGCATGGATTACTGTTTCCAAGATGCATTACTTTACATTTTTTGGCATTAAAGTTTAGTTGCCAAGTACTGGACCATTTTTCCAGCAGAAGTAGGTCCTGCTCCATAGTGTTGGGCCTGGTTGTGCTGTCAGGTTCCTTTGCCCTGCCCACAACGTTGCACAGTTTAGCGTCATCGGCAAATAATGTAATTTTGCCACGAAGTCCCTGAGTCAGATCCCTTACAAAGATATTAAACAGCATTGGGCCCAAGACCAAGCCCTGTGGCACTCCACTGGTCACTCTTGATGTTTTTGAGGGTATACCGTTTACCATTACCCTTTGAAATCTGCTGCTAAGCCAGTCTTTTACCCATGCTGTCAGTGTTTCTCCTTGTCCTAGCGTGTTCATCTTGTTCAATAACCTTCAGTGTGGGACACTATCAAAAGCCTTGCTGAAGTCTAAATATATGATGTCCAGGGACTCACCCCCATCCAGTTTTTTTGTTACCCAGTCAAAGAAGCTTATCAGATTGGATTGACAAGACCTTCCCTTCGTAAAGCCATGCTGGTGGGGATCCCTTAACCTTTCATTATCCAGAATCGCGTCCAATCTGTTTTCAATCAACATTTCCATGAGTTTACTCACTATTGATGTGAGACTCACCGGTCTATAATTTTCAGCCTCTGACCTGCATCCCTTTTTGTGGAGTGGGATAACTTTGGCAGTTTTCTATTCCAGGGGCACTTAGGGAAAGATTGAAGAGCTTGGCTAACGGTTCTGCCAGGACATCTCTCAATTCTCGAAGTATTCTGGGGTGCAGATTATCCGGGCCCATAGCTTTGTTTACTGTTAGTTTTGATAGCTCGTGGTAGACGTCGCTTGCGATAAATTCCATGTCCTGGAATGGGTCCTCCGAGCTCCCTTTTGTCTGTAGTTGAGGACCGGATCCTGGTGCTTCGCAGGTGAAGACTGAGCAGAAGTAGTTATTGAGTAGTTCTGCTTTGTCCGCGTCCGAGTCTGTAAAGTTTCCATCAGGTTTCTTCAGGCACCCAATACCGCTTGTGTTCTTCTTCCTATCGCTAACATATTTAAAAAAGGATTTCTCCCTTTCCTTTACCTGCCTAGCTATGTTTTCTTCCATCCGGAGTTTGGCCTCTCTGACTGTCGTTTTAACTTTTCTAGATTTTGTCAGATAGGTTTCTTTAGCTTCCAGTCGTTGTGATTGTTTGTAGATGACAAAAGCTCTTTTCTTTTGTTTTACTAGTTCTGAGATCTCCACCAAGAACCACTGTGGTCTATTTTTTTCTGCATCATTTACTCACAGTTTTTATGTATATGTTGGTTGCTTTTTGCAGGGTAGATTTCAGAGCCGACCATAGTACTTCTACATTGTCCGTCGTGTTTTGATTTTGCAGCACTTCGTAGACATAGTCCCCCATGCCCTGACAGTTAGTTCCTTTAAAATTTAGGACCTTAGTCGATGTGTTTGACCTAGTGGTTCCTTTCTTGAGGTGGAACCACACCATATTGTGGTCGCTGGAGGCCAAGGTTTCTCCCACCGATATCCCTGTGACACTGTCTCCGTTGGTGAGTATCAGGTCCAGAATTGCCTGGTCCCTGGTGGGTAGCGGGTGTGATATGACCATAGACCTTCTCTAATTATGTGCTGGGCACCTGTCTGGAGTTTGGGGAAGGACATGACAGGATGGATAAGGTCCTGAATTCTCAGCTGTTTGGCAAACCTTTGAGAAATGTCTTAGATCTGAAGGCATCTTGCTGCATAGTATTCACAGTGGACACACATGTGGCAATGCTGTCAGATGGACAGTTATGTCGATTATGGATATCTGTAGAGGTGATAAGCATTCCACTTTATGGTTAATCACCAATGGCAGCTCTTCAAATGCAGTATATGACTGGGACCTGAATACGTGGTATGGCCCTGGAGAACATGTGGTTTCCCTTGTTCAGGCCATAGATCCGTAGTGTACTCATATATATACAGTCTATTCTTATTATTCACACATTCCAATTCACGTTTTCACTTATCCGCAGTTGTATGCATTGTGACCGCTATTCGCCATTTGCGCCGTGTGTTCGCTTATTCGCGGATCTCTGACTTTAGAAAAAAAGCTTTGTTTCCTTTCACTTTCACTTCACAGTTTTGGCTTTGCTTCCAGAAATGGCCACCAATCATCAAAAGAGTGAGTTACAAGCATCTGCAGATACAGCTCCAAAGAGAATGATGCATGTCATGTGTCTGAGTGACAAAATATGTGTTTTAGACAGGCTTCGTTCTGGCAAGTCTGTTTCTGCTGTCAGCTGTGAGTTCAATGTGAATGGCTCCACAATCCGATCCATCTGGCAAAAAGAGGAAGATATTCATCAGTCTGTTCGCAAAGCTGTACTGGAAAGTTCCAAAACAATATCTGTGGTTCATGATCAGTCAATGGAAAAGATGGAGAAGCGGCTAAATTTGTGGATAATGTAAATGGTGAAAGAAAAAAAGCACAGTGGACAGCATTATTGTCAGGAAGAAAGCCAGACATTTACAAGCACATTACCCAAGGGCAGGAAAACATGGAACCCTTTTCTGTGAGTTCAGATTGGCTAGCTCATTTTAAAAAGCAATATGCACTAAAAAAAATGTAAGCCTTTCTGGGAAGTCAGGTTCAGTTGACAACAAAACTGTTGAGGAATTTAAACATACCTGCTAAGTACAATTGAAGAAAAGGGGTATGTACCAGAGCAGGTTTTCAATGTGGATGAGACTCACTTGTTTTACAAGCAGACTAGGAAATGGACATATATAATGAAAACGGCAGCAAAGCCCCAGGATTCAAGGCATTTAAAGGCCACACCACCCTGCCTTTGTGTGCCAATGCCAAAGGTGATTTCAAATGCAAGTCTCTTATGGTCTACTCAGCCTAAAATCCTCATACACTTAAAGGAAAGAATCTGAACTACATGCCAGTCCACTGGAGATGGCACTGCAAAGTTTGGATGATGTCCGTGTTATTCTGGGATTGGTTCAACAACTGGTTTTTTTTTCCCCCAGAAATTGAATGTTATCTCCACCATAACAACCTTTTATTTCAGGTATTGCTGATTTTGGTTTTGAATAATGTACTGGTACACTATCAGCAAGACCTGGAAAATGCACACCCTGATGTTGAAGTCTCTTCATGTCTTCTGATACAACATCCCTCATCTAGCCCCTTGATCACCACATGAAAGAGCTGTACAGAATCTGTGAAGCTTTAGATGCTGACCAGGAAACTACCATGTTAGTAGTGGCATAGTAAGGGGAGGCAGACTACCATGGGGCACAATCTTGGTGGGAGCACTGGCACCTCTCCACCCCCATGCCACTCTTGTGCCCTCCCTCCCCCTTCCCCCTGGTATCTCTTTAAGTCTTTGCCAACACGGCAACTACTCTGGCCTACTGCTTGCACTGACCTGGCTCCGTCTGAAGTCACTTCTGGGTTACTGGACCAGGAAGGGGGAAAGCCAACGTCACCATGATCAGAAGGCTGAAGAAGCTGCTTGTCCTGGTGAAGATTTAAAGAAGTACAGGGGTGAGAAGGAAGGGTGTAAGTGTGGCATGGGGAGCGCAGAAGGAGTGGAGGGTGATCTGTTCGCTGAAGAAATATGACCATATCACCGCCGTCTATCTCGACTCACACTGGCTCCCAATACAAGCAAGAATACTATTCAAATTTTACTGTCTACTATTTAAAGCCATGAATGGAGACAGCCCAGCTTATATAAACAACAGCCTTATCTGAACTACCACAACCAGGCAAAGGAGAACCCAGACACCATTCATGCACCCCCCAATCAGAGGCATCCCCCTCTTAGACCCCTCAAAGGCCTCTCCTCAGGCCTACTTTAAGCCCTGCTGGTCTAGTGGTAAGCCAGTGCAAGAGCAATCCTCTTATGCTCCTGCTCTGTGTAGTCTCACTACTCAAAATAGCAGGGGGGCAGAGAGGAACCACCCTTGGTGCCTCATACCCTCACTGCGCTACTGCATGTTGGATTACTGGAAGACAGTGACAATACACAATGTAATAGATAATGTTGGCATAACCTGGGATGGGATCACACAGGCTACTTTGATCAAGTGTTGGAAAAAGGTTTGGCCAAACTATTTAACAGGCTTTGAGGGATGTGAAGATGTTGCACAAAACACAAATAGAAATGTGGAAACTATCATGTGCTGTGCTCAAAAAATCAGCGGAGAAGGCTTCATGGACAAGATATATGATGATATGAAAGAAATTTTAGAAGAGAGTGCCATAGAACCCAGCAATGAAGACCTGGATGAGATGGCTCAACAAGGCATCAGAGACAGTGATGATGGAGAGAAGTCAAACATTCAAAAAATCATGCCTCTCACATCAGCAAAAATAGCAGGATGGGCATCAGCATTGGAAAAATTGTTCAGTGACATGGAGGAATGTGATCCCTTGCTGGAGCACAGTCTAAAATTCAAGCATCTGACAAGCTCTGCATTTTCCCTTTACGCTGAGACACTTAAGGACTTGAGAAGGAAAGCCAAACAGACACGATTTTTTCAGTCAACAAGTCGTGAGACTCATGCGTTAGAGGTTGATGTGACAGAAGTTGACTTGACAGCCTCAACTCATGGGTCATAGGTTGAACTGGCTGAAGTCAACCTACTAGCGCTAACATCTCCTACTGATACTGTCATTCTGAAGCTGTATGCCTGTCCCTCTCCAGAGGCTGATGTGTCAGAAGTCAACTTGTCTGCCTTGACTCATGTGCCAGAAGTTGATCAGGCTGCAGTCAACCTACCAGCATTGACATCTTCATCTTATACTGCCATTGTGGAGATGCAAGCCTCTCCCTCTCTAGTGGTTGATCTGACAGAAGTTCATCTTGAATAATATACTGTAGTGCAGTTCAGCATACTGTATACCTGTACTGTATTTCTGTAAAGCTGGCTTTTGTCAAGCAATGTTTTAATAATGGTAGTGTACCATCTCTGTATATAAGTCCATTTCCCAGTCTGTGCTGTAACATCCTACAGTACCTCTGAACCGTTTTGTCCTAATGGTGAGCACACTGAGGGCTCTTTTTAGAAAGCCCAATAACATTTCCTAGTGTGGCTATTGCACCAAAGTCTATTCAGTTCCTATGGGCTTTGGTGCATTTGTCACAGGAGAATCACTTGGGTGGCTTTGTGAAAGGGACCCTAATTGTTTACTGTGGTTGTGTGATACTGTACAGTACATTGCTGTATTCATTTTCCAGCACTGTTTGCAAATTTTTTTTGTTTAACAGTATTACTTCTAAACTAAACTAAACTAAACCTTAAGTTTGTATACCCCATCATCTCCACAATTGTAGAACTCAGCACGGTTTACAGGAACTGGTATAAAGAAGGAGAGAAAGCCATGGTGCATTGCATTGGTTGATGAGCAGACTAATTGTTTACTGTGGTAGGTCAATACTGTACAGTATATTACTGTATTTATTTTTCAGCACTGTTGTGTGCTTTTTTGTTGTTGTTTAATAGCGTTTCTAGACTACTGCAACATCCTCTATCTCCCCTGCCCTGCAGTCATGAAAAAACAACTACAAACAGTACAAAACACAGCCTTGAGACTGATCTATTCGCTGAAGAAATATGACCATATCACCACCACCTACCTTGACTCACACTGGCTCCCAATACAAGCAAGAATACTATTCATATTTTATTGTCTACTATTTAAAGCCATGAATGGAGACAGCCCAGCTTATATAAACAACCGCCTTATCCGAACTACCACAACCAAGCAAAGGAGAACCCAGACATCATTCATGCACCCCCCAATCAGAGGGTTCAAATGCAAAAAAATGTATGATGGCCTACTGGCCACGCAGGCAGTGAAACTAGACCGCTAGCTATCCAATCTACTGACCACAACTCCAGACTACAAAACTTTCAGAAAAGAAATAAAAACCCTGCTATTCGAGAAATCCATCAAAACAAACTAACACCGCAGGAAGCACTTCAGTCCCCCGAAGTAACCCGTTCAATTCTGTAACTCTTCTGGAAATGTCCAGATAACCTCTTATGTAATCCACCTTGAACCACAAGATAATAGCGGAATAAAAGTCACTAATGTAGAAACATAGAAACATAGAAATTGACGGCAGAAAAGGGCCATAGCCCATCGAGTCTGCCCATACCAATGACCCACTCCCTGATTCTTACTCTCCTAGAGATCCCACATGAATATCCCATTTTCTCTTGAAATCTAACACGCTGCTGGCCTCAATCACCCGCTGAGGCAGCTCGTTCCAATGATCTACCACCCTTTCAGTGAAGAAGTACTTCCTAGCATCACCCTGAAATTTCCCTCCCCTGATTTTCAGCGAGTGTCCTCTGGTTACCGAGGGCCCTGTAAGACTGAAGATATCATCTTTCACCTCTATACGCCCAGTAATATACTTAAAGGTCTCAATCATGTCCCCTCTCTCTCTTAGCTCCTCCAGTGAGTACATCCACAGTTTTTTTAACCTTTCTTCATACGTGAGTTCCCTGAGCCCCAAAACCATCCTGGTAGCCATTCGCTGAACCGACTCAATTCTCAACACATCTTTTCGGTAGTGTGGTCTCCAGAATTGAACACAATACTCGAGATGAGGTCTCACCATGGATCTGTACAGTGGCATTATGACTTCAGGTTTTCTGCTGACAAAACCCCTACGGATACAGCCCATCATTTGTCTTGCCTTGGACGAAGCCTTCTCTACTTGATTGGCAGTCTTCATATCGTCGCTAATGATCACTCCTAAATCACGTTCCACCGTGGTCCTGGACAAGGTTTCACCATTTAGTGTGTAAGTTCTGTGTGGATTTTTTTTGCCTAGGTGCATTACTTTACATTTTTTTGCATTGAAGCCCAGCTGCCAAGTTGATGACCACTGTTCAAGCTATCTTAGGTCCTGCGTCATAAAGTCAGGCACACTGCTTTTGCCAACTATGTTGCATAGTTTGGCATCGTCGGCAAACAGTGATACTTTTCCTCTAAGTCCTTGGGTCAAATCTCCTATGAATAAATTGAATAGAATCGGCCCTAAGACGGAGCCCTGAGGTACTCCACTCATCACTGCTGACGTTTTGGAGGGGGTACCGTTTACCATCACCCTTTGAAGCCTACCATCTAGCCAATCCCTTACCCATGTTGTGAATGTATCCCCTAATCCCATCGATTTTAGTTTGTTCAACAGCCTGCGGTGTGGGACGCTATCAAAAGCTTTGCTGAAGTCCAAATATATCACGTCAAGGGACTCACCGGCATCCAGATGACTGGTCACCCAATCAAAGAAGTCAATCAGATTAGATTGGCAGGACCTTCCCCTGGTAAATCTGTGTTGATGTGGATCGCGTAAATTTTCTTCGTCTAGAATTTTGTCAAGTTCCTGTTTGATCAGTGTTTCCATGAGTTTGCACACTATGGATGTAAGACTCACCGGTCTGTAATTTCCTGTCTCCGTTCTGCAGCCCTTTTTGTGGAGTGGAATTACGTTAGCTGTTTTCCAGTCTAGGGGTACTTTTCCCGTGCGCATGGAAAGATTGAAGAGTACGGATAGTGGTTCAACCAGAACTTCACTCAGCTCTCTGAGTACCCTGGGGTGTAGATTGTCTGGCCCCATGGCTTTGTCTACTTTGAGTCTTGAAAGTTCGTGGTAGACACTACTAGGTGTAAACTCGTAATCACGAAACAGGTCATTTTGGCTGTTTCTTATTTGTAGTTTCGGACCATCTCCCGGTGCTTCACAGGTGAATACTGAGCAGAAGTATTCGTTTAGCAGTTCTGCTTTGGTAGTATCAGATTCTGCGTAGTTTCCATCTGATTGCCTAAGGCGTTCTATTCCATTTTTGTTTCTCTTCCTGTCGCTAATGTACCTAAAGAAGGATTTGTCCCCTTTTTTAATGTTCCGTGCTAGATCTTCCTCTGTTTGAAGTTTGGCTTCCCTGACTGCCTTTTTGACAGTCTTAGATCTGGCCAGATAGTCTTCTTTTGCCTCCCTTTTCCCTAGATGTTTGTAGGTAGTAAATGTTTCTTTTTTCATTTTAATGAGGTCCGAAATTTCCTTGTTGAACCATTGTGTTTTTTGTTTTTCTTCCTGTGAGTTTGCTTACTGTTTTTACGTAGCGGCTAGATGCTTATCGTTCAGGATGGAATTTTAGATTTGACCACATAGTTTCCGGATTGTCAGTTCTTCTGCATGGTTTTGCAGCTTTTGATGACAAAGTCTCTCATGTGGTCGAAATCTGCCTCCCTTAAAGTTGAGGACCCTCGTTGCTGTGTTTGATTTAGAGAAGCCTTTCCTGAGGTTGAGCCATACCATGTTGTGGTCACTGGAGGGCCAGCGTGTCTCCCACTAGATACTTCCGAGACACAGTCTCCATTTGTGAGTACCAGGTCCAGTATTGCTTTTTCTTCTGGTGGGCTCTAATACCATTGTTTTAGTTGTGCACCCTTAATGGAGGTTATTATTCTTTTGCTACTGCTGTCGTAGTGCTGAGAGGGTGTTCCAGTCTGCATCTGGCATGTTGAAGTCGCCTAACAGTACTGTGTCACACGCAAAGTGATGTTCTCTATGTCCTCAATCAATTCTTTGTCTTTGTCTTTCCTTTTGTCTCGGAGGCCTGTAACCACACCGAGGTAAAGGCATTTTTCGTTCCCTCTGGCCAGGTTTACCCAAGTGATTTCCCCTGTGTATCTATAACCTCTGTGATCCTCGGTAGTTTTGATATTATCCTTAGTGTATAGTGCTACCCCCCCTCCTAATTTGCCCTCTCTGTCCCAACGAAGTAGATTGTAGCCTGGTATAACCATATCCCACCCATGCGAGTCTGTGAACCAGGTCTCGGATATCGCTACTATGTCAAGGTCAGCATTCCTTATTTCTGTTTCTAGTTTCCAGGATTTTGTTGCCCAAGCTGTGTGCAATTAACATACATTGCCTCTCCAAATTTGTGATGATATGGCCTATCCCCGTTAGTGTACTTGCCTTAGCTCAGAAGTGTGTATACTATGGGTACTTACCTTAGGCTCAGAAGTGTGGGTTATACTTGCTTCTCCAGAATGGATCCTTACTGCTCTGGTATGTATGTGTGAACCCTCCCCCAACTTACCTAGTTTAAAGCCTTCCGAAGTAGATGTGCTAGCCGATGTCCAAAAACTTTCTTGCCTCTCTTTGTTAGGTGAAGTCCGTCAGGTCCCTGTAGTCCTTGTAGCGCTGCTCCGTGGTCTAGGAATCCAAAGTTCGTCTCTAAACACCATTCGCGAAGCCACTCGTTGGTCCTATGGATGCGCTCTTCCCTGTCTCTGCCTTTGTCTCTTACCGGGAGAATTGATGAGAAGACCACCTGTGCTCCTGTCTGCTTTAGCTTCCTTCCCAGGGCCTCGAAGTCTTTAGGGATGCTGTCTGATGTGCTTCTGGCAGTATCGTTGGTACCTACATGAATGAGAAACATAGGGAAATGGTCAGTAGGTTTTAGTAGTTTGTCTATACTGGTGGTGATGTCGCGGATCCTGGCTCCAGGGAGACAGCAGACCTCCCTCGACTGCAAATCTGGTCTGCAAATGTAATGTAATGTACTTTATAAACATAAATATAAACCTAATTTTCTGGGTCAAAAAATGGGGGTCACAGTTTATATTTGAGTCTTCCCCCTCTTAGACCCCTCAAAGGCCTCTCCTCAGGCCTACTTTAAGCCCTGCTGGTCTAGTACTAAGCCAGTGCAAGAGCAATCCTCTTATGCTTCTGCCCTGTGCAGTCTCACTACTCACAATAGCTGACACAAATTTATTTATTTATTAACTGCCTTTTCATGAAGAGATTCACCCAAAGTAGTTTACAATACATTGAATAGTAATCAGGTACTCTTAAGTATTCTCCCTGTCTTTCCTGGCAGGCTCATAATCTAACTGTGGTATCTGGGGCAATGAAGCATTAAATGACTTGCCCAGAGTCAAAAGGAGCACACTGGGATTCAACTTATAGCCTCAGTTTGCTGAGGCAGCAGCTCTAGCCACTAGGCCACCTCTCCACTCCACAGTAACCTTGTGAGACTGCTGTGAGTTTGGTTTATATTTAAGTCCACCCAGGGGTGGCTCAAAGCATTTTGCTGCCTGAGGTGAGGGATGAGCTGGCACCCCCCCCCCCCCCCCGAGCATCCAGAATAGGGGTGGGGCAAGGGTTGCCCCAACTATAAGGCAAGATTGGCCAGCTGCCTATAGCAGCAGCTTCTTAGAGGGTAGTAGCTTCAGTAACACAGTAAATGACAGCAGAGCCTCACGTGCCACTACTTTTAGGCCCAGGTCACCCATGTTTAAAGCAAAACGATAGATCCTGCAAGGCAAACTCAAAGAACTATGTTTCTCACCACACATACTTTAACCTGTTTTTCAGCAAAAACACACAGATAGATGATGCTCAAACAACAAGGAGTAAAATGAGAAAGAAAGCAAAAGAAAAGATCAGAGCTGATATTCTACCTCCCCACAAAGTGCAGATCAGAACTAAAACATTTCTCTTTGGAAGTTGCCATGCAAAAAAAGAAAAAAAATCCCGATTTTCATGTTATCTGAGCAATAGCACACAAAGCTCTCCACTACCAGGTACATTGTAAAATACAAAACCTGTAAAGGAACTCCATATTTTGTACTTAATACAGCAGAAAGACGTCTGCAATTAATATTTCCCAAAGTTCCAAATAAAACACTTTATTCTACCCTAATATTGTGCAAAATATAAAGATAGCAGATGTAAATTTGAAAAAAAAATTAGAAATAACAATCACTTTACAAATTAACAAAAAGAAATAAAATAAATAATGGGATATAAGAAAATACCATTTTATTGCACTAATCCATTTTCAATTAGCTTTCAGAGGTCAAATCCTCCTCCTTCAGGTCAGTACAGTGTACTGCTGTTAGGTATCCTGTCCTAACCATGAGGAAGGGGATTTGTCAATAAAAAGATTGCCTTATTTCCATTTCCTGTTTATAAAACCTTTATCAATACAGCTATAATACCACTTTTTTTCTAAAGCAACAAAAAAAAATTATTTTTTTCTACCTTTTGTTGTTATCTGCTTTAATCACTTCTCTTCACTCTCTTCTTTCATACAGCTCTGTCCTCCTCTCTGCCCCTTCCATCCAATGTCCATCCTCTCTCTCTCTCTCTCTCTGCCCCTTCCATTCACTGTCTGTCCCTTTCTCTCTCTTTTCTATATGACATCTTCCCTCTTTCTGTGCCCCTTGCACTAAACTGTCTATCCTGTGTCTCTTCTCTCCTTTGTACATGATTCATTTAATCTTCACCCACTCTCAATTTTTATCTCTCTCTCTGTCTCCACCCCACCCCCCCCCCCAATACCTCTGGCATCAACTCTCTTCTCCTTTCTTTCCTTCCTTCCTTCCATTCCACCCATTTATCTGGCCTCTGTCTCCTTCCGTCTCTCCTACCCATGCCCTGTCATCTCTCTAACCTCCTCCCCTTCCATCTCTCCCTTCTGATGTGGCATCTCCTACTCCCTTCCTTTCCCTTGGTCTAGCATCTTTGTCTCTTTCCCTTCCCTCCCCCATTCCCTGGCATCTCTCTCTCCCCCTCCATGGTCTAGTCTCTTCTTTCTTTCCTTCCTGCCTTTCCCTCCCTATTTTCCCCTCCCCATTGTCTGGCTTCTATCCCCTGGTCTTCCTTCTTCTTCCCTCCCTCCCTCTTTCTCCTTATTTGGGTGCAGCATTTCTCTCCCCCTCCCTTCTCCTTCCCTCTGTCTTCCTTTGTCCCATCCCCCTTTCCATCAGCAGCGCAGCCTTCAGAACTCAGGCTTTTGCTGGTTATGGACCTTCTCTGCCAGGCAGCATCTGGCAGAGAGGAAGGCCCAACACCAGCAGAGCAGTGAATTGTGAACACTGCCGCTGCTGGAAAAAGATCACAACTGCTGGTCCTCAGAGCACCCCCCTTATGGGTCTGCACCAGGGGTGGGACTGAGACCTCCCCCTCACTTGCCCCTGGTACGCCACTGCCCTTGAGTCCAATATCAGGCACTGTTGAGGGAGCGGGCATCTTGCTGCCAGCCAGCCTAACTACTGGTTGGCTTTCTCTGTCAACCCCTTCTTAGCATCTAATCTTTTCACCCTCTCCCCCTGATCATTCCTCCCCCCCCCCCCCCAACCTGCATCTATCTTTAGATTTGTCATCAGCAGCAGTGATTCACAGATCGGCCCTGCCAACCCCGTCACTTCTCTCCACTACAGCATGCCCTCTCTGACAACTTCCTGTTAACGCTGAGGTGGGCCACAGTGGAGAGAAGTGCCAGGGTCAGCAGGGCTGCTCTGTGAATCACTGCCGCTGACAACAAATCTATAGATAGACATGGGGATGGATGAAAACAATATGCTAATCGGGGGGGGGGGGGGGGGGGGGTGGAGAGGGTGAAAAGATTAGATGCTGGGAAGGGGAGCAGCAGAGAGAGCCAACCAGTAGGTAGGCTGGCTGGCAGCAAGATACAGGTGCCTCAAGAGTGACACCTTGAGGCCTCCCTAAGATGGCCTCATTATAGGTCTGCCCCTAAGTCAATTTTTTCCCCCCTTTTGGGGGGAATATAAACTGCGGTACGCCTTTTTACTCCCCCTTTTTGGAGGGAAAAAGGTAAACCTCAATTTATATTTGAATGGGTTTATAATACAGCTATATATGGTACTTTCTAATGGTAAGAGAAACATGATGCATTGCATTGGTTGATTAGCAGACTAATTGCTTACTGTGGTTGTTGTATGCGTACTGTACAATACATTGCAGTATAGTATTTATTTTCCAGCATTGTTCTGTGCAATTATTTTGTTTAAGAAGATTACTACTATAAGCAGTACTGCAAATAAAAAAATATGTTTGCAGCATTCTAAATGTTCTACTATGGTTTTTGTCAAATGCTGTCCCATGCAGGAACCTAACCTTATTTTTCCTATAGCATCTATAATTCACTTTATGTGGTTTGAGGTGGAAAATATATTTTTCCATAGTCGCGGCTTTTGGTGATTCGCAATTTTCACCAGTTTGCACACTTTTCCAGAAAAACTTACTACCGTGAATAACGAGAACAGACTGTACATGTATCCCTGCAACGGCAGCTCTTCTGAGTGTGAAGTCACAGATATAGATTAGCAGTGGCAGGTGGCACCTTGCTTTTCCTTCACTTCACAGTGGCTTGTGGGGGATGGGGTTTAATGTGCATCATAATGGTGTGGATGCAGTCATCTCTGATTCAGCCAGGACTATGCTGGAACACACAGACTATTCTAGAGATACACAGGTATGTCAAAAGCAAGTGGTAACAGGAGTGACAGCCAATTTATAATAACAGTGTGCCCAGTAACAGCACATACCTTGGAACTGTGCTTGGTGCACATGAATATGCAGCAGCAAGAAGGACTGGATACACCAGATGGTTCTGTAGTGACATTTTAGGGCCTCAGTGTCATTAGATTCTCACAGGTTAGTTCTTCCTTCCCATAAGTTGACATGTAATGGATCTACCTGTACTGCGGCTTATTTTTTCTTCTCTCCTGCACTTTGAAATAGTCTTCCACCATACCTCCATTCTGAATTGGCTTTTCAAAAATTTAAAGCTTCACTGAAAGCATTTTTTTTTTTTTGTTATTGGCATGTAACACATCTCTGCTTTAAGTGGGACCAGATGCTGTAGGGTCCCAGCATCTGTAGTATAGCACATTCTTGTTTGACTATCTACAGTACCTTGAATGATTGGTTCTTTTCTTTCCTATCTGAATTGGCATTCTTTTCTTTTTAGTTCAAGTTTCAAGGTTATTAAGATTTGTTATCTACGCAATATCATATATTTCAATGCGTATAACAATTTTTTTTAAAAAAGGGGAGGACAAAACAAGACATTGTATACAAATTATATACGTTCTAATACAAACTGGTACAAAAGGCAAGGGGGATGAACTACAATCTTTAAAGAAAGAAAAGAAACATTTAGGGAAGAACACATGGTGGGAACACATTAAAAAAAATAAAATAAAAAATAAAGGATAATTTGGCGATCTACTCGTAAGATTGATAAAGGTCTAAAGGTTTAGCAATTGGTAAGTTTTGCTGTCTATGTTTTGAATGCGTCCTTATACAGAAGCTTTTTAAGGAGCGCTTGAATTTTTCCATTGTTTTTATTGAAACCCACTTAGACCTTTTTAAGCATTGGGGGGTATCAAATATTTTAATAAATATAGTGACTCTGAAGACTCTATAGGTCTGAAGAGACATAAGACATGTATGAGTTCCTGCCACTTGCAGATTGCAGTTGAAATAATCCATCCCTCAATCCCATATCATGATTTTCATGTACAGAGGCTAGGCCTCCTTAGGGACAAGAGTGTTGATGATGTAGTTGTCATTTTTGCCAGCTTTTAGAGCAGGGGTGTCAAAGTCCCTTCTCGAGGGCTGCAATCAGTCAGATTTTCAGGATTTCCCCCAATGAATATACAAGAGATCTATTTGCATGCACTGCTTTCATTGAATGCTAATAGATCTCATGCATATTCATTGGGGAATTCCTGAAACCCGACTGGATTGCGGCCCTCAAGGAGGGACTTGGACACCCCTGTTTTAGAGGGAGAAGCCTGTGTTACTTGGTTCCACTCATGGCATGTCATGTTTTGAGACTTCATGTTTCATGCATTAGTATAATGGCTTTCTTTTCTTAGTCAAAAAAGGACCAATGTTTTTTTCTTTCCATGCAACTTTCACAGTAGACCCTGTGCACACTACAACTTCTTCTATCTAAACTCTATATGTAGCTTTTTAGATCCTTTGTAAAAGGAACTCTAAGTACTCAGAAATGTCTCAAGTTTCAGGCAAAAGTTTCTGCTGTAATAGAAAGTTATTGGGTTGCATGAAAAAAATGTTGGAGTCCTATTTTTTCCAGACACCATTTGTTTGATCTATTATAACAGTTGTACAGCAAATTACTGAAAAGATTTTAAATATTCTACCAAAAATTTTGTTTAGATAACTTTAAAAAAAAAAATAATAATAATTCATGTATTTAATGACTGTTATGAAAAATGTAATTCTCAATGATATGATAGCCTTTAACAGACTGTTTCCAGACCATCTTTTAAAGGTCAAATGAAATTTGTTTCTTGTGAAGTTTTTGTGCTGTTCTGTAAAATAATGGTAACTAGCAATGTTGAATTCAGAATAGTCAACATTTTTGGTCATTGCAGGATGAAGTAGCCCAACCACTGAACCTTTCAGCCAAACCCAAGATATCTGAGAGCAAGTCACCAACATCATCTACTTCTCCTCATATACCACCTCTGAGAATAAACAATGGAACAGACTCCCCATAAGTCTTCTATCCCATCCACTCTAGCTAATCCTTCTTCTAGAGTTAACTCAATAGGTAAGATAATTTGTACTTTATTGTTACACCGTATTTTTGACCATAGTTTTAATTGTGTAATTTTGAAGTTTTTAATTCAGTTAAGATAAAATATAATCTGTTAAGCATAAAACATTCTAAAGCATTATAAGTGGCTTACAAATAAAAGCAAGAAATCAACTTAAAACAAACATACTACTAATCACTTATATAGCGCTGAAAGGCATACATAGCGCTGTACATATTGACATTTATAGATGGTTCCTTCTCAGAAGAGCTTACAATCTAACTTGGACAGACAGACATGACATATAGGGTCGGGGATGCAGAACCCAAAGTGAGAGGAGTTAGGAGTTAAAAGCACTCTCGAAGAGGTGGGCTTTTAACTGGGCCTTCAATACTACCAGAGATGGAGCCTGCTGTAGGGATTCGGACAGCTTGTTCCAAGTAGAAGGTAGAAGGTAGAAGGGACGGAGTCTGGAGTTAGCAGTTGAAAAGAAGGGCACAGATAGGAGGGACTTACTAGCCTGAGCAGAGCTCATGGGAGGGGGAGGGGACATAGGGGGAGATAAATGAAGAGAGATAGTGAGGGGTAGCTGATTGAGTGCATTTGTAGGTCAGTAAGAAGAGTCTGAATTGTATTTGGAAATGGATGGAAAGCCAATGAAGTGGCTTTAGGAAAGGGGTAACGTGAGTATAGTGGCTCTCCTGGAATATGAGTTGTGCAGTCAAATTGTGGACGGATTGGAGGGGAGTGAGATGGCTAAGCAGAAGGCCTGAAGTAGCAAGTTACAGTAGTCTACGTGTGAAGTGATGAGGGCGTGGATAAGTGTTTTGGTAGTGTGCTCAGAAAGGAAGTGTTGGATTTTTGGTAATATTATAGAGGAAGAAGCGGCAGGTTATTAGAAATATGTTGTATCTGGGCAGTGAAGGAGAGAGAGGAGTCAAAGATGAACCCAGATTACGAGCAGACAAACAGGAAGGATGAGAGTGTTGTCCTCAGAGACGGAGAAGGAGGAAGCAGAGAGGTGGGTTTAGGTAAGAAGATGAGCAGCTCTGTTTTAGCCATATTCAGTTTTAGAATGCGGTGAGACATCCAGGTGGCAATGTTGAACAAACAGGCTGGTCTGGGTTTCAGAGAGGTAGATCTGGCACAAAGAAGTAGATCTGGGAGTCATCAGCATAGAGGTGATACTGGAAGCCATGGGAGGAGATAAGCGCTCGAAGTGAGCAAGTGTAGATTGAGAAAAGGAGTTGTCCCAGGACAGAGCCTTGAGGTACACCAATTGATAGCAGGAAGGCTGTGGAGGAGGAACCATCACCACATACACTGAAGGTGCGATGGGAGATATAAGAAAACCAGGAGAGGGCAGAACCTTGGAATTCCACAAGGACAGCGTACCCAAGGAGTAGGGCGATGATCAACAGTATCAAAGGCGGCAGACAGATCAAGAAGGATGAGGATAGAGTAGAGGCCTTTAGATATAGCCAAGAAACAGATCATTGGAAACTTTAGTATGGGCAGTTTTCCATGGAATGCAGCAGGTAAAAGCCTGACTGAAGAGGATCCAGAATAGCCATGGGATGAGAGGAAGTCCAGGCAATGGCGATGAACAGCACGTTCAAGTAACTTTGATAAGGAGGGGAAGAGGGAGATGGGGCGATAGTTGGAGAAACACGTGGGTTCTTGAGGAGGGTTTCTTGAAGGCATGTTTGAAGGCATCAGGGAAACAGTGGAAACCAATAGGTTGAGGATGACAGAGGGCGAGATAGCACCAAGTAGGTGAGTGGGAATTCAGATCAGAGGAGCAGGTAGTGGGTTTGGAGGATGAGAACATGTGTGGTTTCCTCCTCAGTGATCTCAGAGAAAAAGAAGAGGGTAGCAGGTGTTGAGGAGTGGTTAGTAGAAAGGGCAAATGGAGGGAGGGGAGGGGGAAGCAGCCTGGTTGAGAGCTCAAGGTGAACCTTCTGAAGACAAAAACAATAAAAAATAATATAAAATCAACTTGACTGAAAAAATTTAATAAAATGTATTCACTTTTGTATAACAAACAATATTAAAACAAATCGCAACTGAAAAAGGACATTCAAAAAAAATCTTTCATTTTTAAAAAAAAGTGACAAATAATTATTTTCCAACTACAGATTTTGTGCAAGCAGTCCCCACAATTCAATTTAATTCAAGTTTATGATAGAAGCCCTATTCTGTATAGGGGAAAAAGGTGGAAAATGGAATGTCCAGACTGAGGCATTTTCAGTATTTTACAAAATGATCCAGTGTATATAGAACCTTCTTTGACAAACACACATGTACAAAAAGGAACACTAATTTTACAAAAATTTATATGGAAAAAAGATGAGCATCCTCATATGAGTGTTGGAGGTCTACTGTACATGAATAGCATTACAGAGATCAAGAATGTAAGGAAAACATTGCCTATAATACAGAGTGAAAATCTTCTGCTTGAAGATTGCATTTAAGTGGTCATATCACAGTATCCTTAGCTTATAGAAGACATTGTAAAACAACAGATTAAACCAAAGGTGCTTTGATAATCATATGGAATGGCATTTTAGGAAAGATGTCCAACTCAGAATAAGGATGTTGGGGTTGGTACATCACTTGTGGTGCCAGTATTCTCTAAGTACAAGCAGGCATAATACTCTCACATGTGGGTGATGTCATCCACAGAGCCTGGTGCAGACACTGCCAAGTGTACTAACACTGTAAATCTTTGAGGCAGTGTCCCATGTGTGAGTGCCTTTCTGACTGACGCTGGAGCACATGATCAATAGTCTATCGTTTTCGATGGAGCAGAAAGGCTGTGTTTTTCAGTCTCCCCTCAAAATTTTTGCATTTTTAGTGCCTTCCCATTCTCATTTTTTCTTCTTTTCTACATTATTTTCCATTTTTCAGTGTTAAATTTCAGTAAAATTATTTTTTAGTTATTTTTTATGAATTTGCAGTTTTCAGGCCTTCAGGGCCTTTGAAGTCTTTTTATCACCCAGGGATCATCAATCTGTTTTGATATACTTCCTAACTGAGCTCTCCAGGTCATTGAGCCCTTTGATTTAGCCATTTTTCCTTTTTTTCTTCCATGTCAAAGAGGGTGCCAAGTGGCTTTTAAAATTGTTCTAGATGCAATAGGACCATTTCAGGCTCTGACCCCCCCTTACTGGTACGTTCAGCACTTGGGTCCGGAGCACTAGGACATTAACTGTGATTTGTCTGCATATTCAAAAAAGATCACTTAAAGCCCACAGAATCCAGTGTGATAAACTCCATCAGCATCAAGCATGGTGGGGAACTCAGCCCAGATGTGGAAACTACAATGGCATTGACATAGATATTGAGTGGAATGATGCTTCAAACAAAGCACCAGGCATTGGATTACATACTAGACAGGAGGCTTAGACTCTTGTGGCAGATTTACCTTATACCAGGTTTTATCATAACAGAGTAGTCCTTCGAATCCACCCTAAAGTAGTATCAGAATGCCATCTCAGTAAATACATAGTTCTTTCTGTTTTCTTTGCTAAGCCGCATTCTCATCCTAGTGAAGCAGCACACCTGTACCTTGGACTGCAAAACACATTTTGGCTTCTTATCTAGACCAGTGTCCCGCAAACTTTCTTGAGCCACGGCACACTAAAAGGTACTGGCCGTGGTGGCTCGATGGTACCTGGAAAGTGTGTGGATATCACTGTGATGACATCACGTTCATGCGTGACATCATCATGTCGATGTCCGCGTGTGTGTGAGGCCCTCCAGGCGGGCCCTGAGATGCCAGTGGGGGGGTGCCAGAAAGGAAGAGGGCCAGAGAGAAGGATAGGTGCTGGCACCTACCAATTGCCTACAGGATGTGCCTCTCGCCATACATGCAATGGAAGAAACTATCACACTATAGTACAAGTCTCAGAAAGCAGAGAAAAGTCTGAAAGAATGCCTGTATCTCAAAAGCTGCAGAACAAGGAAGAAAAATTGTATCACACACTCGCTTACAATAGAGGGATAATTTCAAAATATATGGGAGACTTGTAAGAATAGAACACACTGGGAAAATAAATGTTCCCATCAGTAAGCAGGGATAGGGAGGAGAGATTTCCCTTAGTGTCTCAGGCCCAAGGACATACACAGGCATAAAGAGATAAGGCTCCCACAGTGAACATGAGAGATAGAAAACACAGGACTGGGAAAAATTAAATGAAGGCAGATGCACAGTACTTAAAACACAGTTCTAGCACTTGCATGACAGTTGTTGAGCAAAATAAACTGAACCAAATACCCATCATTGTAGCAAATCTAGGCCACAAGCCCAGGAAACAGCTATTTGATGGGACAAAACTATAACTAAAGACCTTGAGTCTATTCATACCATGACCCAATTCAGGGCCGCCATCAGAAATTTCTGGGCCCCTTACTGAGCAATCCAATTGGGCCCCCCATGCATCCCTTCCCCCCCCAACCCCCCTCCCCTTCTTCCATGGGCCGAATACACACATACTTTTCTCTGTCGCCGCACTCTTTGACCAAAAGATTTGTAAGCCTGCAACCACGTCAAGGTAGACTCTTTCAGCAGAGCCCTAACCTAACCTAAACTAAACTAATCTATACCTATCTATTCTAAACTAACATATGTCTAATACTGAACTAATAACAAACTAACAAACATCTGCATAATAAATAACTAATAAATAATAGTGCTAGTAGCTATAATTCACTTTTGAATGTAAATTCTCAGTTAAGGATTTCTTTTAACCTTTGTAGGCCAGAAGTAGATCACAATTGCACAATATTTTTTGTAACAAGTATTAAATGTGTTTTTATAAATACTGTAAGCTTAATAAATATATCAGAAAAAAACTACACATCTGAGCGCATATCTAAACATACACATCTGAGCGCATATCTGAACATACACATCTGTATAATCCCATCCTCCTCAGCTTGCCTATAGCTGCATCATGCATGTTAAAAATGTACGATATGTTGATATGTGCACCTTCCTTTCTTCCCATCCATCCTCTTCAGCCTGTCCTTACACATCCACAGCTGCATGTTAATGATGATGTATATGTTATGATGATAAATAAGTGCATATGAGCACATCATTAACATGCAGCTATGGATGAATATATAATGATGTTATGAGTGTGAACCTCTTCCTTCCCATCCTCCTCAACATGTCACATACAGCATGATACATTACACAGACTTTGTGTAATGTAACATGCTGTATGTGACATGTTAAGGGTTCCGCGAGGAATCCCCCTCCGTCCCCGCGAGGAATCCCTCCGTCCCCGCCCGTCCCCGCGAAGAATCCCCTCCATCCCCACCCATCCCTATAAACTACAGAAATAGTTATTTCATTTAATTATGCTACTGAATTAAAGGCTCTGGTAGAAACCCATTTAAAAATAAGAAAAAGTCTTTATTAATTTGGAAATATTAATTGGGAAGAATACATACTTTGTAAACGGGTTTCTACCAGAGTCTCTAATGTTTATAAATTTTTTATCAACACAAGTAATATACTACTTTATCCTGAAGCAAAAAAAAAAAAAAAAAGAATTTTTTTCCTACCTTTGTTGCCTGGTTTCTGCTTTCCTCATGTTCTCATTTAATTTCTTCCATCCACTGTCTCTCTTCTTTCTGCGTCTTCCATTTGCTCTGTTACTGTGCCTCTCCCTTTCTCCCCCTCCCAAATTGGTCTGGCACCCATCTTCTTCCCTCCGCTCCCCCCATAGTCTGGCATCTCTGTCTTCTTCCCTGCCAGTGTCTTCTCCCAACTCTCTCTTCCCCATTTCCTTTCAGCGTCCTTCCCCCCCCCCATCTTCCCCATGTCCTGTCAGCATCCTTCTCCCCCCTCTGTCTTCCCCTTTTGCTTTCAGTGTCCTTCCCCCCCCTGTCTTCCCCATGTCCTTTCAGCATCCTTCTCCCCCCCTCTGTCTTCCCCATGTGCTTTCAGCGTCCTTCTCCCCCCCTGTCTTCCCCATGCCCTTTCAGCGTCCTTCTCCCCCCATCTTCCCATGTCCTTTCAGCGTCCTTCTCCACCCATTTGTCTTCCCCATGTCCTTTCAGGGTCCTTCTCCCCCCTCTGTCTTACCTATGTGCTTTCAGCGTCCTTCTCCCCCCTCCCTCCTGCCTTCCCCATGTCCTTTCACCGTCCTTCTCCACCCCTTTGTCTTCCCCAGTGATTTCAGTGGCCTTCTCCCCCCTCAGTTTTACCCATTTCCCTTAAGAGTCTTTTCTTCTCCACTCCACCTTTCCTTCCTTTCTCCCTCCCTACCCCTTACCTTTGTGGCGCTTCCCCACTCGACTGACAACAGAACAGGCCCGGTCGGACAAACCTCCCTGCCCTGTAGCCATGAATCTAAATTACCTTCTTACAGCAGCTGGAGTATTGAAGCTGCTGTAAGAAGATAATTTAGATTCACTGCTACAGGGGAGGGAGGTTTGTCGGCCGGGCCTGTTGTCGGTCAGTTGGGGGAAGCGCCACAAGGCTAAGGGGACCTGACCGGCTGTGCACACACACCCCCATGGCTGCACTAGGGGTGAACCTCCCCCCCCTTCGGAACACGACTGCCTTTTTCCCACCTGCCCTGCCGCAAGCAGCCGACCGGAAGTCTTCCTGATGTCAGCGCTGACGTCGGAGGAAGGGAGGGCTTTGCTTAAGCCCTCCCTCCGACATCAGCGCTGACATCGGGAAGACTTCTGTTCGGCTGTGTGCTGCGGCAGGGCAGGTAAGGAGAAGGAGAGGAGACTATGCTTGCGACCCTGGGGGAGCCCGGGCCCCCTGTCAGCTCCGGGCCCCTGAATGCAGGACTGGTAGTACTGCCCTGATGGCGGCCCTGACCCAATTAAAAATATAGCTATGCTGAGAAACTTGATGGGTATAGACAGGTTAAACAGGCATCAAAAAGATAGAATAGGACAGAACCAAACCATAGGCACTATTTAGATGGGATAGGTATAGGGCATAGGAAACTTAGATGATATTCAGTACTCTGCATCTGAAAGCTGTGTCCTTTCTTAGTTCTCTGTATATGAAAGTTTCTAAAGGCACATCTTAATTCTTTGTCTCTTTCTACACTGCTTTAATAACTAATAACTTTTATGCTTTTAAATCTCTGCAAATGCCCAGTCAATGTAAAAAACAATTCTGTACTTTTACACAATCAAGGATGTATTTTTCTGGGGTGAGGACCTCTGCATCATTGTTGAAAAGCCTTACTAACTTCTAATAGAAGCTTACTACCAGTTTAAATTGTGTACATTAGTACATAAGATATTATGTGGACAATCCATGAAGTATACAATCAGCTTAATTGCAGTAATACCAACTAATCACTCTCTTCAATCAAAAGATTCTTATGTTTTCCAATATCTTACACTTGCTTTGTTTATAGAATTGTCCAATGTTGGAATTCGCTTCCATTAGAACTGAGATTGACCCCATGTTATTTAAAATTTCATAAATTGTTAAAAATGCATTTATTTCAAAATTATTTTTTTGAAGTAGTGTTAATTATTATGGGCTCCTTTCCTGTTTAAGTTAAATGCCAGCACCAGCATGTAATTTAATCCTTATATTTAGCTGTACAGATAGTATAGTAACTGTGTGAGCATTATCCATTTAGTTAGTTTGCTTTTCACCAGGATAAAGTAGCCATTTATTTATTTATTCTAGGTATTTATATACCCCTATCAAAGTTATCTACCTGGGGCAATGGAGGACTAAGTGACCTGCCCAGGGTCACAAGAAGCAGCTGAATATTGCCACTCGTATCTGGATCATTTTTAAGCTTGCCTCAGTCCACAAATATATGGATACTATCAAGCCATTTATCAATTTAAATAGTCAAATATTATCTGTATATTTTCTGAAAATGTATAAATAACAAAATTTTTGTTGGCTACCTAGCATTCATTGAGCTATTTTTAAAATCAAAGGGCTTTTTTGATTGCATGGATTTCAATATCCATTTTCAGACACAAACATTATACACAAAACTAGACTCGTAAGTGGCAAAATAGCATTGTATTTGTATATCCCATTTCTGCCCAATATTCCAATAATGGAATATTCACAGGGTTGGGGGTTTTTTTGGGGGGGGAAATATTAACCATAACACACAGGAAGTCCAGATTTATGATTTGGCCTTCGTGTGCTGAGTAAAATCATTTCGATTAGTTTGTGATTTTCAGTGGAAAAAGTTACTTGATTAAAAATCCAGTGGAAAAAGTTACTTGATTATGTTTAAATATATTTATTGAGCTTATCAAGAAAATCAAATAAACAAAGAGAAACACAAACAAGCTCAAATTTTTGTACAATATCACAGTCAAATCCCCCTTATCCCTTCACATCTTACTCCCCCCTCCCCCCGGGTCCTCCTCCCAAGTATAATTCCAACACATTCAATGAATTAATACAAATAATACAGACATACCAATGTTAACATAATGATTCAAAGAAACATAAAATCAATAGTTAAGTAATCGGCTGCAAGCCAAGGAAGTCATGGTAGTCCAAAATGGTTCCCAAGTGCGTTGAAAAATGCGGCCTGGTAGAGAGGAAAACTCTATCATATCTCTTCGTTCCTACATCAGGAGAGTAATCATACGACATCTCCAAATTGAGTAATCCGGCGGGTCACTCTCAATCCATTTCAGCAAAATGCATTTCAGGGCAATAAGAACAGTTCACTTGAGGAAAGCAGCAGCCCCCTTCTGATGAGGGTAATAATGGGGAACAGTTCCAAATAAAATCAAAGAAGAGCGCTGAATAGTTATGGACCAAATACGCTCTACAAAAAGAAAAATAGCATTCCAAAAGGTGCAAATATTGGGGCAAGTCCAAAACATAGGACCCAAGCTCGCTTCAGAGGCTTGACATTTAGGACAAGCAGCTGACTCACAAAATCCAGAAAGAAAGGCCCTCTTAGGAGAAATATACAAGCGGAAGATCAGCTTATAATGTTGCTCCCAAAAGGTAGTATATTTATAAAAAAACAGGCAATCTACAGACATCCTTCAAAAGCACATCTTCAGATAATTCCATAGCTAGGTCTCGAGCCCAAGCATCCCGTAATTTAACATAATTAAACAAGGGGGACTCCTCTTTCAAATGACGATGATGAAATTTAAGAGGAACTGGAAGTTGGGAACTACCGTATTTTCGCGGATATAACGCGTGCGTTATACGCGTTTTTACCTACCGCGCATACCCCTCGCGCGTTATACGCGTGAGCGCGGTATACAAAAGTTTTTCTACATAGTTCCCACCCCGCCCGACGCCCAATTCACCCCCCCCAGCAGGACCGCTCGCACCCCCACCCCGAACGACCGCTCGCACGCGCTCCCACCCGCACCCGCGATCGGAGCAAGAGGGAGCCCAAGCCCTCTTGCCCGGCCGACTCCCCGACAATATCGGGCCAGGAGGGAGCCCAAACCCTCCTGGCCACGGCGACCCCCTACCCCCACCCCGCACTACATTACGGGCAGGAGGGATCCCAGGCCCTCCTGCCCTCGACGCAAACCCCCCTCCCTCCCTCCAATGACCGTCCCCCCCAAGAACCTCCGACCGCCCCCCCAGCCGACCCGCGACCCCCCTGGCCGACCCCCACGACACCCCCACCCCCCTTCCCCGTACCTTTGCTAGTTGGCCGGACAGACGGGAGCCAAACCCGCCTGTCCGGCAGGCAGCCAACGACGGAATGAGGCCGGATTGGCCCATCCGTCCCAAAGCTCCGCCTACTGGTGGGGCCTAAGGCGCGTGGGCCAATCAGAATAGGCCCTGGAGCATTAGGTCCCACCTGGGGGCGTGGCCTGAGGCACATGGGCCCAACCCGACCATGTGCCTCAGGCCGCGCCCCCAGGTGGGACCTAAGGCTCCAGGGCCTATTCTGATTGGCCCACGCGCCTTAGGCCCCACCAGTAGGCGGAGCTTTGGGACGGATGGGCCAATCCGGCCTCATTCCGTCGTTGGCTGCCTGCCGGACAGGCGGGTTTGGCTCCCGTCTGTCCGGCCAACTAGCAAAGGTACGGGGAAGGGGGGTGGGGGTGTCATGGGGGTCGGCCAGGGGGGTCGCGGGTCAGCTGGGGGGGCGGTCGGAGGTTCTTGGGGGGGGGCGGTCGTTGGAGGGAGGGAGGGGGGTTTGCGTCGAGGGCAGGAGGGCTTGGGATCCCTCCTGCCCGTAATGTAGTGCGGGGTGGGGGTAGGGGGTCGCCGTGGCCAGGAGGGTTTGGGCTCCCTCTTGGCCCGATATTGTCGGGGAGTCGGCCAGGCAAGAGGGCTTGGGCTCCCTCTTGCTCCGATCGCAGGTGCGGGTGGGAGCGCGTGCGAGCGGTCGTTCGGGGTGGGGGTGCGAGCGGTCCTGCTGGGGGGGGTGAATCGGGCGTCGGGCGTGGTGGGGGTAGGGGGTCGCCGTGGCCAGGAGGGTTTGGGCTCCCTTCTGGCCCGATATTGTCGGGGAGTCGGCGGTCCTTCGGGGTGGGGGTGCGAGTGGTCCTGCCGGGGGGGGGCAGGGCAGGGCGGGTAAACGGAGAGTCGGGACAGCGCACGGAGAGTCGGGGAGGGCGAAAGGAGAATCGGGGTGGCCAGAGGAGAGTCGGGGCGGGCGAAAGGAGAGTCGGGGTGGCCAGAGGAGAGTCGGGGCGGGCGAAAGCAGAGTCGGGGTGGCCAGAGGAGAGTCGGGGCGGGCGAAAGGACAGTCGGGCAGCATGCGCGTTATACCCGTGAGCGCGGTATACAAAAGTTTTTATACATAATATTGTGGTTTCTGCGCGCTATACCCGTGTGCGCGTTTTACACGGGTGCGCGTTATATCCGCGAAAATACGGTAATAGTAAAAGCCGTAGACAGCATCTCTTGACAAGAAGCCGTCAAAGAATCTGAAGATAATGAAATAATGTAATGATGAATTTGCATGTATGCAAAATAATCATTAGGCGAGAGATGAAATTCTTCCCGCAACTGTGCATAAGATTTAATTTTCCCATCATCATTGACTAATTGAAACACATAATGAATGCCCCTTGTTTCCCACCAAGCAAAGCTCGGCCCATCTATCCCAGGGAGAAAGGAACTGTTAAAGCGGATAGGCAAAAAGGGTGTAATAGAAGCAGAAAGAGAATGATATTTACAGACCCAGTGCCAAACCTTCCACAAAGGACGATGTAGCACCCTGCTAGTGAGAGGCTCAGGTAAAGAAGAAGGAATAGAATGAAGATATGCACTAAAATGAATAGTCTGAAAGCAGAGAAGTTCCAAGGAGGTATTGGTGAAAGCTGAAGTACCCCGGAAAAAATCATTAATATGTTGCATGCCACATCCAATAGTCAAATAACGAAGGTTCAACAAGCCCAGTCCACCTTTATATCATGGAACCGCCGCCAATTTATACGGTAGATGAGGCCGCTTCCCAGCCCAAAGAAACTTCTGAACCAAACGCTCCAGACGGCGTTCATCCCGAAAAGTCAAATAAAGAGGAAGAACCTGAAAGATATATAACCAACATGGGATAATAAGCATATTATAAAGATGCACCCGATCCAAAAGTGAAAATGGAAGGGTTCCCCAAAGTTGCAATTTATTCTGTAAGGTTAAAAACAACGGTTCCATATTCAAACAATACAGACTAGATAAGTCCAAAGGGATAAGTGCTCCCAAATATTTCAGCATAGAATCAGCCCATCAAAGAGGAAAAACACCCCTCCATGTGGTACGTAACTCTAGCGGACAAGGCAATGTCAATGATTTATCCAGATTAAGAGAAAGGCCAGAATAAAAGCCAAATTCAGAAATGAGATCTAAAGCTGTTGGCAATGAATCTTCAGGCCTAGTAAGAATCAGAAACATGTCATCCGCAAAAGCCAAAGTCTTCAACTCCACCCCTATGCTACTGTGTCAAAAGTCTTCCACCCAGCGCTTGTCCAGATCCTCAACAGCGCCGGGTACAGGAGCATGAAACGAAGTTTATGAGCATAAAGCGCAGAGCATATTGGAGAAAATAATCTACGTCGCTCTTGCAGAGCCAGTGAATAATCCTGAAATATCTTTACAGGATCACCATCATAGCAGAAGGTGTTTCTGTTTTTCTTATATTGACGCAGTAACTCAGCTTTGTGGGCATAATTATGAATTTTTAAGATGATAACTCTGGCTCTAGTACTATTATCTTGACGTCTACCCAGATGATGTGCACGTTCTAACTGTAACGGCCCCATCCCCGCTGGTAAGGGAAGCTCTTTTCAGAGCCAAAATTCCACAGTAGAAAGCATACATGAATCAGATACAGTTTCAGGAAATCCAACCAACCTTAAGTTATCCCTCCGAGAGCAATTTTCTAAATCATCAGTTTTCACTGTTTGCTGACGTACATGCTCCCGTAGAGCGGTCAATTTTGCCGCCGAAATATTAAGCGCTTCCTCTGTCAAGGCGATCCAATGTTCAAGCTCCCCAGTGCGCTTCGTAGTATTGGCAAGAAGTATTTCAATAGCAGTTAATTGTCCTGATAGCTGCTCAAATCTCACCTCCAGGGCATGAACCACCGATGCTGAAAGTGCTTCAATATGTTCAGCCGACAGTTGAAGCACAGGGGCCGACTCGATCGCCGCCATCTTAGAGTCTAACTTCTGGGAGCGAGATGGTTTTTATTTGTCGGTGCGGGAAGTTCTCCCACTCATATTTGGACTGAAACGGTGAACAAACTTGTCCATGCACTAACCCCGCCGAAAATACAATAGGCTAGCCAAAAAGAAAAGCAAAATGGAGGATAAGGGACTTGGGGCCCCAGAGCTCAAGCAGAATGCGTCCTATCCTGCTCAGCACATCACGTGACCCAAAGTTACTTGATTAAAAATCTAATACATGCTGAAATGCCACATATTAGCTGAGTTGATTGTTTCAGTTCTTTTCATTGAATAAATTGTTTATTATTGGGGTTTTATACTTTACTCCTCTAGTAGTGTACCTCTGCAGAAAAAAGAATGTTTTCATGTGGGGCCATTGTCTTTATACAGCGTTTTTTTTGCATGTGTTCCAAAAGTGGAACATGGGGAACGAATGGGTACAGGACATGGCCATGGCATTTCGAATTTCAGATTCTGAAATGTGTTGCAGACTCCATGAGGTGCAATTGCTTTGAAACGATAAAGTCATATTTTCACTGTGCTGACAACAGTAAATTGAATCCACAAGACAAATTTGCAAAGATTCACCTACTTATGACTATGCTGAATGATTGTTACAGGAAATATGCTATTCTAGAGCAACTTCTGGCAATTGATGAGAACATGGCTCCATATTTTGGGAGACATGGTGCCAAACAGTTTCTAAAAGGAAAGCCCATAAGATTTGGATATAAATTTTGGTGCTTCTGTGACAGACTTGGATATTTGATCCATTATGAACCGTATCAGGGTAACTTGGTGCCTCCTGAGAATCTGGAACTTGGACTAGGTGCATCACTGGTACTGAAGTTAGTGTCTGTTTTACCTTCAATTGCACATGTCCAATTGTATGCTGACAGGTTCTTCAGTTCCCTGAAGTTACTGATACAGTACAACTTTCTTCTATGGGCTATTGCTACACTGGAACTGTAATTACTAACAGGATTGAAAATTATCCAATCATGCAAAAGAAAAATTTCAAGGAACGAGGAGCATATGAATTCCTGTTAGATAAAGATTCCAATTTCATGGTAGTAGCTTGGAATGATAATCAAATTGTCACAATGATTACCAACGTTGACCCTGTTGTGCCTGGCCAATGATGGATCTCTACCCAAAAATGCAAAATGACCATTCTTCAACTAAACACTGTAAAGAAGTACAACTTATACAAGGGAGGAGTGGATAGAATGGATCAGAACATTGACAATTATAGAGTTGGAATAAGGTCAAAGAAGTGGTGGTAGCCTGTTTTTCTCTTCATCCTTGACAGTCAGCATAATGCCTGGCAATTGTATCAAAAGTTGAAAGCATTGGACGCTGACATTCTGGATTATTTTGGCTTCCGAAGGAAGGTTGTTGCTATATACAGTGGAACCTTGGTTTACGAGCATAATTTGTTCCAGAAGCATGCTCGTAAATCAAAATACTCGTATATCAAAACGAGTTTCCCCATAGAAACTAAGGGAAACTCGCTTGATACATTCCACCCACCCCCCCACCCCCCCAGGCCTGCGGTGCTGTACCCTCCTCCCCTCCCCGATAACCGGCATCGCTCCCCCCCACTCACAAAGGCCCCCCCCCCGTGCAAACCAGCACCCCGCCTGAACAACTTCAAACTTACCCCCCCATCTGGCACTGGCACGCAGCCCACAGGACATGTTCAAGGCCCAGATGCTCAAGGCCCAGCAAGAGGCAGGAACTTCTTCAAGCGGCACCAGCACGTCTTGTGGGCTGCGTGCCGGTGCCAGACGGGGGGTAAGTTTGAAGTTGTTCGAGCGGGGGGTGCCGGTTCGTGCAGGGGGGGGGGCCTTTGTGAGCGGGGTGGAGCAATACCGGTTATTAGGGGGTGCTCGCAAATCGAGTCAACACTCAGTTTGCGAGACAAGATTTGCGAGAATGTTTTGCTCGTCTTGCAAAACACTCGCAAACCGAGGTTTGACTGTATTTACAGAAGTATGGCACTATATCATCCAGAAGTGTTAGACTAAACGGCTTGAAAGAGCTTATCAGCAGAGTGGCCCGAGAAGTGAGGAAAGATGGCATGGAGCATTGGATAATACCAGCTGAAAAGCAAAATAGGTATGTAGCCTGTATGAATAACACAACAAAAATGAGTGCCAAGTGCAGGGTTAACCTGCATGAAGCCTAATTCAGAGACTTGCACATGAAATAAACTTAAGAAATATACATTACATCTGCCCAAAGTTTACTTTATATTCCAAATTCATGTACCCCATTCATGTTCATTGTTCCAGTTTTGGAATATTACATTTTACAAACAATTTATGCACTTTTTGTAACAAAAGATCAAATTCAAAATCACTGTTCAGGCATTCATTTATACTTGATATAGAGTAGGTTCAATGAAACTTAACTGCCAAGAAAAATTTGAGCATAAACAGGATATAAGAACATAAGAATAGTCATACTGGGTCATACCAATGGTCCATCTAGCCCAGTATACTGTTTCCACAGTGGCCAGAAGAACCTGGCAAAAACTCAAATAGTAGCAGCATTCCATGCTACCAATCCCAGGGCAAGCAGTGGTTCCCCCCCATGTAACTTCATTGAGTGTCTTCTAGTCTTTGTAATTTTTGAAAGAGTAAAATGTTGATTCACTTTTACCCATTCTACACTGCTCAGGATTTTGTAGTCCTCAATCATATCTCCCCCTCAGCCAAGCTGAAGAGCCCTAACCTCTTTAGCCTTTCCTCATATGAGAGGAGTTCATCCCTTTTATTATTTTGGTTGCGCTTCTTTGAAGCTTTTCTAATTCTAAATTAAACTAAACCTTAAGTTTGTATACCGCATCATCTCCATAAAGATAGAGCTGAGCAAGGTTTACAGGTAATTCAATAAATGAGGGAAGGACATAATAAGAAATTAGAGGTTATGAAGAGGATAGCTAACTTTACATTTTAAATAGATAGCTTTACGTTTTGGAGAAAAGCCAGGTTTTTAGATGCTTTTGGAATAATTGGAATGAGCCTAGGTTCCGCAGCGGGGCAGGGAGGTTATTCCAAAGCTTAGTGAATTTGAAGAAAAAGGATTTCCCTAATTTACCTGCATACATGATGCCTTTTAACGAAGGGAAAGATAGTTTGAGTATGTGGGCAGATCTGGTAGTGTCAGGTCTTAAAGAATTCCAGGATAGTGGAATTAGGGGAGGAAGAATGCCATATAGGATCTTGAATGTTAGGCAGGTACATTTTAAGTGAATCCTAGAAATCACCAGAAGCCAGTGAAGTTTTAAAAGAAGCGAGGAAACATGATCGAATTTGCTTTTTGCGAAGATCAACCTAGCCGCAGTGTTCTGGATCCGCTGAAGTCTTTGAAGATTTTTCTTGGTTAGACTTATATAGATGGAATTACAATAGTCCAGTCTGGAAAGAATGATTGTACAAGGACAGCAAAATGTTGTTGGCGGAAGCAGGATCTCACTTTCCTCAACATGTGAAGACTAAAAAGATTTTTTTTTACCAGAGAATTGAGATGATCATTAAAGGAAAGTGTAGAATCAATAATGATGCCCAAAACTTTGCTTGAGAATTCGATCTGCAGTGTGGGACTAGAAGGTAGTGGAATGAACGTGGGTAACTGATCTAATTTTGGGCCAAGCCAGAGTAGTTTTGTTTTGGATTCATTCAGCTTCATTTGTACAGAGAGGGCCTAGGATTGGAGTTTCGTTATGCAAGCTGTTATATTTTCGGTGAGGTTAGTGAGGTTCGAATCTATCTCGAGAAGAACAAGGATGTCATCTGCATATGTAAATAGAGTTTCAAAGGGAGATAGATGGAAGAATTTCAAAGAAGACATATAAATGTTGAAAAGAATAGGGGATAGGGGTGATCCCTGGGGAAGGAGAAGACATGGTTCCATTCTTGTTAACAGTGTAAGAGTGGGATCGTAAAAATTTCGAAAACCAGTCTAAGACTGTGGAATCAATGCCTATCTCAGAAAGTTGGTAAATTAGAATATCGTGGTGGATAAAATCAAAGGCCACAGATAGATCGAATTGTAGTAGGATAGTAAACTTATTATGAGATTGAAGTTGTTGAATCTTTGAGATTAAAGAGGCCAGCAGGGATTCAGTGCTGAAATTGGGTCTGAAGCCATATTGGCAAGGTAATAGAATGGAGAATCTCTCTAAGTAAGATGAGAGCTGAGTGGATATAATAGCCTCGAGCATTTTGATCAGGAGAGGAATATCTGCTATAGGATGATAGCTGGAAGGGGAGGATGGGTCTAGATCAGCTTTTTTCAGTAGTGGGGTCAGGGCAATGTGTCCCATTTGTACGGAAAATAGGTCAGATAGTAAGGCTGAGTTGATAAGTCTGGTGAGAGATGAAATAGCCTGCGTGGGAATTTTCTCGTAAAGGTAGGAAAGGAACGGGTCACAATGATTCTGCTATATGTTTGTTGAGATACTGTGATAAGAACTGAATATGAGGTCATACCTAAAGCAATACAGAAGCATTATAATGGAGAAATCAGTAGATGGAACCTAAGCAAAGTACCGGGCAGAGCGTTGGGTTCTGGTCCAGAAATAACTAAGAAGAAGGAAAATTTAAATTAATTTGAAAGAGACGGTAAAGTTGGACAGACTGGATGGACCATTCAGGTCTTTAACTGCCATCATCTACTATGTTACTATGTTAATATTATTGGTCTTATTTACCATTCCTTTCCTAATAATTCCTAGCGTCCTGTGTGATTTTTTGGCCATTGTCACACATTGAGCATTACATATAAGCCCCTTAATAATACCACTCTGTGTTGAACATGCTCGCTTCTAAAATGGCCTTTTCTTTTGCACATGACAGGAAAGATACATGTTTCTTTAGTAAGTATATATCCATTTATAAAACTTACTGAGCTTATTGAGCCATTTATAAAATATCAGTGTAGTGTTAAATAGGTGGACCTAGACTTTCATTTTCTAACAGGATGACCTATTCAAAGTCATTCTCTACTGAGATAATTTTAAAATAGTTTTGTGTGTATTTAAATCATGTTTTACATGGAGGAAATGGCTTGTATAAAACTATTGCTGAATATGTACGTACGTATGTTTCAACATGCTTGCTACTTTCGTTCATACTCAGGTAGATAAATTATTGAATGCCCCTCGTATAAGCACATGCAGAATGATCTTGTGTTAAGTGTTCCCAGGGGCATGATTACATGTACTCCTGAAAGGTCACTTGGACACACAAAGTCAGAGGCGTGAAGAAGTACAAGTTTTATTCACAGCATGCATGCTGGACCCCTGAGCTCCAAGCTGGCTCAGAAGTGCCGAAACCAGGAAGTTACAGAGATATTTATTCATTTTTCTGGCTATACAACTGAATTCTAGAAAAAGCTTTTCACGTGTTACTTTTCTTAACACTCATTGGTTCTAAGTTCACACTAGCAGGTCACTAGCAGGACACCTATCTAACTCTAACAGTTAAATGTACAGAAGGGCAGGGTACATCATGGCTCAAACTCTTATCTATTCAGCTTACAATGTGGTAAGGTAGGGACATACATTTTAGGCAGATGCAGTCAATAGATTATACACTGTTTTCAGCTATGTAGACCAGAGCAATATTTTAAACAAAAGTTAACCATTTCATGACCCTACATTCCCCCCTTTCAGGCTGGCGTACCTAAGGAGCCAAGCCTGACAAAATAAAGTTAGGGGTCAGGAAAGTCGGGGTCCCCAGTGGGTAAGGGACGATACTGGGAGAGGGCCAATGCAGCAGTGGAACGTTTGACAACAGAGTCCATAGTTCAGTGGAGCAGCTTTATGGCTATGGGGACCACACAGGGCAGGCAGCAAAGGAGCAGAGAAGACAGGGCAGCAACCAGCAAGATGATCTTCAATGCTGAACCAGAGGGCAACCAGGAGCTGAAGGTACCAGAGATCCAGTCTGCAGTAAGGTCACGCCAGGTCTGGTCAGGAACATGAGCCAGTTTGGTGATACGATCCACATCGTTCTCAATCACTTTACTCAAGTTCAAGGCAGCAGTTGGAGAGGTTGAATTTATCACAGGCACAGCAGCTAGTAAATAGTCCAAAGCTAGACGATTCTGATAAATAGCAGTGCGCATTTTAGCATTCGCTCTGCCAATGGTACTCAAAGCTCGGGAGGTCTCATTGGTTATCAGTTCAAGTACAGCTTATAGACAAATAATGCAGTTCAGCATATAGATTGGGGTCCGATAGCCCCAGGTGTCATCCTCGGTCCATGTGGCAGGTCCATAAACAGCAATGATCCGTTCTGCAGGACAGTCATCACCCCATTCACCTATTTTAAGGGAATTGGTGGAAGTAGACTGCTTTTGGCGACCTCTAGTGTTGAATACAGGGGCTCCCAGGTGTTCACCATCGGGAAGAAGCTGGGACGAATCATGCAAAGCACACATGTACCAGTCCATTAAGCAGGCAATCAAGAGTAGGCAAACAGATCACAGAGCCAGTATCAACTATCAGGAGCTGACCATCATTCATAGGAAGTTCCATTAAGCAGTGTCTGAAGGGCTGAAGACAGTGGGAAGCAACAATGGAGGTTCACAAGGCCCATCGTGAAGGTCGTGGACCTGACGTAAAAGTGAGGGTCTGTGAAGTCAGGTTTAACATGTCCAGCTGCATTGCCTCTCATAGCCACTGTTCTCCCATACCAGTCCCTCCTCATACAAAATAATTGCTAACATTAAGAGTCTGACCTATAGTTTCAGCAAACTATATAAACAGATTTCTAGTGATTACAGGATATTAGTATCTACTTTCATAATTTCATAAAACTGGGGAAACACCACAGAGTGATAGACAGGAGCACATGAGTGGGATACAATTCGGACATATACATCAGTACCTGAGTCTCACCTTTTACCATCAATATACAATGCCATGCAGTCTCTGGCCTTCTGGACTTGGACATTGGCATTCCAGTTATATGGGTCAGTGATAGTGAAAACCATGGGATTACAGTAGCCTGTAGTACACAAGGGGCCGGAGCTAGGACCTATAGTAAGGGAGGCAGACGGGGTATTCTTTCTCATAAAGGACAGGCTCCACCATTAGTGAAGGTTTCCTCATAGGGGCAGTTCTTAAAGGCATCAGGTTATACAGACATATATACTTAGCACTTTTGGTATAATAACGCTGTCAATCTAGGGAGCCACACAAAACTGAATTAGGGGTAGTACCATGACCTTGAGAAACATCAAATAGCACACATGTATCACAATACAAAGACACCAGGCGAGTGGGGTCTACAATAAGAGTCTAGTTGATAAGTGGACCCTCAACATCATCAATGCAGATTTCCGCCCACTTTTAAACTTCATCACCAGTAGGTTGGAAACAGAAAATACTCTCTGATGTTTGACACTTTCTGTACTTAACTCCTTCATGCAAACAAACATCAGGCAAAGGGGCTGCACTTGTTAAGTACAATAGGAAAGAAATACAGAAGAAAGAAGCATAAGTAAGGGCAACACAAATATCAGATATATATACTAACATAGGAAGCTCATTTTTCTTTCAGGCACAACTTAGAAAACTTCAAACAGTTATACTCGAGACACTTGCTAAAGGCAGTGTGAACCACAGGCAGTCAATTAAACTCAAACACTTATAAAGAATTATATTCAGAACACCTGCTAAGTACAGTGGTAAATATTCAGAACTTTTGAGGTCTTAGAAAGCTTCAGCTGAAGATCCGTGTTGTAGTGGAACCAAGTTTCATGTCCGGACACCTTTGACAACTGTAAGAGAAGAAATTAGGACAGTAAAAGGACCTATCCACCTAGGTTTCAGGGGGTCTGACTTCCAAGTTTTAGCCATACTGTATTTCCAGGGACATACCCATGGACTTGTGTAGCTATCGATAGTGGGGCCCTTTCCAGGACCCATTTGTGGAACTCTTAAAGGGCTTTAGCTAAAGACTGGACCTGACTCTGGAGGATATCTGATCCCAGAGTAGCAAAGGAACCAGGATCTGGGTTCACAATGGGTGGTTGCCGGCCAGACATGAGCTCAAATGGGGCTTAGATGGGATGCATCTAATCTGAAAAAGAACAGAAGGCAGCAGGACAGGCCAGGACAGATTCGTTTCTTCAATTCATTTTGTGAGAAGGGTCTTAAGAGTTCTGTTTATTCTTTCGACCTGACCAGAGCTCTCAGGATGGTAAGCAGCATATAATTTCTATTCAATTTGGAGGGCCTGAGCAATTTGTTGGACAACATCGGCAATGAAAGCAGGGCCATTGTCACTGCCTATAAAAACAGGGAGACCAAAGCACGGAATTATTCAGGAGGTGTTTGGTTACGTCTCTGGCGTGTTCAGTGCAAGTAAGGAAGGCTTTGACCCATCTAGTCAGGGTGTCTGTGAAGACTAGGAAGTGACTGAGGGAACGGAAATGGGCATGTGGGTAAAATCTACAGACAGAACCTGCATCGGATATATTCCAATAGGTTGGTATCCAAGAGGTGGCAGTCATCTGATTGGGAATTTTATTCTAGAACCGACAACACACTGTCGGACCATATTCCGGACTAGCTGATCAAGGTGATTGATAAAGAAATGTCTCTTGAGAGTCATTTTTCATAGCGGGTTCTTCAGAGTGTGCCAGATCATGGCATCTTTTGACAATCGTGAGGGCCAGGTGTTGAGGAATAACTATGAGGGTGTTGTGCTTGCGTTTGAAGTATCAGTGTGTGGGTCTGGATTGGCACTTGAATTGGCGCATTTTGTATCCACCCCCCTTTCAGGACAGACTGGCCCAAAATAATGCATGCCCAAGTCTGTTCCTGAGAAGCGTACTGGGGTGTAAGGGAATCCAGAAAAGGAATGATTGTATACAGAGGAGTCGAAAGAGGGGGCAGAGACTGGCAGCTCGGGCTGTGCGGTCGGCAAGGGCATTGCCACGAGAGACAAGGTCCGTCACGCGTCTGTAAGCATGGCAGAGCATAACAGAAACACGTGAGGGTAGTTGTACGGCCTCAAGAAGGTCAAGAATGAGGGAAGCATGATGGATCAGGCGGCCAGAGGCTATAATGAAACCTCGATGTTTCCAGATGGCCCTATGGGAATGCAAGTTAAGGAAAGCATATTTGGAGTCAGTATATATATATTGCAAGACTGAGAGGCAGAGTGGCGCAGGGCAAAAGTGAGGGCATAAAGCTCAGCTTCTTGGGCAGAAGGGCCAGAAGGCAGGGGCCTGAGTCAGAAGTTTTTGGAGGCAGTGAAAAGACCGCTCCTGAAGTTGGGTCCAGACAAAAGGGGCTGAGTCAGCGCCTTTGGTGGAATCATACAGAGGACGAGCAATAGTAGAGAAATCAGGGATCCAGATGGGACAGTATCCTGCAATACTGAGAAAGGTGCTCAGAGCCTTGCAGTTATCAGGGACAGGGAGACTACAGACAGCCTAGACCTCGGTGTAGGAAGGGACCTGGTACCCTTGGAGATTTGAAAGCCAAGGTAGGTGACACGAGGAAGGCATACTTGAAATCAATGTAAATATGGCCACAGGAAAATTTAAAAGGCAGACCCACTATCTGAAAGACTCAGATAAATAATAATAATAATAACAGTTTATATACCGCAATACCGTGAAGAGCTATGTGGTTTACAAAAGATTAGAGAAGGTACAAAATAATTGAACTTAAGATGTGTACTAACACATAAGAATTGTTCTCAATCCCTATTCTATATCAGGTTCCTACCCCAAAGAGCTGACTTATAAAATTAAGCTAAATGCAGTTCTGGATCCACCCACTAAGCAGGGTAGTCTGACACAAGCGCTCTCTAAAGCAGCAGTCCCTTCACTATCAGCTGACTGGCAAAAATATTTACTTCCTTATAAAAGCATTCCTAAAAATTACATTCTTATTCCTAAAAGTTACATTTTTATACTAAGCTTACATGATTTATAAACAGAAATACAAAACAAAGATTGGAATATACAGTAAAACTTTGGATTGCAAATAACTTGGTTTGGAAGTGTTCTATAAGACAAGCAATGATTAAATTTTAACTTGCTATACCAGCAACGTCTTGCAATACACGTACATACAGTATAGAAGCATCACATTTTCACAACTGAGCCAATGGTTCCTCTCTATATAACGCTGCAGGAATGCAGTGACTGTTCCAAACGAGCAAGGGCATGCAATACAAGTATGTATATTTTTGTACACTAGTGCCCTGGAATACAAGCATACTTCTGGAACAAATTATGCTCCCAAACCAAAGTTTTACTGTACTCACAAGTTTAAACATTGTTCATTTTTATTTTTTTACAATCAACATGGGTCTCAGTAGAGACTTACTCCCCCTTCCTACAGAATTTCACAAAGGAGAGAGAGTTGCTTAAAGATCAAAGAGATCAAATTACAGATGTAGTCCTTTTCAGAACTTTTAAATTTAGACAAATAACTACTAAATTTGGACAAAGAACTTCTTTTTAGCATGGAATATAAGTTCCAGAAATCATATTTTTCGTTTATATGCATTTCTGAATATGCATATACATTTTATAACATAGCCAAAAATGCAAAACCACTTATCTGTTTCAGGAGAAACCACATTTGAAGTGCTAAACATTTCATGGCCCTTATCAGCACAAAAGGAAAAGTACTCTCCTCTCATGCTGTGAACAACTGACAGTTTAAACTTCACTAATACATTTGAACAGACAGAAGTCATAAAGAACCCGGGATACTGCAGGACTTGGGAATCAGATGAAGGGAAGAATTTGGCAAGGTCTGAAGCAAGGACGGTGAAGGGTTTTCCAATAGGAATGCAAAATAGGCTGACTGGAAGAGGAACCGACAGCAAACGAATGCATAAAAACTTAACGGGTTATGTCCTCTTCCAGGGAGCCAGAGGGGGCCAGCCCACACCAAATATCGGCCATTCTAACTGGCACAGACAAATAAGGGTTGATTTGTTAAGTATAATCAAAGACAAATTCCTTTTTTAAAATTAGCTAACATATCAAGGGATCCCCACAGGTAGACAGACATCCCCCCATTGTGCAATGGAGGACAAAAACACTTCCCTGTATTCCTGGCCCCGCCCGTCTCCGGGCTAGGGAAACGCAGTACTAACAGGTCCACACTCGCTTCGTCCTCAAGGACGTCTCAGACACTCTCAAACACACAAAACACAACAGATTTCAGTTCAGTTACTCAACCAGAAAATAACAGTTCCTAGAATCCCTTTCCCACAACTTTTCAGCGACAGATCACGTGGCTTACTAGGCAGGAGACGAGAGACAGGATAGGGATGATCAATCCCCACTTACCAGATAGTGGCCACTCCAGGTACAGATACAGATACAGATACAGATTCTTGTACTTTAAACTGAGACTAGATAAGTCAGTTGAAGCGGTCCAACGTCCTGAGGTCTGCCAACCCCCCAAAAGGAAGGCAGCCGGCTAAGCAGACATATCAGCCGTAGGACCAGAAACAAGTGACCAATCGAGTAACCAGTGGTCAAGAGACCTTCAAGTCCCTGTTCGGGCGCCAAATGAAAGGTCACTTGGACACACAAAGTCAGAGGCGTGAAGAAGTACAAGTTTTATTCACAGCATGCATGCTGGACCCCTGAGCTCCAAGCTGGCTCAGAAGTGCCGAAACCAGGAAGTTACAGAGATATTTATTCATTTTTCTGGCTATACAACTGAATTCTAGAAAAAGCTTTTCACGTGTTACTTTTCTTAACACTCATTGGTTCTAAGTTCACACTAGCAGGTCACTAGCAGGACACCTATCTAACTCTAACAGTTAAATGTACAGAAGGGCAGGGTACATCATGGCTCAAACTCTTATCTATTCAGCTTACAATGTGGTAAGGTAGGGACATACATTTTAGGCAGATGCAGTCAATAGATTATACACTGTTTTCAGCTATGTAGACCAGAGCAATATTTTAAACAAAAGTTAACCATTTCATGACCCTACACTCCCATTTTATAAAATATGCATATACGTGCATAGAGATCATGCAGTTTTTTTTATGCCTTCTTCCCAGCAGAAAGGAATGCAATATAGCACAAATTGGAACATTTTGAATTCAACACAATATACGTACTTTCATCTCTGGGTATTCCGTTTCTCTAACTTGATCTCTACTAGACCTCCCTATTTGTATTTGCATGAGAGATATCTGTCTGTGTGCTTAGATACTGAGTGCTGCCACCCCCACCCTACCCCCAACAAGGAAGATTTTGTAATTTGCTTGTTAATAAGAAAAAGGAAAGGCAATTATTATTTTTTTTTTTAATTCAGAGAAGTGAAGATCAAAAGTGCCATCCTATTGCTTTCCTTTTGCATCTTTTTTTTTAGAGGTAAAAATAGGAACTTAGATGGGAAATTCACAATGTTTTTGAAAAGCAAGGAAAGATTTAATGCCCTCCGTAAATGTTTCCTTTCTTTCTGTCAAATACCCAAACACCAGCTAGGTTCCGTATGTCTTAAAATTAAGGGACTTGCAAACCGGCCAACATTGCTGATCTGAACGAATCTGACACCAGTTTCCCCTACTGAGCTGTTTTAAGCAGCTTGCAGTGTTCCTTTTCTTGGCAACCAGTAGATTAGATAGAGTATAGCAGAATAAACTGATATGATTAAACAAGGTTCTTTAGAAACAGAACATTCACAATTGAGACAAAAAAGAGTATTAATAACATTTTTCTAACACAGCAGTTAACTATTTTATATTTCCTTTCTCTAATCTTAATGTTTTACAACAAATCATAGGATTTAATAGTGTGTTTTGGCAGTTTACAGGATTTATAGCCCAGATGTTTTTTTGTTCTAAAAAGGGATTACGGTGTAAAGTTTGTTGGAATCCACTAAACATGTTGAGGCAAGCTGGTCATTCTGTATATGATTAGTGCTTGCCTTCTGTCCCACAATCCCCTAGTCGATATGGTTAAATTTAACATTATGTCTAGTTATTTCATGTACTATACGGTATTTTTTTTTTTGCCTTACTTAAAAGGTGATTCTCCATAGACAGCAGATTAAGTCAGTCAAACAAGTGGGTGGCATCATCCAACACTGCCAACATGGACCAGCTTTCAGAACTTGAAAAGAACTAAAGTTTTGTCAGGCAAGCAGAGAAGCTTCTGCTTAGTCTCCTTCCCACCTAATTACCTTAGTATTACACCAAACTTAAAAATTGTCTACCCAAAGATAGCAGACAGGTATGTGAGGCTGTGTTATCCCACTTTCTACAATGAACATGGCATACCATTACAGGTATGCCATTCCATGGTTCCCACTGACAAGCAGGATGATGAATCAGTTACACAAGTGAGGACTCCCACTTTTGGCACTTCTTTTTGGACGAAGAGACACCGATGCATTCACACGCACTGTTAGCAGTACGTTACAAGTTCATAACTGTTCCCTGAGGAAGGCGATTGTATCTCCGAAACTTGGATCATAGTCAGGACTTTGTCTTTTGAAACTTTGCCTATTTTAGCGATTTTTAAAGACTTTGATACAAACTGCAAATAAAGGTTTTGTGACCACAGGTTGGACTTGACATCTCCAGTGCCTCTTTTTGTATATTTCTTGAGATGAAGCATTGATAAATTTAAGTAAGGAGGAGTTAAACTCAGTTGTATAAGCTCCATAACATTAATTATTCAAAGACATTGATATATCTGTACAGCCTCTCCAGGGAGTAGTGGGGCACAAAAGTGTGAACATTAGACCATCTATCCATCTATAAGTGTTTCTTCAAAGAATGCTTATTGAAGGTGGCGATTCACATCACCACAGGTCTGATTTAGTGGGCTTTCTCTGTATATTTTAGACTTGCTAGTTCATATAGCATCTTAGTAACATATTAACTTAGTAATTTATGGCAGAAAAAACCATGACCCATCAAGTCTATCCAAGAAGGTTGTTGAGGTTGCACCTACCATGCAGTACAGGTTACTTTCCCCATGATTTTGTAGAAGTGCTAAAGGAATTCTATAACTGAAGCGCTCTTTGCTTAGTTTACATCCTCTTGCCTTGTAGGGACCCAGTGCATATATAAGAATTGCTGATGCTGGGTCAGACCAGTGGTCCATCGTGCCCAGCAGTCCGCTCATGCGGCGGCCCTTAGGTCAAGACCAGTGCCTTAACTGAGACTAGCTTTACCTGCGTACGTTCTGGTTCAGCAGGAACTTGTCTAACTTTGTCTTGAATCCCTGGAGGGTGTTTCCCCTATAACAGCCTCCGAAAGAGCATTCCAGTTTTCTACCACTCTCTGGGTAAAGAAGAACTTCCTTACATTTGTACGGAATCTATCCCAGTCCTTTTTTAATTCCAGCATTATTTTTGCTTCCACCACATTCCAGAAATTGCCTACAACATTTGAGTTGGGTGCAGATATTTATGACTCTGTTCAATAAAATATCCAAATGGCATTCAATTTTTATATAAACATTCTTGTGAGGATCACCAATTAAACTTTCACCAAGATATGTACCAAACTTAGTATATATCTCAAACTCCTCACCTCCAGTGTATAATCCCCAGCTCCTCAGAAGTACCACCTGGGCTCAAAGGTTTTCCCTGCCCTAGGCTTTATGTACTACCTCCTCACTGAAGCCGCTATCAAATTTTTAGTAACAAACTTTAATTTTTAATTTTTATTTATTTATTTAACAACCCTACAGGTTTTTTTCAAGGCTTATCATCCCTATTTAAAAAAAAAAAAAATGTTTTTATTTTCTTTCTAAAACATTTAATATACTAATATCCATCTATTAACTCACTGCTCATGGTAGTAGTGTTAAGAAATATATAGGTTTTACTAAAAACATCTCTCTCATTCCTTAACAAGCTTTACACCGACATATCAGACCACTGAATGTTAATTCAAAATGGTCGCGACATCTTCCTCTCCCTTATACACACCCACCAGGACCGATCAGCTGACGCTTACGTCAGCACTATCCACTTCAGCAAAACAGGCCTGGGAGGTTTAAATTATCATTACTTTGAAAAATGTTTTATTAAACAGATTTTTAAGCACTCTCCATTTGTAAAGAATTAAAGGACAACCTCCCAACTTTAACCCCTCAAATTAAAGTGGCCCATTCAAGCTCCAGATTTAATCTGTTTGGTAAAATTGTATTTAAATAGTAAATCCATCTCTGCTCAGCGAAATTTAATTTTTCTTCCCAATTACCTCCTTCCCTCCCTACATCATAATGTCTATTACTCTCCATCTTATTTGGTCTACCGTATGTTATTTCTGGGTCCAGTGTTGAACCAGCAGTGCCTGGAGGTTACCCGTGGCTATCCGGGTCTTATGCTCATTGAGCCGTAACTGGATGGGACGCTTTGTCTGACCTACATATATACCAGTGAGCAAGGGTAGACAATCACATAGATGACATAGTTAGATTTGAAGTTTGTATTATCACAGAATTCTCATGGGGCTCGCCCCAGGACCAGGGAAGAGGTGTACCCCAAGGTCAGGGGATAAGAACAAAATAGAATCTTTAGTCATTAACATTTCAACCATTTCCCTCACCCAGACACAGGTGGTGGTATTACAGTTAGGCTTGGGCTTTGTGATGCAAGATCATCCAGATTTTTTGGGGTTAAAAATTGTGATTTATAAATTCATTAGAAAATTAGAGATAAAAGTTTTCTTTCAGGATAAAGTTGGGGAGGAACCCCAGGAAGACCTGTCGCTGGTTAGAAAAGAATCTAAATGGATTCCTCCGGGTATCATTTACCCGATGTTAGTAAGCTTTCGAGATTTGATATTGGTAGGAATTAGAACATATGAGAAATCTAATAAACGGGATAACCAAAAGTATAATCTTACATGTGCTCAATATAAGTCTTTGATGGAATTGAGCGCAATGGACAATGTAATTATTAAGAAGGCTGATAAAGGAGGAGCCATTGTGGTTCAAGATAAGCAAACATATCAGATGGAGGCCAGTCGACAACTTAATGATAGGGAGGCCTACCGGCAATGTCAGGAAAACCCGGGGAACCAATTGGCAAATAAATTTTCGATTACATCATCCAGTTTTATGAACAGGGGCACTTAACAACAAAAGAGTATCGTTTCCTTTTGGAAAAATATTCAAAGACCCCCTAAGATCCAGTTTGTGCCTAAGATACATAAAGATTTGAGGAGACTACCAGGAAGACCTATTGTTAACACCAGAGACAGCCTTTTAGAACCTTTATCTACATTTCTAGTTGTGTTCTTTAAAGAAGCAGCAATGAAGGTTAGATCCTTTTTGAAATCATCACATTTGTTGAGACTGTTCTTGGAAGGCGTTTCTTTTTCTGACAACACTTGGGACTCCTTTTATCAAGGTGCGCTACAGGGGTTAGCGCGTTGGACATTTCATCACACGCTAACCCCCGTGGCACGCCAAAAAACTAATGCCTCGTCAATGGAGGCGTTAGTGACTAGCACAGCAGGCAGTTGAAAGCGCGGTATTCCGCGCGTTAACCGCCTACCGCACCTTGATAAAAGGAGCCCTTGGTCTGTAACTTTAGATGTGGTCTCTCTTTACACTCAGATTCCACAAGAGGGAGCATTACGCATCATTGAGGAAACTTTAAGGACCAGGCAAAGACAACAGAGAATCTCCACCAAATTTTTGGTAACATTAGCAAAATGGGTTATAACCCAGAATAATTTCTAGTATAAGGGAGTTTACTATCAGCAAATCCAGGGGGTGGCCATGGGGGCTATGTTGGCCCCCTCTGTGGCAACTCTATATGTGGGGAGATTCAAGGAAGTGGTGCCTAAGGCTTCTACAATTCACTCAAAAGTATATTTAACTGGTGATTATTATTTCTTCATTGAGCTAAATGTTAACAGAGAAACTGCGATTCAGGTTTACAGCTCTAAACAATGGGATTTTTAAAATGTTACTTTTCAGATATCCTTTCTTCTATCATGTCATCAGGCTACTTAAATGACCATGATGCTGTTACTAAAGCAATTCAGGAGGCTCAACAGATGAAAGAACAACTTCGGAGGGAACAGCAAATTCTGGATGGGAAGGGAGCAGCAGTAAATAGTCTAGGTCTGAATAACTGCAGAACAGAAAAGGTGAGTTCCTTAGACTTTGGGCTGTAATATTATTCTGGGCCTTCTCTCTGCTGACATTGTGAATGAGTTTGAAGACACTGTAGTGCAAAACAGATATGGAGACCTATGCACTGAATCTTGCATGTAATTTTTTTCTGTATATTTAAACATGTAATACAACCTTATATTGGCCAGAGCTAGCCATGTAATCTAAGGGCTCCTTTCACAAAGGTGCGCTAGCTTTTTAAGCGCACACACCGGATTAGCTTATGCTATAGCGTGCGCTAGCCGAAAAACTACCGCCTGCTCAAGAGGAGGCGGTAGCGGCTAGCGCGCGTGGCATTATAGCTCACGCTATTCCGTGGGTTAAGGCCCTAACGCACCTTTGTAAAGGAGCCCTAAGTTTCCAAGTTTATTTAATCTTTGATATACTGTTTGTCATAAACATACCTAAACGGTTTACAATTATCAGAATATTGTTAAAATAAAATATAAACTTCAAAGTAAAATAATAATAATAATAAATTTATTTTTTATATACCACCAAAGCCATGATAGTTCGAGGGGGTTTACAACAAGAGGCGCTGGACAATCAGCAAAGGAGTTACAATTCAAAGTCTTCGAAGTAGTTACAATACAAAGTCGTTGGAAATAAGGTACAGGTTAGGAGGAGTGATAACACTAGATTCATAAGTTACAATTGGTTAAACAATTTTTTTTTTATTGATTTTCTAAAATTGAGGTAAGATGAGGAGAGGGTGATGATGTTAGCCAGCCAGTCGTTCCATTTACTCGCCTGGGAGGCAAGAGTTCTGTCCAGGAATCTTTTGTAGCGGCAGTCCTTTAACAATGGCAAGGAGAACAAATTAATTCTGTGTGTGTACCTAATGGAACTGTCCAGATTAAATTGAGAAACCAGCTACATAGGGGCCAGGCCAAAAACTGATTTATAGCAAAGGCAAAAAAATTTTAACAAAACTCGTGCTTCCAAGGGCAGCCAGTGAAGTTTTTGATAGTAGGGACTGATGTGTTCCCATTTTCTCAACCCAAAAATCAGTTGAACTGCTTAATTTTGAATGATTCGGAGTCTTTGTAGGATTTTTTTGAAAGTAAAATAAATGATGTTGTAGTAGTCAAGTGTGCTTAGAATGGAAGATTGAACCAATAAGCGGAATGCTACTTCATCAAAATATTTTCTAATGGTTCTGAGTTTCCATAAGATCGAGAAGCATTTCCTAACCCAAAAGTCTGTGTGTACATTTAGGGAAAGGTGTCGGCCCAGGGTCACTCCCAGAATTTTTATGGAATCTTCAATAGGGAAGGCCTCACCGTTCACAAAAATTGTTGAATCTTTAATTTTGTCATTTGGGCTTACTAAGAAAAATTTGGTTTTGTCCGAGTTTTTTAGTTTGAATTCGGTCATCCATAATCCGATCTGATTTAAAATGAATGACAGGTGGTTCTTTGTTTCAGACGACAGGAATGTAAGGGGGATGACTATAATGATGTTGTCTGCATAGATGTAGAATTTGACTTTTAAGTTTTGCAGTAAGTTCCCCAGTGAGGCGAGGTAAATGTTAAACAATGATGGGGAAAGGGGGGAGCCCTGCGGCACTCCGCAAGAGTTTACCCAGCTACTAGATTGTTTATTATCACTGTAAACTTGATACGATCGTTTAGTCAAAAAGCCCTGAAACCATTTTAATACATTACCTGAAAGACCAATTGACATCAAACACTCAATCACAATGGTATGATCGACCAGATCGAAGGCACTGCTTAAGTCTAATTGCAGAACTAGAGCACTTTTGCCTTGACTGAAAAGGCTATGGAGGAAATCTAGTAATGAAGCAATGAGAGTTTCGGTACTGAACCCGGATCGAAAGCCTGATTGGTTGTCGTGTAGTATGCTGAATTTGTTTGAATCTGTATTCTCCAATGTAATGTACCCTCCTGGAAATGTCCAGTTCTCTTCTTATGTAATCCGCTTTGAACCGCAAGGTACAAGTGGAATAAAAATCACTAATGTAATGTAATGTAAATACATTACTAAGTCCTGATTGACCAAACCTTCCATCAGCTTTACAAATAAGGGAGTGCTCGCAATGGGTCTGTAATTAGATATCTGCTTAGTAGATTCTTTAGGATTTTTTACTATTGGTGTGATCAAAATCTGGCCTAGATCCTCGGGAAATGTGCCGGTCTGCAATAGCGAGGATAGCCAGTCGTATAGCTTGGAGGGGAGGGGGGGGGGGGAGACGACAAAACAAATAGACTTACTGGAATAAAAAGGAAAAATGGGAAATGGTAAGAGCTTAAATACAATGAAAAAATAAAATGTTAAAAGGGAGGGAAGAAACTGAAGGGCTTTAGCACACTAGGTTAGGGGTCACTTCAAAAGAAACGTTTTAGTTCAGTACTGCTGACTACAAAAAAGCTGTTAGGGCTCTGGGAGAATAGAGTCAAACTGAGAAGGCGTCTTTAAAAAGGAATGTTTTTAGTTTACATTTGAATTTTTCAAGAGATGTTTCTTGTCTAAGATCTGACGGAAGGGTGTTCCATAACATGGGGGGCAATAACTGAGAAAATGGTTTTGCGGGTTGAATCATGAAATAGTTCGCGAATAGAAGGGACAGAAAATGGGTTTTGAATAGTGGAACGCAGATTCCGGGAAGGGGTACATGGAATGAGAAGTTTGTCGATGAAAGCAGGTGAATTGGTTTTAAATGTCTGCACAGAATATCAGCACACTGACCAGCTAAAGTTATATTGCGCTGCAGGAATGCCAGTAGTGCTTTGGGGTGTTGTGTTTTTTGTTTTTTTTTTAACTGGATATATTTTCTGTGCACTGTGATTTGCCTGGACAATATTTAATCAGTGGGGGAATGCATAAGAGGAAAGAGGAAAGAATTTTAATTTTAGGCTTATCTGGCTAACTCTCAAACTTAGCTGGCCAAAACATTTGAATACTGACCTCTGAATTTTAAGGTATGCAAGCAACAAATGTCCTTATTACTGTATAGAAAGACGGAGAGGCAAAGTTTTATAAAAATTCAAACTGTCAGAGAGCAAAAACTAAAGGTATAAAATCAGTTTAATAAAATTAATCAACAAAGAGACGTGTTTAGTAAAGCACATTAAGCAGTTTGCATGGGTTTTAGTGCAGGCCTGTGCTATTGTGGATTGAAACAGTCAGCATGCTAAAAATCTCACCCTACCTATTTAAGAACATAAGAATAACCCTACTGGGTCAGACCAATGGTCCAACTAGCTCAGTAGCCCGTCTTCACGGTGGCCAATCCAGATCACTAATGCCTGGAAACCCCCCCAAATAGAAATTGTCTAACCCTTTCTTAAAACCAGCTACGTTAACTGCTCTTACCACAACTTCTAGCAACGCATTCCAGAGCTTAACTATTCTCTGAGTGAAAAATGATTTCCCTGTAACTTCATTGAGTGTCCCCTAGTCTTCGTAATTTTTTACAGAGTAAAGAAATCAATCCACTTCTACCCGTTCTACACTTCAATCATATCTCCCCTTTAGTTGTCTCTCTTCCAAGCTGAACAGCCCTAACCTCTTTAGTCTTTCCTCATACAAGAGGAGTTCCATCCCCTTTATCATCTTGATCGCTCTTCTTTTAACCTTCTCTAGTTCCGCTATATCTTTTTTGAGATAAGGCAACCAGAATTGAACACAATACTCGAGGTGAGGTTGCACCATGGAGCAATAAAGAGGCATGATTCTTAGTTTTGTTAACTATCCCTTTTTCCTAGCATCTTATTTGCTTTTTTGGCCACCGCCGCACACTGGATGGAAGGTTTCAGCATATTGTCTATAATGACACCCGGATCTTTTTCTTGGGCACTGATCCCTAAAGTGGGACCTTGCATCTGGTAACTATGATTTGGGTTATTCTTCCAAATGTACATCACTTTGCATTTGTCTACATTATTATTATTTTTAGTATTTATAAACCACTTATAGTCTAAGTAGTTTACATTCAAGAACACAAGCATTTTTCCCTATATGTCCTGGTGGGCTCACACTCTATCTAATGTACCTGGGGCAATTGGGGATTAAATTTCATCTGCCATATGGACACCCAGTCTTCCAATTTCTTGAGGTCTGCCTGAAATTTGTCACAATCTGCATGCGTTTTAACAACTTTAAACAGTTTAGTGTCATATGCAAATTTAATCATTTCACTCATCGTTCCAATTTCCAGATCATTTATAAATAAGTTAAATAGCACCGATCCCAGTACAGATCCCTGCGGCACTCCACTATTTACCCTTCTCCATTGAGAAAAATGGCCCTTTAAACCTACCCTCTGTTTTCTATCAGATAACCAATTTCTTTTAAGTTCAATATTTTTATTGATTTTAATGTAACAGAACAGAAACAAAGCAGAAACAGAAATCATACATCAAAAAGATGAAAAAAGTATAGCAATAGTCACCCATGTCATATCACATTCGTATACAAAAAGTAAGCAAATCTTATAGAAAATATGAAATGCACCATACAAAAGAACACTAAATAATGCCATAAGAGTAATAGAGAAAAAAGGTATCATAATATTAGTAGATAAAAGCCAATTCAGTACAGCATTAGTAATATATATCATCTATATAAATTGAAGATCACATGTCTAAAATAGGGTCCCAGATGTCATGGAATTTACTCAAGGAACCACATTTCTCAGCATATATACGTTCATATTTCACAATAATTGTAACATGTGCCCACCATGAGGCATAAGAAGTAGATGACAAGTCTTTCCAGTTTGATAAGATTTCTTTTATCGCAATGAGAAGTAAAGCTTTAAGGAGAAGATAATTAGCATCAGAAATAGTTAATGACAAGCCATCATTCCCAAATATGAGTATTGCATAAGTCAGGGGCAGTTTAATATCCAGTGCTGTCGATATCGTCTTCCAAACTGATTTCCAGAAATCCTTCAATCTTAAGCAATCAAGAAGCATGTGGCGGAGCGTACCCTCTGTATCAAGGCAAGACCAACAATGATTTGACATTTGGGGACTAAACTTAGCCAATCGGTAAGGGGTCCAAAAAGCCTTATGGAGTAGAAAAAAGGCAGTCTGTCTCATGGATGATGAATGTAGAGCTCTTCCAGCCAGAAGACAAGAGTCCCTCCAAATATGGTCTTCTAAGGATAAGCCCAATATGCCATGCCAAGATTGAACCAGTTTACAATCAAGAGGGTATTTGTGTGATTGAAGTAGTTTGTACCAGCGTGATGCTTCTTTGCCTTGATGAACAATTAAGGTGCAGTGAGAGAGGAAAGACGGGCGATCCGCAGAAGGATGTAGAGGTAGAAAATCCTTTTTGATAGCATGCGTCAGTTGTAGCCATCGGAAGAATTGCGACGGAGGTAGTCCATATGTTCTGCATATGGATTCGAAGGTGTTCCATTTTGTTCCGTCATATAGTTGATTTACCGTCCAGATTCCAATCTGTTGCCAAGATTTCCAGGAAACCGGATTATTCTGGATCTTTATATGTGGATTTAACCATAAAGAGGTCATCAAATTTGTGTTCCATCTGTTTTCAGAAAATAGTTCAATTTCTTTAAAAGAGTGAAGAGCAGAGTGCAGAATTGGGTTACTCAGTAGAGCAGTAGGTAGAGACATAACCGGAGCTAAGTTCAACGGAATATCTGTGAGGTGTGACTCCAGAAGTCGCCAAGGAGTCATATTAATCGAGTCTGTTACAGAATACCATTTGGAGCTCTGTCTTAGTATAAAAGAGACATGGTAATCAAAAAAACTGGGAAAAGAGACTCCACCATTCTGTCTGGAACTCTTAAGTTTCAGTAGACTAATCCGTGGTACTTTACGTAACCATAAAAACTCAGTTAGTAATGATTCCACTTTCTTGTAATAGGACCGATGAAGCAGAGCTGGGAGCATGGATAACACATAATTCACTACAGGGACTATCATCATCTTGATGGTGTCCAAACGACCCCACCATGATAGTTTGAGTGGTGACCAGAGGGCAAGAGAACGTTTCACTTTGTTCAGTATGTATTCCATATTATATTCCAACGTGTCCTCAATGGTCGGGCCAAAGAAAACCCCCAGTGAAATCCTAGTTGTTTAACATCATCACAAAGTTCAGGGCAATTGATAGGCATAATTTCAGACTTAGAGAAGTTTAATTTGTATCCAGAAATTAGTGAATAGCGGCGAATTAGTTCAATAATATGTGGAAGAGAGGAGGGAGAGGCGTATATAAGGACATCGTCGGCATATGCTGACAGTTTGACCTCGAAGTCTCCTAGTTGGAAGCCAGATATATTCTTGTGCAAGCGTATAGCCACTAACAGTGGTTCCAGAGCCAGATTAAACAGTAGGGGGGACAATGGGCACCCCTGTCGAGTTCCTCTTGTCAATTGGAATGGAGAAGAGTAGATATTATTAATATACAATCTAGCCGTCGGGTGGGTATATAGTATTCGTATAAGAGTTGTAAAATATATAGGAAATCCATACCACTGAAGTACTTGAAATATATAGTCCCATTCTATACGATCAAAGGCCTTCTCGGCGTCTAATGCAATTGCTAGTAATGGAGAAGTATTACTGGTGGATTGTTGAATGATATGTGCAAACAATCTAGAGTTGTCACAGGAATATCTCCCCGGCATAAATCCTGTTTGTTCCAGATGAATGAGAGTGTCCAATACTGGTTGCATTCTGTTCGCAAGAACTTTGGCAAATATTTTAGCGTCCGTATTAATTAAGGAGAGAGGGCGATAATTTGCGACGTCAGTGAGGTCTTTACCATCCTTAGGAAGGACGATAATATTCGCCTCTGTGAAAGATCCTCTCCCACAACCTTCAGCAATTAGTACTTGAAAAAATTCAAATAAATGCGGTAGAATATGAGGCAGAAAAACTTGGTAAAATTCTGACGGAAGGCCGTCAGGGCCTGGTGCTTTCTTTTTAGCTAGAGATCGTATAGCTTTAGTAATCTCATCTGGACAGATTTCAGTATTTAAATAGTCAGATTGCGCGGGTGTCAGTAGATTAGATGGTAAATCTGTCAGGAATTCCTTGGCCGTCAATGAGTTCACAGATTCAGTGGTGTAGAGAGATTTATAAAATCTGTGGAAAGTAGCTACTATTTGTCCTGTATCAGTAGTTACTAAGCCAGAATCATCTTTAATGGCGGGTATAGGTTTTTTAGTGGGTCTACCCTTCAAATATTGAGCAAGAAGATGCCCGCATTTATTGTTTTCCATATAATAAGAAGCATTTTTCATCAATATTTGATTATTGGCGACTTGGCTGGTAAGTACATTATGTTTCAGTCTCAGTGATCTGAGCTCCGTCAATATAGAAAAATCAGCAGAGGAGTGTATGTGTTCTTGTTCCAGTCGTTTAATATTGGTCTCTAACAATTGTATTTCTGAGAGTCTCTGAGATTTCATATGGGCTGAAAAGGAAATGATAGAGCCCCTAATGAAGGCTTTGAAAGTATCCCAGAGAGTAACCCAATTAGTATCTTCCAGCTTATTTAAATGAAAAAAATCAGTAATTTCCTTCTCAATGTGGGACACAAATTCTGGTTCAGTGAGTAAGGAGGTGTTAAGTCTCCATATCCGCTGAGGTCGCGGGGCCATAATATCATGTAACTGTAATAATATAGCTGCATGGTCGGAGACCACAATCTCTTTTATAGTTGAAGAATGAAGAAAAGTGGCCAGAGAGGTACTCATCAAGAAAAAATCAATTCGAGTATAGCTGGAGTGTGGTGCAGAGAAGAAAGTATATTCATCAGCATTCAGATGTTGGATTCTCCAGGGATCCATCAAGTCAAATTGAAGTAATAGATCTTGAAGTTTATGCCAACTTCTAGATTTTTTATAGTTAGAGCGAGATTTTCTATCTCTAGCTGGGTCTAATATGAGATTAAAATCACCGCCTATGATGATATGGCGACCCAAAACGGATGCTAAGTGTTCTGAAATATCATCATAAAAGTTAGGGTCATCCATATTAGGACCATAAATGTTAAGGCAATCGATAATTGTCCCATTAAGATCTATAGTGGTGCAAATCCATCTACCCTGCAGATCAGACGTATGTGATAAGATCCGTATATCAGGTCTATTTCTGATTATAGTAAGCACTCCATTGTGTTTGTCCATGGCAGGAGAGAAAAGGCCAGGAAAAGCCCATGGAAAAGTAAGCTTAGAAGAGTCAGTAGCAGATAAGTGAGTCTCCTGTAAAAATAAAATGTCCGGCTGTAGATTTTGAACATAGTTCCAAATTTTTTGTTTTTTAGTGGGGTTGTTGAGTCCCTTAACATTTAGGGAACAAAATGTCAAAGACATATATCAGGTAGTAATAAAGCTATAATGTTACTGAGAGAATGAAAAGTCAAAATGCAGTAAGAAATATCCCAAAAAAGAACTATACCTGCGGCATATGTATTATAGATCAGAACATATATAGAATGGTGCATATTAATGATTATCACAATTGCAGGAGGTGGAAGAGAAATATAGTAGCTTTGCAAATAAAGGAAAAGAAATAGTTGTGACATAGGTGACATCAAAAAGAAATGTCGGGTCAGAGAGAGCACAAGGGCTGCAATAGTGGGAAGCCAACCAGCAGTACTCAATATTACTAGTTAGAATTGAAAAAACCATAAGAGGTAATATTCTGAAAGAGAATATACAGAAGAAGTATATGCATGACATGCACACAGAGATCAAAGCTATGGAGATTGTAAGCTAACATATCTAAAAAAAACAATCTGTGTAAAGCAAGAAATACATATCAAGGTGAAAGGTGCACGGCATATAGTAACATAGTAAAACACAGCACAACCAGTATCACTAACATGTGCAAGAACATATTAAGTATGCATATAGCAATCAGAGAGAGAAAACAAGGTCACAGACATCAGTCTCATCAAAGAAAATTCAAGTATTATCGATGGTACTAGGTGCCAGCTTTTCAAGGAAGTCTGCGAGTTCCATGGGATTTTCAAAGTTCTTGGTGATATTATTGTGGGTAACTCGCAGAGTGGCCGGGTAAAACATGCCAAATTTGGCTCCGATGGCTTTGAGGCGAGGGCGATACTCCATGAGCAGCTTCCGGCGTTTGGCGGTCTGTTTGGCGAGGTCTGGCACAATCAAAATATTATGACCTTCATATTTCAGTGGCCTCTTCAGCTTAGCTTGCTGCATGATCTCCATTACTTGAGTAAATCTTAGGAGACGGATGACAATGGGACGTGGAAACTTGGCGCCAGGTTCCGGAGCATGTGATGGCACGCGGTGAGCTCGGTCCACCTCTAAATCATGCAGAAAAGTTATGTCAAGCAGTTTAGGAAGTAAAGATTGTATAAAGGGAATCATCGCTCTACCTTCTCTCGCTTCCGGGATTCCCAATATCCGAAAATTATTCCTACGTGAGCGGTTTTGCGAATCTTCCAATTCCCGCTCCAGAATCGCCATTTTTTTTATCTGACGCTGCAAGTTGGTAATATTCATTGCATTCGTCTCAGCACGCTGTTCCGTGATATCCATTCGGGAGCGAAATACAGCCATCTCAGTTGTAAGTGATTGCAGGTCAGTTTTAAGATCTTCAGTGTTTTGAACTGTAGTTTGAATCAGTTCACGCATGGATCGTAGTTCGTCCATAACGGCTTGCAAGGCCTCGTGATCGCCATCGTTTTTAGTTGGTGGGGTTTTCATCGGCGATATAGGGTCAGTACTCTTACGTTTTCCTGATTTGCTGGATGCCATCGTTATTGTTCGTCGTCCGATACCAAGAAAAAGCGTTTAATATCTGTAAAGGCACTGGTAATTAGGTCTCAGTTTAAGCTGGTTAGCAGAGCTCCACTAAAACACAGCCATACCTCGTGGCGCTCTCTAGCGCCCCCCCCCCCCCAGATAACCAATTTCTAATCCACAACTGAGCATTGCCTCCTATCCCATGACTCTTTAATTTTCTCAAGAGCCTCTCATGAGGAACTTTATCAAAAACTTTTTAAAATCTACATATACTACATCAACCAGTTCACCTTTATCCACATGTTTATTCATACCTTCAGAGAAGTAAAGCAAATTGGTGAGGCAAGACTGAACCCATGCTGACTCTGTCTACATGTTCCACAATTTTATTTTTTATAATTGTTTCTACTATTTTGCCCACCACTGAAGTCAGGTTTTACACTCTGTAATTTCCCAGATCTCTCCTGGAACCCTTTTTAAAAATCAGTGTTATATTGGCCACTCTCCAATCATCAGGTATTTCAGGCGATTTTTGTGACAATTACAGATCACTAACAGCAAGTCAGCAATTTGTGAGTTCTTTCAGTACCCTGGGATGTATCATTTATCATGTTTTAACTTGTCAATTTGGCTTAGTACATCTTCCAGATTCACCTAGATTTCTTCCAGTTATTCCGCATCATCACCCTTGAAAACCATTAATGATTCAGATAGATCTCTTACATTTTCTTCTGTAAAGACTGAAGCAAACAATTAATTCAGTCTCTCCACTATGGCCTTTTTCTCCCAGAGCACCCCTTTTGTTCCATGATCATCCACAGTCTCACGGATTCCCTCACAAGTTTTATGCTTCTGATGTACCTAAAAACATTGTTAAGCTGTACATTTTTGAGTGTGCAGAAGATTCCTGAAGAAGCCAGATGGATGAAACAGGGATGACCCTGTTGGATCTCTGCATGTGATCTTGAAAGAAAAGGTGTTGCAGTTTGAAAAAAGTCACCATTGGAAAGAACCATTGAATGACTGACGGAGCACGACTTAAAAATTATAGCAAGCTAAGTGACTTTTTTAAATTTTTGCTGCTGTTGGATATGGAGTACATCTGCCTGCATAGTACTATTTAGTTTGATATAAAGATTTAAATGTCTGCAATTGATGTTTGCCTCACAATATTTTGTTAAAGCAAGACCCACGAGGGAATTCATATGGACACGATTGGAAGGTTTTTTGGCCCATGAAGCTCATCTGAGGCTTTTTTTTCCAAATTTATTTGCATATAAGGGTCTAAGTATCCAGGGGTATAGTTTAAAACTAAAGACAAAGTAGTGTTACTGTGCTCCTGCAGTTTTTTTAAATGTGAGTAGGATATTAGAAAATATTAGTATTGTGAACTTACTCATTCTCCAGAAAAGTTTTTGGTAATTGAAATCACCCATTATTATACTGTTGCCAGATTTCCTAATCTCTGAAAACATTTCTTCGTTAGTCTGCTCATTCTGTCCTGAGGACAGTAATATAACCCTACTTGTATATTCCTTCCATTCACACATGGAATTTCTAGCCATATGGATTTCACACTGCATGTCATACAGAATGTTTATTTTGTTTGATTCAATTCCCTCTTTAACATATAGCGCAACCTCCCCCCTCCCCCCAATCTCGGTTTAAAAGCAGCTCTATCTCCTTTTTAAACATAAGTGCCAGCAGCCTGGTTCCATTCTGGTTAAGTTAGATTCCATCCTTTCAGAATAAGCTCCCTCTTTCCCAGAAGATTGCCCAGTTCCTAACAAATCTAAATCCCTCGTCCCTGTACCATCGTCTCAATACACATTGAGACTTCAAAGCTCTGTCTACCTTTTGGATCCTGTGTGTGGAACTGGGAGCATTTCTGAAAATGCTACCCTGGAGGATCTGGATTTCAGCTTTCTATCTATGAGCCAACATTTGGTTTCTAGAACCTACCTCTCACATTTTCCTATGTCATTGGTATCTTCAGGTACCAAGATAGCTGGCTTCTCCCCAGCACTATCTAAAACCCTATCTAAGTGATGTTTGAGGTCTGCCATCTTCACACCAGGCTTGCAAGTGACCAGGCGATCTTCACGCCCACCAGCCACCCAGCTATCTACATGCCTAATGATCGAATCACCAACTACAACAACTGTCCTAACCCTTTCTTCCGGAGCAGAAGCCCCTGGAAACACATCTTCAGTGCGAGAGGATATTGCATCCCCTGGTGGACAGGTCCTGGCTACAGTATTATTTCCTACTTCACCACGGTGATGCTCTCCTTTTTGGAAACCTCCCTCCTCCAAGGCAGCATAAGGGCTGCCAGACTGGAGGTGGAACTTCTCTACAACATTCCTGTAGGTCTCCTCTATGTACTTCTCTATCTCCCTCAGCTCCTTCAAGTCTGATTCTCTAGCCCCAAGGAAACGGACTTGTTCTTTGATAGCTAGGAGCTCTATGCAGTTAGCACACACATATAATTTCTCTCCAACTGGGGGATAATCATACATGTGACACTCGGTAGCGCCTTCTTGCTGCTGAACTACTGTCTGCATCTTATTATTGAGCTGATTAATTAAACCCTATTAAGGTACTAGGAATATATTAGACTAGTATAGAGAGCCTTAGGATTGTATTGTATGCTTTATTTAGTATTTGATTCTTAGCAGGTAATGAAATATAGTAAGAATATATACCGTATATGTTGTTGTTGTTAGATGCCATCCACTCATGCTCGAGTCCTAGTGATTCAAATATTAACCTAGATTTGTGGGCCAAAAAAATGGGTCTCAGTTTATATTTAAGTCTTCCCCTCTTAGACCCATCATGGGCCTCTCCCTCGGCTACTTAAGCCCTGATGGTCCAGTGGTGAGCCAGGGGCAAAAGTGATCCTCCTAAAGGGGCATAGGAGGATCACTACTCAAAATGGAAGAGTTCTTACAGTGATTGCTATGTTTATTTACTGCCTTTTCATGAAGAGATTCATCCAAAGTGGTTATATTGCATTGAATAGTAATCAAGCACTCTTAAGTATTTTCCCTATCTGTCCCTGCAGACTCACAATCTAATTGTGGTACCCGGGGCAATAGAGAGAGTAAGTGATTTGCCCAGAATCACAAGAAGCAGGCTGGAACTCACAACCTCAGGTTGCTGAGGCAGCATTTCTAACTACTAGGCCACTCACTCCCACAGTAACCTTGCAAGATTGATATGAGTTCGGTTTCTTTTCAAATCAACCTTTTTTTCCCCCCTTTTTGGAGGAAAAGGGTTACCTCGGTTTATATTCGAATGGATTTATATTCGAGTATATATAGTAATAAAGAGTTTTCCTGTTGTCCTAAAGAGAATTATTGAATATAAATTAAGACTATAAGTAAAGAAATGAGCTGAGATGGGCATGAGTGGGGAGGGTGGGCAGGAATGAAGACTAAGCCAAACCCTGCTCTGCTTGCCAGACTGTCTCTAGCAGAACGTTCAAGTTTAAAAACTGTAAAAGGCTTGGATTCTATGGAAAATAAGAGCTCCTTTAACTAAGCTGCGATAGCGGTTTTAGCGTGCGCTTAGCATGCACCGAATTGCTGCGCACGCTAGACCTTAACACCAGCATTGAGCTGGCGTTAGTTCTGACCACGTAGCATGGGTTTAGTGCATGCTAAAATCCTGCGTGCGCTAAAAACGCTATCGCAGCTTAGTAAAAAGAGCCCTAAGTAAATTTTGCTCTTATAAGATCTATAAAGCAGGGGTAGGGAACTCCGGTCCTCGAGAGCCATATTCCAGCCGGGTTTTCAGGATTTCCCCAATGAATATGCATTGAAAGCAGTGCATGCAAATAGATCTCATGTCTATTCATTGGGGAAATCCTGAAAACCCGACTGGAATACGGCTCTCGAGGACTGGAGTTCCCTACCCCTGATATAAAGGAACCTACAATTTAGCTTTTATCCCCAAAATTATCAGAGAAAACTATTGTATACTTACTCAAAGATATGTCCTCTACTCCTCTCCTCTCAGAAAGATATGTCCTCTTCTCTTCTCAGAAAGAGAAAATCCTTTTCCCTCGGTTCTCTCCTCTCAGCACAAGTTGGGGTAGAGTAAAGATAGAGAATGGGTTTGGCTAGCTGTTGTTTCCCTTGTGAAACAAGGAGTCTTTATCTACTGTTGTTTACTCTGTGTGTGTTTGGTTTTCTTTTCAATATCTTGTTAAGTTCAGTTAGAAAGAGGCTAGGTAAGAGTGTACAATACACCAACTGGTAGAATCACCAAGTATCTGGAGTCTGCAATCAGAAAAAGATGAAAGAGCTCTATTAGAAGCTATATCTACAAAACAGGAGATAACTAGTTACTTTAGTATCTAGAGCAGAGGCAAAAATTAAAATACCGTAGATGAGAGGAGCATGGAGCAAGGAGTGGCCCCCTCCCACCCCCTCAAGTTATCAGGCAGAGCAAAAGCACCAGCCATAGAAAATTGAGAGATGGATAACAAATGAAAGGAATAGGGCTAATAGGATTAGGGAGAATGTCACAGGGAAGGGAGAAATGAAGTATTTATTTTAATGTATTAAATTTTTCATTAATAGAAACTAGCAACAATCAATCAAATAAAAGAACATTGCAGGAAATTAAATATTATAATCAATATAACAGTTCATGGGGAAATTGCGATAGCATGATAAAAAGAAATAAAACAGACCAAAACCAGAAAATCTTGAACCCAAGTCTGCTCAAAATTTCTATTGTAAGGTATTAAAGGGGGAAGTTATCAAGCCACATTAGGGATTTAAGTCACATTATTTGCCCCATATTATGACTTAAAGGGCCCTAACATGGCCCAACTTAATTTCCTGTGGCAATATTTAAGTCACCATGGGTTACATAGTAATAGGATGCAAACATGTAAATGCATAGTTTGCATCTTATTCCTATGTAAATACATTAATGCTACTTGAGGTGAAACACCACAAGTCACATTTGGACCATAAAGTTATAGTAAAATAACCTCAGCTTTTTGCTGGGGTTATTTCACCACATGTGAGCCTCAGGCTATAAAGCCACGGCATGATGCTCCCAGGCATGGTATTAATAAAGTTTTTTTAATTTTTGATATCATTGACTACAAAATCTTTCACACTGTTTCTTCGAGAGATAAATTCACAAGTTCACACTGAAACAGTGTTAGAACAAAATCAATGGTATCTTCTAGGGATCTTCAGATCACCGCAAAAGTTATTGAACTCATAGTGGCCTAAGTCCTCATTAGTCCCAGCGATATCAAAGAATATCTTAACTAACATTTATTCACTTTTAATTTTTCTATTTTGTATAAACTGATTATATAAAAGTATTTGTACTTAGCTTTAGCATGGCCTTAATTAAATCCCTTTGCCAACGTGTTTTGGATTCTTTATCAAGGTTGGGGATGATCTAAAAAGAAGCAAGATTAAACCAAAGCATGCTCCTTAAAAAGTTTACGATCCATATAAACTATATAAACAAACTTCTTACTGTAAGCAAAGCAATCAGCAAGAATATTCATACAGAGCCGCCATAGCGTTAAGATGCATATGGCGGCTCTGTATCCCCAGGATCCACTTCAAATGTGCATGCCTAGCTTTCAAGATCCTACATGGCATCCTTCCTGCCGTTATTCCTCTTTCCTGGAACTCTGCAACTCCTACCTCCTCCAGATCCTCCCAAACTCTTAAACTATCTTTCCCTTCCACAAAAGGTATCTCGCATGCAGGCAAACTAGGGTCATCCCTCCCCTTTAGAATCACTGAGCTCTGGAATAACCTTACCTCCCCGCTCCAAACCTCAAGCTCCCTCCAACTCTTCCGTAAACACCTAAAAACCTGGCTATTCTCAAACCTGTAACACTTCCCTCTCTTTGGCCTCCCCCACCCATCCCCCACTCTCTTACACCTAATCCTTAAACCCTCCACTGGAGTTCTTTTCTCATCCTAAATCCTGTAAAACTGTGTCTACGGAGATGGTGCGGTATATAAACCTAAGGTTTAGTTTAGTGGTAAGAAGTTTGTTTATATGGATTGTAAACTTTTTAAGGTGCATGCTTTGATTTAACCTTGCAAGAATAGTACCTTGAGGCAACATTCCTGTCCTCAGAGCGATCACTACTACTACCACTACCTTCTTTCGCCTTCCACTCAACCAGTTCCTGACCCAGCCTGTCACTTTAAGACCTAGCCCAAGGGCACTCAGTTTATTTATTAAACACCTGTGTGGAAAACTGTCAAAAGCTTTGCTAAAATTGAAATATATCACATCTAGCGCACTTCCTCTATCCAATTCTCTGGTCACCCATCAAAGAAATTGATTAGATTTGTCTGACAAGACCTACCTCTAGTGCACATGTGTCAAACACAAGGCCCGTGGGCCGAATCTGGTATGCCATTTTATGCGGCCCACAGTGACTGTGCACCTGACACTACACTCTCCAGGAACCTCCTTGAGTTCCAACTCCCCAGCCTACCACCTTCCCGCTGCTGAAATGTAAAATTAGTACTATTATGGGGCAGGATCTTTGGGCTCCCCAAACAAAAAAGCATTCCGGTGCCTATGCCTAGAATGACTATTTGAATAAAGTATGGTAACATCTATGAGGTGACAATAACCAGGTGAATCGCTGGAATGGTGTCTCAGGGTGAGGAAGGATCTATACTTCTACTAAGACTAAGTATCTTAATAAAAAAATTTGGCCCACAACTTAGCCTGTGTTTTAGATTTCAGTTCCTTAATATGATTGAGTTTGACACCCCTGCTCTAGTGAATCCATATTGCCTTGGGTCCTGTAATCCACTGGATTCCAGAAACATCACCATTCTCTGTTTTAAAAGTGTTGCCACAGAAGTCAGACTTACCAGACTGTAATTCCCAACGACTTACTTTTTTTTTCTAGCTTTCTCTAGAACAGTGATGGCTAACCTTTTTGAGCCCGAATGCCCAAACTGCCGCACAAAACCAAAGAATTTCCTCAAAGTGCCAGCACGTCAATTAAACCTTAATAACAAGATTTTAGTATCTAAAAACTCTTTATAAAGTTGCCAGAACTATGTAACATCATTTTTAAAGGTTGGAATCTTTGTATTGTCAGAGAATCAATTTGATTCACAATCCTTTGGTTTTCATTTCAATTTATTGGCAATTTATAATGTTTTAATGATTTCATTCAATTTAATGAATTTAGGAAGAATTTGATTCAGTTACACAATATATTTTAAATTCACATAACATGTCAAATGTATCCTGAGTAAAAAAAAAGATAAATTTCTTAAAACTGTTAACTGTGTCAAGACTCGGTGTGTATTCCCAAAGAGTCTATACATGTTTTTTTGTAAAATTTACAATCAAATTAGAAAATAGTTAAATCATTACATTTCTAATAATATGATGTAAAGAAAACAAAAGAGCTTTCAATTAAACCAACCATTTTTATTGGAAATTCCAGATTGAAATACAACAGGGCCATGTAAAGTCCCTTTTTAAAATAACATCTTTAAATAATATTTAAATAACTTAGAAAGTGTCTTAACTGCAAACTGAAAACACTGCTTCATGTAAACATATGCATTGGGCATGCTCTGAAAAAAATTAATGTGATTTTTGTTGTTGCATGCATGCTGATAACTTGTCAATCCTTGGCTCATAGTGCGTTAATTTCAGAGCAACACATGCAGCACTCATGTCATCCGTTAATCTGTTTCTAGCATCAGATTTTATATGATTCAAAGCCGAAAACAGCTGCTCACAAGCATAGGATGGCCCAAACAAAGTAAGAAGAGCAATCCCAAGTGCTTTCATGGACTTAAAATTGTCTGGCAGAGAATTCCACGCTTTTAGGATTTCCTTTTCAGAACTGCTAGCAGTGATTTCATTTGTCACCCTTTCACACTCAATACGTTCAAGAGCCGCACGCAGGACATTGAATTTACTTTTCCAGATAGAGCTTTCTTGAAATTCCAGTAGCTCCATTTCCAAATTTTGAATATCCAACCACTGTAAGCAGGAAAGATCAAGATCTTCAAATGTGGACTTTTCTGGGGAAGTTATAAATGAAAGGATTGTCTCCATCTTACGGAACTGAGAAAATCTTTTACTAAAATTCTCCTTTGCTTCGGCTACAATGGTGGAATATGCTTTGTGGATTTCCTGGTGTTTTTTATGACTGTCCACAAATGTTGTAGAATTATCCAAATGTATTTTTAGGTTGGGAAAATATTTTAGCTGTCCACTCTCAAGGTCTTTTTCAAAAACATGCAATTTTCTCTCAAAAGCTTTGATGTCACTAAACATGCTTTCTGCTGTTTTTCCCATGCCTTGTAATTTTCTGTTTAGTACATTAAAGTGGTTAGTAAAATCTGTAAAGAACATGAGGTTGGTAAGCCAGGCCATGTTGGTGAGTTGAGGATAGTCTTCCCCCTTTTCGTTCATAAATAGCCTAACTTCTTCCAAGCAGGCCACAAATCTCTCTAACACTCGTCCTCTGCTCAGCCACCGGACATTATTGTACATCAGTAAAGTGTTATATTGTGCCTGAACCTCATCAAGAAGGGCTTGAAATTGTCGAAAATTAAGAGCACGCGCCATGATGAAGTTCACCATTTTTGTTACATCTTTGAGGACATCGTCAAGTTTTTTGCTGCTTTCTTTGGCGCAGAGAGCCTCTTGATGTATTATGCAGTGAAATTGAATCAGTGGATGTTTTGCTTCCTTAGCAAAGAAATGAATGAATCCTGATGTTGTCCCCACCATGCTAGATGCTCCATCGCTAGTAACTGAAACCACTTTTTCTGGACTTATGTCTAGTGATGAAAAAGCCTCCATCACAGCATTGTGGATATCTATCCCTTGTGTTCTTCCAGGCAAAGACAGCAGTTTTACCAGCTCTTCTCTCATGATGTCACCAGTAGCATAACGCAAAATGAGCGCTAGTCTTGCATGGTTAGTAATATCTCTACTTTCATCCAAGCACATGGAGTAGAAGGGTGCTTTTTGTAAGTCGCAAGTAAGCTGTTGACTAACATCAGCAGCCATTCGCAGAACCCTATCTTTTGCAGTATTTCTGCTTAGCGGCATCTCAGAGATGCGCTGCACAATTTTATCCTTGTTTTGGAAATCATGGAAGAGTGAATTACTCCCAGCCAAAATTGCCTTTTTGATAAAATCTCCATCAGAGAGGGGCTTACCATGTTTTGCCATGCACAGTGAAATTTGAAAGCTGGCAACTGTAAGATGATTAGTTTTTGAAAGATAGTTGCTAAAACTAAGAGACTGGGAGTGATATTTCTTTAATTTTCCTACAAGGAACTCTTTTCTTTAAGCTAAACCAAGTTCAGCAACACTGTTATGGTTGGTCTCAAAGTGACGTTTGACACTTGATGTGCGAGACACAACACTTTCATTACACATAATGCACAATGCTTTCCCACTGCGTTCAATCACTCCATATGTCTCTGTCCAGGCCTCTTGGAATGGTCTTCCACTATCTGTTTTTGCTTTTTTTGCTGTACTCATTTTCTTTGTTCAAGACTTCAAGTCTACAAAAAGATAAAATTTGTATAATAAAAAAAATCTAATGAAGTGCTGTATACAAATCCGTCCCCATAAAAAAATATGTGATTGGGGAATTTTACTAATTGTAGACATCCGTTTTGGTCAAAAAATATACTGTCCGGGTGAAAACCGGACTTGTGCAACCTGAGTGTATGGGAAAAGGACTTTTATTTTTCATTATTGGAGCCTTTGTTATTTTATTATGATGTTTACAAAAGCACTGTGAAGGGCCACATATACACTTTACTGTTTTTTGCTATATTGAGTTTTCCATAAGGTACAGCGCAGAGGATTAGTGTGTTGGTTGTTCACAGAGAGCCCAGCCCTCCTCTCAGCTTACTGAACTTCTCTATGCAATCATCATAAGCAGCTTTTTTATTTCCTCGAATTTAGCATGTCCCCAATGGAAGATACAGAGGTTTTTACAGAGGAGCACATTATTAGACACATTAACATCCCCCCATATCCTCACCTCTCTAGCATGGGAGCACTAGGAACTGTTCCTGATTACAGATGTCACATGTGGAGACACACTACAGCCTCACTGAGTTCCTGTGACAGACTCAGTGTGAAGCTTCTCTTCCTCCCCCCACTTCCCCCTCACACACTGCCTGGCTCATAGGATATTAAGGGGAAGACAGGCAGGCTAAACATCCACTCACAGGACAGCAGCCAGCACAGGAGGATGGGCCGCGGCCCACCGGGACAATGCCCGGTCCTCCCAATGGCCAGTCCGGCCCTGTTGCCAGGTGAGCTGCAAAGCAGACACCAGCACACTCGCCTCCCGCCGCGCCGCATATCTTAATTGCGGACTAGAGAGTTGCGCGGGGACAGAAATCCCACCCGTCCCCGCCAAAGTCTCACCCATCCCCACCCATTCCCGTGAGGAATCCCACCCGTCCCCATGAGGAATCCCTCCATCCCCACCCGTCCCCGTGAGGAATGTCCTCCATCCCCGCCCATCCCCGTGAGGAATCCACTCCGTCCCCGCCCGTCCCTATAAACTTCAGAAATAGTTATTTCATTTAATTATGCTACTGAATTAAAGGCTCTGGTAGAAACCCATTTACAAATAAGCAAAAAGACTTTATTAATTTGGAAATATTAATTGGGAAGAATACACACTTTGTAAACGGGTTTCTACCAGAGCCTCTTTTGTTTATAAATTTTTATCAACACAACTAATATACTACTTTATCCTGAAGCAAAAAAAAAGAAAAAAAGAAATAGAATTCTTTTCCTACCTTTGTTGCCTGGTTTCTGCTTTCCTCATGTTCTCATTCAGTTCCTTCCATCCACTGTCTCTCTTCCTTCTGCGTCTTCCATTCATACATTCCTTAATATTAAAAAGTCTCAAATCAGGCACTTTCCCCACTATATGGAAAACAGCAATCATTCATCCGTTAATAAAGGACCGCAAAATAAACTCTGACGACCCCATGAATTACCGTCCTATTGCAAATATCCCATTTATGGGAAAAATAGCCAAAAGAGTAGTGTTTAATCAACTATCTGATTTTGTTGAATCTACCAACGTTTTACACCCCAACCAAACCGGTTTCAGAAAAAATCATAGCACAGAATATTCATTAATTGGATTAACAACCAGTATTAATTATTACTTGGATCATCACAACTCTGTTATACTTTTTTCTCTCGATCTCTCTGCTGCATTTGACACCATTGATCATTCACTACTCCTAAATAGATTAAAAACCATAGGGGTATGTGATTTAACTTTAGAATGGTTTACTTCATTTCTATCCAATCGATCATCTATAGTTCATTTTAATAACTCAGTTTCTAATTCCTTTTCACATGACTTTGGTATCCCTCAAGGATCCATTTTGTCTCCTTTACTTTTTAATATTTTTCTTTCTCCTCTACTTAGTCTAGCTCAGTCCATAGGCTTTACCACCTACGCCTACGCGGATGATATTCAGTTGATCCACCCCTTTAATTTGGAAAATTCAACTGAAATACTTCTAATTAATCAAAAACTTACAAAAATCAAAAACTGGCTTTTTCAAAACAGATTAGCTCTAAACATAATTAAGACAAAAGCATTACTTTTTCCTATTAAATCGGGATTAACACCAACAATTCCATTTTCCATCGACAATATTCCCATTGAACTTGTATCATCAATAAAATTACTCGGAGTCATAATTGATCAAAATTTTACATACCACGATCATATCAGTAATATTGTCAAAAGTTGTTTTTATCGTTTACGAATGATTCGATCCGTGTCAAAATTCTTGGAACCCAAATCTTTAAATATTTTAATACATTCTTTAGTGATCGCGAAGCTCGACTACTGTAATTCACTATTGCTGAATATTACCCAAAAGGAAAAGAAACGACTACAAATAATACAAAACACCGCAGTTAAAATTATTCATAATGGCAAAAAATTTGATCATGTCACTCCTTTCCTTATTGATTCGCATTGGTTGCCTATCAACCACCGTATAATTTACAAAATTTCTCTATTAGTATTTAAAACATTAACTACGCATGAACCACAATTCATAGATAGGCTACTCATTCCTTACAATGCAATACGATCCCTCCGCTCTTCATCACAAGGACATTTAATGATTCCATCCTTGAAGATAATTGGCACCAGACGGTATGACATATTTTCTGTAATGGCCCCCCAAACCTGGAATAATTTACCACTATATATAAGAGAAGTAAAAGATCTCAATAAATTTAAAACTATTTTAAAAACTTTTTTATTTAAAGATGCTTTTAACGTTTAAGAATGCTCTATATTTAATTACTATTCATCCAATTTTTCACATTCCCTTTCCCTATGTCTTTTCCTACCCCCTCTTTTTTTCATTTCTTGATTAAATATTGTAACTATTCCCTTCCATTTTTCTCCTTCCTTATGTATCATGTTAGTCTGTTTTGTCTGTTTGTATTTGAACCTTATTTATTGTTTTACTTTTTAAAATCCTACTTATTTTATATAAATTGTTAATCGCTTAGCTTGTAATAAGCGATCAATCAAATTTTAATAAACTTGAAACTTGAACTTGATTTGCTCTGTTACTGTGCCTCTCCCTTTCTCCCTCCTTCCAAATTGGTCTGGCACCCATCTTCTTCCCTCCGATCCCCCCATAGTCTGGCATCTCTGTCTTCTTCCCTGCCAGCGTCTTCTCCCCACTCTCTCTTCCCCATTTCCTTTCAGCATCCTTCTCCCCCCCCATCTTCCCCATGTCCTGTCAGCATCCTTCTCCCCCCTCTGTCTTCCCCATGGCCTTTCAGCATCCTTCTCCACCCCCCCGTCTTCCCCATGGCCTTTCAGCGTCCTTCACCCCCCCATCTTCCCCATGTCCTTTCAGCGTCCTTCTCCACCCCTTTGTCTTCCCCATGTGCTTTCAGCGTCCTTCTCCCCCCCGTCTTCCCCATGTCCTGTCAGCGTCCTTCTCCCCCTTCTGTCTTCCACAAATGCTTTCAGTGTCCTTCCCCCCCCCACCCCGTCTTCCCCATGGCCTTTCAGCGTCCTGGCCGGCTGTGCTGCACACGGGGTGGGGCGGACTGCCCCCCTCCCTTGGTAGCCACTCGAACTGCGAGGCTACTCCTCCTTACCTACCCTGCCTGCAGCACAGAGCCGAACAGAAGTCTTCCTGACGTCAGCGCTGACTTCTGTTCGGCTCTGTGCTGCAAGCAGAGCAGGTAGGGAGAAAAGCCACGCAACTTAGTACATCCAGCCCTGCAGGAACCCCGCAACCCTCGGAGGCATCCCCACGGGATCCCCGCGACCCTAGGGGGCGTCCCGTGCAGCTCTCTATTGCGGACCTTCGCATGCCACAGCTGGCACGCGTGCCATAGGTTCGCCATCGCTGCTCTAGAACAACAGGAGCTTTCTCCATTGGTTCTTTTGCCACATCATTTGAATCTCCCTATTCCACTTCAAACACAGATCTCTCCATCATCTCTTGCTCTTCTGCTCTTCTTTTTTCACTCTTCATTCTCTATTTTTCTTCATCCTCCTTTTTTGCCTGCCTTTTCTGCTGTAATTCTTGTCTTCTGGTCTCAGAAGGGTCGACTGGTGCAATCTGATGAATTCCAACATTCCCAGCTTTCTCTTTTTGATCTTTTATAAAAGCTAACTCAATCACATGAATCTTCCTTTCTCTGGCTGTAGTCACAAAGGGGCTGATTCTACTAACGGTGTCCTACTGCCGTCTCATCAGCCAATTGGGACGCACTTTTTTAAATAATCCATGCCGTGAAGGACACCTACAATACAGGCATCTGACCTGTGCCTACGGAGGTTTCTAGGCACACCTACCAATGTCCAAGGCTGGCATGAGCATGGTTTCCACTGGAAGTAGTCTTGGGCATCCATAAGCATCCCTATGCATCTCCATAGGCATGAGACAGATGACTTAAATGTAGGCCTGTAAAATGCTGGCCTACATTTAAGGCGTCTTTTAGAAAAAAGAGATGTGATTCTCTAAAATACGCCAGTGCGTAATTGACACACAATTGGCATCCACTTCATAGGTGAGTGCCAAGATCAGCATCCTTTAGAGAATCAGGCCCAAAGTATGTGTATTTCACTGACATAAGCTGAATTGCATCCCACATCAGTACAACTCTTTAGTTCACGCTTGTAGGTATGTCCATCAGTGTGCCAAGTTTCTTCATAAATCTGTCTTTCTACTCATTTTGCTCTACCCACAGAAACTTTGCTGGCTTGTTCCTACATGGATTTCAACTTTGTTTTAATCCTAACATAGCTGTTTATAACAGAGCCACTGAATTTTGTATTTGTTTTGTACTGCTGAGCAAATAATTCAGTCGTTAGGTCATTGACCAGTTCATTAGTGCTCTAATTTTGTCTATTCTTGATCACTGATGTCTCTTAAATATAACCCATACCTAATGAGATCCCCGACAGTTGGTAGTTCAGCTACAGGTTGTTCTCTACCTAATCCCACCAAATGATGTAAATGAGTCCCAACTTGCAGTTTTGGATATTTTCAATATTAGATTATTGCTATGCTATGTTGAAAACCCGTGAATTAAAAAATGAAACTAGTCTTTTAGCGTCACTATGGGTAAATAAGTAAGTCAAATTAATATTGAGGCACAAAAGACATTACTATGCAATGCAAAACACATAAAAACTATTATCAGAACACTTAAACATATTTTAGTAATTTGTGTACTTTTGCATAATTTTCTAGAAATTCCAGGTAGGTAAATAACATATTAAACAAAATTTAAAACTAATTGTTGATTTTCCACTTAAAATTGTACCATTTTTTCACTAGTGCTTTTCAAAATGATGACATCTCCAAAATTGAAACACCCTACTCCTACTTGTAACTGAGGGTTAATAGAAGTCACTGTGTATCTAGAGATCAGTAAAAGCACAGCTGACAGTTTCAACATATTAGGGCTCAGAGTGACATCCTTAGCTAATTATTTTTATAGTTATTAATTGAATTATTTTATTATAACATGTTTTAGAGGAGGAAGGTTAATGGGTCACCTTAGCTGAAACAGGATAATTTCCCCTCTGATCACTGGTTCATTTCAGTCTTCAAGAAAGACAGTTCAGATCTACAAGACTGAAAAGCACTGCTAATTTCTTATATCCTTCTTTAATTTTCTTTTCTCACAGGAGCAACTATCTGCTAATGCAAAACGTATTAGAATATGCTACTACTATTTATCATTTCTATAGCACTGAAAGGTGTACAGCGCATTTAATATCACAATTTTAGAGGAACAGTAAAGTCTGGCAAATTTAGAGCTTGGCAAAAAATCTGTACCCAGTATATCTTCCTATTTTGGCATCATAACATTTATTAATTAAGAGGTCAGTTTAAAGCAAATGAGCAATCCCTCAGGGTCTGATTTTATAGAAGTCATCTATTCATGGTCCGTAAAATTTGGTGGGATAAGGAATGGGGAGGAGGGTCTGTAGGATATTACTCATTAACCTCTCTCCCCCCTCCCCCAGCGTGGTTTTTTTTTTATTTTTTTTTTTTTACTAAACCCGTGGTAGAGATTTCTTTTTTTTTTTTGTAATTCTTTATTCATTTTTACAACTTACATCAAGTGCATCAAAAGGTATCAACCATTTTAACTTAAATATATCATTTGAAATTCTACAATTCTTCATATTAAATAGAATTATCCCTTTCCCTCCCATCCTTTCAACATCTCATAACGCTTATACCATATGATAAAATCCCCCCTCCCCCCCACCCCATTCTTACATTTGTGCAAATCAGGGAAAATAATACTTATTCTGATTATATAGAAGTCATCTATTCATTGTCCATAAAATTTGGTGGGATGAGGAATGGGGAGGAGGGTCAGTAGGATATTACTCATTAACCTCTCTCCCCTCCCCCAGCTTTTTTTTTTTTTTAACTAAACCGTGGTAGAAATTTCTACTGCAGCCCAGAGCACTAAATGCTCCAAAGCTCATAGAATTCCTGTGAGCGTCAAAGCATTTAGCACTCCAAGCTGCAGTAGAAATGTCTACCGCAGCTTAGTAAAAGAGGGCCTAAGAGCTATATTTACTAAGCTGTGGTAGCGTTTTTAGAAACATAGAAACATAGAATATGACAGCAGAAAAGGGCCATCGGCCCAAAACATCTGCCCACTCAAAAGAACCCTCCCCTTAAGAACATAAGAAATGCCATCACCGAATCAGTCCTTTGGTCCATCAAGTCCAGTGACCTGCACACGCGGAGGCTTAACTAGGTGCTTCCTGATGAAGACCTAGGTGTTTCCAGATGAGACCTTGTTTACCTGTATCCCTCAATGTGATTTGCAAGGAGGTGTGCATCCAACTTGCCCTTGAATCCCATAATGGAGGTCTCCATCACAACCTCCTCCGGGAGAGCATTCCAAGTGTCCACCACTCGTTGTGTGAAACAGAACTTCCTGACATTTGTCCTGGGCCTGTCGCCTCTCAACTTCAGTCCATGACCTCTCGTCCGAGTCACATTTGACAACGTGAATAACGATGCTTCTTGCTGGATTTTGTCAAATCCTTTTAGTATTTTAAATGTCTCTATCATATCCTCACACAATCTTCTCTTTTCAAGGGTGAACAAGCTCAGTTTTCTCAGGCGTTCTTTGTAGCTCAAGTTTCCCATACCTTTTACTAGTTTTGTGGCTCGCCTCTGCACCCTCTCCAGCAGGGTTATATCCTTCTTTAGGTAGGAAGACCAGTGTTGGATACAATACTCCCTGGAGAAGAGAAGACTTAGAGGGGATATGATAGAGACTTACAAGATCATGAAGGGCATAGAGAGAGTAGAGAGGGACAGATTCTTCAAACTTTCAGAACATAAAAAAACAAGAGGGCATTCGGAAAAGTTGAAAGGGGACAGATTCAAAACAAATGCTAGGAAGTTCTTCTTTACCCAACGTGTGGTGGACACCTGGAATGCGCTTCCAGAGGACGTTATAGGGCAGCGAACGGTACTGGGGTTTAAGAAAGGATTGGACAATTTCCTGCTGGAAAAGGGGATAGAGGGGTATAGATAAAAGATTACTGCACAGGTCCTGGACCTGATGGGCCGCCGCGTGAGCGGACTGCTGGGCGCGATGGACCTCAGGTCTGACCCAGCGGAGGCATTTCTTATGTTCTTATGTGTGGCCTGACCATTGCTCTGTAAAGCGGCATTATGACATTAGCCGATCTATTTGTGATTCCCTAAGCAATTCCCCGAAGTGAACCCACATGTTTATCCCATCATTTCTTGAAGTCGAGCACGCTGCTGGCCTCAACTACCTGACGTGGAAGGCTGCAGATTAGCACACGCTGCCCCCCGCGCTATGTGGAAAAACTAACACCAGGTCAATGGAGGCGTTAGCATCTTGCGTGCAACATTACAGCGTGCGCTTAACCGCTAGCGCAGCTTAGTAAAAGGAGCCCTAAGTTGTGTTAAAAGAATAATGAATGAAATCAGCAATTAATGCATGTTATTTGCAGGAAATTGATGCAACTTAAATTGAGCTTTAAGATGTCCTTTTACAAAGTAAAAAGTATCCTCAATGCACACTTAAGGTTTTTCCCACTGTAAATACCCCAATTTTCTAATTTTTCCATTAATGACTGTGCATTAATATTACCATTAGGGCATGGCCATTTTTAAAAATTACCATGTCAGCACTAAGGACCAGATTCTAAAAATTACGCCAATGGCACCTAAGCACACTTAGACATCACTAGGCATCCTAGACATAGGTGCCACTGCATTAAGCCAGCTTTTCATTTTCCTAATTTGGTGGTGCTTATGTAAGACTCCTGATGATGCCTAAGTTAAGCACGCCTATTCTCCACTCACAACCACGTCTACTTTTTAACATAGGCATCATTAGGCATCCCTAGACGTTGGATGGCGCTTCCACTTAGGTGTTGCTAAGCATCCTAAGAGTTCGGTGTCGAACTCTTAAATTGCTTAATTTTTTTTTGATTAGCTGAATACCAATTACTACGCTTGTTAAACCAATTTTAAAAATTAAGTTCAGCGTGGATCCTGAACTTAGGTGTTGCTAGACGGCCGCAATTAGGGCATCTAGAAACATAGAAACATAGAAAGATGACGGCAGAAAAGGGCCACAGCCCATCAAGTCTGCCCACTCTATTGACCCACCCCATTAAGTCTGAATGCTAATGACCTAGTTCCTTAACTCGACCCTCGTAGGGATCCCATGTGGATTTCCCATTTATTCTTAAAGTCGAGCACGCTGGTGGCCTTGATCACCTGCACCGGAAGTCTGTTCCAGTGATCTACCACCCTTTCTGTGAAGAAATACTTCCTGGTGTCACCACTAAATTTCCCTCCTCTGAGTTTGAGCGGGTGCCCCCTTGTGACCGAGGGTCCCTTGGGAAAGAATATATCGTTTTCCACCTCGACACGACCCGTGACGTACTTAAATGTCTCAATCATGTCACCCCTTTCCCTGCGCTCCTCTAGGGTATAGAGCTGCAGTTTGCCCAGTCTTTCTTCGTATGAGAGACCCTTGAGCCCCGAGACCATCCTAGTGGCCATCCTCTGGACCGACTCAGCTCGAAGCACATCTTTCCGGTAATGTGGCCTCCAGAATTGCACACAGTATTCCAGATGGGGTCTCACCATGGTTCTGTAGAGTGGCATTATGACTTCAGGTTTACGGCTGACGAAGCTTCTATTGATACATCCCATCATTTGCCTTGCCTTTGATGAGGCCTTCTCTACTTGTTTGGCAGCCTTCATGTCTGCACTGATGATTACCCCCAAGTCCCGTTCCTCTGAAGTCCTAGCTAGCGTTTCTCCATTCAAGGAGTATGTTCTGCATGGATTTCCTCTGCCGAGATGCATGACCTTACATTTTTTAGCGTTGAAGCCTAGCTGCCATGTCGAGGACCAGTTTTCTAACGTGATCAGATCTTGTGTAATACTATCCTGGAGGTTGCTTTCACTTACTATGTTACACAGTTTGGCATCGTCGGCGAACAGTGCTACTTTACCCTGAAGCCCCCGGGTCAAGTCCCCTATGAATATGTTGAAAAGGGATGGTCCCAGGACTGAGCCCTGCGGCACTCCACTAGTCACCTCCGATGTCTCAGAGAGGGTGCCGTTGACCACCACCCTCTGAAGTCTTCCACTCAGCCAATCACTGACCCATGCAGTTAGTTTCTCACCCAAACCCATCGATTTCATCTTGTTTAATAGTCTACGGTGTGGGACACTGTCGAAAGCTGTACTGAAATCCAAGTACACTATGTCCAGAGACTCTCCCAAGTCTAGCTTTCCTGTCACCCAATCGAAGAAGCTTATAAGATTGGATTGGCATGACCTGCCTCTGGTGAATCCATGTTGACAGGGATCCCTTAGATTCCCTTCATCCATTATCGTGTCTAATTTACCTTTAAGTAGAGTTTCCATGAGTTTACACACTATTGATGTGAGACTCACTGGTCTGTAATTCACAGCCTCTGCTCTGCAACCCTTTTTGTGCAGAGGAACGACGTTAGCTGTTTTCCAGTCCAGGGGGACTCTCCCCGTACTTAGGGAGAGATTGAAGAGCATGGCTAACGGTTCCGCCAGAACATCGCACAGCTCTCTGAGCACTCTTGGGTGCAAATTGTCCGGTCCCATGGCTTTGTTCACCTTGAGTCTTGAAAGTTCTCTGTAAACATCAGCTGGTGTGAACTCAAAATTCAGAAGTGGGTCTTCCTTGCTTTCCTTTGCTTCCAGCCGTGGCCCGTGCCCTGGCGCCTCGCAGGTAAAGACTGAACAGAAGTAATCGTTCAGTAGTTTGGCTTTTTCAGAATCTGTTTCCACATAATTCCCGTCTGGCGTTCTAAGGCGTACTATCCCATCTGCGTTCTTTTTCCTGTCGCTAATGTACCTGAAGAAGGATTTGTCCCCTTTTTTAATGTTCTTCGCTAGAGTTTCTTCCATTCGAAGTTTGGCCTCCCTGACTGCTGTTTTGACCGCTGCAGACTTTGTCCTGTATTCAATGTTTGCTTCTTTTTCCCCCGTGCGTTTGTACAAGAGAAACGCTCTTTTCTTATCCTTGACGAGGTACGAGACCTCATCAGTGAACCATTGGGGTTTCTTTTTTCTTTGTTGTTTAGTTACTGATTTTATGTAGCGGATAGTTGCCTCATGAAGGGTCGACTTCAAGGTTGACCACATAACCTCCACATTATCCATTACTTCTTGAACCTGAAGCGTCTGATGGACGAAGTCTCCCATGCGTGTGAAGTCAGTGCCCCGGAAATTGAGTACCCTTGTTTTTGTTTGTGATCTAGGGAAGCCTTTCCTAAGGTTGAACCATACCATGTTATGGTCACTGGTGACTAGCGGTTCTCCCACCGAGATCTCTGAGACGCTTTCCCCGTTCATAAGTACCAGGTCCAGGATGGCCTGGGACCTAGTGGGCTCTAATACCAATTGTTTGAGCCGTACTCCCTTCATGGACGTTAATATCCTCCTGCTATCGTAAGTAGTCGCTGAGAGTGTGTTCCAATCTACATCAGGCATGTTAAAGTCTCCCAACAGAACAACGTCTCCCCGTAAGGTGATATTCTCAGTGTCTTCAATTAATTCAATGTCCTTGTGCTCCGATTGTCTTGGAGGTCTGTACACCAAACCAAGATACAGGCATTTTTCTCCGCCTCTGGCCAGGTTTACCCAGATGGATTCCCCAGTATACTTAATATCCGTGATTCTGGTTGTCTTGATGTTTTCTTTGATGTAAAGTGCTACCCCTCCTCCTAACTTACCCTCTCTGTCTTGGCGAAGCAGGTTGTATCCTGGTATAGTTATATCCCACCCATGAGAGTCTGTGAACCATGTTTCTGAAATTGCTACTACGTCTAGGTCTGCATTAACTATTTCTGTTTCCAGTTCTAGAAATTTATTCCCTAGGCTGTGTGCGTTAACATACATAGCTCTCCACTCTTTTTGGAGCGTCTAAATGAGAGTACAGTAAGAGATTAGAGAAACTGGGCCTCTTCTCCCTTGAAAAGAGGAGACGGAGAGGAGACATGATCGAAACATTCAAAATACTGAAGGGAATAGACTTAGTAGATAAAGACAGAATGTTCACAATCTCCAAGGTGGAGAGAACGAGAGGGCACTCTCTAAAGTTGAAAGGGGATAGATTCCGTACAAACGTAAGGAAGTTCTTCTTCCCCCAGAGAGTGGCGGAAAGCTGGAACGCTCTTCTGGAGTCTGTTGTAGGGGAAATCACCCTCCAGGATTTCAAGACTAAGCTGGACAAGTTCCTGCTAAACTGGGACTTATACAGGTGAGGCTGGACTCATTTTAAAGCACTGGTCTTTGACCCAGGGGGCCGCCGCGTGAGCAGACTGCTAGGCAGATGGACCACTAGTCTGACCCAGCATCGGCAATTCTTATGTTCTTATGCCATTTATAGAGTATAGCTGTTACTGTGTCCTATTTTATAGTCAATAAGGGTTTCCGTGTTATCTGTGCACTAACCCATTATTGCTTTCAATATACAGTAGATGTGCTAACTGGTTAGCAAAGGAATGCCCCCCCTCTCTACTCCTAACAGGTCTCAAAAAAAATTTTTTTTTAATATTCATGTAACCCCATTTTCAAAGGAGTTACATTGGTGGTCTGCCAAGCAACAGATTTAAATAGTTGTTTATGCATTGGGACTTTATCATGGGTCATCATATTATATGTTTGCATGAGTTTGTACACTATGCCGATCAATGTGCCTTTGTTAAGGTTCTTTAAATAAGCTGGTGCAATTAGTAGAAGGAGGCATAGCCCCTGATGAAACCAAGTGTGAAACGGTGGGCAGCCGTCGGGCACAAAAGATAAGTGCTTTCCTTCTTAAGCACCTTATGCACCTTATGCACTTTACATTTATTGAAATTCGATAGCACAAATATTTAAATTAATTTTCACAGTATAAGCACTTTACCAAGACCAATGATGAATTCACCACCCCAGTAAGGGCACGAAAAATCACTCAAGTAGTGCCTTGGGTATTTGAGATCTGGTAATTTAACATAACTTGACTTGAATTTGTTCTCTGGCCTATATAATATTCATGTAACCCCATTTTCAAAGGAGTTACATTGGTGGTCTGCCAAGCAACAGATTTAAATGGTTGTTTGTGCACTGGGACTTTATCATGGGTCATCATATTATACTTTTGCATGAGTTTGTACCATCCAGACACCTGTACTCCATGAACACGTGCACTCTGGAGGTACCCTTAAAAACACAGACTAGTACTTCCTCAGTTACAGGCACTAAGGAGTAGAGAGTTGCACGGGGACAGAAATCCCACCCATCCCCGCCCTTCCCCGCCAGGATTCTCTCCGTCCCCACCCGTCCCCGTCAGGATCCTCTCCGTCCCCACCCATCCCAATCAGGATCCTCTCCGTCCCCACCCATCCCCGCAAGGAATTATCTCCATCCCCGCCCGTCCCCATAAAAAGCAGCAATTACTTCTGACAGGATCATCAATTCCACAGTTTCTTTTGTGTTTGCACTGCTGTTTTCCTTGTGGAATCTCTTTGGTGGAACCCTTTTTTTGTTTTCTGTTCAGGTAATTAACTTATAAACCCCCTCTTTTACTAAAGCTGACGTGTCAATTATATTATATGGATGAATCCTGCTTCCAAAGCCTTCCATCCCCGTGGGAGTCCCGTTGGCTAGAGGGGGGTCCCAGTGGGAATCCCGCGGGACTCCCGCGATCCCCATTCCCGTGCAGACCTCTACTAAGGAGTGGAATAGTTTGCCTTTGATGGATTGTGATGCATGATTTTTAATTATGTATGTGATTATGTTCCCCACCTTGGATAAAGGCAGGTTATAAACACATTTCCATTTCAAAATTAAAGTGTGACATTTGTAGCACATCCCACACTTAGCCATTTTGTTAGTTCCTAATGTAGCTCAGTTAAAGCACCTGTGAATTTGTAATTTAGCAACTACGTTTTAGATTTCTAAGGGCTCCTTTTACTAAGGTGTGCTAGCGGTTTTATCGCATGCTTACAATACCGCACACGCTAAACACTAATGCCTCCTTAGAGCTTGCGTTAGTATTTTTCATTTAGCACGTGGTTAGCACATGCTAATCTTTAGCGCGCGCTAAAAACACTAGCGCACCTTAGTAAAAGGAGCCCAAAGTATAGGTGGATTTTAGTTATTTTGTACTCTGCTGTAGATAGAGGTGGATTATAAATGGAAATAAATCTAAAATCTAAGGGCCCCTTTTATCAAGCCACGCTAGCGGAGTTAGCGCACGTGACTTTTAATCACGCGCTAATCCCCACACTGGCCCAAAAAAACTGCTGCATGCTCAAGGCAGGCATTAGCAGCTAGCGTGGCTGGCGGTTTAATGTGCGCTATTACACGCGTTAAATCGCTAGCGCAGCTTGATAAGAGGAGCCCTAAATGTATTTATTTATTTAAAGATTTATATACCGCTTTAAACCGAAGCAGTGTACAATCGACATACAAAACATAAAAATCTAAAAGGAACCTAAATTTGGCTGAAAATCTATCTATATTTTAGGAACCTAATTTAGGGGAAATTTTCAAAGAGATTTTTCTGTCTATAAATCCTGTTTTACATGCAGAAAAGGACTTTTATAAAATTGCATGACCTTATTGGACCATAGATAGCATATGCACATAAAATATGTGCCTACATACTTTTACACAATCTACACAGAGGGGCCTAGTTTATGTGGAGTAGAACGGGGCTTGTTTATATACTTGCCTATTTTATAAAACACGTGTGTGCAGACATAAATAGATGCACCTTTTTGGAGCGGGGCCTTTATTAAATAGGGACCCAGATCCATCACCAGCATCACAAAATCTTGATGTACAAGCAGAGCCGGATTTAGATGAAAAGAGGCCCTAGGCTATTCCACTTATGAGGCCCTTTTACCTCCCATTTTTAAGTTTGTAAATTACATGAGAGATAATAAAATATATCATTACTGTGATATATATCAATATGTTAAATGAAACATGTTGTTATTGGTACTAACCTTTATAAAAAATGTGACACGGATCTTGAGGCCCTAGGCTAAAGCCTAGTTAGCCTAGTTAGCCTATAGGAAAATCCGGCCCTGTGTACAAGTTTATGCCTCATAGTCAGCAGCACGGAGTATCCTCTTCTTTCATGTTGCTTTTAAACAACTACTCCCTACTTATCATAAAAACAGAAACATGATGACAGATAAAGTCTAAATGGCCCATCTAGTCTGCCCATCCGCAGTAACCATTATCTCTTCCATTGCACCCCACTCATAATTTTATAAACTTTTATCACATTTTCTCTGTCTTTTCTCTAAGCTGTAAAAAATAGGTGTTAAGTCCTTTTTGTTGTCCCTTTTAGAATCTTTTCTAGTTCTGCTATATTCTTTTTGAGTTGATGATAACTAGATATGCACACAGTATTTCTGAAGGTACAATTGCACCAGGGACCTAGCTTTGCTCATCTTCAGTTTTTGAATAAATACATTCTATTTGCTATTGTAGCAGCTGCAGCATACTGGGCAAAAACTTTCATTGCATTGTCCACATTGATTCCAAGATCTTTTTCTTGGCTGATGAAACTGGTGATTCCTAACTCAGAACCCAGCATTTTCAGGCAGCTTCTGAATAGGACACCAGTCTCAGCAGCCGTCTAAGAAACAGCTGAGAATCGTACACCAGCATCCTATACAGAATCACGTCTGCCCTAACGGACCGACTAACCCTGCCTAACCCCCACTCCGATTCTCTGACCAGCACCCATGTCACAGGTGCCAGTTACAGAATCATGCCTGCCTGATCAAGGGATCCCTTGCCATCAGCTGGAGGGGCTCCATAGGAGGGGCCGTAGGCACCTTGGCCAATCAGGGCCTTAGGACTCCTTCCCGATATATCCTGGGATGGAAAGGGCATGCATAAGAAGGGCCCTTAAGTACCTGAGCCACTCAAGGCCTTAAGACCCTCCCTGGTGCATCCCAGGATGCACCAGGAAGGGGAAGGCCTGGCATTTTGAAGAGGCAGGACTGCCTGCCAGTTGAAGTGGGCATCCCTCTGGCTGGCCTTCTTTTGTCAAAAGTACGATGCTGGGGGGTGAACTTAGGGGTGCAGGGTGGGTGTCTGGATGTTTGGGGGTGTTGGGGGTTGAGCTTCATGGGGTGTCACCAGTTGAGGTTGTTGGGGGTTCTGGGGGATTCAGCGGTTCCAGGGGGGCAGTAAGGAGTGGGCATCCCTCCTGCTGGGAAGCTTCGGGTGGGCGTTGAGGTTTCTGGGGGGATGGCAGCAAGAGGGAATGGGTATCCCTCTTGCCAGGTAACTTTGGGAGGGGTTCAGGGACTCCAAGGGGGTGGTAACAGGAGGGAGTGGGCATCCCCCCTGCCAGGATACTTTCTGGGTGGGTTTGGGGGTTCAGAGGGGTCCCCTGCCACAGCCTCTCACTGATCATGGGTATTTTTCCCCTGATCAGCTGAGTCAGAAGGACTCCCCAAAACCACAGCTGGCTGCCGGTACAGCTGATCATAGATTCCCTTGCCGTGTTCAGTTCAGTCGACCATGTCTAGTTATAGATTTTGAAATGTAGGCCAGCATTATGCTAGCCTACATTTCAGGCACCTATTACGACCCTAGGGAGATGCCTAGCACCGCTTAAGCTCTCCCAAGGCCACTTCCTGGTGAAAACACACTCACGCCCAGCCTTGGGCGAGCTTAAGTGTCCCTAGGCGTCTATATCCTCCTGCAACACACCTGCCTAGGGTGGGGGGGTTAAAAAAGTACTTCCCTATCGGCTGCTAGACAGTGGTAAGATGTCTTCCAGAACCTACAATTGGGACATCCATTTATAGAATCAGCCCCTTTGTGTCTTTATTTAGGATTATTTTATTATTATTAATTTATTTAAAAAATTTCTATACCGTTTAAAACTAAATGGTTTATATAATTTACATACATAATTTTGTAAAAACATAATAAAACAGACACACAATCATCAGAAATCATATCTACAAACTAATACCGTAGCTTATTTAATGAAAATCATGAATAATTCATCAACTGTGCAGAGAGGAAAATTATTGGCTAAAAAAGGTATCTACAAATAATTGCCTCTTGTCCACATAAAATTATATCTGCTATTTTGGGCTCCTTTTACTAAGCTGCGATAGCGTTTTTAGCGCGCTCAGAATTTTAGCACACGCTAAACCCGCGCTACGCGGCTGGAACAAACACCAGCTCAATGCTGGCGTTAGTGTCTAGCACGCGTGCTAAAATCGCTATCGCAGCTTAGTAAAAGGAGCCATTAGTTTCCTACTCTTACAATATTTTTCTGCAATTCATTGCAATCTTTTACCTTTGTAATGACTTTAAATAATTCTATATCTTCCACAAATTTGATCTTCTCACTCCTCACTCCTACTGTATCTATAAATTTCTTTATGAGTACATTAAACAGTTCTGGTCCCAGTACAGGCCTTTAGGGGCACATCAGTATGATCATTTTCTGTGTGGATAACTGATCTATTCTCTGTTTCCTGTCTTTGAGGCAGTTTAGGATCCACAAAAGGGCATGACCTCTAATCCCATGTTTCTTTAATTCACTAAGGAGTCTCTCAAGAGGGACATTACCCCTCCCTGAAATCTTACCAATACAAAAAGTTTTTAGATAGAATGTTATCTTTCCAGGCAGCTAGGCTGAACACTTGGCTTGGAAAACCCATACTTGAGGCCACTACATACGCAGGCTTTAGAAAATCCCTGAAAACTCGATTGTTTAACAAATTCTAAATGCCCAACCTCCTCTTCCTCGCTACGGCACTCCTCTCTACCTCGCCTCCCCAATTCTAGATTTGAGACTAACTCTTACCCTCTTTGCCCTTTCATAACACGTCCTGACAAAATGTATCTTTATTGTAAACCACTTGTATCCCATGTACAGTAAAAATGTATCTTTACTGTAAACCGCTTTGAACTTCACGGTATAGCGGTATATAAGAAATAAATTATTATTATTATTATCAAACATGTTCTAAAAATTCAAAAATGCTATATCAACTGTCTCACTGTCTCACGTGCGGCATTTTAACATGCACTATTCCATGCGTTAAGGCCCTAATGCACCTTTGTAAAAGGAGCCCTATACGAGGGTGTAAACCGGGGGTATCAAAGTCCCTCCTCGAGGGCCACAATCCAGTCGGGTTTTCAGGATTTCCCCTATGAATATGCATGAGGTCTAATAGCATACAATGAAAGCAGTGCATGCAAATAGATCTCATTGGGGAAATCCTGAAAACCCAACTGGATTGCAGCCCTCAAGGAGGGACTTTGACATCCCCGGTTTACACCCTCGTATAGGGCTCTTTTTACAAAGGTGCGTTAGGGCCTTAACGCATGGAATAGTGCATGTTAAAATGCCACGCGTGCTAGCCGCTACTGCCTCCTCTTGAGCAGGTGGTAGATTTTCGGGTAGTGCACGCTATAGCTCGCACTAATCTGGTGCATGTGCTAAAAACGCTAGCGCACCTTTGTAAAAGGAGCCCATAATGTCTAGACTTGCTTTCTCTGAACTTATTGTAATTTATTCCCATGTAAATAATACTGTTATTGTCCCAGTCTCCTCTGATTGCAACCTTGGAGTCATCTTCGATTCCGATCTCTCATTTTCTATGCACATCCAACAGACTGCTTTTTTTTTAAAATCTTTTATTCATTTTTAAACTTTCAATAAGTGTAACATAAGATACAGTCATTTTCTACTTTAACATCACTTAATATACCATCAAATTCAAACTCACATCCAATATCCCCCTCCCATATACCCAACATTTGTTCTTAAGCATAAGAGATCATAGAGTGTTCCCTCCCTCCTCCTCCCCCCCCCCCCCCCCCGGATGTGTATGCAAAAAAAGGCAAGTGTGGTGCAGTGGTTAAAGCTACAGCCTCAGCACCCTGAGGTTATGGGTTCAAACCCACGCTGCTCCTTGTGACCCTGGGCAAGTCACTTAATCCCCCCATTTCCCCAACTACTTTAAATAGATTGTGAGCCCGCCGGGACAGACAGGGAAAATGCTTGAGTACCCGAATAAACTCATGTAAACCGTTCTGAGCTCCCCGGGGAGAACGGTATAGAAAATTGAATAAATAAATTTAACAGATCTCCCCCTAAACCACCTTCCCCCCCCCCCCCTGCAATCCGCAGTTCCAAACTTCCTTCCTTTCATCTAGCTGCCCTGCTTGCCTGGAATTAACTACCTGAGTTTGTCCATCTCGTCCCTTTCCATATCTTGTTTATATAGCCTTCAGTTCATAACACTACTGCCCACTGCTCACCACCCTAGCCAGCAGATTAACCATTCCCCTAACTGTATCCCCCACCTTGGCATCCTATTTGTCTGTTTAGATTGTAAGCTCTTTTGAGAAGGAACTGTCTCCTTCATCACTCTGTACAGCTCTGTGTGCCTCTGGTAGCACTCTAGAAATAATTAGTAGAAATAGTACAGATGAAAGCTCTTACCACATCCTCCTGGTGTGGGAGAATTGGGGGGGGGGGGGTATTTCTTGTTATCCCAGGACAAGCAGGCAGCATATTCTCACATATGGGTGACGTCATCCACGGAGCCTGGTACGGACAGTGTGAAAGTGAACTATCACTTCAAGTTTTAAGAAACTTTGCGACTGCCCGCACCGTGCCTTCACTTTCAGACTGTCCGTACCGGGCTCCGTGGATGACGTCACCCATATGTGAGATATCTGCCTGCTGTCCCTGGATAACAGACAGTACGTAACTGTGCTTTCTTGTAAGATGCCTGTGCAGAAGTGTGTGTATGTTAATTTTATTTTTAAATTTCTTTTGCAATAAAAAAAAAGTCAAGGACAATAAACAAAGATATAAATTTATACAGAAAAGTCTTAATTTACAAGTTAACCAAACAAAAAAGAAAATATCAATTGCATACAAGTCTACAATAACGGAGGGAGAAGAGCTACAGTTAATTAACAAGAAAATTGATATATCAAAAGAAAAACTGCTGACATGCTTCTGCCATAATCTCAGACCATAATCTAACGACACTTCAAACATTAGGGGGGAAGGGGAATTAAAGTCATAGGATCTGCCCAGTGGTTGGCTGCCAGAAAGATGAGTTGCAACAAAAAATATATATATTTAGTAGTCCTATATTTACAAATGCAGTAAAACCTTTTGGATTGCAAGTAACTTGGTTTGCAAGTGTTTTGCAAGACAAGCAAAACATTTTATTAAATTTTAACTTGATATACAAGCAATGTCTCGCAATACAAGTACATAGAGTGTACACACATCACAACTGAGCCTATGGTTCTCTCTGACACTGCAAGAGTGTAGTGACTGTTCTAAACAAGCAAAGCCTTGCAATACGAGTACATACAGTATACATGTGTCACATCATCCCAACTGAGCTGATGATTCTTCTCTCGCTGACGCTGCAAGTGTAGTGACTGTTCTAAATGAGCGAGGTATTTTTTAATTAAAGTTTTGGGTTGTGGAATTAATCGTCTGAGTTTCCATTATTTCCTATGGAGAAATTTGCTTTGATATACAAGTGCTTTGGATTACAAACATGCTTCTGGAACGAATTATGCTCGCAAACCAAGGTTTTATTGTACATTTGCAAGGACATTTTAAGAAAAAAAATGGCTCCCAGTTGAAGTACTCCAGGTCATAACAGCAAATCTGGCTAGGCAACTTCACTGACAAAGCCAGGCTGACCTACGGCGCCTTTCGGAAAGAAATCAAGACCGCTCTGTTCAATAGATTTATTTCCTAGCCAGACAACGCCCCCCCCCCCCCCCATTTTTTAAAGCTTTTCTCTTCATGCTGATATTATGCTTCTTCACTAACAGTATTCTGTTCTTCACTTGATTGTTCAGTATCTTCCTCATCATTTGTATTCTGTAATTCGCTGACCATCCAGCCCCTTTGATGTAACATGTTAAGATTATACTGTAACCTATTTGTATCCTGTAATCACTGACTACTCAGTGACATCCTACCTATTCTTACCCTGTAATTCGCTGATTGTACAGCTCTCTTCACTGTAAACCGCCTAGAAGTCGCAAGATTATGGCGTTATAGAAAAATAAAGTTATTATTATTATTATTATTACACTGCCTCTGAGTCTCTCAGTTACATCAAGAAAAATTCTCACCTTAATGGTGAAAAATACATCTTCAATATTCTTCAAAAACAGATGCAATAGCAAATCTGTATCAGACCTCAATGCAAAAGTAACCAACATTTTCCCAAATGAAGCTAAATTAGTATCTGAAGATTCAAAAATATCCAAAACAGAGGGAGAAATATCAGTTCCAGCAGTTCATTGATTATCTTTCTTCATGGCAACTTGTAGGTAATAGCATCTAACGATTGGTAGAATAAGTATTGAAGGCTGTTAATTTTTTTCTGACTTGTTATTTCGGGGGAGGGGGGGGCGGGGGGAAGGGATTTGTTTTAGTTTATTAATTCTGTTATAATTTTCTTCACTATTACATGAAATTTCCTACAATATAATGAAAGGTTGTAGAGAATATTAAAGAAAACTAAAAGAAGTAGAAAATGAAAAAAAAAGATATAAGAGAAAAAAAAGGGAAAGAAACAAAATTGAGTTGGAAAAGAGAAATATACCCAAATTATTCAGACACAGAACAAAACAAAAATAAATTTTAAAGAAACACCTTACAAAACAATATTTAATTTAAAAACTTTGGGCCCCTTTTATGAAGGTGCGCTACGGGTTTTACTGCACGCACTGGATTAGCACACTAGCCAAAAATCTACCACCTGCTCAAAAGGAGGCGGTAGTGGCTAGTGCACATGGCATTTTAGCACTCGCTATTCCGTGCGTTAAGGCCCTAGAATGCCTTTGTAAAAGGAGCCCTTTGATGTTAAATACATACTTATACATAAATGGATGCTCATTTGTCTCACAACTGAGGCAAAATCTCAAAAACGGTGCATCTGAATCTAGTGATAAACTATTGCAGGAGATCAGCGGTTTTGCATGTAAAGACAAAACACCTTTATTTTGTTGTACTATCTTTGTACACTTTTTAGAACATGTTGGCCTTCACTAAGTACTTAGCACAGGGGTGCCCAGTAGGTCGATCGCGATCGACCGATAGATCGCCAAGGCAATGCGAGTTGATCGCGGAGCCCATCCCGGGCTCCGTGATAAACTCACTTTGCCTTGGCGATCTACCGGGACGATCAGCCTTCCTCTCCCCGACATCAATTCAGCCGTCGGAGAGGAAGTTCGGGCCAGCCAATCGCTGCCTAGCTGGCCGGAACTTCCTCTCCAACGGCAGAATTGATGTCGGGGAGAGGAATGCTGGTCTGCCCAATGCAGGGAAGCAGGAAGAGCTTGGTGCGGCAGCGGCTTTGGGGCCTGTTACCCAATGGCGGCGGCTTGGGGGCCTGTTCCCCGATGGTGGCAGCAGTGGCTTGGTGGAGGGCAGGGAGAAAGAAAGAAAGGGGGCAGGCAAGGAGAAAAAAAGGGAAATAGAAAAAAAGAAAGGGGGCATGAAGAGAGAAAAAAAGAAAGGGAGGCAGGGAGAAAGAAAGGGCAGGGAGAGAGGCAGAAAAAGTTGGGAGAGGGAATGAGGTCTGGAGGAGAGGAAGCATACAGGCTGAAAGAAGGGAAGAAAGATTGGATGCACAGTCAGAAGAAGTGCAACCACAGACTCATCAAATCACTAGACAACAAAGGTAGGAAAAATGATTTTATTTTCAATTTAGTGATCAAAATGTGTCTGAATTTATATCTGCTATCTTTATTTTGCACTATGGCCCTCTTTTTACTAAACCACAATACCGTTTTTTAGCGCAGGGAGCCTATGAGCGTCGAGAGCAGCACTGGGCATTCAGCGCAGCTCCCTGCACTAAAAACTGCTATTGTGGTTTAATAAAAAGGGAGGGGAGTATATTTGCCTATTTTTGTATGGCTGTTACTGAGGTGACAGTGCATAGAGTCATCTGCCTTGACCTCTTTGAAAAAACCCCGGAATAGGAATGATAATTAACATTTTCTCAGCATACAGTGTGCTTTGTGGTTTTTTAAAAAATTTTTATTGTTGGTAGATCATTTTGACTTGGTCATTTTAAAAGTAGCTCGCAAGCCCAAAAAGTGTGGGCACCCCTGACTTAGCATATAATGAATTAAACTTCAACATTTTCCTTTTACAGGACAAAACAACTTTTGAGCATCTGACCCAGCAACTGATTGTAAAACAACATGATGATGGAAAATTTAACCAAGCTGTAGTGGATTTCAACTTGAGTGGAGACTCTGATGGTCAGTTTTTAATGCCTTTTTTTAAAATTTAGATATATCTGCTTATATGGAATGATAGAGTAGCAATTTGCTAAGATGTAGAAATAAATCACTTTGTAACATTTCTCTTCATGTGGTATTGTCTGGTCCTCTAGAGTTACTGTTTCCTTGGCTGCACAATGAACATAGAAAATTGTGATCTGAATAAACTAATCAGATCAGGTACTACTAGTGCTGATCGATTCAGGGAAAAAAATTTCGATTCGATTCAGCCTATTGAATCGATTTTGCAATTCGATTTTCCTGCCCAATTGGGTGGTTTATTCCAAACATCCTGGTGGGTTTATTTTATAGCCTCTTCGCCCCCTTTGCCCTCTCCTACCCACACTGGTCCTGTGGTGTAAACAAAATAAACAAAAAATACTTTTCCTCTCTCTGTTAAATCCTAGCTCACGTTCACGGTCCAACACCAGCTCTGGAAGGATACACATTTCAAATCTGACATACTGTAATCACAAAACAGAAAATAAAATTATTTTTCCTACCTTTTGTTGTCTGGTCATTCTTCAAATCATGTTGGTCCCAGGCTCTGGTTGTCTTCTGATCAGGCTCTCCTTCTTTCTCCGTGCTAACCATCCATCTTCCATCTCTGTCCTCCCCTTCTGTTTCCCTTTCCTCGCCCGGAGGTCTAGCATCTTTCTTTTTGTTCATCTCCATCCCTTCGCAGCTGCAGCAATGGACCCCACCATTCACAGATCCACCATCTCTCCTTTTCTCAACTACCCTTTCATCCAGCATCTCTCTTCTGTGTCCCTGTCCCTATTCTCCTCTCCAGTACTGTCCCCCTTGTGTTCCTGCACCTATGCTCCCTCCATGCCCAGCATCTTATCTCTCCCCATATCCAGCGTCTTCTTTCTCTCTTCCTTACCTACTGTATCCCCTTCTCCAGATACAAACTTTCTCCTACTATCTTTCCTGTCATCCTGCACCCTGCCTACCTACTTTGGAGGAGTTTCTGTTCCTCCTGTACCCTTCCCCTTGTGGTCTTGCATTTCTCTCTCCCTCTCCCTCTCTCCATTAGTCCAGCACCTCTCCTCTGCTTTCCTCCCCCTCTTTTTGGTTTGGTCTTTCTCTTCCCTTCACTTCACCCCAGGTCTGGCATCTCCCCTCCCCTCTCTTACTCCTTCCTCCTCCTCCTCCTCCCTCTGCATAGGCCTGCCTCCCTGCCATGAAGGCCTGCTCCCCGCCTCGAAGACCTGCTCCCACTGCAAAGGCCTGCCCCCCCAGCCGTGAAGGCACTCTTCTTCCTCCTCCCCGCCGCGAAGGCCTGCTCCCCCCGCAAGCCTGCATCTTCCCCCAGATTCCCCGCTCTTATCTTAAGGCTAATACAGCAGCCTGCAGGATCGCTGGTGCTATAGCGGTCCCTGCAGCTACCTGTCGTCCTCAGTAGCACGTTCTCTCTGCCACGATCCTGCCCCTGACGGAGAGGGTGGTTGATGCCTAGAATGCGCTCCTGAGGGAGATGGTGGAGAAGAAAACAGTGACAGAGTTCAAACAAGCGTGGGATGAACACAGAGGATCTCTAATCAGAAAATAATGGTATATATTGAAAAACTAAGGCCAGTATTGGGCAAACTTGCATAGTCTGTATCACGTATATGGCCATTCAGTTGAGGATGGGCTGGGATGGTTTAGATGAGCTGGAGTGAGCTTAGCTTAGATGCACAATACCTGGCAGAGCTCTGAGTTTCTGGCCCAGAAATATCTAAGAAAAAGAACTATTTAAATTCAATCATTAAATTACAGAGTAAATGTTTGGGCAGACTGGATGAACCATTCAGGTCTTTATCTACCGTCATTTACTATGTTACAATATTTAAAATATGGCATTTATTGTGTAAACTATCCACACGGAAAATGTGATTTATCCATGTGTATTTAAGAGCTGTATTGGAGGTGTATGAACAGCAATGTTATTTACATGTTTAGAATCTATTTTGCAAAACATGTTGGCATGCAAAGCAGTACATGCAAATGTATCCATTTGTAGCCACTATAAATTATGTACAAATGCTGACTTTATTTATCTTATGGGCCGGATTGCAGTGTTACTGTCTGGAAATCTGATTGTGTGTCTTTGGTCTAATTGTTGTCTGTGTCCATATCAGTCTCTCCTTAGCTAAGAATTAGTCCCCTGCGTGGTGTTCTGTCCTCATCATGTCCCTTTCTAAATAACTCTGCAAAGCCCCTGTGTTTTTAAATCCCTCTACCCCCGCCCTCTTTCCTCCAGTTGTGCACAAGACTCTGTGGCTAAGTGCATATAAATAGTAGCTGCTATGAGAGCGCAGGTAGAGGGTTTTGCAGGGTGCTTATGGAGGGTATAAGAGGGGCAGGCGGAAGTTCTTCTTCACCCAGAGAGTGGTGGAAAACTGGAACACTCTTCCGGAGGCTGTATAGGGGAAAACACCCTCCAGAAATTAAAGCAAAGTTGAACGGGTTCCTGTTGAACCAATATGTAAGCAGGTAGGGCTGATCTCAGGGCACTGGTCTTTGACCTGGGGTCCACTGCGGGAGCAGACTGCAGGGCATGATGGACCACTGGTCTGACCCAGCAGCAGCAAATTCTTATGTTCTTAAGAAGACATGAGAAATGCGTGCAATGTGGAAACCATACTGCATGGGGCACAGAATAGAGGAGACCCACAATGAGGCATTCCTAAATGTAGTAGTTCCACAAAAGAATACACTTCTCCCTCCATATTTGCGGTTTCGATTATTCACGGTCTTGAGCTTGCTGGCTCCTCCTCCAAAGTACATCAGCTTGCATAGAGAAATCACTGATTCCCAGCATTTACAGAGAAAATCACTGATTCCCAGCACTTTCTTCACCGTGTTTTGCCTCTCCTTCGGGAACAGGCCAGGTCTCCCACCATGTTATTCGCGGTTTCACAATATTCACAATGGTTTTTCATAGAAAACAGCGAATAATATGTGAAAAAGTTATTTGCGGTTTTTCTGTATTTGCGGTTCTGTTAATCCCCTATCACAGTGAATTTGAAGGGAGAAGTGTATCTTTCCCCCTGAAAGCTTACAATTCTTTTACACGGGAATCGGATGAAAAATGTGGCACCTAAGGCCAACATCTTTTAAGTTATACAAAAGCATTTCTACAGATCTGTGCACTCCTAGCTACATTGGGAAATGAAGATAACCTCTAACCACAAAAAGGAAAATTTTAAAATTTACAGTAATTTAAAAAAAATCAAAATTTGTCGTCTTCAGCACACAGAACAACCACTAAAGTGGCCTTAACAAATTTTATTCACAGATGATTTAAGAACTTCAAAATGTTCAAGCTATTCACTATAGAATCAATTCTATCTTATTTTGTATTCTCACTTCTTTTCCCTGTTGGCAAATAATACAACGTATAGATCCCAATCCTGTATCAATTTTTTCAAGGAGGGTTTTAAATACATAAGTATATAAGAATTGCCGCTGCTGGGTCAGACCAGTAGTCCATCGTGCCCAGCAGTCCGCTCACACAGCAGCCCCCCCAGGTCAAAGGCCAGTGCTCTAAATGAGTCCAGCCTCACCTGCAGGAACTTGCCCAACTTTGTCTTGAATCCCTGGAGGGTGTTTTCCCCTATAACAGACTCCAGTTTTCTACCACTCTCTGGGTGAAGAAGAACTTCCTTACATTTGTTCGGAATCTATCCCCTTTCAACTTTAGAGAGTGCCCTCTCGTTCTCCCTGCCTTGGAGAGGGTGAACAATCTGTCTTATCTGCTAAGTCTATTCCCTTCAGTATTTTGAATGTTTCGATCATGTCCCCTCTCAGTCTCCTCTTTTCAAGGAAGAAGAAGCCCAGTTTCTCCAATCTTCCCCTGTACAACAACTCCTCCAGCCCCTTAACCATTTTAGTCGCTCTTCTCTGAACCCTTTTGAGTAGTACTGTGTCCTTCTTCATGTATGGCGACCAGTGCTGGATGCAGTACTCCAGGTGAGGGCGCACCATGGCCCGGTAAAGCGGCATGATAATCTTCTCCGATCTGTTCGTGATCCCCTTCTTAATCATTCCTAGCATTCTGTTTGCCCTTTATGCTGCTACTGCACATTGCACGGACGGCTTCATCAATTTGTTGATCAGAACTCCTAAGTCTCTTTCCTGGGAAGTCTCTCCAAGTACTGCCCCAGACATCCTGTATTCATGCAAGAGATTTTTGTTGCTGACATGCATCACTTTACACTTATCCACGTTGAACCTCATTTGCCATGTTGATGCCCATTTCTCAAGCTTGATTATGTCATGTTGCAGATCTTCACAATCCCCTTGTGTCATCACTACTCTGAATAACTTCGTATCATCCACAAATTTAATCACCTTACTCGTCGAACCAATGTCCAGATCATTTATAAAGATGTTGAAGAGCACAGGTCCAAGCACCAAGTCCTGCGGCACCCCACTAGTGATGCTCTTCCAGTCCAAATATTGTCCATTTACCCTCCCCCCTCTCTGTTTCCTATGCTCCAGCCAGTTTTTAATCCACCTGAGTATTTCACCCTTTATTCCATGGCTCGAAATTTTCCGAAGTATTCGTTCATGTGGAAACTTGTCAAACGCCTTCTGAAAATCCAGATATACAATGTCAACCGGTTGCCCTTGTCTATCTGCCTGTTTACTCCCTCGAAGAAGTGCAGCAAGTTTGTCAAACAAGATCTGCCTTTGCTGAAACCATGCTGGCTGGTCCTCATCAAACTATGTCCATCAAAGTGATCAATGATGCTGTCCTTTATCAGCGCGTCTACCATATTCTAAACTTTTCATGGAAATAAAAACCTTGGAAAAATTCTACTCGCATTTTCTAAGGCTTCCATGGGTTTTACCACCAAGTTTGATTATAAAATTATAAGAGTATAATAAGTTAAAAAAATATAAATATAGAAAAGAAAATATATTTAAGGAAACAATCATTGATAACTCTCTAATCAAATCCACAAAAAGAGGGCATGTTGTGCATATTTGCCTTGAATTGTTTGTTTGAATTATAATGTTGTGTGTGTTTTGTTCTTCATCTTGTTTTAAGGTGGATTATAAATTTTAATAAATCTAGATAAAATAACTCAGAATTTAGCAATGGCCACTTAGAAAAGCAGTGCCAATTATGTATCATTCGCGTGATGGTGCTGTTTAGAGAATCACAGGTAGACACCAGAAATGTAGGCAAGGGTTTTACAGGCCTATGGCCTAGATTCACTAAACTCATCTTTCCAATCTGATCTTTGGGCAATCCGTGGCCGAGTCTTCCCAGGCGACCGATTCACTACGAGTCATCATGCAAATTAATTCGATCGGAGGCACGCCCTATAGCAACCTCACGGATCACTGCAGGGCAATCCTGACACTTCCACAGACCATCTTCTCCACACAAGTGAGGTCAAAAGAAGTGGGGAGGGGGCTTTAATGGAACAAAACAGAACATGCTTTAGCCAGAGCAGCCAGGAACAGAACATGCTGTCTGATTTTCCTTAAGAAAAGTGAAGGGATTTGAAACTTCAGTAGTGGAGTCTGGGACACTAAGATCAGATACGTTGCAGGGAAAGGCAGGAAGCAAAGGTTGCCGGTTACTCGCGAGTCTGTGGTTTAAAGCGGAACTCGCACTGCAGGGAAGGGCAGCATAAGAACATAAGAATTGCCGCTGCTGGGTCAGACCAGTGGTCAGACCAGTCTGCTCACGCGATGGCCCTTTGGTCAAAGACCAGCGCCTTAACTGAGTCTAGCCCTACCAGCATACATCCTTGTTCAGCAGGAACTTGTCTAAATTTGTCTTGAATCCCTGGAGGGTGTTTTCCCCTATGACAGACTCCAGAAGAGCGTTCCAGTTTTCTGCCACTCTCTGGGTGAAGAAGAATTTCCTTACGTTTGTACGGAATCTATCCCCTTTCAACTTTAGAGGGTGACCTCTCATTCTCCCTACCTTGGAGAGGGTGAACAACTTGTCCTTATCTACTAAGTCTATCCCCTTCAGTACCTTGAATGATTCGATCATGTCCCCTCTCAATCTCCTCTGTTTGAGGGAGAAAAGGCCCAGTTGCTCTAATCTTTCGCTTTACGGCAGCTCCTCCAACCCCTTAACCATCTTAGTCGCTTTTTTCTGGATCCTCTCGAGTAATACCATGTCCTTCTTCATGTACGGTGACCAGTGCTGTACGTAGTACTCCAGGTGAGGGCGCACCATGGCCCGGTACAGCGGCATGATAACCTTCTCCAATCTGTTCGTGATCCCCTTCTTTATCATTCCAAGCATTCTGTTCGTCCTTTTCACCACCACCGCACATTGTGTGGACAGCTTCATCGACAGAGAGCATCTCTCTAGGTCACCCAATGTTGGATACCAGAAATTGAACACTGACCCAAGATTGAAGAGCAACTCAGTTCATTAATGTGCAATAACAAGCACCAATTAGGCACTTGATTTGTCTTAAGCATTTAATTGGAGTTGGAAGCACATCTTCTCTGCACCTACCTTTTTCTGTGCGCAACCCAAAAGGGGGATGGCCATGGAAAGAACATGGCAGTTCATGGATGGTTCCAAATAATAGGCACTATGTAATAGAATAATACCTATCTACAGCTAACTTTGGGCACCTGAAAGAACCAGACATAAGTCTGGGACCCAAAGTTAGGTGCAACCTGTGTGTTATGCTTGTATTCTATAAAAGTCGGGCACCCTTTATAGAATACGAGCTTTACCCGGATATTCCTGGTGCCTAATTTTTGGAGAAATATATGGAATCTAGCCCCGTATGTACATGGATTTATATCTTATCTATATATAAATAGACAGAGAGAGGGTATATACAATATAACAAAATTTTATTTCTGTCCCGCAATACCTTGCAGTTCAATGTGGGTAACAAACAATAAAAGAAATTGTTCATGTATAGTGAATGACAAGTATAACTCACACAATTAATAAATTGACAATCATAAATGAATATTTAAATGCTATACATCTAAAAATTTCTTAGGTTTTAAGCAGTTTTCTAAACTGGAGATAAGATGTAGAATTTAATTTATTTTGTTATTTAAAAAAAAAAAAGCCTAAATTCCTGATTCCGAACTTGCTGCATGGTAAGAAACACTCTACCCTGAAATTTCATAAACATGTATTCTCTGGCCGGGAGAAAGACAAAGAATGCCAGATTTATATATCCATATATACCATTACATTTAAATTATAATGATAAATATACTCATAGAGCATTTGTTTTTGCTTTTAGGAAGTGCAGGTGTTTCAGAATCTAGAATTTATCGGGAATCCAGAGGGCGCAATAGTACAGAGCCACATATCAAACGCCCAATGAATGCTTTCATGGTATGGGCTAAGGATGAGCGAAGGAAGATCCTTCAAGCTTTCCCTGACATGCACAACTCTAATATCAGCAAAATACTGGGTAAGCAGAGCAATAAGATGTATCTTTTTTTTTTGTTTTCTGTCCTTCCACTTAATAGGAATAGTTTGAAAAGATTAGGTAGCCTAATGATATGAAATTCAAATGCTAAAGAAGTAACATATTAGAATGTACATTTGTAGGCTTGCAATCAGTTTGTTAGGGTTACTTAAACTTTTAGTGCAAGTAAAATCAATGTAATGCATGTTAAATTGCAAATTAATATTGTAATGCATGTTAAATTGTGAATTAACATATACAGAATTGATTTGTGCAGGCTAAAAACCTCAACAGTATGTTTAAAAACTTGTATTAAGAAGATTGTTTGAAAAACACAAAAAAAACCCAGAGAGGCACTGATTCTATAAAGGGTGTCTAGAGGGTGCCTAAGCCCTGTCTAACACTGAGCGGGACTTAGGCATCCAAACTAACGGCCTCTTTTACAAAGCCACATTAGCAGCCCCGAAGCCCTTAGAGATTCAAAGGGCTTTGGGGCTATTGCTGCATGGCAGCTGCTAGCGCTGCTTTCTAAAAGAGGCCGTAAGTGGTTAATGAGCCATTTAAGGGTCTTAACTAACGATAATTGGCACATGGACATCCAAAGGATGTGGACGTCACTTTGTAGGTGCCTCCACAATTTCATGGACGCCCATTAGGAAAACTCAAGTCTAATATAATAAGCATGGGCATGGAATGGGCGAGGTTTCAATATGGGCGTCCTTCGATTCATTTGCATAACGCAAATGAAAACTAGGTAAATGAAAACTAGGTCTACTTTTGAGCTTAGTTTGGGATTCAAATAGATCTGAGTTCTGTGGACGGAACTTAGGCAGTTTGGATATCCTTAATGCGATCTGCTAAATAGCTCTCTGGGTTTTTATTTTTGCTTTATTAAGCTCAAAATACATTTAATAAAGCACTACATAAACAGGGCTACATCAAAACAGATATATTGCATGCAAAACCTTCTATTTTTGTGGACAAATAGCAATGCTATTTTCTAATTAGAGGAAAAGATCCATTAACTGAAGCACAGCACATGAAAAACATAGCTTTAAGTTTCTTGCTAAAAAGCTACCCTTTTTTTCTGACTAAACAGTGCTCCATTCAGCTCATTCTTGAAAGCAAAGAAAGCACATTAAAAATATATAGATTGCATACCTAATTTCATTTGCAAAAGCTTAAAAACAGAAAAAAACCAGATACAGACCTTAGCATAGTTTCTACTTTATTGCAAATGGAGGTGTATAGTATAGAATTATATTACATTACATTAGTGATTTCTATTCCGCCATTACCTTGTGGTTCAGGGCGGATTACATAGGAAGTTATCTGGATTACATAGGATATTATCTGAACATTTCCAGAGGAGTTATAGAGCAGAGCAGGTTGCTTCAGGGTATTGAGATGATTCCTGTGGTGATTAGTTTGTTTTCAAGGATTTATTGAATAGCAGGGTTTTTATTTCTTTTCTGAAAGTTTTGTAGTCTGGGGTTGTGATCAGTAAATTGGAGAGTTGGTGGTCTAGTTTTGCCGCCTGTGTGGCTAGTAGCTATTGTACAGTTTTTTCATTTGACGTCTCTAATTGGAGGGTGCGTGAATGGTGTGTGGGTTCTCCTTTGTCTGGTTGTGGTAGTTTGGATTAGGCGGTTGTTCAAGTAGGCTGGGCTGTCTCCATTTATGGTTTTAAATAGTAGACAGTAGAATTTGAATAGTATTCTTGCTTGTATTGGGAGCCAATGTGAGTCAAGGTATGCTGCAGTGATGTGGTCATGTTTCTTCATTGAATAGATGAGTCTCAGTGCTGTGTTTTGTACTGTTTGTAGTTGCTTTATCATGGTTGAGGGGCAGGGGAGATAGAGGATGTTACAGTAGTCTAGAAGACCTAGGACTAGGGATTGGACAATAAGCTGGAATTGTTTTCTGTCAAAGAACTTCTGAACTTGCCTTAGGTTTCTCATGACCATGAATGATTTCTGTATTGTTTTGTTGATTTGTGGTTGCATGGTACAGCATCTGTCTATCATCATTCTCAGAAGTTTTAGAGTGGGTTGAATGGGGTAAGTAATTGAGTTTATAACTAAGTTTGTTATGGTTGGGATTTTATGATTTTCGAGGAGTATGAATTTTGTTTTGTCTGATTTCAGCTTCAGTTTGTGATCTTTCATCCATGTTGCTACTGTTTCTAGTATTCTGTGTAGTGTGTCTGTCATTGTGGGTGTTGGTTGACCAAAAGGAAGGAGAATGGTGATGTCGTCTGCATAGCTATAGGAGTTAGGCCTAATTTGTCTAGGCAGGTGCCTAGGGATGCAGTGTAGAGGTAGAAGAATGTAGGGGATAAAGGGGATCCTTGGGGTACGATTTCGTACGATTTCTAGAACACCTCCACTCACTCTTCATATCAAATATTGTTTATTTACAGATCCTCAGAAGTATCACCTAGAACTCAAGTACCAAGAACTCATTGTACCAGGCTCTATGTACTACTTCATCATCGGATCTTAAAAACATATAACTATAGATTTATAAATTTTTAAATTTTTCCAACTTTTGTGTAAATATGGTTTAAGTACTTAGCTTAAAATTGTGGTCTTGCTTTCAGGGATTTTACTGTCAACATGTTTCAACCTAAGGGGTTTTTGCAAGGCTCATATCCCTAGTGAAACATAAAAGCATTTCTAAATCACCTGTGACATGATTATAATAATATCTTAATTAAAATATGTGCTGGGATTTGAACCTATGACCTCTGGAAGATGAGAACAAGGATTTTACTCTTTTAGCAGTAACAGCTTTCACTAATATCTTAGGGATCTGCTAAGCTATGATCTTCTCAGGTATTTTCACCTTCACATGGAGGCCCCTACAGATGAGAACATAACATGAGAATAGCCTAACTGGGTCAGACCAATGGTCCATCATGCCCAGTAGCCCATTCTCATGATAGCCAATGCAGGTCACTAGTACCTGGTCAAAACCCAAAGAGTAGTAACATTCCATGCTACCAATCCAGGGCAAGCAGATGCTTCCCCCATGTCTTAATAACAGACTATGGACTTTTCCTCCCGGAATTTGTCCAAACCTTTCTTAAAACCAGCTACACTATCTGCTTTTACCATAACTTCTCGCCACTTTATTTTTAAGCTTAGATCTTTCCTTCCAAACAGAGACCTTGCTAGATGTCAAATATATAACAAGGTAACTTCACATGGACTTAGCGGTGCAGGAAATGTGAATCTCCTCATACACCCACCATATAGTGCAAAAATGTGCAAAGGTCTGTTTTTTTCTTTCGATCACTACATAGCCTAATGCCACACAAGCAGCACTGTTATAAACATATTCTGAAGGTCAATGCTAAGGTTAACAAAGTTTCCTTCCTTGGACCACAAGGAGATACTGACAAACCACTGGAAGAGATCCCAAACAACTACCCAGGCACAACACCCAAAGACCCACTCAGTGTGTGAACCAGTTGAGTGGACTAACGGGGGTGGAAATGGGCCCGGAGTTTGCTCAGCAGAATTTCCAAGACCACCTCTTCCTCTCAACACATTGACATGCTGCCACCACCTCCACCACTAGGAACACCTCACTGGGTAGGCCAGCAATGCTTATAAACTTTATAAAACACATTATTATATTTTCTTATAAAGCACATATTTTAACTGAACTCTCTGACATCCTCAGCCTTGCCATTCACAAAAACAGAAGGAAGAAAAGTTCCCATTTCCTGCTGTCTCATGTCCCTGGCCTATACAATATTTTTCTTCTGCAGACCCTTCAAAAGTCTGACCAAATCCTCGTTTCACTTGCATTATAAAGTACTGAGGATGCCATCTCTCCCCATTCCTAAAGTCTGAGACAGGAAAAAATTTTGATTCGATTCAACCTATTGAATTGGTTTTTCAATTTGATTTGATTTTCCTGCCCAATTAGGTGTTTTTTTCAAACATCCTGGTGGGTTTATTTTATAGCTTTTTCACCCCCTTTGGCTTCTCCTTACCACATTGGCGCTGTGGTGTAAACCAGTGGTTCCCAACCCTGTCCTGGAGGACCACCAGGCCAATCAGGTTTTCAGGATAGCCCTAATGAATATGCATGGAGCAGATTTGCATGCCTCTCACTTCCATTATATGCAAATCTCTCTCATGCATATTATTTAGGGCTAGCCTAAAAACCCAATTGGCCAGGTGGTCCTCCAGGACAAGGTTGGGAACCAGTGGTGTAAACAAAATAAAGAAACAAAAAGGAATTTTCCTTTCTCTGTTAAATCCTAGCTCACGTTTGCGGTCTAACACCAGCTCTGGCAGGATACACTTTTCAAATCTGACATATTGTAATCACAAAACAGAAAATAAATTTATTTTTCTACCTTTTATTGTCTGGTCAATATTCAAATCTTGTTGGTCCCAGGCTCTTGTTGGTCCCAGGCTCTGGTTGTCTTGCTTGCCATGGTCTCCTTCTTTCTTCTTTCTCCGTGCTAACCATCCATCCGCCATCTCTGTTCTCCACATCCATTTCCCTTCCCTCCCCCGGAGGTCTGGCATCTTTTCTTTTTTGTCTCCATCCACAGATTCACCTTTTCTCAACTACCCTTTCATCCAGCATCTCTCTCTCCTTCCCCACCACCCCAGGGTCCACCTTCTCTCCCTTTCTCTCCCCAAATATCCTCCTATCCAGTATCTCTATCCCCCCTCCACACCATCCCTTGTATCCAACTTCTCTCCCTTTCTGTTCCTTCCCTCCCTAAATCCCATTATCCACCATCTTTCTCCCACTCCTCTGTTTTTAGACCCATTATTTCTTCCCCCCAAAGTCCGGCATATATATGTATCATTGAACCCCTCCTTCCCTCCCTCCCTCCGTGTACTTCTACACCAGGAACCCCTCCCCTGGAGGTCTGTCCCCCCCCCCTGAAGGACTGCACCTCCCCCAATCAAAATTAGTAGTTAACCACAGTTAGTATCTTGCTGTCTTGTGAAGCTTTAAAAGTAGGTATGTGACCTTTAGATTGCAGTCATAAAAGGTCAGAGAAATATGACTGTCCACGGATTTCATGTATGCAGTCTGGATAGGTCCCCTGTTCGCCTGTTGCAAGCTGCAGTCCTCAACTTCTACCATCTACAATATAATCAGAGACAAATCCACATAAATACAATTTCCAAATGACCAAAAGGCAAGGGGCATCCATCTTCCAGGGATACTTTTAAAATGGAGTCATAGTAATTCTAGGTAATACAGCTGGCACATATTGCTGTCTGATACTCGGACTCCAATGGCATAACGTTAATATGAAGCCAGCATTTTTCTTTATTAATCAGTAATTCGTTCTTCCATCAAATTACCAAAATACAAGTAATATCCAAATTTTAATTTGTGCTCACTCAATGAGGAATCTATTAATTCTTGTAATAACATGATTCAAAAATAGCTTACCGCATCTGTAGTTATCTCAGAAGACATTCCAAATCTGGGGACAGTTCATGTGACATTGTAATCATTTACCCACTTGTTTCTGTAATAAACTTTTCATTCACAATTAAAGACGTGAAATACCACAACTTTTAAATTGCAAGTTCATGAATTTCTAAAGGAGAAAAGTAAACTTTCCATTTACATGAATAAACTATCACTGTATTTCTGATGTATGTTTTATAGTGACAACCCCTAGGGGTGGGGAAAATAAACATGCCCAAATTCCTGGTATGCTTTTTTGAATTAAACAATTTCAGATATGATACCAAATAAGAGGGTAGTAGTCCAAAAAGGGCTTTATAACAAACACCCCAGAATTTAAAAAATACTCTGGCCCCAAAGGCAGCCAGTATAATTTGGCATAAAAAGGACTTATATAATCGTATTTTTTAAGACCAAAAATTAAGCGAATGGCAGTATTTTGAACCAATCAAAGTCTTAATACAAGCTTTTTCGGTAGTCCTAGACCTACGTACCTATCATATTAGGACCTTAATTTCCCAGTATTCAATCTATTGCCTCTTTCTCTCTCCTTAAACGACATGCTATAATCTTTTCTACAACTGGCCGGCATTCTCTCATAAGGAATTCCATACCTTGAAATAATTTGGAAGGCAAGGATCCCCCCTTTTACTCTTTGGAAATGTGTAAGAAAATATACTGGGATAGTTAATTGCGATCATTCCTGGTGCACACACTGGCTCTCCTGTCTCTTTCTCCCAATTTTCTTCAAACTGCTTTATGAATCCATAAATATCCATGTCTACTTTAAATTTGTGTGCAATTACCCTGTTCATATCTTTATGATCAGGGTATAAGATGCGCATCGCTTGCCAATTCGTAGGTCCAACTGAATGAAATGTGGAACCCTCGTGTGCAGTTTGCCTAAAAATTTCACTGGCCTGACCCCCCATGCAAAGATCCAACATCCGCTTAACATCCTCTACCGCTAATGTATACCCTGCCGTTAACATAGCCTCCATCAGCAGCATTTGGTCAATAATACTCTAAAAGTTCCTAGATACTGTTTCCACTTAGAAAATCGACAGACTTCAAAAAGAAAAACTCATTTAAGGAAAGCAAAAACTCCTAGAAACAATCAACAAAGCACAGATTCGATATATTACTCCATGCCAGTACTTGCAACGAACTAGTTAAAAAACAAACTCTTAAAATCTACCTATGTTATCTAAGTAGGATAACTATTTGCATACAACAAACAACATTTGTATTTAACATTACAGAGGTTAGCTAGAAAAGGATCTGCATAACCAAGTCATTTGGTTTGTTTCAAGAGTAAATACATGAACTATTATAATTAACAGTATGCAGCATTTATAGTTTTTTTATAAATTTATTCATTTGTTACAACTTATAACAATTCCATGAAAACAATAATCAAGGAAAATACTTCAACATAAAAGAAAATCTTTTCAAGTCCACATTATATGAGGGCTGCTTATTCTGTTGGTATCACCAAATCATAAGAAAAAGATTAACAGGAAATAAATTATTCAATAATCTTCAGATCAGGCAAAAAAGAAGAACTTCTATATTCACTCAACCTCAATCTCTGTATTAGTTTCAGGTAAAATATTTACTTTACTTTTATCTTGAAGAAAATTCTCTAAATGAGCTGGATCTACAAAAACATATCTAACATTTTGATAAGTCACCAAACATTTGCATGGGAATTTAAGGAAGAAAGAAGCCCCCACACCCAAGACTTGAGTCTTGAGTTGTAGGAATTGTTTCCTCCTGTATTGTGTTTGTTTAGAGACATCTGGAAAGATGTTTATCTGTTGACCACAAAACAGGGCATTCTTATTTATAAAATATAATTTAAGAATGTCTTGTTTTTCTATGTCAGTTTTAAAAGTGACCAATAATGTTGCTCTTTTGGCTATAAAATCCTTCGATGATTCCAGGAATTGAGAAATGTTTAAACTGTCAGGAGACACTAACTGATCCTTTTCCCCATCTTCTGAAACCACTTTTACTCCACTAGGAATATAATAAAGATTTGCAGCATTTATAGTAAATGCAGAAAAAACAACCAATAAGCTGATTCTAAAATCTTATCCTAGAAGCATATAAATTAAATACTAAGGAATGAATGAACCCTTCTTTTTTTATTTCTCTCTCTCTCTATATATATATATATATTTTTTTTTAAGTGAGAAGCAAGATAAGACTCCTAAAGATTTATGACATAGGCAAGTAAATAGAAATTGCACTGACGGTCACACACACAAAAAACCCATTTAAATCTTGTTTCTGATTACTTTGAGCTCTATGTCACTCATGAAAGCATTGAATTGCAAAGATCTCTACACCTTGTTGAATGCCTGAAAGGATGGGGGTAAATCTATTAGTATGTCCCTATAACAGGCAGCTTAATAAAAAATATATCTGAATAAAACAATTTGGTTTTACTGGCTCCTGTTGCTCTCCACACTTTTTCTTTGTTTTTTTTCCAAAAGTGTACAAACTACTTGAACTTTTTAGTACAGGAAGCCAATTAGTCAGGTCATAGAAAAGCTATCCTAAATTATTTATTCAACTATTATATTATCTTAATTCTGACTAAACCTACACTCTGCTGGGATGTTCAAAGAATACCGGCCCTTATGGTTTAATAATTTGGGGCTATGCTGTGTACTCCACACCCCTCTAGACCCGATAATGATCTATAAATTAACTCTCTGTACTCTTCAGTATCTTAATTTAATTGTAATTTCTCTATCGTCGTTATAGATTATAATTTAAAATTCCTCAACTGGCTAATGTAGTTGGAAAAATCGCACATCAGCCCCTCCCTGTTCACCAAAACTGGGAGTGAACCTCCTGCACTCTCCTTGCATTAATTCTAAGATCTAGACCCAGGACAAAAATAATCTGTCCCTTTGCCCAAATCCAGTTTTTTCTTGTTACATTTACATACATATACACAACGGCATGTGCTCTAATGATATAATGTTATAACTCAAATATATACAGGCATCATACAAAAACAGATAATACTATCATTAGATAATATTATTCTGTGTATAATTTTACAGGTAGTAAAGGAATATCATTTAATAAAATAAAGCATGCTTATTTAAAGAATTTATACTTACAGTTCGCAGTATAAAATTATATATAGAATAGCTACATTCATTAACTTTTAACTACAGTATGCAACTAACATACTTACAACTTCCATCATGCAGCCACTTCCATGGGATACACATTAGAGAATGACACGGGGAAAAAATCTGTCCCCGTCACTGCACCGTCCCCGGCCCACCATCCTATGCACCGCCCCGTCACCACCGTTCCCTTCACCGCACCGTCACCGTCACCGCCATCCCTTTCACCGCCCCGTCACCGCCACTGCCATTCCATTCACCGCCCCGTCACCGTCCCCGCAGCATCCATATAAGCCTTAGTACTGCAATATTTAGCTTATTCCTTTCTTATAAATCAAAGTTCCTGCTGCTGAAAGAGATGTTCAGCTGGCAGGGCTTTGTTTATAAATTTTTATCAACACAACTAATATACTACTTTATCCTAAAGCAAAAAATAAATAAATAAATAGAACTTTTTTTTCCTACCTTTGTTGTCTGGTTTCTGCTTTCCACATCTTCTAATTCAATACCTTCCATCCACTGTGTGTCTTCTCTCTGCATCTTCCATTTGCTGTTACTTGCCTCTCCCTTCACCCCCTCCCACAATTGGTCTAGTCCCCCCACCCTCTCTAGCAGTCTCTCTTCTCCCTTACCATGAGCAAATAGAACTTCTGAAAATTGTATTGCTGAGGCATTATTTCTAGTACGCCTTTTTTTCCAGATGGATAATGACATCAATTTTATAATTCTTACTGTCTGCTCTGATTTCATTCACAATTTGGTTTGTGTTTTGTACCTGAGGATTCCATGAGGCATTTAACCTTTTCCTGTCTCTTCTGTGATTTCAAGTTGATTCTTTCAATAATGGAGTCTCAAGGCAGTAGCAGATTTCTATTTTGGGCTCTTTTGACATTGTTTAAGGGATTTCTTGTACATTTGGTGCTGGTCTTCTTTGATTAGGTCACTTCAGAATCTATTTCCAAGGAAAAGAAACTTTTTCCCTTTCACCCCCCTCCTTCCTTGTGTGAGCCGGAACACGCGGTCCCCGCAGCCCCCACCCGTACACCGGCTCGATCGTTTAACCAGCTTCCTCTCTCCAGCTCTGCTTAGTTTGCTGGCTTTCTTTTTCGGCGACCGGCACGCTTTCAAAGAGTCGCGCACGTGCGGCTGCTCAAAGTTCAATCTTCTGCTCTGCTGCAACTTCCTGTTTCCGGTTGGGTCAGAGCTGAAGATTGAATACTGAGCAGCCGCGCATGCGCGGCTCTTTTGAAAGCGTTCCGGTCGCCGAAAAAGAAAGCCGGCAAACTAAGGTGAGGTGGAGAGAGGAAACTGGTTAAACGATCGAGCCAGCGTGCGGGTGGGTGGGTGGGGGCTGCGGGAACCGCACGATCCTTTGTGCCTCACTGCGGTGACAAGACCATTCACCGCTCCACGGGGCGGTGATGGCCTTGTCCCTGTCCCCGCAGAGGCTGCTAATTTTCGTTCCCCGTTTTTGGCGGGTTACCCGCGGCTAAACGCGGTAGCCGGGGGTAAACTGCCACCGTGTCATTCTCTAATACACATCATCAGATTTGACTGACAAGAGCCTTAAGATTCATCTTCAGAAAATTCTCTCTCCACAAGGATAAACATGGCCTATAAAAGACTGCCTTTTAGTGACAAGTCCCTGTATGGGTGCCAAATGAGCAGAGTTTTGGTTCTACCCTGCCCATAGGTGCACTGACATGATGATAATTGTACAAATATTTCAGATAAAATATTGTTTTATTAAAATTCAACAGACAGTCCTGTTTCAAGGCATTCATTTGTACAATGGAGGAACATTACAATGCTTGAGTACCTGATTGTAAAAACCGCTTAGATAACCTTGATAGGCGGTATATAAAATCCTAATAAAACTTGAAACTTGAAGTCAGAGGATATAAATGCAACTTCCCTGACATAATGCCCTCAAGATTCTGTTCTGCTAGGTTCACTTAAATATACCTAATACATGACGACATTTTACTGACTGCATATAATTGGTCATGAATACTTGATACCATATAAGGCGCTTGTATGCATATTGGGGAGTGTTTGTCCCCCTCACACAAAGATTCCTAAAAGTTACATTTTAATACTAGCTTATCTAATAAAGAAAAGGTACAGAAGAAACCAGGAAAAAGTATTACATTATAATATACTTACAGAGGAAAAAATATCCATACACACAGCTGTAAATCATTTCTCCTTAAAAGTCAAACTACTGCTTCCATGTTACTGAGTCATTTAAGAGCATGCACTGAAAATCCCGTGTCTCAGTGAAAGAAAAGGGGGAGTGGCCAATCCACTCCCACAAACCCTACATTTTCCTATATGACTCCTCCAGTACAATTTTTAGAGGTAATTATATTTAAATCTGAACCATTGAATATGAAAGTTCCTACATTATTGGTTTACTAAAATTTAATTCATCATGTATGCATTTTGTATATCCAATTAGCATTTCTAACTTTACCCTGCAAAAAAGGAGAGGGATGCCCACTCCCCTGGAATGTAATCTCAGAAGTAAGAAGAAAAGTCCATCTCTGTAGCAACCAGGTCAAAAGCCAAACCATATCTGTTCTGCAGGTCTCTGGAGACCAGACTGGGCACACATTGAAACAATGGGACTTCATAAAACTAAGCTACAGCCTGTGTGTATCTTCTCTGGTCTTCAACAGAGCTATCAAATGCATTTCTAGTGACCTGAGAGAAGGCCTACTCCTGTTTCCAGTGACCTCTGCACAAAACACATATTTAGGTCAATATATTATCCCATATTTGTTTTATCTGGTTTGTTTTCTGGCTTCTACAATTGTAATTATATCTAGCCATTTAAACCCTCCTCCTTTGCCCTTGGATAGGTCCTTATCTTATAAACAAACCCTGACTAGTAAATTCAGAGCAATGGAAGGAATATATAATGGCTATTTTATTTTTCATGCTTGCCTATTCTACCACATAGCTGTCCATTTTTAATAGGCTACCATGCCCAGGTTTAAAAGAGCTTCATCAACCTCTCCCCCGAAGGTCTGTCCCCCTGAAGGCCCGTTCTCCCTGAACCCCCGTTCTCCCTGAACCCCCGAAGGCCTCCACCCCCTGAAGGCCTGCACTCCCACCTGAAGGCCTATCCCCCTGAAGGACTGCACCTCCCCCAAGGTCTGTCCCCCCTGAAGGCCTGTCCCCCCCTGAAGGCTTGTCTCCCCTGAACCCCTGAAGGCCTGCACCCCCTCTTGAAGGTCTATCCCCCCGAAGGACTGCACCTCCCCTGAAGGTCTGTCCCCCTGAAGGCCTGTCCCCATGAGCCCATGAAGGCCTGCACCCCACCTGAAGGCCTGTCCCCCCCCCTGAAAGACTGCACCTACCCCTGAAGGTCTGTCTCCCGAAGGCCTGTCCCCCTGAACACCTGAAGGCCTGTCCCCTCTGAAGGACTGCACCTCCCCCCTGAAGGTCTGTCCCCATGAACCCCTGAAGTCCTGCACCCCCCCTGAAGGCCTATACCTCCCCCCTCTCCCCGAAAAACTGTCCCCCCTCCCCCATCAGCGGCAGGCACTTTCAGCACCGGCGCACGGGTAATCACAGGGCCAGTCAGTGGGGGGAGGAGTTGGAGAGCAGTACTGATGGTCACGAAGGGAGGTAACAGCGCCGGTGGCCTCAGGGAAAAAGCAAAGCTGGTTCCTGGGGTGGCCTCAAAGTGGAGGACAGCAGTGGGAATAGTTTTAGAAGGGATATGGGTCGGGGAAGGGAGGGAGGAGGAGAGATGTACTATATTGTCAGTGGAACGAATCATCCCAAGTTGCCATTATTTTTTATGGGGAACTTTGCTTTGATATTCGAGCACTTTGGATTACGAGCATACTTCTAGAACGAATTATATGCGCAAACCAAGGTACCACTGTATTATATGTGGTTTTTGGGTGAGTGATTTTGTAGTTCTTTCCTTTTATGTTGGATTTTATAATATAAACAACTTTGATCTGAAGAAGGCAGTTAAAGGCAGGATAGATAGATAGACTGTTTACTATGTACTGTATATTTGTATTAGATCCCTAGTATGTGTCGAATTAGGATAAAAACTTGTATTAAAAAACTTATACTGTAATTGTGGCAAATTGTAACCTAATGTATATTATGTATAAGAATGTGTAACCTGTTCTGAGCTTTTTGGGGAGAACAGGATAGAAAACAAAACATGTATATATATATATAAATATATATATGTATGTATATATTTATTTATTTATTTATTTATACACACATGTATATACAGTATATATAACAAATATAAAATTGCTGAATGTCAAATGTGAAAGAAAAAAAAAGCTATTATCTGTACCTGATATTCAGAATTATTACACAAGAAAAATAGAAAATAATGTTCATCTGCTGATGCTGAGGTGCTGTTCTATGTTCTGCAGGGTCTCGTTGGAAATCTATGACAAACCTAGAAAAACAGCCATACTATGAAGAGCAAGCCCGACTCAGCAAGCAACACCTGGAAAAGTATCCAGACTACAAATACAAGCCCCGACCCAAACGCACCTGCCTCGTGGATGGCAAAAAGCTGCGAATTGGTGAATACAAGGCAATTATGCGCAACAAGCGTCAAGAGATGAGGCAGTATTTCAGTGTTGGGTATGATTCTTCATACAAAATTAGTGTGTTACGGGATTAGATCCATTCTTAGCTATATTATGTTCTTTATATACTGCAGCAACAATAGCAGCCTCTTTAATCTTTTTCTCAGGTCAATATTAATAAAATAATTTTTAGTATTTTCTTTAATATTAAAATAATGTTTATAGCATGCCTTTGAAATATGATACTGTAAACATGTTATGAAGTTAGTATTTATTTTTTAGACATATTTTGGCAATAGATGATAACGCCTACTATTGAGGCTTGGTTCGTTTGTTTGTCTGTCTGTCTGTCTGTCCATCAGTCCGTACACATACTTTGTCCATGTGCAAGCAAAGCTACGTACATAGAGATTTAAACAGTAGAAAAGCAAAAGCTATCAACCTACGTTCAAGAGCCAGCTGAAGATACAGGGGGAGCCATGGCAGCTCTAGTTCAAGAGCCAGTGAAGGACCTTATCCCATCCTAGTTAAATAACCATTAAAGAACTTCAGTCTACTGCTAGCTGAAGAAACTACAGAGACAATAGAAGTTCCATTCTTCTGAAAGGTGAAAGTCTAGAGTTTAGGAGATAAACTACTAGAATAGGTTGGGGTACCCAAGTATGAGAAGGTGAGCATTTTAATTTGAGTGTTTTATTTGTAAATCTTCATTAAATTTCCAAACTACCATAGTGCAAACAAAAAATTTCAATATATATAAGTTTACACGAAATGCATATTAAACTTATAGACAACAATGTACAACTATTTCCCCCCCACCCCCACCAAATATTTAGAAAAAGTACATACCTACAGGAAACCCTCCATATATTTCCCGAATGAAATTCTAATGCAAACCGCCCCTTCCCCCACCCACCCTGGATGTGTATGCTTAAGGGTTGATAAAATAAAATCAGTTATCATTCTTTATAGAACTTAGTCAATGTTACTGTTAAGTTTTGTTAAAGCTCTCTAGTACCACTCACTACCTTATCCTCTTACAAGATCAGTCACTGTACTATGTGGCGTTTTGTCATGCTGTATATCTGTTTCTGAAATCCCATTCCCCAGTTGGCTGAAGAAGTGGTGTACAATGGAGGAAGTTAAAAAGCCTCTCTGGCTGAAGATTCAGGGAAACCTTTAGCAGCCCTATTTATTTATTTTATTTTATTATTTATTTTTTTTTAACTTGAAATTTTATTGAGTTTTAATGAAATACAAAAAGGAAAAAGGTGTACAAGGGTCATAAGAACAATCAAAAAGGTCTGCCTTCATAGACTATCTTAACCTTCTTTGATTCTCTTTTCTAGCTTTCTCTTCTCTTTCTCTCCTTCTCTTTTCTTTCCTTGACCTCTGAGGGATTTTCTTTCTTCTTTTCTACCCTTTCCTTCCCCTTTCTTTCCTTTGTTTAGCCTCTCCTCCCTTCCCTTTTTACTCTTTTCTCTCACTTCTTTTACTTTTCTTTCCCTCACCCCCCTTGTCTTCCCTTCCTACCACTTTTACCTTCCCTTTTTGTGTAACATAACTGGACATGCTAAAAAGCCAGCAGAAGATTCCACTTCTCTCACCTTCGGTAAAGAAGCAGCAAGCAGAGGTTGCTGAAGAAGAGATGGGACCCACAGTCACATGACTTTAAATTACTGTACAGCTTAGTGAGAAATGGGGGAAAAAACGTAAAGGCCTAGGTTAGATGTGAAAAGGAAATGAGAGAGCAGGAGATTATGAGAGAGAAAGTCTCTCCTTTCCCTATTATTTCTATCTCACTCACATACTTGTATTCGCATCCTCAGCCATATCCAGAACTCACCACAACAGTACTCCCTTTCCCTATCTACTTGTTCATCACCCACCACTACTTATAGCCCCCCAAATCAGTGCACTGTCTGGATATACATCTGGATTAATTTAGGACAGCTTTTTCCTATTCTAAGTTATCTGGATATTTTGTGGGCTATTGTCGCTGCATATTGCTAGTCTCAATATAAGTCCCAGCTCCACTGGGGCAATCTGTACAGATTTTGAGAGGCAATATCTGGATAACAGATAATGCTGCTGCAAATCTGTGGGTGGCCCTGGTAAGTGCTATGTTTCTGGGTGGCAAATACTGCTAGCTAGATAAATAGCTTTGAATATGAGGCCCTAGACTGTAATCGTCCAAGAAGTCAGCTAGACAAACTTTGAATTTTTAAATTCTATTCTACATCCTTCATCTCCCAATCCTGACCCTAACCACTTTCCAAATACAGTGGTACCTTGGATTACGAGCATAATCCGTTCCAGGAGCATGCTCGTAATCCAAAATGCTCGTTTATCAAAGCGAGTTTCCCCATAGGAAATAATGGAAACTCGCTTTGATAGGTTCCCACCTTTCACCCCCCCCCCCCCCCGAGGCCAGCAGCGCTGCTCCACCCCCCCCACGAGAATCGGCATTGCTCCCCCCGAAGGCCCCCCCCGCCACCATCAGGCACCCCTTCACCACGACCTGAGGTCCCCCCAACCCACCCGAACCCTCTTCTTACTTTGATGTAGCCTCCGCACCTGCACCAGCATATCCTGTGCTGTGCTGTGCCAGTGCCCGAAAATTTGCTCCGGTGCTGGACCTTGAGCATGTGCGCATGCTCAAGGCCTGAGAGTTCACGTTGGACGTGAGAGTTCACGTCCAACGTGAACTCTCAGGCCTTGAGCATGCGCACATGCTCAAGGCCCAGCACCGGAGGCAGATTTTCGGGCACTGGCACAACACAGCACAGCACAGGACATGCTGGTGCAGGTGCGGAGGCTACATCAAAGTAAGAAGAGGGTTCGGGTGGGTTGGGGGGACCTCAGGTCGCGGCAGGGGGGTGCCCGATGGCGGCGGGGGGTTGCCTGATGGCGGGGGGGTGCCGGATTGCGGGGGGGAGGGTGCCGGTTCGCGGGGGGGGGGGCGCTCGCAAATCAAGGCGCGCTCGGTTTACGAGGCACCAAGTTTGCAAATGTTTTGCTCGTCTTGCAAAACACTCGCAAACCGGTGCACTCGTAAACCGAGGTACCACTGTATACGCTAATTTATTTATTGAGATTTGTTAGCTGTCTTTATGAAGAGATTCTCCTAAGATAGTATACAGTAGGTAGAGTTAACAGCAAAGCAATAATAAACTGTTCATCAGTGAGGTAAACTTGGACACAGACAAATTGGTAAATATTATCAATGGAGAAGGGTAGATAGTGGCTTTTTCCTCCTTCTTTAAATAAACCCAGAAAATTATATGAGCCAAAGCCTGTTAGTAGTAATCCTTTGATAGAAAGGTTTGTTAGTTGTCTAGGGGTTTGTGGGAGAGTAAATAGTGGTGGCTGTGCTGGGAATACTGCTTTTTAATATATCCATTAATATATCCATTAATGATCTAGAGACAAGAATAACAAGTGAGGTGATTAAATTTGCTGATGACACACAGTTATTCAAAGTTGGTAAATCTCAAGAGAATTGTGAAAAATTGCAAGAGGAACATAGAAGACTGGACATCCAAATGGCAGATGACGTTTAATGTGAGCAAGTGCAAAGGGATACATGAAGGCAAGAAGAACCCATATGATGCAAGGTTCCACATTAGGAGTCATCTTCCAGGAAAAGGATCTAGGTGTCATCATTGAATGTTAGGAATTATCAGGACAGGAATGAAGAACAAAACTGAGAATATTAGAATGCCCTTGTATTGCTCCATGGTACAACTTGCACCTCATATTTTGTGAGCAATTCTGCTCACTAACCATTTTGAAACCAAAAAAGGTCTATCTTTTTTATTTGAAAATGGTAATTTCTCAGATGTACTTGTGCTCAGTGTGTCTATTTTTTTACGATTTTTGAAAGAAAAAAAATCCCACATCCAACAGAAAAACTCCCGAAACAAGTCATTATGATGTAGGAATTTTTAGGAAACAAGCCACACAGACATCTCAGCAGAGCAGTGGGTCACCCTAGGGGACACTGCAGTGATTATCACATAAATAGGATGAGGAATACTTCTCTCCATAAACCTCTTATAGTAGATGGTGAGCCACACCAATAGACCTTACCCCTTATGTAGGCACAGTGGGATGTAGGTGGTTTTTGGAAAGCTTACAGATTCCACCAGTGGGATATGCCATCTCTATAGGTCACTATACCACCTACTAGTCCAGGAACCTACATGCTGCTGTAATAGCATAACATCTAATCTAATCTTCAGTTTATATACCAGATCATTTCCCTAAGGAGCCCGATTTGGTTTACAATTCATTAAAAAGGAGAATAACATACTAATAGGCTGTATAGAAAAGTTAAAAATAAAATATACTTAATTACTGTTCGGCAGCTAATAATCTTGGATAACTATTGTGTAAACAACCAAGTTTTTAAATTTTTTCAAAACTGATGTAATTGACCTAACAGTCTTAAAGAATCTGGAAGTCTATTCCAAATTTCTACCAATTTAAATGCTATAGATTTACTGAGCTTCCCAGCACATTTAAATCCTCTTGAAGATGGAAATGATAATTTATAGATTGTTGTAATCCTTGAATGGCAAGATCTAATAGCATTCCAACTAAGAGGGATTGAAGGATCAAATATTCCATAAAGGAATTTAAAAACAACACATGCACGCTTGAACTGTACCCTGTGACGAACCGGAAGCCAGTGAAGTTTTCTCAACAATGGGGATACGTGATCATACTTTCTCGTTCCAAAAATAAGTTTAGCCGCTGGATTCTGTATCAGCTGGAGTTGATCTAAACTACCCTGTTTAATACACAAATAAACAGAGTTACAATAGTCCAACTGAGCAAGCACAGTGGACTGTACCAATAGTGAGTAATGTTCCTGATAGAATAGTGACCTAACTTTTCTCAGCATATACAGACTGGAAAAAACATTTCTTTGCCAAAGAATGTATCTGGTCACTAAAAGTAAGAGAAGAATCCAGAATAATACCCAAGACTCTGAAGCTGAAGCTATCATTCAAATCCTTAGGGTCAGTGACCACTAGGGGAGTATGTTGGGGGAGGGGGGAAGTGTCATGCCTTCATCCCTCAAGTGCTCATCTAGTCAGTTTGGGTATCTTTTTGGAACTTATTCATTGTTAAAACAGGACTAGCCCCAAATATCCAAATTATGCCCTGGACATTTTCTAAAATGTTCAATTCTCCGTCACAGCACCTCAAACCTTGAATTTACTTCCAATCAATATTCGTGATGAATTAGATTTGGTTAAATTTAAAAGTAAGCTCAAATGTTTTCTTTTTAAAGATGCATTTGACAGCTGAGATAACCAGTACGTATGACCCGACCAAAGTTTTTTATAGATCTCATATGTACTATTTTAGCCTCCATTTGTTCTTCCTTTCCTAATGTTGTTTACCTTAAATGTTTTCTTTAGCCTTCTCAAAATTGTATTTCTTTCCCTTCTCCTTCCCCTTTATACTCCATGTTCGTCTCAAGTGTTTTGTTTTCGTTTTGTTTACATGAAATTGTCAGTCTCCCCCTATTAACTTTTGTTATTATTATACTATGTACATCGCTTAGAATGTTGAATAAGCGATTAATCAAATATTGAATAAACTTGGAAACTTGGAACTTGGAATTAGTAAAAAAAAATAAAAATTCTAAATCATAAGCCCACCCTATTCCTGCCAAAACCACACCCCAACACACCCATTCAGATTTAGATGCACTGCAGAAAACCACCATAGAAATCCATCTACAATATGGGTTTTGAAAATAGCAAATTGGAAGGGTTTGGCAAAAAAAAATGACCATCTGCCTCTTTATGCCACTTTTTGTATGTTTTCCTTTATTGAAAATAAGCCCTATAGTGGAATTAGAAAAGAAACAGAGAAGGACAATGGACATGATAAAGGGGATGGGGTGACTTCCTGATGAGTTTAGGGCTCCTCAGCTTGGATAGCTGAGGGGAGATATAATATAATAGAGGTCTATAAAACACAAGTGGAAAGAGTAGAAGTGAATCACATGTTTACTCTTTCAAAAAAATACAAAGATTAGGGGACACGCAATGAAGCTACTAAGCAATAAACGTAAAACAAATCAGAGAAAATATTTCTTCACTCAATGTGGTAATTCTTAAATTTGTTGCCAGAGAATGTAGTAAAAGCAGTTAGCTTAAAAGGGTTTAAAAAAAGGTTTGGACAATTTCTTAAAAGTCCATAAGCCATTATTAAAATGGACTTGGGAAAATCTACTGCTTATTTCTATTTATTTATTTCACATTTACTATACCGCTACAACTGTATAAGACAGACCTAAGTGGTTCACAATGTAAAAATTTAGAAGAATAAGAAAGGACCACAAGCCTGTAGATAGGAAATTAGAATATTAATCACATAAAACATAAAATCTGCTTTACTTTTTTAGGATCTTACCAGATGCATGGATCTAGATTGACCACTTTTGGAAACTAGATACTAGATATTTAGTCTGTGCCAATATGGCAATGCTTATATTCTTATGTTTTCATGAATCCTATTAATAGGAATAACATGATATGGAGGGCCATTTTTGATATGACGTCTAAATCTGAGTTTAGAAGTTATGCAGAAAACATACAAAAATCCAGTAGTGAAAATGACCATTTTCAAAACAGAAAATGTCTCTGGCCCAGATGCACTAAAGCCAGCGATTGTCTCTAAACCTATTTTAACAACTGTAGCGATGATTGCATTTGCCGACCCAATGCAGAAAATGGTTCATCACTGGTTTTCTGCATGATCGCTCATTCCCTGATATGACCATGCAAATAAGCTAATTAATACTAAAATGCCTTGTAAACTAGTAGAACGATTGATGCTCTAACATGGCTTCCCGATGCACTAAAAAAAAAGTGATCACTGTTAGCGATCCAAAAGAGCGACTGGTCAAGACCATTTAACTGTCTAACCAATATCTGCCCCATTAGAAAAAAGAGCACACACCCCAGCCGACGATGGCTCTCCCCACGAACCAGCACCACCCGACCCCCCCCCAGCCAGTGAAAATGGCAGGAAAAATGCCCTCTTCCTCCTGCCATGCAGAACCCACCCCTTGTGAAAGAAAATTGGCAGGAAGGATGCTCACTCCCTTCTGCCATGGTGACTCCCCCCTAATGGCAGCAAAACGGCAGGAGGAATGCCCATTTCCTCCTGCTTTGCCAACCCTCACCCATGGCAGCAAAATGGCATGAGGGATGCCCACTCCCTCATGCCATGCCAACCACGCTCCCCCCGTGGCAGCAAGATGGGAGGGGTGCCCACTCCCTCCTGCCACCAGAGGTTCCCCCAACCCCCCCCCCCTCCAAACCCTCCATATCTTTTCATAGATGGAGCAGGAGGGAAGCTCAGTCCGTCCCACTTGTAGGCCTGCCAAGTCAAATTGTCTGAGCAAATCAGACATCTGAGCCAATCAGGGCCTTATGTCCCTCCCCGTGCATCATATAATGCACCGGGGAGAGAAAGGCCTGTCATTTTGAGGTGACGAGCCTTCAAGCAGGTTGGACTGAGCTTCCCTCCCGCTTCAACGTCTCTAAAAAGGTATGGGGGTTCAGAGGGTGGGGGTGGGGTTTCAGGGCCCTCTGGTTATCTTGTTTGAATGGTAAACTTTCCTATTATTAATAGTGTTCTTTTCTTTATTCAGTTATTTGGGGTGGGGTGACTTTTTTTGTATACAATTGATTTGCTATAGTGAAGAATGCGGATTTAGCAAATTTAAAATAAATAACGATAAATGATGACACCCAGGTCATTTTCCTCAGCAGTAACTTCTAATGATGAATCTTGCACCATGTAGTTATAATTTGGGTTCCTCTTCTCAACACACATCACTTTGTACTTGCTCACATTAAAAGTCATCTTTTATTTGGATACCCAATCTCCAAGTTATTTCTAAAATTAAAGAAGTGTATTTCTTTGGGATTCAGGAGATTGGTCCAAGTGGTAATGTAAGTGAAAGTTGATGCTCCACAAATTACAACAGATATTAACAAGAAGTTATATATTCATTAGGGCCCAGTGAATGTATCAGGTTTAGGTTTCAGGTTTATTTAAAAATTTGATATACAGCCTTATTAAAATTCAAAGCGGTTTTACATAATATAAAACAAAGTATAATAAGAACGTACATTAAAAACAAATTACAACAATGCTACAAACAATCAAACGCACTGACAAACATTAACTTACCGATACAGGATGGAGAAGGGCAGAAATACAATTTGTATAAAGAGAAAGAGAGGGGCAGAGGGAACAAAACAAAAGGAAGGAGAATAAAATATAAATAGTCTAGAATAATGTAAAATAAGCTACAATGATTAAAAAATGGCTAGGAACAGATTTCCATTAGAAGGACTATTATACACCAAATGCGTTTATCCATGAACTTCCAACCATTATCAGGACAATGCTCAAATTTATGCATGTTTCCTGTCAACTTCTCATTTTCCTCTCTCCCCTATCTTCTTCACTTCCTCCACTACATCCATCTTTGACACTAATCTTTTCCTTTTCAGCATTTTTCCATTTATATTTTTGCATCCGCTACAGATTTCATTCATTCTTACAATCCAGCCTTCAGTTGCCCTCTTTTAATGCATTTAACTACAGCTTTCCAGCTCTTTCCCTCACCCTGGTCTCTCATTCCTCTTCCTTGTATTCCCCAATCTTTCACTAACTCTATCTTCCATCTAGCATCTCCCCACTTTTTCTCTCCCTCTTCCATCTAGCATCTCCCCTCTTTCCTTCAATCAAGTATTTCCCTGTCTTCTTTCTTCCATCCAGCATCTCTTCTCCCATCTAACATCTCCCCCTTCCCCTTTCCATCCAGCACATCTCCTCTCTTTCCACATATAACATCTCTCTCTTCTATATCTTCCATTTTATATTCCACCTCTCTTCCCCCTTTCCATCCAGTTCTCCTCCCTTCCATATCCACCCTTTTCACCTTCTGTTCACCTTGGTGCCCCAGCTACTGCTGCTTTCCAGGATCAGTAGTGACAAAACAAGAGAAAGCAGCCATGGAGCCTTAGCCTCTATGTACCTGACTGCTACAACATTGGCTTCCTGTTTGTAGGAGGCAGTTATGGCAGATTTAGCAACTGCACACAGAGAAGCCAAAGACCATGGCTGCTTTTTGTTATTTTATGCTTCTGGTGCTGGGTAGTAGCAATGGCCAGGGAATATATGCTTAGGCTATTCATTGACAATGAAACAGAATACCAAGAGACTGCCACTAGTGTACCATTTTGAGTCCAGAGCCACGATGGGCAAGAATGAGTGGGCATTGCTTCTGCCTGTAGGACCCTCTTGACCACCAAGCATAGAAAAGGTAGGTCTGGAGGATAGAAGTGGGAGGGGGTCTGGTATGGGATGTACTATCTTCAGGGTAGGATCAGGACCAGAGAGAGAGGAAGAGGGGATCAGAGGGGGTTAGGCAACCTGCATATACTTATTTCGGTTCTAGCCAACATTCAACCAGATCCCACATAAATATCATCTAGGTCCAGCATTAGGTCTGGCAAGCCAGTACATCCCAAATTAGCTTCACATATTCAATTTCAGTGCCTTCTGTTGCTCAAAAAGCAGCTTTATGAGAGGTGTAAGGATGATATTGAGGTTCAGGTACAGAAGGCTTCTACAATTGTAGCTTGATATGAGAAGCCCATTCATAAACTGAGAAATGATACTATATTAGGAAGTTGGGAGTCTATAAATGAGGATGCAGTTGACTGAGAGAACACTGAGATGTACAGTGATGGAGGATGTTTGAACACCAAGTTGATGGAAACAGCACATGTAGAACAGTATGAGGCTGGGGAAACATGAATAGCATTGTGACCATTTGTGAAATACAAGATGGAGAACCTCTTCCACTAAAAGGCATGAATATTTTCCATAGACAAGAAGGTTTCAGTCCAGCACACAAATGGATGATGTCATCCAATATCGTGTTTCCCCTAATATAAGACACTGTCTTTTATTAATTTTGGGCCCAAAAAAGACACTAGGTCTTATTTTTGGGGTAGGTCTTATTTTTTCATGTACAATGATCATCTTTCCCTTCCTCTCCTCCACCTCAATTCTTCCTATTTCCTCTCTCTCCCCCATATGTGCAGCATCTTTCTTCCCCTCTCACCCATCCCATTGTGCAGTATCTTTCTATTCCTCCCTCCCATCCCTTGTGTAGCAGAACCCTTGCAGCTTCTATCCCTCCTTCCCATCCCCCCTGCTGTGCATCCACCCACCCCACCCTCCGCCTACCACTGACCCTTCCATTTCCTGCCAACCACGAGACTGAAATACCTTGTAACAAATGGAAACGTTGGCAGCAATCTAGACAGGCTGCTTCGGGCCTTCTCTCGCCCAGGCGTTCCGTGTGCCGCGTTGCTGATGACATCATCTGTGATGTGGCAAAGGAACGCCCAGGTGAGAGAAGGCCCGAAGCAGCCTGTCTAGATTGCTGCTGACATTGCCATTTGTTACAAGATATTTTGTTCTCTCTATTGGTGGGAGAGAGATGGAAGGGGCGGGGAGGGACAGAGGAAGCACTGATGCTGGCGACTAGGGCTTATTTTCAGGGAAACATGATAGAACCAAGATTGAGCAGCTGTTCCATAGCTCAGAACTAACGGGCCATTTTACATAGGCATGGATGAATGGGACAAAGCCAACATGGATTTAGCCAAGGGAAATCTTGCCTCATTAATCTGCTACATTTCTTTGAAGGGATGAATAAACATGGATAAAGGTAAACTGGTTTATTTTGTGTATCTGGATTTTCAGAAGGCATTTGGCAAAGTTTCTCATTACTGACTCCTGAGGCTCAGAAAGTCATGTGATATGAAGCAGTATCCTTTTGTGGATTAAGAACTGGTTGAAAGCAAGAAATCAGAGAGTAGGATTAAATGGTTAATATTCTCAGTGGAGAAGGATAAATGGTGGAGTTCCCCAGAAGTCTGTGCTGATACTTCTGCTTTTTAACATATTTATAAATCATCTAGAAATGAAAACAAGTGAGGTGATTAAATTTGCTGACAAAAAAGTTATTCAAAGGATTGTGAAAAATTGCACTTACTAATCTCATGGTAGTAAAATAAAAGGTATTGCTTTATTGTTACTTTGCTTTGATTTTATTTGTAATTTCTTTACAGGCAACAAGCACAGATCCCTATCACTACAGCAGGTGTAATTTTCCCAGGAGCCATTGCTATGGCCGGGGTGCCTTCCCCCCATCTGCCATCTGAGCACTCAAGTGTGTCCAGCAGCCCAGAACCTGGGATGCCTATCACTGAAAGCACTTATGGTATAAAAGGCGAGGAACCTCTCATTAAGGAAGAAACTGAGGTTGACAATCTCAATGGTGAAATGTATGAAGAATATGAAGATGAGGAAGATGACGACCCTGATATGGACTATGGAAGTGACAGTGAAAACCATATTGCAGGACAATCCAACTGCTAAAAGTCAAACATTGTGACCTTTAATGACAATTAGCCCCATCTGGTCCCTACCAATGACCAAGCACATTAACTTTCTCATACAATGACTGTTATTTTAATTGTTAGTCTTAATTAAGTGGGACATCGACTTACTAATAGGCTTCTGCCAGCGTCAATAGGCATAAGAAGGATAATGAGAACAGCTACTGCAAAACCAACTGAATGAAATAAGCTATAGGTAAAATAATGCCAGTAATTCAGCTGCTGTGCCCAAGCACTGAAGTCTTATCTTTAATCTTTTTTTTTGGGGGGGGGAGGGGAAGAAGAGGGGATATTCTAAATAAACTTTATGGCTGTTTGTTCTACAATGTTCTAGAAATTCTCACTCAGGTACACAGTGCCAACAAGTGGCTTGTGAATGTGTTTTGTTGTTTTATGCTATAGTTTCATACGAAATATGATTTTCTTTTTTTTTTTGGTCATGCACCCAACAGAAAAACATCCTTAATTACTTGCTTCTGCTTATATCTTTGCATTTTACAAAATGGAAATATGCAGAGATTATTTTTTCAACCTTATCCCCATTTAATAAGTATCATTCAATGCATTCTACACACAATCTTTTAGCTAAGTGCCAAATTTGTACTGAAGTGTTGAATTAGTTTGTATGTTTATTTTTCTGGTGTATCTCAAGCTTGGAGAACAATGTTAGACAATCCCTTTAAAACATGATATACCAGCAGCTGTTGAGATTTGAATATTTTTTTAATGGAAACTGTGGGTGCAGTTCTCAGGTGTAAGAGAGAAAGCAAGAGAAACATGCAGAACTAGAGAGAAATATTTTGTGACCTTAGATTTGTGTGTGCGTATATTATGGTACTAATAAATATGTTGGACCATTCCAAGCAAAAGTTGTTTCAGGGATGAACTCCACATCCATTAAATAAAGAACCTACAAGAGATCTTTTTTTAATTAAAAAAAACAAATATAATATCAGTCATAAAAGTGGAAAAATAAGTGCCAGACATTTCAACCCTATAGGAGTGATAGTAGCATTGTAGGACACTGATGTACTTTGGTGCAAATGACATTACAAAAATGATTACACATGGAAAAATGACAAATAGCTTGTGCAAGTTTTACGCAGGCTGTTTTGCTGTTTGCATTTATGAGGCATTTACAAAATACAATTATGCTATATTTAATTATCAGTCAAATAATCATGCAAATCTCTCCTAAGTGATTTTGCTGCAGCACTTATGCACGGAAAGTCATGCAAAGTTGCAATTTTCTGTGAAACTAAGCTATACTTCTAAGGTATTTTTAGAGATGTGAAAAGCAATTCTATACCAGGACACTACAAGTATCCACTACTTGTGTGCATAAATGTACAGAAAACTGACAGCAAAATGATTGCTATTCTGTTATGAAGTATCTAAGTGGAATAGCACATAACGTGAACATTCCACTTATGCATGCAACTTAAAGAATACAGTAAGGGCTCCTTTTACAAAGACATTTCATCATGCGCTAACCCCCGCGGCAGCCTAAAATCCTAACGCCTCATCAATGGAGGCGTTAGGTGCTAGCGCAGCAGGCGGTTTAACGCGTAGTATTCTACGTGTTAAACCGCTACCGTGCCTTTGTAAAAGGACCCCTAAGTTGCATATGGCTTTTCTCATGTTTGCCTGTCCACAGCTGGGCCAGGTGTGTAGTGGTTGTTAACTGTGGGTACCTAACTGTTAAGCACACCTACACCAGGTAACACTAGTGTTCTATAATAGAATCTGGGCACCCAGATGCCATTATAGAAAAAGCATGTGGCATTGGGATGCCTTAAAGGAGGCTCCCATGTATAGAATGCCTCCCCCCCCCCATACCTCAAATTTCACACAGATTTTATTGTAAATATAACCCCATAAATCTGTTTAAAACTATGTAAAAGATCTGGTGTCCTGAGAGCAAATTTGCACAAAACAGTTCATGCCTATGAACCTATTTGCAAGTTAGTACATCAAGCCCTAATATTGATTAAGATATAATAGTGGGGTTGGATTATATAAGTTTTAGAATTCACCCTGAATGAGAAAACTGTGATATTGCCTATGTCAGGAAACCAATTTTATATTTGCTGATTTTTAACAACACAGTCAAGGGCTTGTGAAATATTTTGAAATGACTTGGGTGACTTCAAACTGTATCTCTACTTATGCCTCACAATCTACCCAGGGTGGGTTAATGCAGCTTATGCTGTCCGAAACCCTGCTATGTATTAGTATATTTTCATGTAATATCAATATTGTTTCAATGGCTGAATCTGGTTTCCATCTTCTGGAACGTGAATAATATTGAAGTTGTAACAATCAAACACTTAGTACTGTAATTTGCCACAAATAAATGCCAGTGTCAATTGGACAGCGAAGTGCTTTTCTAGATCCTTAATTTTGTTGTGTTTCTTTTGCATGATCATGACAAATTATGCCCGGTTTTATGTATCATAACTATAACTGTCAGACATTCATTGCCGGTGAGTCTGTGTTTTCACACACTACTAATACCTTGCATTCATATCAAGTAAAGAGCTTTGCAATAGTGTGAACTTTTTCAAACAAACTAATGCCCGGCCCCCAAGTAAATTAATGCTTGAAAGCAATACACTACCTTTTACATGAGTATGAAAATTCAGGTAAAATACTAACTCATATGCAAAAACACAACCACTATCCACAAAGGCACTAGACTGAAGACAGCTCATTCAAATGGTTTTTTAAAAACATGTATACCCAGAAACACTTTTGTAAGAAGGAGAGAGTTTGGTAAGTTGCCCTTTGTATGTTTTCCCTGATACGCACTTTCTACAATAGCTATTTCTACAATTAATACTTTTCATACTTTTATTTTTTTAGTTTAACCAGTTTGGTGGAATTACAATATTTATATGTTATGATTTGTATACTAAGGGCTCCTTTTACTAAGGTGTGCTAGCGTTTTTAGCGCACGCAGCAGATTAGCGCCCAGTAATCCCACACTACATGGCTAGAAATAATCGGGAACCGGAGCCTCTCTTCTTGCTAAATATGTACAAGAACCACATACCACAGGCAGCGAGGCCAATCCAGAGCCATTAGAGACACCAGACTGAGATGCATTGCTGTCCGGCAGAAGACCTGACCAACCAGAGGCCATAGAGGGAACATCATACGGGAACTCAGGCACCAGCCAGGGACAAACCAAAGGCATCTGGCCCTAGCTTTCGCGCTGTTCAACTGAAAAGGCACCCAGCCTTTGAGATCTCTACTGAAGCCAACAAGACCCTCTGGGGCAAACTCCAGCTCTTGTAAGAGCAGATGGAATGGCTCCTGTGAGAGGAACCATGCTCCTGAACAGGGCAGGATTAACCAATAGGCCAAGTAGGCACATGCCTAGGGCCCAAAATGGTCAGGGGGGCCCGATAAAGGAGGGCATCAACATTGTTTTTTCCAAACGGCAATGGGCCCCTCCAGCAATGATCGTCAATGCGGGCCCCCCCCCTCCAAATCGACGGAAAGTAAGACAAGAAAGCAATGCGGGTAAGAAAGGCAACGGGAACTGTAATTTTGGAAGCGGTGCTGGTTGCCCAAAGCTTCCCTCTGATGCAGCTTCCTGTTTCCACCTGGTCACATGGTGGGGTGGGGCAGGGCAGAGGTCCCAGTGTACTTGGGTGCCTAGGGGCCCTCGAAGAATTAATCCTGCCCTGCTCCTGAGACCAGGAACTATCGGCCAAGGAAGACTGCCAGAACATAGTTGACTCCAGCCCCATGGGCCTTTGAGAAAGACGGAAGAAGCTCTTCCACCCAGAGGAACGCCGCTGAGCTTTCTGGTTCAAGCTTTCTGGTTCAACCTTCTGTTTCCTTACCCAGCCTTTCATTTATTTTTATATTGTATTTAATCCATTTTTTTCCCCTCATTTTCTTTAGTGTTTTACATCATAATTGTCTTCAATGCCCTGTTTGTTGAAATTTTTTTTTATTTTACCTACTTTTAATTTTGTAAATCGCATTGGTTTCATTTACTGCGATTATATCAAATATTATAATAAACTTGAAACTTGAAAGAGCATTAGAGCTCCCTCATGAAGTACATATGCCACCGCCATGGCATCAAAGAAACTTGCACTGGTCTTTCTGAAGGAACTGGAAAGCGAGTAACGCCATCCAAATTTCCCAAAGCTTCAGACTATAGGTCAACCAAAGTTGCGGACCAGGATTCCACCACCCCCGAATGGAGTGGGCCCCACAATGAACCCACAACCCAATAGGCTGGCATCCGTGCAAAGAGTTATCCACTCTGAAATCCAAAGAAGCTAGCCCTGGCAGAGAGTCACTCCCTGAAGCCACCAGCTCAAATTGCTATCAGCTTGCTCCATTTGATTTAAGGAGAGCAGCCTCTATAGGAGGGAAAAACTTAGCAGAGATCACCAAGATAGGAGGGACTCCCATCAAGGGCGCATGAGTGCTCTGACCCAGGGGATCACCTCCAAGGAGGCTGCCCGAGACCCACAAATTACCATCCACTATCTCTTGTATCCCTCATCCCTTTTCCTTCCCTGCTCCAACCCTAAATTTCCACCCAAACTAATCCTATCAAATCCTTTTGCCTGGGCTTTGATCTCGCCCACTGTTCAAAATTTGGATGTTTCAGTTTGTAAAGTGGAAGTTTATGATGGATATTTCCAGTGCATGGACATCCATCTGAAATAGGCTGTATCCAGTTCAAAAATGTGAGATGGATGTTCATTTGGGTTGTTCTGACTTGAACATCCCTATGCTGATTTGGGCATCCTTTCAAAAATGCCCCTCCATATCACAAGCGGGCACACAAGGGGTAACCAAGATACAGTAAGAACACACGTGCTTACTGCAGCTTGAAAGGGCTCACCATGGGGCATGCTGAGGTAAAATTCCAATGGGCATGCTCTACCTACCTGCTAAAAAAATAAACTTTATTTTTTGGCCGAGGGGGCATGCCTGGGGACTGGAGAATGAGCATGTCTGTGCTAATCAGTTAGCGGGTGCTGGTAAGGGCCTACATGGTAATAATGGCCATACATTAATGTTAGCATTAGCATATTGCCATTAATGCCAAAAATAGAAAATCGACCATTTTCCGTCTGCATCAGAAAGTGGTCTTCGTATGCAGGAAAGACCTGCATAAGGGTGTGCTAAGGCTACTTTTTGTCACAGTTTGGTATAAGGGATGGGACTTGAAATGTTGCTTTCTCTGTGTGGTTACAATCAAAGCAGTTTATATATTTTAGACAGGTATTTATTTTCTACCTGGGGCAATAAAGTATTAAGTGAATTCCCAGAGTCACAAGGAGCTGCAAGAGGAATTAAACTCACAACTTCAAGGTGCTCCAACCACTAGGCCACTCCTCAACTGAACCATGGAGGGCTGATGTTGATCATTTATAAGCACCTTTAGTGAGGTTGAAATATACTCATTCTGCAGCACAATATTGGACACCATACAGCATTGGTTCTCCTGGTAAATTTTTCTAAATCAGTGATCTCAAAAGTCCCTCCTTGAGAGCCGCAATCCAGTCAGGTTTTCATGATTTCCCCAATGAATATGCATTGAAAGCAGTGCATGCACATAGATCTCATGCATATTCATTGGGGAAATCCTGAAAACCCGACTGGATTGCGGCCCTCAAGGAGAGATTTTGAGACCTCTGTTCTCAATTGATGGTCTGCAATGCATACACATTGAATAAAAAAATTAAAATGAACTAAAAAAAAATAAAAATAGACAAGCTTCTAGAGATCTTTACTCTTAACTCTGCCCAAACCTCTCTCTGGCATAACCCATTTTTCCAGATTGATAATTCTACCATTTACTGGTCCAACTGGACCCAGGCTGGGATATGGTTTATTGGAGATATCTGAAATTCGGCTTTCCAGTTACTTTGTTTCACCAATCATCAAAGCAAGTTTGCTTTACCATCTTCGGCGTTCTATCAATGGCTGCAAAAAAATCGAACATTCTTTCTACTCTTAATAAAAATATCCCTTCACTGGCTCCTTTTTTATTTTTTTTTACTTCTGTTCTTATAAGGGCATATAGCATCAAACATCTACAGGGTGTTCATTAATTCTCAGTTTAACAACCAATCCACATTACAAAGATCCTGGAAAACGGACCTTAATTGTACCCTTTCTGAGAAAGCCTGATCTAATTTTTGTTCCAAAACCATAAGGACAATTACTTCAGCTAATTCATTGCAATCCATGTTCTTCTTACACCATAGGGCAAACTGGACACCTCAAAAGCTGAATGTGGCTGGACTCCTCCCGTCCAATTAATGTTGGAATTGCAAGTCTCTCCCAAGTACATTACTGCACATGCTTTTTGACTGTACTCCTGTACATGACTTCTGGAATGCAGTTTGGTCAGTCTATGTATGACCTCCAAACTGCAATTTCCATTAGTATAATCATATTTAAATCGCTCCTTCTATTACAATTCTCAATTCTCACCATGCATTGTTCAACACTCTACTAATTATAACATTAAGGGCTCCTTTTACAAAGGCACGCTAGGGTCTTAACGCGTGGAATAGCGTGCGCTAGCCGCTACTGCCTCCTTTTGAGCAGGCGGTAGATTTTTGGCTAGCGCACGCTAAAGCGCGCGCTATTCCGATGCGTGCAGTAAAACCCATACCGCACCTTCGTAAAAGGAGCCCTAAGACTCATCCTATCCAACTGGAAATCCTTTGACTCAATAAATGTCCACTTTTGGTGGCAATCAGTATTACTACAGCATAAACGTGAGTTACTAATCTCTTCGTTCTCCCCTCTGAATTATAAAACTAAACAGAAATGGGCCTCCTTTGCCACTTGCCTGCATTCTCTATGACAAAGTCTCTCTTCCCTACATTATTAGTAGCTTCATTTTGCTATATTTCAGGTCTTTTCTCTTTAGCCTCTGGGGAATGTTTTTCTCTCTTTCTCTTTTTTTTCTTCCTTTTATCTCTGCCTCTTTTCTTTCTCCCTTTTTATAGTGCATATATAATGTTTGTATTAAATGGATAGGAGAGTTCAGTTTATTATGTATATGTTATCACTTTTCTGTTTTATACACCTCCATCCATTATAATGTAAGTTTTTCTTGTCTTCAATTTTTTTCTTTTGTATTTTGATAAAAATTTTCAATAAAATTTACCCTTGTGGAAAAAAATGGCCTTAGTGTACAGGAATGACCCTCATAAGGATGTGCTAAGGCCACTTTGTCCAATGTGGAACTTTAAATAGTGTTCAAAAATAGAATCCCATAGGTTACATATATGAGCACTAAAATAATCTAATGATGTACTTTTTTAAATAGAGGAGAAAAGACCTCAAAGAACTCCAGATGTCAAGTCAATTGAAAGACACCAATTTGGGGTTTAAGGGTACTATCATTGGTCAAAAATCTCTGTATGAATTTTTATTTATAGTTTTTTATGTTTTATTTTATTTTTCTTATTTTATATCTAATAACTTCATAATTGAACTGCTTTTACTATAACTGCTTCAAGAGCTGATTTTCTCTCATATTCAAATGATGAACAAAGGATTATCAACCAAATGCACACTCGACCAACTATTATTTAGACTTGTGGCAAACTTCTGGACAATGCAAACAATGCAAAAAACCGGGCACCTAGGTTAGTCCCAACGGAGGCCAAATCCGTTTCAGGCTGTGCTGGCTTCTTCAGGGGAACTGCTCAGGTAATGTGCAAGCCACTAGATCAGGGGTGTCCAACCTTTTGGCTTCCCTGGGCCACATTGGCCAAAAAAAATGTTTCTGGGGCCGTGCAAATGTTGCAGCAAGACAGAGGAGGGAGCCGGCAAGACGGTAAACACCCGGGGACAGCAGAGGAAAACACTGCATCGCCCTCGACCGGGGCCGCACAAAATACTTTACAGGGCCGCATGCGGCCCTCGGGCCACAGGTTGGACACCCCTGCACTAGACAGAAGGTTGTTGAATTCTGTGAAGATGAGAAAAATCCCCAGTTGTACATCATGATGTTTTCATGAGAACATGGTTGTTAGCAGTCTTAGCTTCAATTTTCAAAGTGAAAGTATGGATGTAGTTTTGCCTTGAAATGATATGGAGTACAAAGTACTCATGCTCAATTGCACCTTCATTATTTCTAGGTAGAGTTTTGCTGAAAGAAATTTTTTTGAAGATTGGAAGATTCTATCCTATGTGCAAACCCTTCCTCTCTTGTTCTTAAAATGCTGCCAGGAACACTTTTTCTCAAAGCAGCTGGAAGGGGCTTCTAAATGTATTAAAGGTGAACAATTTTCAGACTGCAGGTTAATGTGAATAAAATGCTTTTCTGTGTTCATCACTTTGAAAATCATCCTTTTAATTGCATCAGTCATCTAGAACCATTCTTAAAGCAATCTGCATTGCAATAAAGCAAGAAGGAATTGTTTTTGCATCATTACATTCAGCATGACAATATTTTTAAAATATATTCTCTGACCTTTTCAACACATTTTTTCTAACCCATCTGGATTTATCTCCCATTTGCTGAATGTTTGATCTCCACTATGTTAAATGTTTTTTGTTGGTTAATGTGACTTTGGGTTAGAATAATACTTTGTGTTAGCTCTAGGTAAGTACCAGTAAGTCAACATGGATGGATTTATTCACAACATGCAGTGTAAGTACAATGTATGCATCTATTGGGCATGGAAAATGTATCTCCTTTTTGATTGCATTTGTGTTCTGTATTTTCCTAGGCTTAAATTAAAATCCATAATATTCACACTTCTTATAATTTTATTATTCCCAAATATTGAGGTACTAGGCTAACAGAGTACAGGTAGTTGTCAACTTACGACCATGTTCGGTTTCGACAATCAGTCATAAAGCAATTTGGACATAAGTCAGATATTCTTTGTTTTTAATATTTTTACTGTTTTATATACAAGTATTTTTATACCCTTTTTATCATCTCTCTACATATTGTATAAATACATACATATTCAACCATTTTCTTACACACACACCCCTTTTATCAAGCCATGTTAGGGTTTTTTAGTGCAGGCCATGGCGGTAAAAGCTCTGATGCTTATAACGTTAGTTATCTATTGTTATTATCTTTCTGTAGACATTGTGTAGATAAAACACAAAAAATACAAAATCTTTTATTGACTGTTTTATTGGTTACCGGTCATCGATGTTATAGGGGGCAGTGTCTGAGGTAGCCAGAGGAGTTGTTTTCTTCAAAAACATGTTGAGCTTTGTCTAAATTGTTCATTTCTATTTCTCCTCATAAATTTTATGATATGCATGAAAAGCATCTTGTACGATTCGTTCAGTCCTTGCAACTCCATCAGTATTTGGGTCCATTTCCTCTAAATGTGCAAGAAGTTTATGTAGTTGAGAAAAACCTTCCGATAATTTCCTTTCTGGCTCTTCCTCTTCTTGTTCCTCTGCTTCTTCCCTCCTTTTTTCTTCCGCCATTCTTTCTTCTTCCAAGGAGATTAGTTTTTCATTCGCATCCATTCCCTGGCTTAATTGCACATGAAACTGAACACAACGAGCGAGGGCGTGGGGACATATTAAGGTTCATCATCACTATGCCAATCAGTAATGTGAAATAGGTGAGAATGCATCAATCGTCCAATGCTGATAGGCCAGTTGGTGCCAATCAGCTTGCTGAATTGAAACCGATGGTGTAGGTCTCCATCAAAGGAAGCCACGTCAAACTGCATAGTGCCTCCATACAAAGTATTTTCAACAATACCGTTCCATTCAAATCAGCTAATGTTGCCAAGCATGATCGTAAAGTCGAACAGTCATATGTCGAACAGTCAATGACTGTCTGTAATATTTTTTGTTTTTTGTCAGTGAATTGATTTCCCCTATATATTCTTCACGTAAAGTTATGGACTCATTTTAGGGCCTTTTGACAAAGCTGTGCTAAAAAGTGGGCTGCACTATTTTTAACATGTGGGTTTCCTACATGCCAAGGTCATTTTTTAGTGTGGCTCTATGACTGCAGTTTGGTTTTTCCCATTAATGGCCATATGCTAGTTTCAAAATTAGCAAGTCACCATTAGCTTGTGAGCCCTTACTACCATCTATGTTGTAGGCGGTAAGGGGTCTTGTGCTAATCCTGCACCAATGCCAACACGCTAATCAATTAGTGCAAAACATGCCTACTCTCCAACCCCAAATATGCCCCCACCACTAAGAAATACAAAGCACCTTTTAGCACGTGGTTGGCATGCATGGAGCCCAAAATTACTGTACATCCGATGACCACAGATTTTAAGTGGTGGCGAGCACAAATAACTGCTTACTCCTGCTTGGTGAAAGGGTTCTTTTATTTATTTTGTTCTTTTCTTGTTGTTATTGTTCAATGGCTTAAAACCCCCAATAAATCTAGAAGAGAAAAAAAGAGAATTAAAAAGTGTTTGGGGGGGGTTTGTCCTTTTTTTTTTTTTCCTACTAACATTTTACATTTTACATGCATTAACAGCCGAAGTCAAGGTGTATTAAGTACGAAATTATGGTAATTGCAGGGGGCATTTCTGGCACTTATGGAAATGCAGCCATGTGGCTGACAGGGGCTATGATCGCTACTGTATGTTAACCAATTCCACAGCATCTACTGAATTAGCAATTAGGGCCAGATTTTATAAACGGCACCTATCGTGGTAGGTGTCTAGGAAAACAGCGCCTACCGCATGTCAATCAAAGTTAGGTACTGATTGTAGAATCGCGCCTAAATTGATTTAGATGCTAGTAGGGGTAAATAACTTCAGTATATTAAGTCAGGGTTTTCTTGGTCTAATATACCGGCTAGAGAATGACACGGGGACAAATTTTTCCCTATCTCTGCAGGATCTGTCTCCATCTCCGTCCCATCCACACGGGTTCTGCCCCATCCCTGCAAGCTCTGTCCTCATCTGCACAAGACTTGAACACTTTACAATCGTAAGTATTCGAGGCTTGTGCAGATGGGGACAGAACTTGCAGGGATGGGGCAGGGGCAGGGACAGGATGGGGATGGAGACAGATCCTTCAGGGACAGGGACCAGCATCTAACTCATTCCACACTCAGATTCCACCTCCTATCCACCCCTAACTATGCCTAGTTGCTAGTGTAGACCCCTGTATCAGAACTGTGGTCACCTGCTGAGTTAAGCTCCTACTATTTGTTTTTGATGGTACTTTCAATTATCAGCGCCAATTATGCCAATTAAAATGAAGATCTGGGCTTATCCTTGGGTAAGCACGTAAGGGCAAATTCTATAAGAAGCGGCCAAAAGTTAGGCGCTGCTATGGGCACCGTTCAGCGCAATTCAAGTAAAATTGGGTGCTGTTTAGTGAATCGCGCTGAGCACCCAATAAATAGGCCAGCTCTAGGCACAGAGATTTGCCTCTTTGAGGATGATACCAAAATCTGCAATAGAGTAGACACTCCTGATGGTGTGGATAATACGTAGAAGGAACTGGCAAAGCTTGAAGAATGGTTTGAAATTTGGCAGCTAAGACTGAATGCTAAGAAATGCAAGGTCATACATTTGGGCTGCAAAAACCCGAGGGAACAGTACAGTTTATGGGGTGAAGAACTTTTGTGCATGAAAGAGGAGCAGTGATTGTAAGCAGTGGTATAGCAATGGTAGGAGCCGCCTGGAGTGGTGGTGGCCCCGCCCTCTGCTCTGCCCACCTGCCATGTATGCATGCCTTTCTATCTCTCTTACCTCTTTAATTTCGCTAGTGAGACTAGCTTCTCCCACCTGCTGCTCACACCAGCCTCAGTTCTCCCTCTGATTTCACTTCCTTGTCCCACAACCAGGAAGTGACTTCAGAGGGAGAACCGAGGCTAACAAGAGCAGCAAGTTGGAGAAGCAGCTCGCACCGGCAAAGAGGTATAGAGGTACAGGAGAAAGAAAAGTGTGTGTGCACTGTGGGAGGGTAGAAAAGAGGGCAGGTAAAAAGAAGATATGTTTTAAAATATGATGAAAACGTAAATATGAAAAACAAATACAAAATGTGTATAAAAATGCTTATGTGAAGAGAAGGGCAACAATAAAAAGCAATCTAAAAAAATACAGAATGAAATGATTCTTGAAAGGAATAAACGATGTATAGGCATAAAAAAATGATCAATCAACAGAGCATACCGAGTGGTGGATATGCTTTGAATGTAGAAATCGCTATTAAGCTTATCGATTGCTGAAGGCAGCTGAAAATGAGGATCATATTAAGCCGGAACAATGATATAAGAAACTGGAAGGAATGAAAACAAAATTAAAGAGGATGACAGAGTAAACTCAAAGGTGTTGATCAAAGTGAGCGGTGAACCTAAATATGTGGTATAAACTGGAATGTTAAAGTAAGACCATCAGAGTGGGATAAAGAAAACTGAACAAATGTGAGCGGTAAGGCTGGTTAAAAGAAGAGAGAAACAGTGCTATAGTGAAGGTGGCAGTGCAGAGAGTAAGAAAATATCCACTATAATAAAACCCTTACCGAACATGCGCAGTTCAAACGCCATGATTTCTGCGTCCGTGATGTGTGCCTCCATGTCAAAAATGTGCAGAAGAAGGAGCCAGCAGTGGTTTCCCCATCGCCCTCCCTTGGCGATGCTGGCTCCTTCTACTGCGCATGCAGAGGCACCTTAACCACGGATGCATGGAGGCGGCGACCATGGCAGTGACTTCCTCCCCCATCCCGCCCACACTACATCTAACACAGCGGTCTGAAACTCATGGTCCCCCAGGTACTAATCTGCAGCCCGCTGTCTAACCGGCTCCCTTACTGAAGTTATTCTTCAGTCCATTGCCGAAGTTATTTTTTAGTTCAAAATTACTCCTCTCACGAGCTGCAAGGTACTTACCAAAAAACAGCACCTGTAACTGCTAAACACAGGAAAAAAAATGGGCAAACACAATGTGAACTAGGTATGTGTGAATATAACGGCTTTAAGGTCAATACACCTTGAGGGGCATAATCGAAAGGGACGTCTTAAGTCCGTTTACATCCATCTCGCAAGTCGTCCAAAGTTAAAAAGAGCCTAAGACACATTTTCAAAAGATACGTCCAATATTTTTTTTACTTTTGAAAATCGTCTAATTATACGTCCTGCCAATCTGATCTTCCAAGTCACTATATCGTCCATCTTTATACCACATTTCCGTCCAACTTTCCGTCCAAGTCCAAAACGCCTAGAACAAGCCCTGTTGGACGTGGGAGGGGTCTGCAAAGTGATGGACTGCACACCCAGACATGTCACCTAAATAGTGGGGTACCTTACAGGGCACTGCTGTGAACTTCACAAAAAGGGTGCCATGGCTTCTCCTCACTACAGCTCCCTTATAGGTGACGGTGAGCCCCCAAACCACCTCCAGAATCCCTTAGACCCACTTATCTACCACCCCAATAGCCCTTATGGCTGCAGGAGCCACTTATATGCCAGTAAAAAAGGGTTTTGGGGGTGTATAGGGGAGTGAACATGTTTAAGTATCAATGCAGTGATTACAGGGGCTTATGGGCATGGGTCCTCCTCTCTATGGGTCCCTAAGCCACCCCCAAGATGACTTCAGCTGCCTCTGGGCTGGATGACTAGGCTTTCCTATGCCAGGCGGCCAGGTGATGATGGTCTAGAGGCTGAAATTTAAAGTTGTGAATAAAATTTTTATGGGGGTGGGGGGATGGTGGTGATCACTGGGGTAGTGTGTGAGGGTCTGTGTTATGTTTTTTCAGTGCTTATCTGGTGAGTTTAAGTGGGTGTTTGTGACTTAGACCATGTTTTACATGGTCTAAGTCACAACATCCAAGTTCCGTCTAGGCTCTAACTTTCGGTTATACATACTGTACGACTAAGTCTAAGCCGGCCCACATCCCGCCCAACTCCTGCCCTCGACATGGCTCCCAAAACGCCCCATTTAGCTTTGGATGTTGAGCGGCATTATGAAGACCTAGGTCATTTAGAAATACATTCAAAACCCAGTTTTATTATCGGCGCTTAGACGTTTTTGAGAAATGTTCGTCCAAGTGCCAACTTAGGCCAGTTTTTGGATGTTTTTCTCTTTCGATTATGAGCCCCCTTAGCTATAGATATCAATTTATTGTTCATTTAAGTTTTTTGCTTAAGATCACGGTCTGTTAAATTCTCTATCTACTGACAGTAAATGAATACTGATTAAATGAAGTATGAGCAATTTTATAATGAAAAGGGGTTTTTGTTCTGATAAAATGAGAAGTCAGGTAGGAAAGGTGGGTAGTGTAACTCGCTTTATTCTCAGAGAATGAAATAGGCCATTATATTTTCATATCAAGAGGGAGAAAATTATATAGCCAACTCCACAACAGAGAGTGAAGAAAATCATGAAAGCATTTTCCCCCAAAAAATTCCTTTTTCAGATAGATAGATATTAATATATTAATGACAGATGTATAGATGTAGGAGGTTGATGAGTAAAATGCATTATTTGTAGAATCAAAAAGAAAATGTCATGCAAGCAGATGAAATAACAAGTCTATCAGTCAGTAAAACTGAGTGACAATTCTCCTACGGTATATATTATATGGTTTTATTCCCCAGAAAATTTACTATTGCTTTAATATTGCACTGTGGAAGCAAATCCATACTCTCTTTTTGACAAAAACATATAGGCAATCATTTTAGAAACATTATTCACGTAGGCCTGATATTCAGCGCTACTTAACCAAATAGGAGAGGCTCCTACCAGGTTAAGTAGCACTGACCAGGCAAGTACTGGGCAGACTTGCACAGTCTGTGTCTGTATTTGGCCATTTGTTTGAGGATGGGCTGGGGAGAGCTTCAATGGCTGGGATGGTGTAGATGGGCTGGAGTGAGCTTTGACGGAGACTTCAGTAGTTGGAACCTAAGCACAGTACCGGGAAGAGCTTTAGATTCTTGCCCAGAAATAGCTAAGAAGAAAAAATTTTTTTTTAGATTGAATCAGGTTAGGCAGACTGGATGGAGCATTCGTGTCTTTATCTGCCGTCATCTACTATGTTACTATGTATACCCAGATTTTCAGTAGCACATAACCAGACTGTGCTGCAGACAGACCATCATGGAACTATCTAATTACTGTTGGGGTGATCTTTGGGGGGGGCAAAGGATTAGTACAGCTGATCACGGCTCTGCAGCCAGCAGGAGAAGCAATGAATCAACTGAGCCGGCAGCCACCACTCTCCCCTCTGCTGGCTCTCAGCTGATCGTGACTCCGGAGCCACCGTCTGCTGGGTACAGGAAAGGAGAACGGCAGCTGCAGATAGGAGGAGGAGCTGTACCTAGCAATTGCTCTTCTGAGCAAGCGCCAGGCACGGTTTCTTCCTTCATTTACCAGGCTACTCAGCACAAAGAGCATGCATAGATTTGAACGTTATTTGTTTGTTCATAGCCCTGTAAAAGAAAATCACTCCCAACACAGTATTTTTTTACCGTGTTGTCGGAATGTTATGCATCCTGCCGTCAGATCTCTGCTCTGTATCCAGAGAATCAGGGAACCCTCTTCATCCTAAGCTCCAGACTGAGGGAGAAGGAAAAGGCTGTGCAAACCACCTTATTTTAACCATATAGTTAAGCTCTGGAATGCGTTGCCAGAGGATGAGGTAAGAGCGGATAGCGTAGCTGGTTTTAAGAAAGGTTTGGAGAAATTCCTGGAGGAAAAGTCCATAGTCTGTTATTGAGAAAGATATGGGGGAAGCAATGTTAATATTCTATCCTAGATTCCTAATCCTAATGCCAGTTTTTAACAATGTTTTGTTGTAACTATATTTATGTATCTTAGCAAAGAATAGTTTGCTTTATATTTGAAGTTTATGGGTGCCAGCTGAATTATTTGCTGCTCTGTGAATGTGTTAATCATATGTTCTCTGAACTTAGGATAGTCATCAGTGATGCGGCAGAGGGAATCACTTGCAGAAGGCCAAACTGCAAAGCAGCCTGTTTAGAGTGCTGCGGCTGCTGACAAGTGCTGGAGGGAGGTTTGTCAGTCGTCTCGTGGTGGGTCGGCAGGGTTCACATGGGAGAGAGAGCTAAATGTTCCTTTTCAGAGGGGCCCCAGCTACAGGGAGAGAAGCGGTCTGCCCTGGGGGCTCCAAGGCCTGGCATCTTTAACTTTTTGGGGGCAGTAACAGTTTTTAACACTTCCTATTGGATATAAAGATTGGTACGTAATTGGATGTGGGAGCTGTCAATCTCTGGAAGACGCTATGAAGTCAGGAAAATGGAGGTGGGTAATATAATGGAAGTTTTCCTGCTGATGCCTTACTTTAGTGTGGTAATGTGGTATCCAACTATATAGAGCAGCTTTAAAAAATCAATAATGTGAGTTTAGTGACATCACCCTGGAATAACTTTGGCTAAAAATACCTGGTTTGTGAGTGAGGCTTGGTTTGGCTCATTGTGGATCTGGTTGGTGGAGGCGGGAATCGTGTCAGGAGTTGTGCATGGCCCTGTCTGGAGAGGTCTACGTCAGCGCTACAAGCCATTTCAGGAACTGCACAATCGTAAGCTGTTCTGGTATTGTGTCCCAGAGTCTGCGCATCACTCCATTTGAAGCTCCTGTGACTAGCTATATGTTTTGCAAATGGCATCTATTTTGCAGACATGGTCTCCAAAAGTGCCAACTATTGTCATGCATTCCCTGGAAATCCCATAGGCTTACTCTTGCTTGGCGAGGTGGACCTTGGAACATAGATGAAATGAAATCAGCCTCCGAAATAACTAAAATGTGTCCGTTTTGAGAATTTATATCTGCTGTCTATATTTTGCACTATGGCCCCCTTTTACTAAACCGCAATAGCAGTTTTTAGTGCAGAGAGCCTATGAGCGTTGGGAGCAGCGCGGGGCATTCAGCGCAGCTCCCTGCGCTAAAAACCGCTATCGTGATTTAGTAAAAGGGGAGGGGGTATATTTGTCTATTTTTATATACTTGTTACTGAGTTGATATTGCATATTGTAATGAACATTTTCTCTGTGTACAGTGTGCTTTTTAAAATTTTATTGTTGGTAGATCATTTTGACTTGGTCATTTTAAAAGTAGCTCAGAAGCCAAAAAAGCGTGGGCCCCCCTGTGCCTTTAACAATCAACACTAAACCAGCTCTAATGATTTATCATTGAAGTATTTTAGCTTCCGATGCACATAATGGCCCTGTGCTGTCTTTTCCATGCTTCATACCATCCTCTGATAATACTACGTAAATGTAGTACACCGAAGTCATCAATATTAAAATGAGCACTCCAGGCAATGCACAAAATGAAGCCCTGACCTTTGACACTCAAAAATTACCGGCAGGTCTGGAGGTGCCAGTAGTGTTGAAACGCATGTGTTAAAAGCACATCTCAGTCACGTGTGTTAAGGGCATGTCTTATGCACAAGCATTAAGGAGTAAATTCTCTATTAGTACGTTTAACTTAGGCGTGCTTTGGACGTCCGGTAAACGTAAATAACAATTAACTATATTTAGGCGTGAGATAGACGTCCCGCAAAATAGACGTGCGTAAAATAGACGTCCCTCGTCGCGCAAAATAGACGTCCCTCAAAATAGACGTGCGCAAAATAGACGCAGGTTTCTGAACCGTCTCTAATGGACCCGTGATAGACGTGAGTACGGGTTTGTTTTTTGTTATTTGTTTTTTTTAAATTATACTTTATATATACTCTTTATTATCACACATTCAGCATTGATAAGTATAGGATGATGAAAAACATAACTAAAACACTGTATCAGAATTGTACAATTTACCATTAATACAAGGAAAAGAAATATGTTATGTTTCAAAGGAAAACTAGAAAATGAAACGTACCGAGTGGGTGTTGAACTTACATTATCAGTAATGGAAGGTGGGAACCAGTAGATGTGTGCTACACAGAAAGCTATACAGGAATGTCATACTCACCTCCTATTAGAAGTGGAAAGGATAGGACTTTGAACACCATATAGACTTTTTATAAACTTCGTTTAACTTCCACAAAGACTGGCAGGAAAGGCACCCTAAGTCATCCAATAAGCTTTCTCTCGATTTGCCAGAGACATTATTTCAGAGAGGATAGTTTAGAAGTGATATCTTGCTCCAAAGAACACTCTCCTGGTCTTAAAACATTCCTACTATCAGTTCATTCTTCACAAGAAACACAATCAAAACACAGATTCAACCTGAATGTGGCTTCCAGTTCACAGGAAGAGGAAATAGCAAGCAGCACAATGCTGATCTCATTGTGACATCATCAAGGTGCACCTGGAAGGTAGATATGCCACAAGTAAAAGACAAGCCGGGACTTGAACTCACAACCTACAGATGATCGAGATAGTGCTTTTACTCACTGACCTACACCTGTGTCTCTAATTCCTCTGTCATAGCATACCTTAGTAATGTGCTAAAGTATACTCTACTTAGCTATCATATCACAGTCAGTTGAGGCAAAAGACTGGTAGCTCAATGGTGTAAAGCACTGTTGTCACGGATGCAACACCCATATTCTTAAGTATGGTTCAATAAATGTAATACAGAGTCAAAATTATGCTGTTTATTTTATCAAACCCAAGCTCAACTTTTTAATGTATTGTGTATAGTCTCGCTAATGTGTTTGTGATGAAAATTAGATGTGATACGTGTATATATATAAACCCTAGCCACGCATGCGCACATACCTGCGTGCTTCTGTGATCTCTGCTCTGTGATCAGTAGGTCTGTGGCCAGCAGGAGTGCAGATGCAGCAGCCAGGCGACTCCCCCCCTCCCTCCCTCCCTCACCACCAAAATCACCACCGCCAAAGCTTCCTCCTTCTGGCCAGCCGGGAGGAGGGCTCCGAGTCGCTGAAGACTGTCCCAGATCGCTCATAAATTAACCTTTTCATCTGAGGTGTGAGGCTGCGGTGACCTTGCTCCCGGCTCACTAAGGTTTCATCTTAAGAAATTCAAATGCATTGTAGAAAATGCAAGTGACTATTCTGTGTCATCCTAGACACCCCTGCAACACCCCAACAACACACTCCTGCAGCATAAACCCCTCATGTTATAATCAAGTAAAAGACAAGCTGCGAGTTGAACTCATAACCTATGGATAACTGGTACAGCTTGTTTACTAACTGAGCTACCGAGCTACTTAACTGTAGCCCTAACCCTAACCATAAAGTAGCATCTGACATTATAGAAGCCGTTAGAATTTTGAAATCGTTTTGGACGTTCATTGGGTGTTCTTAGATCAAATATACCTGTAGATACTTGCAATGATTACCCCTTCTCAAAGCTTGTACCTAAAGCCATTTCTGGAGACTCCCATTCCCAAGTCCCCAACATAGCTCAGTGCTTAAAAGCACTGCATGTATGTTCCAAAGGTCAGGGGTTCAAGTCCTGACTAAGGTTACCAAAGACAGAATAATTTTTTTTCCACCCACCCAAACATGCATTATTTAATTTATAACGTCATTGTGTTTGGGGCAGGAGAAGTTTCAATAGGTTTACATGGTAAGCTTCTAAGCGTTCTGCTGTACATTTTTGTATAACAGCGATATCGGCGTCGTTGCGCATGTAATGAACTGTATTGATGTAGAGTATAGTAGCTGCTTCAAGTACGCCCATGAGGCATATATACGTCATCGATGTTTTTTCCTATACTTGTTCTTCATATGCAGTTATTTCCTATAAAATGGCAGTCAGGACACAGCCAAACCAGGCTCTTCCTACCAAACGAGCATCACTACTTTGTAGTGCCTGGCCATCACAGGTCATATCTGCAATTGAGAAACTCCTGGATTTGCCTGACCTGGTGGTATAACAGAAGAGCCTCATGTCCCAGGGAAGTGGAAAGGATAGGACTTTGAACACCATATAGACCTCATATAAACTTCGTTTAAGTTCCACAAAGACTGGTAGAAAAGGCACCTAAGTCATGCAATAAGCTTTCTTTCGATTTGCCAGAGACATTATTTCAGAGAGGTTGCTTGAAAGAAGACTCTCCTGGTCTTAAAACATTGCAACAATCAGCTCATTCTTCACAACAAGAAACAGAATCAAAACACTGATTCAACCTGAATGTGGCTTCCAGTTCACAGGAAGAGGAAGTAGCAAGCAGCACAATGCTGATCTCATTGTGACATCATCAAGGTGCACCTGGAAGGTAGATATGCCACAAGTAAAAGACAAGCCGGGACTTGAACTCACAACCTACAGATGATCGAGATAGTGCTTTTACTCACTGACCTACACCTGTGTCTCTGGTTCCCCTGTCATAGCATACCTTAGTGATGTGCCAAGGTATAATCAGCTTAGCTATCATATCACAATTAGCTGACACAAAAAAGTGGTAGGTCAATGGTTTAAAGCACTGCTTTCACTGACTCGAAATCCATATTCTCAAGTATGGTTGAATACATAGTTCAAAAGTGCTGTCTTGATCACACACAAATTCAACTTTTCAAATGTTTTGTATCTGGTATTGCTAATGTGCTGTTTCAGATGAAAATGAGATGTGATTGGTGTGTATCTTGTAATTTTATTCAAATGAGTATTGTGTCAGCTGAAGGAGTTGAGGGTGTTAAAACCGAACTGTACTACTGAATGAATCTATTCCGTTTAGGCGCTTAACATTCGCCGTCCTATATGCTACAATAATGGCATTCCTTTGGTAAGTAATCACAACATCCTTAAGTGGTTTAAGATTTTTATTGTAGAATATTATGTCATTTCATTGACACTCAAAAGTCCAGAAAAGCGGTGTGAAATTGTAACACATGCAACTGCAGTTTGCTGAGATGGATCACAGCTACACCGGTATACAGAGTAAGCCACTCCTAGGTCCAAATCAACTCCCAGCCTACAGGAGGAAAGGGTACAATGTCAGTGCCTGTGAAATATTAAGATTTCCTCATGGTAGGGTAAGGCAGGATGTAGGAAAAAGACAGGAAAGTAAGGAGGTCAGAGAATAAAGGCCAGAGGTTTATGCCAGAGAAGCAAGGGAAATAAAAGCCATCCTCCTTGTTACAGAGTCCATATGTGAGCTAATAACCTACACACACTGGTTGGAATGTTGAAGGTTAGTAGAAGTGAGCACAAATGTCTCATACCTACCTATGCACAAGTATCAGGAATACGTCACAGGATCTGCCCGTATCACAGGAACAGCTTCACGATGAGATGCTAGCCACATGAGGAGGAGGAGGAGATCAGCTGGGCCCGAACACCTGCAAAGAGGGGAAGCATGTTAATACATTGGAAAAGTCCCCCACCTCAAACTGTTACAATACCTACAGTTATCCTATAGCTTCAGTTGAACTTGAAGTACCAGCATGGAGAAGGGAGGGGGGGGGGGTGCTAGTCTTATTCTACACAGAAACTTGTAGACCCATACCATCATTAACTCCTACAAGGTGTGGAAAGCTGAGCAGCATATAGGCTTCTGATAGCCATAGTTTTAACATTTTAGCAGTATAACTCATCCAATCTGCTTTCTCTGAGCTCCCAATATAGATGTCATTTATACCTAAAACTAAGGGGGTGTTCAATCAACACACATGCTAACCTAACACCAGCATGTGTCAATATACAATTTGTTGTTGGTAAAACAACAAAAAACCAAGAGGTCCTAAACTGCAAGCTCATACCAGGCCATCGAGAAGCACATTACGATGCCCTTGTCTGGTGACGATGAAAGTCTTGGACATCCAACCTGCAACAAGAGTATGAAAGCTGTTAGCTATTTGACATGTGGGCAATTCATCATAAAGCCTGCTAATGGAATGATATACAGGAGCAACATAGTGAATGAGGCCAAAAACAAAGATAGCTTACCTATTATTCTACCTTTAATACTTGAGCTGCTACCAATAACTTCTTGCTTTGCTGGTCAGGGACATCTGAACTTTAACTTCAGCCTAGAGAAAGAGGCATCATCACATTCACTCACATGAGACAGAGACAGACAGAGAGAGAGAAGCTGTTTGGGGTTCACATAAATATACTCACCATTATCCCAAGAAATGGGCTCTTATTAGGTTGTCCCTGACCACCTGCCCTCTCCTACGCTCTTCTTGCTCAGGTAGAGGCCTGCGTCTAGCTTGGATGTCCTCATCATCGTCACTGTCTTGGACCGGCTCAGGAGGGTCTGGCATCCGTCTTCTCAGCGCTAGGTTATGTAGCATGCAGCAGGCAACAAACATCCTGGACACCTTGTCGGGCCTGTACAGCAGTTGCCCTCCTGAGCGGTGTAGACATCTAAAGCGGGACTTGAGCAACCCAAACGCACATTCCACGATGGTCCTTGTGGTGTTTAGGGCCCGGTTATATCGCTCCTCCTCTGGCTGTTGGGGACGCACAATTGGGGTCATCAACCATGTCCTCAGGGGATAGGCACGATCACCTGCAAGGAGAAACAATATTAGAAAAGGGGCACATATCTGTTGTCCATTGTTCTGCATCACCTCCAAAGTTAGCCATGACCCTGTGGTAAAATGAGAGAAAGGCGGTTAATGTAGCAAAGCTTTATCTGCAGTAGTACGTTAACTCACCAACCAGCCATCCACCTTGGATTTCACCCCTCTGGAACCTGCCACCTAGGCCGGAGTGGGCCAGGATATAAGCGTCGTGGCAGGACCCTGGAAAGCTGGCACACACATCTGTCACCTCCATGGTAGCACTACAGACCACCTGCATGTTCATGGAATGATATGCCCTCCGGTTCCTAAATTGCCTTTCAGTTTCAGCAGGTGGTCTGAGTGCTACGTGTGTGCAGTCTATAGCTCCCAGGACAGAGGGGAAACGTGCCAGTTGAGCAAAACCCCTCATTGTGCGTCGCCGCTCTGCCTCACTCATCGGAAACTGGATATACATAGCAATACGCCTTAAAAAGACTTCCAAAAACTTATTGATTATCCTGGATACAGACGGTTGACTGATGCCAGCCCCAGCTCCCAGGGGCCTTTGGAAGGTTCCTGTAGCCAAAAACCCCAGGGCTGTAGTTACTTGTACATAAACTGGAAGGGAATGTCCCCTAAGAGTGGTGCGCTCCAAATCCACCTGCAGTTGCTCACAGAGATGAACTATGGTCTCCCGATTAAATCTAAAGAGACCAATACACCGCTCATCTGTCATATCAAGGAAGTTTGCCCTGGGCCTATATACCCTGGGGGCCTGGCGTCGGCGTCGGCCTGGGCCTCTGCCTCCAACCTGGCCACGCCCCAGGGCCACAGCCGGACCTCTTCCTCTACCTCTAACCTGCCCACGCCCCGGGGCCGGGGCCAGGGCCAGGGCCAGGGCTGGGGCCGGGGCCGCCACCAGACCCCTTCCTCTGCGCAGCAATCTATCATGGGCCACCACATGTAAGACAAACTCAAACTCATCAATCATCTCTCAAACCAATACCAGACCAAAGACACAACTGACAAGTACACAACAAAAGGGAGAAGATGGGGGGAAAGGAGAAACAATACAATCACAGTACAAAGTCACACTATCACAAATCAACCACCAGAAGCACGAACGCACGGGAGTCTAAAGGAGACAAAATAATGATTTTTTAAAGATCCTTATATACTCTCGACGCCGATGTAGCGTCTGACGTCATAACCGTTACAATTTTGAAATCTGTTTGCACAGTCATTGGGTGTGCATAGATCAAATACACCTGTAAATACTTGCAATGATTACCCCTTCTCAAAGCTTGTACCTATAGCCATTTCTGGAGACTCCCATTCCCAAGTCCCCAACATAGCTCAGTGCTTAAAAGCACTACTTGTATCTTCCCCAAAGGTCAGGGGTTCAAGTCCTGACTAAGGTTACCAAAGACAGAATATGATTTTGTTTTTCCACCCACCCATGCATAGCTAAGCTAAAATATGTGAACCTCACTTCCCAATCTTCATTTATTTAATTTACAAATTGTCATTGTGTTTGGGGGAGGTGAAGTTTCATTAGGTTTACATGGTAAGCTTCTAAGCGTTCTGCTGTACTTTTTTGTATAACAGCTATATCGGCGTGGTTTAGGATGTAATCTATAGTGTTGATGTAGCGCGGAGCGGCTGCTGCAAGCACGCCCAAGCGGCACAAACACGTCATCGCGTTTTTATGCGTTGTGACGTCATAGAATCGCCCGTTCTTCATACGCAGTTATTTCTCCTAAAATGGCTGCCAGGAGACAGCCAAACTTCACCACTGAAGACTCCAGGCTGCTGGCCAGGCTCTTTTTAGTGCATGAGCACCACTATTTCAGAGTGGCAGGCCATCGCAGGTCATACCTGCAGTTCAGGGACTCCTGGACCCGCCTGACCCGGCGCTACAATCGTAGAGCCTCCTGTCCCAGGGAAGTAAGTATTCCAAGTCAGGCCCTCACAAATAATCATGTAAAATGTAATGATGGAAACCTGTCTCAATCAAATTGTTCATGTTTTTGTGGGTAAATTTTGATTCCTTTGAAAAACTACAATTGTGCATAATAAATCTTTTACATTGAATACTGAAATTAAAGCACATCCCAAAGGAGCAGTAGTAGGATTTCAAATGACAAATTCAGCTCCTAGAAGGCATCTATTCCATTCACAACATGCACACAACTAATTTTTGGGTCACAAGCTTCACATTTGTAATCGAAACATCTTGACATCAACTTTCCCAAAGTGCTGCTATGTCATTTCAAATACCTTAAACACTCCTGTATCAATCTGCTGGTCTAGGGAGATAGTGGCATGACGTTTAAAGTGACAGCGTCAGTACCCTGACGTCAGGGGTTTCAAGCCACGCTGCTCCTTCTGACCAAACTATTTTATTGCCCCTGCTGCATGATTGTAAGCTCACCAGGACATGCTGTAATGTGGGGCAGTGCTGATAGGCTACAGCCTCAGCACCCTGGGGTTGTGAGTTCAATCCCACCTCCTCCTTGTGATGCTGTCCATGTCACCTCACACACCCCCCTCCCCCCCCCCCCCCCACTGTCCCAGGTACAGTAGAGAGATAGCGATGCCTCCAGCACAGAAAGGGGAAATGCTGGTGTACGTGAATAAATTCATGTAAAACATGTGGCAGAAGGGGGTGGAGGCAGACACCAAAGCGGATAGGGGCTCTTGGAGGGCAGTGTACTCCATTTTTTGTGCTTATAGAGGTCAATACTTAAGTAAACATGTTATGCCATAGTGCTAGATGGCACTCATCATATCCCTCCCTCTCTGTTCTTTCTTTCTCTCTATTATCCAGGTTGAGGATCTCAGGAAAAGGGGGCGACTGCTGAGGCGCCAGGAGCGGGCCTTCCTTGAGGGGGTGAGGGAGGAATTGCGTGCACAAGCCGGTGAGTAATGAGTCCAGCGTGTGTTTCTTTGTGATCAGCTTACCAAAATAAATAGATGAAAATGCTTGAGTAGCTGTAAACCATTCTTAATCATAAAATCTGCAGTAAAGCTGCTATTGTGATATCATGTCACAATGGCTTTATGGTGTTCTACTTGCCTCACTTACTTACGCTACATTTTGATGTTTACAGTGGAGTAGGTGCTTTGCATCCTGTTATTAGCATTTGAAGAAAATAACGTAGTAAATAATGTCATGTTCAAAAGTGTTGTGGACATATCTGACTGTATCCTATTTCTCTCTTGTCAAGCAGCAGCGCAGGCACCCCCTCAGGAGGCCCCGCAGGTGATGGAGGGAGCCCCACCCTGGTCCTCGGCAGAGGAGGAAGAGGAGATGGAGGAGGAAGAGGAGGAGATAGAGGAGGAGATAGAGGAGGAGGAGGAGGCCTGGCAGCCCTCAGGACCGCCCACACCACCACTGCCCCCTGGACCTCCACCACTGCCCCCACCACTGCCCCCTGGACTGCCTGCCCCACCACTGCCCCCTGGACCCCCACCGCCTGCCCCACCACTACCTCCAGGACCACCACCACCATCCCCTGTTGGACCTTCCCCTTCCCCCACCCATAGCCCTTCCCCTCACTCTCCTGCCCTTCCTGTTCCCATCCCACCCCCTTTCCTTGCTGTTCCCCCCCAGGAGCAGCCCGACCAGCCTCAGGAGGGGGTGGCCAGGGAGATGGCGGCCTACTCTGCCATCTTGGAGGAGGTGCAGGTATTGAGAGGGTGTGTGGAGAGGATGGAACATGCCCTCTTGCGGCTGATAGCCGAAAGAGGGCATGGTGCCAGCAGCCATACACCCTCTCAATGACTGCACCTCTTCCGCCCCCCTCGCCTGAGGTAGCTCAAGCTGCTCTTGGGGGGCACCCACCCTCTTTCCCTGTGTTATGTGTATGTAAATAGTTATTTAAAAAAAAAGTTTTCCAAGTTTTAAAAAGTTTATATTTTAATAAAAAAGTTGGTTAAGGTTTAAACTTTCCTGTGTGGTTTTAACCTTGTAGCATCAGAAGTTTAGTGGACAGAGTCCAAGGTAGATAGGGGTTCAGGAGGGACTGCTGAATGGGCCCTTTTCAATATAACAACAAGGTGACATATAGAAAGTTTGACAATCTTTATTGGGGTCTGTCATTCATTCTATTACCTGCTAGCCACTTTGATGTCAAATCATTGCAGAATCTAGGAAAAAAGTAAGTGAATGCAAGGGTATATGCAACTGTAGGTAGATGACAACATCTCAGCTATGATGTGCAAAGTAAGCCAGTCCCTGTTCCAAAGTAAATGGCTACATAAGGAAGAGAATATAAGTCACTGTGGTAGATATGTTGTTAACGAATAGGGTTACTGCTAGTATGAGTTGGCTCCACACCAGGAGAATCCAAATGAGACATGTGGGTTTTACTTCCTTTCACGGAAGGTGATGGAAGTAAAGGCCAGATACCTCAATCTATCCTCCTGGTTCTTGAGCTGCACTATTTTGGTAAAGCAGGTGTGGAAACCACAAAGATGCTCACAGCTGCACTGCTCTCAGTACTATAAAAACTCCATCTGACAATACTGCACTTGCCTGTCTAAGACACCTGAAAACAGAAAAGAGGAGAAGCTGGTTTACACAACGTTCACAAACAGGGGGGTTCAACCCCCAAGGTCCTCCCTTCCCTGAAGCAATGTGTTAACCTCATATATGTTGAGCTGCTTAGATGTCACCGTGGTATAGGTGTTAAGGCAATAACCTTAACTTGCTGATGGTGTGGGTTAGTATCACCTGTAATCCTCCACTGCTACTGTTTAGAACTCATGTGAGGGAATAGACTAACTGAAAACAAAAAGTTTGTGTGCATATAACAGCAGGAATGCGTGCCATGGTGTTCTATGAGGCCAACATTATCAATTTACTATTGTTCCTGAAAGTCATTAAGGATACCTGTGTGAAGAGTGACTCAAGAGTAAGCAAATAAAGGTTACCATATATCATTCTCACCTACAACTGTTTGGCTAGGTGCAAACTGGTGTGCTGAGCTGCTGCTCTGGTCTGAAATGAAGAATAGAGAGAAACTGTTAACAAAGACCTATGTCTCCTAAATTAAACACTGAAGTTGTGGCAGAACACACACCTAGAAGTAACAGAGCTGCTAACATACCTTTAGAATCCTTATTAAATATGGCAGCCATTAGGCACTCATTAGGAGTTTTCCACCTGAACCATGTTGATTGGATATCCATTGAATGGCAGTGTTCCCCCCCCCCCCCAACATACCCGACCTATTCTTATCAATGAGTTAGTACACAGAACCATTCCTCACCTGATTTTAATTTGCCTGTAATTAGATTCTACAAAGAATTAACTTTAACTCTGAGTAAACCCTCTCAGATGTATGAACACATCCATTTTACTTACATATCCATTTGTGTACCAGCAAAATATATACCAGCATGGTCTTTATCAGTCTTCTGAGTCATTTTTATCAGCCCTGTGGAATGGAGAGTAGGAGATATCAGAAATAAAATAACTAGTATAAACAATAGCACACAATGAAAGGCCATAAAGAGAAGTCACTTTTGGTTGGTTAGTTTCTTTAGTTCTATGATAGTTCAAAGTAGCTTACAAAATATCATTCTCACCTGGACTTACTATCTGAGCTGCTTCTAGAAAAGATAAAACCACATATTAGAATGGAGGCTCTGTGGAATAGAGGGAAATGGGAGGCAGAGATAGGGAAAGAAATGTAAAAGACTAAGACAGAGTAAAGTCTCAAACATCTGCATAAGCGATAGGATAGTATAGAAAGGAAACGCTGCTCACCTGGACCTTCTTATACTCATGCACGCCTATGTAGCGTGAGACGTCATCATGGTGGGAAAACTTTCTCTATGCCCATTGGGCGCCGTTCGGGTGCGGTTCCTTAGCCCGCTTCCTAACCACGCCCATCACACCTCATTGGGTGTTGTACAGGGGGTGTTTTTGAACGTGTTCTATAAGTAGCCTGAAAAGATGGCTACACCTTGCAACATGGCTTCAAAGCGAAAATCGAATTTCTTGCATGGAGAGTTGCAGATCCTTGTGGCCCAAGTTGGGGCCAACTATGATTCCCTCTTTGGGAGGGAAGCTGATAGGATTGGGATAGAAGGCCAGCATGCTATCTGGAGAAGAATCTGCAGTGACATAGATGCTGTACACCATCAGGGCCGTGATATAGAGGCTCTGAAAAAACGGTGGCGTGCCCTGCGGAGAGAGGTCCGGCGGAAGCAGGAACGAATTAATGCACAGGGTCCTTGCGGCAACCTCCAGCTGACTGTCCTGGAGAGTGAGGTGATGGACATAGTGGGTCCTGGAATAGGTCCTGTTGTGGGAGCCATTGATACTTCCCTGGGGCACCAAGGTAAGATCACTTTACATAGAAGCCATTGACTTGTTGGTGTGTTTACTCATATTTTATATCTTTCTAAACTACAACAGTACTATACAACCAATGCAATTCATAGTAATATAATAAAAGCCATTGCCTGTTTTGATACTCTTGGAAGCCTAACATGTGGAATACGTTGCTAATGTTCCATATGTTAGCCTGCATAATACCTTGTAAATGACCAGATGTACAGTATTGTGACCTGTGATGCAATTCAAATGATGTTCTCAGATGTTACCGCTTTCAAATAATACCAATGTGTATTTTCTTGTCTTTTTGCAGAGGCGTCCCATCCTCCTTCTGCTGCTGATAGGGATGAAGGGGATGAGGAGGAGGAGGAGGAGGAAGCAGTGGCTGGAACATCATACGCCACCCCTCCTCCTCAGAACACTGATACACAAGCTGCACCGGCGCCCCCCCTTCATCCCCACGATGACAACAGGGCAGTAGAGGAGGGGGAAGAGTTGGAGGGGGAAGAAGAGGTGGATGAGGTTGGAGCCCTGGGGGAGGAAGATTTCCATCAGGGTGATGAGCTGGAGGCCCCCCCTGATGAGCTCCACCGTCAATTGGTGGAGGTGGGTGACCACATCCACCAGAAACAATCTTTGCTCATCAGGGAGGTGGCTGAGATAAAAGAAGCCACACATGTAATGAACCAGCACCTGGCCTCCCTGGTGGCCCAGCAGTCTGCAATCCTGGAAGAGCAGGCAGGGACTCGCCGGGCGCTGGAGAACATGTGTGGCATTCTTTCACACTTTCTCCCCCAGCTCATCACCCAGACTGCCTCCCATGGGGATCCTGGACCTCAATCCACCTCCCAGACCTCCTCCAGCCAGGCTCCCACCAGGCAAGGTTCCCCCCTGGCCACCCGTGGCCGGAGTCGAGGCCGTGGCCGGGGAAAGGGAAAAGGAAAGGACCCCCATTAGGACCCACTATGTCCTCTGAACACTCCCAGGCCAGTCATGCCGCATGGACCCTGGGGCTCCGCTGGACCTCCTCTGCATGTACACGCCACAGCCTCTATATCACGGTTCAGTCACTGCAGATCTTTCATCCAGATAGCATCCTGGCCTGAGTGCCAATCTTCATCAGCTTCAACTCCCATCGAGGGCATCATAGTTGGATAATAACTATTACACCCTTCCAAGGATCTGTAGCTCTCCAGGAGCCATGTTGCCGACTTCATCTTAAGGTGCAACCCATTGCCATCTGTTGGCAGCCTGGACATTTGCCTGACTTCATCTTAAGGTGCAACCCGTTGCCATCTGTTGGCAGCCTGGACATTTGCCTGACTTCATCCTTGTCACAGGAAATGAAAAACTTTTTTCTTTGAACCAGGAAGCATTTAATTATTAATTGCACACAGCACAGCGGGTTCTCTGAAGAAGCCTCCTTGGCAAAACGCGTCTGAACCCTGCCGGACCATCGCTGTATGGACTTTTAAGTTAAGTTTGCTTGCACGTTTTGAAACTATATTTTTTGGAATCATTGAATACTCACCTATGTTATGGACATGCTAAACAGAATGAAGCACTTTCAATGACCAATCTCTTTAGGGGTTTGTTCCCCATCCTGAGTTTTTTGTATTCCATCCGTGGATTCTGAGCACCATCTGAGTTAAATAAGGTATTAAATACTTCTTCAGGCTTGTTCCCTTTTGTTTTTTGTGGTTGCATCCTATATTATGCATATTTCCATCTATTATGTACAACAGCAAGTCAATGGATTTATGTTTTACAATAAAATCCATCAAATAAATGAAACATATATAGCTGACAGTGTGTTTGTGTTTCAGCTTATATTGTATTCGTTAGGTGCTTCCCAGAGCTACATTGCTGTATCATGTGGTTTACAGAGGTATGTCCCAACAGTGTCATGAACGACCACTAGGCCAGTTAAGGGTTTGAGGATACCCCTAATGGATATGCATCGTGGTAGATTTGATGGCTGACACCTCCATTAGATGCAGGTCTCTCATGCATGCTCATTAGCGCTATCCCTTACAATCCTCTTATCCCACCTTTCACAACCTAGCTCCCTATGCATCAACATCTGTCCCTCTCTTTTGTTATTTTCCTTGATGCATACCAGGGGAGGGGAGGAGAGGGCTGGAACCTACATGCCATCTCTCCATTCCACCTCAAAACCTAGTGTTACTCCCTAATCTCCTTCCATCCCCAGTGGCAACCTTTCACCCTTTCTGTTAGCAAATACCCTTGCATCCCTAATCTCTCCTTGCCTCCATGACATCCTCCACCTCTTGCTTTTATCTTTTCTCATTCAAGACTACTATCCAGCATATCTCTGCTCCCCCCTCCCCCAAGTCTGGCCATATCTAGACACCTCTCCTGCATTCAACTTAAGAATCTCATTAATATGTATCCCATCTGGTGCAGTAGCTGCCTTGGTTGATGACATATTTCCCATATTTAAACAAAGGTTCCCATCCATTCCACATGGAGTTAATTGAATGTTGTAGGCCCCCTCTGCTCTTTCTTTTTGGTGTACTCTGCTACTATGGAAAATGGAGGTGGGGCAGACAATGACATTATGAAAGCAGGGAGAGTGGTGGGTGTGGGCATCTGTGTGTAACCTGACCTGGCCCCTTCTTTTCCCTAACAATTTATTCCCCTCCACACTTAACACAAAATTTAAGTCCCCAACAATCCCTCACACCAACACCCAGAAAAATCCATAAACTAAGGAAATACAGATAATGGGGGTGGGGAGGAGTGTCAAAGGCAGAAGGGAGTATAAAGGAGAACAGGCAAGTCATAGCACAAAGTTTCATCATTGAGGAAACAGAACACCACAAACACCAACTCACATGAGGGGGTCTTACATAGGCAAAATGGCTGTGCCAAAGCTTTCTATATACTAAGCACGCCTAATTAGCGGCGGACGTCATAGAAACCGTTAGGATTCAAATCTAATTGGATGTGCATTGGATGTGGTTTTGCAATATACAGCTGTAGTGACATTGTAGTCATTTCCTTCACATCTCTAAGCTCTATGTTCTAAACAAAGTTACCTCTATAGCTCTATGCCTTAAGGCATTGCTTTTTTTCATCGTCCATACATCAGGGGGTTCAAGTCTTGAGTAAGGTTAGCAAATAGGTTATATTCATTTCTCAGCCAGGACACCTGGTAACTCTTTAGCCTTGCCTTTACATATCAATATTTTGCTTCAGCTTTTATTATGTGCAGCCCATTGTCTAATAGTTAATGCAACCTGTTCTCTCTCATGCTGAACACCCTCCCCCCACCAAAAACATCCCCCCCTAACTGGATCATTCTTCAACACCTGTCCAAGCCCTCTGAAGTTTGATTTAACTCATAGAAAACAAATATGAAATATGTATTAAAGAATTGCAGCACAAATAACGCCTAAACGGAACCGATTATTTACAGTCCTATATGCATTAGTACAGTGCTCAGAATGAAGATTAGCGTGTAAGAAAAACAGAGCTCCACCTCACATGCATTCAAGCACACTTGGGAATATGGGTTTGGGGCTCAGTGAAAGCAGCGCTTTTAGCCATTGAGCTAACACTCTTTTGTCTCAGCCTACTATGACATTATAGCTAAACTCCTTTTCCCTTAGCACTTCACTAAGATATGATATGACAAGGGAATGAGAGGAATTGGAGGTGTGGGTCAGTGAGGAAAGGCACTCTCTACCAATCGTGCGGCCTTTGAGGGTTCAAATCCCAGCCTGTATTTTACTTGTGGCGTATCAGCCTTCCAGGTGCACTTTGATGATGGTTTCCACTTCTTATAGGAGTTGAATATAACATTTCTCCATTTAAACATGGCATATGTTGTTAGTTTTGATCGTGGTAAAGTATACATTTCTGAAATGGTGAAGAAACAATAATATACAACGTCAGTAAGCGGTATAAGCAAATCCAAACTGCTATAAGCGCAAGAAAGCATTTGTAGCTCAACACGCTAATGCTCCTTTTCTGAGCTTTGCCATCTAAAACTCCCCGGTTTGACTCCCACCTTTGCTCATTTTAATAAGGTCCTAGTTTTTTCCTATTAGATCTTATAACATTTCCCTTTGCAGGCAAACCTATTTTCAACTTACCATGGCTCGGACATCCTAAGCAGTGATGAGAGCACATTAACCAGGCGATCCACAAATGTCATCTTGCTGCTTATCACTGCTTAGGATGTCCGAGCCATGGTAAGTTGAAAATAGGTTTGCCTGCAAAGGGAAATGTTATAAGATCTAATAGGAAAAAACTAGGACCTTATTAAAATGAGCAAAGGTGGGAGTCAAACCGGGGAGTTTTAGATGGCAAAGCTCAGAAAAGGAGCATTAGCGTGTTGAGCTACAAATGCTTTCTTGCGCTTATAGCAGTTTGGATTTGCTTATACCGCTTACTGACGTTGTATATTATTGTTTCTTCACCATTTCAGAAATGTATACTTTACCACGATCAAAACTAACAACGTATGCCATGTTTAAATGGAGAAATGTTATATTCAACTCCTATAAGAAGTGGAAACCATCATCAAAGTGCACCTGGAAGGCTGATACGCCACAAGTAAAATACAGGCTGGGATTTGAACCCTCAAAGGCCGCACGATTGGTAGAGAGTGCCTTTCCTCACTGACCCACACCTCCAATTCCTCTCGTTCCCTTGTCATATCATATCTTAGTGAAGTGCTAAGGGAAAAGGAGTTTAGCTATAATGTCATAGTAGGCTGAGACAAAAGAGTGTTAGCTCAATGGCTAAAAGCGCTGCTTTCACTGAGCCCCAAACCCATATTCCCAAGTGTGCTTGAATGCATGTGAGGTGGAGCTCTGTTTTTCTTACACGCTAATCTTCATTCTGAGCACTGTACTAATGCATATAGGACTGTAAATAATCGGTTCCGTTTAGGCGTTATTTGTGCTGCAATTCTTTAATACATATTTCATATTTGTTTTCTACTTGAAAACGTTCCAAATCTTTAGGCATTCCTTTGCTTAAACTTATTTGAGTTCATCCTGATATGATACCTAATGAAGCACAGACAGCTCAGTCAAACAGCTGTAGCTCTATCAGTTAGGAGCCCAGCCTATGCTGCTAACATCCAGAGGTTGTGGGTTCAACACCCACCATGTCTTTTAATTGTGGCATATTACTTTGGAAGATGCAGATTGATGAGGTCACAATGAGGTCAGTTTTGTGCAACTGAACACCTCCATTTTGCAATGAGGGAAGCTGGAATGTTAAGGTGTGTATCTGTTTATTCTCTTTTTAAGTGCTGATAATGTGTGCTGGTTTTTCTTTGCTTTCAAAAGAGAGCCGATTGCAGTGCTGTTTGTTGAGACAAAAAAGGGGGTTGTAAAAGCCATGGGAATATTATATTATGGTTTGGGCTGAAATGTGGTTTGTTATCCATGCAATATAATGTGTTCCATTGTTATGGTGTCATTATATTTATTAGGACAGAGAAAAGATGAAAAATACCTATTGAAATTCACTATTGGAATTATTGATAAAAAATACAGCAGACGTCTGCCTCGCGTGTAACAAAGAGCCGCAATTACGATAGTTGAAACGGCATTGAAATCCAAGTTAGACCAGGGTTTCTTACGTCTACATAATTCACGAGAGTTAGACGCACGCGTTCGCCCAGGTAGCGCCTATCCAGCGTCCCCACTTGGCACGCCCATAGACCGCCCACGGAACGCCCACGTCCAGAGCTACAGACGGGACTATGCTTTCGATAGACGTTAGTTCGTTATGTACTACCTAGGGACGTCTATGTGTCGTCCATTACCCAATTAACATTAATTAAGACCCTTAACTCCATGATTATTCAATTATATCCGACGTCCAAAGCACGCCTAAGTTAAACGCAGTAATAGAGAATTTAGGCCTAAAAGTCTAGACCAGCAAATCTGGGCTGCTGATTTCATGAGAGATGAAGATACATTTATTATGTTTGATAGGGGTGCCATAGGCGCATCTCATGCGCGTTCGGTAGAAGTAGATGCTGGCAGGTCTGGGGCTGTCGATTGTATGAGAGGTGGAAGTAAAAAAAAATACTGGCACAGCATATATGTTCGGCAGAAGCAGTGTAGAAAAAGCACAGTTACTTACCTGTAATGGGTGTTATCTGAAGACAGCAGACAGCATATTCTCACATGTGGGTGACGTCATCCACAGTGCCCGGTACGGACAGTACTAAAGTGTACTGTCACTTTAAATTTTTTAAGGTTCGAGACTGCCCATACAGTGCATGTGCCAGTGCCTTTCCACCCATCAGCTCACAGGACCATCAGTTCAGTAAAAAAGCTAGAAAGCTGACTAGAGGAGATGGGAGGGTTGTGAGAATATCTGCCTGCTGTCCTCGGATAACATCCATCACAGATAAGTTACTGGGCTTTATTCTAAGATAAGCAGGCAGCATATTCTCACATGTGGGACTCCCTAGCCGAAAGTAAAATAAGGGAGGAGGGAAGCTGGCTTCATGTAGAGAATAAATTTTGCAAAACTGCTTGGCCGAATCGACTATCTCATCTAGAATGATTCTCTAAGCCAGGGGTGTCAAAGTCCCTCCTCGAGGGCCGCAATCCAGTCAGGTTTTCAGGATTTCCCCAATGAATATGCATGAGATCTATTAGCATCCAATGAAAGCAGTGCATGCATATAGATCTCATGCATATTCATTGGGGAAATCCTGAAAACCCGACTGGATTGTGGCCCTCGAGGATTAACTTTGACACCCCTGCTCTAAGCAGTAGTGTAATGTGAAAGTATGAACTGAGGACCAAGTGGCTTCTTTTCAGATGTCCTCAAAGAGAGTGTAACAGAGATGAGCTACTGAAGTTGCCACTGCCCTAACCTTCTAATGTCAGCCCAGCCCAAGCCTTGCAGAAAGAAATACAATCAGCAAGCCAGATAGAGATGGTTCTTTTGGTGATCGACGCTCCCAGTCTTAGGATCAAAAGACAAAAACAGCTGAGTGGATTTTTTTGTGAGATTTTGCGCGATCCAAGTAATAAGAGCACATTTACAGTCTAATGTGGGAAGCATGGCCTCACCAAGCTGAGAAAGCCGTCTAGGAAAGAAAATAGGGAAAACTATAGATTGGTTTAGATCAGGGGTAGGGAACTCCGGTCCTCGAGAGCCATATTCCAGTCGGGTTTTCAGGATTTCCCCAATACATATGCATGAGATCTATTTGCATGCACTGCTTTCAATGCATATTCATTGGGGAAATCCTGAAAACCCGACTGGAATATGGCTCTCGAGGACAGAGTTCACTACCCCTGGTTTAGGTGAAAGTCCAAGACAATCTTTGGGAGGAACTTTCATGGTAGAACGTTAAGTAGAACATTAAGGTGGGTCTGATGGAATTTTCGTGGACCTCCACAGAGTTTTTCTAACTGCAATAACCCTAACCTGTGTTTCTAGGAAGATCTTTCTGTGGAACTGTGCAGATTGTGCCACCTCAGGAAAAAACTTTTGTTTAGTAAAATTTCCCTGCAAGTGTTTTGAGGGGAATTCATGAAAAGGCGTTAAGCTTGTTAGCGTGCGCTAACCACTAAAGATGACAATTATATTTCTATGTAAAAAGGCCTTAAATATATATCATCCCTAAAGCTCAAATAATTGATAACTAGAGAAATAAAAAGGGAAGATGATACTTATTAACAGATCGATTCTGACTATACTTGTTAAATATGTCAAAGCCATCATAGCATCTAATGGATCGATAATTACCAAAAAGTGGACATATCATAAATTATACAGACTTCAGTCTTAGGAAGCTCTTATGATGTACCATTACAGGTTCTTGTCTTGTATATTGTTGCAATCATCTATGTCCACCACCCCCTACCAAACAAAAATTTTTTAATTTATTCAGCAACTTAATTTTAAATTTTATTCCCTAATGTATTTATTTTAACGTTTTATTCCCTAATAAATTTAATATCACTAGATTTATTATAACACCCGGTTCAGGGTTGAAACGCCTCTAGAAATAAAGGGTGTCTGGAGTTGTTTAGCATATCAACATTGATGGTGGCTAGTTCCACCTCACGATAAAGCTAAGTGTTGCCTGCTTTTCTTTCATTTCTTTATTTTCTCCTTTTTTATCCAACATCAGTAGTTTTGCACATCATATATATTTTTTACATTTAATATGCTCTTTTTGCACATAATATTATTTATCTGTTACTTTTTTCACATGCACTATCACGCACTTTACACAAAGTTTTCTTAAGCTATAAATTTATTGAATTTTAAAAAGATTCTTAAAAAGATTCTTTAAATTTTCATAATTCTATTTGCTATAATAAATCTAGTGATATTAAATTTATTAGGGAATAAAACGTTAAATAAATACATTAGGGAATAAAATTTAAAATTAAGTTGCTGAATAAATTAAAAAAATTTTGTTTGGTAGGGGGTGGTGGACATAGATGAGTACAACAATATACAAGACAGGAACCTGTAATGGTACATCATAAGAGGTTCCTAAGACTGAAGTCTGTATAATTGATGATATGTCCACCACATTTTTTGTCCTAAATATTTAATAGGAATCTTGATTTAGTGTTAACAAATATTTTTTATACATATATAACTTTTTGGTAATCATCGATCCATTAGATGCTATGATGGCTTTGACATAGTTTACAAGTATAGTCAGACTTGATCTATTAATAAGTATCATCTTCCCAATTATATTTCTATGGGCATCTTTAGTGCTTAGCGCATACTAGCACAATTTAGTGCATGCATAATACCTTTTTGTGAAGTCCCCCTCCCCCCCTAATAAGTTATCAGAGTAATATGATTTTTTTTTTTATTCAGCTCAGCTTGAGAAATCTTTCATAGATAATGAATCTCAATCATAATATTGTTTCTCGGTGATGGGCAAAGTATAACTGGATTGTGCTATAGTTCTATAAAGAGCGATTATGTTCGTGCGATTTCCTTGGAAATGAGATTTTCTTTGTTTATTCCATCTGTCCTCATAAAGATGGGCTAGTTGGACTCACTGGGTTCATTTTTTTTTACTACAATTTTCTGTGCTCTTACCAGTTATTCCCTTTTCTTTAACTTCAGTTTAGTAGAAGGTATATTTTTCCAATTCTAAAAAGGAAAAAAAAAAAGTGTGTGGTGTAATGGTTGGAGCTACAGCCTTGGTACCCTGAGGTTGTGGGTTCGAATCCTGCTCTGCTCCTTGTGACCCTGGGCAAGTCACTTAATCCCCATTGCTCCAGGTACATTAGATAGAGTGGGAGCCCACCGGAATCTGCACAGAATTGTAGGATATGCGGAATATAAATGATTAAAGTTAAAAAAAAAAGTTTGAAACTGTCCCTGAGAAGCTTGGAGAAAAGCATAGCTCTTAAAAGCTGAGAACTGCTGAATCACAAACTTTTTATGTTTCCTTTTTAGCAGGTACATTCCTTTAGCAGGCATTAGCATAGAAATAGAAATGTTTCCTTTCTCAAAACACTCTGTGAATCACACTGAATAATGTAGGATGACATTATGCTTCTATGTGCTAAAATGAGTGTGCAACTGCTGTAGGATATACAATATTTGTTGAATAAGCTGAACAAAGAGTGTGGACCAGAAAAAGAGCATCAGTTTCCTATGGCACAGACTGAGGTGCACCACACAGCTGCCTGTGGAGCATGTAAAATAAGACAGATGTTACTCCAGCAACTTTTTCACAGCTTCCCATCTAGATGCTGTGAACACTATCCAAAGAGGAAGATGAGTAAGACAATTAGATAATTATATCTTTGCTGCAACAATCTTTTTTTCTAAACTTATTTAAGGCAAGTTTATATAAGAGGGAACGCAAACTACATTAATAAGATTTGTGCTCTCATTCTCCCAAAGGATAATTGTTTCAAAATAAAGGAAAGAAAGCACTGGCCATTTGGTTCAAGGTGCAAAATTCTGACCTAGATTCACTAAGCTTACCGATCGTGCCCCGACCACTTTGCGACCCCGACCCCGATTCCCTAACCTTGTGCCCGATCCAATCCGCACATGCAAATGAGGGGAAATGGCATGCAAAGTAGGAATGCAGCGATCCACTAAAGAGAAGGAACACCGACTGGGCTGGTCGATCAAAAAAGAAGCGACTGCTGAGGACCAGTCGCTCGTGTCTTTTCCGACTGTCCTGCTCTCTGCCGCCCTGAAATCCCAGCCCTGCAGCCCTGAAATAAAACATCTCCTTTGTGCAAAAGTGCCCTGCTCTCTGCCGCCCTTCGAGCCCGCGGGTTTAAAGCTTGTTCTAATCTGGCTGCAGCGTGAGTATAGACAAAACTATTCATGGATTTCATGATGCATGTTCTTTCCCACAGTTAGATTATTATTTTGTTTAATGCACAGCACTATAGCTATCTACTACTTGAAATCTTTTTTTAAAACTCATCTTATTAAATGTAAAGGTTTGACAAATAGCAATCCAAATGAAACAAAAATGTTGCCTTTTCTTAGCTGCCAATCCACTCCCCCCCCTTTTGTTTTGACCTTGCTTGTGCAGTCTGCGCATGCGTCAGGATCGCTCTGCAGCGATCCGTGGGTCGCTGTGGGGCGTGCCTCCAATCGCCTTAATTTGCATGAGGACGTGTTGTGAATGGGTCGCCCAGGAAGACTTGGCCATGGATCGCCCAACAAGGTGAGGTTTAGTGAATCTAGCCCTCTGTGTTCTAATTTCAAGTCTAATTTGGCTGACCGAAATATGAAGACTAGTCGGAGTGCTGTGCCTAGGAAGGGAAAAAAGATGGAGGCCACCACTCAATTGACTTGTTGGCTGTCTGATATCATACTAGGCCAGATATTGAGCAGACACATATTGATTTAAATAGAAGCACTAATAGCTAAATTAATACATATATTCAGCACCACTACACCTATAAAAAACAAGTTTGAATATAAGTAAAATACAGTCACCACTGCGGCACTATCCCTTTAGTTTATAATAATAATAATAATAATTTTATTTCTTATATACCGCTGTACCGTGAAGTTCTAAGCGGTTTACAGTATAAACAGAAGAAATGCAATAAGTAAGATTAATTAAGATGAAGAGAAAGTACTTAGAGTTCCCTGACTGTCCCAAAGGCTCACATTCTTGCTAAAGTACTTGAGAAAAATAAATTAGTTAGGTTATAAACATAGAGTAGAAGAAGGTAGGAAAACAGTTCATAGGAAAATTAATTTTGAATACATTATACATTATATATTGTTCAAGGCGGAATACAAATTATAGGAGATTTGGACATTACCAAAAGAATTGCGTAATAAAGATTATCTAGATAAATTACATAACAGTGATTCATGTACATTACATGGTGTTTATTTCTCCTGTTAATCAGCAGGCCTAGACTAAACAAGTAAGTTATCCCAATAGCTGCTGAAATCTATTGGTACAATGTGTGTTAGCCGTAAATTGACCCACACGATTAAGGATATTTTTGGGATTTGCAGTTCTTTCAACTAGATTGGTTATTTTATTTATTGATTGATTGATTGATTTGGATTTAACTCATGGATTTTCAGTGTTCATAAGAACATAAGAATTGCCATACTGGGACAGACCGAATGTCCATCAAGCTCAATATCCTGTTTGAACAGTGGTCAACCCAAATCCCAAGTAGTAAAACAGATTTTATGCTGCTTATCCTAGGAATTATTTATTTAAAAATTTATAGTTGTTCAACCACAATACACTAAGGAGTTACTAGATTTAGTACTTGTGTTATGATATCAAAAATAGAAAAACCTCCACATATATTTTTTGTGTGTGTATTTATTAACTTGTGGAGTGTCTTCTATTAAAAAAATTTATAGCCTGCATATCCAACAATTCTATGCTGGTAACAACTTAACATACATAATAAAATTGCAATAATTGACATGAAGGACATACAAACAAAACAATATAACAAAACAAACATTAAAGATACAATTTACTACAAAACTAACAGCCATCTCAATAAAAGCCTATGGACTTCTCTTTTAGGAAATTATCCAAGCCTTTTTAAAACCCTGCTAAGCTAACTGATTTCACCACATTCTCCGGCAATGAATTCCACTGTTTAATTATATATTGTGTGAAGAAATATTTTCTCTCATTTGTTTTAAATGTACTACTTACTAGCTCCATCACATGCTCCCTGGGTCCTAGTATTTTTGGAAGGAAAGAACAAATGATTCACATCTATCCTTTCCACTCCACTCAGTATTTTATACACCTCTATTGTATCAAGGCAAGGTATTTCCCTGTCCCCAGAAATCTTACACTCTAAGAGCTCCTTTTACAAAGCAGTGCTACTGATTAAATGTGTGAATGTGAAGAAGCCTATTCTGTTCCTCTTCGTATTCAGCATGCCCTACTCAGTAGGCAGCTTTGTAACAGGAGCTCTAAATTTGTAATTGAGGTAATAAGGGGTTAAGGGCCCTTTTACTAACCACTTAAGGTAGAAAAAAGGCATACCACAAAACACCTTAAAATGTTTGTCTGTCAGCATAGGATAATCACATGCTATATATACTTTTTTTAATATATTTGTCGTACATGAAGAAGGACACGGTACTACTAGAAAGGGTCCAGAGAAGAGCGACTAAAATGATTAAGGGATTGGAGGAGTTGCTGTACAGTGAGAGATTAGAGAAGCTGGGTCTCTTCTCCCTTGAAAAGAGGAGACTGAGAGGGGACATGATCGAAACGTTCAAGATAATGAAGGGAACAGACTTAGAGGTAGAAACAGGTTGTTTACCCACTCCAAGGTGGAGAGAACGAGAGGGCACTCTAAAGTTAAAAGGGGATAGATTCCGTACAAATGTAAGGAAGTTCTTCTTCACCCAGAGAATGGTAGAGAACTGGAATGCTCTTCCGGAGTCTGTTATAAGGGGAAAACACCCTCCAGGGATTCAAGACAAAGTTGGATAAGTTCCTGCTGAATTACAACGAAAGCAAGTAGGGCTGGTCTCAATTAGGGCACTGGTCTTTGACCTAAGGGCCGCTACGTGAGCAGACTGCTGGGCGCGATGGACCACTGGTCTGACCCAGCAGCGGCTTTTCTTATGTTCTTATGTTCTTTGTGAGAGGAAGTGTCAAGGGTGGGAAATGGGCATAGAAGCATTATCCAGCTTGTGTGTTCGAATTAGTACAAGATAACTGGATAATGCTGACTTAATATGGGAGCACTTGGCACATTTTAAATGGAAGAATGGAAATGCCGGATTCTATAAACGGCACCTAGCAGCACCTCCATAGGGTTAACAGACATCCGGATTTACCCTGCTATGTCCTCTTTATAGAGGACATATCTGGGAGCCCGGATGGCTTTTCAAAACCCGGAACTTTGTCCACGTTTTGAAAAGCTTCCACCTTGGGACCGCATCATGAGGTATCTACACATACACGGATGCAACACGGTGATGTCACATGCATGCACATATGCGTGTGATGTCATCACGTCACACCTGCACATGAGCTGATGCCCTACCGACGTGGCTTCAAGCACAAGAATAGTTTGAAGGGGCGTGACTGGGGGGGGGAGAAGCTGGGAGGAACAGGGAGTGACTTGGGTCCGGAAGGCGACGAAAACGGTAAGAGGTTTGAACCAAAAGAAGATGAGAAGAGATTGGAAGACCTAAATATGTATACTCTGGAGGAGAGGAGGGACAGAGGAGATATGATACAGACGTTTAAATACTTGAAAGGCATTAATATAGGACATTAATAATAATTTTTCCAGAGAAAAAAAAATGGTAAAACCAGAGGGCATAATTTGAGGTTACAGGGAGGAAGACTTAAGAGCAATGTTAGGAAATTCTTCTTCACGTAGAGGATGGTAGATGCCTGGAATGCCCTCCCAAGGGAAGTGGTGGAGAGGAAAATGGTGATGGAATTCAAAAAAGCGTGGGATAAAAATTGAGGATCTCTAATTAGAAAATGAAGGATGTAAATTAAAGAACTAAGGCTGGTATTGGAGAGACATGCACAGTCTGTTTTCCATATATGGTGATTCGATGTAGGATGGGCTGGGGTGGGCATCAATGTGAACTCCACTAATACGGAACAGGGGGATGGTACTGGCCAGACTTTACGGTAGATATCCTGCAAACAATGGGATGGTTGGATAGGCTGGAGTGAGCTTGGACGGCAACTTCAGCATTTGGAACCTAGGACAACACCAGACTTTACAGTCTACGGCCCAGAAATATCAAAGAAGAGACAAGTTAATCTAATCATGTATTTTTTAATGGGTATAACTTATAGGCAAACTGGATGGACCGTTCAGGTCTTTATCTGCCATCATTTACTATGTTACTCTGTTAGCATTTAGCGTGCGCTAAATCAGCTAACACGCCTTAGTAAAAGACCCCCTAAATAAGGTACCTTGTAGTCTAATCACAGTTAAGCTCCTAACTTCTTTTCCTCACCTTAATTTTTTCCCATAGGAGCTCACGTTTTAGGAATTGAAATTTAGGTTCCTCATGAAAAAAGCCTCCTATTTATCAAATGACCAAAAAATGGCTTAAATTCACTAAGCAAACTGATCGTGTACCAATCGGTTTGCGACCCCTGTACGACCCCGACCTGATTCACTAAGCTTCTGGCCGCCACCGATCCTATCCATGCATGCAAATTAGGGAAATGGCATCTAGCAAGGCAGCGATTCACCAACATTTTTCAGGCACACCGACTGAGCTGGTCAATCAGAAACCAAGCGACTGGTGAGGACCAGTCGCTCACTCCTTTCCTGCTCTCTCTGGCACTGAAATAGCAGCCCTGCAGCCCTAAAACTCCCTGCTTCCAGCCATGGATATGAGAAACTCCACTGTGGAGGAAAAATGCAGCCCTGACTATCGTGCTCTCTGCTGCCCTTCCCCACAGTGCAGCCCCGCTTTAAAACCACGGGCTTGCACTGCGGGGTAGGGCAGCAGAGAGCAGGAGAGTCGGAGCAGGTTTCTAGTTCCTTAGTCTGGCAGTTCCCCCTTCTGCTTCTAGGCTGCAGCGAGGCTCTCCCCCACGGCTCACAACCCAGCACCCCTGGATCTTCGGGAGTTCAGCTTCTTTTTTTTTTTTTTTTGCCCTTCGGGCTCTTCCTTCCTGTAGTTGTGACAAATTTGGGAGGTGGAAGATTGCTGGCTGCTCTCCCTGCTCAGCAACCTGTTTAAAAAAAGAAAAAAAAACCCACTCTGCCGGGTCTGGAGGTCTAGCGCTGGGATCGCTGTAGAGCGATACGATCGCCCTCATCTGCATATTCTACTTTGAAGAATTTGTCGGACCTGCCTGGATCGGGCCCAATCGGGCAGGTTGATTAATCTAGCCCAATGTGTTTTGAAGAACCCATTATCCACTTTGAAAAGATAAAATTATCTGCAAACTCTTAACATTGTATGGAATGTTATTTACAGTAACTACATGACCAGAAAATGGACAATAATCATAATCTGCCATCATGGATTAGTTTTCCTTTGAAGTTAACTATGAAAAATGTATGCGCAGACCTCCAATACACAGATAATCATAAATGGTCATCTTTTGCATGATATTTACATACACTGACTACCTATGAATAATGTTCAATACATATTTTATTCTGCCAATTAACCATTCTCATCATGATTTTAGTCCTATTATTCTGTTTGAATGAAAGTGAACCACAGTAATTTTCATCTACCTCCAAAGTGTTTCCTTCAAACAGAACGTAGGGATTACTGGTATTCAACAATATCAACAGACAGCTGTCAAGACATGCTAGGAAAGTGCATCTAAATTGATACTGATTTGATTTTTAAAAGTTTAAGACTTGTAAATGTCACTGGGACTTAACAAAATGAAAGTATTAAGTCCTTCTGGTAAGAGGAAAAAAAATCAACAAAAGGATTTGTGGTGGTTTCTGTAATTAATTGTTCTGTCATGGTTCACAGTCGCTCACGGAACAACTCCATTAACTCAGACCTGTCATCTTTGCTCAGGGACCCACCGAGTAATCACTACCATTGTAACGAATTAAAGAATAAATTAGCCGTTTGGCTTGGAGCCTACTTGTAAAATATTTCATTTGTGTCCGTCATAGACATGTATAGTAACATATATTAACATAGTAAATGACGGCAGATAAAGATATATGTAATAGAGTAAGACCAAAAAGAATGAGTTAAAGTACTGTATTTTCACCCATATACCGCGCACCCGTGTAAAACACGCACACGGGTATAGCGCGCAGGGAACACAAATTTATGTAAAAAAAATTTAATATAGCGTGCACACGCGTATACCGCGCATGCTAAAACATCCTCCCGCCTACTCCGAACTGGCATCCTCCCCCCCGCTTGCTTACCCGCGTTTTACAACTTTTTTTTTTCAATCCGATCTGGCATCCCCCCTGCGAACCGGCATCCTCCCCCCCTCCCCCGCTCGCATCACCCCCCCTCCCCTGCGATCCTACATCCCCCCCCAGCACCGCAAAACATCTCTTACCCGATTGGATAATCTCGGAGAGAGCGAGACCAGAAGGCTTTGAGCATGCGCAAATGCTCAAAGCCTAGTCCAGCCCGGCACAGGAAGAAGGAGGATCTCTCCTGCACCAGCCCAGCCCAGCCCAAACCAACGAGGGAGGATCTTCGGGCACTGGCACTGGCACGTCCTGTGCATTGGTGCTGGTGCCAGTGCCCAATCGGGTAAGAGATGTTTTGCAGTGCTGGGGGGGGATGTAGGATTGTGGGGGAGGGGGGTGACACGAGCGGGGGGGAGGATGCCGGTTCGCAGGAGGGATGCCGATCGGAAAAAAAAAAAAAGTTGTAAAACGCGCTCACACTTATAACGCGCACAGTTATGCACGGTTTGTAAAATCGTGTATAACGCGCGCGTTATATGCGTGAAAATACGGTATATGTGTATATAGCTATCTCTATCTTAGATAGGTATTATTTGAATTTAACTCGCACCTTTTTTAGTAGTAGGCTCAATGTCAGTTACATTCAATTATACTAGACATTTCCCTGCCCCCAGCCGCCTTACAGTATTCGAGGGGCCGCTAAGAAATTCTCAGCCCAACCAGGAAGAAAATAATGTGGAGCCATGAAGCTTACAAGTTATTCCACACTTTTCTTGACACTTTTCGTTTCATTTCATATCACTGAAATGAAAAGTGTCAAGAAAAGCGTGGAATAACTTGTAAGCTTCACGGCTCCACATCATTATCTTCTTGGTTGGCTGAGAACTTTTCAACGGCTTCTCATAAAGGGCCCTTTTACAATAAAGCATTAAAAAAAATGAGTTTAGAGCATTTTAACACTGGACTTTCCTGAATGCTAAGGGGTAGATTCTTTATATGTAACTATTGTAAAATCCGGACCCATGGCCCCGCCTACTTCTACCCAGCCCAGCCCCATTCTTCCCAAGTCACGCCCCATTTCACCCCACCTTTGCCCCCCACAACCTATTCTCGTGCTCAGAGCCACGTCAGGAAGGCATCTGCGCATGCGCAGGTGTGACACGATGACATCACATACATGCGCGTGATGGCGCCATGTTGTATCTGTGCATTCACAGAGGCCCTCCCGACGTGGTCCCAAGCTAGAAGCTTTTCAAAACCCGGACAAAGTGTCGGGTTTTGAAAAGCTGTCTGGACACCCGGACATGTCCTCTAAAAAGAGGGCATGTGCGGGTAAATCCGGACGTCTGGTAACCCTATACATGTTGCCTAAAACACTGGCGCTTAAAAGATCAGCACTTAGCGTGATTCTATACAACACCTCCAGAGTTAAACGCAGTTTATAGAATCACGCATAGCACCCATCCATGTACCTAACATTAGGCACAGGCCTTTATGCCAATGAAAACCAGGCCTAAATGCCTGGGCCTAAGTTGTCCATAAATCAGTCATATTCTACAACAGTGCACCTAAATTTTAGGAACACCCGCAACCTGCCCAAGCTCCTCCCCCTAGCCACGCCCCTTTTGAGATCCATTGCTTTACACTGAATATGCTTAGTAGTGCATGCAAATTCTAATTAGTGGCAATTAGTGCTGATAATTGTTAATTGACAACTATTGGCACTCATTGGTTTGTTAAACAATTAAATTGCTCATGCAAGTTCATAACGCACACAGATTTGTGTGTGTAACTTTGGTCGCATTCTACATAATCTGGGTCTAAGCCCATAATTAGCACAGCAGTAAAATTAGGCCTCCTGGCTGCGGTGAGTGTTTTGCTGGCTGCTGCCAGTGTTATTCCCAGATATTCAATGCCGGGCCCTGTCTGGGCTTCAGCATGGAAAGTCCTTATTTTTATTTTCAGTCAGCTAAGTCAATATTCAGCCCTTGACCGCAAAAGTCACCCCACGTAAAGATAGAACTGCTGTTTACACAGCCCAGTTTAAACTGTTTACTCATGTCGGGAGGTGCTGATTATGACACTTAACCCAACTCCTCCCCTAGAAGGCCCACAAGTAGGCTGCTTTTGAAATCGGCATTAACTGGTCATTTTTAATTATGATAACAAATTAAGTGTTGCTGAACAAGTAATATAACTGGCTGTCAGCCATTTCAGGACAGTTAAATCATTTTGAATATTGGCCAGAGGCTTTTTATTTTTTTATTTGCAGATTAAGCACTAATGTTGCCTTTAGCGCTTGACAGCTGTAATAATTCATGTGGGTGCATTGTAAACAGCGTCTAAATCGGTAGGCATCTACCATGTGTCATTCAAAGTTAGGCACCTAACTCAGTAATACTTAGCCATCGGTATATTAGGCCAGGGTTTTATTGGCCTAAAATACTGGCACCTATCAATGCCTAACACAGTCCATTGCCAAACTCTGCCTCTAACCACGCCTACATTTTGGGTAGGCGCCTTGTTATGCAAGTTACCAAGTTAGGCATCCTATCTAAAAATTGATTTTTTTAAAGCCATTTTGCAGATGATCCAATAGTGGTGAGAGTGTTTTGTAAAGAGGACCTGCTTTCATTAATTCTTAAAGCTCTGATCTGAACATTGACCCATCTAAGCCTCCTTCTCCCTCTGCAGCAAACCCCAAGTTGGCAGGTACCCGAAAGCCCTCCTCTTAGAGAGAGGAAGAGATATTGGTCACTGTGGATGGGCAGACTGGATGGGCCATTTGGCTTTTATCTGCCATCATGTTTCTATGTTTCAGGCCTTTCCAGTTCATGAAGCAATGCAAGAATTGGTTTCAGCACAGCTGCGCTGGCCTAAGGTGGATGCACTGGTGGCCACCATAATGAAGAAGACTACTCTCCCTGTGGAAGCTGGTTTTGCCTTGAAGGATGTTCAGGACCAAAAGCTTAAGTCCACCCTTAAGCTTTCCTTTGAGGTGGCGGTGCTTTCCCTGCAGGCAGCTGTCTGCACTTCATATGCCACTAGAGCATGCCTTGCCTGGATACAACAGGCGGCTGATCTTCTAGAGGAACTAGAGTCCTCAGCCTTCACCCTTTCTGGCCATGGAATCAGGAGTTGCCTACTTGATGGATTCACTGTATGATCTTTTCCGGGCATCAGCTCAACAAATGGCCCTGAACGGTACAGCATGGCACTCCCTGTGGCTTTGGCTCTGGGCAGTTGATGCAGCCTCTAAGCAGCATTTGATAAAACTGTCTATAGGGGAATGCTTCTCTTTGATGAGGACTTAGCGAAAATAGTCAAGGACCTGGGTGAGGTTAGGCCTCGGCATCTGCCTGAAGATTGGCTGCAGATCCAGGGCAGGCAGGCCACTACTTGGGTGAAGTTTAAGAAGTCCAAAATATACCATTCAGGTAAATCTCAGTTCTTTCAGAGGCCCAAGTCCCAGCCAAAGTATTTCTTTCACACAGAAAAGTGGTCCAGACAGCAGTTCGCTCGTGCTTCAGCCAGAGCTCAGCCGGCCCAATGATGGGTAGCCAACCCACTCCCCTCTGGCTCTGAAGATAGGGGAGTGCTGATTCTCTTTTACAGGGAGTGGTTCAAGGTGACCATGGACCGGTGAGTCCTAGACATCATTCGCAAAGGGTACTAGTTAGAGTTTATCTCCCCCAGTCGCAGATTCTTTTGTGAAGTCCTCTTGCTGCTCATCGGCCAAGCGAGAAGTGGTGCTGGCCACTCTTAGCTCTCTGAGATACATCGTACAGGTGTTTCAGGTATCACAGTCAGAGCTTGTGATGGGCAGGTACTCCATTTATATTATTATACCAAAAAAGAGGAACTCCCTTCGTCCCGTACTTAACCTCAAGCAGGTCTGTGATAGTGGTGGTGTAACCATGGGAGTTCCTTTCTTCTCTGGACCTAATGGAGACATATCTGTGTATTCCCATCTGACCACCTCATCATCGTTTTCTCCAGTTTGCAGTGCTAGGTTAGTACTTCTAGTTTATGGTATTGCCCTTCAGCCTATCCATGACTCCCAGGACCTTCACCAAGATCATGGTAGTGGTGGCTGCATTTCTACACAAGATAGGTATCAGTGTGCACCCTTATCTCAATGACTGGCTGATGTGGGCAGTCTCGGCACAAAAGGGCCTGGATGGTGTCGGTTCTTCACTTGCTCGGCTGGATGGTAAATGCTGCCAAAAGCCACCTAGAGCTGATGCAATGTATGGAATATCTGGGAGTGGTGTTCGACATGGTCAGGGAACTGATTTTCCTTCCAGAAGCAAAAAGGATCAAGCTTCAGTCTCAAATATATTGGTTATTGAGAGATCTATGGCCGTGTGCCCAAGACTATGAGACTATGCCCAAATACTAGGTTCAATGGCAGTGGATATGGAGGTAGTACCATCGTTGTGGGCTCACATGAGACCATTACAATGGTGAGTTCTCTCATGATGGTCCCCAGTGTCATAGGACTATGAGGTCCAACTTTTTTGGGTCTCGGAAGCCAGAGCCAGTATGGCATGGTGGCTCAGCTCAGTTCATTTATGGGGCGATATGCCCTTGCCTTCTCCAGCTTGGGAGGTAGTGATGACAGATGCCAGCCTGCTGGGATGGGGAGCTCATTACTGGCACCTTACATCTCAGAGGAAATGAAGCCAGAAGAAGGTGAGTTGGCCCATCAATTGCCTAGAAATGAGGGTGGTACGTCTGGCCTTCATATCCTTCAGGAGGCGATCAAAGGGAAGCCAGTCCATGTTCTGTTGGACAATGTGACAGCAGTGGCCTATATCAACAGGCTGAGAAGTATGTGCAGCGAGAGACTGTCAGAAGATGCTGCGCTCCTTTTTCGGCGGGCAGAACAGAATGTTTCTCTGCTGTCAGCAGTTCACATTGCGTGGATGACAAACATTACAGCGGCCCTTCTCATCCAGAACGCTCTGGATAAGTCAAAGTGGAAGCTGTCTACCTTGACCTTTTGACTGATTTCTTGGAAGTGGGGAGTCCCAGCATTTCAGCAGGAGGCAGCAGCTGATTGGTTGTCAGTACAAGGGGGGTGGTGTTTGTTTCTCCCTTTATAGTTACCCTCTGACAGCATTTGTAATTACTAATGCCATGTTTGAATTGATATGTTCCTGATTATAAGGAAGAGGACAAACCCCTGATGTAGCTTTTTGGTGAAATGGGGATTCCCTGTTGGGTAGTGGGACACGGTAGCGCACCAGAGAAGATTATGAAGATGATGGACTGGCATGTGCTATGAAGTTTGCAGCTAAGTGTCCCCCTGTTGTTCTATTTTGCTCCTTGATATTATATATGAATTGGGAGCTATATATTATATGTTGAATGGAACTGTGTATGAATATCAGAGTGAAACTGTAGGATAATTAGTGCTAAAACAATGAGCTTGCAGCAGTTTGGCTCGCTCACTCGGGTCTAGGGGAATAAAAGCACTGATTACCAAAAACCTAAGACTCACACTTTTTGGTTGCCTTTGCAAACAGATCAGAAAGGACAAAGACCTGGTAAACACAGTCTTTATTACCAAAATAGAAAATGCAAAGAAATATGTAACAGCAGCAGCATAAGACAATGAACTAAGGATAGATAAATACAGTTGCATAAACAATTGGAAATACTGGCATGAAAGAACACTGAACACATACACAAATAGGAATTCTGTGATAGACTATGCATAAGAAACTAAGTTACTAAGAGAAAGGAAAACGTAGCTAGGATTTACCACTGAACCAATCCAAATCCCATAAACCTACCCAAGGCAAGAACAATGCCATCTTCTATCTACCCAGCTGAATGATAGAAGAAGAGTATGCCTGCTCACCATAGAAAAGGAGGGGCTTCTCCAACAGCAGATGCTCTCTCTCCCAGGCAGTGAGCCAGCTCCTCCCCCGTCTTGTGGATTTTAGACTGATTACAGCACACCGCAGTTCTTGGAATGATGGAAGCCAGCACCAACAGCTGTCAGTCATTTGATTACTACTCTCTGGCTCACTCGCTCTCTCTCTCTACAGCAGCAAGGCACATGGAGATTGTTCCCTGGAACTTGGTTTCAGGGCAGCTCAGGAAGGCACATCAGTCTGCCTTAGTCTCTTCACTCCAACTCCAATCTTCTCTCCAGCACCAGGTTTGTTGTTTCCTCCAGCTCCTTACCAACTCTGACTACTGACTGAAGATACTCCTTGTTCTTCTTCTTCCCACCACCGATGTCTCTGGCTAATTGGTGTCTCAGTTACCAGGGCATTCTCTGGGCACATACCAAACTCCTGATGTCTCTGGCCAATGTCCGATGTCACCATAAATCACCCTAGAGAGATAAGGGTGCTGGGCACTGGTTGTTACAGTTCTGAGATGGAGTCTTTCTTATCTCAAATTCCTCTGGTAGTGAGGAGCCTCGCTAGGTAAGCTGGCCTAGCTGACAGACAAACAGCATGTAAAATTCTAAGATGTGCTGGCAGGAGTGAAAATGATTCTCGGCATCATTAGGTCCAAAAGCCTAGATGATAGTGCAAGCATAGCCCTACAGAACTGATTCTCTCATTGAAGGCTGATATCCTGGGACTTATAGGTAGAACATTAGATGTTCTTTTTGGATCATTTGATATATGACAAAGTGGAGTATTTTTAACCAATGGAGAGACTGAGGGGTTTTTCCTCCACTTTGCTATTTTGTTTGCATTTTTGTTTGGGTTTTGGCTTTCTGTCCTTGTTGGATAGGCTTGGGAAAGGGGTTCCAAAGAATATATAGAGTATGTAGTGGTTTATTATTTAGTGATTTCAACTATCTCAATATTGACTGGGTAAATGAAATTTCAGGGCATGCTATAGTTACGCCTCTTTTGAAGAGTCAAAACTCTGATCCCAATATCATGACTAATTACAGACCTATCTCTAACTTGCCATTTGTTTCTAAGATTGTCGATAAAGCAGTTGCTACTCAACTATCAAATTTCCTCACAAAAATAAATGTACTACACCCTTGCCACATCACTCTATAGAACATACACTCCTGGGATTACTAAACCATATTGGACATATACTGGACAGCAATTATGACATCGTTCTGTTTTCTTTGGATGTGTCTGCAGCCTTCGATTTGGTGGATCACGACATACTGCTTCATTGCTTGGAAGAAATAAAGGTCAATGGTTATTTTAAATCATATCTGACTGGTCATACATATTCTGTCAATCACTCCAAAACTTTCTCTAGTTCCTATTCAATGCAATCAGGTGTACCACAGGGCTCTATTTTAGGCCCAATATTTTTCTTGCACCTCTCATTCTAGTTCTATAGTCCTTAGGATTTACATTCTTCATTTATGTGGATGATATTCAGCTCATTTTTCCATTAAGACTCATTCACAATCAACTTATTCATCCATCTCTGCGAAATTGGACACTATTGCAGATTGGCTCACACTAAATCAACTTAAAGTTAATTCTCAAAAAACTGCAGTGCTGCTCTTTTCTTCAATAAATGCACCAGAAAACACCTTAAACTTCACTATGAAAGGAGTCCTCTTAAAATTGTCATCAACAACCAAAATCTTAGGTGTTGTAATAGATAATACCTTAAGCTTTCATTCTCATATCTCTAAGGTGGTATCTTTTCTCCGTCAAATTTGATCCATTCATTCATTCCTTCAACAAAGTTTACTTTGTATTCTTATACATTTTTTAGTGTTGTCCAAGCTCGATTACTGTAATTCCATCCTGATTGGTCTTCCGAATTATCAATTGCACTGGCTACAATTAGTTCAGAACACTGCTGTTAGATTACTTCATGGTCGTTCCAAGTTTGACCACATCACACCACTCCTAAAAACTGAGCATATCCTCATGTCTCTTTTCGCATCTCTTTTAAATATAATATTCTTTCTCACCAAATATTATCAAGTGGACTTCCTTCTTTCTTATTCAGTTTCCTGGTTCAATACTCTCTGCAATGAACTCTTTGATTATCCCAACAACCGTTATTGGTTGTTCCCTCATTTTGACAATTATTTCTTGATTTTCACAGGAATTCTTCATTTTCTGTCATGGCTCCTATCCTCTGGAATTCTTTACCTAACTATCACCTTCACATCAGCACAGTGGTCCAGTGCTGCTTTCACTGTCTAAGAATGATCATATCTCTCTCCAAATTGCTTGAGCCCTCCTCTCTGAATACCCTGATCCACTCACTCGTGATCTCCTGCATAGACTACTGCAATGCCCTCTACAAAGGCATAACAAGAGAAATAAGACGCCTCCAGATAGTACAGAATACTGCAATAAAAATCATATTTAACGCATAGAAATATGATCACAATCGCTTATCCTTGGACTAATAGACTACTGCAACATACTATACCTCCCATGCCCAGCGACCATGATAAAACAATTACAAACAATACAAAATACAGCCCTGAGACTCATCTACTCACTAAAAAAAATATGACCATATCACAGAAGCATACCATGACTCTCACTGGTTCCCTATACAAGCAAGAGTACACTTCAAATTCTACTGCCTACTCTTCAAGGCCATTAACGGAGAAAGTCCAACCTACTGGAATAACCAACTAACTCAATCCTCTTCAACCAGGCACAAGAGAACCCACTCACTATTCACCCACCCATCATCCAAAAATGACAAACAAAAAAAGCTATATGGCAACTTAATAGCCTCCAAAGCAGTAAAACTGGACAGACAAATCACTATTCTGTTATCATCAACCACAAACTACAAAACCTTCAAGAAAGATATTAATACCATACTCTTCAAAAAATACATAAAACCCATCTAGCACGACCAGTCCCTATCTTACCCCCTCCAACCTTCTCTATACCCTTAATACACTCTAATGTGCTTCTAACTACCCAACAAAGTCCAAAATGCTACTATTTTACCCAATACTTATCACCTTAAGATCTAGACCTCTCTTTGGTAATTTTTATTACCCAACATTTATCACCTTAAGATCTCGACAACTCTTTGGTACTTCTTAAGTAAATATTATACCATGCATGTAGACTTATGACCCCCAAGGAACCACCGAATAAAGAAGATGGGGATCATCGTGGGAGACTCCATCGTACGGCATGTGGACAGCTATACCGCAGGAGGGAGAAAGGATAAAATCGTCACCTGCCTGTCGGAAGCAAGAATGAAGGATGTGGCCAACAGGATCTCCAGGATCATAGACAGCGCAGGGGGAGAGGACACTGCTGTGTTTATCCACGTGGGAACCAACGATGTGAGCAGACGGAAGTATGACAGGGAAGAAATGAAGGGCCAGCTCCGCTCACTCGGAAGAATACTGAAGATCAAGGAGGTGAAGGTGGCCTTCTCCGAGATCCTCCTGGTACCAAGAGCGGATGGAAGGATGCAAGGGGAACTGCAAGCGATCAACGCCTGAATGAGACGATGGTGTGAAGAGGAAGGCTTTGGCTTCATGCGCAACTGGACAACATTCTGGAAAAGAAGCAAGTACGGACAGACTGCACCTCAATGAGGAAGGAGCAAAAGTATTGGCAGGCAACATCAAGAAGGCCATCGAGAAGACTTTAAACTAAAGAACAGGGGAAAGCCGACAGTCGACCACCGGTCGATGGTCCAGGCGACAGGATGTCCCAAAGAAGGAACTACGGACAACTACTCAGACACAGAAGGGGACGACCACAAAGCATATAAGAGAGACAATACAGGAGCAAGAAAGGATACCGTGAAGGAACCAGGGGAGACTGCTAAGCTTAAAGAGTCCAAGAAGGCAACACAAAGGGAACTCAAATGTATGTATACAAATGCTAGAAGTTTGAGAAACAAAATGGGAGAATTAGAAGCAATAGCAAAGAACGACGAACTGGAAATCATTGGCATATACTTGGATTTTCAGAAGGCGTTCGACAAAGTTCCACATGCAAGACTCCTCAGGAAACTGCAGGGCTATGGAATAGAAGGAGATGTACTGTACTAAGATGGATAGGCAAATGGCTGGAGAACAGAAGGCAGAGAACGGGCATAAATGGGAAGTTCTCGGACTGGGAAAATGTGACTAGCGGTGTGCCCCAGGGCTCGGTACTTGGGCCCATCTTATTTAATATTTTCATCAATGACCTAGAGGATGGAACATCCAGTGAGATCATCAAGTTTGCAGATGACACAAAGCTATACCGGGCCATCAAATCACCTAAGGACAGTGAGGAATTCCAGAGTGACTTGAGCCGATTGGAGAATTGGGCAGATAAATGGCAGATGAAGTTTAATGTGGAAAAATGCAAAGTGATGCACTTAGGCAGAAAAAATAATGAACACAAGTATAGTATGTCAGGTGCAACTCTGGGAAAAACTGAACAGGAAAAGGACCTGGGAGTATTAATCAATAGGATACTGAAGCCGTCGGCGCAATGTGCAACGGCAGCGAAGATCGCGAATAGAATGCTAGGCATGATAAAGAAGGGAATCACGAGTAGATCAGAGAAAGTTATAATGCCGCTTTATAGAGCGATGGTCAGACCGCACTTGGAATACTGCGTCCAGCATTGGTCTCCATACCTAAAGAAGGATATAAAACTGCTAGAGAGGGTGCAGAGAAGAGCAACAAAGATGGTGAAAGGTATGGAGAACCTGGATTACGAGGAAAGACTTAAGAGACTGGGGTTGTTCTCCCTAGAGAAAAGGAGACTGCGAGAGGATATGATCGAGACTTTCAAAATACTGAAAGGAATCGACAAAATAGAGCAGGAAAAAACATTATTTACAATGTCCAATGTGGCACAGACAAGAGGACATGGGCTGAAGCTAAGGGGGGACAAGTTCAGGACAAATATCAGGAAGTTCTGCTTCATGCAACGAGTGGTGGACACCTGGAATGTTCTCCCAGAAGAGGCAATTGCGGAATCCACCGTTCTAGGATTTAAGGGTAAGTTAGATGTACATCTCCTTATGAGTAGCATGAAGTGACATGGGTAACGGTAAGCTAGATGCACTTCTCTTTACGAGAAGCTTAGAGCGATATGGGGACTAAAACTATGCCAGGGTACACCTGGCGGGGCCACCACGTGTGCGGATCGCCGGACTTGATGTACCTAGGGTCTGTTCCGGAGATGGCGCTTCTCATGTTCTTATAACTAGACAATATCATTAGTATCTCCCCAATATAAAATGATATATTCCATGTATTATAAAAGAAGGAAGAAAGACCAAATGGCAAACAGAGTGGTTAATGAGTGAGGCAAAGGAAGTTAGAGCCAAAAGAGAATCCTTCAGAAAGTCAAAGAAGGATCTGACTGAAAATCATAAACAGCATAAGGAATGGCAAGTCAAATGTGCTGGAAGCAAACACACACAGTAAAAACTTTTTTAGGTATATTAAAAGCAAGAAAACTGAAAGAGAATCAGTTAAACCACTAGATGACCAAGGAATAAAAGGGGCTTTCAGGGAAGACAAAGCCATAGCAGAGAGATTAGATGAATTCTTTACTTCGGTCTTCACCACGTAAGATGTAGGGGAGTTACCAGTGCCAGAAATGATATTCAATTCTGATGAATCAGAGAAACTCAAACAAATCTCTGTAACACTGGAAGATGTTTTGGGTCAATTTAACAAATTGAACATTAGCAAATCACCTGGATTGGATGGTATACATCTCAGAGTGCTGATAGGATTGAAAAATGAACTTGCAGAGCTATTGTTAGTAATTTTTAATTTTTCTCTAAAATCCAGCATAGTCCCAGAAGACTGGAGGGTGGCCAACATGATGTCTTTTTTAAAAAGGGTTCCAGAGGTGATCCAGGAAATTATAGACCAGTGAGTCTGACATCAGTGAAGGCAAAATAATTTATACTATTATAAAAAAAACAATGACAGAACATGTATATAAGCATGGATTAATGAGAGAAAGCCAACATGGATTTAGTCAAGGAAAATCTTGCCTCACCAATTTACTACATTTCTTTGAAGGGATGAAAGAACATATGGATAAAGGTGAGCCAGTTGATATTGTGTATTTGGATTTTCAAAAGGCATTTGACAAAGTACCTCATGAAAGAATTCTGAGGAAATTAGAGAGTCATGGGATAGGAGATAATGTCCTACTATGGATTAAGAACTGGTTGAAAGACAGAAAACAGAGAGTAGGTTTAAATGGTCAATATGTTAGCGAAGGGATTTTAAAATTGCTACGAGTTCAATTTGTGAACCAGCATAAGTTAAAGGTTGCTAAAATCTCTATAAAAACAGTTTTTAATAAAATTTACCCAAAATTTTTTTCAATAAAAACAGCTTAAAATTATTAAAATGAAAATAAAAGTCATATAAAGATAAATAGGAATAAACACTAAGGGTCTCATAATCGAAAGAGAAAATCATCCAAAAACCGGCCTAAGTCGGCACTTGGATGAACATTTCTCAAAAACGTTCAAGCGCCGATAATAAAAACTGGTTTTGGACGTATTTCTAAACGACCTAGGACTTCATAGTGCCGCTGAACGACCAAAGCTAAACGGGGCATTTCGGGAGGCGTGTCAAGGGTGGGAGTTGGACGGGATGTGGGCTGGCTTAGACTTAGTCATACAGCATTTATAATCGAAAGTTATACAACAGAGTCTAGACAGAACTTGGACGTTGTGACTTAGACCATGTAAAACATGGTCTCAGTCACAAAAACCCACTTAAAGTCACCAGATAAGCACTGCAAACACATAAACCAGACCCCCACACACTACCCCAGTGATCACCAACACCTCCCCACCCCCATAAAAATTTTAATCATAACTTTAAAATTCAGCCTCCTGGCATAGGAAAGCCTTGTCGTCCAGCCCGAGGCAGCTTAAGTCATCTTGGGGGTGGATTAGGGACTCATGGAGAGGAGAACCCATGCCCATAAGCCCCTGTAATCACTGCATTGATCATTAAACTTGTGCACTCCTCTATACACCCCCAAAACCCTTTTGTACTGGCATATAAGTGGCTCCTGCAGCCACAAGGGCTATTGGGGTGGTAGATAAGTGGGTCTAGGGGATGCTGGAAGTGGTTTGGGGGACTCATCATGACCTATAAGGGAGCTGTAGGGAGGAGAAGACATGGCACCCTTTTTGTGAAGTTCACAGCAGTACCCTGCAAGGTACCCCACTATTTAGGTGGCATGTCTGGGTGTGCAGACCCCTCCCACGTCCAACAGGGCTTGGTCTAGGCGTTTTGGACTTGGACGGAAAGTTGGACGAAAATGTGATATAAAAATAGACGATTTAGTGGCTTGGATGATTAGATTGGCAGGATGTATAATTAGATGATTTTCGAAACGAAAAAAAAGTTGGACGTATCTTTCAAAAATGTGTCTTAAGCTGTTTTTTACTTTGGACAACTTGCGAGATGGACGTAAACGGACTTAAACGTCCCTTTTGATTATGCCCCTCCATGTTTTTTAGGAAAGAATATAGTAAGCACTGAGAAGTGGGTGTTAGGAAGTAACATTGCACATTTGTTAGAGTCAATAAAGTTTGGAGGTTTTTCAGTTCAAAACAAGGCAACTGTAACCAGTGGCCATCTTACATTGAGCAGATAAGAATAACTGCCGGTTTAAAATAAGTAATTTTCTCATAGAAATAGCACCTTATTAATAGCTTTCATACACCGGATATGTAATGTTTTACTTTCTGTTTTGTTTTATTTAGCTTGTCTTGTCCGGATCCCTGACGCAACGGACAGCTGACTAAAAAGCATTAAATGTTCTAACATAGGCTAAAATCCAGTATGGAAACTAAAAGCTAAGTATTGAATTGCTATACTAATTTGAAGAACTTAAAAGTTAAAAAAGAAAAAAATATAAGTCATAGAGCAATTGGTAGGGGGAGGTTATAACCAATGATGTTATTCCTACTATGGTTTGCAAGCTAAGTTAAAATAACAAGCAGCAAACAGGGACCTAAGGTTTTTCTTCCATTACTATAAATACACTGCTACATCTATGTCTAAGCTACTATATGGCACAAATATAAATATATAAGAATATTTTATTGCAGTGAGTATTTTGATAGAATGTTAAATAGTGGGGTTCCCCAAGGGTCTGTGCTGGGACCGCTACTGTTTAACATATTTATCAATGATCTAGAGATGGAAATAACTACTGAGATAATTAAATTTGCTAATGACACAAAATTGTTAGATTGCAAGAGGATTGTGAAACATTGCAAGAGAACCTTGAGAGACTGGGCATCAAAATGCAGATGAAGTTTATTTAATGTGAACAAGTGCAAAGTGATGCATGTGGGAAAGAGGTACCTAAACTATATCTATGTGATATAGGGTTCTATGTTAGGAGTCACTGTCCATGAAAAGGATCTAGGTGTCATTATTGAGGATACATAGAAATCCTCAGCTCAATGTGCGACAGCTAAGAAAGCATATAGAATACTAGGAATTATCAGGAAAGGAATAAAAAACAAAGATGAAAATGTCATAATGCCCTCATATAACTCTATGATATAGCTATAGTTTGAATACAGTGTGCAATTCTGGTCACCGTATCTCACAAAAGATGCAGCGGAATTAGGAAAGGTGCAGGAAAGGGTGACGAAAATGATAAAAGGGATGGGATGACTTCCCTATGAGGAAAGGCTAAAGCAATTAGGCTCTTCAGCTTGGAGAAGAGATAGCTCAGGGGTGATATGGCAGAGGTCTATAAAATACTGAGTGGAATAGAAAGGATAGATGTGAATTGCTTGTTTACTCTTTCCAAAAATGCTAGGACTAGGGTGCATGCGATGAAGCTATTAAGTAGTAGATTTAAAACAAATTGGAGAAAATATTTATTCACACAACATGTAATTAAATTCTGGAATTCATTGCCAGAGAATGTGGTGAAATCAGTTAACTTAGCAGAGTTTGAAAAAAGTTTGGATAATTTCCTAAAAGAGAAGTCCATAGACCATTATTGAGATGGCTTGGGGAAATCCACTGCTTATTCCTTGGATAAATAGTATAAAATCTGTTTTACTACTTGGGATCTAGCTAGGTACTTGGGACCTGGGTTGGCCACTGTTGGAAACAGGGTGCTGGGCTTGATGGACCTTTGGTCTGTCCCAGTATGGCAATTCTTATGTTCTTATGAAACAGGAGAACCATCCAACACAGTTTTATTCAAAAATACAATACAAGTTTTTTTGCTCAGCAGCCTTCATCAGGGGTCCTTTGCGATGATACAATAAAGGAATGATTGTTGCATACAAAGGTTGACGAGAATGATTTTATAGATGAGATGGTTGTTAGTTGGCATAATAGTTTGACTAATGCGTTGAATGTTGTTGCACCTGAAAAGTTAGTTGTGCTGAAAGGGCAATACAAGTCGTGTCCATGGAGATCTGAAGCAATAGTACAGGTTAGAAGTGAAGTTAGAAAGGCGGAGCACCTATGGCACAAGACAAAAGATAGTGAAGATTATGATGCCTTTAAAATCCGTCTCACAGAATAACTATTTGTGTGATAATGAAAGGAACCAATATTATAAGGAACGAGTTACTCAGGCTTTGAATAGACCAAAAGAACTATTTAATACAGTTAATTATCTAATCAATGAACATGATGGCTCAGTTGACAATTTTGATTTAGATGTGAAAAAGTTAGCACAGTTTTTAGTGAATAGAATGGGGGGAACTCCACAATTTCTAGATGATTTAGGTTCACATTTGGTAGAGAATGTGGTAAATGAGGAATGGTTTAAGTTTGATAGTGTAGATGAATCTGAAGTTCATAAAGTTATCTTTGATTGTACACCTACTCAAGCAATACAAAATCCTTGTTCTTCAATTGTCATTAAGCAAATGGCTAACAAGGTTACTCCAGTAATCACTAAAATTGTAAACAAATCACTAGAAAAAGGGATCTTTCCAGGGGTCTGTTAGCAATCTACTATTAAACCAGTTTTAAAGCGGAAAAATCTAGAAACAAGTATTCTGAAGAATTATCTGCCTATCTCTATTGTACCCTTCCTCAGAAAGTTTTTAGAAAAAATTGTTTGTTCACACTTAGACAATTTTGTATATGAGATTGATTGTTTAAACTCCAATCAATTTAATTTCAGGAAGAATCATAGTGTTGAATTACTTTTGATCTCCTTGATTGATACTCTGCAATTAGGGATGGATCAACGCAAGACATTTTGTCTTGTGTCTTTAGACATTATCTAGAACATTTGATTCTGTGGATCTCCATAAATTGTTGTGCAGATTGTATAATCTTGGAACGAATGATGTTGTTTTTAATTGGTTTAAAACTTACCTATTAGGGCGTTCCTTTCAAATAAGGAATGGATCTAAGATTTCAGGGGTATATTCGGCCAGGACAGGAGTGCCACAGGGCTTGGCGCTCTCTGCCCTATTATTTAACATCTATATGGCTGCTATGGGTAACCTATTTGAGTCCTTGGGAGTTGAATACCGAATATATGCAGATTAAATTATTTTTTTCTTCCCAATAGGTGTTGGGGATGATAATGTTGAACAATCATTGTCTGTATACATGTGTCAGATTGAGAAGTGGATGGGAGAACAAGGCTTGAATCTAAATGTAGATAAAACTGAAATAATGTTTGTCGGGAAGTCAGATTATCAGTGGCCTATCAAGGTGGTAAAACCAGAGGACATAATTTGAGGTTGAGGGGTGGTAGATTCAGGGGCAATGTTAGGAAATTCTACTTTACGGAGAGGGTGGTGGATGCCTGGAATGCGCTCCCGAGAGAGGTGGTGGAGAGTTCAAAGAAGCGTGGGATGAACACAGAAGATTTAGAATCAGAAAATAATATTAAAGATTGAACTAGGCCAGTTACTGGGCAGACTTGTACGGTCTGTGTCTGTGTATGGCCGTTTGGAGGAGGATGGGCAGGGGAGGGCTTCAATGGCTGGGAGGGTGTAGATGGGCTGGAGTAAGTCTTAACAGAGATTTCGGCAGTTGGAACCCAAGCACAGTACCAGGTAAAGCTTTGGATTCTCGCCCAGAAATAGCTAAGAAAAAAAAAAAAAAATTTAAATTCAATCAGGTTGGGCAGACTGGATGGACCATTCGGGTCTTTATCTGCCGTCATCTACTATATAGGTTATCGATGATGCTCTTTCCGTGCACGAATCATTGACTATCTTAGGTGTAAGACTTGACTCAGGCCTAACAATGAATTTGCAAGTAACTAAGACCATTCAGGCATGCTTTGCATAAATGCACTTGTTGCATAGATTGAAACCAATGCTTGCATCATTTGATTTTCGAACTGTTGTTCAGGCCATGGTCTTGTCACGGCTTGATTATTGCAATGCTCTATATCTCGGAATAACAAAAGCAAGATTTAGAGCATTGCAGGTTATACAAAATGCAGCAGCATGTTTGATAATGGGTGTGTCTAAATATGACCATATTTCATCATATCTCAAAAAACTCCATTGGTTTCTGGTCGCCTTCAGAGTCCAATATAAAACAGTGATGATTTGTCATCAATTCTTGTATGGCAATATTCCAGAAATGCTTAAAAGTAACATATTCAGCTATATACCAATGAGATATCTGCTTTCTGAGAGTTTGGCCTTACTGAAGATGTCCGTTAATACAAGACTTGAGACAGGTAAAAAGACTTTCTGTTGTGCAGGAGTTAAGTTATGGAACTCCTTAGTGGGTCAGATATGAAACTGCTGTGAAAAGGTAGGTTTAGAAAATTACTAAAGACACAGCTTTTCGTAGATGCCTTTTTTTAAATTATCTCCGTTAAAAATGATGAATTATCTAAAAGTCCTGCTATTCACTCTATTGTATTTTCTTAAGGATTGTATGTAATTTTACTTTTAGATGACTTCAACCTGGACACGGGGGCAAAACATCGATCCAGAACGATGGCCATGCCACTGAACTTCCAAAAAGGGAATTACGAAGGAATGAGACTCATGGTGAGGAAGAAGATTAAGAAGAGGATAAGCACTGTAAAAATGCTAGAGCAAGCATGGTCCCTTTTTAAGGACACAGTCACTGAGGCACAAAATATATATATATATCGCGTATCAACAAGGGATCCAAGAGGAAAAAGAACAAGGAACCAGCGTGGCTCACTGTAAGGGTGAAGGAAGAGATCATAAGAACATAAGAACATCCACTGCTGGGTCAGACCAGTGGTCCATCGCACCCAGCAGTCCACTCACGCAGCAGCCCTCATGTCAAAGACCAGTGCCCAAACCGAGACCAGCCCTACCTGTGTTCGTTCTGGTTCAGCAGGAACTTGCCCAAACTTGTCTTGAATCCCTGGAGGGTGTTTTCCCTTATAACAGACTCCAGAAGAGTGGTGGAAAACTGGAACGCTCTTCCGGAGGATGTTATAGGGGAAAACACCCTCCAGGGATTCAAGATAAAGTTAGACAAGTTCCTGCTGAACCAGAACGTACGCAGGTAGGGCTGGTCTCGGTTTGGGCACTGGTCTTTGACCTAAGGGCCGCCGCGAGAGCGGACTGCTGGGCACGATGGACCACTAGTCTGACCCAGCAGCAGTAATTCTTATGTTATCTTGTCGTCATTTTACACTATATATATAAACCATGTAAACCGTTTAGTTTTAGAAGGTATATAAATTTTTTTTAATAAATAAATATTAGCAGCTTTTGTGAAGAATCACAATTGTTTTGAAACATTGCCAGAGGAGGTGATAAGAGCGGATAGCATAGCTGGTTTTAAGAAAGGTTTGGACAAGTTCCTGGAGGAAAAGTCCATAGTCTGTTATTGATAAAGACATGGGGGAAGCCACTGCTTGCCCTGTATTGATGGCATAGAATATTGCTACACCTTGGGTTTTGGCCAGGTACTAGTGACCTGAATTGGCCACCGTGAGAACGGGCTACTGGGCTTGATAGACCATTGGTCTGACCCAATAAGGCTATTCTTATTTGTCTTTTAAGTCATTAGCAACAGCAACAATTGACCCCTGATGAAGGCTGCCTATGCAAATGTAGCTCTCTTCTGCAGCATTCTAGGTATTTCGATAGAGATCATCCATCATTTTTTTTTTTAGGACATAGTCTCTATTATCTGTGGAGCAGATAACAAAGATGATATATGAGTATAATAAGGAGACAAAGGTGAAGCACATTGTTGCTGGCCTTTGCAGAAATTTCTGTGTTCCTCCTTCTCCACTTCTGAAACTAACATTAGAAGCATATTAAGAGAACAGACAGATCTCATGATAGGTAATAATAATAATAATAATAAATTTATTTTTGTATACCGCAGTACCATAACAGTTCAGAGCGGTTAACAGAGTAAGAGACTGTACATATACAGTGATGTTACAAATAAGTCAATCAACTTAGCTTAGCAAGTCAGGAGTAGTCAGGAAATTCGGAGGTATGTCGGAGATACAAGGCAGGGTTACAAGGCGGGGAGGGAGTCAGAGAAATTTGTCAAAGAGATAGGATTTGATTGATTTCCTGAAGGTTTGGTAGGAGGGTGAGCTAGAGATGAAAGTGGTAAGACATTTATTCCATTTATTACGAGTGCGGGTGAGGCCTGAATGTTCAAAGTGATCCAATAGGTAGATTGGAGACGAGCCTGTTAAGGTTTTGAAGCAGAGGCAAGCAAATTTGAAGTTGATCCTTGCCTCCATCGGCAGCCAGTGCAGTTTTTTGTAATAAGGGCTTACATGATCTGATTTTTTGAGGTTGTAGATGAGGCACACGGCAGCATTCTGAATGATTCTTAGGCGTTTGATGTTTTTTTTTAAAGGATCCTAGGTATATAATATTGCAGTAGTCCAGGATGCTTAAGATTAGTGATTGAACCAGAAGTCGGAAGGAGAGGAAGTCGAAATAGTGTTTGATGGTGTGAAGTTTCCAGAGGGTACCAAAACATTTTTTAACATGAGCATTGGTATGGACTTCGAAAGTCAGGCAGCGGTCTAGGATGACTCCAAGGATTTTGATAGTGGGGTTAATTGGATAGTCTAACCCATTTAATTTCAAGGAGGTATTTGTTAGCTTGTTGGTGCGACTAGCCAGGAAAATTTTGGTTTTTTCTGGGTTCAGTTTTAATTTGAATAGTGTGGTCCATTGTTCTATCTTGGTGAGGACAGAGGAGGTGAATTGTTCAGTCTCTTGAGTAAGAGAGGATATGGGAATGATAATAGTGATGTCATCTGTGCATATATGTGATTTCAGTTTTAGGTCAGATAACATATGACCCAACGAAGCCATGTAGACATTGAATAGAGAAGGGGAATAGAGGAGAGCCCTGAGGTACTCCGCAGGAATTGTGCCAGGACTGGGAGAAGGTTCCGTTACAGTGAACTTGGTAAGTGTGGTTTTTTAGGAAGCCTGTGAACCAGTTTAGTACCTGTCCGGAGATGCCAATGGAGTCGAGGCATCTGAGTAAAATGTCATGGTCTACCAGGTCAAAGGTACTGCTCAGGTCGAGCTGGAATATCAGGGCGCTTTTTCCCAGTGAAAATAAATGGAGGAGGTAATTAGTCAGAGAAGCTAAGACTGTTTCTGTGCTATGATTTGTGCGGAAGCCAGACTGGGAATCATGAAGAATGTTGAACTTCTCTAGGTAATTCATGAGGTCATGAGTAACTAGACCTTCCATTATTTTTTGGAAGAGTGGTATATTAGTAATAGATCTGTAGTTGGTAACCGAAGAGGTAGGTTCCTTGGGGTTTTTAATAATTGGAGATACAAGGATGTGGCCGAGTTCTGTCGGAAAGTGGCCGGTGGTCAGGCATAGGGAAACCCAGTTGAAGAGTTCTGCTTTAAATGGGGGGGAGCGGATTTCATGATAGAGGGGGGGACAGTTGTCAAGTAAGCAGTTGGATTTTGCATATTTAGAGTAGAGCTTGAGGAATAGGTTCCAGTCTGGGCTTTCGAAGTGATTCCAGGTCATGTCTGCTATTGAACTTTCTTTTCCTATGGTAGGTTGGTTGATTATTGGTTCTGTGCTGGATCTACAAGATATGGTTTCAGATTGTGAATTTTACTGGCAAAATAGTCAGCTAGGATAGTGGCGGAGGGTGGGAGTTCTGAGTTGGAGCGCTTGAGTAAATCAATATTGAACAGAGAGTTAACTATTCTGAAAAGTTCTTTACTATTCAGCGTGGGAGAATTGATTATTTGGGAATAATGTTTACAGCGCTTTTCTTTGATTATTCTTTTATATTCTTTGACTTTTAGTCGCCAATTGAGTCTATCGTTGTCTGTCTCGGATTCATGCCATGTTCTTTCCAGTTTACATACTTCTCATTTTAAAGTTAAAAGGTCAGCGTCAAACCAGCTATCTGAGGGACGAAGTGTTTTCTTGCGAAGTTTCAGTGGTGCGATTTTGTTTAGAACCTGATCGCTGAAGTTATTCCAATCAAGGACGAAATTAGGTTCTAGGCCGGGGTTGGAAATTAGGCTGTAGTGCGACCAGAATTCTGTTAGGTTTAATTGTCCTCTTGACCAAAACATCTTCTTTTTAGGATTGATCCTAGTTTTCCTTTCAGGTTGTTTTTTGATCCAAGCTAATTCAAAGTTACAAAGAGGGTGGTCCGACCAGGGAGGTTTCACCTATGAGACATATATTAGGGGTGATAGGGACATTGGAGAAAAAAGTAATCAAGTTGAGGTGGTGACCTTTCCTGTGGGTTGTAGTCGGGGGAGGCTTGGAGAAACCTAGCGAAGTTAGGAAGGAAAGTAGGTCAGCTACATTGGAATTCTCTTCCTGTTCGAGGTGTAGGTTAACATCACCGGCTAAAAGATTATGGGTGCCGGCTACCGAGTTTGTAAGGAGGAATTCATAGAAGTCATCTTTTGCTAGATTCCATTTGTTAGGGGGCATATAAAATATTGTAACAATCAAGTTGTCTTTATAGTCCATTTTGGATATTTTGCATGTGAGAATTTCCAGGTCGTTGGTTAGTTTAGAGTCAAAAACTTGGAACTCAAAATGGTCTCGTAGGATTATAGCTAGGCCATCACCTCTTTTTGAGTTTCTTGATAGGGAGATGATTTTGTGGTCTGATGGAATTATTTCCCCAATGATTGCATCCTGATCGGAAATTAAGCATGTTTCGGTTAGAAGTAGGATATCTAGGTGGGCTTCTTCTAGCCAGTCTTTGATAAATTGGGCTTTATTCCTGACCGAGCGGATGTTCAGATATGCTCCAGAGAAAATGGATTGTTCCAAAGTAGGCGGGTGCTCAGTATGTTGTAAGTTCTTTAGGGATCGTTTCTTTTGGATGTTGGTCTAGAGGAATGGCGGGAGGCGTTGACAACGGAGATTGGGAAAGGGCCTGTTTCTGTGCAATCATGAAGGAGATGATGGGGGCGGAGAGATTTTTCAGGCCCTGAGATTCTATTCCAAGAAATGTAAGTTGGGATGGGTTCGAGGGCTGAGGTTTTTGAAATCCAATCTCTAGTGCCTAGTAGGTAGAGGAGGAGACAAGCTATGAACTTTCATGTAGGGTTGGTCATATTGGAGCGAGGATAAGGAGAGAGGAAAGGAGAAGAGACTAAGTCTACAGGGCAGAGGAAAGAGTGGTTGTTTAAGAGATAGTACGGACTTAGGCTATCTAAGCATGCAAATGGTTAGGTTGACTGGTCGTGCAGATACTTAACAGTTAGGTAATACCGACTTATATACAGATTTATACAGACTTATATACAGACTTATATGGTTATAAGGAAATAAAGACTTAGGATAACTAAGCATGCAAATAGTTAGGTTGACTGGATATAATAATCCAGTTGCAAATAATTATCAGTTTGGTAATACAGGCTTATATGTAGATTTAGATGCTTATAAGGTAATACAGACTTAGGATATCTAAGCGTGCAGATAGGTTGACTGGTCATGCAAATACTTATCAGTTTGGCCTGTGGAGAGGCTTCTGAAGCTCCGCTCAGACGCTACGCAAAGGCGTGTGCTAAGGCGCACGCGCCTTTGCCATACGCCTTAGCCGGTGCACCAAATGGCTGCGCGCCGTTGCTGCAGCTGAATTTAATGGGCTCCCTGCAGGGTCGGGGGAGGGGCGGAGTTGGACTCAAACGCCCTGCTGGAGCTGGTCTCGTGCAGTATCGGTGCGGGAAGGAGGCTTCCCGTTGCCGCAGCTGAATTTAATGGGCTCCCCACAGGATCGGGGGAGGGGCAGAGCTGGACTCAAATGCCGTGCTGGAAATGGTCTCAGGCAGTATTGGTGTGGGAAGGAGGCTTCCTGTTGCCGCAGCTGAATTTAATGGGCTCCCCGCAGGATCAGGGGAGGGGTGGAGCTGGACTCAAATGCCCTGCTGGAGTTGGTCTCGTGCAGTATTGGTGCGGGAAGGAGGCTTCCCGTTGCCGCAGCTGAATTTAATGGGCTCCCTGCAGGATCGGGGGAGGGGCGGAGCTGGACTCAAACGCCCTGCTGGAGCTGGTCTCGTGCAGTATCGGTGCGAGAAGGAGGCTTCCCGTTGCCGCAGCTGAATTTAATGGGCTCCCCACAGGATCGGGAGAGGGGCAGAGCTGGACTCAAATGCCGGGCTGGAAATGGTCTCATGCAGTATTGGTTCGGGAAGGAGGCTTCCTGTTGCCGCAGCTGAATTTAATGGGCTCCCCGCAGGATCGGGGGAGGGGCGGAGCTGGACTCAAACGCCTTGCTGGAGCTGATCTCTATTTTCAAAGCATATGGATGTATCAAAATGCCCAAATGGACATTCATATGCTTGAAATGTTCAAATTCCCATTTTGAAAGGCAGAAAAGGGACATCCAACACTGCAGTACATCCAACTAGCAAAGAGGGTGAAGGGAGGGGATGTTGTGGGCATGTTTTGGGCGGGACTAAGAAGGGTCCAAAATCAGAAGGTCCAACAGTAATTATCAAATTGGCAGAAACATCCAAGTCTAAAAAGTACATTTAGGGTAGAATTCGGATCCCTGGCCACCCCGCCAGCCCACCCAGTTCTGCCCGTGCTCGCCCTGTTTCACCTGAGTCACGCCCCCATTATGCCCCAGCCCCGCCCCCTCAACCCATTCATTTGTTCGGAGCGGTGACAGGAGGGCATCTGCGCATGTTCAGGTGTGTCACGATGATGTCACACGCATGCGCGTAGCATCACCAAGTTGCATGCGAAGATGCCCTCCCAACGTCGCTCCCAGCTGGAAGCTTATCAAAACCTGGACTAAGTTCCAGATTCTGAAAAGCTGTCTGGACACCCGGACAGGTCCTTTAAAAAGAGAACATTGTCAGTTAAATTGGACATCTGGTAAACCTAAAGTAGTACACTTCTCCCTCCAAATCCGTGGTTTCAGTATCCATAGATTCGGTTATTCACGATTTTTTGGGGGGAAGAAGAAACGCTGAATTCCAGACCTCCCTGGACCTTACCTGGTGGTCTAGCGGGCTTTTGGGGCAGGAGCGATCTTCCTATGCTCCTGCCCCGTGCAGATCACGCATACAAAATGGCTGTGGTGAGTTCCCGTCATAGTCTCGAGAGACTACGGGAACTCACCGCAGCCATTTTGTATGCGTGATCTGCACGGGGCAGGAGCGTAGGAAGATTACTCCTGCCCCAAAAGCCTGCTAGACCACCAGGTAAGGTCCGGGATGCCAGGGAGAAGGCGCGGATGGGTCAGAGCCGACCCAAAAGTTATTTGCAAATTTTCAATATTTGCGGGCCGGCTCTGCTCTTAACCCCTGGAATATTGAGGGAGAAGGGTATTGAAGCTATGTTAATAAACATTTATAAATAGAAAATGGAAATAAGGTGATCCTTTTTGTTGGACTAATTTTAATACATTTTTAACTAATTCAGAGACCAAAACCCCCTTCCTCAGGTCAGGACAGGGATACTGTAACAGCAGTATACTTTCCTGACCTGAAGAAAGAGGTTTTGAGAAATATATTAGAGAAATATATTGAGAAGTATATTAACCCAGTAAAATGGCGGATGTTAAATTTTCTTCTTGCCGTGCCCCATGCCTCCTAACCAAGGTCTCTTCCTCTAGTTCAGTGGCTAGAACTCTTCAAGTTCTGCAGCTGGTGGAAGCTCAGAAAATGCCGCTATCTGCGGAGCTTTGAGATTACTGGCTGCCAGAATGGAGTAAGTGTTCTTCAACTGATAGGGTTTTAGGATCCCCACCACCCACAGCAAGGGAAATGGCTAATTTTGGGTGGAGCTGGGCCTGGGATCCTTGTATGTTCAGTACAGGGAAAAGTGCATATCTGTTTTTGTAATACTTGTTGAGTTTAATTTCTTGGGATTCCCAGTTCAATATCTATTTCTGATCCTTTGGTAAACGTCTGTCTGTATTATGCGTGTAAATAACACATTTAAAGTTGGGTGTGTAGTTGTAATAGGAGGTAGGGATATCAGGGGGGGTTCATAGAGGAGAGGGAAGCAGGGGCCCCCTGCTTAATTTCTGTCCTGGGCCCCAGCATGTCTAAAACCAGCCCTGATTGCAAGAGCATATGAAGTTTTAATCTCTTTAAAGTAAAAGGCAGGTACTACAGTATATTTTCATGCAACTCAAAACTGACATAACTCTAGGTTTCTGTTACATTTTTCTAATTGGTAACAAGATCTATTATATTCATGAAAGCCTTTCTATTTAGTTGTTATCATAACATCAAGTTGAAATACTGTTTTTCCTCAGTTGGTTAAACCACATTACAGCAGCTAGAGTAGGAGTGTCAAGAATTAGGTTAAGGAATAGCAATTCACAATCAGCAGAATGAATAGAACAATTCACACTGCTGTACACAGATATAAAGGTTAAATGCAACCACATGAAAAAGTAATGCTGGAAGCACTTGGGAACAGCTGGGCGAGATGAATAACTCAATTGGATGCCATGTGAAACAAATTAAACAACTGAGTGGTGACCAAGCTGCTTCTGTGACAGACACTTTAATCAGGAAGTCAAAAGCTGATTGACAAGATGAAAAGGTGGATGACATGAAAAATGGAAACAGAAGGAACAACACACGAAAAGGGCACACGGGGTCAACATGCTGACAAAAATAATCAACTACGACAGGCCGTAATCCAATATTCCCGTGCTTGGCATGATGCTAGTTATAAGAGGCCACTTGCCAAGGGAAAAGAAAACTATTGTTTAGAGGAAAATGTGTCTGACTTTCCACAATATACGTTTGCATTTTTCCTGCTTATTTATTTCCTTTTTTAAGAGAATGGAGAGACATGGTATAGAAGTGGTGACAAGACTTCTAGAATTTGGCCACTGTTTGCAAATTTAAAGGAAAGTGCTTTTGATTATGGTAGGTCACTTTCTTTCATGAGGTGTCGCCAACATGATGAGCCTGGTTTTATAATAGAACACCTATGTGAGAAATCCAAAAAGTTGCCTATTTTTAACTTGTTTTATAAAGGCTACATTTAAAAAAAATATATTTCCAATAAATCGCACAGATATTTCCATATCAATTTAAGAAATTCTTTAATCAGTGGAGAGAAGTATCTTCTGATTTCTAGAATAATCATATTTAAAGAAAAGACTAGTTCCCAATACAAGAAACTTCCTTTGTTGCCTCAATGCCTTCCAAAATTATAATCGTCTATCTAGAAACTCTTCATGTACATCACTAAATATATCACTTAAAAACAATTTCTACAATGAGTTCAATGTTTTTTTCTCATCTCAGTGCTTACAGTATATTATTTTTTTAAGGTATTTATAGATCACCTATCAAGGTTATCTAAGTGGTTTACAATCATTTGCCCTGCTCAAGCATTTGCCCTGTCTCTTCTAGTGGGCCCTCAATCTTTCTAACGTACCTGGGGCAATGCAGGATTGAGTGACTTGCCCAGGGTCACAAGGAGCAATGCAGGAATTGAACCTACAACCTCAGGGGGGCTGAGGCTATAGTTCTAACCACTAGGCCACTCATTCCTGGTAACAGCTGAGTGTCAGGGTTTCAACAAGCACTCATTCATTCTGCAATACAAAAAAACAGACTTGTCTACCAGTACTCCCAAGTCTCTTTCCTGGGGGGGTCTCTCCGAGTACTGCACCGGACATCCTGTATTCGTGTATGAGATTTTTGTTACCGACATGCATCACCTTACACTTATCCATGTTAAACCTCATTTACCATGACGGGGCACATTTTTCGAGCGTGTTTATGTCATGTTGCAGGTCTTCGCAATCCTTCTATGTCTTCACTACTCTGAATAACTTTGTATTGTCTGCAAATTTGATCACCTCGCTCGTCATACAAATTTCCAGGTCGTTTATAAATATGTTGAAGAGCACGAGTCCAAGCACCGAGCTCTGAGGCACTCCACTCATGATGCTTTTCCAGTCCAAGTATTGTCCATTTACCCCCACTCTCTGTTTTCTAGCTGCCAACCAGTTTTTAATCCATGTGAGTATTTCACCCTCGATTCCATGGCTTGCAATTTTTCGAGGTAATCATTCATGCGGGACCTTGGAAGAACAGTAAGTTTGTCAAGCAAGATCTTCCTTTGCTGAAGCCGTGCTGACTGGTCCTCATCAAATCGTGTCTGTCAAGGTGATCAATAATGCGGTCCTTTATCAGCGCCTCTACTATATTCTAAACTTTTCATGGAAATAAAAACCTTGGAAAAATTCTACTCGCGTTTTCTAAGGCTTTCATGGGTTTTACCACCAAGTTTGACTGTAAGATTATAAGAGTATAATAAGTTTAAAAAATATAAATATAGAAAAGAAAATATATTTAAGGAAACAATCATTGATAACTCTCTAATCAAATCCACAATAAGAAGATATGTTGTGCATATTTGCCTTGAATTGTTTGTTTGTATTATAATGTTGTGTATGTTTTGTTCTCCACCTTGTTTTAAGGTGGATTATAAATTGTAATAAATCTAGATAAAATAACTCAGAATTTAGCAATGGCCACTTAGAAAAGCAGTGCCAATTGTGTATCATTCGTGTGATGGTGCTGTTTAGAGAATCACAGCTACATCGAAGGTATACACCAGAAATGTTGGCCAGGGTTTTACAGGCCTATGGCCTAGATTCATTAAACTCATCTTTCCAATCTGATCTGTGGGCAATCCGTGGCCAAGTCTCCCCAGGCGACCGATTCACTACAAGTCATCATGCAAATTAATTCGATCGGAGGCACGCCCTACAGCGACCTCACGGATCACTGCAGGGCAATCCTGACACTTCCACAGACCATCTTCTCCGCACAAGCGAGGTCAAAACAAGTGGGGGGTGGGGGGGATTAATGGAACAGAACAGAACATGCTTTAGCCAGAGCAGCCAGGAACAGAACATGCTGTCTGATTTTCCTTAAGAAAAGTGAAGGGATTTGAAACTTCAGTAGTGGAGTCTGGGACCCTAAGATCAGATACACTGCAGGGAAAGGCAGGAAGCAAAGGTTGCCGGTTACTTTCAAGCCTGTGGTTTTAACCCGTGGGTATAAAGCGGGACTCGTACTGCAGGGAAGGGCGGCATAAGAACATAAGACACACCACAGTCTGCATGGCCCAGACACCTCTAATAACCACCCAGCATCTTACTGTTGTCCGTGCTGCCAGAGGTAGTTATTCTGGATATTATAGCAGGTGCTCAAAATAATGTAACTCGATCATGTATAAGACATATGAACACATATGCTATGAAGACAGAAACATATATAGCAACATATGCTAAAAATCTTTATATGGCAATGTTGAAAATAAGGGATCCAATGGTAGGAAGGCCATGAATAGACATGCATTCCTAGATACCATGTTTCTGTTTAAGAAAGCTGCTAACAAATTGCTGTCAGAAATTTAAAATAGAAAAAAGACAGAAGAAACATACAGACAGCATACTCCTTGCTGATGGTCCACTAGGAAAAACTTCAGGATAGTAAAACCAAATATAGAAAATAAGAGAGAGATTTTGAATTTTTCTGTTTACCCTTAGTAACCCAAAATATTAGGAACAAATGTAGATAAAATTGTGTTATTATTTGGATTTGGAATTTGTATGTATTAATTAGCTAATTTCATCAATAAACATTTTATGGTGAAGGGTACCCTCTAGTGCCCAATTAAAAGATAGCAGTTTAAAATTTAAATGAAGATATATCATGAATTAAATCAGTGGTCTCAAACTTGCAGCCCGGGAGCCACATGCAGCCCGCAAGGGTACTATTTTGAGGCCCTTGGTATGTTTATCATAATAACAAAAGTAAAATAAAACACTTTCTTGATCATATGTCTCTTTAGCTATAAATTACAATATTATTATTAAGACTTTGCCAAAAGGAAAGATTTATAAACTATAAAGAGTTTTACATCATGCAAAATTGTCATTTCTTTAATAAGACATTAACTATTTTTTCTGAGGCCCTTCAAGTACCTACAAATCCAAAATGTGGCCCTGCAAAGGGTTTGAGTTTGAGACCACTGAATTAAATAGTATTATCATATCCAGCAAAATGTTTTGTTACCTATCAAAATAAAAATTATTTGCTCTTTGAGCCTAAACAATTTACAGAATTTATAGAGTCGAGAGAAAGGTTGGTAACCATACCTGATGTTATATGATTTGCCAGCTGCTGTAGGAAGATGTATCTTTTGCCGTCTCTTTGTAACAGGTTAATAATTTCCTCAGTGTTTAATTTCTATTCTTTTTTTTTTTTTTTATAAATCTTTATTCATTTTATAGCTTATATCAAGTATAACAACATTGTAAATAACATTTTAACATAAATATATCACTTGAAATTCTACAATTAATCTTATCAAATTAAATTTCTCCCCTTCCCTCCCATCTTTCTATTCTTGATCTCTTATATTGTGGACTAAATAAGAGCTATATTTTCTTTTCTCTAGTATTTATAACTTTATATTTCTTGATCTGTGTAACAAGTTATGTATATGCTTGTAAAATTTAAAATGCAATAAAAAAATTTAAAAAATAAATAAATAGTATTATCATATGAATTGGATTAAACAGTATTATAAGTTTTTTTAAATAAATAAATATTCGATAAACTTACACTGAAATTCTCTACCCTATTTCACATTCCCCATTAATACCCCAGTCCCATCTAACACATTATCATTCATATCGACTATACTCTTTTACCTCTAACCCATTCATTAACTTTCAGCTCCAAGATATAGTGTGAATATCTACAAAATGTTACATTGAACCGCCTTGAACCGCAAGGTAATGGCGTAATAGAAATCACTAATGTAATGTAATTTTCATTCAGCACAAATGGAGAGACATTCTGTAACAAGCCACCTATCAGGTATGTGAGCAGTGCTCAACTACAAAGACCTCAAAACTCTCTACAAAGTGTACTGTATAAGGTGAGAGAATTCACCACGACACTCTGAAAAGAAAATTGTATAGATATTCTCACACATAGGGCCCTCTCCATTGCAATAATACACACAGTGGTGTACCAAGGGGGAGGCGGGGGCGGACAGCCCCGGATGCACGCCCTAGTGGGGTGCACAGCCGTCCGGGTCCAGAATGTCCTGCCCTACTGTGCAAAAGGACCTGCACCTCAGCGCGGCTGCCAGTCCACCCCTTCCGACGTACTTGCTCTGGAGCAGAATCGGCAGCTGCGCTGAGGTACAGGAAGGTCCCACAATGACTACGTCTGCTGGCTTTGCTCCGGAAGAAGTAAGTTACGTCGGAGGGGGTGGACCCAGCTGAAACAGTCATTGTGGGACCTTGCCGTAACTCCCTGCATCTGCCAGGTCCACCCCCTTCAGCGTAACTTACTTCTTCTGGAGCAGAGCCAGCAGACGTAGTCATCGTGGGACCTTCCTGTACCTCAGCGCAACTGCCAACTCTGCTCCAGAGCAAGTATGTCGGAGTAGGATAGACTGGCAGCCGGCAGCTACAGTCATCACGAGACCTTGCTGCATGAAGGGGGCAGGGTGGTATGGCAGGGTGGTGCTGATGGAATTGGTGTGCAGGGAAACGGGAGAGAGGCATAGGGGGAAGGATATTGGATGGAATTGGATTGGAGGGAAAGAAAGGGGGTAGATGCTAATTGAAGAAGGGGGGATGGAGAGAGAAAGGGCAGACATTGGATGGAAGTGCGGATGGGAGAGATAATGAAGCAAATGCAGGAAGGAAATGGGGAGGAAAGAAAGAGGGGAGCAGACACTGGATGGAAGTAGACAGAGGAGAAGGTACTAGATTGAAGGGGTAGAGAAAGAGGTTACATGATGGAAGGAGGGGTTAAATAAAAGGAGGGCACATGATGGGGGAAAAGGATTGAGTTAGTGAAATACTGGCGGGGGTGAGGGAAAGAGGTGACGAACTGTAGGTAGACAATAAAAAAGGAAATTGATGACAGGGTAGTAAGAACGTAATCTAGACAGATGCAGAAAATAAATTGAAAAGGAAAATGAGGGGAAAAAGGGAAAGGGATTGCAGAGGAGAGGGAAGGAGAGGAGAAAGATGCCAGACCAATGGGGGTGAAAGGAGAGATGGAAGGGGGAGGCATATAGTTTCTGGAAGGGGCATAGAAGGATAAAACAATGAAGCTGGTGGTACAATGCGCAGCGGCCTCAAAGAAGGCGAATAGAATGTTGGGCATTATCAAAAAAGTATCACTACCAGAACGAAGGAAGTTATCCTGCCACTGTATCGGAAGATGGTGCGCCCGCATCTGGAGTACTGCATTCAATACTGGTCGCCGTACCTTAAGAAGGATATGGCGATACTCGAGAGGGTCCAGAGAAGAACAACAAGGATGATAAAAGGCATGGAAAACCTTTTATATGATGAAAGGCTAGAGAAGCTGGGGCTCTTTTCCCTGGAAAAGCGGAGACTTAGAGGGGACATGATAGAAACTTATAAGATCATGAAGGGTATGGAGAAGGTAGAGAGGGACAAGTTCTTCAGATTAGCGGGGGCAACAAAAACAAGAGGGCATTCGCAAAAATTGAAAGGAGACAAATTCAAAACAAATGCTAGGAAGTTCTTCTTCACTCAGAGGATGGTGGACACCTGGAATGCGCTACCAGAGGAGGTGGTAGGGCAGAGTACAATTTTGGGTTTCAAAATGGGATTAGATGATTTCCTGAAGGAAAAGGGGATTGAAGGGTTTAGTTAGAGGGTTATCATACAGGATATTAAATGATTAGAGAATAGAATGTTTTAGGTATAAGATCACTTACAGGTCATGGACCTGGGGGGGGGCCGCCGCAGGAGCGGACTGCTGGGCATGATGGACCCTTGGTCTGACTCGGCAGAGGCCATGCTTATGTTCTTATGTTAAGATGCCATATAGGGGCACAGAGACGGCAGACAGTGGATGGAAGGAAGAGAGCAACAAGAAGATGAGGAAAGCAGAAACCAGAGAAGACAAAGGTAGAAAAAACAATTTCTATTTATTTATTTATTTATTGCTTTAGGAGACATGTGTCACTGTTTCTGTGGGGTTGCACTGCATGCAGTCCAGCTTCTTGGTGGTTCAATTTAACCTTTGTCTACGTATTTCTATTTTATCCCCCCTTTTACAAAACAGTACAGCATTTTTTAGCGCCGGACATGGTGGTAACTGCTCTGATGCTCAGAATTCTATGAGAGTCTGAGCTGTTACCACCATGGCTAAAAACCACACCACAGTTTTGTAAAAGGGGGAGGAGTTAGTTTGTGATTACATATTCTATACTAGGCGAAGGTGTGTTCTATGTGTTCGAAAGACATGGTTTTCTGTTAGGATTGACTGCAGGATTGATCTGTACTAGTCTGGCTTGTTTAGTTTTACAATGGTTGTATTGATGTTGTACTGATCACTGCAGTATGTAAGATGCTGCCTTTTCCTAGGAATACTGTGTGACGTTTGGATTGTTACTAAAAATCATGTTTTTCATACAGATGGGAGGGGGTGTCAAAAAAATGATGTGCCCCGGGCGTCACATATGCCTCTGATTCTGAGTTTATAAGGGATAAACTGCATAAGGCTGAATGTTAATTGTGGATAATGCTGTTGTTAGCACTCTAATTATTAATCATAATTTTAAAAAATTAACCGCATACAGCTGACATTCGCTCACCTGCATACACAGTCAGTCTGGCATCTCATCTTCCCTCTCTTCTCCTCTCTCTCAGGACCCAATGTGACTGCTCACCTGTCCCTTCTTTTCCCTCCTCCCGGACCCAATCTTGCTCATCCTACCTTTAATTGCAGTCTTCAGCCCTACAGGCCAATGACAGCCAGAGGGAAAGGACTGGTGCAAGCTGTAGGTAGCCATTCTGTAGGGCTGCTGATGGCTTGCAGGGCTGACAAAGACTGCATTTAAAGGTAGGCCGAGCAGCGTTGGGTCCAGGTGAGGAAGGGAAGGCGATAGAAGCCAGCTGTGCTAGGTCTTGGGGGTGGGGGGGGTAAAAGAGAAAGCAGCTGCATTGGGTCCTAAAGGGAGGAGGAAAGGGAAGCTAGGTACTTTGGGTCCAGGGGGGTGAAAGGGAAAGCAACCATGATGGGAGGTGAGAGTTGGACCTGGGAGATGGAAGCTTATGGAGGAGGAGGAGAGAGAGAGAGAGAGTTGTCCTGAACAGGTGCTGAATGAGGACCTTCTAAGGGGAAGAGAAACCTCTTTGAAATATTTTACCTGCTAGCATTCAGACTTGTGAAAAGGTAAATATGGGCTTCAGTAGGTTATATCATTGTCTTTTTCTTTTAGTTTTTTTAGTTCAATACTCTGCTTTTTCAGCAAAGTAATTATAGGCAACTAGCTGATGACCCGGCGTTGCACGGGTATTTAATTATAGCAATAACACAGTAAAAGGATTGAAATAAAGATACTTTATAGTGGTGAATGAAATTATTTTTTTACAGCTTTATAAAAAGTACAATAATCAAATTATAATGTGAAATATTTGACAAAATGAATACAATACAACTAACACAAAACTTGATTATAAACAACAATTTTAGTTTCACCTCCAGGAGCAAGAACATATAAATTCTTGGGTGAACCCACCCTTGATCAAGCAACATAGAGTTGTCCATGGGAAAAACAGGGGGATCTTAAATCCACTCCACAGTATGTAATAGTCTGTCCCTGTGATTTGTTGATTGTGATAGAGAATGCAAGTCTCACTGGAATTTGCAAGCTCTTAAACTGAAAAGGAAGATCTGTTGGAATAAGTGGCATCCAAAAGTTTCAGTATTGATTTAAACAACTCAATATGTGGAAACTCAGGTTGAAAAGAAACTCCATGTAGTTTGTTCCCGGTTCAGAATGGAACCTGTGTTCCTAGTTCAGGATATGTGAGTACTCATGTAATGTAATAACATTATGAACTGGGGTGCATGAAGGAAACAGTTACAAACACAGTTAGAACATACAAACTCTATATGTATGGTGTCTGTGGTAGAATAGAAACGATGTCCCTAGTGGTTATAGTGTCATAGAAAGTGTTTTATAGTTGGAATTACAGTGAGAATGGCAGCTTTTTACATTTTTTTCCATTGACATGAATGAGTGAAATCTGATTTTCTGTTTGTAGCTCCACCCACGTGTGCAGGTGGGCAGTGAGACCCCCAGAACATATCACCCCAGGTAGTGAGGGATCTGCATACCAAGTTTTGTTCAAATCGGTCAAGCCGGTTTTGAATTACTGTGAGAATGGCAGCTTTTTACATTTTTTCCATTGACATGAATGGGTGAAATCCGATATTATGTTTGTAGCTCCGCCCACTTGTGCAGGTGGGCCGCGAGACCCCCAGAACATATCACCCCAGGTAGTGAGGGATTAGCATACCAAGTTTCGTTCAAATCGGTCAAGCCGTTTTTGCGTGATCGCGGCACATACACACATACATACCTCCGATTTTATATATATAGATAGTGTAGCCTTTGCAGTCTCTGTTAGAGTTTTATACAAAGAGTGTTTTAGACTAGGTTAATATTTTAGGTCAGTGTTTTCCAGCATCTTCAAGCCAAGTACTCTCAAGATCGAAAAATTTTCAACCAAGTACTCTCAAGCTCTGAGCAGCAGAGATTTTGAAATGGACATTTTATTGTTAAACAGTAACTAACTAGGCAACATACATAACAAATACAGATCACTGCAACTGGCATAGAAACCAAGGCATACATGGCATAATCTGTTATATTTCAGTCTCATATAAACTCGCTCCTCGACAGGTGGTGTATCATTCTTACAAACTGGATGAAAATCGACAACGGCACTGAGACAGGGTCTATTTATAAGAATAGGAGAAAAGGAAGCTCTCCACAAAAGTTGCCATTATTAAATAACACAGTTTCATCTTTTCTCTGGGAAAATGAAATATGAAATCTGATTGGTCACTATGGGCAAGTTCTCTCACATACATGCCGCCTGCACTCTGCCACTCTGCCCCCTTTCTCTCACACATACATCCCACCTGACCTTAACCATAAAAACATAAGAACATAAGAATTGCCCCTGCTGGGTCAGACCAGTGGTCCATCGTGCAGTCCGCTCCCGCGGCAGCCCTTAGGCCAAAAGGCCAGTGCCCTCACTGAGTCTAGCCTTACCAGTGTATGTTCTGGTTCAGCAGGACCTTGTCTAACTGTCTTGAATCCCACATACCCTCGGCCACTCTGCCCTCTCTCTCTGAGAACGTGTTGATTTTGCTGTCTCATAAGATTGGGGAGTTACAAGATTAACAGGCTCTTCTTGCGCCTCAATACATATCAGTTACTGTAAAATGTCTAAAGCCCTGTCTGATGTTATAACAAACTATATGAAAAAGTTTTGATATCACTTCAGTAAGGCCAAGACACAATCCTGTCACCGCAAAATACTGCACAAACTTGTGCAAAAAAAGGAGTTTGAACCTTACCATATCATAACAGCACTAAATTCCAAGTCTCAAAGAATAACAATCGTATGTGTGAAAAAATGCACTGTAAATATTACACCAGGTCCTAAAACACTAATACAACACCTAGTGAGAAAACGGAACAATAGGACTGTGGCAAGATTTCTATACAGAAATATTTCAGTTAATAAATTCAGAATAAAATACCTTTTTCTACCTTTGTTGTCTGACTATTTTATTTTTCCATTTACTTTGCTTTTAGGGCTCCTTTTACCAAGCTGCAATAGCGGTTTTAGCGTGCGCACAACTGCTGCACGCACTAGACACTAATGCCAGCATTGAGTGGCATTAGTTCTAGCTGCGTAGCGCGGGTTTAGCACGCGCTAAAATTTTGCACGCACTAAAAACACTATCTCAGCTTAGTAAAAGGAGTCCTTAGTGTCTTGGGTTTTCTCTATTTTTTCTTCTATCTTTACAGTTTCCTGTCCATTTGACATATCTTCTCACTCCTTGTCCATCTTCCATCTTCCCTCTGCATCCCTATCTATCCTATTCTCTGAGTCCTTGTTGCTTTGTACCCCTGTGATCAGTATCACCATTCTATGTCCCCATCCCATCTCCATCCAGGATTCCCCCTCTGTCCTCCCTCTATGTGCCTAGCACTTCTTCTCTGTGCATTACCTCTATTCTGCCCAAATCCCCCATCCTATCTGGCATGTATCAATATTCCTTGATCTCCCCCTGCAATCTGCATCTCTCCCTCCCCAAGTCTAGTGTTCCCCCTTTCCCTGATCCAGTCTCTCTCTCTCTTTTTCCACTGCCCTCCCCCCCAGTCCAGCAGCACCTCTCCTTCTCCCTCCTCTGCCCCAGTATAGCAGCACCCCTCCCTCTCATTTTCCGCTCACCTGCCCCCACCATCCAGGTCCAGCAGCATATCTCCCTCTCACCTCTCCCTACCACCCATGTCCAGCAGCACCTCTCCTTCCCACCACCAAAGTCCAGCAACACCTCTCCCTCTCCCCACAGCTCCAGCAGCACCCCTTCCCCCAGCCAGCAGTACAACCACCTCTCCCCCTTCCCTCTCCCCAACTAGCAACAGCTCTCTTTTATTATAACTTGCCAGAATTAGCACAGCAATTCCCTCCAGCAGCCTCAGGGTGTTTGCTAGGCTTGGCCTGCCTCCGATGATGTAACTTACTCTTTTCTTAGAGGTGTGCACGGGCTATCAAAGGCCTCCTCTGAGGCAAGTTACAATAAAAAGTGTACTGCTGCTAGTCAGGAGGGAAGACAAAATGGTGGCAGTGGCAGCTTAAGACATTCCAGAACTGCGTACCCCCTGTTACCAGTACACATTCATAAGAACATAAGAACATAAGCAGTGCCTCTGCCGGGTCAGACCACAGGTCCATCCTGCCCAGCAGTCCGCTCCCGCGTCGGCCCAAACAGGTCACGACCTGTCTGTATCACCAGAAGGGGCTCCCTTGCCACCTTGGTTTCTCATTTAAGTCCTGTCTTCCTATCGAAGTCCTAACCCTCCGGTCTTGCACATGCACGACCTGGTTTGGTTTCTATACTCATTACCTGGTTAGCTTTCTATACTTGTGTTACATCCCAGCTCCTCCCTCAGTATCCCATGATCCCTTTATCCTTCAGGAATCCGTCCAATCCCTGTTTGAATCCCTGTACCGTAATCTGCCTGATCACTTCCTCTGGTAGCGCATTCCAAGTGTCCACGACCCTTTGGGTGAAAAAAAACTTCCTTGCGTTTGTTTTGAACCTATCTCCCTTTAGTTTCTCCGAATGCCCCCTCGTACCTGTTGTCCCCTTCAGTCTGAAGAATCTGTCCCTATCCACCCTCTCTATGCCCCTCATGATCTTGAAGGTCTCTATCATATCTCCCCTGAGCCTCCTCTTTTCCAGAGAGAAGAGCCCCAGCCTATCCAACCTCTCGGCGTATGGGCAGTGTTCCAGCCCTTTTACCATTTTCGTTGCTCTCCTTTGGACTCTCTCAAGTACCGCCATGTCCTTCTTGAGGTGCGGCGACCAATACTGAACGCAGTATTCCAGATGTGGACGCACCATCGCTCGATACAATGGCATGATGACTTCCCGTGTTCTGGTTGTTATGCCCTTCTTTATGATGCCAAGCATCCTGTTGGCTTTTTTCGAGGCTGCTGCGCACTGTGCAGATGGCTTCAGTGATGCATCCACCAGCACACCCAAGTCTCTCTCAAGTCTGCTGTCTCCCAACAATACCCCCCCAATTTGTAGTTGAACAACGGGTTCTTTTTCCCTATATGCATGACCTTGCATTTGTCCACGTTAAAGCGCATTTGCCATTTGTTTGCCCAGTCTTCTAGCTTGTCCAGGTCCCTTTGTAGGTCCTCACACTCCTCCCTGGTCCTAACTCTGCCGCACAGTTTGGTATCGTCTGCAAATTTTATAACCTCGCACTTTGCCTCCTTTTCCAGGTCATTGATAAATATGTTAAAGAGTAACGGCCCCAGCACCGACCCCTGTGGTACACCGCTTGTGACTTCCCGCCAGTCAGAATATTGACCCTTAACTCCGACCCTCTGCAGTCTGCCCGACAACCAGTGCTTGATCCATCTGTGCACATCCCCTCCCACCCCGTGGTTCCACAGCTTCTTAAGCAGCCTTTCATGTGGCACCTTGTCGAAAGCCTTTTGAAAATCGAGGTAAATGATGTCTATGGGTTCCCCATTGTCCACCCGACTGCTTATTCCCTCAAAGAAGTACAGCAGGTTCGTTAGGCACGACCTTCCCTTACAGAATCCGTGCTGGCTTGTTCTCAATAGGTCATTCTTCTCGATGTGCTCGCAAATGCCGTCCTTGATCATAGCTTCCACCATCTTCCCTATAATTGAAGTCAGGCTCACCGGCCTGTAGTTCCCGGGGTCACCCCTCGATCCCTTCTTGAAGATAGGTGTGACATTCGCCAATTTCCAGTCCTCTGGTACCTCACCAGTTTTCAAGGATAGGTTGCAAATATGCTGGATTGTGCCCGCTATTTCTTGTCTTAGTTCCTTCAGAACCCTTGGGTGGATCCCGTCCGGGCCCGGTGATTTGCCACATTTTAGCCTGTCTATCTGTTTGAGGACATCCTCCTTACTTACCTCTATGTGATCCAATTTTTCAGCCTGTTCCCCACTCATGAGCTCCTCTGAGTCCGGTATATTAGATGTGTCTTCGCTCGTGAAAACCGACGAGAAGAACGTGTTCAACCTCTCAGCTACCTCTTTATCCTTCTTAATCGCTCCCTTCCTATCCCCATCGTCCAACGGCCCCACCTCCTCTCTCGCTGGTCGCTTTCCCTTAACGTAACTGAAGAATGCCTTGAAGTTTTTCGCCTCTCTGGCCAGCCCCTCTTCGTATTCCCCCTTCGCTTTTCTAACCTCCCGGTGGCATTCCTTTTGGCATTTCCTGTGCGTCTGGTGATTTTCCTCCGTTGGGTCCTTTTTCCATCTCCGGAAGGATACCTTTTTGTCCTTTATCGCCCTCTTTACTTCTTTTGACATCCATACCGGGTCCTTTGATCGATTGTTCTTGCAGCCTTTCCTGAAACTGGGGACATACATTCTCTGTGCTTCCTGCAGGGTGTCCCTGAATAGGGTCCAGGCGCTTCCCACAGTCTCCATCCTAAAGATTTTTCTGAGATTCCTCCCCACCATTTCCCTCATAGCAACATAGTTCCCTTTCTTGAAATTCAGCGCAGTTGTTGCGGTCCTCCTTACTATGGGTGTCTCTCTTTCTAATGTGAATCTGATCGTGTTGTGATCACTATTGCCTAGTGGTCCTCCCACTTCTATCCCTCTAGCAGGCCCCCCTAATCCGTTTAGGATGAGGTCAAGAGTAGTACCCCCTCGCGTCGGTTCTTTGACTAGTTGCTCCATGAAGCAATCCTTCACAGTTTCTACAAATCCTGTCTCCCTAGTGCAGTTGGAGTGACCCGTACTCCAGTCTATTCCCGGGTAGTTGAAGTCCCCCATCACTGTTACACTTCCAGTCCTGCATTCCTGTCTCAGTTCTGCTTCCAAGTCGTGTCCGACTCCTTCTGGCGCACCAGGTGGTCGATAGTACAGCCCCAGTTTTATGCCCGCACCCTTGTTTCCGGGTAATTTGATCCATAGTGATTCCAGCCCCTCTGCCTTTGTTGCCATGTCCATCCCGACCGAGTGGATAGAGTCCTTTATATATAGTGCTATGCCTCCTCCCTTCTTGTGGGTCCTGTCCCTCCTGTAAAGCTTGTACCCCGGCAGCACCACATCCCATTGATTTTCCTCTGTCCACCAGGTTTCTACAATTCCAATTATATCCAGGTCCTCCCCCTTGGCCACGACTTCTAGTTCACCCATCTTGGCCATGAGGCTTCTTGCGTTTGCGTATAAGCACCTCAGGTTCCGTCGTTTTTCTTCCACCTTTGCATTTACCTGGGCCACTTGCTCTTGGATTTCAGGCATTTTTTCCGTTCCCTGTGTTTCTGCTTTGCCCTCAGCCTTTACCCTCTTAGCTTTCAGCTTCTCCACATCCCCGCCACCCCACTTCCCCGCTTTTCCTCTGGGTTTTCTAGCCCTACCGGCCCCCTCCTGGGCTATCATCCCTTGAGCCTCTGTTTAATCCCCCTCGCCTTGTGGCACCTCTATATTGCTCTCAGCTTTTGCCCTCATGCCACCCAGTCCCCTTGTGTCTCCATGCCCTTTAGTCTCCTCCCAGCAAGCTCCCCTTACCTGGTGTTTCCCTCGCTGTCTGATCGTAAGATCCACCGGTCTCTCTACTTCCTCCTTGCAGTCAGCCCGTTCAGCATCTGTTCTGGATACTGTTGTCCGAAGCGTCAACATCAGATCGGCTGTCGGCTTTCCCCCTCTCCTCAGTTTAAAGCCCTCTCGATCTCCTTCCTCACATTGGCTGCCAGTAGTCTAGTTCCCGTTGTGCTCAGGTGCAGGCTGTCCCGCCGGTAGAGCTTACTCTTTCCCCAGAAGGACGTCCAGTTCCTCACAAAGCGGAAGCCCTCCTCCTGGCACCATCTCCTCAACCATGCATTCACAGCCTGGAGGTCTGCCTGCCTCTTTGCATCTGCTCTCGGTACAGGCAGGATCTCTGAGAATGCTATCCTCCGGGTACTCCGCTTCAGCTTTCGTCCCAAGACCCTGAACTGGTCAGTCAGTGTGGCCATGCTGAAGTTCCTCCGGCTCACATCATTCGTTCCGACGTGGATTATCACCGCAGTCTCCTCTGTCTCTGCTCCGTCCAGGATCCTCTCGATCCTATCAGTGATGTCTCGTGTCTTGGCCCCCGGGAGACAAGTCACTAGCCGGTCCTCTCTTCCTCCAGCTACGTGACTATCCACCTCCTCTGGGGTACGCATACTGTGTGTTGGCAATCTCTGTTTTAGGTAGTATTTCAGAACATAAGATAACATCAGTTTAGAGCAGTGTTTCTCAACACATGAGACGCATACCCTTGGGGGTACATGAGCTACTTTGGGGGTACATGGCACTGGCTACCACCAAAGTTATTGCCTATCCACCCGTCCGCTGAAGTCACTGTTGGGGATCCCTCCTTCCTGTCTGCACATCCACTGAAGCCGCTGCCAGGAATTCCTCCTTCCTGCCCGTCAGAGGAAAGCTTTCTGGGTCAGCGGGGGGGGGTCCCAGTTACCTTTTTCAGCTGCACTTGGGGGAATCATGCAGGCAGTGGTTCACATGCTGCACGCAGCTGACCCGGAAACCTTCTCTCTGATATTAGAGCTGACATCAGAGGGAAGGCTTGTGAGTCAGCCATGTGTAAAGTGTGAACCGCTGCCTTCATGACCCCCAAACAAGTTTTCCTGAAGGCAGAAGGAGCGAGTGCGGCTCAAACAAGTAAGGGGACATGACCTGGGACATAGGGAGAAAGAAGGGGGGAAGGAGCATGCTGGGACATGGAAGGGGCATGATTTTGGGGCAAAGGCTGGAAGGTAGGGGAGGGGGAAGAGGAGGGGGCATGAACATGGGACACAGAAGGGAGGTAGGGGGCATGAAGATGGGACATAGGAACAAGGGACAGAAGGGAGGGAGGAAGGGAGCACTAATGGGACATAGAAGGGAGGGAAAAGAAAGGGAAAAGTTTTGTGTGAGTGAGCGGGAAAGAGATGGTGCACATGGAGAAAGGAAGAAATAGGAAAATTGGGCATAGAGAGAGAGAGGAGTGAGATAGAGATGCATGGGGAATAGAAGGATGACAGGGAGAAATGTTGGATGTAGTGGAGAGGGAACAGAGAGACAGATTGAAAGGAATGCAAGGGGAAAGAATGTTGGACATAGTGATGGAGGGAGAGATGTGGTATTGTGCTGGAGAGGGATGATAGAGGGAGAAATGGGCATGGGGCTGTTGGTAGTAACAAGATCGTGAATCCTGAAACAACAACCGAGGTGGTAACCTTGGCACTCTCATTTTGCTGTTGGCTCTCTCTGCCACGTCCCTTCCCCAACATCTAATCCTTCCCCCTTCCCTTCCCCCTTCCCCAACATCTACCTTGAATATCTTGTAAAAGTTGCCGGGTGGTGGAACCGATTCACAGCTTGTCCTGTAGTCGGCCCTGGCATCTTCTTTCCACTAAGTCATGTTTTCTAAAACCTCAGTCTTAACTCTGATGTTGGTCAAATCTTTAATCAATACAGCTGGTACATGTTTTATATTATCTTTCTCCAAATTAGCCACATGAGTAATCAGCTTTTCCAATTCTGCTAGTTATTTTCAGCTTGTCAATGAACCAAACTTAGAATTTGGAACAGCACATACATCTGGGGAATTAAAGCTTTGGTCAAATCCACTATGGCCTCCACAATAGCATCTCTAGAGTAACCACCGTATGATGGATTTGCAAACATCAAGGTACAAACAACTGTGACAAAGTTCTTCCTCCTACAGTTGCTGCCATAGCAATCGATGGTACCAGTGGAAGTATAAATGGCTCTTTGCTCATTGCCAAACCTCACGTTCTTATGTTCCACTTACTTCACCAGCACCAACTACTCTCATAGGCACTAAGATTCTAAACACCAGACCCTCCAAGCTGGTCTCATCTCTCACTCTTGGCATCTTCCATCATAGACACAAAGGCAGGCAGGACCTGCGAGTTCAGCGAATAGGGCTGTGGCAGAAGAGCTTGAAGATTGGGGCTTAGTGTAACATGTGGCCCAACTAGTCCTCAGGTTATTTGATTACTCAAGGTGTCTCCAACAGGTGTCTTTCTAATCTCTGTGGCTGAGCTCCCGATTTACTCACAAAAGCATTAATTGGGCCGGATGAAGGAGGTATTTCTTGAGAAAGTCACTAATTGCCTCCCCTTATGCGTGCCTATTACTGGGAAATGATACACAGTGGTAAAAGCAGTTTGGATGGACATCAGTATCTGCCATCTGAAAGTCATATGTTCATCTTTGGAATCAAATTAGGAATAGACTATAACAGTGGTCTCCACTTGCGGCCCCCATAGTCCTCCATCGCAGCCCTCAAACAGTTGACCGAAATGCTCTTCAAATCCTGTAAATGCATTAATTTCAATCTTACCCATTTGTTATATAGGAACTTCAAACAATCTCTTAAGTGTGTAAGTCAGGTGTCTCATTTATGGAATTTTCTACCATTGGCAATCCAAAATAAAGTGAGCTTTTAAAATATATCCTTGAAGTGTTGTAAAATCAATATTAGTGTTCATTTTTAATGTTTAATACCCAGTTTGAACATGAAAATCAAGACGGTTTACAAAATTAGTAGAATGTGTAAGCTTGGAATATTTTGGTGTCCCTCAGCTTTCTTGTATTCACATTACGACCTTTTATATTGAAAAAGTTGGAGATCATTGGACTATGAGAACAGACAGGTCCACCCAGCCCATTAAATATACGTGACACAACCTACTATATTTATCTTTTTCTTCCACATTTAAATTATATACTGTACTATTTAAAATGGGGAGATAGGTTTTTCATCCAGCAAGGTCCTGAGGAAAAAAGTTTTGAAAAATAATATTACAGTAGTATATGGCATATGTGAAGACTCCATGGACCTAAACTGGCATACCATTCACAAAGATGATCTCATAGAGACACTGGCATCAGTGACAGGAGAATTTTTAATAATTTCTCTCGTGACTGCTAATTGCACCTTTATATTCCATTTCTACCATTTTTACAAAGCTGCGATACCGTTTTTAGCGCACGCAGAATTTTAGCGCATGCTAAACCCACGCTACGTGGCTAGAACTAACGCTAGCTCAATGCTGGCGTTAGCATCTAGGCACGCGGCAATTTAGCACACGTTAAGCACGTGCTAAAACCGCTAGCGCAGCTTTGTAAAAGGAGCCCATAGAGAGCTAAATTTACTAAGAAAACTGAAAATACAGAATGCAAATAAACTGTAATCTAACGTTTGATGATAATATGTTTAGAAAATAACATTTGTTAATATGGAAATACTGTAATTGGGTGTATAATTCTGTTAATCATTTGGAAAGAAAGAATCAGAAATATATACTGGTAAATAAAAGTATTTGTAAGTGAGAAAAGAAGCTTAGCACAGCTGGGTGAAGCAGAATGATGTACACTCATATTAACACAAACATAGTAGAGATCTGACATATTTATCCAAAGCATAAGTAAAATCTAAATGATTATAGATCTTGAACATAAAGAAGGTTAGAAGTTCAGATTCAGATCTCTTGTTGTTTGTCTTCCAGCCAAGGAACTTAACATGGTATAGCACAATGCAGTATGCCCTTCAGAGACTGAAAATAATGTTAAAAAAATATCTACAGTACATTACATTACATTACATTACGGATTTCTATTCCGCCTGTGCCTTGCGGTTCTAGGCGGATTACAATATAGAAAGTATCTGGGACATTCCAGTAGAATTACATTTCAGGATAGGAGTAAGTTACAGGAACAGTGAAGAGTTATGATATTACAATTTCGCAGAGTATATTACTTATTACAGAAGATAGTACATATAGCAGAAGATAATGCATTTTGCAGAGGTAATATATGTTAACTCGATCAGTTAAGTCGGGTGTAGTGTAGGAGAGGTACAGTACATTCTTGATCACAGACAAAGAGATAATATGGATGAGTGATTCCGAAGTCGTTGAATGGGAACTCATTGGGCGGTGGTTAGAGTGATGGGAGATATTTTTTGAACAGTAGTGTTTTTATTTCTTTGCGGAACTCTTTTATGTCTGTTGTTTTGGTCAGTAATTTAGAGATGTCAGAGTCTATTTTGGCTGCCTGTGTCCCCAGGAGGTTGTCATAGAGTTTCTTACGACAGGTACCGTTGAGTGGTGGATAGGTGAAGAGGTTCTGTGTTCTCCTTTTTCTTGGTGGGTGGTAGTAATGAAAACGGTTATTTAGGTAACTGGGTGCCGTGCCATGGGTTACTTTGAAAATGAGACAGTAGAGTTTGAATTGTGTTCTTGCTTTTATTGGTAGCCAGTGGGATTCTAGGTATGCATTGGTAATGTGGTCGTATTTGCTGAGTGAATATATGAGTCTGAGGGCTGTGTTCTGGATGGTCTGTAGTTTTTTTATTGTGTTGGTCGGGCAGGGTAAGTAGAGGCTGTTGCAATAGTCGACGATACTTAGTACCATGGATTGGACAATGATCCTGAATTGGTCTTTTTTAAAGAATTTTCTGATTTTTCTTAAATTTCGCATAGTGAAGAATGCTTTTTGGGTGATTTTTTGGATTTGTGTTTGCATTGTACAGCATCTGTCTAAGTGTATTCCAAGAATTTTGAGGGAGTTCTGTATAGGGTACTTGATTGAGTTTACTTCCAGTTCTGTTAGGGATGGTTTTTTGTCTTTCTCTAGTAATAAGAATTTGGTTTTGTCAGAGTTCAGCTTCAACTTGTGATCTATCATCCATTTATCCACTGTTTCCAATGTAGTTTTCAGGTGTTCTGTGGAGATTGGGTTATGTATGTCAAATGGAAGGAGGATGGTAATGTCGTCCGCGTAGCTGAGAGAAGTAATATTTTGGGCGTCTAGGACGGTGCCTAGGGAGGATATGAATAGGTTGAAAAGTGTGGGAGAGAGGGGAGAGCCTTGTGGTACTCCACATGGATTGGACCATGGTTCAGATAGAATGTCTTTAGATTTGACTCTGTATGTTCTATTTTTGAGGAAGCCTTTGAACCAGTTATGAACTTTACCTGAAATTCCTATTGCGTCTAATATTTGGAGGAGTATATCGTGGTCCACTAGATCGAATGCAGCTGATAAATCAAATTGGATGATTAGCAGTTTGTTTCCTTGGCTGAGGTGACTTCGAGCTATGTCTAGTAGAGATACCAGTAGAATTTCGGTACTGTAGTTGGTTCTGAATCCGGATTGGGATGGGTGTAAGATATTGTGGGATTCAAGGTACGTGGACAGTTGTTGTGCGACTAGTCCTTCTATTATTTTGACGTATGTTGGGATAGAAGCGATTGGTCTGTAGTTTGATGGGCTGTTTGTTAGACCTTTGGGATCTTTCAGTATTGGCGTGATTATAATTTCTCCGAGGTCTGATGGGAACTGGCCTTCCCTGAGTGTGGTTTGTAGCCATAATGTGTAGCAAGCTTTGAAGTTGGTGGAAGCTGTTGCTAGTAGGTATGGTGGGCAGTTATTCAGATCACATGCTGATTTGCAATATTTTTTGTATAGCCTGTCCAATTCGGTCCATTGGGTTTTAGGGAAGTCGGTCCAGAACCTGTCTGCTGATATTGCTTCGGCTGTTGTGGGTTTTGTTAGGATCTTGTCTGTGTTGTATTGTGGGTTGTTGAATGTTGTTCTAATTGAGATGATTTTATTTTTGAAGTGGTCTGCTAATTGAGAGGCTGTAGGTGTTTGGTTTTCCTGGGTGGCTAGACATGGTTTAGTGTCGGTGAGGTTTCTTACTAGGTTGAACAGTTTTTTTGTGTCTGGTTTGTCGGTGCCTATGAGGTTAGAGTAGTAGTCTTTGCGTTTTTCCTTCAATTTGATTTTGTATTGCTTGAGTTGGATTTTCCATTCTATTTTGGTAATAACTTGTTTCTGTTTTGACCATGCCCTTTCTAGTTGTCTACATTTCCTTTTTAGTTGTAGGAGTTCGGTGTCAAACCATTTATCTGATTGTCTATGTATTTTGTTTTTTTCTCTTAGTGGTGCTAGTTTGTTCAAGGTCGATTCACTGAGAGACCGCCAGGTGTTTATGAATTCACTAGGGTTGCTGGAATCTATTTCTGGGTCCACTGCGCTCCAGAATGTGTTTGGTTCGATTTTCTGTCTAGTCTTGTAGCTTGTTTTGAGGGGAGTGGGTTTGTTTTTGGTATGTTCCCAGTTGATGGTGAAGTTGTATTTATAGTGGTACTATCACAGACTTATGAGATCAGGTTTGCCCATGTTTATTAAACAGACAAAGTATCTGAGAAAAAACCCCATGAGATTTACACTTTATTATTGTTCATTGAACTGTAGGCAGCAGAAAGCTTTTTTGTTTGGGGGGGCCCACAAGCTCCACCCCAGACCCCTCCCCCATAGTAGTACTAATTGTAATATCATTTTTCCATTCAATTTTCATATATACAGACAATGTAATCTTATTAACAATACATAACGGTTAACTACAAAATTAAACTACGCAAAGCACACTGTATGTTTCTCAACATTCATTCCTACCAGAACACCTGGCCTTGGTCACACATGCAGAACACAGATAACCCCTATGCAAATATAGGACCACAAGCTAAAAGTACTAATATATACAAATAAAACTCTAAGATGCAAGACTGCATGTAGTATAACCCCCAGAGAATCAGAAACAAATGCATTTCTTCCTGAACAGTGCAAAATATAGACAGCAGATGTAATTTCTCAAAAATGACACAATTCAATCACTAAATTGAAAATAAAATGATTTCCCCATACCTTTGTTGCCTGGTGATTTTGGTTTTCAAACCATCTTTCCCAGTCTCTGGCTGCTCTTAACTGTGTACCAGGGCACCTTATCCATTTGCTATTTTTCTCTCCTTCACTTTCTGCCATACATCCATCTTTGTTTCCAATTAAAACAGGGAATATATATCCAAAAATGAGAGTCAGTAAAGCTTGTTGGATAGATCAAGAACAAACCGATTATAGTGAAAAACTGGTCTCAAGGGAGTATTATATGGTAAGCTCAGAGATATGAAACTCCAGAAGAGGGGGAGGTAACCCACTCTTATATTTAAGAGTTTGCCAGCCAGTCATTGCAAACTTCATATTGAAATTACTCTCTGAGACCTGTAAGTTCAATTTAGTTTTAAATATATAATTTCTTTATGTAAAAGCTTGTACGTTGAAATTTGCATATGAAGAAATCACTGGAAGGCTAGATAGACTTCACTTATCTTTTGAAACCCCCTAGAACGTTTTTCAAAAGATAAGTGAAGTCTATCTAGCCTTCCAGTGATTTCTTCATATGCAAATTTCAACGTACAAGATTTTACATAAAGAAATTATATATTTAAAACTAAATTGAACTTAAAAGCCAGATTCTATAAATGGTGCCCTAATTGCAGCTGACTAGCGACATCTAAGTTTAGGATCCACGCCTAACTTTTACTTTTTGCTTTCAATCATTTTTATTCAGTTCAAAAAGAATAATACAGCAAAAGTAAAGTGAACAGCAAACCAACCATTCTACCCATGACTTAGCAACCCCCACCCCAGGAACAGCAACTAGTAACCAACACTAAAAAGTCTGCATTAATTAATTCAACAGTTTACTACGAGCCCTATGCGTCAAAGTCATACAAAATGGTATTCAACAGTGTAAGAGTTACCCTGTCTAGTGTCCAAAGTTCGAATCGCCTGGTGGTCCAGTCCAGCTTGCTGAATCATTAAAATCCTCCAATGGGCAAAAGTAGGAGCTGAAGACGTCAACCAGCATTGTAAAATTGCTTTAATACCCGCATAATAGGCTTTATGAGCAAATGCTGTACATCCCGAGCGTACCGGGACCACAGTGAAGGTCAAAGTAAAAAGAGAAGTAGGATGCACTCTCCAGGTACAATTCCAAAGGTGTCCAATCCAGGAAGTAAGCTGACTCCAAAATGCCACTATGTTGGGGCAACACCAGAACAAGTGTCCCAAGGTGGCATGAGGTGCACCACACTTAAGGCACATATCTGCAGGTATTAAATGTGCCCCAAAAGCCCTATTGGGCGCAAAGTAGGCTTGTAACGCAAACTTGTAATAGCGTTCTCTGTCAGCCGCAGAAACAAACAGTTGGGCACCAAGTCTTATGCTCCTTTTAATTGGCCACACTGCATGCTAATTGACCAGGCCGGTTTCAGTCAATTTTTATTTTATAAAAATGAATTAAACAATTTAAGAGTTCAGCACCAAACTCTAGGATACCTAGCGAAGCCTAAGTGGAGGCGCCTCCCCACATCTAAGGACACATAACAATGTCTGTTCCGCCACTTATTTCTGCTAGATGGCATGATCAGTGACACTCAGAAAAGCACACAGACAATATAAAAGCATAAACAATAACCCTTTATTATATATATATAAGAATTAAATAGCTTCACCGTATCCCAGGCAACGACCAGTCCTTCACAATTGGGAATCCCTGCAATTGATAGGTGGGTAGACACGGGTGATTGTCCCTTTAGACGTCTTGGATTCTAATGTTAGGGGCAGAGTCCCGTCCTTATAAAGGGTGAAAGCAAAGCTGCTGAGTTCAAAAGCATGAACAGCTGGTCCTGCGATTCAGGCACACCCAGTCCTGGTCTTTTGTTCTTTGTTGTTTTGGCAACACCCAGGTCAAAGAGGTCAAGATAGCAGATACTTGTTGCAGAAACCAGCTTCCCATCTGGTTTTACTGTCCTTTTGATGTTGTTTGGGCAACCCCCAGGTCAAAGAGGTCAAGATAGCAGATACTTGTTGCAGAAACCAGCTTCCCATCTGGTTTTACTGTCCCTTTGATGTTGTTTGGGCAACCCCCAGGTCAAGGAGGTCAAGATAGCAGATACTTGTTGCAGAAACCAGCTTCCCATCTGGTTTTACTGTCCTTTTGATGTTGTCTTGGCAACACCCAGGTCACGGAGGTCAGATAAGCAGACTTGAGGAGACATAGTAGTAGTATGTTGAGTTTCAGTTACCCCCTGGCCATAGGCATAACAGTCCACCCCTGGATCCTCAAGTCTGCACCTCCGAATAAGAAGTCATCCGAATAGAGGGAGAGAGTGTTCGTTTGTATACACAATAGGTAAATCCACAATTAAGAAATGTTAACATAAGGATAGTTAAACAAAAATATAGAGTAAGAAATGAAGAAACACCTTTTGTGCCGTAGCCCTCCCTCTAGTAAAAGCATCCCACCAAGGGTGTGCAGTGGTAGCTTCAATGTGATCTGCCACAGAATGCAAGTCAAAATTATTTAGGATTGCTATATTTTGCATGGCTTTCTTTATAGATGGCAATAAAATAATTGGAGTAAGTACATCGGCAAAAGAAAAATTAATATTTACATTTGATATAAACATACTGAAAAGGGAGCTTGAATAGCAGGAATCACAAGTTCAACAGTACTGCTAGCAACACAAACATTTTTATGTGATATTTCTTGTATAAAGGTATAACCTTGCGGTGGAATGGTCTATTGGCACAAATTGTAGGTATGTTGTAAAGAACATGGTTCATAGATGACACGTTTGTTTTATTTTGTTCATCTATTTGTTGCCCATGACAAGTGGGAAACCCTAATTGGGGGTCCCAATGTCAAAGGCATCACCGTAAAAGGACACATTGGTTCATTTCAAAATTACACCATTTTCTATCTAAGGGTACAGAATGTGATGTGGTTTTAAAAAACAAAACACAGTTATCATTGACGACATGTAACATTAATTGATCATATTGTAGTGTTAGTTCATGATTATGTACAGTATTTGGCACCCTTTCACCTTCTCATCTAAATACATCTGCTACTCTGGAGCCAAAATATGTTTGTTTGCCAGCCAGTATTTCAGAAACAATAGTATTTACTATACCTCAGGTTAAATTATTTCCTTATGTTCTAAACCTGGTATTCTTGCATTCCCTAATATTTCTTGCTAATTAGGCATTTTACTTGAAAGTATCACATATAGGGAATCATGGAAATTAATAATCTTATTAATATTATATTTGTGCTCTTACTCATGGCTTACATACATTTAGGGTAGCTTCATATTCACCATCGATCACTGCAGTTATCTGGTATCCCGTTTTTCTTAGCAGCTTTGGTTAGGGTCTGGCTATGCTCCAGTTTCAATAGGCTTGCTATGCCACTCACATGCCTTCACTCACGTAAGAGTCAAGTGCACCACCCCCAGAGACCAGCCCTAATGTGAAGTGGCAGGATATAGGCTCACTTCTATTCCCAAGTCGGTGCCACATAATAGCGTCATGGCACGGCACTGTATGTCTGGTTGCGTGTCATCATCTTCTCGATCTGGTGAAATTTTCTCTTAACCCAGCATGTTAGCCAAATCATAAGAATAAGAGAGCAGAGCTGACCAATTCTATCACAAAGGGATGAAAGTCTATATGGAATAACATTTCCCAGTACGTGATTTTCCAAGGAAAATATTTCATCATGACTGTTTAGCTTCAATGCTTTAGTTACAATAAACACCCCTAGTGATAAAAGAAAAGATAAGAAAAAGAAAAAGGAGGAAAACCACTTTATGTACAGAATGTGATAACATATGACACAATACTTGTGTGTAAGGTAGTATTTGTTTGAGATAAGAGAAACAACACTAATGCACTTAAAGGTATTCTGTAGGACATTCAGAAAATACACCTTTTTATGTTCTGGACATAATTATTATGTCACTTAAGAGAGACCATAAACACGTACTGATGGTAATACCAAAATAACTTATGTCAGAGATGTGCACTGCACTGTTTATACCTGGTAAGTTAAATAAAGAGAGACCATTTTTTATTTTATTTAGCAAATATCAAATATCAATGAGCACCATTTTACCAGGTATAAAGCTTTCTAATTTTTTCTCTTCAGATATCCTCTTATAATATAACCCCTAACTAAATTATAATTGGGCTGTATGAACCATAGCATAAAATCATTGTGAGCATGGTTTTCATAAGAAACTTTCTTGTATGTGGGGGAATCTTTTTTGAAAAGGGATATGGTACCATTTGGACTAATAGAAGGGGTGGAAAAACTCTGGAAATGGCCAATGTGCAATGTTTATTGGGGTACCCCATAAGCTAAAACAGACAACACATAACAGAAACAGACAAACACAGAGCTCCGGCATGCTTTCTTCCATCGGCAATGATTCAGGGTTGAATTTAATCTGTAAATAAGCACACTATTAATCAAAAGAGTCATAAACAAATTTGGTATCCATTGGATTCCCACTATCAGGTCACAGTGCTGGAAGTATTTTAAATATGGCACAGTGAAATTAGTTCTAATGACCATGTCTGGATGCTAAGCTTCTAAAAGAAAGAGAGATAGAAACTTAAGTTAATTGCTCTATAGTTTTGCTGGTCTCCTTTCTATCTTCTTCCATTTCCAAGCTCTGTCACACAATCATAAGAGAACGCAAGCAGGGACGTTTTAATCTATAAAACATACAAGAGAGGTTTACGTGCAGGTACAGTGGTTCACAATGTTAGTGTTTGAGGTAAAAGACACATTTGCAAAATCACTTGGAGTGCAACTTCCTTATACTATCTAACAAAACTTTATACATTATAAAGGTCACTTAGCAATATTTCTACTCTTTTACTGTCCAACCTACCCCATATGTCACCCCAGATGTGAAATATGTTGCCTCCAGAATCCGAAAAGGCCCAAGTTTGGTTTTATTTCTTTGGGGAGAAGGGAAGTTTACAATCTTCTGTTTAACTTTCTCTATCACCTCTCGGCATCCTTTTGCCCACTTAGTCAATATAGTGTGATAGTTCTACTCCTGCATGTAAGGTATAATTCTGATATAATCTTGTGATAGAAGGTGGGACTATGTAAGTATTTTTGTGGTAGTCTGGTAGATGTATATTGCCTCCCTTGCAAAGTGAATGCAAATTGTTCTGGACATTGCTCCACTATAGGAATAGTAAAAAATGCATTGGTTCATGTTTACAATTTTAGTGGAGATCGGTACTACTATTGGTTTGGATAATTTCCCCACCACTACTGATCTCATAGGAATGTCTGGCAATTTACTAAAACTATAGATTCCATCGGAAAGCTGTAATGTTAACCCTTTTAGGATATCTAGCCCTATTATATTTTATATTCCCAAATTGGTAATTGTCCAATTTTAAAATCTGTAAAAAAATTTTTTTTTTTTTCTTCCCGCTTGTATAATTTTCCCCCCAATCCTGATATTTATATTCCTCCACCCCAGTGTCCACTACAGCTTGTACCTTTTGCTCCCCAGATTTCCACTAAATATTTATCTCTACATGCGGACGCTGTTCTAATTTGGTCCAGGCAAACACTAAGGCTTGGCATTCACATCATTGATCCTCCCAACACTTCTACCCTTTTTAAATCAGGATAAAGAATGGAAGCATTTTCCTCAGGGAGAGTCGTTGGCACCAAAATATCCTCCCTCTCTCCTTTGTTCACTTGTGCTTGAGACATAGATTTCTTTCCCAGTCCTCTACTTTTGTACATTTCCCATAACGTCCCTGTATCTTTCCCATCTATTTCTTCCCTCTTTACACCATCTTTTATTAATGCCAAAAACATATTCCTCTGAGACACCCGATTAGCCCTGTTTGAATTGGATTGTCCTTTTCTCTTTTTATCAAAAGTATTTTGAGGTCCCCAGTCCCCCCGATCTCCTAACTGTCGGACCGCTTCTAAGGCTTCCAAAATAGTCCTGTCTATTTGATTGATCAACAAAGTTATCATTACCTGTTTGTATGCCGGTGCAGCATACTTGATAATTTTATTTCTCATGGACACTAAAGGCAAAGGAGAACCGGCATGGCTTACCATACAGGTGAAGGAAGCCATAAAAGAAAAGAAGGACTCTTTCAGAAAATGGAAATGCACGAAGACAACCGAAGCCTGGAACAAACATAAAGATGAACAGAAGAAATGTCACAAGGCGGTGAGGGATGCAAAACAGGACTATGAGGAAAAAATAGCCCGGGAGGCTAAAAACTTCAAGCCCTTCTTTAGATACGTGAAAGGGAAAAAACCTGCAAAAGAGGCAGTGGGACCCCTGGACGACAAGGGAAGAAAAGGGTACATCAAGGAAGATAAACAAATCGCAGACAAACTAAATTCCTTCTTTGCGTCCGTCTTTACGAAGGAGGACACCTCAACAATACCTGAAGCGGAGAAACTGTTTACAGGAGAAATAGAGGACAGCCTCACCACAGTTGAAGTGAACTTAGATCAGATATACTATCAGATCGACAAACTTAAAAGTGACAAATCCCCTGGACCGGATGAAATTCACCCAAGAGTCTTGAAGGAATTGAAGGTTGAAATCGGAGAGTTATTGCAAAAACTTGCAAACCTGTCAATCAGAACTGGTCAGATACCAGACGACTGGAAGAAAGCAAACGTCACGCCAATTTTCAAAAAAGGATCGAGAGGAGAACCGGGCAACTATAGACCTGTGAGTCTTACGTCTGTCCCCGGCAAGATGATTGAATCACTGATCAAGGATAGCATAGTTCAGCACTTGGACACACACGACTTGATGAAACCCAGTCAACATGGATTCAGGAAAGGGAAATCGTGTTTGACGAATTTACTCCAATTCTTTGAGACCGTGAACGAGCAAATTGATAGTGGAAAGCCGGTGGACATAATATACTTGGACTTCCAGAAAGCGTTCGACAAAGTTCCACACGAAAGACTTCTCAGGAAACTACAAAGCCATGGCGTAGAGGGAGATATACAAAGATGGATAGGCAAATGGCTGGAAAATAGGAAGCAGAGAGTGGGCATAAATGGGAAGTTCTCCGACTGGGAGAAAGTGACTAGTGGTGTACCCCAGGGCTCGGTACTTGGGCCGATCCTTTTTAATATTTATATCAATGACCTGGAAAACGGAACATCCAGTGAGATCATCAAGTTTGCAGACAACACAAAACTCTGCCGGGAAATCAGATCGCAGGAGGACAGTGAGGAACTCCAGAGCGATTTGTGTCGGTTAGAAAACTGGGCGGAGAAATGGCAGATGAAGTTCAATGTGGAGAAATGCAAGGTAATGCATTTAGGCAGTAAAAATAAGGAATACGAGTACAGAATGTCAGGTGCAACTCAGGGAAAAAGTGAACAAGAAAGGGATCTGGGTGTACTGATAGATAGGACCCTGAAGCCGTCGGCACAATGCGCGGCAGCGGCAAATAAGGCAAATAGAATGTTGGGCATGATAAAGAAAGGAATCTCGAGTAGATCGGAGAAAGTTATAATGCCGCTTTATAGGGCAATGGTCAGACCACACTTGGAATACTGCGTCCAACATTGGTCTCCCTACCTAAAGAAGGATATAAAACTGCTGGAGAGGGTGCAGAGGCGAGCAACTAAACTAGTGAAGGGTATGGAGAAACTGGAATATGAGGATCGACTTAAAACACTGGGATTGTTCTCCCTTGAGAAAAGGAGACTGCGTGGGGATATGATCGAGACCTTCAAAATACTGAAAGGAATCGACAAAATAGAGCAGAGAAGATTATTTACATTGTCCAATTTGACACGGACAAGAGGACATAAAATGAAGCTAAGGGGGGGCAAGTTCAGGACTAATATCAGGAAGTTCTGCTTCACACAGAGAGTGGTTGACATCTGGAATACTCTCCCAGGGGAGATTATTGCAGAATCGACAGTCCTAGGCTTCAAGGGCAAACTAGATGCATATCTCCTTGAGAGAGGCATATAGAGATATGGTTGGCTGTAGGGTAAGCCAGGTGTATACCTGGCAGGGCCTCCGCGTGTGCGGATCACCGGACTTGATGGACCGAAGGTCTGATCCGGAGATGGCGCTTCTTATGTTCTTATGTTCTTATGACACTGTAAAAGGTAATGACATATATGTGTCAGCGTGACCTATTACTAAGGCTACCTTCATAGCCTCCTCCTTAATTCTCATTTGAGCATCTTTTAATGTATACCAAATTTTATCATTTGAGGGCCAATCAGATTCAAGTGGATATCGCCTCGTGACACCCCTACAAATTATCTCTAATAAAGACCATTGGGCATTTTTTGCAGGATAAGGATCCTCCCGTAACGCATTTTGTACTGCTACTTCTTGACTAATTTGAACAAATTTAGGGGCATCTGTGGCATCCAACATAATCCCTGCTGCGCCCAGCTCCTGCACCCGAATTACCCATTGTATTAGTGGTTCCCCAGGCTGCTGTGTAAAGCGTGCCATCATATCCATGACTTCCTGGTGAGTAACATCCTCCATAACATTATTTCTAGTCAGATTTTCTCCTGTCTGCAGATTTCCCTGTAATCTTTGTCTCCTCACAGGCTTTGCTTCTAAACTTTCTGCCTGTTCTCCTTCAACACATATATCCTCCTCACTGTTATTAGAATTTGAATCCCAAATATCCCCATCCCGTTTGTTTGGATTCCAATCATCCGGCAGATGATAAATTAAGATTTTAACTTTTCTGTAACTCACTTTCCACCTCCGTTTCTTGTATTTATATCGTGCACATCGCACAACTGCCTTTTCTGTTACATTTTGATAGGTGTCTACCTTATCCATTAACAACTTATTCTGACATTGTAGCATTTTAATGGCATGCTGTTGATTACACCTTTTCTTTTCCAGCTCTCCTAATTTCAATTGTAATTCATGTTTAGCTTCATGCAAATTCCTCCAATCTGACAAAATCATCCTTCCTTGTCTAGAAATTCCTTCTTGCTCTTCTCCTTTTGAGATTTTCACCTTTTGTAAGGAGGCACATAATTCATGTGGATCCCCACTTCCAAAAGTACAGGATTCACATAATCCTGCTTCTACAGACCACTCAGTGGCCATTAATTTACCTATACTGTCATTCCAATCTGGAATGGAGGGATTGGGAGCCTGCTCCTCAACTCCTTGTTTTCTAGGTAGCTTTTCTGACCACATTGATCACCCCACTTCTGGTACCAATATGTTCCGCCACTTATTTCTGCTAGATGGGATGATCAATGACACTCAGAAAAGCACACAGACAATATAAAAGCATAAACAATAGCCCTTTATTATATAAATATAAGGAATAAATAGCTTCACCGTTTCCAAGGCAACGACCAGTCCTTCACAATTGGGAATCCCTGCAATTGATAGGTGGGTAGACACGGGAGATTGTCCCTTTAGACGTCTTGGATTCTAATGTTAGGGGCAGAGTCCCGTCCTTATAAAGGGTGAAAGCAAAGCTGCTGAGTTCAAAAGCATGAACAGCTGGTCCTGCGATTCAGGCACACCCGGTCCTGGTCTTTTGTTCTTTGTTGTTTTGGCAACACCCAGGTCAAAGAGGTCAAGATAGCAGATACTTGTTGCAGAAACCAGCTTCCTATCTGGTTTTACTGTCCTTTTGATGTTGTTTGGGCAACCCCCAGGTCAAAGAGGTCAAGATAGCAGATACTTGTTGCAGAAACCAGCTTCCCATCTGGTTTTACTGTCCTTTTGATGTTGTTTGGGCAACCCCCAGGTCAAAGAGGTCAAGATAGCAGATACTTTTTGCAGAAACCAGCTTCCCATCTGGTTTTACTGTCCCTTTGATGTTGTTTGGGCAACCCCCAGGTCAAGGAGGTCAAGATAGCAGATACTTGTTGCAGAAACCAGCTTCCCATCTGGTTTTACTGTCCTTTTGATGTTGTTTGGGCAACCCCCAGGTCAAAGAGGTCAAGATAGCAGATACTTGTTGCAGAAACCAGCTTCCCATCTGGTTTTACTGTCCTTTTGATGTTGTTTGGGCAACCCCCAGGTCAAAGAGGTCAAGATAGCAGATACTTTTTGCAGAAACCAGCTTCCCATCTGGTTTTACTGTCCCTTTGATGTTGTTTGGGCAACCCCCAGGTCAAGGAGGTCAAGATAGCAGATACTTGTTGCAGAAACCAGCTTCCCATCTGGTTTTACTGTCCTTTTGATGTTGTCTTGGCAACACCCAGGTCACAGAGGTCAGATAAGCAGACTTGAGGAGACATATTAGTAGTATGTTGAGTTTCAGTTACCCCCTGGCCATAGGCATAACAATGTCTATGTTAAAAAGTAAGCATGGTTATAAGTGGAGAATCAGCGTGGTTGACTTAGGCATCGTTAGGCATCTGACATAGGCACTGCCAAATTAGGTGAGCGAAAAGCTGGTCTAATGGAATGGTGCCTATGTCAAGGATACCTAACAACACCTAAGTCCTCTTAGGCACTGCTAAGTGTGACTCTATACACAGCTTGGCTATTTTTAGGCTCCCATCTGCCAATATTTAACTTTTGCGAAAGTTTTTGCCTGTGATGTCAGGGTGGAAGAGTGTGGGTATACCTCTCCGTTGATCTGAGGCTTTTCTTTTCCTTTAGTATCATACTTACTGGGGCATAAACGATATATTTCTACACAGGAGTGATTTTGTATTTTTTTTTTATTTCATTTCCCTCCAGTCCTCCTTTATATCATTATAATACATTCTTTTTTTTTTATTATTATTTTTTTTATTTTACAGGTGCTTTATTGATGTGGAGTGCTTTTTAGTAGAGAGCCATCCAGTTGCCAATCCATTTATCTGAACAAAAAAACTTAAGAATAAAAAGACGCCTTTGATCGCAAATTAAAACAGACACAAGCTGAAAAGATGAGTTTAAATAGGTAACAACACATTATAACTTGCGGCAGACATCTTTTTGTAGAAGAGAAGCTGAAGTGCGGCACTTAAATCGTAACAGGTGTTATCCAGGGCAGGCATATATTCTTTATGTTCAGCAGTTCATCAAGCTTATTCTGGATGTCTCCATATACTGTATTAAGCAGTTCTTCTCTAGATTTTGTTCCATCTAATTGCACCACATCAACACTGAGATCTTCCATTATCTTCTTATGTTTAATATACATGGGCCAGACATGGCCATCAAACAGTCCAGGTGGATCAGGAACAGTGTAGTTTCTTGAACTTCTTCTCTTTTTGCATTCTTCATAGGGAATAGAAAGAAAGTAACGTTGGTTGAATATATCAATTAGTGGCTTGTAGGTGTACAGAAGAAAACTTTCCACAATAAGAATATGAATAGTTTCATCTTCCTCCTCTGACTGTTGCGAAACATCAGTATTCAATGTATTATTGACTCCATGTGAACGTTCAAACTTGACTGGGTTTTTTATCCAGGCTTCGATGGTACTCATCATAGCTTCCATATCCAATGAATTGATAACATCATATTGCTTAAATCCATCTTCAACTGCTATCTGGTCCTGAGGCTTAAAGAAATCGTCTTAAGTACATAAGTACATAAGTAGTTGCCTCCGCCGGGGCAGACCAGAGGTCCATCCAGCCCAGCGGTCCGCTCACACGGTGGCCCATCAGGCATATTGCCTGGTCAGCGGTCCCTGACTAATTTTATGCCTACCTCTACACTTATCTCTAAACCTTCCACTGCTCTTATCTGTACCCCTCAATCCCTTTGTCTTCCAGGAACCTATCCAGGTCATCCTTGAAACCCTGTACTGTGCTATTTCTTATCACGGCCTCCGGAAGGGTGTTCCATGTGTCCACCACCCTCTGTGTGAAAAAGAACTTCCTTGCGTTTGTTTTAAACCTGTCTCCCTTCAATTTCATCGAGTGACCCCTTGTTCTTGTGGTTTCTTTCAAATTGAAAAATCTGTCTTTGTCAACCTTTTCGATGCCCCTCAGGATCTTGAAGGTCTCTATCATATCTCCTCTGAGTCTCCGCTTTTCCAGGGAGAACAGCCCCAGTCTTGATGTACTACGCAACAGTTAGGTAACTGATTGGCAAGTTTATTGGTAAGAGTCGTCTTCCCGCCGTTGGTAACGCCGCCGATTCCCAAGATGTACTTCATGGTGCCGTCCTGCTGTTCGGCTACGAAGGGAAGCCAAATCTACGAAGCCGTAGACCTGAAACCCGGGCGGACTCCGCGAGGAAGCCGAGAGGAGGAAAGGGAGAAGGGAAAGAGAAGAAGGAAACGTCAACTACTTAACGTCGTCATGTTTGAGAGGAACCGCTAACTCGGCCGACTTTTAATTTTTTTATTTTAATTTTATTTTTAATTATTTTTATCTCCTTTATTTCCATTTTTTCTTAATAATCTGTTATCTTGAATGTAATCCTCATACTTATCATTTATAGCAATATAGTAGCAGATTGCAACTGGACTGCTGTCCACCACCTATGTCTTCTGCAGCAGACTCAATTAATCTGGCCTTACAGACTATTCATATTAAAAAGAACCGTCAACTATTGCAGCATTGTAGCTTCTTAAAAACTCCATTGTTAAACTCAGTTCTAGCCAAGCAATTAAACCAATTACTTATCTCAGAGGATCTTGACTCTTTTTATCCTTTCATCTCTCGCTGAAATATATCATTGCTGCTCAGCAGTAACCACTGCTCCGTTTTCACTGACCGACGCGGCCTGCATTTCACCGAGACATCTTTTACTCCTGCTGCATCAGGGAATTTTTTAGCAGCGATATTTTCTTGGCTAATAATGGCTATGCTGATTCTTTGTGTTTTTATCAGAATCGGCAGAAAGAATCAGCATAGCCATTATTAGCCAAGAAAATATCGCTGCTACAAAAATTCCCTGATGCAGAGGCAGTGAAAGATATCTTTGCGAAACGCAGGCCGCGTTTGTACAATAGTTAAATGGATTAGATACATATCTAGTATTTATATCTATTTACTTAGATATCTCTCTTATAGTTTTAGATATTTTGATTTATAAGTGATCAGAACAGCTTTACAAAGTTTTATATCCCAAATTATAGGAAGCTGGTGGATAAAATAATTTCTTGCAATTTGTCAGCCATCATCCTACCCAGCTTAAGAAATCATTGCCAAATGGGCAGTGTGGGAACGTGAACAAGGGTGGGCCCAGAACTCAGGTACAACTGACTCACACAGCAAATGCAGGTGAAAGAAAATACCGTTTATTATAAGTATCAGGTAAGGGAGAGAAAATAAACACAGAAATGTTCTTTAAATGTAACTAGGTTCTCCCTTGGCCTGTTTCATACATTATGTGTTTCTCAGGCCGGCAGACATGTGTTCCTTTTGAGGACATGTCTGGGGCTCCGGATGGCTTTTTAAAACCCGGCATTTTGTCCGGGTTTTGAAAAGCCTCCTCAAATTGCATCGGGCAGGGAGGAAGCCCGCACATGCACGGATGCCATGCGATGACATCACACGCCATCCACACATGCACGGACTTACTCCCTGCCCGACAAGAGCAGGCAATGGGGCGGAACTAGGGTAGATCTGGGGGTGGGATTAGGGTGTTACAGGGCAGGGATGGGTGGAACTAGGCAGGTCTGGGAGCGGGACTAGGGGTCCGGATTTTCCGATTGGAAAATCTGGCAACCCTACTCACCAGTATAGTCTCTAGCAGTTTCTTAGGTCAAAATCCAAAGTTGCAAAGTTGAGCCTGGGCTGACTGACTATAGCAGTTGCATTTCACACATAGATAATGGAGGCAAATGCAATTAGGCATCACTACTCCCCTCTGGGCCTCCTGAACCTAGCTGTGCTCTAGGTTTTTATACTTCTTGGAGGGAAGGGGTAAAACGCGGACCTCAAAGACCTGACGGATCTAAAACTGCACGTCCTTAAAAATTTGAGGTCCATGCTGCTTGTAGTTAGTTTCTGCTTCTGACAGACCTCGATGACAATTTAATGCTGACGGATCCATCTCGGTATAAGGAGGGAAAAGTATTAGGATCCGTCAGCGCTAAAATGTCCTAGAGCCAGAGACTAGTGCTGGAGCGGCTCTAAAACGAATCCTGTAAACCGGTTTCCTGCAGTTCCAGTACATTTAAAAATCTGAGGTCAGCGGCTCTGACAGACCTCAATGACATTTTAGAGCTGATGGATCCTAATACTTTTCCCTCCCTATACTGAAACGGATCCGTCAGCGCTATATTGTCATCGAGGTCTGTCAGAGCCAGAAACTAACTACAAGTGGCACGGACCTCAGATTTTTAAGGATGTGCAGTTTTAGATCCATCAGGTCCGCGTTTTACCCCCTCCCCTTCCTGGACTATACCCTCCTAGCTCCATCCCTCCTGTGTCACTTCCACCTTGAACAGGACTATGGGTTTTAAGGTAGCTCTGACACTGTGAAGGAATATATTTAAGGGGAAGTGGCAGCATCCTCTAGACTCCTTCACATGCATTGTCTGTGAATCCATCAGATTTGTCACACTAATAGTTTTTCAAGAAAGCCCATGATTATCCAATGAAGGTGATACATAAAGCATATCTTAGCTTGATATGCTAATCAACAGTACCTTTTATTACCCTCATCTAAAGATCAAAATGATAGACATGTTTGTGTTTTGAAGTGTGCTGACAGAGCGTTCTGGGAACAAATATACATTGCCTGGAAGGAAGGAGGAATGGCTGGAAAAGCATTATGGAAAGAAGAGAGTGAAGGAGAAAAAAGCATAGAGTACGGTAATGCTGGATGGGAGGGGAAAGACAGATATAGCAGGAGAGGAGGGGCACCTGTGTGGGGGGGAAATGGGTTATAAGGAGATAAAGAAAGAATGCACACACAGGAGAGGGGAGGAGAGTTGAAGGAAGAGAGGGAGAGAGAAGCACTATAAGGGTACAGTGGATGAGGAGGGGAACCATGGAAATTGGTGGAGTGTGGGTAGGGCTGTAGATGGAGTGTGGGCAGGATCATATGTCCTCTTTTTCTTGTCTTCACAAATATGGTAACCCTAGTGTCAAGTCTTCCCATCTGTGCCACAATTATTGATTGATGGATCGATTATTAAAGACTTTTGTCTACTCCACACGGACCCCTCTTTTTTTGTCTCACTTTTTTCCTTTCATTGTTGGATTTTATCTTTCTTCTATTTCCCTCCATGACTGTGTCGGGGCACACTATTAAGTAGATATCAGAATTACAATCCATTACTATTAAGTGGATATCAGAATTACACTGCCAGGCTGCTTGTGCTTATGTAGGAACATGAAATTTCAACGTTTATTAAAAACACATTTATTTGCTTAGGCTTGTTTTGCTGATTATGCAACAGAAGCTGGGGTTCCTGTTTGAATTTTTATGTATGTTATTGAAGACAGAAGTATGTTTTTATGTGTTGTTTGATTCATTATGTGTATATTATTTTGTAACCCGCCTAGGTTATAGACGGGATAAAAATGTTAAAATTTAATTAATTGATTGATTGATTAGATATTTAAAAAATCAGTTAAAAATTCATCCAACACATATAGAACATATTTTAAAACCATATTACAATATTAAACATAAATAGCATAACAACATAAATCATAAAACTTTTAAAAAGTGACTAGTGTCATGAAAATGTCATTCAACTTATATATTAGTACATTGTCAGATGATGAGAGACATTAAAAGCTAATCAAATAGTGCTTAATTTGGATTTCAAGGCAATATTGCTGTAAAGAGTGCCAGTTACAGTGTTCTCTTACTTTTCTAGTGTGTAAAGCTACATTAGAGCTCTGCCTGTTGAACATGGGTAAGAGACAGCAGCATCTCACTAAAAGTAAGCTCCAACTGGTATCTGTCTTGCCTCATTTGTGTTGTTACTTCTCTGCTTTGGTGGATCCACGGCACTTATCTTCTAAAATCTACAAACATCTGCATTCTTCTGGTGATTCTCCATTGCTTGCTCTACAATCAGTCTGGGAACAAGATTTAGCATCCCATATGACGTCCTTGCAATGGGGTCTTTTTTGGTCCCATTCTTTCAAGACATCTATGTCGGCATCTTTAACTCAATCATTGTTTTTTATTGCTCATCGAGCTTTATGGACACCTAGAAAAATGTTTCATATTGGGCAGTTGTCGTCTGATGTTTGCTGGCATTGCAAGGCTGAATGTGGTACTTTAATTCATATGCAGTATCTTTGTACAACTTTACAACCTTTTTGGGTTTCAGTGTGGTCTATTGTTTCCCAGATTTTTTCTTTTAAAATTGAGCTCTCCCTGTCAATTGTTGTTTGGAGGAGCGCAGTTTTATTGGATGCATTATCTGAGGATCAAGCTAGACCATTTGATATCTTATTAGCTTTGGCTCTTAAAGTGATCCTTAACAACTGGAACGTTCACTGTAATTTGTCGCAGCGCCCAGTGAAGGTCAACCAATGGCTGAGAACGCTGTCCGGTAGCATTCACGAAGGGAGCGGGATAGAGCCAGATCGGGAGGGTGTTCCTTAAAGGAAGCTTTCCCCACTCCCGCCGGCTTTTTAGCCTTTTTTTTGGCTGCGGGAGTAGACCGGCAGCCCCGCTGAAGTACAGGTCCCAGGAGGTTCTGGACTCGGCCGGCTGTGCACACCCCTAGGGCGTGCACCCAGGGCGGTCTGCCACCCTGCTCCACCCTTGGTATGCCACTGTCTCATCGGCCCGCAGTAGAAACCTCTACCGCGGCTTTGTTAAAGCCAGTGTTAATGAGTTATGCATTTTCTACTTGTTGCAAAATGCAAAATTTGCTTTGACTATAAGACCTCATGATTTGTATTTTAAGGAATGAGCATACACAGTGTTACATTGTAGGGGTGGGCATCCAGAAAAATTTTGGGTGTTTATTTATGAGAATTTTCTTTTTTTTTTTTTTGTTTGGCTATTTTGTCAATAATACTACAACTTTTTGGAAATAGTGTGCACCACGTAGAAAGAGAGAGCACGGTTTTAAGAATAGGGCACACTTTCCCCGATAGGTCGCATACGCATGCACAAGTTTGCTCATGCAAGTATGCTGGTTCTACTATTTTGAAAAAGTGTGCCCTCTTTACACATACCCCCTCTTCTACGAAACTGTGCTCACAGTTTTTAGCACGTGGAGCTAGGCTGAATAGCTCACACTGCTCCCAACACTCATGGTTTTTAGTGCAGGGAGCCTATGAGCATCGGGAGCAGTATGGGGCATTCAGCACAGCTCCCTGTGCTAAAAACCGCTATTGCGGTTTAGTAAAAGGAGAAGAGATATATTTGTCTATTTTTGTATAGTTGTTACTGAGGTGACAGTGCATATTTTAAAGTCATCTGCCTTGACCTCTGAAAAAAAAACCAGAATATAAATTATACTTAACATTTTCTCTGCATACAGTGTGCTTTGTGTTTTTTAAAATTTTATTGTTGGTAGATCATTTTGACTTGGTCATTTTAAAAGTAGCTCGCAAGCCAGAAAATTGTGGGCGCCCCTGCCATAGAATTATTTAACCTCCCCTATAACATAACATAAAAATCAACTTCTAGATTAACTTCTGGTTAATCTGCAAGGTTAATCAACTTCTGGTTAATCTGCAAGGTTAATCTGCAAGGTTAATCAACTTCTAGATTAACCTTGCAGATGATTACAGATGATTAATCTTTACAAATGATTACATCAACTTACAACCGAGCGATCATCACGGAATTTAATTACCCAAAAATCTCGAGAATAAGTAAGTTTTGAAACGCCTTCTAAATTCCGGATATGAGAAAGATATAAGAGATAATTGTTTGAATTCTTTATCCCAACTGGCAGCCTGATATGAAAGCATGCATTCATGAAATCTTTTGAACTTACAACCCTTCACTGATGGATAAACAAAAAAAGCATGAGCTTTACGTGAACCTTTTTGAGTAGCAAAGGAAAATAAATTAATCAAATAAGATGGAGATTCTCCCGACACGACTTTATAATAGAGACAACCCAACTTAAAAATAATACGTGCCTCTACCGGCAACCAATGCAATTCACGATAGAAGGGAGTATTTCTTTAAACCCAAAATAAGTCTGACCACAGCATTCTGTATAACTCGCAGCCTAGAAATAGTCTTTTTTTGCTCCGGCCAAGTACACGACGTTACAATAATCCAAATGGCCTAACACTAGCAATTGAACTAGTAGTTTAAATGCAGTTGTGCCAAAATAAGCTCTAATAGAATGTAATTTTCATAGGATATGGAAGCCCTCACTCACCTTTCTTCCAAATTATACAAATTGAGATCTTTAAATCTATCCCAATATGTTATATGACAAAGAACACTGACCATTTTAGCAGCTCCCTCTGCACCAACTTAATCCTGTTGAGGTCTCTTTGAAGGTGCAGTCTCTAAAATTATACACAGTACTCTACATGAGGTCTCCCCAGAGATTTATGCAGAGACATTATCATCCCCTGTTTCATATTGTAGAATCCCATAATTTACATGTGTTTCTTGGCAATCTAGGATAAGTCATCATTTCCTGTAAAGTAAACTTTGGAAACACAAAATGGTAAAACTGCATGTGGTATAAATATTGGTAATTGCACATTTTATTGGAAAATGCAAAAATGTCATTAAGACAGAAGGAGCCTGTAAAACAGAGGTGCCACAATGCCGGTTTTTGAAAGCTGTAAACTAGTATTTTTATTTTTATTTTTTTAGAGTAATCAAACTATGCAAATTTAGCTTTTAGATCAAAAGATTTGAATAGTCATAGTGGATAGCCTGACTGCTTGACATGTTTGCAGCCGTCGGGGGCTAAAGGATTTGATTTATGTCTTATATTCACACAATTTATCAGCATAAATTTGTCAAGATACCATTTAATATTCATTAATAATGTGTCCTAAAAGCTTTGCAGTTACTTGAAATATTTTATCAGGTCCGTGGTGCCATCTAGTGAATATTATAATAACTGCTTTTAGAAACTGAAAAAAGCTACTAAAATAGAGTTTTGCTTATCTAGCCTTTGCTTATCTAACAGCAGTGCGAGGTAAGATTCTTTGACACAATAAGGGACTCTTTTATTAAGCCGCAATAGAGGTTTCTACCGCAGCTCGAGGCTCTAATGCTCCAATGCTGCTGTGATGCTTATAGGAATTTTATTAGCGTCGGAGCATTTATCGCTCCAGACTGTTGTAGAAACCTTTATCATGGCTTAATAAAAGAGGGGGTTAACATCTTACTTGATAAGTATGAGGGGGAGAGTGTGGTGCAGTGGTTAAAGCTACAGCCTCAGCACTCTGGGGTTGTGGGTTCACCTTGTGACCCTGGGCAAGTCACTTAATCCCCCCTTTGCCCCAGGTACACAAGATAGACAGGGAAAAATGCTCGAGTACCTGAATAAATTAATGTAAACCATTCTGAGCTCTCCTTGGAGAACGGTATAGAAAATTGAATAAATAAATTAAAAATCAGCGGCAGTTCATGAGGCGGGTGGGTGGCTTGGGGAAGAAAGTAGAAACATAGAAACAAGCAGCAGAAAAGGACTATAGCCCACCAAGTCTGCCCATTCCAAGTATCCCTGAATTTACTCCCTTAAAGATCCCACGTGAGTATCCCATTTTCTCTTAAAATCCGTCACGCTGCTGGCCTTTATCACCTGGAGTGGGAGTCTGTTCCAATGATCCACTACTCTTTCGGTGAAGAAGTACTTCCTGGAGTCGCCATGAAACTTCCCTCCCCTGATTTTCAGTTTGGATCAGTGATACTTTGCCCTCCTTTTGGGCCTGGAGGAACCGCTTGCATGCTCTGTTGCTCCTGGAACGGAAGGCGGCCAGTCACAGTCTTCGACAAAAGAGACAGTTTCTCCAAATTTAGGATCCCTATATTCAGTCTTAGCCCTGAGATTCCGGAGTGACATTTTGAACTCCTTCTAACCTTGTTCCACGCCAGTCCTTTGGTGATCGGTTGGTGCGGGGGGGTCCAGGATGCGTGAGGGAACCATTTGTTTATTTATTTCCTTTAACTTTTTTCCCTATCCCCCCTTTTTTTTCTTTTATTTTACACTGTGGCTTTGGGGGACTGTGGAGACTGGGGTTTCATGCCTTGGCAGTGGGCTATCATGCCTTGGCAGTGGGCTATCAGAGTCCAAGTCTACTGCTTTGTGGTATATGCTTTGCATCCGGTTCTGGGGTGGGGGGAGGGATGGGGTGTTGGAGCTGTATCGTTGTATTCTGGTTGTCTTTGGTTGTATTCTATGGTTGCTTGTGTTTGTGGGCTGGATTTCATTTTTGAAAATAAAAATTGATTATGCATAAAGGAAAATACATACCAACAATAAAAGAGGGGGTTAGTTTGTAACTCTTCTTACCGCTTCCTCTTTTGAAACATGCATTTAGTATACCTCTCTTTTATCTGTCATCCACTTTTTTTCTGTATTATCTGAATTTTTCAATTATCCAGCCACCTGACAGTCCTGTTTATATCAGATAATTAAGACTCTACTGTAATCAGAATTAAATGAGTCAATTTTCACTTCCTACAGTCAGTAATTTTGTATTTAAATTACACACTCAAACAAAATAATAACCTCAGTTAAACTCATATAATAAGACCAACACACAACTCAAAAGTGGCCCCAGCTCAATGTATAGAGATGAAGACTAAATTTCTCCAGTGCCCAAAGTTAACCCCAGAACAAATCTTGGTAGTTAAACCCTCGATTGAGCTATCATCGAATGTAGTCTTATTTTCTCTAAGAGCTTTTTATGTTCTTGTTATATATGTCTACAAGATGTGGCAGAAAATTATTACTATATCTTTATTGATGTAAAAATAGTAATTGTCTGGATAAAAATAGAGTTCTCTTTCCTTTTCAAAAAGACGCCTCAGCCCCACCACTCCACCGCTTAAAGTATTTCATATCGCGGGAAGCATATTGTGGTGCTTCATCCTTGGCTGTCAATTTTTGAAAAAATTTTTATAAAGTTTTCTTTCAATTTTAATTAGTTTATCATTGAATAAATATTTCAAGCTAGTTTTACTTAGTGGTATCCACTTATATCCTTTGGAAAGTAAATAGTACTTAGTACTTATCTCAGCCAAAGACCCAGGGAGTCAGACCCGACATGTTTCACACGTCCTGGTGTTTTATCAAGGGTCTCCCTGCAAAATAAATAAAAAGAGCTACTACATGCAATTGTGTACTGCCCTTAATAGGTGAAATATTATGACTTATAAATACATCCAAAAAAATCGCTCACCAAGGGTGCCGCTGTCATCCGACTCCTATAGTTATGAGAATAAGATGGCGGCGGCGTCCTTCGGACAAAATTTAAATAGTCTCCTTTTCAATACAAACTCCGCCCCCTGCTATTCGATTGGTCCCAGAAAGAAATTACAATGTCCCCCATTCGATCTCACTGTTGAGCCCACATGGCTCAACAGTATCCAACGAAAAGATGAATCTCTGCTCACTTTCATTTAGTTTACTTTGATCACCCTCCCCAGCCCATCCCGTCACTCTTTTTATGACACGCCATCTAAAATCGGAAATGGAGTGTTTACACCGCATCCAATGATCTACCAGGGGTGCATGTATGTTCTCATTTAGAATGCGAGATTTATGTTCAGTCAATCTCGTCTTTATTTTTCTGTTAGTACGTCCCACGTATACGAGGTCGCAGGGACATACAATAATGTAAATGACCCCCTGCGAATTGCAGTCCGTCTTGTGCTTAGATTTTAAAATAATCGATCTCCCAGGGACCTGCCAAGAGTCCCCTTGAATAGCAAAGGGACACCATTGGCATCGACCACATATACCATGGTTACCCACCTCCCCTTCCTCAGGACGCACTCCGTATTTTTGGAAATTGCATCGTTGCCCTAAGGTAATGCCTCGTGTGTATGCTATCCTGGGAAAAATTTCCAGGGATTTGTGGGGTTGTACTATAAACCAGTACTTCCTAAACATATCTACTACTGTTTTCACTGCTCTTGAATAAGGAAGGACACAAGTGAGTTTGTCAGTCTCATCTGGCTCACTAGATGGTTCCTGCAGCAACAGATTTCTGTGTGCAAATTTGGCTCTATAGAAAGCTTGCTTTATAGATCTCTCTGGGTAGCCTCTATTGCGGAGGCGTACCTTCAATTTAGCAGCTTGTACCTTAAACTCGTCTAGAGTGGAGCAGACCCTGCGTATCCGCAAAAACTGACCAACAGGTAAGTTGAAGCGAAGTTTAAAAGGATGAAAACTGGTGAAATGCAATATGGTATTGCGAGTGACTGGTTTTCTAAATAAAGAAGTATTGATTTTGCCCCCTTGTACTCGAACAGTAATGTCTAAAAAATCAATTTTAGTTTGGTGATGTGTCATTGTGAATTTGATGTTCAAATCCACTGAGTTCAGATATTCAAAAAAAGCTTCAAGATCTTGTTTATTGCTATGCCAGATGAAAAAAATATCATCAAGAAATCTGCCCCAAAAACAAATATGAGGGCTCCATACAGATGGATATACCCACGTTTCTTCAAACCGTGCCATAAATAGGGCAGCTACCGAGGGGGCCAAAGTGGCACCCATCGCCACCCCCTGGGTTTGTTGGTAAAACTGATGGTGGTGTTGGAAATAATTATTCTTAATGACCCATGTGGCCAAATGCATCAAAAAATCGGTGGATATGTGGGGGTTGGTTCTATTTTGCAATATCTCCCTGATCACTGTCAGCGCCTCATCTTGGGGAATCTGCATGTACAATGAGACGACATCGAGAGTCACTAGCCATTTGTCTGTCATGTCCAGTTGGAGTGTGTCCAAAGTCTTCAAAAAGTGTGAAGAGTCCCTAATATATGATTTTATTTTCGGGACCTCATCCCTAAGGAAGAAATCCACCATCTTAGATAGGGGTTCTAGTATAGACAAACGGGTATTCACTATAGGCCTACCCGGAGGATTCATGAGAGTCTTATGTACCTTTGGGATGAATGAAATACTCGGTACCCTGGGATTTTTTTCAAACATAAAAGAATATTCTTTTTTAGTGATTTCACCCCGTTGGTGATAAACATTCAATAGTTTGAGTATTTCTTCCCCTAGTGCCGTCGTGGGATCTCCATCCATGCGTTTATAAGCTTGTGTATCCGCCAATTGGCGTGTGGCTTCGATGTTATGTTCATCTCTGTTAAGAATGACCGTGGCCCCACCTTTATCGGCCTTTGTTATAATTATATCATCGTTTGACAATAATTCATGAAAGCCGTGTAACTGGGCCTTCGTGGTGTTATAGGGGCCTGTATTATGCCAGTTAGTTTGAAGCTCCTTAAGGTCTTTACTAAGAAGTTCCCGAAATGTAAAAATCAAGGGCCCGGGGGAATCCAATGCGATTTTACTTTACATATTGAAATAGAGTCTCCAACCCTTGAAGTTTGGCTATTCTCTGACTCCTCCTCCGATGGTTGGAGTTGTTCGCCGTCTTTATCTTGAAAAAAGACTTTACATTGCATCTTCCTAACAAATGAATGTAATGCAGCATGTAATTTAAAAAAATCAGGAGGGTGGGACATAACAAATCCCAGTCCCTTCTCCAATATTTCCATCTGTGGGGCCGTCAGGTCAAGGGAGGATAAATTTATCACTGTCGAGGCGTTGTGATCCGAGTTTTGCCCCTCGCTCGTTGTTGTCGTGTCCGTCCTCGTCCGCGGGATTCTGCATTGGTTGAATCCCCTGGTTTTTCCGTGCCAACCTCCGTGGAGGCTTCAGAAGAAGTATCTGACTCGGCTGAGGAGCTATCAAATGTCACTTTTTTCTTTTGTGTGAATGTAGAGGGTTTTCTCTGCCATGAGTATACCCTATCTTGTGCATAGTCTCTTTGATCTCTCTTCAACTTTTTGATTTTATTGGTCCTAATGTCTTCCCTAAAATTCTTCATATATGTCTTTAAGTCTTTCAATTTTCGATCAAAATCTCCTGTATCTAGTCCTTGTTGTAATTCATTCTCAATGGTACTGACTTTTGTACATAATTCCTTTTCGGTATTTTCCGTGGTCTCTACCAAGAGAATCATGAGGTCTCTGGAGCATTTATTTAATATGGCTGTCCAGCGACGACGAACAACTCCAACCATCGGAGGAGGAGTCAGAGAATAGCCAAACTTCATGAATTATAGTCAAACGATGATATAATTATAATAAAGGTGGGGCCACGGTCATTCTTAACAGAGATGAATATAACATCGAAGCCACACGCCAATTGGCGGATACACAAGCTTAGGAACACCTGGATGGAGATCCCACGAAGGCACTAGGGGAAGAAATACTCAAACTATTGAATGTTTATCACCAACGGGGTGAAATCACTAAAAAAGAATATTCTTTTATGTTTGAAAAAAATCCCAGGGTACCGAGTATTTCATTCGTCCCAAAGGTACATAAGACTCTCATGAATCCTCCTGGTAGGCCTATAGTGAATACCCGTTTGTCTATACTAGAACCCCTATCTAAGATGGTGGATTTCTTCCTTAGGGATGAGGTCCCGAAAATAAAATCATATATTAGGGACTCTTCACACTTTTTGAAGACTTTGGACACACTCCAACTGGACATGACAGACAAATGGCTAGTGACTCTCGATGTCGTCTCATTGTACACGCAGATTCCCCAAGATGAGGCGCTGACAGTGATCAGGGAGATATTGCAAAATAGAACCAACCCCCGCATATCCACCGATTTTTTGATGCATTTGGCCACATGGGTCATTAAGAATAATTATTTCCAACACCACCATCAGTTTTACCAACAAACCCAGGGGGTGGCGATGGGTGCCACTTTGGCCCCCTCGGTAGCTGCCCTATTTATGGCACGGTTTGAAGAAACGTGGGTATATCCATCTGTATGGAGCCCTCATATTTGTTTTTGGGGCAGATTTCTTGATGATATTTTTTTCATCTGGCATAGCAATAAACAAGATCTTGAAGCTTTTTTTGAATATCTGAACTCAGTGGATTTGAACATCAAATTCACAATGACACATCACCAAACTAAAATTGATTTTTTAGACATTACTGTTCGAGTACAAGGGGGCAAAATCAATACTTCTTTATTTAGAAAACCAGTCACTCGCAATACCATATTGCATTTCACCAGTTTTCATCCTTTTAAACTTCGCTTCAACTTACCTGTTGGTCAGTTTTTGCGGATACGCAGGGTCTGCTCCACTCTAGACGAGTTTAAGGTACAAGCTGCTAAATTGAAGGTACGCCTCCGCAATAGAGGCTACCCAGAGAGATCTATAAAGCAAGCTTTCTATAGAGCCAAATTTGCACACAGAAATCTGTTGCTGCAGGAACCATCTAGTGAGCCAGATGAGACTGACAAACTCACTTGTGTCCTTCCTTATTCAAGAGCAGTGAAAACAGTAGTAGATATGTTTAGGAAGTACTGGTTTATAGTACAACCCCACAAATCCCTGGAAATTTTTCCCAGGATAGCATACACACGAGGCATTACCTTAGGGCAACGATGCAATTTCCATAAATACGGAGTGCGTCCTGAGGAAGGGGAGGTGGGTAACCATGGTATATGTGGTCGATGCCAATGGTGTCCCTTTGCTATTCAAGGGGACTCTTGGCAGGTCCCTGGGAGATCGATTATTTTAAAATCTAAGCACAAGACGGACTGCAATTCGCAGGGGGTCATTTACATTATTGTATGTCCCTGCGACCTCGTATACGTGGGACGTACTAACAGAAAAATAAAGACGAGATTGACTGAACATAAATCTCGCATTCTAAATGAGAACATACATGCACCCCTGGTAGATCATTGGATGCGGTGTAAACACTCCATTTCCGATTTTAGATGGCGTGTCATAAAAAGAGTGACGGGATGGGCTGGGGAGGGTGATCAAAGTAAACTAAATGAAAGTGAGCAGAGATTCATCTTTTCGTTGGATACTGTTGAGCCATGTGGGCTCAACAGTGAGATCGAATGGGGGACATTGTAATTTCTTTCTGGGACCAATCGAATAGCAGGGGGCGGAGTTTGTATTGAAAAGGAGACTATTTAAATTTTGTCCGAAGGACGCCGCCGCCATCTTATTCTCATAACTATAGGAGTCGGATGACAGCGGCACCCTTGGTGAGCGATTTTTTTGGATGTATTTATAAGTCATAATATTTCACCTATTAAGGGCAGTACACAATTGCATGTAGTAGCTCTTTTTATTTATTTTGCAGGGAGACCCTTGATAAAACACCAGGACGTGTGAAACATGTCGGGTCTGACTCCCTGGGTCTTTGGCTGAGATAAGTACTAAGTACTATTTACTTTCCAAAGGATATAAGTGGATACCACTAAGTAAAACTAGCTTGAAATATTTATTCAATGATAAACTAATTAAAATTGAAAGAAAACTTTATAAAAAAATTTTCAAAAATTGACAGCCAATGATGAAGCACCACAATATGCTTCCCGCGATATGAAATACTTTAAGCGGTGGAGTGGTGGGGCTGAGGCGTCTTTTTGAAAAGGAAAGAGAACTCTATTTTTATCCAGACAATTACTTGTTATATATGTAGCATATTGCAAGCTGGTATTGGTATTAATGCTGCATTATTTAAATGCTATATTATATTGCTGTGAAAGCGTGGTACTTAGCTCGGGTGAACCAACACCATAATGTTCAAAAATCTATATGGTCAGTAGTGCTGATTATATGTATAGGCCACTGATGACTGGCAGCTACGTCTGTAGCATATTCAGCCATTATATACACAGCTAAATGGTTTTATTTGATAAGGGGATACCTAGTGAAAATGCCATTTAAGATATCTTTCTGAAGCCTATTTTATAAAGACAAGTAGACGTCTTCATGTCTTTATAAAATACTAGTGTAAGTGGCAGTCATGGAAATTTACTCTAGCCCTAGAATACAACCCAAATTCCACCTCTGTATACCATCAGCAGCAAAGTATGCACCATCATTTCAAAGTGCACTAGTCTGCATTTTATATGAGCTAATTTACAACTATGTGTAAATGATTAAGATATTAACAACGTGGGTTTGTACACTACATGGAGGAAGCCACTGCTTTTCCTGGGATGTTGCTACTATTTGGGATTCTACCAGGTATTTATGACCTGGATTGAGCACTATGGGAAACAGGATAGATGGTCTCACCTAGTATGGCTATTCTTATGTTCTTAAATTACCCTCTGTATGTATAGTTGGGGAGCATGCCCTTGCACAAACAAAGTAATGCTACAACTGTGCACCTAATTAGCCACCAAGAACACATGTAAATGCTGAAATATACTTGTACACTAGAGCCCAACTGAACCCAGGAGCTTTGATTTCTGCTGAAACCAGATCCACGACTGAAATTGTCCACTTGGTTTTGGTAGAAACTGAAACCAAAACCAGCCAGCACCACCACCACTACCCACCACAGCCTTCCTTCCCCCCTCACAGACCCACCTGTCAGCCATATACCTCCCCCCCCCCAGGCATACCTCAGACATCCTAATAATCTAATGTCCTAACTAGAACAAGAGCAATTCACAGTCCCTCTCACCTCAGCTATCTCTGCCACCAACATTTCCGGCGTTGCCTTTAGCAGCAGTGTGTTACAACACATTTAGTTTTCCATAAAGGGGGTAAAGAGGGTTGGGACTTGATATACCACTCGTACATATTTTAGACAGATACTTATTTTGTACCTGGAGCAATAAGTGTTAAGTGACTTGCCTATCTTGGGATTGCAGCTGGTATAGGTAGGAAGCCTGGGGAGATGAATCTGGCTGATGATTGGGTCCAGGAGGGAGGAGGAAGGAAGGCTATGTGTGGTGGCTGGGGTGCAGGTGAAGGGAAGCTGGCCATATGGCATCAATCACTCTTGCTTATACTGGCTCCAATCCCAACATAATTGTTGAGATCTTCAGCAGCAGTCTTTTGAGACTGTCACTTAAGACCATGGCAGCTATTTTGGTGGCAGAGAAGGATTGGGGTAAGAGAGACTGTGAATCGCTCTGGTCCCAGTTAGGCACTAGACCACTGTTCTTCAACCGCTGATCCATGGACCGATACCGGTCCGCAGAAAATTTCTGCCGGTCCACACAGGACCGGCGAGATTGAGTCGGCAGTTAAATTTCGTGCCGACTGCGGTTCCTCTCAACTGCGGTTCCTGCCGACTGCTGTTCCTGCTGCCTGCTGTTCCTCCCAGCCTCAGGCGATCAAGACAGGCTGCCGACATTGGGGCCTTCCCTCTGCGAGTCTTGCCTGTTCGGAAACAGGAAGTTGAAACAAAATAAGCGGGACTCAGAGAGTGAAGGTCCCGATGTTGGCAGCCTGTCTTGATCACCGCACCGTCGAGTTGTTGAAGAGGGCCTCTGGGAAGGTGCAAGTGGAAAGGAGAGAGCTGCAAGTACAGGTGCAGGTGGAGGAAGATGGTCAGCATGTGCGAGCAAGATCCTGGAGAGCCTTCACAGTGGCTGTCTCCCCTCCCAGCAGCTCTCCTACTTGCCAGGGCAGTGATTCATGGCAACTTCCTCTTTCCTCAGAGGCGGCAACTGACCTAAGGCTGCCTAAGTAAATCGCTGCTGCAGGCAAGTACTGAGAACTGCTGGAAGGGGAGGAAGCAACTGTAGGAGGCTGGGAAGCTGCTGGATAAAGGGAGAGCTGCTACTGGACTTGGAGGGAGGTAGAAGGAGAGATTCTGCTGGGAGGGGAGGAGGGAAAGGGATGGGAAGAGAGTTAATGTTGGATAGGGGGAGGAGGGAAGGGAGAAGGAAAAAAGGAAGGAGGGAAGGGAGAAAGAAAAAAGGAAGGAAACAGCTGGCAGAGAGATTACAAGAGGGGAAGGGGGTCAGGAGAGATCAGATGAGGGAAAGGGGAGAGAGAGGAATGAGGAAGTAGAGAGAGATTGATGCTGGAAAGGGGATCAGCAGAAATGAGAGAGGGATAAAGATGCTAGATCTGGTGTAGGAGAGATAAAAATGAAGAAAGCAGTGAAGCTGGAATGAATGATGTAAAAAGAGAGAGGAGGCACAGGCTGGATGGACAGGGGAGAGGGGCATAGAAAGAAGTCAGATACATATGGAAGGGGGAGAGGGCAGACAGTGGATGGAACGGGCAGATGCTGGATTGAAGAGACAGGGCAGTCGCTGGAAGGAAAAGAGTGAAAAGAAGATGAAAGCAGAAACCAGAGACAACAAAAGGTAGAAAAAAATAATTTTATTTCTATTTTATCATTAGAATATATCAGATTTGAAATATATATCCTGCTAGAGACATAACTGGGGACTGCAGTATTCTGTTAGCATGATATTTCTGTGTAGCATTCTATAATAACTTGGCTTGTTCAGTTTTCTTGATAGTAGAGGGGATATATGTGAAGGGGAGGGGAGACAGGGGTTTTGTTGGTCCGTGCTCTGTATATTTGTATTTATAAAATCACAATTGTTCAGAATATTTGGTTTTTTTTATACTTTAATAAAATACATTCAATATAAAATCATAACTGCGGCTTGTGCAGATGGGATCAGATGGTTTGCAGGGACCGAGCTCGCGGAGACGGGGAGGAAATGGTTTTTTTAAAATTTCAGTCTTAATAGTTTGCCGGTCCACAAAATAATTATTTTATTTCTGCAGGTCCACAGATGTAAAAAGGTTGAAGAACACTGCACTAGACCACCAGGGCACCTGAAGTCGGCCCAGGGGAAGGGGGGGGGAAGCGCTGGCTGATGGGTGGGTCCAGAAGGGGGGAAGGGAGGCTGTGTGTTATGGTGGCAATGGGGGTTTAGTAAGGGGGAAGTGTTTCTTGGCAATATACACATTTGTCCTGTTATGCTCGTATTCTATAAACAAAACTAGGTGCTTTCAAATAGTTGCCTTCTTGGTGCCTAAACATAGACATGCTGTTATAGAAGTATCCTCTATGGATACAATATATAGGTGTCCAGAGGGTACCCTTATGGCATTATTCTGTAAAGAAATGCAAGCACCTACTTTCCTTTATAGAATACTAGACTAATAGAATATTTGTGCACTTATAATTTAGGCACCCTTGACTCTAAACTACAGGAGAGCTCTAATATTTATTACAATCTTACCTAAATCACCAAATCACTAAATAACTAATTCTAAACCCAAATAAATCCAAAACCCTTTTTTTGCCACTGGTGACGTGATTTCCCTTACTTTTCCAGTGTTTCTTTCTAATAATAATAATAACTTTATTTTTCTATACCGCCATAGTCAGACGACTTCTAGGCGGTTCACATCGAAAGCGAATTACAAATGCCCCTGTGCCCTAAGCTAATAGTACAAAAATTCTTGCAGTAATTCTTGATAACAGACTTTCAGATGGACCCTCAACTATCTCATTCTTTAAACCATAATTAATCCACTCAAGTCAATCTCAACTTCATCCACTGGCTCTCAACATACTCATACATTTCCTAGTCATTAGTCAATTTGATTACTGCAACTTCCTCTACAAAGGACTTAGATTAAATGACTTCTATTGCTTGCAACTTGTCCAAAACACAGCTATTAAGATTATTAATAAAGCACTTTTTTTATTGAATGATATATACCATATTGGAAGATGAGCATGTGAAGGATCCCCTTATGTTGAATGTTTTTCCCATATGAGTGATCATGGGATCCTTTGAGATGTGCTCGCACAGTTTGCTGCTTGCCACACCACAAGGACATGTGCCATTTTCTTCTTTGTAGGTTTGTGTAGGGAGCTTGATCTTTATTCTGAAAAAGTTTGATTATGTGATCCCTTTTTTCCATGAATTGCATTGGTTGCCAGTCGAGGCTTATATGAAATTTAAATTTGGTTGCATTTGTTTTAAGGTACTGTTCGGCCTTGCAACTAATTATTTTGTGGATTCGTTCACATTTGTAAATTCAAAACACTCTCAATGCACACATGCTGTATTTATTTTTCCTTCAGTCAATATAAAAAATATCAACGTCTTCTGTTGTTTCAAGCTGCAGTTTGGGATAAAGATTTAAATTCTCTAATAGCGGCCTCTTGCTCATATCAGCATTTTAGGAGACAATTGAAAATGTATTTGTTTACAAGATTTTTAGGAAATTAATGTATTACATTCAACTATATATGTGCAGTTTTTTATTCTATTTTGTAAACCACATAGAATTTAATAGTACTGCGGTATAGAAATACCGTATTTGCCAGCGTATAAGACGACTTTTCAGTACCTTAAAATCCTCCCCAAAGTCGGGGGTTGTCTTATACGCCGGGTACTGTTTACATCACAGTTCTTCAACCGCCGGTCCGCGGACCGGTGCCGGTCCGCAGAAAATTCCTGCCGGTCCGCACAGGACCGGCAAGATGGACCTGTTAAATTTTCTGCCCCGATGGTGTTTGCAGAAATCTTCTGTTCCTCCCAGCCTCGGGCGATCAAGACAGGCGGTCATTCCCTCTGTGAGTCTCGCCTATGCGGAAACAGGAAGTTGAAACAAAATAGGCGGGACTCAGAGAGGGAAGGTCCCGACGTTTGCAGCCTGTCTTGATCGCTGCCCCTGCTGAGTCGCCGAAGAGGGCCGCGGGGAAAGTGCAGGCAGAGAGAAGATGGTCAGCGTGCGCGGGGAGGTCAGCGTGTCGATTGGGGCCATCAGCAGCGTTTGTGCTGAGTCTGCCCACGTGCAGGATGCGGCGGGTAGGGGCCTCCGACTCGTCTTGGGCGGCTGGGCCTGCGGTGCAAAGCTGTTTTTGCCGGCTTGGGGGGGGGGTCGCGAATGTGCAGGGCACAGCAGGAGTAAGATCATGGGGAGCCTTCAACAGTGGCTGTCTCCTCTCCTAGCAGCTCTGTACTTACCAGGGCAATGATTCACTTTGGCAACTTCCCCTTTCCTCAGAGGCGGCAACGGACCCAAGGCTGCCTAAGGAAATCACTGCTGCAGGCAAGTACTGAGAGCTGCTGGAAGGAGAGGAAGCCACTGTTGGAGGCTGGGAAGCTGATGGATAAAGGGAGAGCTGCTACTGCATCTGGAGAGAGGTAGAAAGAGAGATGCTGCTGGGAGGGGAAGAAGGGGTAGTCTTATACGGCGAGTATATAACAAACTCTATATTTTAACTGTAAAAGTTGGGGGGTCGTCTTATACGCCCAGTTGTCTTATACGCCGGCAAATACGGTAAATGTTTATGTTATGTTATGACTGATGAAAGGCCAGCACAGTTGGAGCTGGGGATATTTCTTTTAGTAATTCATCTTCTTGGAGTAGTGGTTGTAAATCTCTTATAATTTTTTCTTAGTTTTTCCAGCTCTGGATTGTATGTCACTACTATGGGGGTCCTTTCTGTCATTTTCTTGTCTTTGTAGTGCAGTAGGTTTTCTCTGGGTGTTTTAAGGAATGAGGCAATATTCTTGGAGATTATTTTAGGGTTGTATCCTTTTTATTTGAAGGATTCGGTCAGGGTTTCAAGGTGTTTATTTCTGTCTCTTGAGTCAGAGCAGATACGGTGATATCATGTGACTTGGCTGTGTAAAATGAATCTTTTTATATGTGACTAGAAGTGTTCTGGATGGTACCTACTCAGTAGTATTTAATTTGTTCAGGAAGTCTGAGGTATCTTGTATGAAGTTCTTTCTGCTTTGCACAAAGGGTTTAAGAATCCCTTCTATATATCCAGATATTTATTTATTTATTATATCTTTATTGAATTTTCAAATTACAATTGTGCAACAAGTAATTCATATACATATAATATTACAAGAAAAACACAATAAACTTTTCATACATTAATGTACAATTATATTTACCCCCACCCTCCCACCTAATATTCAAATAAAATAAAAACCTTCAAGAAACTATCCATAAATTCCCTTAATCAAATTCCAGTACAACTCCCTTCCCACTCCCTCCCACCCACCCTGGATGTGGGAGGTCAAAGAAATAAAATCAGTTATCATTCCTTACAAAATTTAGCCAATGGCTCCCAAACATCCATAAAATTCCTGTAACGTTCCTGATGTATGGCCATGATATTTATTATGCAAGTGTGCCAATACCAGATATGATTGGTCTTCCAGGGTTGCCGGGTTTATGGATTTTTGGTAGCATGTAGAATGTGCCCACAGAAGGATGGTTAGGTATGAGTTTCTTTAAATGGAGCTGTACTTGCTTTGGAAATGTTTTGATGAGGTTTTTTTTAGCTGTTTAGTATAATCTTTTGTGGACAGTTTCTTATAATATGTGTTATCTGAGAATTTGTGTCCTTCTCCAATGTAATTTTGTGTGCCCATAATTACTATAGCACCTCCTTTGTCTGCAGGTTTGAAGACAATGTTTTGATTATTTTGTAAACTTTTTATGGCAGTTCATTCTGGTGGGGAAAGGCTGTACAGAATTTTCTTTGTTTGCTGGAAAGTTGTGATTGGACTGTTAAGAAGCAAACTCCCTACACAAACTCGCATAGAAGAAAATGGCAAATTTTTCCAAGATTTAGCAGTTTGATATGTAAACACTGGAGAATATAGTTTTGTATATTTCTTTCCTTTCATCTCTGGAAACTGAAATGGAGATTTTGTTCTTACAAGTAAAGAGTACTTTCCAACCACAGGAAATCATATTAAAGAGATCATATAAGTTGGTGCATTATGACCTGGATGGTTTTTCTGCCATAATCGAACATTTTAGAATACATCCAGAGTACAATTTGGAGATTTGGGGCTAGACCAGTGGTCTCAAACTCAAACCCTTTGCAGGGCCACATCTTGGATTTGTAGGTATTTGAAGGGCCTCAGAAAAAATAGTTAATGTCTTATTAAAGAAATGACAATTTTGCATGAGGTAAAACTCTTTATAGTTTATAAATCTGTCCTTTCGGCTAAGTCTTAATAATAATATTGTAATTTATAGCTAAAGAGACATATGATCAAGAAAGTGTTTTATTTTACTTTTGTGATTATGATAAACATACCGAGGGCTTCAAAATAGTACCTGGCGGGCCGCAAGTTTGAAACCCCTGGGCTAGAACTATTTTAACAACAAACATGTAGCATAAAGCTGCTGAAACTGACCAGATGACCACTGGAGGAATGAAGGCATGACCCTTCCACACTCCCCCAATGCTCACTGACCCCCCTCCTACCTCCCCCCCCAAAAAAAAAGATATAAAGAGGGGAGGAGTGTTTTAATGGTTAGAGCTGCTGCCTCAGCACCCTGAGGTTGTGAGTTTGATCCCAGCCTGCTCCCTGTGACACTGGGCAAATCAATTTACCCTCCATTGCCTCAGGTACCACAGTTAGATTGTGAGCCTGCCAGGACAGATATGAAAAAAATACCTGATTACTATTCAATGTACTACAAACCACTTTGGGTGAATCTCTTCATGAAAAAGCAGTTCATAAATCCCAATAAATAAATGAAACGGCTTCAGATGGTATGGTCAGTCTTAAAGCAGCAAGCAGGTCTCTGGAGTAGCCTGTTAGTCAGTGGTGGAGCACATGAGTCTCCCAAAACCTACTGGACCATCGCATAGGTGATACTTATTGTTGTGGTGTACAGTTGGGTCCAGTAGTTTTTGGGTGGGTTTTGGAGGGTTATGGTGAGATGTGTACCTGGGACCTTTTCTGTGAAGTTCACCTCAATGCCCCTGAGGTGCTCTACTGTTCTGTGTGGCCAGTCTACTAAAAATACTGGCCCCTCCTACATCACAATGGTTTGTTTTGTGCATTTTTCTTATGGACTTGTGTTGGGTTTTTTTTGGGGTTTTTTTAATGGTTCAAAAAGATAAACACGCATCTGAAAGATGGCCATTTAAAAAAAAAAAAAGCAAGATAGACGTTTTTCAATTTTGAAAATGGACATGGTACAAAACATCCAAACTCAGATTTGGATGTCATATCAAAAACGGCCCTCATAGTCTTACTCCTGACTTTTCTACTTATGATATATTTGCTTATAATCAGATGCCCAATCTACTGCATAAGGCACAGCTGTGACCACTATTTCCAAGAGATAGAATGATACAGAATGGAACAAACTGGCTTTTGTCAGTGGAACTTGGACCCACATAGGCTGTGATTTGGAATTTCCAGAGGCCTCTGCCTTGTTGGCCTTACATCTGTGTTTCTTACCTGACATGCCCACCTTTAGTAACATAGTAGATGACGGCAGATAAAGACCCGAATGGTCCATCCAGTCTGCCCAACCTGATTCAATTTAATTTTTTTTTTTTTTTTTTTTCTTCTTAGCTATTTCTGGGCAAGAATCCAAAGCTTTACCCGGTACTGTGCTTGGGTTCCAACTGCCGAAATCTCCAGCCCATCTACACCCTCCCTGCCATTGAAGCCCTCCCCAGCCCATCCTCCACCAAACGGCCATACACAGACACAGACCGTGCCACGCCTCAAACACAAGGTTAGCAGTCTTATCTCAATCAGCCAGGTCTGGTTCTAGCTAGACCCTGGAAATAAGTTCATAACTCCACAAACAGTGGCTTACTTTAGCCAGGTACGGTAGTATGTAGAAACAGTTTAGAATATCAGGTTAGAACACCTCTTCTCTTCTCATCCCTCTGCGCTTTCTACTCCCTGTGGGATCTCTCTAAATGATTCCAGGCTGGGGCAGAAGTATTCCTCCCTGCCTGAGTCCTGCCCCTCTGACTCAATGCTGAGAGCAAATCACAGGGCATTTTGGGATATGTAGTTTTCTTTGATTTGTCTATGCCCTTGCTGCCCAATGACATAACTGCTTTATTAGTGAGGGGGAACCCATGAATCTCTCACAACACCCATGTATTTTTCTACTTTTTGGTGGTTTTCTCCACGTGCAAGTCTGCCCAGTACTGGCCTAGTTCAATATTTAATATTATTTTCTGATTCTAAATCTTCTGTGTTCATCCCACGCTTCTTTGAACTCAGTCACAGTTTTACTCTCCACCACCTCTCTCGGGAGCGCATTCCAGGCATCCACTACCCTCTCCGTAAAGTAGAATTTCCTAACATTGCCCCTGAATCTACTACCCCTCAACCTCAAATTATGTCCTCTGGTTTTACCATTTTCCTTTTTCTGGAAAAGATTTTGTTCTACGTTAATACCCTTCAAGTATTTGAACTTCTGAATCATATCTCCCCTGTCTCTCCTTTCCTCTAGGGTATACATATTCAGGACTTCCAGTCTCTCCTCATACGTCTTCTTGGGCAAGCCTCCTATTATTTTCATCGCCCTCCTCTGGACCGCCTCAAGTCTTCTTACGTCTTTCGCCAGATACGGTCTCCAAAACTGAACACAATACTCCAAGTGGGGCCTTACCAATGACCTGTACAGGGGCATCAACACCTTCTTCCTTCTACTGACTACGCCTCTCTTTATACAGCCCAGCATCCTTCTGGCAGCAGCCACTGCCTTGTCACACTGTTTTTTCACCTTTAGATCTTCGGACACTATAACCCCAAGGTCCCTCTCCCCGTCCGTGCATATCAGCTTCTCTCCTCCCAGCATATACGGTTCCTTCCTATTATTAATCCCCAAATGCATTACTCTGCATTTCTTTGCATTGAATTTTAGTTGCCAGGCATTAGACCATTCCTCTAACTTTTGCAGATCCTTTTTCATATTTTCCACTCCCTCTTCGGTGTCTACTCTGTTACAAATCTTGGTATCATCTGCAAAAAGGCACACTTTTCCTTCTAACCCTTCAGCGATGTCACTCACAAACATATTGAACAGGATTGGCCCCAGCACCGAACCCTGAGGGACTCCACTAGTCACCTTTCTTAAGTTTTTTTTAAGTTTAAGTTTATTAGGATTTTATATATCGCCTATCAAGGTTTTTTCTAAGCGGTTTTACAATCAGGTACTCAAGCATTTTCCCTATCTGTCCCGGTGGGCTCACAATCTATCTAACGTACCTGGGGCTATGGAGGATTAAGTGACTTGCCCAGGGTCAAAAGGAGCAGTGTGGGGTTTGAACCCACAACCCCAGGGTGCTGAGGCTGTAGCTTCAACCATTGCGCCACACTCTCCTTCAACCTTTCCTTCCTTCGAGCGACTTCCATTAACCACCACCCTCTGGCGTCTGTCCGACAGCCAGTTTCTGACCCAGTTCACCACTTTGGGTCCTAACTTCAGCCCTTCAAGTTTGTTCAACAGCCTCCTATGAAGAACTGTATCAAAGGCTTTGCTGAAATCCAAGTAAATTACATCTAGCATATGTCCTCGATCCAGCTCTCTGGTCACCCAATCAAAAAATTCAATCAGGTTCGTTTGGCACGATTTACCTTTTGTAAAGCCATGTTGCCTCGGATCCTGTAACCCATTAGATTCAAGGAAGTACACTATCCTTTCTTTCAGCAACATTTACATTATTTTTCCAACAACTGAAGTGAGGCTCACCTGCCTGTAGTTTCCTGCTTCATCCCTGTGACCACTTTTATGAATAGGGACCACATCCGCTCTCCTCCAATCCCCAGGAATCACTCCCGTCTCCAGAGATTTGTTGAACAAGTCTTTAATAGGACTCGCCAGAACTTCTCTGAGCTCCCTTAGTATCCTGGGATGGATCCCGTCTGGTCCCATCGCTTTGTCCACCTTCAGTTTTTCAAGTTGCTCATAAACACCTTCCTCCGTGAATGGCGCAGAATCTACTCCATTTTCTCGTGTAACTTTGCCAGACAATCTCGGTCCTTCTCCAGGATTTTCTTCTGTGAACACTGCTTTGTCTCTGAATCCTCCTGCCATAGCCATAGCCCTTGACCCCCAAGCAAAGAAGGCTAGAAATTGCCATGAGTACCCACCTACCAGTAACCAGAAGCTGTGAGAGTTGATTATTCTATTGGCATTATATTAAAAGCTATCTAGCACAGTGGTCCCCAACCCTGTCCTGGAGGACCACCAGGCCAATCGGGTTTTCAGGCTAGCCCTATTCAATATGCATGAGAGAGATTTGCATGTAATGGAAGTGACAGGCATGCAAATCTGCTCTATGCATATTCATTATGGCTATCCTGAAAACCCAGTTGGCCTGGTGGTCCTCCAGGACAGAATTTGAGACCACTGATCTAGCATATCCTATTCCTGGGTGAATGTGCGAGTCTGTATTCTATGCACATTTGTCATCTGAAAATACAAAATAATTCACAAGGTTGCTATTCTAGATCACCCTCTCCCTTACTCTACTTCTACAAAAAATCTGGGTATTACCTTCTTTTTCACTCCAATTTCAAAGGTAGTATCCTCTTCTCTTTTTACTCTTTAATAAATCTGCTCAATCTGTTTCCTTCTAGAACCTTTTTCTCTTAATTTTCTTCTCCACTCCTTGGTCTTATCCAAACTCAATTATTGTTAACTCCTTCCTTGTAGGTTTGCCTGGCTATCAGATCCATAGTCTTCAGTTAATTCAAAATGCTGCCAGTATGGTTATTGTTATGTTCTTATGACTTCAAAAAAACTACTCTTTCTTGGGGCAATAAAAAAATGCTGCAAGTAAATGATATAACATTAAAAGCTAGTACTATTTACACTAGTTCCTATTATTGATCTTATTACATAATCATGCATCACGGAGATGGGTCTGTAAAACAGCCAAATTGTCTTCTAGGGTGTCTTTATATTTGCCTATACAGGGCAATGGAGCTTTCCAGCCGGGCATGCAAAATGCCACCTTTCTTAGGTGGCAAGCACAAGGTCTACAATATCTTTTTCACCTGTTTTCGGAGGAGGGGAGCCTGGCCACATTTGCCGAGCTGCAACGAACTTTTGACCTACAGGCTAATGATCTCTTTGCCTATTACCAGATCCGTCACTATGTTCAGTCCCTCCCAGTGGCTGCCCTTACTGAAGTCTGCAGGGAGGCACTTTTGGAACTCTTCAGCCTTTCAGCCCAACAGAAGATTTCTCTACGATTTCATATTGTGGGGATCCGGGATTGCCAACCAAGTACGAATCTGGATATATTAGCGACAGCGTGGGCTGAGTACTTGCATTGCCAGTTGACTGCTCAACAGTTACAACAGGTCCTGAAGAACATTCAGAAGGTGTCACCCAATATTACTCACTGGGAAATGCAATTGAAAATTGTTCTTAGACTTTACATTCCACCGGAACGTGCAGCCCGGATGGGGATTACTGCGTCGCATTCTTGCCCGAAATGCAATCAGGCTCACGCATCTTTGAATCACATGTTTTGGGCCTGCCCCGCAATCCAACAGTTTTGGAGACATCTTGGCCTATATACCACATCGCTTTGGGGAAGGCGATGGCTTCCGCAACCGAGGGCGTTATTTGGATTTTATAATATAGCCTCGCCCAAACCCAGGGGAATGTCAGCATTTATCTCCAGAGCCCTTTTGATGGGAAAAAAAGCCATCCTCACAAACTGGCTCTCCCGTGATCCCCCGTCATATGCACTATGGAGATCCCTAATGATAGTGCACGCAACACTGGAGAGATGCATGGTGGGAGACTTGACTCTTGGCCCGGGTTGCAAATTTTGTCAGGTGTGGGAGCATTTCTGGCAGGACCTCACACCGCGTGCTCACAGTAGACTTTTGAATCTTTAAGATTTTATTCCCACTCTCAGCTGTTGGACTGGCCATGGATTCTTGGGGAGGGGAGGGGAACTGATTATATTGTTGAAAATGTTATTTCCTGACTGGTACTACTGTTTGTAATTGCTTCTTACTGCTGGAATAATAAAAATCATTTAAACATACATAATCATGCACAGTCACATTTCTTTGCTGAAGCAAGTAGAAATATTCTTTGAATTGTAGAGAGATCAGCACAGGAATTTAAACAATAAATCCATGAGAAGGATGAAGACGTACAATATGATCCACTTTTATTGCAGCTACTAAAAGGCAATCCCGTGTTCTGATAACATGTGAAGAATGCAACACTACTATACACAAACGAGTCATTGCGTTCAAGGCTGAACTGTCAATAGTAAGTGAAGTACTGTATATGCTAGTGGCTTTCCCCAAAGGTCTTCAAGGACTCCAGACAGATATGATTTATAGGGTTGTTTAAAAAATGCAAACTCTAACCAGGCTCACACATTGAATGTATGCAGATATCTTTTGAATATTGATTGCAAAGATCCAGAAAACTAAAGCTATTTGAAAGTCTCAAGGACTGGAGTTTGGATCCAAACTATTCAGGCACAGAAGCAAACCCAGACATTACAGAGCTCTATTCCATATTTACAACAGGGCATCCCTTCTCCTGCTTCCAAATTCTAACTCTATTTCTGGCTCTGGGTTAATTTTGTTGTATGGTCATAAGGAAATTGGTGACGGGTAGGTTGTTCACCCAGTTTTAGCAGATAATGGACTTTTCCTCCAGGAACTTGTCCAACCATTTTTAAACGTAGATATGCTGATTGCTGTTACATCCTCCTCTAAGTGGAAAAAAGTGGAAGATAATGATGGATGGAAAAAGGAGAGTGATAAGAGGCAAGGTCACATGCAAGAGACAGGAATTAAAATTTGGCTGCATGTGTGCATTTTCATGTGGGATAAAGGTGGGGTGGGGAAGATTGGAGAAGTAATAAAAATCATATTGGTTTATAGAGGCTTGTGCTGCTTTGCTACAGATAGGTGTGATCAGTATGGAGACACAAGCAAACTGCTAACAGGCAGTGTGGGGTAGATCTGTCTTCATCTTCCACAAACCTCTTATCTTACTGGTGGTGCATAACTACCAAATTTCATACAGAATAGAAATTAAAATAGATATGGGGAAAGCCACCACTTATCCCTGGAATCAGTAGCATGGAATCTTTGGGATTTTGCAGGTACTTATGACCTGGATTGGCTACTGTTGGAAGCAAGATGCTGGGCTAGAATAGAAGAGCCATTGGTCTGACCAAGTATGCTATTCTTATGTTCTTATGAAGGCAGGTGACGTGAACGGGCTCTAGTAAACTATAGATTCAGTGGTACAGATTAACCACCAGCAGGGCCAGAACTAGGGGTGGATGAGAGCAGTTACCACACAGGCAGCAAAGCTTGTGGAAAATTGATTGAAATATAAGTGTGAATATATGACTTTACATTACATTACATGAGAGATTTCTACTTCTATTCAGGGATTTCTTGAAGAGTATGGGTTTTATTTCTTTTCTGAATAACTTGTAGTCTGAGGTTAATATCAGTAGATTAGAGATTTGGCTATTGAGTCTCACTGCTTGAGTGGCCAGGAGGCCGTCGTAGAGTTTTTTCTGTTTCATTTCTTTGATTGGTGAGTGTGTGAATGGGTTGTGGGTTTTTCTATGTCTGGTTGAGGTATTAAGAATGAGTCGGTTGTTCAGGTAGGCTGGGCTGTCTCCATTTATAGTTTTAAATAGTATGCAGTAGAATTTGAATAGTATTCTTTCCTGGATTGGGAGCCAGTGTGAGTTGATGAATGCATCTGTAACGTGGTCGTGTTTCCTTAAGGAGTAAACGAGTCTTAGGGCTGTATTTTGAATTGTTTGTAGTTGTTTTGTCATTGTTGCAGGGCAGGGGAGATAAAGGATGTTGCAATAATCTAGTATACCCAGGATAAGGGATTGAACTATGAGCTGGAATTGTGTTCTTTCGAAGAATTTACGGACTTGTCTTAGGTTTCTCATAATGGCGAAAGATTTCTGTATTGTTTTGTTTATTTCTGGTTGCATGGTATAGCATCTGTCTATTGTCATGCCTAGTAGTTTTAGGGTGGTTTGGATGGGGTATTTGATTGAGTTGAGTTGAGTTCTATGTTGGTTATAGTTGGGGTTTTGTTATTTTCGAGGAGAATGAATTTTGGTTTTTCTGGGTTGAGTTTCAGTTTGTGGCCTTCTATCCAGTTCACTACTGTTTCCAGAGTTCGGTGTAGTGTGTCTGTTATGGTGGTCTTTGGTTGATCAAAAGGTATGAGGATGGTGATGTCATCTGCATAACTGGAGGAGGTTATGCCTAGTTTGTCCAGGTATGACCCGAGGGAGGCAGTATATAGGTTGAATAGTATAGGGGATAGTGGGGATCCTTGTGGTACTCCGCAGGGGTTGGACCAAGGTTCTGATTTTAGGAAACCCTCAAACTATTAGAGTACTTTATCTGAGATACCTATTGTGTCCAAAATTTGCAGTAGAATGTTATGGTCTACCAGGTCGAATGCTGCGGTCAGGTCCAGTTGTATGAGAAGCATTCTTTTTCCTGTGCTGAAGTGTTGTCTAACTTTGTCAATAAGGGAGCCTAGTAATGTCTCTGTGCTGAATTTGGACCTGAAGCCAGATTGCGTGGGGTGGAGTATGTTATAGTTTTCTAGGTAGTTGGTGAGGAGTTTAGCTACTAGTCCTTCTGTTAGTTTGACAGAGGTATTGAGGCGATGGGTCTGTAGTTGGAAGGTTGGTCTGTTGGTCTTTTTGGATTGGGGTGATGATGATTTCACTGAGGTTAGTTGGGAAAAGGCCATCTGTGAGCATGTTTTGTATCCATTGAAGGAGTAGAGTACGGAATTTTGTACTTGATGTAGTTAGGAGATATGGAGGGCAGTGGTTGAGGTCACAGGATGCATGGCTGTACTTTTTGTAGAGTTTGTTGAATTCGGGCCATTGTATATTGGGGAATTGGGTTCAAGTTCTGTCTGCGGCCGTTGCTTCTTTTTCTGTGGTGTGTATTGTGAATTCAATTGGGTGGAACGGGGTGCAGTTGAGGGTAGCTCTTGCATTCATGAGTTTATTCTTGAAGTGTTCTGCTAAGAGGGTGGCTGAGGGGGGTATTGTTAATGGTCAAGAGGGGTTTGGTGTCTGTTAGTTGTTTTAATATTTGGAATAGTCTATTGGTGTCTTGGGTTTCTGTGCCTATTAGATTGGTGTAGTATGTTTTTCTCTTATCCTTTAGTTGTAGTTTGTATTCTTTGTTGATTTTTTTCCAGGCGGTTTTTGTGTGGTCTAGATTATTTTTCCTCCATTTTCTTTCTAGTTTTCGGCATTATCTTTGAGTAGAAGTAGATCATTGTCAAACCATTGGTCTGATCATCTGCTGGTTCTAGTTTTGGTTTGTAGTGGTGCTAGCTCATCAAGGGTGTTAGTGCTCAAATTGCTCCAATATGAGATGAAGTCCTTAGTGTTGCATTCCAGGATTGTTTCATCTATTTTTGTCCAGAATTTGGTGGGCTCGATGTGCTTGCATGAGGTATAAGTTACTTTTTTGGTTTTTGGTGTGGTTATTTTTTTCTTTGTACCAGTTGATGTTGAAGGTGTATGTGTAGTGGTCTGACGAAAGGGAAGGGGACCAGGTTCCATTAGATGTTTGAATTTCAGAAGTGGATGGTTGATGGATCATGAAGGCTGCGATGTCAAGTTGGTGTCCTTTCTCATGAGTAGTTTGTGGGTTTAAGATTTGGAAAGACAAGGCATTGAGAAATGATAGAAGGTTAGCTGCTGGTTTGGATTTTTGGTCTTCAAGATGTAGGTTTATGTCTCCTAGGATAAGGTTGTATGCTGCTGTTAGTGAGTTTTGATATATGAAGTTTTCAAATTCAGGTCTTACTGTGGTCCAGTTTCCCGGCATTATGTAGCAGAGCATGCAATTTAGTGTGGATTTTAGAGTGGTGCTTGAGAATTGACATGCTAGAAGGTCCATGTATGGGGTGGATGTTTTTTCAAGAATGTTTAGGGTTAAGGAGTCTTTGATTATGATTGCTAGTCTTCCTCCTCTTTTTTTCTCTCTGCAAGTCACTGTTATTTTGTATCCTTGAGGGCAGACTTCAGTTATTCTGGGATCTGTATCTGATGTTAGCCAGGTTTCTGTAAGGAAGAGGCAGTCTAGCTTCTCGTTTTTTATCCAGTTTTTTTATATGATCTGTTTTTGGGCCTAAGGCTCTGATGTTTAGGTAGGCACATGTTAGTGTGGTGATTTCTGTTTGGTGGTTGTGAGTTGTTTTAGGGTAGGTGAGTGATTTAGTTAGGTGTTGAAGTTTGGTCTTGGGTTGTGTAGGTCTTCTTTCCCATGTTGTGGAGATGGGATGTTGAATGCTGGTTTGGTGATTGGAGCTTCTGACTGTTGGAATTCTCCTGTTTTGGTGGAGGATTTTGGGGGAATTGAGCTAGTAGGAGGGGTAGGGATGTTATTCGCTACTGCCTTCCAGTAATGAGGAGGATTAGTAGTAGGATGACCTGTGTGAGTGTTTGTGGGATTTGCTTCATTTTGGTGGTAGTGGGGGGGGAGGTTCTCTGTGATTAGGTAGTTGATCCTGTGCTGTGACCGGTTCTTTGTGGTTTTTCAGTGATTAGGTTCTCTGTGGTTCACTGAGATTAGGTCATTGAGTTAGTGTATTCGGTTGGGTGGGAAGTCGCTTCTTGGTTGCTTCGCAAAGGCACTCTCGCTAAGGCGAGCGCCTTTGACATGTGCCTTAGATGGCGCGCCATTAGGCGCTGAGCCTTTTATTGGCTCAGCGGTGCAACATCGAGGGGGAGGGGCGGAGCTCGCTCCCATGCCCTGGGTGCTTTGGGCACTGCTCCCGCTCTGTCTCTGCTGCTCCCGGTGCAAGATGGGAGGCGGAGTGGTCCGAGGTAGTTGGGCAGAGAAAGTCCGAAGCAAAAAGTTGAATTATAGAAGCGTTCCCGCTGAGCCTTCCAACTGGCTCAGCGGTGCAACATCGAGGGGGAGGGGGATGGACACTGCTCCCGCTCCATCTCCGCTGCTCCCGGTGTAAGATGGGAGGCGGAGTGGTCTACAAAAAGGACTACTGTCATTTTACCATCTTGAACGTTAAAGGAATAAAAGAGAGGGAAAGGGACTGTGGATCAGAGTGGAGGGGTGGGAAGAAGAGAGTTGCTGGGCTGAAAGGAGGTATGAAGACACTGATATGATTTCCTGTACTGGGTGCTAAAATGCCTAGTTACTACTGGCTTGGTTTCCACTCATCTCCTCTCCTTATCTGGAATGGATTCTTTCTTACTGGTACTTGGCCATTAATCCTTTCTTCTCACACCCAGAAAAATAAGACGACTTGACAACAGAACTAGCCATGCATCTTTAAGGGAGTAATTTTATAAAGTTCTTGTTGTTGTTTTTGTATATGTAAAGTCTGTTTTATAAAATTGTGCGACTACATCCACTTGTACACAAGTACATGCATTTAAAGTATCTGCCTGGTTTTATGTAGTCTGAATGTAGGTGCTCCCAGGTGTGGTGTTTGGGCAGAGTAGAGGCGGGGTTGTGATTTGCAGTATATTTTATAACATGCACATGTACATACACATATTTCCACTTACAGAGTGGGTGGAAATTTGTGTATTAGCATTTGCACATTACTGGATTTTATTTGGTGAAGGCACATAGAGGGTCTTTTACTAAGGCACGCTAGCTGATTTAGTGCGTGATAGATGCTAACACATCCATTATATTATATGGACACGTTAGCATTTAGCGCACTCTAAATCGGCTAATGCGCCTTAGTAAAAGACCCCCATAGACACTTATATTGTCTTTATAATGTAAGTTTCAAGTTTATTAAAATTTTTGATAAAACGTAAATCAAGACTTCTAAGTGTTTTACAAATTGTATTAAAATAAGGGGAAAACACTAAACATGTATATACACCGACTAAACAATACATCACAAACGTGAAACGATAGGAAAGTGGAGGGGGGAGGGGGAACTACAATTTAAAAGTAAAGAAAATGTAAAGGGTAAACTACAATGGGGAAGTAGGAGAATGAAGATTATTATTTAATAACCTTGGCTATTTTTAAGTCTACTTGGCAGTTGTAAGCATCTTGAAAGAGGTAGCTTTTTAGATTTCCCTTAAATTTATCTAAGTTTTTTTTCCGCCCTAATATGAAGTGGCAAGGAATTCCATATTGTAGGGGCCATAATTGCAAATGAAGTGGCCCAACGAGTGCTGATGATTTTCAGGGATGGTGTATAAAGAAGATGAGGATCTTAAGACTCTTGAAGGTTCGTGTGGAATAAGGAGCTTATGAATAAAGGCTGGTTTGTTAGTGTTTTGGGACTTGAAGGAAACAATGGCTATTTTATACAAAATTTGTTGTGGGATTGGTAGCCAATGCGCACTTTTAAACAGAGGAGTAACATGGTCAAATTTCTTCCTATTAGTAATAATTTTTATGGCAGTGTTTGTATTAGTTGTAACCGGCGGGTATCTTTTTGGCAGATACCTTTATATAATGTATTACAGTCAAGTTTAGATATAATAAGAGAGTGAATAAGAATGTTGAGGGATTGGGGGTCCAGAACGTTTGCGAGAGATCTTATCATCCTATGTCTACCAACTTTTGGAATTCTCATATAAGCATCCAGTTATAAAATCAGACCCCTCAATGTATGTTTTTATAGAAACATACAAACCTACAAAAATAAAGACGGATAAAAACACTTGGCCCGAAATTGAGACTGCGGAAGGTAGCCTAGCTACTTCCCACAGTCAGCGCAATTCCAGATATTCAATGCCAAGGCCTCATCCAAGCACCAACATTGAATATTCAAGTCAAGGTTTGTCACTGCAGACTTAGCTGGCCAATTTGATATTCAGCGGCTGGCCGGCTAAGGCCTTGCGGCCAAAGATAGACCTGCTTTTTAGGCAGGTCCATCTTGCTACTTGCCTTAATCAGCCAGCCACTGAATGTTAGTGGTAATTGGCTATGTCGCAGACTACCAGAACCTCTCCTTCTCTCCATCCCCTGTCCTTCGGCCCCATCTCCACTGCATGTACACCTTCCCTTCCCCACTGGCCTGCAATTCTTTGCCAGCGCAAGCAACAGCTCTGACTTGTTGCTCACGCTAGCCTTGGCTCTCCCTCCGAAGGTGGTGGCTGTTGCTCGAAAAATACTAGGCTGTAACCAGAAAGGGGGTATTGATGCTCCTGTACAAGTTGTTGGTGAAACCCACTTGGAGTACTGTGTCCAGTTTTGGAGCTTTCTACAAGGATGTAAAATGACTTGAGGTATTGCTGAAGAAGGTGACAAAAATGGTACACATAGGCATTGCCACAGGGGAGGCCACAAGGGCTGTGGCCTCCCCAAAAATTGCCAGTAGTAAAAGGGCCAACAGGGTTCCTGCGGGCAGAGAAACACCAACTAAGGCGGTGACCTCAGCACTCTCAAGGGAGCGGCATCTTGCTGCAAGCCAAAGCAGTGCACCCTAAATGCCAGGCCACTCATTCTATTCCTGTGGGCAGCTCAGTATTTAGCATGCACTGCTCGTCAGTGTACCTTTGTAAACGCCCGCATACGTTACTACTGCATGCCTTTAGCATAACAGAGCATTATTCATGAAGAGGCCAATAACTGCGGTTATGTTAGTAAGTGATAATGCACAATGCAGATTAGTAAGACTTAAAGGAAAATTAGGACAGCCTTAAAGTCTTCACTGCAGCATAAGGCAGCATGGCTGGAGACCAAGAGAGCTACACATGCTTCCCTTGATAAGTATTTATGATCTCTAATTGCTCAATATGAATTCCAAGACCATGCTGTAGTTTCATGTCCGAAAGTTGGTGGATGAAATTCTGTTGCAACAATGGCCATTTTTAAACAAAATGTTAAAATAGACCTTAATATAAATGCTGTTGAAAAAAATAAACAAAGCAGTTTATCAAAACTGATATAAACAGACTGAGAGGTCTTTCTGGGATACCTGGTTGCTTCCCCCTTCTTATTCTTCCCCTTTTTCTTTTTTTTTTCTTTTTTGGGGGGGGGGTGGGGGCTGGTGGTTTGGTAGTGGGTGGATGAATGGATGGTTCTTCTGTTAGCTGCAGTTTGATTATTACTGATTTTTTTTGTTTTGCTGGGAGACCGCATCAGGCTAACAGGGAGTAGGGAATCTGTTGCTTTCTATTTCCGGGGCCTATAAGAACCAAGGGCCCTGGGGCTATTGGTTGGTTCTTATATGATGGCAATGCATTGAGATGAGGGAGAGAGGTTTATATATAATAATTGATGATGACTGTTTAACCTAAGACTGATACACTTCTCCCTCCGTATTCGCTGTGATAGGGGATTAACAGAACCGCAAATACTGTAAAACCACAAATAAACTTTTTTATTATGTTATTTGCTGTTTCCTATTTAAAAACATTGTGAATATGGTGAAACCGTGAATAACATGGTGGGAGACCTGGCCTGTTCCTGAAGGAGAGACAAAACACGGTGAAGAAAGTGTTGGGAATCAGCGATTTTTCTCTGTAAATGCTTTGAATCAGCAATTTCTCTATGCAAGCTGATGTAATTTGGGGAGAGGAGCCAGCAAGCTAAAAACTGTGAATAATTGAAACCGTGAATGTGAAACCGCAAATACGGAGGGAGAAGTGTATAAACATAGGAGAACTAGACAATCAAGTGACTAGTGCTATGCTCATGCCAGTTACCCCTGAAGATTTGTCTTATATGTTTCTTTGTTCCTCACAGATACCTGCTTATTTTCACCCCAGAAGTAACTTTTGGAACATTACATACACATAGTTTGAACAATAGAAAATATATATTTGTGAATAGTCTAGCAGCTCCTATAAGAGCCGATTCATTGGTGTTCTTTTAGAGACTGAGAATTTATTGCTGCCATCAGTATTATCAGATTTCGGTCATCAGGATTTCCTTTCCAAATCAACATGAGCCTTGACCTCATAGTTGCAAGAGTGAAATTCTGACAGAGATTAAAAGCGGATAGGCATGATAGTGGGACTAAACAAAGATAAGATTGTTACTTGATGCAATGACGTGATGCAAACTGAGTCTAAAGGCTTCCTGTGAAAGGAAGGCAGTATGCCATCTGTATCAGCACAGTTTCGCTGGAGATCAGAGTAGTCATTATGCAGCTGTTTAACCATTCAAATTGGGATTCCATAACCATGAAGGATAGACTGTCATTTGCAGTGGCTTAAGAAATATTAACAACACAGCCTGTGCGATTGTAACTGATAAAATGTCCATATAAAACAAAAATTCCTGTACGCAAGGAAAATGTAACAAAACAAACATTTTCTGGCTGTCCACCCCTAAAAAGTAGCACTCCAAAACCAACAAGTAGTCTAATCTACTCTGAGACATGAGTGAACTGACCTCAGAATGAAGCTCTCTCCAGCCACCCAACAGACCCAGATTTCTACAAAGAAAAAAAGCCTTCCCCACATTCCTTGTTCATAAGGAGAGCGATGAGTCAAAGATTACCCCAAGGTTGGGAGCCAACAAGACAGGGAGGATGAGGATGTTTTTCACAGTAATAGAGAATGGGAGCAGAGGAGAGATGGGTTTAAGAGGAAAGATAAGGAACTCACTCTTGGCCATATTTAATTTTAGATGGCAGTGAGACATCCAGGTAGCGATGTCAGACAAACAGGTTGAAACACAGAACTGAATGTCTGTCAAGATTTCAGGTATAGAAAGATAGATGTACAAGGCTTCAGCATAGAGGTGATACTGAAAGCCATGGGAGGAGATTAGAGTACCAAGGGAAGATGGAAAAAAGAAATTATTACAGGACAGAGCCCCGAGGTACACAGACCAATAGCAGGATGGCAGTGGAGGAGGATCCACCACTGCATACGAAACCATGTGATAAGAGAGCCCTGAAATCCAAGCGAGAACAGCATATCGATGAGTAGGTGGGGATTTACCATGCCAAAAAGCAGCAGATAGATAAAAAAGGATGAGGACAGAATAGAGGCCTTTTGGATTTGACCAGGAGCGGGTCATTGGAGACTTTTGTAAGGGTAGTTTCTGTAGAATGAAGAGTGTGAAAGACTGATTGAAGTAAGGCAAGGATAGCTCGAGATGAAAGAAAGTCAAGACAGCACGTTCAAGTAGCTTGGATATTTATCAATGACCTGGAAAAGGAGGCAAAGTGCGAGGTTATAAAATTTGCAGACGATACCAAACTGTGCAGCAGAGTTAGGTCCAGGGAGGAGTGTGAGGACCTACGAAGGGACCTGGACAAACTGGAAGATTGGGCAAACAAATGGCAAATGCGCTTTAACGTGGAAAAATGCAAGGTCATGCATATAGGGAAAAAGAACCCGTTGTTCAACTACAAATTGGGGGGGGGGGGCATTGTTGGGAGACAGCAGTCTTGAGAGAGACTTGGGTGTGCTGGTGGATGCATCACTGAAGCCATCTGCACAGTGCGCAGCAGCCTCGAAAAAAGCCAACAGGATGCTGGGTATCATAAAGAGGGGCATAACAACCAGGACGCGGGAAGTCATCATGCCATTGTATCGAGCGATGGTGCGTCCACATCTGGAATACTGCGTTCAATATTGGTTCAATATTGGTCAAGAAGGACATGGCAGTACTTGAGAGAGTCCAAAGGAGAGCAACGAAACTGGTAAGAGCTGGGGCTCTTCTCTCTGGAAAAAAGGAGGCTCAGGGGAGATATGATAGAGACCTTCAAGATCATGAGGGGCATAGAGAGGGTGGATAGGGACAGATTCTTCAGGCTGAAGGGGACAACAGGTACGAGGGGGCATTCGGAGAAACTGAAGGGAGATAGGTTCAAAACAAATGCAAGGAAGTTTTTTTTCACACAAAGGGTCGTGGACACTTGGAATGCGCTACCGGAGGAAGTGATCAGGCAGAGTACGGTACAGGGATTCAAACAGGGGTTGGACGGATTTCTGAGGGATAAAGGGATCATGGGATACTGAGAGAGGTGCTGGGATGTAACACAAGTATAGAAAGCTAACCAGGTAATAAGTATAGAAACCCAATCAGGTCGTGCATGTGCAAGACCGGAGGGTTAGGACTTCGATGGGAAGATAGGACTTCAATGAGAAACCAAGGTGGCAAGGGAGCCCCTTCTGGTGATTCAGACAGGTCGTGACCTGTTTGGGCCGCCGCGGGAGCGGACTGCTGGGCAGGATGGACCTATGGTCTGACCCGGCGGAGGCACTGCTTATGTTCTTATGTTCTAAGGGGAGGAGGGAGACAGGACGATAGTGGGAAGGGCGGGAAGGGTCCAGGGAATGATTTTTGAGGAGTGGTGTAACTACAGCATGTTTGAAGGCATCAGGCACAATTGTGGTGGAGAGTGATAGGGATATAGCAGGTAAGAAAATGTGTTGTTTCCGCCTCAGTAATTTCAGGAAAGGAAGATTAGGTGGTAAAGAATGAGTAGGGGGAGGGGTTTGGTTGAAAACTCAAGATTAATTTTATCATAGAAGTACTCTGCCATAGTCTGGGGGGAGAGTGACAAAGAGGTTGGAGGTACGGGGACATTGATTAAGGAGTTCAGTGTGGTAAATAGGCAGCAAGGGTTGGAACCAAGAGTCAGGCTGGTAGGAGTAGTAATCTTGTTAGGCAAGTGAGAGAGCAGATTGGAAAGAGGTCAGGAGGAATTTGAAATGAATGAAGTCAGCATGAGTACAGGATTTGAGCCAGAGTTGTTCAGCAGACCTAGCACAGGAGCATAAGTAACCGATTTTAGAGTTTAACCAGGACTGAGGTGCCTTACAGAGTGGGGGCAAGGTGGTGCAAGGGTATTTAGAACAGAGGAGAGAGTGGTGTTATAGTAGGAGAAAGCCTCGTTTACAGACTTGTGTAGCATAATGGTAGAGAGGAGGGATGAAACAACAGTGGAGAGCGTGCTGGGGTTGATGGCTTGAAGATTCCTAAAAGTACAGGTAGAGATTGGCCAGGGTTGGAGGGGAGGGTGATGGATTATGAAAGTTATCAGATGATTGTCAGAGAGGGGAAGGACTGCTGTGGAGAAATTTGTGATAGAGCAGTTGGAGAAGACAAGATCAAGGCAGTGGCCATTCTAGTGGGTAGGGGTGGTGGAACCCAGCTGAAGATTAAATGAGAATGTTAGGACTAGGAGCCTAGAAAGCGAAGGGGTAAAACACAGACCTCATGGAGCTGACAGACCTCGCAGATCTAAACCCATACATCCTTAAAAATCTGAGGTCCGTGCCTGTTGTGGGTGTGTGTCTTGTCTGTGATTTTGTAACCATGTCTTTCTATATGTGTGCCATAGTTGGTGTTAGCCATCATTTACCACTGGTGGTGAGTACCGGATGTAATTGTTTGGGCACTAAAGCATATGGAAATGAAGTGGTGCTGCTGTGGGCATTGGCTCATAGGATGTAAAAGATAACAAAGGAGACAGAAGCCCTGTGCAGAGGGTATACAGGTCTAGAGTACTATTCACAGACCTAAGGAGTAATGTGTGTGCAGGTTCGAGTTTAATAAGGAGACAATACACTTCTACAACCAGCTGGAAAAAATATCTTGAGCCGACAGCGTAGAAGTAACCACAGCCCTAGCTTTCCTGGCCATGGGAGCTTCCCAGACACCCCGGGAACCATAGCAGGCATTAGCTGGCACATCACATTGCTCACTTCTTGCCTGTTTGTGGGCATTTAAAAATGTATTTCTATTATGATGTGGGGCCCAGCTTGCTTGTGGCCTTAGACCAGACAAGGGCAAACTACGGCTCGCAGGCCATATCTGACCCGTTTAGTTTTTTAATCTGGCCCATTGACTATCTGAACCTCGCCAACCATGAGCCCTACATACCTCCCTCCAGAGCAGTGTCGGGCCGGCAGCACTCTAAACAGGCTGCTGTGTGGCCTTCTCTCTTCAGGGAATTTCCTATGCTGCATCACTGATGATGTCATTAGTAGCGTGGTACACGGAAGGCACCGAGAGGCCACGAAGCAGCCTGTTTAGAGTGCTGCCAGCCTGATGCTGCTCTGGAGGGAAGTACATAGGGCTTGTGGTCAGCGAGGAGGGAAGGATGGTCAGCGGGAGTTCAGCTGTGTGGCGGGGGCGGCTGCTCAAGGGTTCTGCTGCACGAGGGAGGGAAGGATAGAAGCTGGTCAAGGGTTCTGCTGCACATGGAGATGGTAGGAATAGAAAGATGCTCTTGGTCCGGCCCCTCTATCAAATTTAAGAACCCATCATGGCCCACGAGTCAAAAAGTTTGCCTACCCCTGCCTTAGACCAACCAAAGGGGGAGAGTGTAACAGTGGTTAAAGCTACAGCCTCAGCACCCTGAGGTTGTGGGGTTCAAACCCGCGCTGCTCCTTGTGATCCTGGGCAAGTCACTTAATCCCCCTGTTGCCTCAGGTACATTAGATTGTGAGCCCATTGGGATAGATAGGGAAAAATGCTTGCATACATGAATAAATTCATTCAGGGGTCTCAAAGTCCCTCCTTGAGGACCTCAATCCAGTTGGGTTTTCAGGATTTCCCCAATGAATATGCATGAGATCTATGTGCATGCACTGCTTTCAATGCATATTCATTGGGGAAATCCTGAAAACCCGACTGGATTGCGGCCCTCAAAGAGGGACTTTGAGATCCCATTATAAATGGTAGGATCTCCCTAGGGACCTCTGCCAGGACAATAGTACCTCCTTTACTTTGTGTAATTACAGATATCATTAGCAATCACATATAAGATCTGTGCTTTTATTCCATGAAACTGTTACAAGTGTTTTTATCAACCAGATCTGCACTTTCCAGTGAAATGGATAACACACAGTCAATTATTCAGACTAATGAGGGAGTTCAAGGCTGTGAGGATTAGAGATGGATGTGGGTGTGATGTTATGGAACAAGCTGTATACATTAGCTGAAATTCAAATATGCACCATCTTCCATTCGAAGCCATCTATCTGATAAAAATAGTCTGCAAAGAGAATGTTATGATTAATGAAGTGTGACTAGCTAATCACTATTTATTCCTTAAATAAGTAGGCTGGCAAGGCTAATCAAGATGAATTAATTCTCTGACCTGTTTATTAGATGTAAAATTCTGAGCCCTGTTAATAGCATCATTTAGCTCAAACCTATAGTTTAATTAAATTATTTTCTTATGGCAGGCTTTTTACAAATGAACAGGAAAATGTGATGGTTGAAGATTTTTTCATTTTTAATGATTGAAAAAGCTTGTTCAATTCACAGGCCAATACACTGGGCAGCTCTGATTTTTAGAGAGATTCCACAGCTAAGAGAAGTCATAACCTACCCTCTCTACTAAAAACAAACACACGGAACTAAAAAAAATCAGTCTTGGAAATTACATTTTGATATAGTGTTTAGAGTCTGTTAGAAAACAACACACAAACTGCAGATTATGTACAAGATACAGGCATTGTTTATTAAATATACAACCTTATTACCAACCAAAGGACCCGACACTGTCCGTGTTTCGGATAACACGCCTTCATCAGGGGTCCTAATGAATATAAATATAAATCCTGAGATAATATATGCTTAGAGATACGAAATGACGAATCAAAATGGTGTGACATGGTGATAGTTTATGTACAACCTAAAGTCATACAACCCAGAAGTATATATCACAATCGCAAAAATAGTGTAAAATACCACTTATGTGGAGCAATACACATCAGTATTGTTAAGTCCTTATCATTTAGGACAGTGTTCTTCAACCTTTTTACACCCGTGGACCGGCAGAAATAAAAGAATTATTTTGTGGACCGGCAAACTACTAGGACTAAAATTTAAAAACCCCGTTTACGCCCCATCTCCACGAGCTCGGTCCCCGCAAACCATCTGATCCCATCTGCACAAGCCGCAATTATGATTTTATATTGAACGTATTTTATTAAAGTATAAAAAGAAATAATATTCTGAACAATTGTGATTTTATAAATACAAATATACAGAGCACGGACCAACAAAACCCCTGTCTCCCCTCCCCTTTACATATATCCCCTCTACTATCAAGAAAACTGAACAAGCCAAGTTATTATAGAATGCTACATAGAAATATCATGCTAACAGAATACTGCAGTCCCCAGTTATGTCTCTAGCAGGATATATAATTCAAACCTGATATATTCTAATGCCAAAATAGAAATAAAATTATTTTTTTCTACCTTTTGTTGTCTCTGGTTTCTGCTTTCATCTTCTTTTCACTCTTTTCCTTCCAGCATCTGCCCGTTCCATCCAATGTCTGCCCTCTCCCCCTTCCATATGTATCTGACTTCTTTCTATGCCCCTCTTCCTTGTCCATCCTCCTCTCTCCTTTTTACATCATTCATTCCAGCTTCACTGCCTTCTTCATTTTTATCTCTCCTACACCAGATCTAGCATCTTTATCCCTCTCTCATTTCTCTGCTGACCCCTTTTCTCATTCCTCTCTCTCCCCTTTCTCTCATCTGATCTCTCCATTCCACCCTGACCCCCTTCCCCTCCTCTAATCTCCCTGCCAGCTGTTTCCTTCCTTTTTTCTTTCTCCCTACCCTCCTTCCTTTTTTTCTTCTACCTTCCCTCCTCCCTCTATCCAACATTAACTCTCTTCAAATCCCTTTCCCTCCTCCCTCCCAACAGCATCTCTCCTTCTTCTCTCTTCCCTCCTCTCTCTATCCAACATTAACTCTCTTCCCATCCCTTTCCCTCCTCCCCTCCCAGCAGCATCTCTCCTTCTTCTCCCTTCCCTCCTCCCTCTATCCAACAGTAACTCTCTTCCCATCCCTTTCCCTCCTCCCCTCCCAGCAGTATCTCTCCTTCTTCTCCCTTCCCTCCTCCCTCTATCCAATATTAACTCTCTTCCCATCCCTTTCCCTCCTCCCCTTCCATCAGCATCTCTACTTCTTCTCCCTTCCCTCCTCCCTCTATCCAACATTAACTCTCTTCCCATCCCTTTCCTTCCTCCCCTCCCAGCAGCATCTCTCCTTCTAACTCCCTTCAAGTCCAGTAACAGCTCTCCCTTTTCCAGACCTTCCCAGCCTCCTACAGTGGCTTCCTCCCCTTCCAGCAGTTCTCGGTACTTGCCTGCAGGAAGTTGCCGGTAAATCACTGCCCTGGCAAATTGGAGAGCTGGTGGGAGGGGAGACAGCCACTGTGAAGGCTCCACAGGATCTTGTTCGTACTTGCTGACCATCTCCCTCCACCTGCACCTGAATCTGCAGCTCTCTCCGGTCTAATCGCAACTTCCCCGCGGCCCTCTTCAGCAACTCGGCAGGGGTGGCAATCAAGACACGCTGCCGACGTCGGGACCTTCACTCTCTGAGTCCCGCCTATTTTGTTTCAACTTCCTGTTTCCGAACAGGCGAGACTCACAAAGGGAAGGCCCCGACGTTGGCAGCCTATCTTGATCGCCTGAGGCTGGGAGGAACATTAATCAGCAGGAACCGCAGTCAGGAGGAACAGCAGTCGGCAGGAAATTTAACTGCCGACTTGATCTCGCCGGCTCTGCGCGGACCAGCAGAAATTTTCTGCGGACCGGCGGTTGAAGAACTGTGATTTAGGACATACTATACGGCCTCAGAAATGGAGCCTACGCACAGCAATGTAATCACAAGCTGAGACAATCCGCGTAGTTAAAATACTCCTGCTCCAATCATTGGCCACTACATACTTATTTAAAGTGCTAATTTTTAGCTTTTTTTGATAAATGTAGTGTTTAATTTACGACTGATATAAGCCCTTAACCACTCAATACTGAAGAAATGATACTATAACTGTGATACTTTTTCAAAAAATCTTCTTCAGATACTGTGTGTATTATCCAGATTTGAAAAACTAGACCACAAAAACTTATCTGCTTTGTTTAGTAGTCTTCACTGGCGGAGTCTTTATAATAAAACCTCGATACATGTCCATTTGCCAACGTGGCCAGCGTTTCGCGGGAATTACATACATCCGCTGCGTCAGGGCCACCGGGACATTAACACACACACCCACACTGAAAATAAATACAGAAATTAATACATTCACACTCAAGAACTGAATAGCACAAAAATTTTTTAAAAAGTTAAATAGTACACCACTCACATCAGTGCATTCAAACAGTGCCAAGATGGCAACTACATCTTTTTATAACCTGAGTAACGTAAACAGCGTGCTGACGTAACCAAAACGTGACATGCACGCTTCACAACTCAAAGAATGACAGTTGGTAAAAATGTTGCCATTCAAAGGACCTATTCAGACCCTTGGGCCAAAGAGTATCTAATCTATTAATCCAGCGCTGTTCTCGTTGTGCAAGATAACGCCTAAAATCACCCCCTCTACTTCCCGGAATAACCACTTCCAAAATCAGAGCGTTTAAGGACCAAAACTCATGATCATTTTCAATACAATGTTTGGCCAAAGGTGCCCCAATTACTTTATTTTTGATGTTGCTTTTATGTTCGGTAAGCCTTATATTAAATTTCCTCGAGGAAATTTATGTAGGGCAGACCTCGAGGAAATTTAATATAAGGCTTACCGAACATAAAAGCAACATCAAAAATAAAGTAATTGGGGCACCTTTGGCCAAACATTGTATTGAAAATGATCATGAGTTTTGGTCCTTAAAAGCTCTGATTTTGGAAGTGGTTATTCCGGGAAGTAGAGGGGGTGATTTTAGGCGTTATCTTGCACAACGAGAACAGCGCTGGATTAATAGATTAGATACTCTTTGGCCCAAGGGTCTGAATAGGTCCTTTGAATGGCAACATTTTTACCAACTGTCATTCTTTGAGTTGTGAAGCGTGCATGTGTCACGTTTTGGTTACGTCAGCACGCTGTTTACGTTACTCAGGTTATAAAAAGATGTAGTTGCCATCTTGGCACTGTTTGAAAAGCTGTGACCGAATGCACTGATGTGAGTGGTGTACTATTTAACTTTTAAAAATTTTTTTGTGCTATTCAGTTCTTGAGTGTGAATGTATTAATTTCTGTATTTATTTTCAGTGTGGGTGGGTGTGTTAATGTCCCGGTGGCCCTGACGCAGCGAATGTATGTAATTCCTGCGAAACGCTGGCCGCGTTGGCAAATGGACATGTATCGAGGTTTTATTATAAAGACTCCGCCAGTGAAGACTACTAAACAAAGCAGATGTTTTTGTGGTCTAGTTTTTCAAATCTGGATAATACACACAGTATCTGAAGAAGATTTTTTGAAAAAGTATCACAGTTATAGTATCATTTCTTCAGTATTGAGTGGTTAAGGGCTTATATCAGTCGTAAATTAAACACTAAATTTATCAAAAAAAGCTAAAAATTAGCACTTTAAATAAGTATGTAGTAGCCAATGATTGGAGCAGGAGTATTTTAACTACGCGGATTGTCTCAGCTTGTGATTACATTGCTGTGCGTAGGCTCCATTTCTGAGGCCGTATAGTATGTCCTAAATGACAAGGACTTAACAATACTGATGTGTATTGCTCCACATAAGTGGTATTTTACATTATTTTTGCGATAGTTTATGTACACCATGCAGAAACGTGAGATTATGACAGTGATCGAGTTATGTGTTACACAATATACATGAAGACCAATATCCCTATGTTGTTATGAAGCTGTACGATGATATTGATACTACAATGCTGTGAAGATAGTCGAAACATGCATAACATAATATGAAGAGTAACACTAAATATTAAAGAAATGTATATAAACATTAGGATAAGTAATGAAAATTGAAAATAAAAATGAAAATGGAAAAATGAAACCATCACAAAAAGTGACCGAAAAAATGAAATAAAAGTGCAACATGCCAATCTCATATTCAAAACTATGACTATGTGGGTGAAATAGTGACATGTGAATGGAAAATGACTGAAGAAGACCTACCATGGTGGTTAAGGTGTGAACGAACCACAAAAAAAGATATCAAAACTGATATAAAAAAAACAAAGCCAAATTAACACCAAATAAAAACATGAAGTTGAATTAGCTCCAAGTTGGAAAACATATGAGCATATTTTTGTATAAAAGAAAAGAAACTACTAGATGTTAAAGCCTGTATAGGCATTAAGTATATAATAAAACTTATAGGTTCCATATTTCTAAATTTGAAAATATAACAAAATACAATATTTTATTTCAAACAGATCTTGAAAACCATTATAGTTAGGAGTTCAAAAAATCAAAAAGACTGATAGAGGATGCCATATACTTGGCTAAAAACTATGTCTAAAAACCAGCCCTCATGATGATGTTGAAATTCATCGCCATATAACAATTTCTAATTCATAAAAGATGATGTCAACAATCTTAAAAATCAATATGATAATACAGAAAAACTGACCAACAATAACATATACCAGGCTAAAAACATTATATAAAATCCAACCCACATGATAATATTGCGGTCAAAATATGAAAAAAATCAAAATATTAAAGAGTCAAAATGTTAAAAACGACACCACATAATGTTAAATTCATAAGAAATGATATCACTGAGAGTATATGTGGTGTTAATAATGGAAATAGCAGGGCTAAATCAATGCAGTCTGACCAAGTTAAAATATGCTAAAAAAAGATGAAATGATAATCCATCTGTATTTGTGCAATGGGGCAGTGACAACAAATGCAAAGCAACATCTCTACAATGGTGCCAGGCAGATTTAATCAAGACCTTTTTTAAAAACAAACAAATAAATAAGTATGCATGAAAAAGTTAAGAATAGATTTATACTATCTTAGAGAATTAACAGACACGTCAGGATTAAATTTCTGTAACGGATCAATTGAAACATACGACAGTGGATAAAAGTTTCAATTAGTCTTCAAATATATCAGGCGGAATAAATATTCAGCGCCAGTGTAAGACGAATGTTAAAAAAGTGTGTACATTGCAATAGCATTGAAGATAATGCCGCGGTGGATTACAATTATAAATAAAACTTGTGCAAAGGAGTGGCGATAAACACAATACATAATAAATAATACAGGGCGACGTCTCTACAACAGTGGTGAAATTGACAATATGTTTATGTCATTTGAGAACTTCTTCACTACACCAACTGCAAACGTTCTTTCAAACAGAAATAAGGATTTCTCATAGGCTTAATATAGTAGAAATAAATGGAAACTTATATTCAAACACAAATAAATGAAAATTTTGAAGTAACCCCTAAAATTAAATCTATTCAAACAATTTTAATTAGCAATAACAAATCCAACTATAAATGTAATTATAAACAAAGTATAATATAGAAAAAGATCTAAGATGCATAGGTGCATGTTTCCCTTGTAAAATGTATAAACTACAGCTTAGTGTTTTTTAAAACAATATCCTTCACTCAATAATCTCTCAATTCTTTTCAAACCTTTGGTCAGAATATGACTGGTTCTTCAAACTTTAATAAATAACTTGGGGATGTACATTTTGGCACACCATTGTGGCACTGTGTTCCAAGACTGCTTCATATAGCTGCCTATATGTGGTTGGCAAGGTTCCAAATTGCTGTTTGTGTTACCGGTGTTTTATCATGAAGGACTATAATCCTCTACTTATTGAGTAGTTGATTCAGCTCTAGCTGCCTTTTTGGGCAGACTGGATGGACCAAACAGATCATTTTCTGTTATCATTTCTGTATTTAAACAAAATAAGAGTTGACCCTAGTTCCTTCATAAAAAGGGAAACCAACCAAAACAAGAGATTTGTGGAGGGTTGACATCCAAGATGAAGGCTTTATTAAAACAACTTAATAATCCACATGGAAATGTCTAGGTCCTAATACACAGAGTATTATTAACCTTTCATCTTGGACGTCGACCCTCCACAAGTCTCTAGTTTTGATCATTTCTGTATTACCATGTTCTCTGATTCGAACATAAAAATAGGGTTAAGGTTAGTTTTGGGGTGGCAATTAGGCTTTGCAACTTAGCTGATCAAACCAGGCTTGAACTGTATTACAAGAACTGAGCTAGCAGTATTATTGATCCAAGCTATGATTGATTGAAGGATACATGAACACCATGTCATAGCAACCCAGCAACTATGCTTACCCAATAGGTTAAGCAAATAAGTGTTATTTAACTACTAAGAATTTATCATTAATGGATCTATCAAACTAATTTGGTCATGTATGTAAGTTAACTATACTTTCATATCATAGGACCAATCTATGATTTATACTTTATTAAGTGGAACAATCATGAAGTGCCAGGCAAGCCAACACACCTATTTTTGCCTTTGGGAAATAACAAGAAAAGCCATTAATGTATATGCCAGTAGTCAGGGTGGAAGAGGTTTCCATACCAATATAGGAACCAGAAGGTTGTGCCATGAATTGAGAGTCCACAAACTGGTGGGGGGGGGGGGAGAGAAAGTAAGGATCTCTTCCAAGATTCCATTATAGAATACTAGTGTTAGCATTGCCACACATAATGGGATTAAAAGCTAAGGCAGCAAAATCAAATCAGCAAGGGAAAATGAGACGAGCCTCTTTCATTTGAAAGGAAGCTCTGGAATGAGAGGGCATAGGAAGCAGTTAAGAGGTGATAGGCTCAGGAGTAATCTAAGGAAATACTACAGTGGAGACGGAGACTGTGTCTCTTAAAGAGAGGAAGAGATAATGGTTACTGCGTATGGGCAGGCTGGATGGGACATTTGGCCTTTATCTGCCATCATGTTTCTATGTTTAAACTTCCAAAAATCCATATTATGCTGGGAAAACAAAAAAACTGTTCTGGAGAAGATGAGGATGGAGAATCATGGATCTACACTTGGGGTTGAAGTGAGTCACCACTGGCTTCCAGGCCTTACAATAAAGAACAATGTGCTAGTTTCTAAAATTAAGAATACATAATCCAGGCTTAACAGTGGCAGGTCAAAATGGAAGGATCTGCATAAAGAATATAAAAAAAAGCCACCCTGGAGGCTAAAAAAGATTTACTACTCCTAACAACTATTAGAGACAATCAATAGATCAAAAACCCTTTTTCCTTATCCTATGAGGCAGTAATATGTAGTACGATACTTCATTTTAAGCCTACTTTAGACAAGTATAAAAGTCGCCTTTTCCTGATGACAGGAATAGCTGTTCAACTGATCACACATAATTGGAAGAACTATGACAGGATTAATTATACGTTTTGGTGGGTAAATGTGTGTACTAGAGAATGACACGAGGAAAAAATCTGTCCCCGTCACTGCACCGACCCGGCCCACCATCCTCTGCACCGCCCCGTCACCGCCGTTCCCTTCACCGCCACTGCCATCCCATTCACCGCCCCGTCACCGTAGCATCCATATAAGCCTTAGTACTGCAATATTTAGCTTATTCCTTTCTTATAAATCAAAGTTCCTGCTGCTGAACTAGAGAAAGAGATGTTCAGCTGGCAGGGCTTTGTTTATAAATTTTTATTAACACAACTAATATACTACTTTATCCTAAAGCAAAAAATAAATAAATAAATAGAATTTTTTTTTCTACCTTTGTTGTCTGGTTTCTGCTTTCCACATCTTCTCATTCAATTCCTTCCATCCACTGTGTGTCTTCTCTCTGCGTCTTCCATTTGCTGTTACTGTGCCTCTCCCTTCACCCCCTCCCACAATTGGTCTAGCACCCATCTTCTTCCCTCAGCTCCCCCATAGTCTGGCATCTGTCTTCTTCCCTTCCAGCGTCTTCTCCCCACTCTGCCTTCCACATTTCCCTTCAGGGTCTGTTCCTCTCTACCCTCTTTCAATGTCTGTTCTATTCCTTTCCACCACCACCCTTCCCTCCCTCCTTTACCATCTGTTTCTCTCTACCACCCTTCTTTCATATCTTCTATCAGTCCCCCCACCATCACTAGCAGTCTCTCTTCTCCCTTACCATGAGCAAATAGAACTTTTGAAAATTGTATTGCTGAGGCATTATTTCTAATGCCTCAGCATTAGACATCAATTTTATAATTCTTACTGTCTGCTCTGATTTCATTCACAATTTGGTTTGTGTTGTGGCTGAGGATTCCATGAGACATTTAACCTTTTCCTGTCTCTTGAACTGTGATTTCAAGTTGATTCCTTCAATAATGGAGTCTCATGGCAGTAGCAGTTTTCTCTTTTGGGCTCTTTTGACATTGTTTAAGGGATTTCTTGTACATTTGGTGCTGGTCTTCTTTGATGAGGTCACTTCAGAATCTATTTCCAAGGAAGAGAAACTTTCGCTTTCACTCCCTCCTTCCTTGTGTGAGCCGGGAACACGCGGTCCCCGCAGCCCCCACCCGCACGCCGGCTCGATCGTTTAACCAGCTTCCTCTCTTCACCTCACCTTAGTTTGCCGGCTTTCTTTTTCAGCGACCGGCACGCTTTCAAAGAGCTGCGCATGCGCGGCTGCTCAAAGTTCAATCTTCTGCTCTGCTGCAACTTCCTGTTTCCGGTTGGGTCAGAGCAGAAGATTGAATACTGAGCAGCCGCGCATGCGCGGCTCTTTGAAAGCGTGCCAGTCGCAGAAAAGAAAGCCGGAAAACTAAGGTGAGGTGGAGAGAAGAAGCTGGTTAAACGATCAAGCCGGCGTGCGGGTGGGCAGGTGGGGGCTCCGGGGACCACGCAATCCTTGATGCCTCACTGCAGTGACAAGACCATTCACCGCTCCACGGGGTGGTGAATGGTCTTGTCCCCATCCCCGCAGAAGCTGCTATTTTTCATTCCCCGTTTTGGCGGGTAAACCGCCACCGTGTCATTCTCTAGTGTGTACCACATATAAGTATGAAAGAATGATGGCGGAATGTTTGGGGACTAGTAAGTCCTTTAATGATGTATGGAGTCCATTGACTACTTTTGTTGCATTACAGTAAGGGTCGTGTTTTTTCCCTTTTCATGCTCAGACGCTCAAGGCCCAGCAGACGAGTAGGCCGATCTTCAAAAGTGCCCAGATGAGGGTAAGAAGCGGCGAGGGGGTGCCCAATTGTGTCGGGGGGATGTCGGATCGTGTCGGGGGGGGGGGGGTGCCCAATCGTGTCGGGGGGGGGGTCGGATCATGGTGGGGGGGTGCCGGTTCGAGGCAGGGGGGGTGCCGGATCGCAGGGGGAGGGGGGCTGATCGCAGGGGGGGGGGGCCTTCGAGGGGAGCAATGCATCAAAGCGAGTTTCCATTATTTCCTATGGGGAAACTCGCTTTGATAAACGAGTATGCTCCTGGAACGGATTATGCTCGTAATCCAAGGTACCACTGTATTTTAATTAGACCATGTACTATCAACACAGTATAAAGAAAAGCATTTCACATCTTGATAATTCTGGAACACTTTTTATTTAAATCACAGTTTAAAAAAGTATCAATTATTTTTCAAGAAAGACATGCAAAATGTAGAATTGTCACAATTCTAAAATACAGATGCATTTTTCTTCTGTAAAAGAATACCATTTCAAGAAATAATCATCACATATTGGAGGGCAATATGAAAAGTACAGCAGAACCATAGTACAATCTTGTCCAGATTTTCAAGAACATTCCAATCTGTTTAAGCTAAATCTTTTAAACTACCACAGTGGCTAAACAGTATTAGAGTAAGCAAAAGCTACGGTTAACAGACCGTGTGGGCATGTCCCATAAAGTAATAGTTTACAAAGTCAGAGGTACTTGTATGCTTAAGTGTATCAACATACATGTTCTTTTTCTTTTTGCTGTACAGGAATGAGAAAAAGATGCTAAATTACTATAGTATGAATTATACTGAAGGATATTCTGTATTTTGTTAAAATCACAAAATGTTCTAATGCTAGCTGTACCTAGTACTGTTAATTTTTTCTCTTTTGGGTGGTGGTCTTCCTGCTCCTCAGCTCCCCATTTTCAGTGCAGTGCAGCCCAGTCACCTGAGCAAACAGTCCACCTGCAGAGGCCACAGGCTACCTGGCTAACATTAAGGAGTATGTCTAACAAAGAGCACTAGGAAATGGGCTTAGCACGTGCTGTATACTCATGACCGGACTATAGGGTAGGGCACTTTCAATGATTTTTTTTCTTCAGGCTGGGCAGTTTGCATTAGCACCCACTATTTGAAGAAAAAAAAAAGAAAAAGTTACCAAGGGAGTACTTATCACATCCTACTAAGGAAATACTAAGGGCTCACACGCTATCTGGTTAATGCTTCTTCACCCATGCCAAGCCCCCAGGTTAAAGCAGGAAAAAAAAACCAACTTACTTACCGCAAAATGTTTTAATTCATCGTATGGTAAGCATTTTTACATGTGCTAAGGGCAAATTAGGATTAATGCCCTTTAGTAGACATATCCCTAAGTTTTGCCATTGTATGAAAACAGAGAACATTTCAGTCTGGCTGGTGTTTGGAGCAAGTCTTACCCATTTGCTGGGTTTTCTAAAGATTTAGGTATGTTTTCACAATTTTTCTCTAACACAAAAAGGTTCCTATAGTAGATGCATCATAAAGTATCTTCAACTGATCTATCCATAAAGAAAACTGGGAGAAAAGTCAACTAGTGTACAAACCAAAACCTCTAATGTATAGAAGTAAACAACCGTAGACAGAACTGAACACTTGAAAAAACTGTAGATTTTTATGAAGGATGTGGCTAATGAAAGCATCTTGGTAGTGCATCCAAGCAAAAGCTGCAGGTTTCTGATTGAGGACTTCTCCCCCTTCTGTGTCTATATGGATAATTTGTTTTGAACTTTTATGACACATTATATCCTAGATGTGATGTGTCCATAAGAGTGGAATGCCTGTTATTTTCACCCCTTATTTCTCATACTGTATATGGGAATTTTCTTTAAACCCATGAAAGACACTTTAAATATGAAATAAAACTACTTTAGGGTTTAGTCTATCTACTCTTGTTTTACAGAAAAGAATAAACTAATAAAATGACTAAACATTTTAATGCTACCAAGGGGGAATTCATGAAAGGGCATTCAGTGCATTAGCACGCTCTAACCACTAAAGGTGCGCTAATGTGTTTATTGCCCTTTCATGAATTCTCCCCTAAAGGGCTCATTTTCAAAGCAATTAAGACACCCAAAGTACCATAAGTTTCTATGTTGCTTTGTGTGCCTAAGTGGTTTGAAAATTAGCCTCTAAGTCTATGGTTTGAGCCACCAATAAGTCTTCAACATTAAAATGTATTACTAGCAGTACAAAGGCCAAATAATTTTGAGTCTAATCCTTTTTATATATATTTGGACTATTCCAATGCATTGCCCCCAATGGCTATACAATATTTGGAATTTTAAACCATTACAATTTTAAAAGTAAAGTTTCTACAAAAGGGCAGAGCACAAGACAATACACAAGTATATACAATCCAAGTAATTCACACTAATTTACAAAGCATTTACACTGTCTATATACAGTATACTACAAAATATGTCCAAAAAAGTTCAGTTTTTCAAAAACAAAAGGTCACTGTGGTCTAACAACTAAAAGTGCATGGATGAGTCCAATGCTCACTACTCTTAATATCAGTTCACTACAGTGAGCTTAGATACAATATTTGAGTCTCAAAAAGAAAAAAAGAAGAGAGATTGGCATCTCTAACCAGTGACTATAATACATTTCAGGGCTTTATATAATTTCTTCTTGAAAAGATTATATTTATTGTCTGTGTATTATAATATATAATTAATTAAAGATGTTTTAACCCATTGAGTTAATTTTTATTGTGCACTGCATTGCTATGCTTGCTATTGTATTTATTTTTAGAGTATCATTAAGCTGTTTTATTGTATACCACTGTTCTATCAAAAGCATAGATGTGGCTTGGCTACTTATTTTGGGTGGCAAGGTAAGGCATATAGACATGGGAGTGGAGGTGATCAACTTGAAATTAGATCCCACAATATTTGGATGGGATCCCGCCCCCATGCCAAGCCTACACTATGCCTATGGTCAAAAGACTTTATCAAAATTTGTAATTAAACTAAACATAACAAAAGGAAAATTAAACAGGGCTGCACTACTTCAAAAATTACATTTTATAAGTTGTAGAAACATACTCAAAGATCCAGAAAAGTATCATATGGTTTCAGATTTGGCTTATTTTTAAAAAATTAAACAACCAAGCCAATCTGCTTAATATAAGGAAGTATTTACTAATTCATGGTAAAAGTAATTATGGAACTGTTTTCAACAATTATAAATTGCTATTTTAATAACAGGATGCAAACAAAGGATGAAATGTGAATTTTAAATCAAGTAATGTACACAGTTCTTTTATGAAACTGCTGTATATCTGCATTCTTATAATAAACTTTATTGAAAGAGCATTCAAAACAAAAGCTATTTAAATTATTTCAAGTACTCCAAAAAATTCAAGATTTTTAAAAGCCAATATTGAAATGTGGATGAGATGAAAATAACTACATTTAAATATCTAGATATACATCTGTATATCATTCTCTCTACATAGATACACAGATATACATCTTCTTCCAATAAACTGTACAGGAGTCTCATAAATTGTTCAATTTTTAAGATACACTGTACCAAAGTGCAAAACTTTTCAGAGTACTAACTATAAAACTGTTGCCTCTGGTATTAAGCTGCTTCATTACCCTCAGCAATATATATCTGTTCTCCTAACTACAAGCGTGTGTTTTGCTTTTCCAACTTACACTTTGAATGTCTGAAGTGAAACAAAGAAAAAAAAAAAAATCTGCATACAAAAATGTCTCTTATCAGTTTCCTCTTGGACTCTCCTAAAAAGATAAGCAACTTAGTGGAAATTTGGATACAATGCAGCTGCATACCAGATTCAGCAACATACTGTACTGAAAACAAAGTAGATGCTGGCAGTTAGAGTGCTGGAAACCATTTAGCACAACTCAACTTTAAAGAAAAAGAAACTGGGAGGTTCTTCTGATTTTCTGTTAGAAAGCAAAATATTTTTGGAGCAGAAAAATGTTTTATTTGTAAAAAGCTACATATTATAAACATTGTCTAACCTGTGCTGCCAAGCGTTATTTAACAGTGTCACAAGAAAGAAGAAAGTTGGAATGAAACAGATATTCACTTTTTTAGACTATGGAGTCAGATTTTTAGAAATCAGGACCCCCCCCCCCAAAAAAAAAAAAAAAAAAAAAGACTGAAAAGATGAAATAAAACTAGGAAAGCATTTACCCATCAGTCTAGTTTACTAGAGATGACCAGCGAAACCAAGGGTATTTGAAAGATTTACAGCATAAGATGATTTCACTTCACTAATAGAAAATGTATGTGTAAAGCTATACAGAGCTGCAAAGCTACCCACTTCCAGGAGAGAGATTTTAGGCAGTCCTGGATTTCTGAAACCCTTCATTATGTGATATATAGGCCTGATTACAATAGGTGGAATCAACACCACTAGGAAAACACAAGATCAAAACCAGGACTGGCTAAAATGTCTCTTTCCTGGAATTAAGTAACTTAGCAGCTTTGGATACAGGTACTCGTATAATCTACACACATTATATAAATTGTGAATTTTTTTTTTTTTATTGGATAATTGTCTATTGTCTGGTCTTAAGTTATTGTAAAGAAAGACCTCATTCTTTACACCAAGGCACAGCACAAGAAAAGCTGAGGTATGAACTATACATTTCCAGTCAACATATGTCATTCATTACTGTCTGGCTTTTATACTTGTTCTAGCAACAAGTAATAGAACCTTCACATTTTTAAATATTAAATATGTAGTAATGAACACTAGGAGCTGAGAGAAAAGGGAGGTGGTTAGCTACCATACTACAAAAATCTTGCTTTAGAAAGGTCCCTTCAATTACAGAAAAATCCATATTGTAAAATAAGATCAGATTGCAAGTATGCACTTTCTATTTGGGTTTCCATACAGATCTCAAAGAATGTTATCTTCGACCAGTAGATCTGTGTCACCCTCCTGACTAATCAGACAGCAATATGACTCTCAAACACTTACATGACCGTTTCAATTGGGCCCAAATTATTATTTTTTTTTTAATTCTGAAAAGCTTCTCTAACAGTTTATCATAATGATTGCACAGCCCCTATTGTTTTCTGGTTTTAAACTGTTCATACATGTATAATATAGCATGCCAATACACCAGTGTAGGGAAAGACATGTTAATTATTCACTACTCTTCATGTAAAATATTCACATTTATTATAAACAAAAACTAAATCCCCAATGTACAGTTTTAATGTACATGGTATTAAAAAAATATTAAAATAAAAGAAGGCAAGAGGTAATGTTCCTTTGGAATGACTTTACTGATCCCCATTCAGTTCTTACAAAAAGAATGAAGATGCCATAATGAACTATGTTGAGCTGATAATAAATAATTAATTTAAATTATTTAACCCACCCACCAATCAAAGAAAAGGTGTCACACATACAGCCCTTTCTAATATTTATCAATTTTACATCAGGCTTTTGGAGTATTAGGCTTCCAATATTGTTTCCAAGATATTTTTTTTAGTGGTATTAGTCTAAAACAAGACAATCAAATGAGCATTCCAGAACTTAAGGAAAATTATTTTCACAATATCTATTCATGTTGTCTGATGAAGAGCCTACAGAAGATGACACCAGCACTTCTTTATTCTGGGATGACTAATGCTGTAACTTCTGGCTTCATTTTGAAATATTGGTTAAGACGAACAATTGCGTATCTGTAAATGGGAGGTAAATAAATATGATTAAAACATCAGATTTCTTCAGCAAAGCTCTTTTCATTGCCATGTTTTTCTATAACATTAGCTCAACTTTCTGACATGTCAAAAAGTTCTGCTTATCATAGTTCTGCTTATCTTTCTCTCTCAAAAAGGAGGTTGATTTGATTGAGTTACATTTGGATACAGAAGGCATTTCTATGTCCCCAGAGAGCTTATGATCTAAATATGTACCTGAAGCAATAGAAGGTTAAGTGTCTTGCTCAAGGTCATAAGGCAAATTTCTCAAGGTCACAATGACATGATGAGCTGAGACATATTCTAGGATATCTGATTAAAAATTCTCTTTGATAAAGCAATCTTAAGCTTATTAAAGAACAAATTCCCCCCTCCCCCACAGATGAACTTTGAAAGGCCTTTAAGCTACTTGACATTCAAGGCGAAGTGTTCTTATAATCTAAGACTAGGACTGTATACAAATTGGCCTCCGTTCTACAGAACAAGCTGTATAGTGGCAGATTTAAAGTTCATGATACTTGAATTCAAGCAGAAATTTTGTGGGATAAGAAAAGCATATAACTCAAATAGCAAATCTCCTCAATTTATAGTATGGTAATAAGTAGTACTTTTAGACAATGAATTAGAAAGATCAATAAAATATTTAAAACTTGGAATGCCTAGGACATGAAAGGCAAGAGATTGAAAGTAGAGATAAAATCAGATTCCAGAGTTCTGCAACAAGATTTTTTAAAAACTGCAGCCGACTGCTTTCTTGATGGGTAAATCCTAAACAATGGCAAACCAAGATAGTCTTGGCCAAGAGGGAGTTACAGAAATAATAGCCCCTTTGTCTATTCCGAAACTAAAAACTGGATGAAAGACAGAAAATTTAGGCCATTTCTTTGCGCCCAGTGCAGTAGGATCTAGTTGTTTTAACAAATTTGTAAGTAATCAGGAGAAAGGAGTAACCAGTGAAGGTATTTGTAACTGAAACAAAATGATTCAGTTGTTACAACAGTGAAGCTCACAGACAAAAGTATTTAAAGGAGACCCACAGAGACGTCTCAACTCCAGTCTAACAACCACTGTGCTGCCTTGAAGGAGGGAGGTCATCTGTAGGCAAGACCTACATTCTAGGTGCTACAGTATCCTCTCACATCAAGGACATCTCTCCAGGGGCTTATGCCCACGAGGAAAGGATAGAGACAGATATTTTAGTTTGTGATTTGAATAGTGGATCACTTAATTACTTGCCTTCTGGATGCAAAGGTGGCAGACCTAATTCTTCACCTAGATAAGATTTTAGAGACAGTGCTGGGGAGAAGTTTGCTGTTTTGGTACATGTGAGTACCAATGACACAGGAAGATGTGGAGGGAGGTTATGGAAGCTAACATTTAGGCCTTAAGTAGAAAGTTGAAATCTAGACCCTCCAGAGTAGTATTTTCAGAAATGTTCTCTTCCACGCACAGAATCCAATAGGAAGGTAGAGCTCCAGATTCTCAATATATGTATGCAACAATGGTGCTAAGGAGGACATACAGTAGATATGTTTGGAACTTAGCAACATTCTGGAGGAGTAGCCTATTGTGAAAAGATGGGCACAACTTTAATCCAGTAGTGTAAGCAGTGTGCGCATATGTACTTAGCCAGCATGCCACACACCCCTCCTTGTAACATAGTAAATGACAGCAGATAAAGACCTGAACGGTCCATCCAGTCTGTAGTCTTGGTAGTTCTCTCCCTTCCCCTCCCATTGAACAGCAGTCCTCCAGTCACCCATTAGCATCTCACCTCCTGAAGGCCCCAGAAGCCTTATCTCTGCACAAATTCTTGTTCCCACATAGGTGGGGCACTACAAACAGAAATGTTGCCTTGATTGTTGGCATTGCCAGGAGGACTGAAACACAAAGAGAGAGAGACCTCAGTCATAAATGACTGGGGGGGGGGGAGGAAGAAGGAAAAGGAAATGCCACATGATGGGAGTAGGGAATGGGAGACAGTAATACTAGCATGGGGGGATTAGAAGAGAGAAAAGACCAGTGGATGAGACGAGGAGATATGCTGGATATGAAGGGGGTGGGGGGTGGAAGAGGAGAGATGCTGGTCCTGGGGTGAGGTGCATGGTCACAGACAGACACAGGAACACAGATGGCAGGAGAGGGACATGGAGGGAGGAATGGTGTACAAGAATAGAGAAAAAATATCAAATAATCAGGAGATTATTTGATGGCACGGATAGCAGGATAGCACGGATAGCAGGATGCCCCGAAGAAGAAGCCAAGGAAAACTACTCCTACACAAGAGAAGACGACCTCACGGCAAATAAGGGAGAAAAAGCAGGAAGTGACAAATCAGACACAGGAGGGGACGACCACACAGCAAACAAGGGTGATAACACAGGAGCAGTTAAGGATATCGTAATTGAAACTACAGGGACGGCCAAGAGTAGAAGGTCCAAAAAGGTAACACGTAGGGAACTTAGATGTATGTATACGAATGCTAGAAGTCTAGGTAACAAAATGGGGGAACTAGAGACAATAGCAAGACATGACATATTGGATATCATTGGCATAACAGAAACATGGTGGAATGAAGAAAACAAATGGGACACAGTACTACAGGGATACAAGCTGTATAGAAGAGATCGAGTAGGGCAGAAAGGTGGAGGTATTGCTCTATATATTAAGGAGGGAATAGATTCTGTTGAAATGGTTACAACAGAAATGAAAGAGAAGCTTGAGTCACTCTGGATCAAGATTCCTGGTCAATTTGGAGCAGATACGAAAATTGGCCTTTACTATCGTCCCCCAGGACAGGCGGAGGAAACTGACTCAGAAATGATGGAGGAAATCAAACAAGAATGCAAGACAGGCAATGTAATTATATTGGGAGACTTCAATTTCCCAGGGATAGACTGGAAACTAGCAACCTCCAACTGCGGCAAGGAGGCCAAGTTCCTGGAGGTGCTAGGGGATTGCTTCCTGGAACAAATGGTAAAAGAGCCGACAAGAGGCAACGCCACCTTGGACTTGGTCCTAAATGGCCTCACGGGACCGATAACAGTAGTGGAAGTCATGGTTCCACTGGGAACGAGTGATCACAATGTAATTAACTTTAAACTTGACATCGGGAAAGGGAAACATGCCAAAACCTTAACCACCACATTGAACTTTAAAAAGGGTAAATACGATAGCATGAGAGCCATGGTAGAAAAACGACTCGAAAAGAAGGTGGACAAACTTGAAACGGTAGATCAGGCATGGTCCCTACTGAAAAATACTATCACAGAAGCACAAGATCTCTACATTCCGAGGATTTCCAAAGATCGGAGATCAAAGAGCAAAAGAGAACCGGCATGGCTTACCAAACAGGTGAAGGAAGCCATAAAAGAAAAGAAGGACTCTTTCAAAAAATGGAAATACATAAAGACAACCGAAGCCTGGAACAAACATAAAGATGATCAGAAGAAATGTCACAAGGCGGTGAGGGATGCAAAACAGGAATATGAGGAAAAAATAGCCCAGGAGGCCAAAAACTTCAAGCCCTTCTTTAGATACGTGAAAGGGAAAAAACCTGCAAAAGAGGCAGTCGGACCCTTGGACGACCAGGGAAGAAAAGGGTACATCAAGGAAGATAAACAAATCGCAGACAAACTAAATTCCTTCTTTGCGTCCGTCTTTACGAAGGAGGACACCTCAACAATACCTGAAGCGGAGAAAGTGTTTGCAGGAGAAATAGAAGACAGCCTCACCACAGTTGAAGTGGACTTAGACCAGATATACTATCAGATCGACAAACTTAAAAGTGACAAATCCCCTGGACCGGATGGAATTCACCCGAGAGTCTTAAAGGAATTGAAGGTTGAAATCGGAGAGTTATTGCAAAAACTTGCAAACCTGACAATCAGAACTGGACAGATACCGGACGACTGGAGGATAGCGAACGTCACCCCAATTTTCAAAAAAGGATCAAGAGGGGAACCGGGCAACTATAGACCTGTGAGTCTTACGTCTGTCCCCGGCAAGATGGTTGAAGCACTGATCAAGGATAGCATGGTCCGGCACTTGGACGCACACGACTTGATGAAACCCAGTCAACACGGATTCAGGAAAGGGAAATCATGTTTGACGAATTTACTCCAATTTTTTGAGACCGTGAACGAGCAAATTGATAGTGGGAAGCCGGTGGACATAATATACTTGGACTTCCAGAAAGCGTTCGACAAAGTTCCACATGAAAGACTTCTCAGGAAACTACAAAGCCATGGCATAGAGGGGGATATACAAAGATGGATAGGCAAATGGCTGGAAAACCGAAAGCAGAGAGTGGGCATAAATGGGAAGTTCTCCGACTGGGAGAAAGTGACTAGTGGTGTACCCCAGGGCTCGGTACTTGGGCCGATCCTTTTTAATATTTATATCAATGATCTGGAGGAAGGAACATCCAGTGAGATCATCAAGTTTGCAGACGATACAAAACTATGCCGGGCGATCAGATCGCATGAGGATAGAGAGAAACTCCAGAGCGACTTGTGTCGGTTAGAAACATGGGCGGAGAAATGGCAGATGAAGTTCAATGTGGAGAAATGCAAGGTAATGCATTTAGGAAATAAGAATAAGGAATACGAGTATACAATGTCAGGTGCAACTCTGGGGAAGAGTGAACAAGAAAAGGACCTGGGTGTACTGATAGATAGGACCCTGAAGCCGTCGGCACAAAGCGCGGCAGCGGCAAAGAAGGCAAATAGAATGTTGGGCATGATAAAGAAAGGAATCTCGAGTAGATCGGAGAAAGTTATAATGCCGTTTTATAGGGCAATGGTCAGACCACACTTGGAATACTGCGTCCAACATTGGTCTCCCTACCTAAAGAAGGATATAAAACTGCTGGAGAGGGTGCAGAGACGAGCAACAAAACTGGTGAAGGGTATGGAAAAACTGGAATACGAGGACAGACTTATAACACTAGGATTATTCTCCCTTGAGAAAAGGAGACTGCGTGGGGATATGATCGAGACCTTCAAAATACTGAAAGGAATCGACAAAATAGAGCAGAGAAGATTATTTACGTTGTCCAATTTGACACGGACTAGAGGACATGTAATGAAGCTAAGGGGGGACAGGTTCAGGACTAATGTCAGGAAGTTCTGCTTCACTCAGAGAGTGGTTGACACCTGGAATGCCCTCCCAGATGAGATTATTGCGGAATCGACCGTCCTAGGCTTCAAGAGCAAACTAGATGCATATCTCCTTAAGAGAGGCATGTAAGGATATGGTGGACTATAAATTACGACAGGTGTACACCTGGCAGGGCCTCCGCGTGTGCGGATCGCCGGACTTGATGGACCGAAGGTCTGATCCGGAGATGGCATTTCTTATGTTCTTATGTTATGTTCTTATGTTCTTAGATCCTGGAAAGAACAGAAAATGGATTGGATTGTTGGAGGAGGAGTTGAACAGAATAGAAGATAGATGGGACTGGGATGGGAAAGACGGGAAACAGATCAGATGACCAGGTCTCAGGGTAGGGGGTGGGGTTGTTAGGGGAATAGAGCAGTTGACTGCTGTCATTCCAAATATTTCTAACACCACAACTGCCTGTATGCCTGTCAAAGCAGAGGAAAGATCCCAGAAATCACATCCATGCCCTATTAACCACTGAAACTATAATAAATTCCATTTCCATTTCTGGGGGGTGGTTGTTTTTTGCACACCACCATTGGAGAAAAACAGATTCCCATGAGTCATCAACCACAGTCTTCCAAAAGAAGATCTCAGGATGGTACAGCCCAACTAAAGGAAAGGAAATTAAAAAGGTATGACTAAATCTCACCTTCCTTAGCATCATGGTTTTACTATCCTGAACTACTAGGATATACCAATGCAGAACTCACTGGGTAGGAGAAGATAAGATCCCCTGAATGACAGCTCCGTCAAAGTCCGAACAGGGTAGCTAGCACATTGAGTCTGCAAAGCTTTACAAAGGAGTGGAGTGACAACCACATCAATACCCAGTAGATATTCTATTTATCATTTCTATAGCACTACTAGACATATGCAGCTCTGTACACAATATATGCAGGTAACTTCTCTGTCCCTAGTGGGCTCACAATCCAAGGTATTTTTTTGTACTTGGGGCAATGGAGGGTTAAGCAACTTGCTCAAGATTACTAGGAGCTACAGTAGGAATTAAAGGATCAAAGCCCATTGTACTAACCATTAGACTACCCATCCACTCTCCAAAGAAGCCACCTGGGCCTCCACCCAGAAGGTTACCCGAGCCCAAGTCGAGTAAACTCTCAATCTTGGAGGCACTCACATGTTCCTGCATATATAAGTGGCCTTGATGGCTCCCTTGAACCAATATGCAATGGAGGACTTACATTGCCTGGCACTTCCTAGAGCCATGCAAGAGAACAAAAAGATGATCTGAGAAGTGAAATATGTTAGTCTCTTACAAATATTTGAGCAGAACTCTATGGATATCTCATTTGTGAAACCTTCTGGTAATTAGAGTCTCATCCACAATGGAGAGCAGATAAACCTCCTGTTTCACAAAGAAGCGAGGAGATCACCTTGGAAAGACATGGTGCCACACAGGTGATTGATAAACTGAATGCATGCAGCATGGACCTAAAGTGACAAAACTGATATAAAAGCTGGTTAAATGGAAGGAGACAAAGGGTAGTACTAAATGGAGTTTGCTCAAAGGATAAGGTTGTTAGTGGAGTGTCACAGAGATCTGTATGGGTCGGCTCTATTTAACAACTGTGTGAGTGATATTCTGGCAAAGTCTGGCAATGTTTGTATTTTTTGCGAATGATACCAAACTCTGTAACAGAGTAGACACTGCGGAGGGTATGGATAACATGAGGCAGGATCTGGCGAAGCTTGAAGAATTGTCTGGTAATTGGCAACTAAGATTTAATGCTAAAAATGCAGGGTCATGCACTTGTGCTGCAAAAATCCAGGAGAACGGTATAGTATAAGAGGCAAAGAACTGTGCATGAAAGAAGAGCGGGACTTGGGGATGACTGTGTGATGATCTCAGGGTGGCAAAACAGGTAGAAAAAGTGATGGTGAAAGCCAGGAAGATGCTTGGGTGCATGAGGAGAGGAATGGCCACGATCACATAAGCCATGTGGTCAAATCTACTTTCTACAGACTCCGCCAAATTCGTTCAGTGGCTAAATTTTTATGTGCAAAATCTCTGAATATTTTAATTCATTCTTTAATTCATTCATTATTGTAATGCACTATTTAAAGGTCTACCACAAAAAGAAATCAGACGTCTTCAAATTATTCAGAACGCCTCTATTAAAATTATTTATAAAGCCAAAAAATTTGATCACGTCTCTCCATTACTTAAAAAGGCACATTGGCTCCCAGTTGCACACCGTATCTTATTCAAATTATGCTTGCTTACTTTTAAATCATTACTATTTAAAACCCCTGCTTTTATTTTTAGAGTCCTAATTCCTCATTTTACCTCAAGACAGTTGAGATCACAAGATCAACACTTATTGGCCATTCCTTCATTGAAAGTTATCAATACGAGGCGTCGCACCATTTTCTCAATAACAGCTCCCCAGTCTTGGAATGACCTCACACTATTTATTAGAGAGGAAAAGAACTTAGACAAATTCAAGTCCAAACTTAAGAGTTTCCTTTTTATAGATGCTTTTAGTGAATAAATTCAAAGATTCGGTCTCTTTTTACTTTATATTTTATTACAAATTCTATCTGTTTCCCCTCCTACTGTTTTTTCCTTAAACATATTTAAATTAAATATTGATTGTAACCCATTAATAATTTTCCCTTTGTTTTGATATTATATGTATAGGTTAAACTATGTATAGGAATGTTTGTATTTGTTATTTTAATTTGATATGACTATTGTTTGCTTGATTTGTTACCCGTATTTAATTATTTATGAAATTGTACATCGCCTAGAAACTGATAGGCGATTAATCAAATTATATAATAAACTTGGAAGAAAAAGGAGGTGATAATGTCATTGTGTAAGTGTCTGGTGAGGCCCCATTTGGAATACTATATACAATTTTGGAGACCACATTTTCAAAAAAATATTAATAAGATGGAGTCGGTCCAGAGAGCTGCTACAAAACTGGTTAGTGGTCTTTGCCATAAATCATATGGGTACAGACTTAGAGAACTTAATATGTATACTCTGGAAGAAAGAAGGGAGAGAGGAGATATGATAGATGTGTAATGTAGTCTTTAGAGAGTCTTTTAGCATTTTTACATAAAAAGTGTTTAAATTAGTATTTTAGGTTGAACTTCAGAGAATAAGATCAGATCAGATTAATTGACCCGGTCTTGTCAGAAAGGCTCTCCACATGACTTCTGGTGACGTCACTGTTTGCAATGGCAGCTTGACTGTGAGTCTTCCCTTCACTCCAGCTTCATTAGCAAAAATTAGCTGTACCAGAGAGCGTGTTTTGAGTGGCCGGCTTGAGCGAGTGAGCGATTGCCGTATGGTGGGGAAAAACGAGAGCAGACCTGCAAGTCTTCGCCTACAACCCTGATCCTGCTCCGTGCTGCATGGCGATAGTAATGGCGGATCTCCCTGAATCGTCAGAAACGATGGAGGGCTCATCAGGGTCAGTTTTACAAGAGAGCAGAGCTGAAACATCCCTTGATAGTCATTGAATGTCTGGTGCCTTAATACACCCTGTAAGACACAACTTTATTTTCAGGAGGCAGGGAGGTTGAATACGGCTATAGGCTTTGTGCAGGAGACTAATTTATTGCCTGCTCATGAAAAAGTTTTTTCTCATGCTCACTAGAGAGATATTTTCTTTGCATCTAATAAGATAACGTCTAAGATTAATGGGGTAGCTATTCTATTTGCTAGCACGCTCTTTGCTCAAGTGCAAGCTGTAGTGCGGGACAAAGAGGGGAGATTTTTGTTACTAAAGGCTTATTTGGTGGGCAACTGTATACTTTTTTGAATGTCTTCCAACACTGAATGTGAAGATGTCCAAAAATGTAAGACAGGAACAGCATAGACCTAACTCAATCCAAAAAATGAAGGAAAAAGCCTCAGAAAGGGCCCTCCCACCTCACCAAAACGGCTCAAAGAGGTGGTCGAGCGTTCACCTCACTGGCAAAAAACCTTCATTATAATAATAATAATAATAATAATTTTATTCTTGTATACCACCACACCCCAAAAAGTTCTAGGCGGTTCACATCCATTAATTAAGATCCGTGCTGACACACGGATTTACAATATTTTGAGCAGAGTTACAGCAGTAAAGAAAGGGAGCGTGGGAGCGATAAACAGAGTTTTATCAAAAATAAAAAGCAGCAATAAAGAGAGGGAAGGAAGGTAGAGGAGAGATAGGAGAGAGATCATGTAAGGGGAGGGGGAGCAAAGACATTATGTGATTGTCTTATGCTGTGCTGTAATGTGCCAACGAAAATTAAATAATAGAGGAATTATTCCACTTATCGATACACCAATGGTGGCCAGCGTTTCACAAATTCATGCAAGAGGCGGTTTGGCGTCCTGTTCTGAAAGAAACCTGATCGGACGGGATACACCCTGAGGCAGCATGAATTTGTGAAACTTTGGCCACCGTTGGTGTACCGATAAGTGGAATAATTCCTCTATTATTTAATTTTCGTTGGCACATTACAGCACAGCATAAGACTATCACATAATGAAGGTTTTTTGCTAGTGAGGTGAACGCTCAACCACCTCTTTGAGCCGTTTTGGTGAGGTGGGAGGGCCCTTTCTGAGGCTTTTTCCTTCATTTTTTTGATTCATTTAGGTCTATGCTGTTCCTGTCTTACATTTTTGGATATTTTCATATTCAGTGTTGAAAGTGTTTACTCTATCATACATTGGTTTTTCATCATATCTGGGTTACCAGCGGCTACTTTTTTGAATGTCTACACCCCAAATTCAGACCAGGGTCCTTTCTATAAAAAGGTGGGAGCTCTTTTGACACAGCGTGCTAAAGGGCGTCTGGTTATTGAGGGAGATTTTAATCTCACCCTGAAAGTAGCTTTGGATAATTCCACTCTGGGTGTGGGATATGGTAAATCTGAGAGGTGTTAGTTGCGCCTCTTTGTGGAGGCCTGGGATCTTATTGATATGTGGAGACATCAACACCTGGGCGAGACATTTTATACTTATCACTCTGAAGTGCATTCCTCTTATTCCCGGATCAATCTATGGTTGGTGGGTAAAGATTTAATCTCTGAAATCTGCTCCTCTACTATTGAAACACGGGTGTGGCATGTACCCATTTGCTTTAGTCTGGCTATGCAACCTGCAATAGGGGGCCAGAGGTACTGGAGCCTGGACGATGGTCTCCTTCTTGATCCAAATAATGTGCAAAAATTGGAAAAGGATTTGGGAAATTATCTTAAATTTAATGATCTTCCCGACATTTCACCTGAGACCCTGTGGAAGTGCTTAAAATCCGTAATTGAGTGTAAAATTATAAGGTTGGGGGCTCATGTACAAAAGCAGAGGAGGCAGAAGGTGGGGGATCTTAGGGACAAAATCTATGCCCTAGAGTGGGAGCGTAAGGGTTGCAGGCTTCCCCCAGACAAAAAATCTAGACTGAAACAGCTTAAGCTGGATTTGCAAGGGCTTGAATTGGAGACGACTGTATTAGCATTCAATTGCAATCCCTCTGACAAGAATACTTTGAGTCGGCTAATAGAGTGGGTAGATTGCTGGCCCATAAATTGAAAAAGATCAGCTTCGGAACGTGATTACTCAAGTTAAGGAAGCTGCTGGGGAAAATTACACTACGTCTGAGCAAATGCAGTGGGCGTTTACACAATTTTATCACACCCTGTATCAACCTGAGCATAGGCCTTCTGTCCTGGATATTCAGGCTTTTTTGGAGCAGGCTTGTTTGCCCCGCCTTACACCAGGAAAAGCGGATGAACTATCACTGCCCATTTCGGCAAATGAAATGACGCGGGCCATTAAAGATATGGCGGTGGGTAAGGAACCAGGCTTGGATGGCTTTACTGCAAAATTTTTTAAGATCTTCCATACAGCTTCGACACCACCGCTCTTAAGGTTTTTGAATGGAATAATGGAAGAGGAGTAGTGACATATCTAGCATATGTAACACCCAGGGCCCATCATTTTTTGACACACCCCCATCTATATGAAAAATATGATTTTTAGTAACAATCCACATATCGCACAACAAGAGTGTACCTCGGAAAAGGCAGCATCTTAAACTGCAGTGAGCACTAGAACACCAACACATACATTGTAAAACTAAACAAGCCAGATCCCGCACAGTCAATTGATCCTGCAGTCAATGCCAACTGAAAACTATGTTCTTTTCATACACACAGAACAGAGATACACCCTCGCCCAATATGGAATAATCAAACTAAAAATAGAAATATGTAGACAAAAGTTAAACTGAACCGCCAAGAAACCAGACTCTGCATACAATGCAATACCACAACACCACAAAAACAGTAACACATGTCCTCTAATACTGTGCAAAATATAAAGACAGTAGATGTAAATTTGAAAAAACTGATACATAACAATCACTACTTTACAAATTAACAAATAAAAATAAAACAAATAATAAGAAATAAGAAAATACCATTTTATTGGACTAATCCCCGTAAGCTTGATCCCCATCCCAGCAAAACACCTGATTCCATCCACACAAGCCTTGAATTGTTTTATATTGAACTTATATTAAAGTATAAAAAGAAACAATATTCTGTACAATTGTCAATTTATAAATCAGCGTCTTCTCCCCACTCTCTTCCCCATTTCCCTTCAGCGTCCTCAGCCCACTCTCTCTCCACTTTCCTTCAGCGCACGCACATAAAAACAAGCAAGTAATTTTATATCATTTTCATTCTATTCATTCATAGAAATTAAAGTCTCCCCCAACTTTTTCTTTGTTTCATTCTGCCCCCTTCTTTCTTTCTCTCTCCATACCCCCTTTCTTTCTTTCTCCCTGCCCTCCCCCATGCCACCGCCATTGGGAAACATGCTGCTGCCACTGCTGCCAGGGAAAGGCTGCCACTGCCGCCATCGGGAACAGGCCGGCGCTGAGTTCTCCCTCCCTGCTTTTCTTCCCCGCGGGGCCGACCAACTCTCGCCACCCGACGTCAATTCTAACGTCGGAGAGGACGTTCCTGGCCAACCAGGCAGCGATTGGCTGGCTCGGAAAGTCCTCTCCGACGTCAGAATTGACATTGGGTGGCGAGAGTTGGTCAGCCCCATGGGGAAGAAAAGCAGGAAGGGAAAACTCGGCGCCGGCCTGTTCCCGATGGCGGCAGTGGCAGCCTTTCCCCGGCAACAGCCTATTCCCCGGTGGGTGGCTAGCTGTGCACCCCCTTGGGGCATGCACCCGGGGCAGACCGTCCCCCCTTGGTACACCATTGCAGAGAAGTCTTTACCGCATTCATGGTGTCTGGCACTTTAATTTTGAAACCTGGCAAAGACCAGTCTTCCTGTGTCTTCTTCTAGCCTATATCCCTCCTTAATGTTGATTATAAACTCTTTACAAAAATTCTGACCAAGCGCCTGCAAGCTTATATGCCATAATTAGTGGTGGATGATCAGTCGGACTTTCTTAGGGGACGTCAAACGTTTGATAATATTCGAAGCGTGTGCCATCTTATTTGGGAGGCAAATAGGGGGAGAAATTCGACTTTTATATTGGGAATTGATGCCGAGAAGGCATTTGATAGGGTCTACTGGCCCTATATCTGTTTAAAGTTTTAGATAAAATAGGTATAACAGGGACTTTTTTTTCATTGGCTTCGGGCGCTATATGCAGCACCCCTGGTTGAGCTTAATATTAATGGAGGTTATACGGCTAGTTTTGCCCTGGGTAGGGGTATTCAACAGAGTTGTGTGCTTTCGCCTGTGTTATTTGCGCTGGCAATAGAGTCTTTGGCGCAAATGGTCTGACAATTGCAGCTTGTAAAAGGTATTTTTTGCGGAAGTCTGGATACCAAACTTCTCCTCTTTGCGGATGACATCCTCTTTACCTTAAAGGACCCGGCCTTGTCGTTACCAGCAGTAGTAGGGATTTTGGATAGCTTTGGTCGGGTGTCAGGTTTTTAAATTAATGTCTAAATCAGAAATTCTTGATCTTATTCTGACTGGGGTGGACTGACAGTTGATCTCTGCTACTTATAGGTTCCAATGGGCACCGGGGATTCTACGCTATCTGGGGATCAATCTCACTGTAAATTTACATTCATTGTATGCTGCTAACTATCCAGCTGCCCTTGGCTCTATTTGGAGGGACCTGGAGAAATGGCAACATCTTAATATTTCGTGGCTTGGTAGAGTACATGCGATGAAGATGGTGGTGCTCCCGCGGCTTCTTTATTTTTTTTCTGCTTTGCCTATATCTCTGCCGAAGAATTTCTTTCCTTGGTTGGAATAAAGGGTGTATGCGTATATTTGGAAAAGTAAGACCGAGGGTGGCTCGTATGATACTCTTATCAATCTAGCCATTTGGGGGGTATGGCGGTCCCTCATTTTCGTTATTACTATCAGACTGCTCAGATTCACTATTTAACCAATTGGAAGTGGGATAGAGGAAAAACTTGGGTACGTATGGAACAGGAGATTCTTGGTAGAACACCACTGTGGGTGTTGTCCTGGCTCCCAGTACCTTTGATAAATTATATTGCCAAGACTGATAAACTCATCCTGTGCCATACACTCCTTCTGTGGGTCAGGGTGTGCACTAGATGCTTTGGTGGGCAGATTTACTTTTTGGGTACAGCCATTATTTATGCCCCCCACTTTACTCTGGGGGAGATTGATCCGGCTTTTCGCTCTTGGGGTAAGAAGGGGCTTTGAACCTTGGACCAATTGCTTGAGGATGGGCAGCTTGTCCCCTTCCCTGCATTGATGGAGGAATATGGTTTGCTGCCCAGGGATCTCTTCCATTATAGACAAATTGAAAGTTTTCTTAGACGTAAGGCCCTTCCTGATCTGATCACCTCTGAGCAATTGACCTTGGGGAAGGCTGTGACAGGGGGTAGTGGTAGGGGAAGTATTACCAAGCTTTATCAGGTACAATTAGCACACCTTCCTCCTCCTCTGAAATATAGGCAACATTGGGAGAGGATTTGGGGCAAGAGTTATGCTGTAAAGGATGGGGGAATATTTATCGCTCTTTGTTTAAGGTTTCTATTGCTAGCAATATGGTAGAAAAAACGGGTATAATAATAATAATTTTATTCTTATATACTGCCAGACCAAAATGGTTCTAGGCAGTTCACAACAAATGAAGCTGGTACATACAAAGCAGATAAAAGTACATCAAATTATGAATATAAAGGTCTCAATTAAAAAATAAACATGAAATATTATGATACAAGCCTGTAAAATAGTGGTTATCTAACAATTTTCTAAAATCAAAATAAGAAGTGACCTCTAACATAATTTTACCAAACCATACATTCAATTTAGCAGCCTGAAACGAGAGGGTTCTCTCAAGAAACTTCTTATAAACGACAGAATTTTGTGGAGGGATACATAAACAGAAATGCATGAAAATTTAAACAAAACTCTAGACTCAATCGCCAACCAGTGGAGTTTTTGATAAAAAGGAGTAATATGCTCCCATTTTTTAAAAACCAAAAATGAGTTGGACTGCAGTATTTTGAACCACTAAATTTTTTTAGAATTTTCTTATAGGCACCCAAATATATAATATTACAGTAGTCGAGAATGCTTAAGATAGAAGACTGCACTAACAAACGAAAAGAAGCTTCCTCAAAATATTTCTTAATGGTGCGAAGCTTCCAAAGCACCGAAAATAAGTCAGTATCAGTATGCCGTGTCGATTCCTCCTCCCTGGTCCGCTGCTCACCCACTGCTGCTGCAATTCCACGAAGGGAAGGGCTGGTGGCGTGCAATCGGGCCCACAAGCCTTCACCCAACGTCAATTCTGCCGTTAGAGATAAGATACAGGACAGCAATTGGCTGGCCAGGACCTCTCTCTGACATCAGAATTGACGTCGGGGGAAGACTTGTGGGCCCAATTGCACATCGCCGGTCCTTCCCTTCCTTTTTTGCTGTGGCAAGCGGGTAAGAGGGTGACGAGCAGCAGCAGAATGCTGGGAGGGGGGGAGGCAGCAGCAGCAGAGTTGTATTTGTTTCAAGCAGCACCCACTTTTCCACTCCCTTTTTGGGGGTGGAAAAAGTGCGTTTTATGGAGCGAAAAATACAGTAAATGAATCTTTACATTTTAAATCTGATTCAATGTCTAGAATCTACTCAGCATCCTATACTACTCTCCTTAGCTGCCTTCACTTCAAAGAATAACTATTTCAGAAAGAAAGATTTCATGCTTGGTGGAGGAGGACTTCAAATTTCTTCTGATTTCTCTAATGCCATGCAAGTTAGACATAAGTAGTTTTTCAACTTTAGGCAACTTTAGGTTTTAGCCCTTGGAACTACTTTTTCTTTTACTCCAAGTGTTGTTATAGTTCTTGATGCTAATCATGTTTTCTTTGAACCAGAACAATTAAAAAGATTGTTGTTAGATAGGGAACTGAGACAGTATGATTACAGGCAGATATTTAAATGTTTTTGACCAGGAAGAATATGGAATAACCTTGATTTCTTGTAATATTTTCTTTATTTTCCTTTGTGTGGATTGTATTGTTTTCTTTAATGAGCACTGATTGTACTTGTTATCATGAAATGCTTTGGGGCCCCGACAGACCCTCCAGAATGGGGTCATATAAGTGATCTATAAACTGATAAGAATTTGAACTGCACAGACTCTGCCATACCTGATGTTAGCTATGTAGTTTTCTTGAACCTAAGTTATTTCTCTAACGAGAGATGGAGAATTTAAAAAAATAATAAAAATATATGGTTCGGGGGGGGAGGGGAACTGTATGGGGAGGTCTGTTGTTACTGTTGTTCTGGTCTCTTTGCTATTGTTCACAAACCACGTAGCTGGTGGCTTCACCGACTGGATCAGAGCCTTATCTTAGCATGGTGGTGTCCGCTCTTGTTGCATTTGGCTGTAGGGATTGGGGTGGTGTGTTGGAGGGACTTTTGTAAATTAGTATTTTTATTTTTTGTTGCTCCCCTTTCACACCCTCTGGGATACTGTTTTTTGTTTTCTGTTTGTAATGCTTGTTCATGGTCACTTAACCAAGTGGGTTCAACTTCTTCAACTGTTGGGGTGAGCAGCGAGACCACCTTCTCATTTTTGCAGAAGACGGTGAGATTCTGCACTGGTTTGGTTGTAAAATTGCATATCTTGGTATCTCTAAGCTGTAGTCAAGTATTGTATAGCTTATAATTGTACTTGTACCTACCTGGAGCCATTGTACCTAGATACATATTTTGAGTTGGGAAGTTTAGGGGGGGATGGAGGATCTGGAGGGGAATAGACCTGTTTGTAACATGGGGGAACTAAGAGTAAAGTGGATCATGGATCACAGAATAATTTGGAAAAGTATTGACCTGTTCTGTTTGTATCCGTTGTATTTGCTTTTAATAAACAGAGATTTACCTAAAAAAAAAAGGGGGGGGGGAGAGCATGCTGGGTCCTTTAACAAGAAACACTAATAAACAGATTCCTAAAAATGATAGCTCCATTCTTACTGCCCATACACTGCACAGACCACAACTTAATTCAAGGAATTTTTCCAGGACTTCTTTTGGCTGACTGCTAAAGTTCCACCCCTTCTTGTCAGAAGAAAAAGAAACCCCAGCAGGGATGAGGGGAGGTTTAGATTCCTCTGAAGTATCCAGAAATGCACCTGGATCCAAACTTCAGGTGTGTCAACTGAGCTGGCAGAAAAGACCAGTGCTTCAGCCAAATCACTCTGTACAAAAACGGCAAAATTCTCTCAAGGTAAAGAAGCAACTTCTCATCCATTTACTTAAACTTCTTTCAGGGAAAGGAGGAAAAAAGCTATGTAGTGTTGGCTTGTCAGCCTGCTTGGCCTACATGAAGGGTGCACAGAGGCCTGCAGGACCTTCTATGCTGACTACAGCCTGGGACCCCAGCAATCTCACCTCCCCCTATCCAGCTCTACAGGGTGTACTGTAAAGTAGGTTTATACCTTGACTAAAAGAAGAGCAGGGATTTTTTTGGGGGGAGGGGCTTTTAGTAGCTCTTCTGAAGACAAATTCTTTCTCTAGACAAAAACTACCTGCTGTACCCAAATGTTACTGGCCTTGACCTACTATTGAAAAGATGTGAGCTAAAAACACAAATAAGGAATGAAGCTGCACTGTGGAGAAACAAAGGATGAGGTCTGTATAATATTGGCATCTTAGTTTAGTAGGAATTTGGTAGAATTTTTGAGAACTAGTAAAATATTCCTAAAACCATACCTGGAATAAATTATTGTCATGTGGACTCAATGAGGGTTCTTAAAATCAGTTCTCTCATGTGAATGTTATATATAATACCACTTACCCAAGGAAATCAAAGTCAATAGTGGAATATTTGGCCTGAATCAAAGCCCATAATCCCCAAAAGAAATGAGAAGCCTGAGGAGAAAACACATGGAAAAGTTTATCAGAAAATATTTGTAACATAAGAAAAGTTCATTCAAAATATATTTGAAAAAGTTTTGTAGTTTTTCTTTCAATATTCACCAAAACAGTGCATGAGTCTTCCATGAGCTTTCTGCAGCCATTCTTTGGCTTAAACCAAACAAGGCAAGAGAAGGGAGAGAATGCCTGCAGGGGTGATGGAATGGAGGCAACAGTCCTACACAGCTTGAAGAGAAAATTGATCCCTCTGCTTTTTAACTTGGTAACCATTTATCTTAAAACACAGCAAATAGAAACCAAGTTCTTAAGTACAAAAAAAAATCTGAATAAGAAAGCAGACAGTGATTGTTTATATTTGCCGATAACACATTTTTTGTACCCTTCCATCACTAGAGACCTTCCTCCTACACCTAGAGATTACCCTCATTTACCTACTGAATGGTCATTTTCACCTCCACCAATTCAGTGCTCTCTCCCTACTTCTGACAGACTAAAAGCACCCACTAACATTCTCCCCTCCCCCTCCAGCAGCAGCAGAAGACACGTCAATAAATCATCTCCTGCTGCTGTGGGAGCAATCTCGTGATAAAAGATGAAAAATTTCACATCTCTTATTGTAATAAGAACTGGCAGCAGGAAATGATGTTTTATTAATATCTCCTGCTGAGGAAGGAGGAGGTTGCCATACTACACTAGGCAATGAGTGGGCGTTTATGATTCCTGAGCTGAAATGTGGGAGATGACCCAGAAAAACAGGAAACTTTGAATCTCTACTGGTGGGTTGGAGGGGGAATGGTGTAAAAAAACACTGTAGATAAGAACATACCCAGACATATTACCTATCATTTTATTTTCTGGTCATAAACGTGTATAAAAAAAAAAAAAGTCAGAAGACAGTTGTGCTTAGCACTCGGGAGGTTATAATTGCTACTCCTCCCCATACACATATTGACACAGAGCATGTACAAAGTTTACCAAGGGCTTAATCTGCCCTGCAAAAGGCAACAGATGTTAATTTGACATAGCAACCAATAAGAAAAATGTAATCTGAAAAACATTTCAAGAATCCGTTAAAGAAAATGAAATTAAAAGATAGAGAAATATTAATATTCCTTGCGTGTATCTGTGGTGCCTTTATATATTTTGCAAATCTGGAAAGGTGTATTTGGATTATAAAAAAGAGATTAGGTTCTTACCTTGCTAATAACTTTTCTTGTAGTTAGGTGTGTCATTCTGGATAGATGGGTAATATCCCCATGCTCACATGCCATGAAGAAGGAATCCACTCCAGTATTTGAATCCCTCCTTCACTAGAGGGCTCTGCTGCCCCCTTCAGTTTGTACCAAAGCAGGTAATAGCCCAACATAGAAACACATGTGAAGGAGGGGTATGGGGAAACTCCCTAAACTACAACTCTGTTCTGCCCTGAAATCATAATTTATCAGCTAAAGATGCAAACAATAATAATATAAATGTTTATTTATATACCGAATTAGCCTTTCTGTTCAAGGCGGTGTACAGGATAGTGAAAAAACATAAGGAACAATAATTTTTAACAAATTAGAATACAGTTTTACAAAGACATAAAAAACAAATGAAAAATTGAGGTTTGTGATGGGGTAAGATGAGTGAAAGTTGTCTAGTCTTGGGTCAACAAGGATTAATTTAAAACTAGGTTGTCAGGTTTGGGGAAGAGGTGTATTTTCAGGAGCTTCCTAAAATACATGTATAATGTAGAATGACTGACCAGATGACTCCATTCTGGATCTTTAGAAGCTGCTTAGTAGGATAATAATTTATTGATGAATCTCTTATGCAAGAAACCTTTAACTGATGAAAAGAAAGTGACTGGGGTCAAGAGGTCCTCCCGGGTCTGGAAAATAAGAAATGATTGGTGAGGTAATTGTGCAATAAACCATATAGGGCCTTACAGAAGAGGCAGCCGAATTTAAAAAATACCCGATTTTCAATTTTTAACCAGTGGAGTTTGTTGCAGAAAGGTATTAAGTGATCAAATTTTTTCAAGTTAAATATCAGCCTTACTACAGTGTTTTGAATTATGCTTAATTTCTGGAAATGTTTGTGAAGTCCAAATAGGTAGATGTTGTTGCAGTAGTTCAAGATACTGAGAACTAGCGATTGGACCAGGAGAGTAAAAGGCGCTTGGTCGAAAAATTTCCTGATGGATCTAAGTCTACAAAGAGTGGAAAATCCTTTGCGGGTAACATGATTGATTTGAGCAGTCAAAGATAGCTGTCTGTCCCAAGTGCACACCTAAGATTCTGATTGTTGGTGATAAAGGATATATAGTCCCCTTCAAGGTTGAAGAATGTAACGTAGAGTTAGAGGTTGTCGCTAGAAAGAATTTTGTTTTTTTGGTGTTTAGCTTTAATTTGAAACAAGACATCCAATTTTCTATTGTAGCGAGGATGGATTCTATTCTATGAATTTCGGCTGGTGAGAGACTGGTGGTGACAGGGAGGATGATAGTGATGGTATCAGCGTAACTGTAAGACATTTAGGCTACTAAGATGGTCACCCAAGGAAGCTAGGTAGACGTTGAAGAGTAGTTGCGACAATGGCGAGCCTTGAGGGACACCGCAATTGCTGTTCTATTTTGAAGACAGTATTGGTGTCTACCTCTTGGTATAAGCTAAAGACTTTACCAGGACTTTACAGATAAGTCTAATAAGAATTTATAATATAAGTTATTCAAATATTTAACATGTAAAGATCATTAGTTCACAATAATATTCCATTCATTAATCCATGAGTTGATAAAGTGTAGTGGCGTTTAGTTCCATAAGTTTGGTATCTTGTGTACCTGGACTGCCGCTTCTGATGGTTCTATATAACTGAAATATCTTCAGTGAAATTGTGAGGATTGGATTGCAATATTTTCTCCTTTGTAAACGGGACTTATACAATATTATTGGTTTGCATTTTTAGTTTATATACTGGAAACAACAAACCTTTATGTAGTCTGGAATCATAATAAACATGTTAAACATTGCCATTAAACAATCAAAACAAACATTTATGGAGCTCAAGGATAACCCCAATATGTTATAGTAATAGTTCATTCTTTATACTCCTAAGGACTGACTGACATCCAAATTTCAAATTGGACTCGAACTTTGTGATCGAGATAGTAGGTATGCGCAGGAAATACGGGTGTCATGCCGAACCCCCGCCCTATCAGTTATCTCCTGTGCCTACCTACTATCTCAATCACAAAGTTCGAGTCCAAATTGACCATGTATGAGTGAACCTGCAAGCCCAAGTTGCATAGATGGGCAGCTACCACCACCAACCCCTTGGAAAAGGTACGAGGAGCTGTTGCCAGTCCAAAAGGGTAGAGCTGAGAACTGGTAATGATTTTCCAGGACATGAAGTCTCAGGAACTTTCTGCGTTTCAGAAGATGAGAATAGTGCTGCCTGATTCGTGATTCAAATCGATTCATTGATTCACTTTGGTGAATTGATTCAAATCGATTCGTTTAAAAAATGAAATAAAAATAAAAATTGGGCTTCTCGATTTGACCAGGTCTCCTAAAGCAGGAGCGGCAGCGCTGCCTCTTGCTGGCTATTCTCTGCCGCTGCCGCTCCTGCTTTAGGGGGCACCTCGGGTCATGTGGGAAGTGCTGCAGTGTTTAGGTACTCTCTTTGTAGCATCCTCCGGCTTCCCCCCGGCCTCCCGGTCTTACCTTTAGCTAATTACAGCAGCCTGCAGATCACCGGTGCTGTAGTGATCCTTGCATGCTGCCGTCATCCTCTGCAGCACGTTCCCTCTGCCGCAATCCTGCCCCTGATGTCAGAGGAGGAGTGGGACCACGACAGAGACTGATGGCAGCCTACTAGGATCACTACAGCACCGGCAATCCTGTCTGCAGGCTGCCGTAATTAGCTGAAAGTATGACCAGGAAGCCAGAGGACACTGAAAAGAAGGGGGGAATATACAGGCCTTTGGGGGGGTGTCCTGGTGTAGAAGTACACAGAGGGAGGGAAGGGGGGTTTGAAGAGATGTCGCAACGTCAGAGGGAATGTTTCCAGATGAGGTGCAGGATGTGAGGAGCCGCAGTCCGCAGCTTTATGCACACTACAGCAGTGAAGAAGAGGGAGCCGGCAAAAGATAACACCGGTGGCAGCAATGAAAATGCACATTGTACTGCGGGCTGCATAAAAAGGCCAGGAGGGAGCCGGCCAGAAGATAAGACACCCACCGGAAGAAGGCACCTAGCGAATGCACAACATGGAGAGAGGGAGAGAGACAACAAAGGTATGGTGAATTATTTTATTTTCAATTTAGTGATTGAATTGTGTCAATTTTGAGAATTTTCATCTGCTGTCTATATTTTGTACTGTTCAGGAAGAAATGCATTTGTTTCTTTTTCTCTGGGATGGTACTGCATGCAGAGTCTTAAATCTTAGGGTTTCCTTTGTATATATTAGTACTTTTAGTTTTTGGTCCTGTATTTGCATAGGAAATATTCTGGTAGGAATGAATGTTGAGAAGCATATAGTGTGTTTTGTGTAGTTTAATTTTGTGGTTAACCATTATGTGTTGTTAATAAGATTATATTGTGTATCTGTGTGTGTGTATATATGAAAAATGAATGGAAAAAATTGTGTTACAATTAGTACTATTATGGGGGCGGGGTCTGGGGTGGAGATTGGCTGCATCTGGCCCGCGACTTAGCCTGTTTTGGATTTCGGTCCCTTAATGTGACTGAGTGTGACACCCCTGTCTTAGAGAGAGGAAGAGAATGGTTACTGTGGATGGGCAGACTAGATGGGCCATTTGGTTTCTATGTTTCTACTGCTTGCCCTGGATCAGTAGCATGGAATATTGATACTATTTGGGTGATTGGCCACTGTCAGGATACTGGGCTAGATGTGTAATAAATTGTGATCCACTAAATCAAATGCATTAGTGGTCAAACTTCATGATGAGAGCCTTTTACCCAGTTCTCATCAGTAGTTTGATCTCAGAAAATAATGTACCTAGTACTGTTTTTGTACTGAAATTTGTACAAAATTCAAATGAATTGTGAGGGATGTTAAATCTATTTAAATTATCACTATATTGTACTGTAACCAAACCCTGCATAAGTTTAACAGAAGAAATTCAAGACTAATCTGTAAACCTTCTTATTTCAAGATGCAATCTATTGCTCATGAATCTCCCATTTCCAATTCACCCAACCGCTTTTATGAAGCGACCTCACTCCCTTCTGTTCCTTCTTCCCCCTCCCTCTCATATTCAAAACTTTTTTTTTTCTTTTACACTCTTTTCACCACTAATGATGTAACTTTCCCCATCCCTCCCTCGTCAACCCCACTTTCATGTCTGTCATTGTCAATGTCTTGAATTGTTCACTTCCCCTTTTGCTCTTTTATTTAGTTTTACAATCTACAAGCATAATTTTACTGTATTTTATCTTTTATTGTAAACCAGCTAGATACCCGTTGATGGTCGGTATATTAAAAATCAATAAACTTGAAACTTGAAAGGAACTGAAGCTACTGGTCTATATGTTTCATTTGTTTGAGACTCTTATATTCTTCATTATGAGTAAGAATAAATTCTCCCAGTGAAGCTGGAAATCTACCTAGTATGACAAAGGTTCTTTACCAATTGGTCATGACCTTAAAACTCAATGGGGCGGTTTTCATAAATTTAGTAGGACAACTATTTGACAGTCTGACCATGCAAATTTCCAAACTGATTCATCTCTGTCCACTGAACAAGAACAATATGAAAATTACTCCATATTCTATTTGTTGGTACTGTTATCAATTTCAAAATTTTGTTTTTATTTCCTTCCACACGGCAAGTTTAACAGCATGAGAGAAAACTTCTGCAAACTTCTGCAAAGACATCTGAACCCTTTTATACAACTATTTCCAACTTCTGTGGGTTCCGAATAGAGAGCTGAACGGGGATGACGGGAATCCTGCGGGTTCCCCCTTTGGGTCACGGGGATCCCGTGGGGACACCCCCTAGGTCGCAGGGATCCTGCGGAATTTGAAGCAACTCGAGCCGCGAGGCAAATCCCTCCCTCCCTCCGACGTCAGCGCTGACATCGGGGAAGACTTCCGGTCGGCTATGTGTGCTGGGGCAGCACAGGCAGGAAATAGAAGACGAGCCTCACGGCTCGAGCTCCATTTTGCTGGTAATTTGCTTGCAGATGAGGGCTGGGAGGCGGAACACAAAAGGGGGGAGAATTGTCTCATTTCCAGCCTCATAAAGGGTGAATAAACCCCCATAGATACTGGCTCTTCATTTTATTATCCTTTTTGGCCAATATTTTTCCAGTATTACCAAAGATTCTCCATTATGGTTGTACAATTGCATTCAATACCCCAAAGAAATATTTCAGCAGCTGGTCAGTCACATTGAAATACTTAAAAAATTCCTTTGAAGAAACATATCAGTTAGCATTTGTCTCTAAATCATATGTTTAAGTAAAAATGATTCAAAGGATTAGGAACTGAACACAAATAGATGAAGACAGATGTTTGCAAACAGCATTCATTCTGCGAGTTTAAGTTAGATTTAGAATTAGATATTGTCATTTTCTGGGGGAAAGAGTGCGTTTTGGACATAAGGCATGAACTTGGGAAAGAGGATGGAAGAAGGGAGGGAAAGAGATGCTGAGGTGGGGGAGGGAGTGCATTTTGGACACAAGGCATGAACTTGGGAAAGAGGGTGGAGGAAGGGAGGGAAAGAGATGTTGAGGTGGGGAGGGAATGCATTTTTGGACACAGAAGGCATGAACTTGGGAGTGAGGAAGGGAGGGAAAGAGATGCTGAGGTGAGGGAGGGAATGCGTTTTTGGACACAGAAGGCATTGACTTGGGAGAGAGAAATGGAGGGAAAGAGATGGTTGTGTACACGGGAATGGAAAAAAGGGAGATTTTTGGTCATAGGGAGGGAGTGAGGTACAGATGAGAGGGAGAAATATTGTGGTGGAAAGGGAACAGTGGGACAGATTGAAATGGATGCAAGAGGGAGGAATGTTGGACATAGTGGTGAAGGGAATGGAGGGAGAGATGTGGCATGGTGCTGGAGAGGAGTGATAGAATGAGAAATGTTGGGCATGGGGCTGGTGGGCAGGCACGAAAGATGAGAAAGGGATAAATGCTGCATCATGGTAGGAGGAACCAATAGACAGCATCAGAAGAATTTACAGAAGATGGGAAAGCGGAAAAAAGAAACGGGGTCAAACTTTATGGAAAAAAAAGTCTCCAGACAACAAAGGTAAAAAACAGAATTTATTGACTAAAATATGTTAGCTTTGGGAAATGTATATAGCAGATATCTTTGTATTGTGTTCAAAAGAAAAGAAAATGCATTTCTGGTTTTATTTCTACAGTGTTGAAGTACTTGCTGACCCTTGCTGTGACTGGTGGGGATCCCCAAGTACCGCCAGCAGAGGACCTCCTCTAGAGACGGCCAGAACTCCCCTCCACCAAGCACAGCAGTCACTGGCAGCATCCATGAGCCACTGAGGTGCCAGCATCTGTGACTCAGGGACACTACTGCTGCCTGCCAAGCTTGGCAAAAGGGACCCCCGGCCAACTGCAAAGGAAGTACTCAGCTGACAGCTTGGAGGTTCTCATCAGCTGAGCATTTATATTTTATATTTACATTAGAGGCTCTGGTAGAAACCTGTTTACAAAGTATGTATTCTTCCCAATTAATATTTCCAAATTAATAGTCTCTTTGCTTATTTGTAAATGGGTCTCTTCCAGAGCCTTTAATTCAGTAGCATAATTAAATGAAATAACTATTTCTGAAGTTTATAGGGACGTGTGGGGACGGACGGGATTCCCGTCCCCGCGCAACTCTCTAGTCCAGAAGAATACAAAGGAAGCTTATGTGTTCAGAACTCACCAATGCAAACTGGTTCACTTGTACATACAGTACTTCCACTTCTTTTTCACTGACATCTTTATCAAAGCCTTTATATTCCTTATAGGCCTCTAGGTAAGACCGTAGCCATTGCTCTTGCAGCGCTCTGTCAGGAAATAAGCTGTAATCCACTTCATTTAATCCTAAAAGCATAGCATGTATCAAATTTAGGATTACCAAACATTTACATTCAGATAGAACAAATATACCATGCAGAACATCCACATGTGCAAGTGTTTCAGGACAAGGATATTACTTTTCATGAATATAAAATGAATGCTTTTCCAGAACTTGCTCCTGCTAGTCAGCTTGGAGAAGAGATACTCAGGGGTGATATGATTTAATCCAGTGGTCTCTAACCCTGTCCTGGAGGACCACCAGGCCAATCGGGTTTTCAGGATCACCCTAATGAATATGCATGGAGCAGATTTGCATGCCTGTCACTTCAATTATATGCAAATCTCTTTCATGCATATTCATTAGGGCTAGCCTGAAAATCCGAATGGCCTGGTGGTCCTCCAGGACAGGGTTGGGGACCACTGATCTAATCTATCTAATATGATAGAGATCTATAAAATACCGAGTGGAGTGGAAAGGGTAGATGTGAATTGCTTATTCACTCTTTCCAAAAATACTAGGACTAGGGGGCATGAAATGAAGCTACTAAGTAGATTTAAAACAAACTGGAGAAAAGATTTCTTCACACGTATAATTAAACTCTGGAATTCGTTGCCGGAGAATGTGGTGAAATCAGTTAGCTTAGCAGGATTTTAAAAAGGATTGAATAATTTCCTAAAAGAGAAGTCCATAGGCCATTATTGAGATGGCTTGGGGAAATCCACTGCTTATTCTTTCGGTCTGCCCCAGTATGACAATTCTTATGTTCTAATTCTATGCTAAAGATATTTCTTGGGACTTTTTTTGTTTCTTTAACTCCCTGGTAAGTACAGAATTAAGTAACAAGGGAACAAATATTAACTGTTCCAGATAAGAACATAAGAAGTGCCATGCTGAGTCCACCAAGCCCAACATCTTGTCTCCAGCAGTGGCTAGTACTTCTCAGGATGAGTCATGGCTCTCCCAAACTGACTTGGCTAATTATTTTTTAATAGAATTTCCTCAGGAACTTGTCCAAACTTCTTTTGAATCTTACTATGTTGGGTCGCCTTCATACATCTTTCCAGCAACAGATTCCACAGCTTACTACTACATCACATGAAGAAATATATATCTTTCTACAGGTTTATTTCAATCTGCTGGTCATTAGTTTCATGGAATGTCCTTTTAATTTTGTGTTTGACAGATTAAACCACCATGCCCTACTTAATCATTCTATCCCACACATGATTTTATAACTGTCATATTCCCTCTCAGCTTTCTTTTCTCCAAGTTAAAGAGTACAAACCTGTTAGCCTCTCCTTATTAGGGAGATGTTTCATTCTTTTTGTCACCCTTCTAAACTTTGTTTAGATGGAGTGACCTGCACTTTACACAGTTCTCAAGGTATGGATGAACCGCGAACTTACTACAGAGGCTCGAAGATATTCCGTTTCCTTACCCTTTTAGAATAATCCCCAAAATTCTATTTGTTTTCTAGCAGTTGCAACACTGGGCTGAAAATTTCAATATATTACCCATAAAGACTAAAATATTTTTTGGGGGGATGGTAACTCCTAACTCAGAGCTCAGCATTCTATACCTATAGTCAAGCTTATTTTTCCAAGTATGTATTCCTTTGAACTTTTCCACATTAAATTTCATCTGACATTTAGATGCTGAAATCAGTTAAAATTTCTTCAGGGAGGGAAGGTATTGCAAAATTTCTTAAAGCCTTGCCCAAATTTTTGCACCTGGCTGAGTAAGACTGGAGGCAATTTATAATATGCTGATTTAGCTGAGAGTCTTAATTAGGTTTTAGGGGTTTTTTTTGCTTTTATTTCTGTGCCCCCTTTTCCCTCTACTGTCAACTTGTACCTTCTATTGATGACATCTTAATTATTAATGTAAAATATTATCCCCACCGCATTAGGCTTTTTTATCGCCAGCCACGGCGGTAAAAGCTCCAATGCTCATACAATTCCTATGAGCATTAGAGCTAATACCGCCATGGCCGGCAATAAAAAAGCCTAACACTGCTTCATAAAAGGAGGCCTATATGAGCTAAGTTCATTTAATATTGTAATTCTGTACAATTTCAAAATCCTATTTAAGAAATAGAAAGCTAGGTAGACTAAGCATTAGAACACTCCAAGTATAAAGCTAAGGCTCTTCTGCATGCAAGACAATGTCACCTTCATGAATAGGTAGCCTATGGAAAAACACTAAGGGCAACTGAGTGCTTATGTTAGAAATCTAATGCCACCTTGGTCTGGAAATTAGAATGTGCATATAGAAATAGCCTATTGTTGGAAATTTTTATACAATGTGATTCTGTAATTTTGAGGAATGGCTCCCTGCATGAGAGTGCCTGCAATTCCAAAACCCTTCTTGCTGATGAAACTGCCACCAGGAACATTTGTCTTGGACCATAAGGTCCAGTAGAGAAACTTCCTGTAAAGGTTCATACAGGGCTTTATTGAGCCCTTGGAGTACTAGATTAAGATTCCAGAATGGAAAAGGAGGATGCAACTGAAGTGCCCCTTTAAGAATCTTGCCAATCAGGATGAAAGGTCAATGAATCTTTATCCCCTCAAGCTCAGAAGCATGAGAGACCTGCAACATGCACTTTCAAAGAAGCAACCACTACTAGGCCTTTCTCAAGCCCTACTTGCAAAAAAAGCTAGGACCACCGATATTGGAACCCTCAAAAGGTTCAATGTCATTCTTAGCACACCAGTGTTGAAACATCTTCCAGGTCTTAGCATAGGCAGCCAAAGTCGAAGTCTTCTTTGTTCTAAGGAGAGTGGCAATAACCACCTCCAAATAACCTTGGGCTGCCCGCTCAAGAGTCATGTCATTAGCCCATAGTGTTCTGAATTCTCTATGGGGACCAGACCTTGAGTCAAGAGATCCTTGTATATTGGTAAGCAGAGTTTCTTGTCCTTCTGCAGACAAACCATGTCTACGTACCACAGCCTGAAGGCCCAATCTAGTGCTACCAGAACAACCAAAACCTGATGTTTTGCAATACGGCAGATGACACAACCTAACATGGGCCAAGGGAGAAACACGTATAAGAGCCCTCTCTCCAACCAAGGTTGAACTAACGCGTCCAACACTGTGCTTCCAAGGTCAGATCTTCAGATGTATAAGCAATCCACCTTGTTGTTCATCACTGATGCCATCAGATCCATCTAGAGGTCCCAACGCTGAACGATGCAGTCAAATGCCTATGGGGATAGTGGCCACTACCCCAATCCAAGGTCTGCCAGCTGAGAAAGTCAGCTTGAACATTTTCCGTTCCCGCTAGATGAGCTGTGGAGATTGCCTGCAGGTAGGCTTCCGCCCATCACAGCAAGAGTTGAGCCTCTAGGTGCAATGGAGCACTTTTGGTGCCTCCTTGCCAGTCACTGCTGTCACACTGTCCAAAAAGGCTCAAACTGCCTTGCCTTCTAGGGATGATGCCAACAACAACGCCTAATGAATTACTCATAGCACCAGGCGATTTATGGACCTTTTTCTTTGAGACTAACTGCCCTGAACAGGTTGCCCGTTGTAATGACCACCACAACCAAAAAGGCTGGCGTTGGTCATCAATATTATCCAGGAGTCTATGTACAAGTAGTATTTCCTTAGAGAGGGAAGCTGGCTAAAGCCACCACCTCAAGCTATTTTGCGCCTCCTTCCTCCATGGAAATGGGACAGCAGAGAGTCTTGAAGGAGATGCATATAAGCTTTCATCCAAGGAACCATATCTATGGTCTCTGCCACAGACCCCAGCACTTGAAGGTAATGTCACGCAGAAGCTGCCCTCTGCAAAAGGTCCATTATCTTTTCCATGATCTTCTGTGTGGCTTGGCTCTGGAAGAAAAGCACAGCCCACTGCCGTGTCAAGACAGACTCCCAGGTATTCCAGGCATTGGGCTGGAACCAAATAGTTCTTTTTGAAAATTGACTATCCATCCTAGCTCCTGCGGAAGATGAACTACCTGTGTCACTGCTTGCTCTCCTTACTCTTTGGACAGGGCTCCAAACAGCCAAATTGTCCAAGGATGCACCTGGATTCCTGCCTTGGTAAAGGTGTGTGGCGCCATTGCTAGACCAAAGGGCAATGCAGAGAATTGGAAATGCCATTCCAGAACATCGAAACTTACGAATCTCCTGTGACCCAGAAAGATTGGAATATATAGAAAGGCCTCTGTTAAATCCAGGAAAACTAGGAATTCTCCAGGTGTTACTGCTGTGATAACCGAACACAGTCTCCATATGGAAATCAGGCACTTGAAGCAATGCATTGATAGATTTGAGATCCAGGATTGGTCTCCAATCATTTGAGTCTTTCTTGGGCACTATCATATGGAGAATGACAACTCGATCTTGTAGTCCTCTCGAATGATCTTCAGAACCTAGCAGTCTGAGCATATCTGTGCCCAGGTCCTCCAGTAAACTGACAATCTGCCCCCTATGTGGGAGGGTGTGGCTGCTGAGCTGGCATCATTGGGCTTTCATGTAGGCTAGAGATGATCGAGAACCAGAGGCTTGCAGTTATCTGACCTCTGTCTGGACCCTTGAGTAGGCCTCAGAGGTATAATTACCCGAGTATGGCCAAAATCTTTGAAAGTCCTGAAAATTTCTATGCCCATAGTCCCTAGCGGCTCAAGATCTGCATACTGTGAGCTTTAGGGAAATGACATGTCATGCTAGCCATAAGATCATCCAGGCCCTTGCCAAAAAGCATCTGTCCTTTGAAAGGAAGTCTACTGAGAGTGGCCTTAAAAGCCGAATCTCCCACCCACTGCCTGATCCAGAGCATTCTGCAAGTGGAGATAGAATAAACGGAAACTTTGATCATGACAGACAGGGAAAAATGCTTATATACACCACTTAGGTTATAAGTGGTATATAAATACTAAAAACATAAAAAAATAAAAAGACTATTAATGTCATAAAGAGCATCTGCTACTAACAGGCCAACAACAAAAAAAATTTCTTGGTGCCTTGGTTTTTGGGTTTCTTTTTAACCTGTTCCTGGGGTTATTTGGGGCGCCAATTCAGAAAACTGCATTGGATAGACCACATCAGCTCTAGTTTCTTAGATATGGTTGAATTTATTAATTTTTTTACCACTATTTAAAAGAGCCAAACATGAACATTGGACAAAAATAGATTGGCCTCCAAGGGAATATATGGAGGTTGGAGGACAAAATGTAATCAATCAATCTTTGGTAGCACGAGATAGGCCTGCTGAAACAATTTGTAAAGACTCTGAATAAAGACAGTTTATGCATTGAATATATAGCACATATGTTACCTAGATTTACCATGGAAAAACTGAAGGCAGGCAACTAGGGCGTAGCAAGATAGCAGACAATCTCTGACTGTGTTTCTTTTGCTGAAGAGAGCTCCTGCAGCAGGTTTTCTTGTTTGCAGATATGCCCCAAACAAAGCGTAAGGGGAGTGTGAAGATGCAGCTGCTGCTGTCCAAGCTTCCTCCCCAATGCAGCGGACCCTGGACATTTTGCTGTTAGAGTTCCACCTCTAGATCCTTGAAAGCGAAGCCCTGCATTGAAAGGAGTAGTAGCGTTTCTGGGGGCAAGACATCTCATCTCCTCCAGGTGTTGAACGAGTGGAATAGGTAGTTTCCTGACGTCTATCATGGGAGAGGAAACTCTAGGCAATGGAGCGAGACCCAATAAATCAAATACCAAACAAAGAGCTAAAGGAACCATATTGGATTTCTGTAACCCTGAGATGGTAACTCTGGATAGTATCTGGAAGGCTATTCAGAAGCTAAATGGGACATTAGTAAAATTTGCCCAGGAAACATCTTTAATTGTGAGTAGTTATCTTCTTTCTCAGTCACTGGAGACTTTAAAACAGGAATATGCTTCAGATATTGATCTAACAAAAAAGGAAACTAAAGAGCTTAAGGATAATGTGTTGTCCATAATTAAAGATAATACAATTTTGCACCAGAAAATGGAAAAAATTGAGAAACTTAATAGAAGACAATCTTCAGGTTCTGAACTTCCCTAAACCTCCTTTGGATCTTTAAAAAAAATATCTTGTAGAAGTGTTGAAATTTTCTTGTACAGCAATTCCACTTTTAAATCAGATACACTTCTGGCCAGTTTCTTACAAACTCTGGAGGAAGCCCAGGTCAAAGAGGTCCAGGCCCAGGAGAGAGATGCTGTTTTTCAGGATTTATCAACTATCAGAAGATTCATTATCAGAAGTAAGTGTTCAAGCAACACTTCTGTTATCTTTTGTTTTTGAGCAATACCTTAATGTGGTGATGAGACTATTTTTTCGTAATTCTCATGTTCCATTTTTTGGTCAAAAAATTTGAATTTACCCAGATGTGACTAAAATTACACAAGATAGAAGAAGTTTCTGGCGCCGAGGGAAGAAATTTGGGCTTTAGGATAATATTTGTTGGCATATCCATGTAAATGTAAAATAAGATACCTGGGTATAAAATATGTTTTCTTTGATCCGAAGCATTTGAGGGTCTTCACTGATATTAAGAAAATCTCCAGTGGTCTTGATTGAACAATAAATGTATGACTTGTGAATGATAGGTGGATAAATATCAGTTTAATGCCTTTCCCTTATTTGTTTCCCCTTCTAGTTCTTGTTTTCTGACCACTGCCCCATAACTTTTTTGGGTGGTCTTTGGAAGAGTAAAGATTTTCTTCTTTTTCTTTTTTTTTGTCTCTGAATTAAAGATTTATTCCTGATTAGTAATGCTCTCTGTTTTTTTTGAACAAGTTGTAAATGCTTATATAAATTTTCAAAATATAAATAAAGAATTAAAAAAAGAAAAACTGAAGGCAGGAATTTTCAGTGGTCCACAGATTAGACAACTTATAAATGACCCACATTTCAAAGCATCAATAAATGAAATCAAATCATGTGCCTGGTATTCATTTGTTCTTGTTGTGAAAAACTTTCTTGGCAACAAAGTGGCAGACAACTACACACAATTAGTAGAGGATATGCTCTTTCATTTCAACAGGCTTGGCTGTAACATGAATGTTAAGTCCATTATCTGCAGAGTCACTTACATTATAGAAACATGATGGCAGATAAAGGCCAAATGGCCCATCTAGTCTGCCAACTCGCAGTAACCATTATCTCTTTCTCTCTCCGAGAGATCCCATGTGCCTATCCCAGGCCCTTCTGAATTCAGACACAGTCTGTCTCCACCATCTCTTCTGGGAGACTGTTCATGCATCTACCACCCTTTCTGTAAAAAAGTATTTCCTTAGATTATTCCGAAGCCTATCACCTCTTAACTTCATCCTATGCCCTCTCATTGCAGAGTTTCCTTTCAAATTAAAGAGACTCGACTCATACGCATTTACATTACGTAAGTATTTAAACGTCTCTATCATAGCTCCCCTCTCCTGCCTTTCCTCCAAAGTATACAAATTGAGATCTTTAAGTCTGTCCCCATACGCCTTATGAAGAAGACCCTATAGCATTTTTTAAAATATCTTTTTGAAGGTGCGGCCACCAGAATTGTACACAATATTCTAAATGTGGTCTCACCAAAGTCTTATACAGGGGCATCAATACCTCCTTTTCCATACTAGCCACACCTCTCCCTATGCAACCTAGCATCCTTCTAGCTTTCACAGTCACTTTTTCAACCTGTTTGGCCACCTTAAGATCTCACATACAATCACACCCAGTCCCACTCTTCTGTCGTGCACATAAGCTCTTCACTCCCTAATCTGTACCATTTCCTCGGGTTTTTGCAGCCCAAATGCATGACCTTGCATTTCTTAGCATTAAATTTTAGCTGAAAAAATTTCAGATCATTCTTCAAGCTTCGCAAGGTCTTTCTTCATGTTATTCACACCATCCGGCATGTCTACTCTATTGAAGATTTTGGTATCATCCGCAAAGAGACAAATCTTACCCAACAACCCTTCAGCAATATCGTTTATAAAAATGTTAAAAAGAACAGGCCCAAGAACAGAACCTTGAGGCACACCACTGGTAACATCCCTTTCTTCAGAGCAATCTCCACTGATCACTACCCTGTCGCCTTCCACTCAACCAATTCTTGACCCAGCCTGTCATTTTGGGACCCATCCTGAAGGCACTCAGTTTATTTATTAGACGTCTGTGTGGAACACTGTCAAAGGCTTTGCTAAAATTTAAAATATACCACATCTAGCGCACATCCTCTATCCAATTCTCTGGTCACCCTCTCAAAGAAATTGATCAGATTTGTCTGACAATACCTACCTCTAGTGAATCCATGTTGCCTGCGGTCCTGTAATCCACAGGATTCCAGAAACTTGACCATTCTCTGCTTTAAAAGTATTTCCATTCATTTGCTTACCACAGAAGTCAGACTTACTGGCCTATAATTCCATACTTCTTCCTTACTTCCGCTTTCCAGAGAACTTTGGTAACTTAAGCGAAGAGCAAGGTAAACGGTTTCACCAAGACATAAAAACAATGGAAGCCATATACCAAGGAAGATGGGATGCACACATGATGGAAGACTATTGTTGGAATCTTATGCAGGATTGTCCTTGCAGATCCCACTCTTGGAAGTCTTATAGAAGAAGCTTTTTGTGTGTTGAATGACTGGAAAATTAGTATCATAAACTTGTACTTTTGGTATGAAATAAGTAAATTTTCATGTTGTACACCAAGCATGTCAAACTCAAAGGTTGACATGGGCCAAATAAACAAGGTTTAAGTTTATGTGGGCCGCAAAAACATCATTTTTAATAGAAACTTAGATTTAGAAAAGTACAGTATAAAAAAAAAAAGAACAAGAGCAACAATAAAATTAATGCTTTCTTCCTGACACTTGGCATCTCTTCCCTGCTACTATTTTTCCTATTGGGGGGGGAAATATTGTCCGCAGTGATTACTTTTAAAACTGACCCCAAGGTGAACGTTGGTAATTCTGGATCTGATAGGAGACTTATTTCTTTTCATAAGTATAAATAACTGCTCGCACATGTAAATAATTTCATATGTGAATTTACCGTATTTTTTGGTCCATAAGCACCCACCTGTAGAGGAGGAAAAACCAAGAAAAAAAAAATTTGGTTCAGAATTTTTTTTCTTGGTTTTTCCTCCCTGCACATAGGTGCATCTAGTGGTCTAGTGCTGGGAAGCCCACAGCCCAAAACAGCCTGCAGCCCAAAGCCCCCCCCCCCCCCCCGGTACCTTTTTTAAGTACGGTGGTACAGCGCGGTCTCCTGCTGGACGGCTGCCTTTCTCCTTGCAGAGTGACACACAATGCAGGAGTGTGACCTTTGTGCTTCCTGCCTGGTTCCGCACCACTCTGTGATTGGCTGCAGTCAAAGATGAGGGTGGAAAAAGTGCGTCTTATGGACCAAAAAATATGGTATTTTCAAACCTGGCTGGCAAATATTTGTAAGATTCAAGCAAGTCAACTTCACTGTATTTTGTCTTCAAATCTGAATTGCACTGGATCTCAATTATTTCCATTTGCGTATGATTAGGTACTGATTCTATATATATTGGGAAAACCGAAGAAAACATAGAAAAAAAACTTTTCTTTAAAAGATTTAAAATCTGCACATCTTGTTTCAAACTCAGTTCTAAGGCTTAAAAATTTTTCTGCGTATTTTTGATACGATGCAATTTCACCTAAACTTGTTTTGTTTATGTTGCATGTTGGAAAGTGCATTAAATCTTCATTTTTCAACTGCTTTTCCCAAAGTGCTAGCTTATATTGGAATGCTTTAGCTTGATCACAAATGTTCGGAATGATCTGATCTTTTCCTTGCAGTTTTAAATTTAAATCGTTTAAGTGTTTGTTTGTTTTTTTAATATTAACCATGAAGGATAAATCTTGTGTCTTGTGTCTTGATTTTTAGTTATTAAAAACTGACATATTTCTTCTTTCAAGTCCCAGAATTGTTTAAGGACATTGGAGCAGATAGCCAACGTACCTCAGTAAAGCAAGACAAACTGGAATATTTGCTTTCTAATTCACTTAAGAAAGCAGAGAACTGTCGTTGACTTTTGCTTGAGACCTTAAGAAATTGATAATTTTTTTTAAACAAATGTCACATTTTTCATGTTTATTACCTTTGTGCAATGCAATGCATATGATGAATCTTGGATCCGTCACAAGTTTTACTTTGTTTTCTCGCAGTAATGTCACAAAGCCATTGTTTTTTCTGGCCATTGAAGGAGCTCCATCTGTAGCTACAGAAGTTAGTTTTGACAGAGGTATATTGTATTTTTGCAGAAGTTCATAAACACAATTAAATATATCTTGTTCCGGCGAGGACGATCCAAGATGGCCGCGGTCGTGGTTCACTGAGCAACCGCCCGCAAACCTTACCTTAGGGAACTTGGTTTTCTGGCGTTTTTTCGCTGTAGACTTTTGATCATGCCAAAGAGGAGAGGAAAGGGAGCCTTTTCAACCTCGCGGTGTCCCGGAGTAGCCTCCCCTGGCAACATTGAGGAGTTGCTGAGACGGATGCAGGGCGCCATTGGAACGTCGGTGTCGCTCCCGCCTGAGACACTTCCTGGAAACGGACTGGAGGCGTCTCTTCGGGCTCATGAGATCTCGCTGAGCCCCGACGTAAGAATCCCTCCTCCCAACCCTCGAGCCGCCAGTTCCCCGGGAGTGGAGAGGCAGCTGGAAGTCGGCATGAGCTCCCACCCAGAGGCTGCAGGGAACGGCGAGACAAACATCGACTCAGGCTCGCACGGATTGCAGCAGAGCCTGAGAGCACACAAGGACATTACAACGCTGGGGTCAACCCTGACACAGGAGGAACGGAGAGGAGAGGATCCTTTGGCTGGTGAGCCTAATTTCTTACTATCAAACTTGCAGACTTTTAATATTGTAAAGCCCCAAGAAGTTACATTGGAGGCTTTGTGGGATTTGACTGCCAATCTAGTTAGAACAGTAAATACTAATCACCTTCAAATTGAGGGGAAAATAAAAACTCAGGAGAAAGAAGTTCTACAGATAAAACAAGACCTGGGAGAATCAAAGTTAGATATCCAGAGTATTAAAGATCAACTTAAATCTTCCAAGTTGCTACAAGACACTTTAATTAAGGATAATATTAATCTAAGAAGGAAGATAGAGACATTTGAAAATTTCTCTAGGAATAATAACTTAAGACTGATTAATTTTCCACGAATATCAACAGTGACTCCAAGAGAAATGTTAAAGCGGTATTTGCTGGAGATATTGGAAGTATCGGAAGATTCATTACCTCCTTTCACCCAGGTCTATTATTTACCTAATAAAAATCAGGATCTTCAAGAAAAAACTCAGGGACCTATTGATGTATCTGCTTTACTTGAACTATCTGATAAAGAAGTTGCAATACCTGCTACATTGATTGTGACCCTGGCTATTACGTTGGATAAAAATTGGCTTTTGAGACTATTCTTCAAAAACAAAGAGAAAAAGTTTCTTGATTTAAAGATACAGATGTTCCCAGATTTGGCAAGAGATACACAAAGACGTAGAAAGGAGTTTCTATTACTAAAACCTGGAGTTTTGGCTCTTGGGGGAACTATCTTCGCCATCCCTGCAAATGCATAGTTCAATATAATTCTCAGAAATATGTTTTCTTTGAGCCAAACCAATTGACGGCCCTTCTCTCCTTGTCCCACCTGGAGAAGGGGAAAGAATGAGGGCTTCAAGATATTAGACGCCTGAACATCAGTTAACCACGTACCAATTATCTTTAATTAATATTTCTTTGTTAGTTCCGTTTATTTTACATCATGGATCATATGGTGGACTTGAGAGATTATACAATATTTGGTTTCTATGTAAATTTATGAGGTCCTTCTTTGTTCTTTTGTTGTAATCACTTTCTGTACAAGATTTATCTTGACTTGTTAATTTGAAATTTATAAATAAATAAATAAATATATCTTGTTCCATTGTAGTGCCACACATCGGTACCAGTTTCAATAATTCCTCAAAAATGTTGAAATTTGTGTTGCAAGCATGAAGAAACAGCTAATTGAGCTACGCCTCCAATATCTGTACTCTTGTCACAGGCAATGGAAAAAAGTTTTGAAACGAGATGATTTTGCTTTGATCTGATTACATTACATTACATTAGAGATTTCTATTCTGCCATTACCTTGCGGTTCAAGGCGGATTACAAGAGAGAAAAAACAGAGGGTTACAATGGAAGAACATTTGTCGTTTCTAGAGAGGTAAAGAATAGGTTATGTAGTTTCTGTGTGCGGGAAGAGGGAGGGGGGAAGGACGGTAAGTTTGAAGTTAGGGCTGTTTCAGGAATTTCTTGAAGAATGTAGTTTTTATTTCTTTTCTGAACGTCTTGTAGTCTGGTGTCGTTATCAGTAGATTGGAGATTTGGTTATCTAGTTTAGCTGCTTGAGTGGCCAGGAGGCCATCGTATAGTTTTTTTCATTTTACTTATTTGATCGAGGGGTGTGTGAATGGGGTGTGTGTTTTTCTGTCTGATTGAGGTGGTTTGGATGAGGCGGTTGTTCAGGTAGGTTGGGCTGTCTCCATTTAAGGCTTTAAATAACATACAGTAGAATTTAAATAGTATTCTTTCTTGGATTGGTAGCCAATGAGTTGATGTATGCTTCTGTAATATGGTCATGTTTTCTCAATGAGTAGATGAGTCTCAGAGCTGTATTTTGGATTGTTTGTAGTTGTTTAGTCATTGTAGCAGGGCAGGGGAGGTAGAGGATGTTGAAGTAATCTAGTAGAGTTAGGATTAGGGATTGTACTATAAGCTGGAATTGTGCTTTTTCGAAGATCTCTTAAATAGCTGGCCAAATCAGTAATTCTTTCTGCAACTGTATTTCAAAATAAAGAGATTGTTTGAAAAACTTTCACATTTCCAGGACAAACAATTTCTGTGGCTTTAGACATTCCTTGATGAAATCACCTTTGGTAAAAGGTTTCGAGTGTTTAGCTATCAACTCTGACAAGGCGTAGCTTGCATGAATCGCCGCTTCACTTTCTTGTGATACTTTAGTAAATATGAACTGTTATTTTTTTCAGTCCCAATTTGAGCTCTTTCAACTTTTCTCATCTCATTAATCCTTCTTAATTGTCATATTTTTATTTATGCTGTTCATAGTGCCGTTTAATGTTATATAACTTTGGCAAGGAACAAAGGAAAAAACTGCATGAATGGTGTACAAGACGCCAAAGTCTTTAATGAACAAACATAAAAATGAACATGAAACAGTTTGTATCCAAAAAGGTTGGAGAACCCAGACCCAAAACGGTCCATGTTTCAAAGAAACACTCCTTCCTCCCTTGGTCTGGGTCGAGGCCGGCGGTCCCGCCGACGAAGAGCCCGAGGATGGCTTCCTGACAGATGGAGCTGAGGAAGGAAGTGGAGACTTACCCGAGGCTTGCTTCTGCGAAGCGACCAGCTTCGAGGGAACCGAGGGGTCCGAGGTCGAGGCCGAGGTCGAGGCCGGGGCCGAAGCCGAGGCCGAGCTCGAGGCCTTCCCCGCCGGGGTATCAACGGCGAAGAGATCAGCCATCCGGGCCTTTCGACGGTTAAGAGCCCGTTTCTGGAAGGTGGCACACTTAGGGCACGACGCTGTCGGGTGATGGGGCCCCAAACACCTCAGGCAGCACCTGTGAGGATCAGTGATGGACAAAAGTCGATCACACCTACCACACTTCTTAAATCCCGTTACGGGCCGGGACATGGGCCCAAAACAAGGCCGGGAACAAGCGAGGTTCCTCGGCCACGGCTCCCGGGAGCCCCCGGAGCGCGGAAACGAAAAATATTTTTTTTTTTTTTTTTTTTATGAAAGAAGGAAAGAAAGAAAGAAATAAACCAAAAACGCAGCGACCGCGTCAAAAAATGCAACACAGCCGCGGCGACAGAAGGCAATCTTAGCACAGATAATCCACAGGGCTTCTGGCTCCGCGGATGAAAACGAACTGAGGACCACGAGGTGGGGATGCGCCCTCTAGTGGCGAGAAGGCTAGCACATGCGTGGTGCAGTGTGCAAACTTGAAACTTCTAGCAAGTTTGCTTAAAAAGCTGTCCGCGCTGGGGCTCCGTAGATGACGTCACCCATGTGTGAGAATATCATGCCTGCTTGTCCTGGGATAAAAGTGTGTCATGCACCAGGAACTTTATGGATAACAACTGGAGACAGCTATGTCTTTTAACAACTGAGTGAGCTGGGTGAGCTCTTTGGTGCTCTAATAGCATTATTAAATATCAAGCAAATTATTTTATCTTTTATTTCACAGCAAAAATACTCCAATTCCTACTTTTCTTGGAAATTTCGATATTTATCAGCAATTTTTTGTTTAGTTTTACTACCACTTGGTTTCGATAAAGACATACTGAATACAAAGAGCTGAAATAAATGAGTAATCATTAACACACCCAAAAATTTCAATAAAAATCAGTATCTTTTCTTAAATATTAACTTACCAGACAGAGAATATTTGCACAAATTAATAAGTGTAACATAAATAAACCTATACTCGTATTTTTATTGTACTCTGAAGGCGAAATATTTCTTGTTAGGTGCACCAAGCAAGACTAATGGCATGGTAGGTATTATCGTCTGATTCACTGCTAGTATTAGTGGAGGGAAATGGTGCATTATGATTAGAGGCGCAAACTTGTCTCGGGTAGCAAAGGTGTCTGCATCATAGTACTTATTAAGAATAAGCAACTGGTTATACTCGTACGTTATCATTTTTAGCTGGGTGACTGCTTGGCGCCAATGGATTGTGGGAGAAATTTTGCGACTCTAGTTATGACTTATTGGATTACATTGGCTAGGCCGCAAAGATGTTTGTTGTGGGATGCAAGTTTGACATGCTTGTTGTACACTTTTCTTTTAATTTTTAATAATATGTTTCCTTCATGCTTAAAAGATATTAAACACTACATTAAAATATCCTGATTTTTTAATAGGCGAGCTTAGTGAAGAGTGGTATATGACATGTTCTGTATCTCAAAAACTAGAGCTGATAGGAGAAAACTGGTGTTATTTTTGGAATCAGCAAGTCAAATATACCTCTCAAATCCTCGTGTCATGATTGGGAGGAGGAGGAGGAAAAAATGCAGCAGGCTTCTGATAAAGTCCAAACAGCTGAATACAGTGCCAACCTGTGCTCAATCTCTAGATAAATCAGGGATGCGAGCACGCTACTAGGGGAACAGACTCCTGAGCTCCAGAAACATTAAAGCAGGCTGGCAAGACAGGTATCCTGGAAGGTTGATCCTGCTAGCTGCCGATTCAGTGCGAGTCTGCTTCTTCTCCCAGGCAGAGGTCCCAGACTAGTGGGAACCTTAAGGCACCAAGACTCGAAATTCAGATCAAAAACTAAACCTAAAAATAATAAAATACATCAGAACAAATCAGAAAAACACCTTCTCAATTTGCTTGCAGAAGGGAAAACTGGTGAGGCATAAGAGAGCCCCACTGAAGGAGGCGGAAAGATGTGCAACATCCTTCTGTAACAACTTGCAGGTTCAGGGACATAACCCTAGCATTCAGGACTACTAGACACACTGCACTAGAATTAGGATTTTTATAAATCAAAGAGGAGTGAAACGGGAGCTCCAAAGTCAAAGTATGTAAAAGGTTGGTCAGTTAGGTTGTGTTTGGGGGGAGTAGGGAGAAATGAGGTAGTCTTGCATGTTGCTAATGTTGAAACTCCTGCACAAGTGCAGCAGAGCTCGCTGGAAAGCGCATCTTTGTTTTAAAATTCCCTAGCCCTGAAGTTACCTATCCAAATCCCCCCACCCCATCTAAAGAAAGATTTTAATTTATATAAATTGTTCTGAAAATTGATCTTTCCAAATTTAGTATATGAGGGGGTGCTGAAAAGTTGTCAGCCCAACCAACTTACTAAATTTTGAGTGTTATTTTGCTACTGTAGCTGAAAAGAGCATTATTTCATTAAGTGCCAATTTGCAGAAAAAAATTCTCCATTTTGACTGCTTCAAATCATTGTTTGAACCGGTTCACGGAAGTTTCGCCCCCCACATTTCGCCCCCAGCAATTCGCCCCTCACATTTCGCCCCCGCACATTTCGCCCCCCGGATGTTTCGCCCCCACACATTTCGCCCCCGCACATTTCGCCCCCCGGATGTTTCGCCCCCACACATTTCGCCCCCGCACATTTCGCCCCTGAGTGTCAGACTATTCCTCTCGCAGGCGATTTCTTTGCCGACACGACGGCAGGCTACAAATTCAAAGTGCACAGCTGGCTGTTCTCACTGCCTCTAATGTCGGCCCTGCAGCTCCGGACTTCCCCACACCTGCTCTCTCCCCCCCCCCCCCCCCCCCCGATCACTATTATTTTAAATGTTATGGCAGCCACGGCGCTGTATCCATCGGAGGAGACTTCTAACCTCGGCCATGAAGTTGCTGTTGCAGGAAGAGTTCCGGGGCAGGCCGAGGTTAGAAGTCTCCTCCGATGGATACAGCGCCGTGGCTGCCATAACATTTAAAATAATAGTGATCGGGGGGGGGGGGGGGGGGAAGAGAGCAGGTGTGGGGAAGTCCGGAGCTGCAGGGCCGGCGTTAGAGGGAGTAAGAGCTGATGGTGCCACAGGGTCCCGCGTTGGGGGGGGGGGATGGTGCCACAGGGTCCCGCCCCTCCCCTCTACCTTGACTGGCTGACAGGCTAGGCAGACGCTGTGCTTAAGTAAGCGTGTCGCTCCTTTTAGATTCAAAGCTCAAAAGACTGGGAAGGGGAGGAGGAGACGTGGCAAGAACAGGCTCATCTGCACCCCCTGGTGCCACAGGGTCCCGCGTTGGGGGGGGGGGGATGGTGCCACAGGGTCCCGCCCCTCCCCTCTACCTTGACTGGCTGACAGGCTAGGCAGACGCTGTGCTTAAGTAAGCGTGTCGCTAGACTGGGAAGGGGAGGAGGAGACGTGGCAAGAACAGGCTCATCTGCACCCCCTGGTGCCACAGGGTCCCGCGTTGGGGGGGGGGGATGGTGCCACAGGGTCCCGCCCCTCCCCTCTACCTTGACTGGCTGACAGGCTAGGCAGACGCTGTGCTTAAGTAAGCGTGTCGCTCCTTTTAGATTCAAAGCTCAAAAGACTGGGAAGGGGAGGAGGAGACGTGGCAAGAACAGGCTCATCTGCACCCCCTTAACTGTAATTGGTTGATAGAATTGACAGACAGTGCACGCTACCTCGGCCTGCCCCGGAACTCTTCCTGCAGCCACCACCCGCCTAGGCAGGAACATGAAGTTGCTGTTGCAGGAAGAGTTCCGGGGCAGGCCGAGGTTAGAAGTCTCCTCCGATGGATACAGCGCCGCGGCTGCCATAACATTTAAAATAATAGGGGGGGGGGGAAGAGCAGGTGTGGGGAAGTCCGGAGCTGCAGGGCCGACATTAGAGGCAGTGAGAACAGCCAGCTGTGCACTTTGAATTTGTAGCCTGCCGTCGTGTCGGCAAAGAAATCGCCTGCGAGAGGAATAGTCTGACACTCAGGGGCGAAATGTGCGGGGGCGAAATGTGTGGGGGCGAAACATCCGGGGGGCGAAATGTGCGGGGGCGAAATGTGTGGGGGCGAAATGTGTCTGGGGGCGAAATGTGGGGGGCGAAATGTGAGGGGCGAATTGCTGGGGGCGAAATGTGGGGGGCGAACCTTCCGGATCCCGTTTGAACCATATCCATGTCATTCTCTTTTTGCTTGGCTGACAACTTGTCAGCACCTCCTCATAAATCATTGTATTTTACCCTACAGGAATGAATAATATTGCTAATACAAAACAAACAAACAAGCAAAAAAGTCAAAACAAACACACATAAGGAAGGGAAGATTAGGTACTTACCTTGATAATCTCTCTAGAAGAAAGACATACGAGTTTTGACCAGTAGCTTATGTACCTCTACTTGTGAGTCTGTGTAGAAGGGGGTCACCTGCATTTTTCAGTTCCTCCTTCTCTGACACTGCTCTGTACTTTTCAGTTTGTACCAAAGCAGTCAAGAAATATAGGCAAATAGAGAAAGATGAGGGGGTACAGGGAACTCTAAAACCAGCCCAAGTCTGTTATGACCCTAAAGGACAATTAGACAAAACATAACAAAGAAAGCCCAAAACAAGCCCCCATCCTTAGAGCAATAGTCACTAACACTGAGAAAACATCATGCTCTCACATCAGTATTTTTTTCTTTTCTTGGTGCTGAACACAAGGATTATTAGCTGGAAAGTGGTTGCCTCTAGATGAGGTGCACATCTGAAAACTGCAGCGCTGCCTAGTCAGTGCTCTGCGGACTCCGGACCATCAGAAGACCAAGCAGTGGCACAGGAAATCTATGTCTGAGACTGTAAGCAGGTGAAATGGAAATCTAACAGGGAAGAGTGTCAAGACTTAAATGCCTTTCTACTAGAAAGATAATTAGAGATAAGTACCTAATCTTCCCTTCTAATGCAAAAGGCATACGAGTCTTGACCAGGTCCAAGGACCCTATCAAAGGACCCAAAAGCTGCATCTGCTCGGGCCACCATGTCCACCCTATAATATTTAGAAAAGGTATGGATAGAGGACAACGTGGCCGCCCTACAAATTTCTTCAGGCAGTACCAATCAGGATTCCACCCATGAAGAAGTCACATCCCTAGTGTAGTGTGCCCGCAATGACAATGGAGGCTGTTTACCTCTACCAATATATGTCGAGAAAACAGCTGCACAAATCTATTTAGCAATGGAAGCCTTGGAAGCTGGTCTCCCCAAACGGCTAGGACTAGTCAACACAAATAGATGATCCAAAAGGTGAAAGGGATTTGTTACCTCCAGATATCAGATAAGCACTCTACACATATCCGGCACCACAAACAACTTGACCCATTTCTTTGAGCCCATAAAATGAAAGCAGGCAGCTGCACTTCCTGATTCATATGAAAGACAGAAACAAATTGAGAAGGAAAGAAAACACCTTGCGAAGAGACATCTCCACTTCAGTGAACCAAAGAAAGGGTTCCCTGCACAATAGAGCCTGAAGCCCTGAAACTCTTCATGCTGAGGCAATAGCCACCAGTAAAATAGCCTTGATAGTAATGGAAGATTAGATTTTCACCTTCGATAGTCTTTTTTCTGTTAATCCCTTCACACAATCCAGGAGTTGCAGAAATCCAAACACTTTTCTGAGTACATGTTCCTCCCACCTCAGAGAGAGATAGTTAGAGCCCCCTGTAGTTCAGTCCCAAAGCCAAGCAACATACCTGAACAAATCCATGACAAGGAAAGGGGGTTTCATGGAAGCTCCCCAGCAACATAAACAATTTGTGAACTGGTCTACTCTGCAAAAGATGAAAAAAACAAGTAATTAACAGGCATAAAGGCAACATAGAAAAACATTGAAGAACAATGTAGAACTAACCTCAGTGCAACAAGCACCCACATGACGCAGCCTTCAGTAATATGCTTACTCACAGAAGAGCAAACTCCCTACAGGACCCATCTACTGGCTGGAAGATCCTCAAGCCTGTAAGGAGAATAACTAAGGCCAAAGAAAGCAGGTGATGCAGAACTGAGAGGATGGGCTATACTGAATCCTCCAGGAACTAACAGAAAAAAGATCATCGAAGGTGAAAACTTTATCTTCCATTCTGTTATGTCTAGGGAGGGACTGAAGGTCCTGTCCACAATACCAAGATCCCAAAAGCGGCATCCGAGCAAGCCGCCACATCTATCCAGAAAAAAAGGGCAAAGGTAGGAAGAGAGGACCAAGGAGCTGTCCTGCAAATTTCATTTGGATTAAACATGCAAGACTCCGCCCTTGAAGCAGCAACACTTCTAGTGGAATGGGCCTGAAAGGAAACTGGTGGCCCCTTGCTGCGGGTGACATAAGCTACGGAAATGGCCAAATGAATCCATAAGGGGATCGAGGACATAGATGCCGACTGACTAGGCCAAGGCAGAGCAGTCAGGACGAAGAGGAGATCAAATATATGAAAATCATTAGTCCTCTCCAAAAATGGATAAGACTCTCTTGATGTCCAACTTGCTTAAGATCTGATCCTTGCGCTCCGCGTCTGTGGAATGAAACTCAGGCAAACAAACCCCCTGGGCGACATGGAGAGCAGAAACACTGTCAGTAGAAAGGAAGGTACATAGAAACAGAACATGACGACAGAAAAGAGCCACAGCCCATCAAGTCTGCCCACTCAATTGACCCTCCCCCTTTCTGCCCTCTTGGAGATCCCACTCTGATGACTCCTCCCCTTAACTCTACCCTCTTAGAGATCCAACATGTGCATCAAATTTATTCTAAAAATCTGGCACGCTGCTGGCCTTGATCACCTGTACTGGAAGTTCATTCCAATGATCAACCACTCTTTCGGTGAAGAAATACTTCCTGGTGTCGCCATGACATTTCCCGCCCCTGATTCTCAGTGGATGCCCTCTTGTGGCCGAGGGTTCTTTAAGAAAGAAAAAGTCATCTTCCACCTCGAAACGACCTGTGATATATTTAAATGTCTCAATCATGTCTCCCCTCTCCCTATGTTCTTCAAGGGAGTATAGCCACAATTTATTCAGCCTCTTCTCGTACGAGAGATCCTTGAGCCCCGAGACCATCCTGGTGGCCATTCGCTGAACCGACTCAACTCTCAGCACATCTTTACGGTAATGTGGCCTCCAGAATTGTACACAGTATTCTAGATGAGGTCTCACCATGGTTCTGTACAAAGGCATAATGACCTTGGGCTTCTGACTAACGAAACTTCTACGGATACAACCCAGCATTTGTCTAGCCTTGGATGAAGCCTTCTCCACTTGATTGGCAGTTTTCATGTCTTCACTGATGATCACTCCTAAATCTCGTTCTGCCGTAGTCCTAGCCAAGGTCTCACCATTCAAGGTGTAAGTTCTGCACGGATTTTTGTTGCCAAGGTGCATGACTTTACATTTTTTAGCTTTGAATCCCAGTTGCCAGGTCGAGGACCAATGCTCTAACAACCAGCGGCAGCAGAAGGCTGTTAACCTCCATAAATGGAGCACAACTCAAACAATTAGTATTGGAGCCCTCTAGGGCCCAGGCGATACTGGACCTGGTACTCACCAACGGAGAAAACATCTCGGAGGTTTCGGTGGGTGATAAGCTAGCCTCCAGCGACCATAACATGGTATGGTTCAACCTCAGGAAAGGCTTCACTAGATCAAGCACGACAACAAAAGTACTCAACTTTTGAGGCACTGACTTCAAACGCATGGGAGATTTCGTCCATCGAGCACTGAAAAGCCAAGTTGTATCGGGCTGCATCGGGCATGTTGAAGTCCCCTAGCAGTACAGTGTCCCCCCGTACAGTATGGAAAACTCTGGCATCTGAAATACGAAGAAAAGGTCTCAACAAGAAAAAGCTGGAAGCTCTGAAATATGTTATGCCGAAACAAAGGCGACCTGAAAGACAATCTGATCATCAGATCCAGAAGAGTAGCAGCCTTCAGTGGCTTGAATGGGCTTCAACAAGGCCCTGTAGAATGACATAGTAAGATTCCACGAAGGGAAAGGATGAAGCAAGAGAGGCTGCAAACGAAGCACCCTTCTCAGAAACTTGGTCACATCTGGATGAGCAGGAAGCAAACTAGAACCCCTGTGTGCCCTGACGCACAAAAAGCCTGCTACTGGAACTTTAAGGGAGGCCACCACTAAACCCTTATCTAAGCCTGCTTGAAAAAAGGCCATGACCACCGAAATGGGAGCCCACTCAGTACCCCCTGGTCCTTAGCAAACTACTGTTAGGAAGCCTTCCAGGTGGAAGCAAAGAAGCCAAAGGTTAGGGTTTCGTGGACTTCAAGAGCATCGAGAAGACCTCCTCTGAAGAGCCACACCTCATCAAAGCTGAGCACTCAAAAGCCATGCTGGAAGACCAAAGTGCTGTGGGTTTCCTTGGGCACCGGACCCTGACCGAGAAAGTTGCCAGGGAGAAGGAGGTTGAGCTGCCTGACCCGCTGAAGACTAATGAAATTCACAAATCACTCATGACAAGGCCAGTTCAAAGCAATTTGAATCACGAAGCTGGGAAGCATTGCCATCCAATGGATGACCCAACCAACCGGAGAACATGGAAGGGAAACAAAGGAGCTTGTGAGCTGGCAGGGCTGAATCAAGGCATCCAGCCCTAAATTTCCATGTTCTATTCGTTGACTGAAGAACTACCCGACCCTTGAACCCAGCGCTGGACGATCAGATGGAAACTGTCCACAAAAGGGACCACACTCTAGGGTCCAGGATTTGTCGACTGAGGAAGTCTGTAGACTCCCATCATGTGTGTTACCTAGAGAGACAGAAGACATAACTCCACCCAGCGAAACAGCATGCAAGCCTCCTAGCCAAAGGGAGCACTTCTTGTGCCCCTTTGAGGAATTATATATGCCACCGCTGTAGTGATGTCTGAGAACACTCGCACCACTGTGCCTTCCAGATTGGGCTGGAAGCGAGTAACGGTCAGGCAAATCGCCTGAAGCTTCAAACAATTGATCAACAAGGAGACCATTGCCCCTGAATGGAGCAGTCCCCACAGTGATCACCCCAACCCAACAGGCTGGGATCCGAAGAAACTTGCCCTGGCAGAAAGCCTCACCCTGAAACCACCAACGCAGACGTCTGTATGCAGGTTCCGTTCCAGGGGAATGGCATCTGAAAGGGATGACACACTGTGAAGACCACCCAAGAGGTGGGGGGGGGGGGACTCCTGTAATAATAATAATAATAATAATAACAATAACAACAACAACAACAACAACAATTTATATACTGCAGGACCGTGAAGTTCTATGCAGTTTACAATGATTAAAGATGTTACAGATTGAGTGGAATAAACAAAGTACAGACTTAGTGATTGACAGTTCTAGAGATCGCTTTTTGAGGACTAAGATTAGAGGGCACATGTGCACAATGGACCAGAGGACTGCCTTCAAGGAGGCTGCCATTGACCCCAGCACCTGCAGATAATGCCAGGGTGTGGGAGCTGGAAGTTCAGGAGATCTAAGGTCAGCTGCTGAAATTTTGGACTGCATGGCTCAGGAAGAAATGCACTACCCTGCTGAGAGTTAAAAAGAAGGCCCAGATACTCCAAGGTCAGAGACGGCTCTTTTTGAAGTTGACAATCCAACCCAAGCTCTGTAGCAGAGACCAGCATCTCCACCGTAGGGGCACACTCATGTCAAGACAGAGCCCGGATCAACCAGTCATCCAAGAAAGGATGGACCTAGACACCCTGCCTGTGGAGAAAAACTGCAGGGAGCTATCAAGAACCCAAAAGGGAAGAGCTGCCTTAGGTTGCTCAAAACTGATGAAAAGCAAGAGCCAGCAGATAAAGCTTAGACATAGCTTGAGAGAGCTGAAAAGAACAGCCTGGGTATCCTATTGTTCTGTAACCAGACCAAGAAGGTGTGGATGGAATGGGGGGAAAAAAAAAAAAAGAGGACAGCACATTAGAACGGTCCATGACCGAACACTGTGATGTGGGAACAGAAGATTTCAATTTATTGTCTCTTTCAGAACCCCAGCAATAAAATGGTGGACAAAGCCATACTTAAAAAGTCTGCTGATTGAGGGTCCTCACCCAAATCTGGACTCTCAGGGTGACTGTGCTGACTAATCCCAGCAAGGTTATCAGCTGGATCAAAAATAAAAGCAGTGTCAGGAGACAAAAGCAGCATAATATCTGTATGGCATAATGCAATTGAGCTTTGAAATAGCTAGACGACAGGGCTCCTGAAAGGGGATCTCTGCCACTGATTCAACTGGTTTAGAAGAAAGTGATATGTCCACCGGCTGCGTCCAATGAGTTGAGTCCGAATAATATACTTTCCAGCGGAGCTGAAAAAAAAAGTCTGGTGAAAATTCACACTGCAGGGCTGTGCTGAGGCGCTCAAACCGCACCAAGAGTCCCCCAGACTTGGAATGTAGGCATTTGGCACCAAATTCTACAACAGCCTCTGAGTGAGATATTTTTCCGAAATCACAGACCCAGGCCGGCTCCTCAGCCCTGGAGGACCCGAAGGAGGCGAAACCCGAATGAGGCGCCCCCTCCCCCAGTACACTGCAGCATGTGGTATACGGTTGCTGATCTGGTGTGATCAATGCACACATTCAATTTTTAATCAAATCGAGGGGTTTTGAGGCAGAAATTTTAGAAAAAAACTTTGAAAAAAGATCAATAAAAATCCAAGATGGCAAATTTGCACCAAAAAAACAAAATCTGAAAAAAAAATTAAATAATAATAATAACAGTTTATATATCGCAGTACCATGAAGTTCTATGCGGTTTACAATGATTAAAAGGTATTACAGATCAAGTGGAATAAACAAAGTTCAGAGTTGGTGAATAACAGTTCTAAAGATCATTTGTTGAGGACTAAGATTGTATAGGTCAGTTACCTAAGTACTTCAGGAACAGATGTGTTTTTAGGCGTTTCCTGAATTCCCTATAAGTAGTAGGCACGAGCAGTTGTTCCAAGTCTTTACCCCATAGTGCTGCTTGATGTGAGAAAAGATGTTGGTGATAACTTTTAAATTTACAACCTCTAACCGGTGGAGAGACAAAGTTCGGATGTGAAGTTCTTCTGAATTTGTTGGTTGTGAAGGAGAAAAGGTCTGTTATATATTTAGGGGCTAAGCCGTAAAGTACCTTGGCTCAAAGGGAATTACTATTACTAACTAAGTCTAATAGCAATAATGGGGAAACTGAAACAGTAGCGTTTGTGCAATGCTTTTCTACCCTGGCTCAAGAAATTGCACGGATCATTCGTAGGCATTGGCATACTGCCCAACTGGCCATTCCCACCCTAACTGAAAACCCTATTTGTTCTTATCGTAAGGGAAAAAATTTAGGTGAAAGTGTTGGGCATTATATCTTTAGAGATGTGGAAACCCGCAACGTGGGGTGTCATGCTCCTTGCGGGCGGTGCCAATGGTGTCCTTATGTTATGGCTGGGAAAAGCTGGACTCATCCCACCTCGGGGAAAAAATATATAACAAGATATCATACGAACTGCAATTCGGATCATGTCATCTATCTGATCCAATGTCCCTGCCCAAAACTATATGTTGGACGTACTACTCGGGCAATAAAGGTACGCTTAACGGAGCATAAATCCCGGGTCAACACTAGCAGTGAGGTATCTCCCTTGGTTAGACATTGGAAGGTTTGTAATCATAACTTTGCTGATTTAAAGTGGAGGGTACTTGATATGATCACAGTAGGGTGGGAGGGTGGCAACAGAGCGCATGTTAAATCTAAGAGAACTCAGATGGATGTTTCAGTTGGAAACAATAGCCCCTACTGGTCTGAACGAAGTCTCGGACTGGATGGCCCAAGTGGATGCATGAGGGGATCAGGATTGATTAGGATTGGTATGAATGAGATAGAGGGATTGTGTGATAGGCTGTTAGCCGGTATGATGAGGACATCAGGGGAGGGGCTTATTTAAGGCTCAGGTTTGCTACTGTGGCCATCTTAGAACGTCAGCAGCAGTGAGAAATGGAACAAGCTTTTGCTTATCCTTAGGTAAGGGTTGTTGTTTTTTGATAATTATATTGAAAATAGGGGAGTATTTGAAGATATGTGGTTTTTGTATTTATTGCAGTTCCCCCGACCTTTGATAAAGATACTCGAAACGCGTCGGGAAGGGGAACCGGAAGGACTAAAAAGATAAGTTAAATTTTAAACTACATAAGTTATAAAGAAAATTAAGTTATAAACTAGAAACAAAAATTATAAAATGGAATTATGAAGAGCACCACTCCATTCCAGTTCGTTTGAATTGGAGGAATCTGAACTCCCAATACTCATTAAGTATAAGAATTACCTGAGTGTGTATTACTGGGTGTTTTTCACTATATTGGTGTGTGAACAAAGTTAGGTCTTCTGGGAGAGTGCCAGGTAGGCGATGTATGAGTTGGCTCAGTATGAGAGATTGTACCAGAATTCTAAATGATGGGACATTGAAGTAAGCTCTGATGGACCGAAGCTTCCAGAGGGTGAGAAAGATCTTTCTAATCAGGGAATCTATCTGGTCTTTCATGGTCAGGCTCTGGTCCAGTGTTATTCCCAATATCTTCAAAGTGGGTTGAATGGGATAAGTAAGGTTATCAGTGTCAAGTGGGCGTGGCGATGCTATAAAAAATGTTTTCTCTGAATTCAGCTTTAGTCTGAATTCAGAGAAAACTAAACAGACACAGAGGGCACTTACATACGTAACATCAGCAAGACACAAGTAAACTCCTAACTTAAAGTAAGAACATCAGCTAACACAGAACACCAAACTACTCTTTATCAGTCAAACACGACACAACTAGGAGTAGATACAGACCGAATCATAAAACAAGGGCATAAAGAAGTAGCAAGCAGACACAGAACAATACACACACTCACACAAGCAGAAAGAACCAGTAAAGTAAAAAAGGGAACTCCCAAAAAGACAGACACCAATGGAAGCAGAGGGAATCCAGAAGATGAGCTTTCCAGTGTTCTGCACTGTCTGTCATATGTACGACTACATCCCCTCGGGGAGACAGTCGTATGTATGCGGTCGGTGTCAGGAGCTGGAAAGCTTGAAGAAAGAAGTCAAGCAACTGAAGGACAAGATACAGGAACTGGAAGGACTTCACATCACAGAGGACCCAAACAGGACAGCTGAGATCTTCATGAGAGAGAGACACATCGAGGAAGAAGTCAGGGAGCTCGAGGACTTCATTGAGGAAGCCTACAGGAGACGGGTGGAAGAGAACGAACTTCAGAATGCAGATGAAGTTACACCAACACCATCATGGAAGGTAGAACAAGCAGATGACCTCATAGAAGACACCTTCAGAGGAACATCACATGATAGGGAGAACAGGGCTAGTCGATGCCCAGGTGAGGAAGCAGCAAAGCACACCGAAGACATTGATTTGAGACCGAAGAGAAACCTAAAGAAGGGAGTCAGTGATCCTAGTGGGAGACTTGATCCTGAGGCATGTGGACAGCCACATAGCAGGAGGGAGAGAGGATCGACTGGTGACCTGCCTTCCAGGAGCAAGAACCAAGGATATCGTGGACAAAATTGGAAGGATCCTGGAAGGAGCGGAGACGGAGGAGACCACAGTAATGATCCACATCGGGACGAACAATGTCAGCAGGAAAGACTACAGGAGAAGCACGCTGATAGAACAGTTCAAGATTCTGGGAAGGAAGCTGAAGATGAGAACCCAGAAGATAGCGTTCTCAGAGATCCTACCAGTAACGAAGGCAGATGTGAAAAGACAAGAGGAACTACAATCAATAAATGCGTGAATGAGGAAATGGTGTGAGGAAGAAGGGTTCCACTTCGTGAGGAACTGGACAACGTTCTGGGGCAAGAGCAAGCTCTACAGGAGAGATGGACTGCATCTGAGCGCAGCGGGAACAAGACTTCTAGCGAACAACGTCAAGAGAGGAATAGAACAGGCTTTAAACTAAGAAGAAGGGGAAAGCCGACAGTCGACCAAGCGTCGATGATTCGGAAGACGGTATCCCGTGAAGATACCGAGGGGAAAAAAGGCTGGGAAGAAACAATGGACAAATCACAGGAGTCGACAAACCCAGAAGAGGAGGTTATAAGGATTGTAACAACAGAGAAGAAACTAAAGACCGAAGCACAGGGAAAGGAAATAAAGACAAGGATATACCAGGATCTAAATTGCATATATACTAATGCAAGGAGCCTAAGAAACAAAATGGGGGAATTAGAAGCCATGGCCAATGCAGAGGACATAGACATCATTGGAGTCTCTGAAACGTGGTGGAATGAAGAAAACAAATGGGATACAGCACTGCCGGGGTACAAGCTCTATCGCCAGGACAGGTCAGGACAAAAAGGAGGTGGAATAGCCCTTTACATAAAAGAAAGCATACAATCGACAAAAATGGACACAGCAGAAACGACCAACAAGCTAGAATCGCTATGGGTTAAAATACCTGGAAGGAAAGGGCCTGAAATAAAGATGGGCTTATACTATCGTCCGCCTGGGCAATCCGGAGATATTGATGAAGAAATGGAAGCCGAGATGAAGCGAGAATCCAAAAGCGGTAACACGGTTATTATGGGAGACTTCAACTACCCCGGGATAGACTGGAGTCTTGGAAGCTCAAATTGCACTAGGGAGACAGAATTCTTAGAGGTTATACAAGATTGTTTCATGGAGCAGCTTGTCAGAGAACCGACGAGAGGAAATGCCACTCTGGATCTAATCCTAAATGGGTTAAGGGAACCTGCTAAAGAAGTAGAGGTAGTGGGACCGTTGGGAAACAGCGATCATAATGTGATCAAGTTCAAGGTTGAGGTAGGAATACCGAAAGGAAAGAGAACCATAGCGACAACTTTAAACTTCAGGAAAGGAAACTACGAAGCAATGAGGGAAATGGTAAGGAAGAAACTTAGGAACACTTCAAAAAAATGGCAAACGGTAGAACTTGCCTGGTCTTTTCTCAAAAACACAGTGAGCGAGGCGCAAAATCTATATATCCCCAGATTCAGAAAGGGGTGCAAAAAGAGTCGAATAAAGGACGCGGCGTGGATAACCAAGACAGTGAAGGAAGCGATAGGCAATAAGAAAAATTCATTCAGGAAATGGAAAAAGGACAAAACTGAGGGGAACTGGAAAGAGAACAGGAAGTATCAAAAAGAATGTCACCGAGTGGTTCGAAAAGCCAAAAGAGAGTATGAAGAGAGGCTAGCCAGGGAAGCACAAAATTTCAAACCGTTCTTTAGATATGTAAAAGGGAAGCAACCGGCTAGGGAGGATGTGGGACCGCTGGACGACGGTGACAAGAAGGGAGTGGTGAAGGAGGAGAAAGAAGTGGCAGAAAGACTTAACGCGTTCTTTTCATCTGTATTTACAAACGAAGACACATCCAACATTCCGGAACCTGAGCAATTCTTCAATGGGAATCAGGCAGAAAAATTAACAACCATGGAAGTGAGCCTTGAAGATGTACACAGGCAGATAGATAAATTAAAAACAGACAAATCCCCGGGTCCGGACGGAATCCATCCAAGGGTTCTGAAGGAATTAAAGGAGGAGATAGCGGAACTACTGCAGCAAATTTGCAATCTATCCCTGAAAACAGGCGTGATCCCGGAGGACTGGAAGATAGCCAATGTGACGCCCATCTTTAAAAAGGGATCAAGAGGCGACCCAGGAAATTACAGACCGGTGAGTCTGACCTCGGTACCGGGGAAAATGGCAGAAACACTGATAAAAGAAAAAATTGAGGAACATTTTGAAAGAAACGAACTTCTGATAACCAGTCAACACGGTTTCTGCAAGGGAAGATCTTGCCTAACGAACTTATTGCACTTCTTCGAAGGAATTAACAAACGGATGGACAATGGAGACCCCATAGACATCATATATCTTGATTTCCAAACAGCCTTTGACAGGGTGCCTCATGAACGCCTACTCCGGAAACTGAAGAACCATGGGGTGGAAGGAGATGTACATAGATGGATCAGAAGCTGGTTGGCGGGTAGGAGACAGAGGGTGGGAGTAAAGGGCCACTACTCGGACTGGAGGAGGGTCACGAGTGGGGTCCCGCAGGGCTCAGTACTAGGGCCGCTGCTATTTAATGTATTCATAAATGATCTGGAAACAGGGACAAAGTGTGAGATAATAAAATTTGCAGATGACACCAAACTATTTAGTAGAGCTCGGACTAAAGAAGACTGTGAAGAACTGCAAAGGGACTTGAACAAACTAGGGGAATGGGCAATGAGATGGCAGATGAAGTTCAATGTTGAGAAATGTAAAGTATTGCATGTGGGAAACAGAAACCCGAGGTACAACTATACGATGGGAGGGATGTTTTTAAATGAGAGTACCCAAGAAAGGGACCTGGGGGTGATGGTGGACTTGACAATGAAGCCGACGGCACAGTGCGCAGCGGCTGCTAAGAAGGCAAATAGAATGCTAGGCATCATCAAAAAGGGTATTACAACCAGAACAAAAGAAGTTATCTTGCCATTGTATCGAGCGATGGTGCGTCCGCATCTGGAGTACTGCGTCCAATATTGGTTGCCGTACCTTAAGAAGGATATGGCGATACTCGAGAGGGTTCAGAGGAGAGCGACACGTCTGATAAAAGGGATGGAAAACCTTTCATACGCTGAGAGATTGGAAAAACTGGGACTTTTTTCCCTGGAGAAGAGAAGACTTAGAGGGGATATGATAGAGACTTACAAGATCATGAAGGGCATAGAGAGAGTAGAGAGGGACAGATTCTTCACACTTTCAAAAAATAAAAGAACAAGAGGGCATTCAGAAAAGTTGAAAGGGGACAGATTCAGAACGAATGCTAGGAAGTTCTTCTTTACCCAGCGTGTGGTGGACACCTGGAATGCGCTTCCAGAGGGCGTGATAGGGCAGAGTACGGTACTGGGGTTCAAGAGGGAATTGGACAATTTCCTGCTGGAAAAGGGAATAGAGGGGTATAGATAGAGGATTACTGCACAGGTCCTAGACCTGTTGGGCCACCGCGTGAGCGGACTGCTGGGCACGATGGACCTCAGGTCTGACCCAGTAGAGGTATTTCTTATGTTCTTATTGTTTCAACCGATTTAGTGCTGCTGTTGTTTTGGGGTTGACTTCTGAGACAGAGGTAGTAAATGGGATAATTATTGTGAAGTCGTCAGCGTAGCTGAATAGTTTTATCCCCAGTTGGGACAACTGTGCACCCAATGAGGCCATGTAAACATTGAAGAGCAGTGGGGATAATGGTGATCCCTGTGGCACGCCAGATGGATTGCTCCATGTATCAGAGAGATCGTAATTAAATCGGACTTGGTAGGTGCGTGATATAAGGAAGCCTCAAAACCAGTTTAATACCTCTTCTCTGATTCCAATTGCGTCTAAGCATTGTAATAGTTTCCCATGGTCCACCAAGTCGAAGGCAGAGCTCATGTCAAATTGCATGATTAGGGCGTTGAGGCCCTTACTAAACAGGTAGCGCACATTGTCCAGGATAGCCGCAATTACTGTCTCAGTGCTAAACTGAGGCCTAAAACCAGATTGAGTTTTGTGCAAGAGAGAGAAAAATAGCGATTTGGGGAGGTAGGAGACCTAAACCCTACCCTCGGAAACTCTCAAAAATGAGTTTTAGAGAGTTTCAGACTAAAGAACATAAGAACATAAGAACATAAGCAGTGCCTCCGCCGGGTCAGACCACAGGTCCATCCCGCCCAGCAGTCCGCTCCCGCGGCGGCCCAAACAGGTCACGACCTGTCAGAATCATCAGAAGGGGCTCCCTTGCCACCTTGGCTTCCCATTTAAGTCCTGCCTTCCTATCGAAGCCCTAGCCCTCCGGTCTTTCACATGCACGACCTGGTTGGTTTTTACTCATTACCTGGTTAACTTTCTATACTTGTGTTACATCCCAGCTCCTCCTTCAGTATCCCATGATCCCTTTATCCCTCAGGAATCCGTCCAATCCCTGTTTGAATCCCTGGACCGTACTCTGCCTGATCACTTCCTCCGGTAATGCATTCCAAGTGTCTACCCCCAAAAGTTCCCATAGGAAATAATGGAGGTGTACTCAGTCTCTGAAGTGCCTGCCTGTCAGCCCTTTTCACTGCAGCTGAATTGAGGAAAAAGATTTTCTGCCTCAGAATAGCTCCAAAATGACCAGACTTGAAGATCTTCGGACTGCCAGTTGGACGGACACAGATCCTTTCCATGTGACTGGGGGCGGGAAACGCAGCCTACACCCTGAAACCCGGAGGAGTTTTACTCAGGACACATACAGCCTGCGCTTAAACCTCTGACAAGGTTAGTGGGCAAGCAATCCTCAAGAGGAATGGACCCAAAGTCCAGGAAAGTGACACACAGCAGATCCACTGAAGTTTTTCAGTGAAGCAGCAGTCTGACTCTGCAGGACTGCATCCTTTCCTCCGACAGAGGACCATCACAAAGGGGTCTCAAAGCACTCAAGCCACTGAAAAAACAAACTTTATGTGAAAAAATTACAGGGGGCTCTTATTCTCTCTCTGAGATGGGAGAAGCAAGTGCTCAGAAAAGCATTTGGATTTCTGCAATTCTCAGATTGCAGGAAGGGATTGAACACGCAATGTACTGAATCCAGAACGGACGTAAGAATATCCATTACTGCCACCTCCACTAAAGGCTCATAAGGAACTATGCACAGAGAATGCAGGACAAGGTTAAGATTCCACACCGGAAAATGTTCCCGCACTGGCGACCTCAGTCTTGAAGCTCCTTTCAAAAATCTAGTGAGGTCGAGTCAAGAGGCCAAAAAAAACACATCCTACTGAACCCTGTAATAGAATCCCTGGATGCAGAAGAAACAAAACTCACTGATCCCTCTGCAGCCTGGCAAGATCCACATAGCATAGATGATGCAGCCCTAGATAGTCCACGATTCTCCGGATGATCCCATTTATCAGAAGCCAAGGAGGAAAAACATACAACATACCTATCTGAGGCCATGGGTGTACTAGTGCTTCACAGCACTACTTCCTTGCTTGCATCTGCGATTGAAGAAGTGAGCAGCTTTCTTGATGGACGCAGTTGCCATCAAATCAAGCCTATTTATTTATCCATTCATTCATTCAATTTTCTATACCATTAGAACATAAGAATTTCCATACTGGGACAGACTGAAGTTCCATCAAGCCCAGTATCCTGTTTCCAACAGTGGCCAACCCAGGTCCCAAGTACCTAACTAGATCCCAAGTAGTAAAATAAATTTTATGCTGCTCATTCTAGAAATAAGTTCAGGGGAGCTCAGAAAAGTTTACATGAATTTTATTCAGGTACTCAAGCATTTTTCCCTGTCTGTCCAGTGGGCTCACTATCTAATGTGCTTGTGGAAAGGGTGGATTAAGTGACTTGCCCAGGGTCACAAGGAGTAGTGTGGGTTTGAACCCACAACCTCAGGGTGTTGAGGCTGTATCTTTAACCATTGCACCACACTCTCTCCTAATGTCATATTATCATGAAGAATGCCTTTCGGGATAGAACCCACTCCCCTGGACCCAGCGTCTGCTGAGGTAGTCAGCTTGAATATTATCCATTCCTGCCATGTGCACTGCAGACAGTGCCAGCAGGTGAGCTTCCGCCCAAAGGAACCACCACCTAGCCTCTTGCATCAATCTGTTTATGGACCATTTCAGCTAGGAAAGCGACCACCAATCCTGAATTGGATAGCTGTTATAATGCCCCCCCAGCCCCCTTCCCTCCCCAGCCAAATAGACTGGCATCTAGCGTATCACCTAGGAGGAAATATGGCTGCTACTCAGACTGGGTTAAAGCCCGAATCCATTGACCCCCCCCAGCTCCTCACTCCTCTTTGGGGAGGTGGGGAATGCAGCTGGCACCTGATAAAGTCCCAGGGACTGTCATGGGCACCAACCAGCTTGCGCTCAGCCCCAAGAATGTCTACAGACACAAGGGGAAAGCATGAATACAAAGGGAGCCTTACAGTGTTAAGTGTAGGCTAGCCAGGTAGGTGCCCTAAGCAGAGTGACACCCCCCTAACTACAGACCACCCCAGAGAGTGACTGGTTCCATCAAGGCAGAACTGTCCCAGGGAACCTGGGAGCTTCTCCTGCACCAGAAAGCCTCCTAATTTATATAAAAACCCAAAAAGGAAAAACCGAAGAACAGAGCAGTGAAAACATATACCTTCAACTCGCGTTTAGAAGGATGAACTGATAAGCACAGAGCAGTGTTAGAGAAGGAGCAGGCAAAAAATAGAGGTGACATCTTCTACACAGACTCACGAGTAGAGGTACACAACCCAATGGTCAAGGCTCATGCGCCTTTTGCACTAAAGTTTCTAACAAGTGATTTCCCTTCAGCAAAGGAACAATTTAGATTTTACCTGCAAATTCATTGAAATGATTTCCAATATCATATGCCTGGTAGTTGTAGCCTGAATATTCATAATCGATAAACTGTACATCATCTATTTAAGGAAAAAATAGGTGTAAGAGTATGTACGTTAAGACAAGCATTCTTCTATATTATCTGCCCCTAAATATTTGTATTTAAATGCATGCAAGAGACAATCCATTAGAAGACTGTAAAATGTTTTGGCATGAACTTTACATAAGAATATACACAAAACAGCAGTTTATTTTGCATATTAATGCAAGTTTTATTTAAAAAAAAAAAAAAAAAAGTTGACCAGCATGATTTAGAAACCAAAGATTTTTAAACTCAGCTTTAGTGCTAATGATTCTAAAATATGATATCAAATCAATACATTTTACAACCAGAGGGTAAATCTAGTCAGCAAAATATCATGTTATAATAAACATGTAGAATGTTTATAAATTAGTTGTAAATCCACTCGTCACATTATTCAAATACATCTATTAGGCCTGAGGTAATTCTGTTCAACTGCATTATGCAAAATTTGAAAAGAATACCCCTGCTGCGCAAAATGTGAAAATTGTGCTGAAAATTACTGCAGGTTGGCGAATGGGCCACAAAGCAAGAAAGGCATCCTATCATGTACCCATCGTAGCCGGAGGTATGCAGCATCGACGGTGGCTTTCGCCCGGAACAAGGGGCATCAACGTCTGCACACGCGGGCAGGCGGGAAGCCATGTTGCATTCTGGCCACACAGGCAGGCAGGACACGGTGACAGCATCTGGCCCTGTGGCAGGAAGGAAGCTATGTCAGCACTGGCTGGCGCAGGGGTAGCTTCAGCCCACATCAGTCCATGAGGTTGATAAGGTTTAAGTAGGGGAGGAATATAAGGGGTCAGGGCTGAAGGAGAGAAACAAAGCAGTAGGGCCAGGAAAGGAAGGACTGGGGATAGAAAGGAAAAAGAGGAGAGAGGAGGAGAGTGAGTAGAGGGAGGGTCAGGAAAGAGGAGAAAAGAGCAAGCACAGCAAAATGAAGATGAGTGGAGAGGCAAAGGGGGATGGATAGGAGTAGAAAAAGAGATTGGGGGGGATGGGAGAACAAAGCATCAAGCTTGGTAAAGATGAGAAGAAATGGTGGTCAGGTCTGGAAAGCTAAAAGAAGAGTGGGCAGCCAAGGGATCAAGTATAAAAAGGAGGATGAGACAGTGGAAAGTACAACCTTATGATTTTTATCTACTCTTAAAAAGTACACTTTATGGAGTTCTGCACACACAAATTCTGCATCTGGGTAACTTTCTGTATTGCATTTTAAAATAAACTCGATTAATATTGTCTCATTTTAACAAATAGATCATGCAGAATTATAAAGTTTATACACATTTTTGTTCATAATTCTCTCCTGATTTTTAATTAGATTTTAGTATAAACACATTGAACCTCTTATATGTTAGTACCAATACTGTATACTAAAAAATGTTACAATGCACAATTGAAATAATCAAAAATAAAATCACTAAGTTAAATCTTTGATTGCAATACTCAGTACTTACAGATGAATCATAGATCAGTGTTTCTCAACTAAGTCCTGGAGTACCCCCTTGCCAGTCAGGTTTTCAGGATATCCACAATGAATATGCATGAAATAAATTTGCATATAATGGAGGGAGTATGCAAATCAAGTTTTTGCATATTCATTGTGGATATCCTGAAGACCTGACTGCCAAGGGGGTACTCCAGAACCAAGTTGAGAAACACTTTCATAGATAAACCAATCAAATATCTAATTTATTATCACATAGTAACTATCAATATGACTTAAATCCAAAAAAGTTCACATCTTCATAAGAAAACGCATGCTGCGTTATATCAAGGTTCATCAAGCCCAGCGTTTTGTTTCCAGCAGAACCCAGTCTAGATCACAAGTACATGAAAAATCCCAAAAAGTAGATCTAATTTCTCAAAACTTATTTCAAGGGGCAAGCGAGAGTCTTAGACGTTTACTCAGCTAATTTTTCTTTTTTCAATTGACTCGTACTGCAGAAACTTATCCAAACCTCTCATGAGCCCCACTATTAAGTCTCCTTGACCACATTCTCCAGCAACAGATTCCTCGGCTTGTGAGCTGCATAATCAAACACCTTCTTTAAGTTCAATCTGCTAGTTAGTTTTATGCCAAGGTCTGCTAATCTTTCAAAGATGAAAACAAACAGCCCCCATTCACTTGTCCATTCCACTCATGTTTTTAAAAAGTTAATACCTCAGTCATTTTTTCTCCAAGCTGACGAGTCCTATCCTGACCAGCTTGCCTCAGTAAGAAAGGTGTTCCATCACTATCATTTTTATTTCTGTTTTCTAAAGGAGTGGTCCCCAACCTTGTCCTGGAGGACTACCAGGCCAGTCTGATTTTTGGGATAACTCTAATGAATATGCATGGGACAGATTTGCATGCCTGTCACCTCCATTCTATACAAATCTCTTTCATGCATATTCATTAGAGCTATCCCAAAAATCCAAATGGCCTGGTGGTCCTCCAGGACAGCTCTAAAGCATTTCTACTTCCAATGTATCATTTGAGATGATGCAATCAGAACTGCATATACAAATAATACTAAAGGAGTAGCGGTCACAGCTAAAACAAACATGGTCTCTGTTTTGCTCTATTCTTTTCCAAATGGTTTCTAAAATTCTGTTTACATTTTGTTTGCCAATCTCAGCATACTAAACTGAAAATTTCAACCTATTCTCCACAATGCCTCCAGTACCGTATTTTCACGCATATAACGCGCGCGTTATACGCGTTTTTACCTACCGCGCATACCCCTCGCGCGTTATATGCGTGAGCGCGGTATACCAAAGTTTTAAAACATAGTTCCCACCCCGCCCGACGCCCGATTCACCCCCCCAGCAGGACCGCTCGCACCCCCACCCCGAACGACCGCTCGCACGCGCTCCCATCCACACCCGCATCCACGATCGGAGCAAGAGGGAGCCCAAGCCCTCTTGCCCGGCCGACTCCCCGACGTCCGATACATCCCCCCCCCCGGCAGGACCACTCGCACCCCCACCCCGAACGACCGCTCGCACGCGCTCCCACCCACACCCGCATCCACGATCGGAGCAAGAGGGAGCCCAAGCCCTCTTGCCCGGCCGACTCCCCGACGTCCGATACATCCCCCCCCCCCCGGCAGGACCACTCGCACCCCCACCCCGAACGACCGCCGACTTCCCGACAATATCGGGCCAGAAGGGAGCCCAAACCCTCCTGGCCACGGCGACCCCCTAACCCCACACCGCACTACATTACGGGCAGGAGGGATCCCAGGCCCTCCTGCCCTCGACGCAAACCCCCCTCCCCCCCAAGAACCTCCGACCGCCTCCCAGCCGACCCGCGATCCCCCTGGCGACCCCCACGACCCCCCCACCCCCCTTCCCCGTACCTTTGGTAGTTGGGCCAGAAGGGAGCCCAAACCCTCCTGGCCACGGCGACCCCCTAACCCCACCCCGCACTACATTACGGGCAGGAGGGATCCCAGGCCCTCCTGCCCTCGACGCAACCCCCCCTCCCCCCCAAGAACCTCCGACCGCCCCCCAGCCGACCCGCGATCCCCCTGGCAACCCCCACGACCCCCCCACCCCCCTTCCCCGTACCTTTAGTAGTTGGCCGGACAGACGGGAGCCAAACCCGCCTGTCCGGCAGGCAGCCAACGAAGGAATGAGGCCGGATTGGCCCATCCATCCTAAAGCTCCGCCTACTGGTGGGGCCTAAGGCGCGTGGGCCAATCAGAATAGGCCCTGGAGCCTTAGGTCCCACCTGGGGGCGCGGCCTGAGGCACATGGGCCCAACCCGACCATGTGCCTCAGGCCGCGCCCCCAGGTGGGACCTAAGGCTCCAGGGCCTATTCTGATTGGCCCACGCGCCTTAGGCCCCACCAGTAGGCGGAGCTTTAGGATGGATGGGCCAATCCGGCCTCATTCCTTCGTTGGCTGCCTGCCGGACAGGCGGGTTTGGCTCCCGTCTGTCCGGCCAACTACTAAAGGTACGGGGAAGGGGGGTGGGGGGGTCGTGGGGGTCGCCAGGGGGATCGCGGGTCGGCTGGGGGGCGGTCGGAGGTTCTTGGGGGGGAGGGGGGTTTGCGTCGAGGGCAGGAGGGCCTGGGATCCCTCCTGCCCGTAATGTAGTGCGGGGTGGGGTTAGGGGGTCGCCGTGGCCAGGAGGGTTTGGGCTCCCTTCTGGCCCAACTACGAAAGGTACGGGGAAGGGGGGTGGGGGGGGTCGTGGGGGTCGCCAGGGGGATCGCGGGTCGGCTGGGAGGCGGTCGGAGGTTCTTGGGGGGGAGGGGGGTTTGCGTCGAGGGCAGGAGGGCCTGGGATCCCTCCTGCCCGTAATGTAGTGCGGTGTGGGGTTAGGGGGTCGCCGTGGCCAGGAGGGTTTGGGCTCCCTTCTGGCCCGATATTGTCGGGAAGTCGGCGGTGTTGTCGGGAAGTCGGGAAGTCGGCGGTGTAAGGGGGGTGGGGGGGTCGTGGGGGTCGCCAGGGGGATCGCGGGTCGGCTGGGGGGCGGTCGGAGGTTCTTGGGGGGGAGGGGGGTTTGCGTCGAGGGCAGGAGGGCCTGGGATCCCTCCTGCCCGTAATGTAGTGCGGGGTGGGGTTAGGGGGTCGCCGTGGCCAGGAGGATTTGGGCTCCCTCCTGGCCCGATATTGTTGGGGAGTCGGCGGTCCTTCGGGGGGGGGGGAGGGATGTATCGGACGTCGGGGGGGGGGGCATCAGGCTTTCAGGATGGGGACAGACCTTCAAGGGGGGACAGTGCACGGAAGGCAGGGGGGGTGAACGGAGAGTCGGGACAGCGCACGGAAAGTCAGGGCGGGCGAAAGGAGCGTCGGGCAGCATGCGCGGTATACCCGTGAGCGCGGTATATCAAAGTTTTTGTGCAAATCATCGTGATTTCTGCGCGCTATATTCGTGTGCGCGTTTTATACGGGTGCGTGTTATTTGCGTGAAAATACGGTAATCACCCCTAGCACCACACCTAGCACTCAGTATATGTATTTTTCCTTATGTACCGTATATACTTGAATATAAACCGGGATTTTGGGGCCAAAAAATTGACCCAAAAATGGGGATCCTGGTTTATATTCAGGCCAGCACCCCCCTCCCAAGATTATTGCAGGCTGCCGCCAGGCTCTGCGCCCTGCCCTGTCCTCTGCCGATCCCTGGTGGTCCAGAGGTGCAACGGGCAGGAGCAAGCTTTCCACGATCTTGTCCCGATACTAACCTGGTCAATGGTAGCTGTCGCGAGATCGGGTTTCTTCAGCTGCTGAGCAGCACCAAGCAGGAGCATGCTTTGGTGCTCCTGTTCGGCGCTGAACCACTTCTTGACTGCCTCCTGTGAATTCTAGTTAGAATTCACGGAAGCCAGTCAATAAGCAGCTCATTGCTGAGCAGGAGTGTCAAAGCATGCTCCTGCTTGGTGCCGCTCAGCAGCTGAAGAAACCCAATCTCATGGCAGCCACCACCGACCGGGTTAGCAATGGGGCAGGAGTGTGGAAAGATCGCTCCTGTCCACTGCACCTTTGGACCACCAGGGATCGGCAGAGGAGGTACGAGGACAGAGCAGGGAGAGGGGATAGGGTGCAGAGCCTGACGGGGGAGGGCACTTGAATATTAAGCCGTCCAAGTTATATTCGAGTCAACTATTTTTCCTCCTTTTAGGGGGAAAAATGAGGGTCTCAGTTTATATTTAGATCGACTTATATTCAAGTATATACAGTATACCATTTTACGCTGATTGCTAATCTTACAAGATCTTTCTGCAAATCCCTAAAAATCCACTGCTGTTTTAATCACTAATTCAGGTTTGGTGTATCATTATGTACAGAGGGTTATTATATGAAAAATACAAATATTGATTACCTGGTTTCTTCGTTTACCATGAATGTTTTTACTTGTCTTTCACCTTAATTCAATAAAAAAAAATTTACTTTAAAAATAAAAACTGATGATACATCGGCCACTCTTTCACTCCTTGATCATTTTTAATGTAACCTATATCATTTTGAGTTCTTTCAGAAGTCTAAGGTGAATACCATCCAGTCCTGGTGATTGTTACTAAAAAAAAAAAAAAAAAAAAGGTTTCCAGTATTGATATGACCTCTTCAAAGGCCAAACAGAAAATGTAGGGTTTTTTTAGTTACTGCTTTGTTTTCCCTGAGCACTTTTACCCTTTTGTGTCTAGTGGTCCAATTGACTCCTTCACAGGATATGACCCACAGGTTAGAGCAGTGCACCAAGAGCTAGGCAAGTTACGGTTTAATTCCCACTTCTGCCTTTAATACCCTTCGTGACTTCAGGCATTTCCCATTTAGATTTTTAGGGGTCCTTTCATTAAGGTGCGCTAACCGATTTAGCACTCGCTAAATGCTAAAGTGCCCATAGAATATAATGGATGCCTTAACATTTAGCACGCGCTAATCTTTAGCACACCTTAATAAAAGGACACCTAAGTTCTTTGGGACAAGAGCATATATTTAAATACTTACCACCAATGTATATATTTGAAATTGTTTAGTACTAGGTTTTGCTTATATGGCTTCTTTTAAAGTTTTTTTTGGCTTATCACATTACAGTGCGTTTTCGCTATTCACACATTCAGTATACGTTATTTCACACATCCATGGGTATGTGAATTGTGATTATTCACCATTCATGTTGCTTTGCTCACATTTTCATGGACATGTGCATTTAATAAACAGCCTTCTTTTGCAGTTTTGGCATTTACTTCTGAAAATGGCCACCAAGAAAGGGAGCAGGTTGCAAGAAACTAATCCTTAAATAAACAAACGTGATTTTAGTGACAAAATTTGTGTACTAGACAGGCTTCATTCTGGCAAGTGTTTGTTGGCTTCAAGTTTAATATTAATGAATCAACAATCCGAACATCCGGCAAAAAGACGACGACATTGGTCAATCTGTTTGTGAAGCCGCACCCAAAGTTCCAAAACATCTGTGGTGCATGATGAGTCAATGGAAGAGAGGCTAAATTTGTGGGCAATGCAAATGGTAGATCAGAAAAAAAAGCAGTAGACAGTATTGGTCTGTGGACGAAAGCCAAAAAGAATTATAAACACATCACAAAGGTCGGGAAAACGTGAAACCCTTTTCTGCTAGTTCTGGCTGGCTTGTACATTTCAAAAGGCGATATACGCTAAAATATGTAAGCCTTTCCAGAGAGGCAGGTTCAGCTGACAATGAAGCTGCAGAAGAATTTAAAAAATACCTGCTAAAGTGTAATAGAGGAAAAGAGTTATGTGCCAGAACAGCTCTTCAATGTTTTACAAGTAGACTGGGAAACAGACAAATATAATGAAAATGGCAGCCAAAGCCCCTAGCTTTAAGGCATTTAAAGTTCATGCCACCATTACTGTGAGCCAATGTCAACCAAGGGTATTTCAAGTGCAAGTCTCTTGTGGTCTGCAGAGCCCAAACTCTTGTTACTTAAAGGAAAGAACCTGAACTGCAGTGTGTATCGGTCCACTGGAGATGGAACCACAAAGGCTTGGATGATGTCTGAATTATCCTTGGATTGGCTCAACAGCTGTTTCGTTCCATAAATTGAATGACATCTTCATTGTAAAAACCTTGTCTTTAAGGTATTGCTGATTTTGGATAATACTCCAGTAAACTGTCACCAGGACCCTGAAAATGCACACCCCGATGTTGATATTCTCTTCATGCCTCCGAACACAACATTCAACATCCAAGCCCCCTGGTCAGGGCATAATAAAGACTTACAAGTGCTACTATATGCAGGAGCTTTACAGCAAAGGCTGTGAAGCTATACAAGCAGACAATGAAATCACCACCATGCTCAATTACTGGAAGACAGTGACAATGTGCAACATAATTGACTATGTTGGCATAGCCTGGGATGGTATCGCACAGGCTACTTTAAATAACTGTTGGAAAAAATCTTGGCCAGACTTTGAGGGCTTTGAAGGTGTAGTGCAAACCATGAATAGAAATGTGGAAACCATAATGCGTTTTGCGCAAAAAAAAACAACCACCATTCACACATCAGAGGTGGTTTTGAGAACATGACAAGATGAAATGGAGAAAACAACAGAAAAGAAGGTACCATGCCTTGGGTAAGAACAGAACAACGAACGAAGAGGCACAGACGATATCAAAACCAACATTCAGTTACATATACTGTATTTTTCGCTCCATAAGAAGCACTTTTTCCACACCTAAAAATGGGGGTGGAAATAAGGGTGCGTCTTATGAAGCAAATACCCAAACCCCTCCCATTACCTTTTATAAATTCTGAGGCCCTCCCTCGCTGGACGCAGCTGCCTGGAGCACTGACAGCTGACCCGGCTGCCTCTGAGTCCTCTTCCCTTGCGGCAGAGTGGCACACAAGGCTGCTGGCCTGGTCCTGTGCTGCTTCCTGCGAGAGTTCTTAATAGGAGAGTTTTCGCGGGAAGCAGCACGGGACCAGGCCGGCAGCCTTGTGCACTGCTCTGCTAATATACCGGACTCAGAGGAGCTCATGAGTGGGGAACAGGCTGAGAAATTGGAGCACATAGAGGTAAGTAAGGAGGATGTCCTCAAACAGATAGACAGGTTAAAATGCGGCAAATCACCGGGTCCGGACGGGATCCACCCGAGGGTTCTGAAGGAGCTAAGACAAGAAATAGCGGGCACAATCCAGCATGTTTGTAACCTATCCTTGAAAACTGGAGAGGTACCAGAGGACTGGAAATTGGCGAATGTCACACCTATCTTCAAAAAGGGATCGAGGGGTGACCCCGGGAACTACAGGCCGGTGAGCCTGACTTCAATTATAGGGAAGATGGTGGAAGCTATGATAAAGGAAGGCATTTGCGAGCACATTGAGAGAAATGGCCTACTGAGAACAAGCCAGCACGGATTCTGTAAGGGAAGGTCATGCTTAACGAACCTTCTGTACTTCTTTGAGGGAATAAGCAGTCGGGTGGACAATGGGGAACCCATCGACATCATTTACCTCGATTTTCAAAAGGCTTTCGACAAGGTGCCACATGAAAGGCTGCTTAGGAAGCTGTGGAACCACGGGGTGGGAGGGGATGTGCACCGATGGATAGAGCACTGGTTGTCGGGTAGACTGCAGAGGGTCGGAGTAAAGGGCCAATATTCTGACTGGCGGGGAGTCACGAGCGGTGTGCCGCAGGGATCGGTGCTGGGGCCGTTACTCTTCAACATATTTATCAATGACCTGGAAAAGGAGGCAAAGTGCGAGGTTATAAAATTTGCAGACGATACCAAACTGTGCGGCAGAGTTAGCTCCAGGGAGGAGTGTGAGGACCTGCAAAGGGACCTAGACAAGCTGGAAGACTGGGCGAACAAATGGCAAATGCGCTTTAACGTGGAAAAATGCAAGGTCATGCATATAGGGAAAAAAAAACCCGTTGTTCAACTACAAATTGGGGGGGGGGCATTGTTGGGAGAAAGCAGTCTTGAGAGAGACTTGGGAGTGCTGGTGGATGCATCACTGAAGCCATCTGCACAGTGCGCAGCGGCCTCAAAAAAAGCAAACAGGATGCTGGGCATCATAAAAAGGGGCATAACAACCAGGACGAGGGAAGTCATCTTGCCACTGTATCGAGCGATGGTGCGTCCGCATCTGGAATATTGCGTTCAATATTGGTCGCCGTACCTCAAGAAGGACATGGCGGTACTCGAGAGAGTCCAAAGGAGAGCAACGAAACTGGTAAGAGGGCTGGAACACTGCCCCCATATGCCGAGAGGTTGGATAGGCTGGGGCTCTTCTCTCTGGAAAAAAGGAGGCTCAGGGGTGATATGATAGAGACCTTCAAGATCATGAGGGGCATAGAGAGGGTAGATAGGGACAGATTCTTCAGGCTGAAGGGGACAACAGGTACGAGGGGGCATTCAGAGAAACTGAAGGGAGATAGGTTCAAAACGAATGCAAGGAAGTTTTTTTTCACCCAAAGGGTCGTGGACACTTGGAATGCGCTACCGGAGGACGTGATTGGGCAGAGTACGATACAAGGATTCAAACAGAGACTGGACGGATTCCTGAGGGATAAAGGGATCGTGGGATACTGAGAAAGCTAACCAGAAAATAAGTATAGAAACCCGACCAGGTCGTGCATGTGCAAGACCGGAGGGCTAGGACTTTGATGGTAAGATAGGACTCAATAGGAAACCAAGGTGGCATGGGGGCCCCTTCTGGTGATTTGGACAGGTCGTGACCTGTTTGGGCCGCCGCGGGAGCGGACTGCTGGGCAGGATGGACCTATGGTCTGACCCGGCGGAGGCACTGCTTATGTTCTTATGTTCTGCCGCAAGGGAAGAGGACTCAGAGGAAGCCACGTCTGCTGTCAGTGCTCCAGGCAGCTGCGTCCGGTGAGGGAGGGCCTCAGAATGTAAAAAACGTAACAGTGGAGGTGAGGGAGGCCCGGAGCTGCCCTGCCTGCCTGGGGGGGGCTGCCCATTCTGAAGGCTATCTGTCCCTCTCCAGAGGCTAATGTGACAGAAATCTACCTCCCACAATACAGTACATTATACGTTCCCCCTGTTCCCCCTCCCTCCCTACTCTGCCAGGCTCTGCATCCAGCCCCCTCACTCACTCCCTCCCCTGCCTGTCTCTATACCCAGTTCCCATCCCTCACTGTCCTGCCAGTTTCTGTACTCTGTCCCCCCTCCCGATGTCTTGTAAGCCTTCACCAGGCCTGCCATAAGTCCTGGTAGTCCAGCGGTGGGCCGGGACAGCAGGAATCCCTTCTGCCTCTTGCCCCAGCCACATACTTTTAGAATCCATGGTGGTCCAGCGGTAAACAGCAGCAGGAGCAACCTTCCTTCGCTCCTGCCCGTGCAGAGCCATTAACCAATTGGCTGCCATGAGTTCTCGCAATTCAACATCATCAGCTGCTCACACCAGTCTAACTTAAATATGGTTTTCTTTTGCTCCTCAGCAGCAGCATTGCACATTTGCTGCCTGCAGTCTGGTCTGAAGTAGAGCTCATGGGGACAAATTGTGTTCTCATGTCATTCTCTAAAAGCTTGAAACAAACCTTAAACAAGCTGTTTCAACTAGATGGAACAGCATCAATAAAATGATGGTGTCAAAATGTAAAAGTTAACACATCTTAAACTGTCAACTGAATAAATTGATTAAAAACAACTGATGAAGTTACTTTTAGTTTTAAATGAACTAATGTTAGTACTGCTTTTGATGTGACAAGAGAGAATTGTCCGCTAATCAGACTCCTATCACCTGAAACGTCTTTCCATCATGTGCCCAGTTCAAGCATCTTACTGCGACTGATTCATCCTTTCAAGTTGGCATCAAGGAGCATTTCCAACATTTAGAAGGCACTTATTTTTCTGTTCATCCACTACATAGGGTTGGTGCTCTTCTATACCCAAGTCTGAAAGACAATCCAATTATCTTCTCAGATGATATAGAAACACAGACAACCAACTCTTTGGGAAGGCTGCACCAAAACCAGATCAAAATGGAAGGCTCTATTTGTGATTTACAAACAGTTATATGGAATATTGTCCCTTTCTATACTTTAATAAAAAGATTTAAATATAAAATCATAAATGTTTGAGGCATGAGCAGATGAGGATAGAGTCCACAGGGACAGGGCAGGGATGAGAATAAATTTTGTCCCCAGGTCATTTGCTAGTCTTAAGCTTTCCCTCTTGAGCAGCCATATATGGGTTTTGGCACAAGAGATAAAACATCTATTGTCGCAACCATCGACCCCAGCACTTGAAAGTATTGACAGGCTAGAGTGGGCATGCTCAAAAGAGCTCAGATCTGTTGGAGAACCTTTTCCTTGAGTGCCACATATTGTTCACTCCCATGATGAAATAGACACCCAAATACTCCAACTCCTGCAACACAATGAGATGACTCTTCTGAAAGTTGATCATCCAGCCTAGCCTCTGCAGCAACAGGTGTCCCTCTGACTCGGCCTGGACTCCGAAGAGCCAATCATCCAGCTACGGATGGACTCAAATGCAGAGTCTGCACAGATGGGCTGTGACTACCATGCACACCTTGGTGAAGGGCTGAGGAACTGTAGCCAGCCCAAAGTGCAAAGCCACAAACTGGAAGTGCTATTCCAAGATGTGGAATCTCAAGAATTCCATGTGCTCCAGAAATATGAGGCTCTGCAGTTGGGTCTCTGTTAAATCCAGAGAGGCTAAAAACTCCTCAGGTGCGACCGATGCGATCACTGTCCTCACTGTTTCTATCCGGAAGCTGCATTGACTGCTTTGAGATCCAGGATCAGTCTTCAGTCTTCAGAACCTCTTTTTGGTAGAATAAAGTATATTGAGTATCTGCCAAAGCCCAAGTGGCTCTATGGCTTCTATATCCAGCAATCTCTGGACTGTTGCCCTGATCTCTGCCACCTTGTCTAGTCTTCCCACTGGGGAGTCCAGGAAAAGATCTGGAAGGGGATGATAGAACTGAGAATGTTCAGCACCCAGTATTCAGTGATGATCTCTGTCCATTCTTCTAAAAACACTGAAAGTCTCCCTGCAATGCACAGAGGATCGGCCCCCAGCCGGGGTCATAATTGGTTTGGTTTTTCTTAGGTAGAGCTAAAGCGAGTTCCTGATGATTACGGGCACCTGGACCCTCTAAACCAGTGTATTGCAAACTTTTTAAGCTATGGCACATTAATCTCGGGGCTGTGGCTAGAGGGCACCTGGAAATGTGCGGCTGACAAGATGACATCACGTGGATGTCCTCCAGCTGCGTCCCTGAGCCTCCTATTACCACCAATGGTGGTGATGGTAGTGCAGAAGGAGAGGTAAGAAGGAGCAGAGGCACCAGCAAGGAGGAGAGGCGCAGGCTGACTGACTACAGGATGTGCCTCTCCCCATGAGAGACATTTCCTGTAAACAGTCAGCCGGCACATTTCCTCCTTGCCGGCATCTCAGGGCACACTTGGAATCTGCTGCAGCGCACAGTTTGTGATACACTGCTCTAAACCTTTGGCATTCTAAGGGGCAGAGGGCACCTGTGGTCCTGGTTTGTACTTTTGTGTGATTCAGCCTCTATGCTTTGCCAAAAACAAACTCATGCTGCTCCCAGGTTCAAATTTTGACTTTTTGAATGGTCCTCAGGCAGATTAGGCCCAGAATCCCCCAAGGAACTGGGGGGGGGGGGGGAGGGGGGCCCAAGGTAGTGGCTCCCGCCCCACCCAAACATTCTGTATGGCATATGAAACATGAATGCTCTTCCAATTGCCATCTGCCACAAATAGGACATGAATCAGAAGTATCCTACTCTGAGGAGTTCATCCCACCTGTTCTGGAGCACAAAGGAGGTGTTTTGAGGCAGAAATAAGCTTTTTAAATGATATTGGGAAATCTAAGATGGCTACCGCAGCAGTTATTTTAGCACTAATACAGCCCAGGGAAGCCACCCCCAAAAAAATTTTTTTAAAATAGCAATTTTAGGATTTTTATGGTGTGGGGACCTAGGACTAACCCTGAAATCCCCCAAAACACAATTTTTGAGATCCCCCCAAAAATCAAGCTTTCAGGATGTCAGTCTATGTTACTCACTGTGTGCTGCAAGATGGAAGCTGAAACAGCTTACAGGAAGATGATCTGCTACAATAAGCCTGGAAATTGGACTGCCTGTGTCTTCTGACTGCCTCTCAGGTCTAACCTCCCGACCTGAGACCTCGACCCTTTCTGGTGCCCGCACACTCAATTGTGAGGAAGAATGCAATCGGTCCTGATCCTGGATCGCCACGGAGTCACACTACCTGCGCTCAAGCCCACTAGTGGACAAACTTTGGGTGAGCTATGCTACCAAGGGAACAGTCCCTGAGCTCCCAATCTGTAAGTACAGGATGTCCAAGAGATGCACTGCAAAGCAACCAACCCTTTGCCTCAGGGTCTGCGGTTTCCTGCAGCTAGAGATGTCCCCTAAAAGGGATCCTCTACAACATGCAAATTTTCCAGAAAAGGTTGAAGTAAAATATACACATGCAGATAAGACAAACTCCTACTGTATCACTTGTAGGAAGACAACTGGGGAATTGGAGGGCAGTCCAGAGGTAAGAGAGGAGTTGCAAAAGTATGCAAATGAAGCGTCCCACAAGAGAGCTCGCGAGAAGGGATCGACTACCCTAAAGGTTCAGGAATAGGGTGAGATTGTACAAGAAAGCACAGTTACTTACCGTAAAGCACAGTTACTTACCGTTAACAGCTGTTATCCAGGGACAGCAGGCAGATATTCTCAACATGTGGGTGATGTCATCCACGGAGCCCCGCAGTGGACAGCCTTGCAAGCAGACTTGCTTGAAGAACTTTCAAAAAGTTTGTGAGTGCTGCACCACGCATGCGCGAGTGCCTTCCCACCAAACGTAGGTCATGCATTTCTCTGAGGTACCTCAGTTCAGATAGCTAGCTAAGTAACTGTGCTTTATCCCAGGACAAGCAGGCAGCATATTCTCAACATGTGGGTGACCTCCAAGCTAAACAGAATGGGATGGTGGGAGCGTTGGCAAATTAGGAGAATAAATGTTACAAAATGGCCATCCCGTCTAGAGAAAGTATCCAGACAATAATGAGAGGTGAATGTATGAACTAAGGACCAAGTGGCAGCCTTGCAGATTTCCTCAATAGGAGTTGATCTGAGGAAAGCTACAGATGCCGTCATAGCTCTAACTTTATGGCCCGTGACTCAACCCTGTAGAGCAGAGGTCTCAAAGTCGCTCCTTGAGGGCCGCAATCCAGTCGGGTTTTCAGGATTTCCCCAATGAATATGCATTGAAAGCAGTGTATGCACATAAATCTCATGCATATTCATTGGGGAAATCCTGAAAACCCGACTGGATTGCGGCCCTCAAGGAGGGACTTTGAGACCCCTGCTGTAGAGGGAGACCAGTCTGAGCATAGAAGAAAGAGATGCAAGCAGCCATCAATTTGGAGATGGTTTGCTTGGAAACAGGATGTTCCAACTTATTTGGATCGAAGGAGATAAAAAGTTGAGGAGCAGTTCTGTGAAGTTGAGTGCGTTGCAAGTAGAAAACCAAAGCACGTTTACAGTCCAGAGTATGAAAAGCTGTTTCTCCAGGATGAGAATAAGGCTTTGGAAAAAACACTGGAAGAACAATGGATTCACTGAGATGAAAATCTGAAACCACTTTAGGTAAGGATTTAGGATGAGTACGGAGGACCACCTTGTCATGATGGAATACTGTGAAAGTTGGACCTGCGACTACAGCTTGTAGCTCACTGACTCATCTAGCAGATGTGAGCGCAATGAGAAAAACCACTTTCCAAGTGAGATATTTAAGGTGAGCAAAATTATTGGTTCAAAAGGAGGCTTCATTAATTGAGCAAGAACAACATTGAGATCCCAAACTACTGGAGGCAGCCTGAGATGTGGTTTGACATTGAAAAAAGGTCGTTTATTAAACCTGGAAACCACAGGTTTCCCTTCGATAGGCTGATAAAAAGCAGCAATAGCACTGAAGTAGACTCTAATGGATGTGGATTTGAGGCCAGATTGAGATAAGTGCAGCAGGTAATCCAAAACCGAAGACAAGAAGGTAGATTGCAGCCCCTTGTGATGAATAGTACACCAAGCATAGAATCTAGTCCATTTCTGGGTGTAACTGCCTAGTGGATGGCTTCCTGGAAGCCTCTAGAATGTCCTGTACAGATTGAGAGAACTGTATAGTGGTAGTTAGGTTGAGAGGTACCAAGCTGTTAGGTGTAGAGACTGCAGGTTGGGATGAAGCAGAGACCCTTGACTCTGTGTAAGCAGAGAGGGAAATACTGGTAGAAGTAGAGGCTCCCTGGTGCTGAGTTGAAGTAGAAGGGAGTACCATGGTGTTTGGGCCACCGAGGAGCTATCAGAATCATGGTGGTATGCTCCTTCTTGAGTTTGACAGGAGTCTTGAGAATCAGAGGTAATGGAGGGAACGCATAGAGAAACTGATTCGCCCAGTCCAGAAGAAAAGCATCTGTCTCAAGGCGGTGAGGAGAGTATATCCTGGAGCAGAACTGAGGCAGTTTGTTGTTGTGGGGAGATGCAAAGAGGTCTATCTGAGGAGTTCTCCAATGAACAAAAATGTGATGTAGAGGCGAGGAATTGAGTGTCCATTCCAACATAATTTGTCCGTCAGAAAGTTTTGCTGCCCTTGGATGTAGACAGCTCTCAGGAAGGTGTTGTGAAGAATTGCCCAATTCCAAAGCTTTAGAGCTTCTTGGCAAAGAGGGAGAGATCTTGTTTCTCCCTGCTTGTTCACATAATACACAGCGACCTGATTGTCCGTTCGAATGAGGACTACCGTGTTGTGGAGAAGATGCTGAAAAGCTTTGAGAGCATAGAAGATCGCTCTGAGTTCCAACAGATTGATACGACATCGACGATCTACGCTAGACCAGTGACCCTGAGTACGGAGACCATTTAGGTGCACCCCCCCCCCCAAGCGTATGTCGAGGAATCTGTCGTGAGAATCTTCTGATGAGGTAGTGTGTGAAATAGCAAACCTCTGGAAAGATTGGAAGAGAGCATCCACCAGTGGAGAGACTGTCTCAACAAAGGAGTCACTGTAATGTGTTGAGAGAATGGGTTGAAAGCTTGCTGCCACTGAGATGCCAGGGTCCACTGAGGAATTCTGAAAGCTTGCTGCCACTGAGATGCCAGGGTCCACTGAGGAATTCTGAGATGAAGTCTGGCAAAAGGAGTCATATGAACTGTAGATGCCATGTGACCAAGAACCATCATGTGTCTTTTTTTATATCTTTATTGAATTTTCAAAATAAACACAAGATAACCTTGTTCAAGAAAAACAGCTGTAAAAATACAAAAGTTAAACCAATTCTCAAAGAAAACAAATTAAACCTTCTTAGACCACAATCTATCCTTAGAGAGTTCCTAGAAAATGTGAAGAGAAACTATAATTATAGCAGTAACTTGATATATAATAGGAATAGGCTTAGCAGACGGTTCCCTATATAACATTAGTTAACACTAGCAGTAGACAACTTCTTCATATCAAGAAATGCACGCAAGTGTTCAGGTAAAAAAAAACTCCATATTTAACTGCAAGGTACTTAACTAAACATTTACAGGGGTAGGCTAATAAAAAAGTTGCCCCCAGCATTACTGTCTAACCATCATGTGTCTTGCCGAGATTGACGTGAGGGAAAACACTCGTTGACAAAGGTGAATGAGAGCATCTTGGCGTGGTTGAGGCAGGAATGCTCCAAGTTGAACAGTGTCCAGGATGGTTACAATAAAGAGTTTGTGAGGGACGTAACTAGGACTCTGGAAAATTGATTTTGAACCCAAGACTTTGGAGAAATGCTATAGTCCGTTGGGTCGCTACAATAACCTCCTGTTGCAACGAGGCTTTGATGAGCCAGTCATCCAGATATGGAAAGACTTGAAGACCCTGTATCTGCAGGGCTGCAGCCACCACCACCAGACAATTTGTGAAGACTCTGGGAGATGATGCGAGGCCGAAAGGGAGGACTCAGTACTGACGATGAAGATTCCCCACCCAAAATCTTAGGAATCTGCAAGAGGCTAGATGAATTGGAATATGAGTGTAAGCCTCTGAGATCTATGGAGCTTAACCAATCTCCTTGATCAATCGGGGGATACAGGGTTGGAAGAGAGAGCATCCAAAACTTCTCTTTGATAAAAAATTTGTTGAGAGCTCTGAGGTCCAGGATAGGTCGTAAATCCCCCGTCTTCGTTGGGACCAGAAAATAACGGGAATAAAATCCCGTGTCCCGTTGGGTCAAGGGAACCTCCTCGACGACATGGAGGCAAAAAACAGCCTGAGCCTCCTGAAGAAGAAGGGGAAGTTGTGACATGTTGGAAGGAAACTCTTTTGGAGGGAGATCTGGTGGAATTTGAAGAAATTGGAGCTAGTAACCCTCTCTGATGATGGTGAGAACCCAGAGGTCTGATGTAATCTGCTCCAACTGTTGGTAAGTGATGGAGACGATCTTCTATAGGGAGGACAGAAGACTGATGGATAAAGATGGACGTTATGCTCAGATTTAGATTGTCAAAAAGACTGTGCAGGCTTAGCTACAGCAGGAGGCTAGGGTTTTTGTTGACGGTGCTGCTGTGGCTATTTCCTGGGTGGAGGCCTGGAGTAAGCTGGAGTAGGTTTCTGTGGATAACAATGTGGAGGTGGCCTAAAAGGCTTAGAAGCTGGAGGCTTAGGTTTAGGTTGAATCAAAGAGGCTCATGCTCTGACAGACACTTGGTGGCAGCCTCAATGGAGTCGAACAGCTCATTACCTTGACATGGTATATTGGCTAGATGATCTTGAAAGTTAGGATCCATGTCCACAATGCATAGCCAAGCCAGACGTCGCATTGTCACAGAAAAAGCAGTGACTCGAGATGACATTTCAAATGCATCATAAGTTGCTTGAAGCATAAAAAGACGTAATTGTGATAGAGTATGGTAGAGCTGTTGAAACTCAGGCAACCGCTGCTCAGGTAAGTCGGAGAAGTAAGGCATGGTGTTTATGCAGTACTTCAGATAAGATGTGAACATGAAATTGTAATTCAAAATCCTGTTTGTCATCAAGGAATTTTGATACAGATGGCGTCCAAATTTATCCATTGTCCATCCTCCGCTGCCTGGAGGAACTGTAGCATAGACTTTGGTGGGATTAGATTTTTTGAGAGATGATACTACTAGAGAATGACACGGTGACAAAATTCATCACCGTTCCCGTCCCCGCGGATAACCACGGGAAATAAACCCATGTCATTTTCTAGTGTCTATTTCATCCTCTGTCCTTCTACACCAGCATTATTCAAAGCAAATCTTGCGGGTCAGTGGTTGTGGCCATTCATACTCTGATTCTTCCCTCTTTCCTTAAAGAATGACATAAAGATGGTTTCCCGCGGTTATCCGCGGGGACGGGAATGGTGATGGATTTTGTCATCGTGTCATTCTCTAGATACTACCACCAAAGATTGGTGAGACAATTGCGGCTCCTCAAACCCTTTACAAGGAACCGTATGGTAACGAGATTCCATTTTTGAGGGTATAGCCGGAATGGAATAAGGAGTCTCAAGATTTCTCAGGAAAGTTTGCTTCAAAACAGGATTCATGGGAAGTCTCATGGTGTCCTTTGGTGGATGGGGCAATTCTATCTCAGTCAAATATTCAAGAGTATACTTAGACTCAGATTGAAGATCAATTTGAAGAGCCTTATCATGTCAAATATGAATTTTGAAAAAATGTGGATTTCGAAGATGAAAAGCCCTCAGGAGGAGAAGTGGAGCAAGACCAAGGCGTTGCTGAATAAGTAGAAGCCTCCCTGGAGCACAGAGAAGGTACATCTGTATCCAACGTAAGAGTCACAGAAGAAGCTCCGCTGTGTGATATAGGTGGAGTCAGAGAGTGCTTACGTTTGAGATGTCTCGATGGAGAGGTCCCAGGAGTCTGAGGAACTGAATGTCTCGACTTGTGCCTTGTAGAAACAGACGAACGAGGATCTCTTACAGCATGCTTCGACAGAGAAGTCTGGGACCTGGATGAGCCTCGAGATGGAGAACATAAGAAGTGCCTCTGCTGGTCAGACCAGAGGTCCATCACGCCCAGCAGTCCACCAGGTCCATCATGCCCGGCGGTCCACCAGGTCCAGGACCTGTATAGTAATCCTCTATCTATACTCTTCTATCCCCTTTTCCTTCAGGAAATTATCTAATCCTTTCTTGAGCCCCAAAACCGTACTCTGTCCTATCACACCCTCTGAAAGTGCATTCCAGGTGTCCACCACCCTTTGAGTGAAGAAGAACTTCCTAGCATTGGTTCTGAATCTGTCCCCTCTTAATTTTTCCGAATGCCCTCTCGTTCTTGTAGTTTTCAAACGTTTGAAGAATCTGTCCCTCTCCACTTTCTCCATGCCTTTCATGATCTTGCAAGTCTCTATCATGTCACCTCTAAGTCTCCGCTTCGCCAGGGAAAAGAGCATATGAAAGGTTTTCCATACCTTTTATCAATTGTGTCGCTCTTTTCTGAACCCTCTCGAGTATCGCCATATCCTTCTTAAAGTACGGTGACCAATATTGGACGCAGTACTCCAGATGCGGGCACACCATCACCTGATACAAAGGCAGGATAACTTCTTTCGTTCTGGTTGTAATACCTTTCTTGATAGTACCCAGCATTCTATTCGCCTTCTTAGAGGCCGTTGTGCACTGTGCCGACGGCTTCATTGTGTTGTCCACTATTACCCCCAAGTCCTTTTCTTGGGTACTTTCACCCATTACCAGCCCTCCCATCGTATAGCTGTACTTCGGGTTTCTGTTTCCTACATGCAAGACTTTACATTTCTCTACATTAAATTTCATCTGCCATCTCGTCGCCCACTCTTCTAGTTTGTTCAGGTCCCTTTGTAAATCTTCACAGTTCCAACTCCACTAAATAGTTTGGTGTTGTCTGCGAATTTTATTACTTCGCACTTCATCCCTGTTTCTAGATCATTTATAAATACATTGAACAGCAGCTGTCCAAGTACCGAGAAGCACGAGGCGTTAAAAGCTTTGGAGTTCGAGACCTATGCCTGGTTTTTGAAGGGGTCTCGATGGGCCTCGAAGAACAAGGTAGAGAAAACTCCTTATGCTTCCTCGAAGATAGGTGCCTCGATGACGAGGAATGCTTTGAATGAGACTTCGTTCAAGGCTTCTCCACCCCCTCTCAAGCATGTTGAGTAGCTGGAGACCCGGACCTGGAAGGACAAGGAGTCACTGGAGGACAAAGGCCGAGACCTAAGAGGTTTTACTCGTTATGCCTCGACAGAATGCTCAGATTAGCTCGCAGAAAGCAGGGTCGAAGTCGGGGCAAGCTTGGCAAAGACAGAGGTGAGCACCTGGTCAATATTGCTTGCAGCATGTCCTCAAAGACAGGCACCGAGAACAATGACTTTGGTCTAGAAGGTGCAGCAGTGCGACCTCGAGGATGAGTATTCCCTATTTTTGGAAGCACGCTTCGGAGGGGGGTCTCGTAGAGGCTGGCACGACTGCACTCGTTGCCTGGATTGCCTGAGACTCAGCTGGAGGCTTCTTAGCTAGCGTACCTGCAGAGGGAAGAGCAGACTTGCCTGAGGACAAGACCTTAGAAGGCACAGCAGACGAGGCCTTCACAGACAAGGGCAACTTGCTCGAGGTCTTGGCCGCCGAGGCCCCCACCGAGGTCGCGGCCGAGGATGACGCCTTTTCTGCAGACAGCTCCATGGAACCAAAGAGCTGCTGGATCTGGACACGACATCTCCGGAGAGCTCTTTTTTGAAGGGTAGCACAGTGTGGGCAGGACTCAGGACTATGTTCGAGTCCCAAGCACTTAATACACCAATGGTGTGGGTCAGTGAGTGAAATCGCCCGGTTACACTGGCTACACCTTTTGAAGCCCGTAACAGGCCGGGACATAGAAAAAAAGATGGCCGCAGCCCAACAAGGGTTGGCGGCAGGGCCAGAGCCCAAGCCCCGCCGGACGAGAACTGACGAAAAAAAGATGAAAACATTTTTTTAAGAGACGAGCCGCACAGCGACTACGAAAGAAAATAAATTAAGAAAGAAAAGCCCCGGTGTGCGAAGGCAGAACTCAAAGTCGGGCAGAGCTGAGAAACACAGGTGCTTCTTGGCTCCGCAGAAAAACGAGAACTGAGGTACCTCAGAGGAGACGCACAACCTACGTTCATCGGGAAAGTACTCGCGAATGCGCAGTGCAGCACTCACAAACTTTTTGAAAGTTCTTCAAACAAGTCTGCTTGCGAGGCTGTCCGCTACGAGGCTCCATGGATGACATCATCCACATGTGAGAATATGCTGCCTGCTTTTCCTGGGAAACAGGTGTTATCCAGGGACAGCAGGCAGATATTCTCACATGTGGGTGATGTCATCCATGGAGCTCCGATGTGGACAGCTGCAAAGCGTTGATATACCTTTGAACTTAAGAAAGTTCTTGACTGACCGCATCGCGCATCTCCTCAGTTTAGATAGCCAACTAATAAGCCAAAAAGGGGAGATGGGTGGGTTGTGAGAATATCTGCCTGCTGTCCCTGGATAACACCTGTTATGGTAAGTAACTGTGCTTTATATCCCAGGACAAGTAGGCAGCATATTCTCACATGTGGGTGATGTCATCCATGGAGCTCCGATGTGGACAGCTGCAAAGCGTTGATATACCTTTGAACTTAAGAAAGTTCTTGACTAACCGCATCGCGCATCTCCTCAGTTTAGATAGCCAACTAATAAGCCAAAAAGGGGAGATGGGTGGGTTGTGAGAATATCTGCCTGCTGTCCCTGGATAACACCTGTTATGGTAAGTAACTGTGCTTTATATCCCAGGACAAGTAGGCAGCATATTCTCACATATGGGTGACTTCCAAGCTAACCAGAATGGGATGGTGGGAGTGTTGGCCTTTTAGAAAAATACATTTTGTAATACTGATTGGCCAAAGAGCCCATCCTGTCTGGACCAAAGTTCCAGACAATAATGAAAGGTGAAAGATATGAACCGAGGAGAAAATATAGCAGTTTTACCTATTCTGTCAATTGGAATAGAGTGAGAAAAAATACTGAAGTTGCCAAACTCGAACTTTTGGAGCGCTGTGACTTGACTTTCTAGTTGCAACCCAGCTAACAGAATAAGATGCATGCAGCCAACTTGTTGAATAGTAATCTCCTGGAAACAGGATGTCCCCAACTTGTTAAGGTCAAGAGACAAAAAGTTGTGGAGATGATCTGTATGATATAGTCTTCTGCAATTAAGTAGCTAATGCTCATTTGCAGTCTAGAGTATGAGTCGATTCTCCTAGATGAGAATAAGACTTGGAAAAATTACTAGTAGCACAATCAAGTGATTGGGATAAAATTCAGTGATAATCTATGATAAGAAATTTGGATTCAGTGACAACTCTTATAAGAACTTTGAATGAGTATGAAGCGCAATGTTGTCATGGTGGAACACTGTAAATGGTGGATCTGCTACTAATGGTTCAAGTCCTTTCACTCTTCTGGCAGAAGTGCAAGACATGAGAAAGAGAACTTTCCAAGTAGGAAAGCGGTAGACACTGATTCAAATATAAATTTTCGCAATTGGGCAGGAACCACAATGAGATCCCATACCACTGAGAGGTGGTTTTACATGGAAAAGTCTTTTCATAATCTAGGAATGAGAGGATGAGCAGTAATAGATTTACTATCCACTGGCCGATGAAAGGCAGTAAAATTACTAAGATTGACTCCAATAGAAATGAATTTGAGACCAGAGTCCAACAAATATAGGAGATAAGTCAAAATCAGAGAAAAAAAAAACCAAGAGATGACTTTGGATCCTCATGAGGAATAAGACACCAAGCAAAAAAATAAAAGGCGTCCATTGTTGCTGGTAACACTGCGGAATGGCTGGTGTTCTGGAAGCTTTTAATATCAATGCAATAAGCTGAGAGCGAACTCAGCCTGAGAAATACCAAACTGTTAGGTGCTAAAGCTGAAGATTGGAATGTAGAACCAAGGGGGGTCACGTGATGGCTGGCACCTGAACAGACATCTGAGCACAGAGCTCCGCTCTTCCTCCCCCACTAAACTCCCTTTTCTCAGAACATAGAACCGAACCTTGACTCTGCGTAAAAATAGATGGAAAGATTGACCCATCGCCTCAATTCCATTATATGTTAAACTAATAGAAGGTCTGGTTGCCAAATACCTCACCAACTACCTTGAAGACCACAACCTACTCCACCCAACTCAATCGGGGTTCAGATCTAACCACAGCACCGAGACATTGCTAGCTTCCCTTCTAGATATAGCCAGACAGCACCTTAGCAAAGGAAGAAGGATGCTGATAATTCAACTCGACCTCTCTGCCGCATTCGACCTGGTCGACCACACCATACTTCTTCAGATATTAGAAGCAATAGGGATCTCAGGCGAAGTATACAACTGGTTTCAAGGATTCCTTAAAAAAAGAACATACAGAGTAAAAACAAAGGATCTTATATCGGAGCCTTGGACCAACCCCTGCGGAGTACCCCTAGGTTCCCCACTGTCACCCATGCTCTTCAATCTTTCCATTTCCTCCCTCGGTACCCTGTTAGACAAACTCAAAGTAACTTCATTCAGCTATGCAGACGATATCACCATACTCCTCCCCTTTGACACACAAGACCCCACCAAATCAGGCACCCTGGAAAAAACTCTAGAAGCAGTGGAAAAATGGATGACAGAACATAAACTGAAGCTCAACCCAGATAAAACTAAATTTCTACTGCTTGAAAAGGACAAAACCCCTTCTATAACTGAGCTAGAAATAAAAACCACCATATATCCCCTACAACCCACTCTCAAACTCCTTGGAGTAACAGTAGACAGAGGTTGCACTCTTCAGGTGCAAATCAACAAAATCACACAAAAAGCTTTCTTCACCATTCGCAACCTTCGCAAAATCAGAAAATTCTTTGAAAAAGAACAATTCAGACTCATAGTTCAATACCTAGTCCTAAGTCTATTGGATTACTGCAATATCCTCTACCTTTCTTGTCCTACCTACCTAATAAAACAACTACAGACCGTGCAGAACACTGCCCTCAGAATGATCTATTCCCTTGGAAAATTTGACCACATCAACAACGCCTTCCTAGACTCACACTGGCTTCCAATACAAGCCCGCATCCAATTCAAACTATACTGTATTTTATTCAAAACCTTAAACGGAATGGCACCCACCCACCTAAACAACCGTCTAAACAGGAACCCCTCAACCAGACAGAGGAGAACCCAATCCCCTTTCTCCTTCCCCCATTTTAAAGGAACTAAACGCAAAAAGATGTATGACAACTTACTTGCAACACATGCAGCTAAATTGGACCCCTCCATCACCAACCTACTGACAGCATCAACTGACCTCAAGGCTTTCCGCAAAGAAATCAAGACCCTACTATTCAAGAAATTCACCCAAATGTCCTAATCCCTTCCTTTTCCCCTCTCTCCCCCTCTTAGAATCTACTCATCAAAATTGCTTTAGACCTTACGCCTTAATTGTAATTTGTATTTCTCTTCCTGGAAATGTCCAGTTATCGTTCTGATGTAATCCGCTTAGAACTGAAAGGTACAGGCGGAATATAAGCCAGTAATGTAATGTAATGTAATTGACAGAGGTATTTGTTTCGACTGAGTTGAAACAGAAGGAAAATCAAGGTCGTCTGGGCCACCGAGGAGCTATCAGAATCATGGTGGCAATCTCCCAATTGAGCCGGACAAGCGTTTGAAAAGAAGAGAAAGACTGGGACACATCTGAAACTTGTTCATCCAATTCAGGAGAACATCCACTTCTTGGGAAATGAAGCGCATACAGCCTAGAGTAAAAATGGAGTAGCTGATCATTGTGGGGAGACACATGGAAATCTACTTGTGAAGTCTCCCATATAAAGGAGATGGAATGGAGAGTTGTTGAATCTAGAGTCCATTCGTGAGGTTGAAAAATTGCTTCTGAACATATTTGTCAGAAAAAATATGTTCCCTTTGAATGTAAACATCCTTGAGAAAAGTGCTGTGAGGAAGTGATTTTGAGGTGGCGGAAGACTGACAGGTTGTCCACCGATGTTAGTTTCCACATATCATACCTGAAGTGTTCATAAAGAAATAACAACTAAAGGGAAACGAACAACTAGAAACGCCTGTAGGAGAAAAAAAAAGACACAGGCTAACATTGGTGATGCAGTGGCAGCATGATTCTGAAGTGGCGGGAGCCCAACTGACAGGCTATACACCAATGTAAGTTCCCGCCAGAACATGCCTTGAGTGTTCATAAAGTAATCATAATTGAAAGGAAACATGAACATCCAGAAAGGCATGCCAGTCTCTTTATGGTCTTAGGCATAGAAGAAGCTCTGGAAGTCACCACCAACACTGAAACAGACCAATGTATGTGGAAAATAGTTGAAGGAATCTAACTTATAGCCTCTACAGACAGGTTAGATTTCTCAGTGTAGACCGTAAAAGGTCGAGGCAGTCCGACATCTGCTAGATAAGGTAGTCTGTAATCAGAAAGAGGAATCCAACTTTACAGGCTCTACACCCATGTTAGATCCTCCACTATAGTAGCACCAGATAAGCATGGGGGTGTAAGACACTGGTACCTTTTAGGCCTGTCTAACGGTACCTTAAATGTCACGACTCGACTAAAGCAGGAGCTAAGAATAAGATGCAACCCTCGCTGAAAAAAGGCGAGTCGCAAGGTGGTCGCTGGAAAGTCTGCACGAATAGACTCAATGCCATAATGACTAGTGACATAAGTCTTCTTAAAGAATGAAGATTCCCAAAAATAGGCAAGACATTGACGAGGAAACCGCCGCAGCCAAAATTTAATCCGAGGCTGAGGCGATGTAAAGAGGCCCTGCCAATGAGAAGCCCACTAGGGAAAGAAACTCATTTAAAAAAAAAAAATGAAGTCCTTTAGCAAAAGGGTAAACTAAAATAAATATAATTAAAAAGAAAATACGCATGAGTGGAAAAGGCAAGGCAACAAAGAGAAGAGCATTTGAAAAGACAACTTCTTAGCTCTGCGGAAAACAGAAAACTGAAGAGATGCGCACCTACGTCAGGTAGGAAGGCACTCACACATGCGCGGTGTGGTCATTCATGAACTTTCTTAAGTTCAAAGGTATATCAAAGCTTTGCAGCTGTCCTCATCAGGGCTCTGTGGTCACCCACATGTGAGAATATACTGCCTGCTTGTCCTGGGATAAGCTATTTTTCCCTATGATATGAAAAAACTGGAAACGCGCTAGACAACATGAAGATTACGTTATTTAACTTGCATTTTTGCCAAACTTTTCAAACCACCCTCATATTAATCCTGGGAACCAACCAGAAAGAGTGTCTTCTATTTTGTGGCCCACTACTTTGGAACCCCCTTACCTTTTGCTCTTCATTCAAAATCTTCACTAAAAAACTTTAAAAGCAGACTTAAACATACCTATTTTCTAAGGCTTTCCCCAACACTTCTCCAACAATCTACACGGGATATATGGCCTACTCTTGCCTACAACATGATTGATAACCACTAAGGTTGCTGTTTAAGATGTATGATAATCTTTTTTCATGAATGTTTGCTTTCCTATATTTTTAGAGAGTTTCTTTCTTAATTTGAAGTTATTTCTACTGTACATTGCGCTTTGAGATAGGTTTTTTTTAAAAAAGTGATTTTAGTAAATGGTATTAATGTACTGGAAGAATATACTGAAGCTGGAAAGCCTCTTACTAAAGGAACAGGGGAAGGAGGAGAGGCAGGGTGGAGGAAATCTGCTAAAGACGCCAACCGTGAACTCTTAGAAGAATTCATGTGAGAAGACACATTCTCCCAAGGAGGATCTGGAACAGTATTAGCTCTTAAGATAAGCCTGATGCATCAGTAAACCAAACTTTGGAGAGAAAGGAATTTGATCCCATGAATCCTGAGAAGCAGGAGAAGCAGCCTGAGCCCCCAAGGCAAAAAGAAAGAGGCATTACCTGGAGCTGTAAAGAAGAGATTCTCAGTAGAAGGAAAAGCCACGAGAATTCAAAATGACCACCAGCACCTTACACAGAGGCATTAGAAATGTGCCCTGGAGGAGAAACCAACGTGCTGCTTCCTATGCAGGAATCTGTGGATCTCACAACTACCACCACCGATTCCAGAGCCCCAGAACATGCTGCACAGTGCCCAGATGCTGCTCTCCGTGCTCCACAATGGGAGCAGTACCTAACAGACCCAGCTGCAATAAAAAAATAAAAGTAAAAGGAACTGCAATTGACAATCACCCAATGGTAATACAAAATTTAAATGTGTACTCACCCCAAATATGCTGAAAAGAGAAAGAGTAGGAAAAGGAAATTTCTCTGCAAGGGATTTCTGAAGTTATGAGTGTTCAACCTCCTCCTAAGGCAGGATCCACTGACCATGCAAAACTTCTATAACCTAGCACTGCTTTTTTTTTTAAGCAATGTTGAAGGAGAAAACTGTGATAGAAGGGGGGAAGGGACCTATAGCACCACTAGGTGCACCCCAAGACTGGCACTAGCAGAAGCTGTACCCTCAAGCTCGTGAACCAAATCAGGAGATAAGCTCCTGGTCTCATCAGTGCAGTTTGAGAGACCATTCACTGCCTGCCAGAGATGGAGTACAGATCTGAACTCAACCATGTAGGACAATGAGGTTCTTGGTGATTTAGTATTGCTCTCTCTCCCCCACCTGCTAGTAGATGGTCATACCCCATAAGTTTCTGGATCCATCTGTTCTGATGCTAAGAAATATCCTGCTAATCACTGGTGGCACTATATGAATAGATAATCAGATAGTGATGAAGTTCAAGCCACAACCTAGTTAGCTAAATGGGTAATGTGCTGAATATCCTCCACTGCTGAATACCCCCCTCAAACTACTGCAGCACTATCCAGGCAGTTAACCGGATAGTGGCAACATTCTGCAAAAGCAGTCCTAATTTTATCCACTTAGTTAACTAGGAAGCAGGGGGGGGGGGGGTTTAAATTATGCTGAGTTCCTCAAAGTCCCTCCCCCAAGAGCATCCTGCTAGTGAAAGAGATGCAACTCTGGAGAGTCTATCAACTGCCCTTATTGATCATATGGCTAAAATAGCACCATGGCAGATTATAAGTCAAGGAAAAATTTGGAGGTCAGCCTTACTTAGGTGACTGGCCAATCTGTGCCCATTCAGAGGTGGACTCTCAGTGATGGCCAGCATGAGAGAGCTGACAAAACACCTGAGTTGATGGAGAAGTACTTCATGAGCCATTTAGTTCCGGTGCAGGTCCTGTGTTATATGAGGGCTATGTTTTGATTATTTATTTATTTATTCATTCAATTTTTTTATACTGCTTTCCCAGGGGAGCTTAGAACAGTTTACATGAATTTATTCAGGTACTTAAGCATTTTTCCCTGACAATCCCCCCATTGCCTCAGGTACATTAAATATCCATACCCTATTCGCTCAATGTACGGTAAACCTCTATCTGTACCCTGTTATCCCCTTTGCTTCCAGGAAGTCATCCAGTCCCTTTTTGAACCCCAGAATTGTACTCTGTCTTATTACCTCTCCGGGAAGTGCGTTCCAGGTGTCCACCACCCTCTGAGTGAAGAAGAACCGCCTTGCATTCGTTATGAATCTGTCTCCTCTCAGTTTTTCTGAATGACCTCTTGTTTTAGTCCTAATTTAGTCCTTCTTTAGAGGGACAGATTCTTTAGACTAGCAGGGACAACTAAAACAAGAGGTCATTCAGAAAAACTGAGAGGAGACAGATTCATAACGAATGCAAGGCGGTTCTTCTTCACTCAGAGGGTGGTGGACACCTGGAACGCGCTTCCCGGAGAGGTAATAAGACAGAGTACAATTCTGGGGTTCAAAAAGGGACTGGATGACTTCCTGGAAGCAAAGGGGATAACAGGGTACAGATAGAGGTTTACCGTACATTGAGCGAATAGGGTATGGATATTTTAGGTTAGGTAGGGAACACTTTCAGGTCATGGACCTGGGGGGCCGCCGCGGGAGCGGACTGCCGGGCACGATGGACCCCTGGTCTGACCCGGCAGAGGCAACACTTATGTTCTTATGTTCTATGTTCTTATATGTGAGCCCACAGGGACAAAGTGACTTGCCCAGGGTCACAAGGCACAGCATGGGTTTGAACCCACAACCTCAGAGTGCTGAGGCTGTAGCTTTAATCACTATGTCACACTGATTCACCCACAACTTCAGGGTGCCGAGGCTATAGCTTTAACCACTATGTCACACTGATTCAAGACTAGGGGCAGTGTTTATCATCCAGGAGAGGGTGGACAAGTATTTGGTTTGGTTGAAGGTCTTTTCTGCATAATGGACTAAGAGTCTGAGATAACCTTCAGCTTTTTGGCTCTATGATACATACTCTGAAGGCGATTCCCTGGGCAAGAGCTCACATAAGACCCTTGTAGCATGCTCTGCTCTTTTGCATACTCAAGTTCCAGCAACTCGAGGTTAGCTTACTGCTTTCAGCAGCACTGAAGCAGCTGGCCTAATGGGATCCCATTAGACCTGCAAGACTGGGTGGTGGTGATGACTGATGCAAGTTTTGTGCACTGGAAGGCCAAGTCACACAGGGAAAAAGGTCAGAGATAGAGTCTTCACTGCTGAAGCCTCATCTGCTGGTAGAGTAGCATAACCTACTGATCTGAACTGATCCAGTAAATGAAAAGGAAATGTAAGTTTGTTCTACAAATCTGGGACTTTGTTTTTGATATAACACATTAAAAAAGGCTTCTAACCAGTGCTTCTCAAACCAGTCCTTGGGGCTCAACACAACCAGTCAAGTTTTCAGACTATCCATAATGAATATGCACGAGATAGATTTGTATATCAACACATTAGTGCATGCACCTCTTTCTCATATGTATTTATTATGGATAGCTTGAAAGGATGTCTGGCACAACGCCCCAAGGATGATTTGAGAAGCACTGTGCTAACCTTATACAGAATCTATTAGGGACCTTCTGCTGTTCTGATTTCTCCAGGGATGCTATGTAAGGATTTGAATGGCTGCTTTGAAGAAAAATATTCTCTTGGCTTGTAGCAAGCATTGAATCATGGGGAAAATAATTCAAAATAGGTTATATAACTGTGCCTTAATACAGTATATGCGCATACATTATTTCAACTTAGCATACATTCTTAAAAGATATTCCAAAATTTTAAAGGCACCATAAATGTATCAGGTTTCACAAGCAGAAAAAACTCACTCAAATGATGAGCAAATTAACTTTAAAGTAAAAATGAAAGCAGTTTTTACTAGGAATTTTTAATACCAACTATTAAAATTACACAAATTGGCTTTTTTTTTTTTTAGAAAGGCATTGTCTTTTTGCACCAATCTTATTACAGATTGCTACTGTAAACTATACAAAGAGATTATGTACTTACTCTGGTAAGCTCTTTCCCAGTAGATAGGCGAGACATTCTAGACCAGGGGTGCCCACACTTTTTGGGCTTGCGAGCTACTTTTAAAATGACCAAGTCAAAATGATCTACCAACAATAAAATTTTAAAAAAACACAAAGCACACTGTAGGCATAGAATTGTTAATTATCATTCCTATTCCGGGGTTTTTTCAAAGAGGTCAAAGCAGATGACTCTATGCACTGTCACCTCAGTAACAACCGTACAAAAATAGACAAATACCCACGTCCCTCCCTTTTTACTAAACCACAATAGCAGTTTTTAGCGCAGGGAGCTGCGCTGAATGCCCAGCGCTGCTCTCGACACTCATAGGCTCCCTGCGCTAAAACCTCTATTGTGGTTTAGTAAAAGGGGACCTTAGTGTAAAATATAGGCAGCAGATATAAATTCAGACACATTTTGATCACTAAATTTAAAATAAAATCATTTTTCCTACCTTGTCTGGTGATTTCATGAGTCTCTGGTTGCACTTCTTCTTCTGACTGTGCATCCAATCTTTCTTCCCTTCTTTTAGCCTGTATGCTTCCTCTCCTCCAGACCTCATTCCCTCCCCCAACTCTTCCTTCCTCTCTCCCTGCCCTTTCTTTCTCTCTGCCTCCCTTTCTTTTTTTTCCTGTTTTTCTTCTTTCCTTCTGTCTCCCTGCCTGCCCTTTTTCTTTCTTTCTCCCTGCTCTCCCCCAAGCCACTGCCACTGCCATTGGGGACCAGGACCAGGACCCAAACCGCCACCAATAACAAGCCCGAAAGCCGACGCCACTCCAAGCTCTCCCTGCTTCGGCCGACCAGCACTCCTCTCCCCGACGTCAATTCTGCCGTCGGGGAGAGGAAGGCTGATCGCCCAAGATCGCGATCGACCTATTGGGGGAAATGCTGCCGGGTCCTGCCTTCGCGGAAACAGAAAGTAAGCAGGACCCGGCAGCAAGAAGAGCAAATGCTTCATTACCTGTCTCCCGCCTTAGCCCGTAGCGAACGCTTGCTTCAGGGCTCTCAACATGTGCGCGCCGGCTTCCCTTCTCCCCCCCCCCCCCCCCGGACATAACTTCCGGTTTCGGAGGACGAGAAGGGAAGCCGGCACACACACGTTAGAGCCCAGAGCATAAGTTCGCTGCGGGCTGAAATCTCCAAGCCGGGTTTTTTTGTTTTTGTTTTTTTTAATGTTCAGCGGCGGCAACAGCAGCAGATATCAGCTAGGCGGACCGCCCAGCTAAAAGGCCCTAGGGAGAACATTGGAGAGGAAGGCTGATCGGCCCGGTAGATCAGGACGGCAACACGAGTCTATCACGGAGCCCGGGATGGGCTTCGCGATCAACTCACATTGCCTTCCTGAGCTACCGGTCGATCGCAATCGACGTATTGGGCACCCCTGTTCTAGACACTAGGGTTATTTCCCTATAGCCACATGCTGCTGCAGAAGAAATCCACTCCTGATTTTTCACTCTACCTCTGTTGTACTTCACTGGGCTCTCTAGCTCCACCTTCAGTTAATACCCAAGCATGTAGAGCCACCCAATACACGTGAAGTAGAGGCACCTGTAACAGGCTTAAACAAATTGTTCTACTCAAAATTAGACAGGGAACCGTTAATCGCTAACACTGACTTCAAAGGAGCTCAGAAACTACTCCCTCGTAAATTAAAATATATATACAAATTCTTCCCAGCCCACAATGGCTGACAGGCATCCAAGAGTCAAATTGGAGAAGCATAAAACAGATTGAAACAGTAGACAGGCACAGGAAGGACTGGTCGTCCAGACCATAGTCTAGAGCCAGTCTAGAACATTCCACCTATCTACTGGAAAAGAGCTTACCAGGGTTAAATACATAATCTCTTTTTTCAGTGCAATAGGTGAGACATTCTAGATAGTAGGGACATACAAAAGCAGTCCCTCCAAAAAACTAGGGTGGGCTTGCTGCATCAACCCTTAAGACCAAGGATTCAAAGGCAGAGTCCTGTCTTGCCGCCATGTCCACTTTGTAGAACTTGGCAAACATGTGAAGAGAACACGTCACCGCTCTGCAAATCTCCTCAGGAGAGACAGATCTAGCTTCGGCTCACGAAGAAGCCACATTCCTGGTAGAATGCACCTTGACGGAAACAGGAGTCTGCTTCCGTGAAAGAATGTAGGTTGATGAAATGGCCCTACGGTTCCATCTAGAAATCATGGCCTTGGAAGTGGGAGCGCCCCGCTTAACTGAATGAGTCAGCGCAAACAGATGGTCAGAGACGAAACTTGTGGGTGACCTCCTGAGAACGCAGAAGAACTCTGCGCACATCCAGTTTCTTCAACAGGCGGTCCTGTATCTTGGAACCTGTCAGTTGAAAGGCAGGCAAACACACTTCCTGATTAACAAGGAAAACCAAAACTACCTTCGGTAGGAAGGAAAGAACCGTCCAAAGGGAAAACCCCTGCCTTCGAAATACGGAGTAAAGGGACCCTACAAGACAAAGCCTGCAATATCGACACACGATGTGCCAAAGTAATGGCAACCAGAAAAATGGTCTTGAGCATCAAATCCAAGAGGAAAAGATCTCAAAGAGGCTGAAAGAGGCTCAAAAGGAGCCTTGAAAAGGTTAGACCACACCAAGTTAAGATCCCAGGAAGGGAAAGGATGCTTAATCAACGGTCGGACACGAATAGCCCCCTTCAAGAATCCAGCGACATCAGAAACGAGACACCAAGGTAAAACGATCTAAAACAGGATCTAAAACAGGAAAGCTGGACCACTTGGACCCTAGCAGAAGCCACAGTAAGGCCTTTATCCAACCCAGCCTGAAGAAAGGCGAGAATTAGCGAAATTGGAATTGGATCCACCTGGTCTTAGGCACACCAATGGTGGAAGACCTACCACACCTTTGCATAAGCAGACACCGTTGATGACTTCTTAGACTTCAGAAGAGTATTAACAACCAGGGCAGAATATCCTTTATGCTCCAAAACTGCGCGCTCAATAGCCATGCCGTAAGAGAAAAGTGACCTGGATCTTTAATGGAAAGCAGACCCTGTGAGAGAAAGCCTGGAGAGACAATCAGCCGAAGGCTGCAACCTTTGCGCAGACGCATCAAATCTGCATACCAGGGTTTGTGAGGCCAATCTGGAGATACCAGAATGATACAGCCTGGATGATCTGTGAACCTCCAAATGACCCGGCTGATCATCAGCTAAGAAGGAAAAACATACAAGAGAATCTCCTGAGGCCATGGCTGCACCATAGTTTCGAGTCCCACGCAACTAGGCTTGGATCGTTGACAAGTGATCTGCTTTCTTGGTTCTTGCCGTGGCCATAAGATTGAAGCGAGGGTGTCCCCAGTGCCCCATTATCGCTTGGAACACCTCTAGGGACAGAATTCACTCGTCCAAATCTAGAGTATGTCTGCTGAGGAAATCAGCCTGAATGTTGTCTACTCCAACCACATGAGCTGCCGACAGTGCTAGGAGATGACGCTCCGCCCAAAGAAAAAGAAGGTGGGCTTCCTGAGCCAGAGGAATGCTCTTGGACCCTCCTTGGCGACTGACTTAGGCTACTGCCATCGCATTGCCAGAGAAGATCCTGACCGCTTGGCCCTCCAAAGTCTTCTGCAATCTCATCAGAACTAGCCAAATGGCTCTGAGCTCTAACTGGTTGAGGGATCACTTTCGCTGAGAGGGTATCTAACTCCCCTGAACAGGAGAGCAATTGCAATGGACTCCCCAGCCTAGAAGGCTCACATCTGACAGCACCACAATCTAGAAGGTAATGTGTAGCAGTATACTCCAGCGGAGCAATTGCGGGGGAAGCTACTAGTCCATGCTTGCTCGGCCTCAACAGTCTAAGGTAGATAGGCTTGCAAAGCATCCCTGTGCCAAGTCCCGTGAGAAAGCAAAGCATGCAGAAGAGGACGCCTGTGTACCCTCACTCAAGGAACCACATCTAGTGGGGGCAACCATGAATCCCAGAAACTGAAGATAAATCCATGCTGACGTAGTCAGCCGCTCTAAGAAGGAGAGAAACCTGGGCATACAGGTTCTACCAACGGGCTACTGGTAGATAGAAGCGGCCCGCAGCCAAGTCAAAAAGAATTCCCAGGTATTCCAGAGACTGCGTAATCATCAGATGGCTTTTTTTTTTTTTTTTAATTTGCTGCATGTAACTCGCTATGACAACCATCACCTTGGTGCAGGGTCATGGGTGCTGTCACCAGCCCAAAAGGCAGAGCTGAGAATTGGTAATGCTATTCAAGAACATGAAACCACAAAAAGTTGCAATGGGACAGAATAATGTAAATGTGCAAATATGCTTCCATGAGAACCAGAGATGCAAGAAATTCCCCTTGGGCCACTACTGCAATGACTGCCTCCATTTGAAAGTGTGGAACTTTGAGAGCCATATTCACAAGTTGAAGATCTGAGCCTTTCTGGGCATGAGAAAGTATGTAGAGTATCTATCTGCCTGAGCACAAGAGTTTGGGTGACCCTGGCTCTAGAGCTTGAATATCCTGCCAGCACTGAACCTTGAGTGCTGTTATTGGGCAACTTGTAAGAGAGTCCATGAACCAATCTAGCAGAGGCTGGACAAATTCCAGCTTGTAGCCCGACCAAAGAAAATCCAAGACTCACTTGTCAGACGTAATGTGCATCTAGGTGGAAAAACAGACTTGGAGTTGGCCCCCTATCTGGAGAGGAGCATCCCTCACCCTGGCGCCATTCTGCCTCTTCAGCAGAGGGCACAGAACTGGAGGAAAGCAGGGAACGCCTGTAGCCATTATAGCATCATCAGTAGCCCTGTGAAGAAATCTGCAATGTGGCACTTGCATACAGTCAGGATCATTGTGAGCCACGAAATTAGAATGACCAGAACCCCAGAAGGGTCCGAGTCTGCTATCAGGCAGAACCTTGGGGCAACGGTCCATTCTAGAATCCATGAGGTCGTCCAGACTATAGCCAAAGAATAACTGCTCCTGCAAAACTAGTCCAGCCAAAGTAGCCTTAGAATTGGAATCACCAGTCCCCTGTCTGAATCAAAGCATTCTGCGGGCAGAGATACAGTACGCCGACACCTTTACCAAACCCACATAAAGGTCACACAATGCCTCTGCCATATAGCTAAAAAGTTGGAGGAGGAACCACTGCTTCACTCTCCAGGGGGGTGCATTTGAGAGAAACGGGCGAGTACAACAAAAGACATCGCCTAAGCAACTTTAATGCCTAAAGCAGCTGCATCAAAGAGTTTCCTGAGGACCACATTCACACGGTGGTCCTGCATATCCTCTAACACTAAACCACCCATACTGGGCGAGAGCAGTGCGTTTAGCCACCTGCATCACCAAAGAAATCACCTGGACTGATCCAAAAGTTGCCGACACTTCTGTGCCAGAGGATACCAGCGTGACATAGCTCTAGCAATTTTCAGAGACTCTGGAGAGTCAAACTGCTCCAAGACCAGAATACACATATCAGGGTGCCAGGGGAAGATAGCATACTGCAAGCTCACACCACAAAGCCAGGAGGAAGAAGTGGATGGAGCCGAACACCTGCAAAGACGCAGAAATAAGGTTCGGCAAAGCCTCAGACTCAAATAAAACAGGATCGTGAGAGCATTCCCAGGCTCCAAAAACCCCAGATCCGGTACACAGTTCCTGATCTCCCACCCCTGAAAGTGCTGCACCTGCAAATAAGGGGTGAGCAAGCAAGTCATCTGCATCAGGATCCCCCATACTAAGGTCAGGCAGGTGAAGCGAGGACGTGTCCAAAGGAGCAACGCCACTGAGAGATACTGTGGAGGCGGATTGGAACTGCGCAGGGGAAGAACAATGGTTTTGAGATTCAGATCACAAAATTTTCAAAAGTCAGAAATAAGTGTCTGGCTCCTAAGGCATAGAGGCAACCCTTAGGTAACTAAAATTTGCGTTTCTTAGACTGTGAAGGATCCATAACCTGGCGGGAGGAATTACCAGTCATGCTGCCCCGAAAGTCACACAGGCCTCCCCGCCTGGCTAAATGAGCATTTAGTCACCTGCTTCTTCAGGGGAGAGGCTAAGCTGGACACTGCGGCATGTCACTAAATAATATTCTAAACGTGGTAAATTTGCGTAATTCTGGCAAGAATCCACATGAGAGCCAAGGACTCCATCCCAGCAAGTTTCTAGGCAAAAATTACAGTTTTGAAGAAGCAGGGAGCTTTAGAAGAAAAAAAAAAAAAAATCAAAATAGCTAAAAATCCAAGAAGGCCACTGCGGAGAAATACGCATCAAAATAGAGATATTTTTCACACTTCCTAAACTATAAAAACTGTGATTTTAGGATTTTTCAGGAGGGGGAACACAGGGAACATCCAGAAACCCTAAAAACCCCACTTTCAAACCTCCCCCGATGCCTCTCGCAGGCTGTCAGCCTTTGTACTCACTGTGACCTGAGAGAAGCTGTGTTGCAACCTGCTTTCAGCTCTCTTACAAATGCTGGGAATGGCTCTGGAAAGCTGATCTTCAGGCTGCCAGTCAGACTCTTATGTCTTATGGACCACTGAATGCACACAGGGACAAGCGGAGGTACAACAATGCAGCCGGCACCCTGCGAGACCCTGTTGAGCCTCCTAGGTACCCAGTGGGATCGGTCTGTCAGCTACAAACCCAAGTCTGTGAATTCTCAAGCAGGCAAAGCTTCAAATTCGCTCCAAGAACTAAATTACCCGAAAAGGGTATGAAATTACATCAAATTAAAATAATAAAATAGGGAGAGCAGAACAAATACTTCAGCAGGCATGCGTGCAGAAGAACTGAAAGTGGAGTTAGAGAGCCCAGTGAACTATAACTGAGGCAGAGTGAAAAATCTGGAGTGGATTCCTTCTGCAGCAGCATGTGGCTTTAGGGAAATAATCCTAATGTCCAGAACAGGGGTAGGCAATTTTGGTCCTCAAGAGCCACAAGCAGGTCAAGTTGTCAGGATATCCACAATAAATATGCATGAGATAGATTTGCATCTCAAGGAGGCAATGCAAATCCATCTCATATATATATTCATTGTGGATATCCTGAAAACCTGACCTGCCTGTGGCCCTCGAGGACCAGAATTGCCTACCCCTGGTCTAGAATGTCTCACCTATTGCGCTGGAATATATATTACTAATTTGTTCCTACAATAAAGACATAACATTAATTTTAGTCTTTTTTTAAAGCTAGACTGATAAAACGTACAATAAGAGTTTACTTACTGGTGTTCTCAATACCTACCTTGTTTCTCATTGTAGATAATGTTCTTACATAAAAGGTCATTATGGCAAAGTACTACTGGAGATCCCAGATTTGAAAATTTGCCCTTCATCCAGGCCATCTCCTCCTGAAGCACTTGAAAACTTGGAACTTCATTTAAAAACCTATATTTAAAAATGCATTAAGAAGTAAATTAGGAGCAGCTTAACACCTTGCTTCAACTTTTTATTTTCATATACATTAAAAAAACACTGACTCATTAAACCAGCACTCTGTCTCCAACCATGATCAATCCAGGTCTCAAGTAACCTGTACATAAAAAAATAAAAATAAATAATAATCCCAAAATGTCTCGGTTCATATCATGGGCTAAACAATGACTCTCCTTGACTCTCCTAAGTCTAACTGGCTAAATTTTCATGACCTGACCACATCTTCCAGCAACAGATTCTATAGCTTTAAACTGTATACTGCATACTATTAATGTATGAAGTTAACAGGTTCATATATTACCATTCTGCCTCACTTATGATTTTTATAAACTTCTCTTGTGTATGTTCTTATTTGAATTTAGCTTGTGCTTTTGCGTCAGAAGTAGCTCAAGCCTCCTGTTTTCAGAAAACTTACAATGGAAGATTAGGTTCTTACCTTTGGTAATCTTTCTGTTAATTACCTTTGGTAATCTTCTTTCTGTTAATCCACGGAGTCTGTAAAGTATGTGTTCTATCTTTACCTGCGAACCGGGTCTTGCAGAAAGCCTCACATATTGCTTTCTGCTCCTCCTACTTAGCAGAGAAACACAGAGAACCCTACAAATTGAGTCCAAAAGCAATTGAACATCACTGGAACAAAGCATACACATCTGGGGGGGGGGGGGGACACCGAGAACTTCCCCGCAACATAACTGTTCTGCTCTGCAACATACAAGAGAACAATCAACAGGAAACAGGCATGAACATTGCAACAACATGAACTACTAACCTGCTGTGTGCAACCAGCACAAACTCGAACTTAGCCAGCAGCTAGATATGTACTCATTTATATAGAATCGTTCTTCGCAGGGCCCATCTGCTGGTTGGAAAACACTTCTGTCTGAAGAGAAATATCTAAGGTAGAAAATGCAGGTGACACAGAAAGAATCAGAGTAAACAGAGGGTGGGCCTTATAGACTCTTCCATGGATTAACAGAAAGAAGATTACCAAAAGGTAAGAACCTAATCTTCCATTCTATAAAGTAGGTGACGTACCAAATAGCAGGACAGAACTGCCTGCCCGCAAAACCAAGGTCCCAAAGTGGCATCAGACTAGGCTGCCACATCCACTCTTTAGAACCTCGTGAAGGAATGAAGGGAATACCAAGTAGCCGCTCTACAAATCTCAGTCAGATGAACTGCTCGAGATGCTGCTCATGAAGCCACGACACCCCTGGTCGATTGAGCTTTGAGAGAAACCGGCAGCTGCTTACCACAGGGGATGTTAAGTCAACAAAATGACCATGCGGTTCCATCTGGCAATAGAGGCCTTGGACGCCAGTCTACCCCACTTGGATTGACAAGTTAGGACAAACAGATGATGAGAAAGACAGAATTCATTATTCCTTTCCAATAGTGGAGTAAGACTCTTCGCACATCCAGTTTCCGTAAGATCCTATCCTTCTGCTCTGATCCCTTGGGATAAAAAGCAGGTAGATGAACTTCCTGGTCCGACATGGAAATCCAAAACTACTTTTGGAAGAAAGAAAGGAGCTGTACATAGGGAAACCCTTGTCTCCCTGATCCAGAGAAAGGGCACTCTACAAAAAACAGCCTGCAGTTCAGAAATACATCTTGCAGGAACAAATCACCATGAGAAATGATGTCTAAACCGTAAGATCTAGAAGACATGTATCCTTAAGCAGTTAAAAAGGAGCTTCAGCAAGTCTCTTCAGCACAACAATCAGATTTCACATAGGAAAAGGCTGTCACAGGGGTGGTCGCAAGCAAAGCACCCCCCCCCCTGAGAAATCTGGTTACATCCAGGTGAGCCGTAAGGGAACTGGAACCGCTGTGTGCTCTAAAATAGGAAAGGCCTGCCACCCTATATCTTGAGGGATGCTGCCGTCAAGCCTTTTTCTAGACCAGCCTGCAAGAAAGCTAAGACCATCAAAATGGGAGCACACAAAGGCTCCACCTGATCTCTGGCACACCACTGCAGGAAAGCCTTCCAAGTCTTGGTGTAAGCCACCCTAGTAGAGGGCTTCTTGAACCTTAAGAGTGGTAATGACTACATCATTGCAGCCCCATTGAATCAAGGCCTTGCGCTCAAGAACCATGCTGCAAGACCAAAGCACTGGTGGTTGTCCACAGGAACCAGTCCCTGACAAAGGTTACAATAAAGAGGGAGCCCAAATTTCTTGTCCCACTGAATGCGAATGAGATCCACATACCACAGATAGCAAGGCTAGCTTGGGGTCACCAGAATAACAAGACCTAGATGTGTCGTGATACTGCATATGACTCGACCCACCAAGGGCCAAAGTGGGAAACGTAAAGGAGTTCCTGAGTCATCCATGGCTGAACCAACGCATCTAGAACTATGCTTCCTGGCCCTGCTCTTCAACTGAAGAATCACCTGACTTTTGAGTTCTTGGCTGAAGTCATCAAGTCCAACTTTGGGCTGACTCAATAAGAACATAAGAATTGCCGCTGCTGGGTCAGACCAGTGGTCCATCTTGCCCAGCAGTCCATTCCCGCGGCGGTCCCTAGGTCAAAGACCAGTGCCCTGAGACCAGACATACCTGCATACATTCCGATTCAGAAGGAACTTATCTATCTTTGTCTTGAATCCTTGGAGGGTGTTTTCCCCTATAACAGCCCCTAGAAGAACGTTCCAGTTTTCCACCACTCTCTGGGTGAAGAAGAACTTCTTTACGTTTGTATGGAATCTATCCCCTTTTAACTTTAGAGAGTGCCCTCTCGTTCTCCCTACCTTGGAGAGGGTGAACAACCTGTCTTTATCTACTAAGTCTATTCCCTTCAGTACCTTGAACGTTTAGATCATTTCCCCCCTCAGTCTCCTTTTTTCAAGGGAGAAGAGGCCTTCTCTAATCTCTCGCTGCAAGGCAACTCCTCCAGCTCCTTAACCATTTTAGTAGCTCTTCTCTGGACCCTTTTGAGTAGAACCGTGTCCTTCTTCATGTATGGCGGCCAGTGCTGGACGCAGTATTCCAGGTGAGGGTGTACCATGACCCTGTACAGCGGCATGATAACATTCTCCGATCTATCCGTAATCCCCTTCTTAATCATTCCTAGCATCCTATTCACCCTTTTCGCTGCCACCGAACATTGCACGGATGGCTTCGTCGACCTGTCGACCAGCACTCCCAAGTCTCTTTCCTGGGGAGTCTCTCCAAGTACCACCACGGACATCCTATATTAGTGTATAAGATTGTTACCGACATGCATCACCTTACACTTATCCACGTTGAACCTCATTTGCCATGTCGTGGCCCATTTCTCAAGTGTGTTTATATCACATTGCAGACCTTCGCAATCCTCCTGCGTCTCCACTACTCTGAATAACTTAGTATAGTCTGCAAATTTAATCACCTCACTCATCGTACCAATTTCCAGATCATTTATAAATATGTTGAAGAACACTGGGCCAAGCACTGAACCCTGCGGCACTCCACTGGTAACACTTTTCTAGTCCGAGTATTGTACATTTACCCCCTGCCAGTTTTTAATCCACGCAAGTATTTCACCCTCGATTCCAAGGCTCATAATTTTTCAAAGTAGTCGTTCATGCGGAACCTTGTTGAACGCCTTCTGAAAATCCAGATATACAATGTCGACCGGGCCTTTATCTGCCTGTTTACTCCCTCGAAGTGCAGCAAGTTCATCAAGTAAGATCTTCCTTTGCTGAAGCCGTGCTGGCTGGTCCTCATCAGATTGTGTCCGTCAAGGTGCTCAATAATGCGGTCCTTTATCAGCACCTCTACTATCTTTCCTGGTACCGAGGTCAGACTCACCGTCTGTAGTTTCCCGGATCACCCCTTGAACCTTTCTTGAAGATCGGCGTAACATTCACCACCTTCCAGTCTTCCGGAATCCTTCCCAATTTGATTGACAGATTGGCTATTAGTTGAAGAAGTTCAGCTATAGCCCCTTTCAATTCCTTGATTACCCTCGGATGGATGCCATCCAGTCCCAGGAATTTATCATTTTCAAGCCTATCAATCTGCTTGCATACTTCTAGACTGACCATCAACCCAGTCAGTTTCCCGTCTTCATTTCCCGCGTATAGCCTGTCGGCTTCCGGTATGTTGTGTATATCCTCTTTGGTAAACACAGACGCAAAAAATGTGTTCAATTTGTCGGCGATGGCTTTGTCCTCCTTGAGCACTCCCTTTATTCTATGGTCATCCAAGACCAAGAGCCCCACCACTTCCTTTGCAGGTCGTTTCCCCTTAATATATCGAAAGAATGGCTTGAAGTTTTTCGTCTCCTTGGCTATTTTTTCTTTGTAGTCTTTTGGCCCCTATTACTGCCTTATGGCACCTGCTTTGATGCTGTTTGTGCTTTTTCCAATTTTCATCCATTTTTGACCTTTTCCATTCCTTAAACAAATGTCTTCTTGTCTCTGATCGCTTCTTTCACCATTACAGTGAGCCACGTCAGTTCCTTGTTCTTTTTCCTCTTGGATCCCTTGCCGATATGTGGTATATATAGATTTTGTGCCTCGATGACTGTGTCCTTAAAAAGGGACCATGCTTGTTCTAGTGTCTTTACAGTGCTTATCCTCTTCTTAATCTTCTTCCCCACCATGAGTCTCATCCCTTCGTAATTCCCTTTTCGGAAGTTCAGCACCATGCCCGTCATTCTGGATCGATGTTTCACCCTTGTGTCCAGGTCGAAGTGGATCATATTGTGATCACTGGTTCCCAGTGTCCCCTCTACTTCTACACCTTGTGCCGGTCCTCGTAGTCCATTTAGAATTAAGTCCAGAATTGTGTTTCCTCTCGTATTCTCCTTAACAAGTTGTTCCAGGAAGCAATCGCCTACAGCATCCAGGAACTTGGTCTCCCTATCACTGCCGAAGGTGCCTAGGTTCCAGTCTATCCCCAGATAATTGAAGTCACCCATGATAACTGTGTTGCCTCCCTTGCAGTTGCGTTTAATCTCGTCCGTCATTTCTCCAGACTGCCCTGCACAATGAGACAAAATGCCCTCTGCGAGAGAGATCACTCTCCTGGGTCTAGAGCTTGGTGGCTGAGGAAGTCTATTTGCACATTTTCCACTTCAGCCATGCGAGTTGTGGAGAGAGATAGACGGTGCACCTCCACCCACTGGAATAGCATCCATGCTTCAAGACTCAAGTGAGTACTTCTGGTGCACACAAACACACACCTGTTGATTCATATATGCCACTGTACCACTTTCCCTTCCAGGGTGCTCTGGAGAGCTCTCAATCCCAGCTAGATTGCTCAAAGCTCTAGACGGTTGATCAACCAAGCCTTCTGATGAGCAGTCCACTGGCCCTGGATGGAGGAGTCTCCACAATGAAAACCCCAGCCAGAAAGACTGATATCGGTCATGAGAGTAATCCAGTATGTAATGTGAAGGGGCATGCCCTTCTAGGGCATCTCCCTGAATCCACCAGCAGAAGCTGCTCCACATAGGTTCCATCCATGGGAGTGGCATCTGAAGGGGATGACACTGAGGGGACCAGCGAGACAGAAGGGACTCCTGTAGAGGCCCACAGCACAACCTCCAGGGAGCCCCCATGGACCCCAATAGTATTACTACTTATTTTACTACTACTACTACTACTACTATTTATCACTTATATGATGCTGAATGGCATATGCAGCACTGTATATTTTTTAACATTTAATAGACAGTTCCCTCTCAGAAGAGCTTACAATCTAACTTGGACAGACAGACAAATACAGTTAAAGATGCAGAACCCAAGGGGAGTTAGGAGCTGAAGGCAGTCTCAAAGAGGTGGGTTTTTAACTGGGTCTTGAACACTGCCAGACACAGAGCGCACTGTAGGAATTCAGGCAGCTTGTTCCAAAAATACAGAACAGCAAACTAGAAGGGACGGAGTCGAGTTGGCAGACAGGGCAGGATTAAAGCACAGGCAAACCAGACATGTGCCTAGGGACCAGATGTTTATGAGGGGTCCTTTGAGATGTGCTTATTCGAAAGCTCCCAAGGTATATTTTTGCCCTGGTATGTCAGCTGCTGGCTGAAAGAAGAGTTGCAGGTGAGAAAGCAGAGCAACCTTTGCCCATAGAGGTCCGTCTAGTCTCCCCTCTTTGTTTTAATGCCCTCTGGTCAGCAGGAGAAATCAGAGAGTAGTACTTCTTACTTACTTGCATCCTATGCTGGTTGTCTTCTGAAGTCCGAAACAAGAGGCGCCCCTGTCTATTGAAGATTTAAAATATATTTATATTTCAAAGGGGGCCCAACATGCTTGTTTGCCTAGGGTCCCCTAGTGGGTTAATCCTTTGTTGTTGGCAGAGGAAGAGAAGGGCACAGATGGGAGGTACTTATCAGCTGAGCAGAGCTTGCGGGGGGACAGACATAGGGGGAAATAAGTGAAGAGAGATTGTGAGGGGCAGCTGAGTGCATTTACAGAGGATGAGAGTGTTATCCACAGAGACAGAGAATGGGAGAAGTGAGGAGGCAGGTTTAGGTGAGAAGATGAGCAGCAAGTTTCAAGTTTATTAGGATTTTATATACCGCCTATCAAGGTTATCTAAGCGGTTTTTACAATCAGGTACTCAAGCATTATCCCTATCTGTCCCGGTGGGCTCACAATCTATCTAACGTACCTGGGGCTATGGAGGAGCTTCTCTTCCTTCACCAGTGGAGTACAGTGCCCTCTTCAGTTCAAACCAACCAATCTCTACTGTAACAGAAGAGAGAAGGAGGGGCACGGGGAACTTCCCCAGAGTTATTGTACATTTCTGTTCTGCTCTATAACTAATGAAAAGGAACAACTAGTATGAACTTGCAACATAGATCCATAAACCAACCTGCTGTGTGCAACTAGCACTAACACATAAGAAGCTCCAAAGCTCAACAAACTCAGTACTTTATTAGTAATTTATTCATATGTGCTCATCCAAATGACAGGCGAAGAACTCCAGTTCCAGACCATAGGCAGAAAACCAGCAAATTGCAGAAAGAAGATTATTTAGGTAAGAACCTAATCTTCAATCTGTTACACAATTACAGGGGTCTGTATGTTAGGTGACGTACCAAAGCAGTGTCAGACATCTAGGGTGGAACAAATGAGCCTACCCGCAAAACTGAGAATTCATAAGCTGCCATGTCCACTCTGTAGAACCTTGTAAAGGTATGGAGAGTAGATCTGCAGATCTATTCTATAGATATGCAGATCTTTTCAGGTGGAAGTGCCCGGGACTCTGCCCATGAAGACGCCATACCTAGTCGAATGAGCTTTGAAAGAAATAGGTGGCTGTTTACACAGCCAATATATGTTGACAAAATTGCCAGACAAATCCATCTGGCAATAAAAGCCTTGGATGCTGGTTTGCCTCATCTTGACTGACTGGTTAGAACAAAAAGATGGTCAAAAAGCCAAGAATCATTGGTCCTTTCAGGTAGTGGAGTAAAACTCTTTGTACTCTTTGGGAGTGTGTGGTGCAGTGGTTAAAGCTACAGCCTCAGCACCCTGGGGTTGTGGGTTCAACTCACGCAGCTCGTTGTGACCCTGGGCAAGTCACTTAATCCCATTACCCCAGCTACATTAGATAGATTGTGAGCTTGTCAGGACAGACAGGGAAAAATACTTGAGTACTGAATAAATTCATGTAAACTATTCTGAGCTCCTGATTGGTAAGGCCCGACTTTAGTGCAGGAAGAGGCAGTCGGAGCATACAGCGAGTGATTTCCTTCACTCACCGGTGCTCCAGCTGCTCTCTCCTGCCTCTCCAGCTGTCTTCTGGTCGGCAATCGCGGTTGGAAAATACCGCGAACCGCTGACCACGAGTGACCGAGGGAACACTGTACCTGTCCTGAACATCCTTCAGGACCACTCCTCCGTCAGGAGGGAGGGAAGTATGTTTGGTGACCTGAGCCACTGCTGAATCCATATTTGGAGAAGCAATGCGCTTGGTAAAACCGCCCACCATGGGACAAAGCTGTGCCATGGCCCGAGCACATTTCAGGGGACCCTCCAAGTTATCCCAAATCTCCGACAGGACAGGAGGCAGTTAGTAACCTCTAATCACTCATGAGATAACATTCCTCCTGGACCAGCTGATCTGGCTGCAGTGTCCATTCCTTTAGAGATTCTGTGATGAGGTCCTCCAGACGAGCAGGTTTGAAGAACCTGTTTGCTGTGGTATTGTCAACCAGGTCCTGGGACCCACACAGAGCCTGTTCGCGGAGCTCTGTCAAACATTCCACATCAGTGGCTGCAGCCGAACCTCCCTGCAAAAGCAGAGGGATCGAGAGTGCCCGAAACACTGGCGGATATCGCCGTTTTACGCTCCAGGATTCCTACCGGGGAACCAAGTGAAAGACTCTGGCCGAGCGGCGGCGACATCCCCACGGAAGGCCCAGATGTCAGTGGGATGACCACAGGCATGGACTTCTTGACCAAGTATGCCTGAGAGAGCCTATGCACAAATTCTGGGGGGAAAAGGTCTCCTGTGGCGAGAGCCCTTGCGTTTCACTGAAATGCTGCCAGTGCTCTCCCGAGAGCCCCCAGGCGCAATTTTCGTGGAAATTGGGGCACAAGGCGGGTCTCCCCTGAGGAGAAAGGTACTGCATCCATGCAAATGTTGTCCCCCCCCTCGCAGCTGCAGCACACGTGGAACACGGCTGCGCCTCCAACAGCCATCCGCCGCTGTAAAGCTGGATTTCAAGTCTTCTGACTGCCCCACCAGCCTTACCACCACTGCCGGTGACCTCCGCCACCCTAGGATACATCGCACAACCACCTTGCGAAGGCACATAGTCTGGCTCCGAACCCAGTTGTGCCTCCACGGAACCGCTCAACCTGTGCTACATCCACTAGCGGACGAACTTGGGGTGAGCTAGCACCCAATCCCAGAGCCCCGATCTGTCCTGCAGGCAGTCCAGGATGTTTACTGCCTCGCAGGGAACCCCCCCAGAAGCAAATGTTCTACAACCATCTGCGATCTCCCGCTGCAAGGATGGCCCCGCAGGGAACGTACACAGCACGAGGGAAAACCACAAATGAAATACCTAAAACACGAGCAGAAGAGATCAGCTCCTACATGCTAGGAATGTAGAAAGCAAAACTGGTGTCCAAGGGGCATGCTCCAGGATATGCTAGCAGAGGAAGGAATTAAGACTTCAATCATCTGAAGCTTTCTAAAGTGCCTGGTGGCTAAGGACGCAAAAAACCCACTGCTCCCGATATAAAGAACAGTTCATTACTATAAAAAGAAAAAACAACACACATTACCTGCTATTCACTTCCTGATCCTCAAACTCTGTAGGAACAAGAGAGAAATACTTCCCCATTTTGAACCACAGATTAGATTTTGGGATCCAGCCATTGTGTGCATGAATTGCATGGATTTTGGCAAGCTGCCTTGCAATAAGCCTGTAAAATAGAAATGAACAGTAATAAAATTATTTTTCTTACCACATATTTTACTAATTCGTCCATAGTACAGGTACATAAGTTAGAATTTTTACATGTAAATGTTTAATTGTGTTACATAAGTAGTATCAAATATTGCAGAACTACTAGTAATTCCATTAATATTGGCTTTATTTTCATTCATAATGGCGTTTATTTTTTTAATGCAACTTCAAATGTAAGAACATAAGAACATACTTAGTAGACCAGTCATCTAGCTCAGTATCCTGTTTCCACAGTGGCCAATCCAGGTCACAAAACCAGACAAACCCAAATACAGTAAAACCTTGGTTTGCAAGAATAATTCATTCCAGAAGCATGCTTATAATCCAAAGCACTCGTATATCAAAGCAAATTTCCCCATAGGAAATAATGAAAACTCAGACACAACCCCAAAACTTTAATACAAAATACTGTGCATACTTGTATTGCAAGACCTCACTCATTTAGAACAATCACTATACTCCCGCGTCAGAGAGAGAAGAACCATTGGCTCAGTTGTGATGATTTGACACATGTATACTGTATGTACTCATATTGCAAGACTTTGCTTGTTTAGAACAGTCACTACACTCCCGCAGAGCCAGGGAGAGAAGAACCATTGGCTCAGTTGAGATGTGTGTATACTGTATGTACTTGTATTGCAAGACCTTGCTTGTATCTCAAGTTAAAATTTTTTTTTTTATAAATCTTTATTCATTTTTAATTCTTACATCAAGTGAATTATAAATAATAAAACAATTTTCACAAATCACTTGTAATTACAATCATATAAGAACATAAGCAATGCCTCCACTGGGTCAGACCCGAGATCCATCGTGCCCAGCAGTCCGCTCACGCGGCGGCCCAACAGGTCCAGTACCTGCGCAGTAGCCCCTTATCTATACCCCTCTATCCCTTTCTTCAGCAGGAAATTGTCCAATCCTTTCTTTAACTCCAGTACCGTACTCTGTCCTATTACGTCCTCTGGAAGTGCATTCCAGGTGTCCACCACACGCTGGGTAAAGAAAAACTTCCTAGCATTTGTTTTGAATCTATCCCCTTCCAATTTTTCCGAATGCCCTCTTGTTCTTATGTTTTGAAAGTTTGAAGAATCTATCCCTCTCTACTTTCTCTATGCCCTTCATGATCTTGTAGGTTTCTATCATGTCTCCTCTGAGTCTCCGCTTTTCCAGGGAGAAGAGCCCCAGCCTCTCCAATCTTTCAGTATATGAAAGGTTTTCCATGCCCTTAATCATTCGTGTCGCTCTCCTCTGGACCCTCTCAAGTATTGCCATATCCTTCTTAAGGTACGGTGACCAATACTGAACACAGTACTCCAGGTGCGGGCGCACCATTGCCCGATACAACAGCAGGATGACTTCTTTTGTTCTGGTCGTAATACCCTTCTTAATAATACCCAACATTCTGTTTGCCTTTTTCGCGGCTGCTGCGCATTGTGCCGTTGACTTCATTGTTGTATCCACCAGTACACCCAAATCTCTTTCAAGGTTACTTCCCTCTAATACTAATCCCCCCATTTGGTAGCTGAACATCGGGTTCTTTCTCCCTATATGCATGACCTTGCATTTCCCTACATTGAAGTTCATCTGCCATTTATTCGCCCACTCCTCCAGTTTGTTTAGGTCCCTTTGTAGGTCTTCACACTCTTCCGTAGTTCTAACCCTTCTACAGAGTTTAGTGTCATCCGCAAATTTTATAACTTCACATTTCGTCCCCGTTTCCAGGTCATTAATAAATACATTGAACAGCAGTGGTCCGAGTACAGACCCCTGCGGAACTCCGCTCGTGACCTTCCTCCAGCCCGAGTAGTGACCCTTCACTCCAACCTTCTGTCTTCTGCCTGCCAACCAGTGTTTGACCCATCTGTGTACGTCCCCTTCCACCCCGTGGTTCCACAGCTTCCTAAGTAGCCGCTCATGGGGTACCTTGTCAAAGGCATTTTGGAAGTCAATGATGTCTACGGGTTCCCCTTTGTCCAACTGGCTGTTCACCCCCTCAAATAAGTGCAGTAAGCTTGTTTGGCACGATCTTCCCTTGCAGAAGCCATGTTGGCTCACTTTCATCAGCCCATTTTTTTCGATTTGCTCACAGATGCTGTCCTTTATCAGTGCTTCTACCATCTTGCCTGGAACCGATGTCAAACTTACCGGCCTATAGTTTCCCGGGTCTCCTCTTGACCCCTTTTTAAAGATAGGTGTAACATTTGCTATCTTGCAGTCCTCTGGGATCTCTCCAGTTTTCAAGGATAGGTTGAAAACTCGTTGGAGTATTCCCGCTATCTCATTTCTTAGTTCTTTTAGTACCCTAGGGTGGATTCCGTCTGGGCCTGGTGATTTGTCGCTTTTCAATCTATCTATCTGTTGGAGGACATCCTCATGGCTTACCTCTATTGTTGACAGTTTTTCTTCTTGACCACCATGGAAGATCACGTCGGGTTCTGGTACACTGGATGTGTCCTCGCTTGTGAAGACTGACGAGAAGAATTTGTTTAACCTGTCTGCTACCTCTTTTTGCTCCTTTATCACTCCCTTTTTGTCTCCATCATCCAAAGGTCCTACTTCCTCCCTCGCCGGTTTCTTCCCCTTAACATATCTGAAGAATGATTTGAAGGTTTTTGCCTCCCTGGCCAGCCTCTCTTCGTATTCTCTTTTCGCTCTCCTAACCACTTGATGACATTCTCTTTGGCGTTTCCTGTGTTCATTCCAGTTTTCCCCAGTTTGGTCCTTTTTCCATTTCTGGAATGATTTTTTCTTGTCTCCTATCGCTTTCTTCACCTCATTGTTTATCTTTTGTTCGGGGTTTTTTTGCACCCTTTTCTAAATCTGGGGATGTACATATGTTGTGCTTCTTGCACTGTGCCCTTGAATAGAGACCAGGCTTGCTCTACAGTTTCTGTTTTCCTTGAGCTGTTTCTGAGTTTTTTCCTTACCATTGCTCTCATAGCATCATAGTTCCCTTTCTTGAAGTTGAACGTTGTCACTGTGGTTCTCTTCCCTTTTGCTGTACCTACTCCTAATTTGTACTGGATCATGTTGTGATCGCTGTTTCCTAGTGGTCCTACTACTTCCACTTCTTTTGCAGGTCCCCCTATTCTGTTGAGGATTAGGTCAAGAGTAGCATTTCCTCTTGTTGGTTCCTTGACAAGCTGATTCCCCCCCTTTATCAATATTCCCATGACCATATGATACATAGTCCCCATCCCAACCCAAATATAAACTAACCATGTGCTTAAGATATCTGATCATTAGAGTAAATAGTCAATGGTCCCCATATTTTTTTTAAATTATGAAAATTTCCTTGTTGTAACGCTATCATCTTTTCCATCTTATATATGTGGCAAACTGCATTCCACCAAAATGTATAATTTAACTTAGTATAATCTTTCCAATTTTGAGTAATTTGTTGCATGGCGACCCCTGTCAATATTAATAATAACTTGTTATTATTTGCAGAAATCGGACTCTGAACTCTCATTGCTGTACCAAATAATATAGTGTCATAAGAGAGTCCTACATGATTTTCTAATAATTAATTTAAGTTAAAATTTAATAAAATGTCTTGCTTGTCTTGCAAAACACTTGCAAACCAAGTTACTTGCAATCCAAGGTTTTATTGTAGTAGCAATATTCCATAGAAAACCAAATCATTAATATACAACATTTGCTTCTTTAATTGCAGAACCACTTGCATGCATGTTTAAGACCCTTCTTGATGAAGGAGCTCTAACATTATCGTTCCTACAAGCTGACATTACTTTTTTGATGAAGCCTGAGAAGAATCCTACTCAGTGTTCCTCAGAAAGACCTCTCTCTATCGGGGGCTGATATTTGCCAGTTCTGGTGCATGGGGATCAGTCTGGCTTTGTGGCAACAGCCGATAGATAATATTAAAGATGACTTTTGACACTGATATGGTCAGTGCAATGGGGGGGGGGTCTTCTCTGGCAGTGGCTTTAACTATCAATACAGAGAAGGCCTTTGTTGACATATACTAGTCTTTATGAAAGCTACATTGCATGAATTTGGTTTTGAGGGAAATTTTTTGGACTTGGCCGTCATTCATTTACAATGAACCAGTGGTTAGTCTTCAGATAAACTGGGGATGTACAATCTTATTCCCAATTCCCAAAGCCACTGCTTGCCCTATTATCGGTAGCATGGAATATTGCTATGCCTTGGGTTTTGGCTAAGTACTAGTGATCTGGATTGGCCACCGTGAGAACGGGCTACTGGGCTTGTTGGACTATTGGTCTGACCCAGTAAGGCTATTCTTATGTTGCTTTCCCTTTTAATCTTTGCTTTGGTTCAAGAATCCTTGGCCCAATATGTTTGGGATAATAGACAGATACAAGGAGTAGTAGTTAGGACTCAGGAACACAAACAACTTCCATACACTGACGATGCGTTATTTGTTGTAACTACCGTATTTTCGCGGATATAACGCGCGCGTTATACGTGATTTTACGTACCGCGCATACCCCTCGCGCGTTATATGCCTGAGCGCGGTATACAAAAGTTTTTAAACATAGTTCCCACCCCGCCCGACGCCCGATTCACCCCCCCAGCAGGACCGCTCGCACCCCCACCCCGAACGACCGCTCGCACGCGCTCCCACCCGCACCCGCATCCACGATCAGAGCAAGAGGGAGCCCAAGCCCTCTTGCCCGGCCGACTCCCCGACGTCCGATACATCCCCCCCCCCGGCAGGACCACTCGCACCCTCACCCCGAAGGACCGCCGACTCCCCAACAATATCGGGCCAGGAGGGAGCCCAAACCCTCCTGGCCACGGCGACCCCCTAACCCCACCCCGCACTACATTACGGGCAGGAGGGATCCCAGGCCCTCCTGCCCTCGACGCAAACCCCCCTCCCTCCAACGACCGCCCCCCCCCCAAGAACCTCCGCCCGTCCCCCAGCCGACCCGCGACCCCCCTGGCCGACCCCCACGACACCCCCACCCGCCTTCCCCGAACCTTTGTGTAGTTGGGCCAGAAGGGAGCCCAAACCCTCCTGGCCACGGCGACCCCCTAACCCCACCCCGCACTACATTACGGGCAGGAGGGATCCCAGGCCCTCCTGCCCTCGACGCAAACCCCCCCCCCCCCCAGCCGACCCGCGACCCCCCTGGCCGACCCCCACGACCCCCCCACCCCCCTTCCCCGTACCTTTGGAAGTTGGCCGGACAGACGGGAGCCAAACCCGCCTGTCCGGCAGGCAGCCAACGAAGGAATGAGGCCGGATTGGCCCCTCCGTCCTAAAGCTCCGCCTACTGGTGGGGCCTAAGGCGCGTGGGCCAATCAGAATAGGCCCTGGAGCCTTAGGTCCCACCTGGGGGCGCGGCCTGAGGCACATGGGCCAAACCCGACCATGTGTCTCAGGCCGCGCCCCCAGGTGGGACCTAAGGCTCCAGGGCCTATTCTGATTGGCCCACGCGCCTTAGGCCCCACCAGTAGGCGGAGCTTTAGGACGGATGGGCCAATCCGGCCTCATTCCTTCGTTGGCTGCCTGCCGGACAGGCGGGTTTGGCTCCCGTCTGTCCGGCCAACTTCCAAAGGTACGGGGAAGGGGGGTGGGGGGGTCGTGGGGGTCGGCCAGGGGGGAGGGGGGTTTGCGTCGAGGGCAGGAGGGCCTGGGATCCCTCCTGCCCGTAATGTAGTGCGGGGTGGGGTTAGGGGGTCGCCGTGGCCAGGAGGGTTTGGGCTCCCTTCTGGCCCAACTACACAAAGGTACGGGGAAGGCGGGTGGGGGTGTCGTGGGGGTCGGCCAGGGGGGTCGCGGGTCGGCTGGGGGACGGGCGGAGGTTCTTGGGGGGGGGCGGTCGTTGGGGGGAGGGGGTTTGCGTCGAGGGCAGGAGGGCCTGGGATCCCTCCTGCCCGTAATGTAGTGCGGGGTGGGGTTAGGGGGTCGCCGTGGCCAGGAGGGTTTGGGCTCCCTCCTGGCCCGATATTGTTGGGGAGTCGGCGGTCCTTCGGGGTGAGGGTGCGAGTGGTCCTGCCGGGGGGGGGGATGTATCGGACGTCGGGGGGGCATCAGGCTTTCAGGATGGGGACAGACCTTCAAGGGGGGACAGGACTTCAAGGGAGGACAGTGCACGGAAGTCAGGGGGGGGGTGAACGGAGAGTCGGGACAGCGCACGGAAAGTCAGGGCGGGCGAAAGGAGAGTCGGGCAGCATGCGCGTTATATGCCTGAGCGCGGTATAGAAAAGTTTTTGTACATATCATCGTGATTTCTGCGCGCTATACCCCTGTGCGCGTTTTACAATGGTGCGCGTTATATCCGCGAAAATACGGTAGTCCAGAAATATCCTTGTCAGAACTTTTACTGACTGTTAGCCTTTGGTAAAGTTTTGGGCTTCCAGCTCAAAATGTGTCTAAGTTTGAACTTTTTAACCTTATGACGGAGAAATGCAAAAACAGTTTCAGTTTCAACAGAAATCTACGTATATTAAATATCTGGGGGTTAATATACCTGCTGATTTATCAAAATTATTCTCTTAAATTATTCATCCCTTTTGGCTTTGGCAGACTTGGACCAGTGGGGATTGTGGATTTCATGGCTTGGTTGCATCAAGGCTATTAAAATGATAGTCCTCCCCAAATTCTTATAATTATTTGCTGGTTTACCTCTACCTATTCCCAAATGCTTTCCACTCCAATTACAAAAAATGTTTTGATATATTTGGAAACAGACCACCATGGGTGCAGAGATCCAGGATGTACCTAGATTGGGCTCATGGATGAGGCGATGGTGCGAAGAAGAGGGCTTCTACTTCGTGCGAAACTGGACAACGTTCTGGGGAAGAAGCAGGTACTATAGAAAGGAAGGCTTACACCTCACCAAACAGGGAGCGAGAGTCCTGGCTGAGAAAATGAAGAAGTCCATTGAAAAGGCTTTAAACTAAAGATCAGGGGAGAGCCGACAGTCGACAACTAGTCGATGGCCCAGACACCAGGATATCCTGAGGAGGAAACTTCAAGCAACCGCACAGATATAGGGCAAGAACATGATGAAACTACAAGAGGCAATGAAAAAGATCAAATGGATACAAAAAGGGATGCGAGGACCACTAAATCCAGGAAATTAGCACAAAAGGATCTTAAATGTATGTACACGAATGCCAGAAGCTTAGGAAACAAAATGGGCGAACTGGAAGAGCTAGCAAAAAGAAAACAACTGGATATCATAGGAATAACAGAAACATGGTGGAATGAAGAGAATGAATGGGGCACGGCATTGAAAGGATATAAACTATACAGAAGAGATGGGATTGGGCAAAAAGGGGGAGGTATTGCCCTGTACGTCCAAGAAGAAATAGAGTCTATTAGAGAAGGGGAGACGGAAGCAAATGGTAAACTAGAGTCCCTCTGGATAAAGATTCCCTGACAAAAAGAAGCAGACATAAAAATTGGCCTCTATTATCGACCCCTGGGACAGATTGAGGAAACAAAGAAATGATGGAGGAAATTAACCGTGGATGTAAATCAGGAAATGTAACGATCATGGGGGACTTCAACTTTCCGGGGATAAACTGGAAACTGGCAATGTCAATCTGCGGCAGGGAGATAAAATTCCTGGAAACGATAGGAGATTGCTTCCTTGAACAAATGGTGGGAGAACCGACAAGAGGAAACGCAATCCTGGACTTGGTCATGAATGGCATTACTGGAAGGACAACAGATGTAGAGGTTACGGCCCCTCTGGAGACAAGTGATCACAATATGATCAATTTTCCCATTGGCATCGGAAAAGGGAAACCAATCAAGACTAAAGCCACAACCTTTAACTTCAAAAAAGGGAATTATGACAGCATGAGAACCATGGTTAGAAAACGGCTCAAGAAGGGGAAAGCACAAATCCAAACAGTTGATCAAGCATGGTCTCTTCTGAAAAACACCATCATAGAAGCACAGAATCTTTACATACCGAAGATATCCAAAGGAAGGCGAAAAAAGGTCAAAGGAGAACCAGCTTGGTTATCCAAAGAGGTGAAGGATGCAGTCCGGGAAAAGAGGAAATCATTTAAAAGATGGAAACGAGAAAAAACGATGGAGGCCTGGAACTGTCACAAAATCGACCAGAAAAAGTGTCATATAGTGGTAAGAGACGCCAAAAAAGTCTATGAAGAAAAGATAGCGAAAGAAGCCAAAAACTTTAAGCCCTTTTTTAGATATATAAAAGGAAAGAAACCAGCAAGAGAGACAGTGGGCCCTCTCGACGACCAAGGAAGGAAAGGGTCAATTAAAGAAGACAAACAGGTTGCCGATAGGTTAAATTCATTCTTTGCCTCTGCCTTCACAAATGAGGACACTGCAACAATGCCAGAAACAGGGAGGATATTCACCGGAGGCATAGAGGAAAGCCTTGCAACAGTAAATGTGGAGTTGGACATGATATACTTTCAGATTGACAAACTAAAGAATGACAAATCCCCTGGACCGGACGGAATTCACTCGAGAGTATTAAAGGAACTTAAGGTGGAAATTGGGGAACTATTACAATCCTTAGCTAACATGTCAATTAGAACCGGGCAAATACCAGATGACTGGAGGATAGCAAATGTCATCCCAATTTTCAAAAAAGGATCAAGAGGTGAACCAGGAAACTACAGACCTGCGAGTCTCACATCGGTTCCTGGGAAGATAATTGAAGCAATAATTAAAGATAACATTGTACAACACCTGGAAGATCACAACCTAATAAGAGCTAGTCAACACGGCTTCAGGAAAGGGAAGTCATGTTTGACAAATTTACTTCAATTCTTTGAGAAGGTGAACAAACACATGGATAGTGGACATCCAGTGGACATAATTTACTTGGACTTCCAGAAAGCGTTTGACAAGGTCCCGCACGCAAGGCTTATGAGTAAATTACTAAGTCATGGAATAGGAGGAGAAGTGCACAGATGGATCGGCAAATGGCTAGAGAACAGAAAGCAGAGAGTAAGCATAAATGGGAAATTCTCGGACTGGGAGAAGGTGACTAGCGGCATGCCCCAGGGCTCGATTCTTGGGCCCATCTTGTTCAATATTTTTATAAATGACCTGGAAGAGGAGACAACATGCAATATAATCAAGTTTGCAGATGATACAAAACTATGTCGGGTGGTTGGCTCTCAAAGGGACTGAGAGGATCTTCAGAAGGATCTGTACCAGCTGGAAAAGTGGGCGATAAAGTGGCAGATGAATTTTAACACAGACAAATGCAAGGTAATGCATCTGGGAAAGAAAAACAAAGAACATGAATATAGGATATTGGGTGTGACATTAGCCAAATGAGAACAAGAAAGGGATTTGGGGATACTGATAGACAGAACCCTAAAGCCATCGGCTCAATGTGTGGCGGCTGCGAGGAAAGCAAACAGGATGTTGGGCATGATTAAGAAGGGGATCACGAGTAGATCGGAAGACGTCATAATGCCACTTTACAGAGCAATGGTCAGACCACACTTAGAATACTGTGTCCAACACTGGTCTCCATACCTTAAGAAGGATATAACTCTGCTGGAGAGGGTGCAGAGGCGAGCCACGAAACTTGTCAGAGGTATGGATAATTTGAGCTACAAAGAACGCCTCAGAAAACTGGGACTGTTCACCCTCGAAAAGAGAAGACTGCGAGGAGATTTGATAGAGACTTAAAATATTAAAAGGATTTGACAACATAGACCAGGAAGCAGCATTATTGACATTTTCAGATGCGACTAAAACAGAGATCAATCCTTGTTGGTTATAATACCGCTCTCAGAGACCTGTACTGTCCTCACACTACAGTGTGAGAGCGGTATTATAACCAGCAAGGATTGATCTCTGTTTTAGTCCTCCTATGCGTTGGTTGGATTTGTTCTTCACACGAGGACTTTTTTGCCTAATATAGTGGTTGAGTACATTTTCAGATGTGACACAGACAAGAGGTCATAGCCTGAAACTGAGTGGCAGCAGGTTCAGGACAAATGTCAGGAAGTTCTGTTTCACACAACGAGTGGTGGGTGCTTGGAATACTCTCCCAGAGGAGGTTGTGGCAGAGACTACTGTTCTGGGTTTCAAGCGCAAGTTGGATGCACACCTTCTTGCAAATCATATCGGGGGATACGGGAAATCCGGGTCTCCAATAAGGAGCACTTAACTGGGCCTCTGTGTGTGCGGATCACCGGACTAGATGGACCTAGGTCTGATCCGGCGAAAGCGTTTCTTATGTTCTTATGTTATGAAATTATCAGGCTGCTCAACTTAAAGCACTCTTGGAATGGGGGACACATCCTGATAAACGATGGGTGCAATTAGAACAAGCATTGATGGGACCGCTCTCTTTACACGTTACCCTAGTTAGCTTTGGATGAAGTTTAGGCTTAAGGGTTGGGGGCCCATCAGGGATAGCCCGTACATTTAAGACTTTGGGTAGAGGTGCGGAAGCAGTTTTTTCCCCAGACAGCTTTATTTTAAGAATACTCCTTTACAATTTGCTCTAGGATTTTTGCCAGGGACCTTGACTCCCATTTTTCATCAGTGGTCCAGATAAGGATTACACGTTTTAGGACAGATAGGTAAATAATTAATACCCTTTACAGTCCTTCAGGAGGAATATGGGTTGGGTACACCTGACTATTTCATTATCAGTTAAGAGATTTTATGTCCAAGAAAGTTCTACCATAAAATAAAAGGTGGAAGTCAAAGCACATTCATATAAAAATTGGAAGAAAAAGCCTCAAAAGCCCAAGTGTGGACAGCATAACTGAATTTCAAACACTAAACAGGACTGGTTTCTATCATAGGCAAAAAATCTCCAATCAAACAGAACAATCTTTAGATCAAGGCAAGGCAATTTCAAACAAAACTCTAAACAAATTAACTGTGAAGCAATTTAGGCAAGCACTTAACTTGTACCTACGGGGACCCATTTCACTTATGGCTTTGTCAGGGGATTGTGAACTGCTTATTTCACCCATAAATTTCATTTCACTGGTATAGCATTACTCCTAAATCTACTACCCCACAACCTCAATTTATGCCCTCTAGTTTTACCATTTTCCCTTCTCTGAAAAAGATTTGGTTCTCTATTTACACCTTTCAAGTATTTTAAACGTCTATCATATCATCCCTATCCCTCATATCATCCCTATCCCTCCTCTCCTCTAGAGCAGTGTTCTTCAACCACTGGTCTGTGGACCGATGCCGGTCCGCAGAAAATTCCTGCCGGTCCGCACAGGGCCGGCGAGATCATGGGGAACCTCCGACAGTGGCTTTCTCCCCTCCCAGCAGCTCTCGATTCTTGCCAGCGCAGCGATTCACTTCAGCAGCCTTGGGGCTTTTGCTGAGTCGCCTCTTTCCTCAGAGGCAAGTTCCTCTTTCCTCAGAGGCGGTGCGACCCATCAAAGGATCCAAGGCTATCTTAGTGAATCGCTGCACTAGCAAGTACCGAAAGCTGCTGGGAGGGGAGAAAGCCACTGTTGGAGGCTGGGAAGCTGCTGGACAAGGGAAAATAAAGGGACAGCTGCTACTGGACCTGGAGGGAGAGAGAAGGAGAGATGCTGCTGAGAGGGGAAGAGGGAAAGGAGGCTGGGAAGCTGCTGGACAAGGGAAAATAAAGGGACAGCGGCTACTGGACCTGGAGGGAAGGAGAAGAAGAGATGCTGCTGGGAGGGGAGGAGGGAAAGGGAAGAGTTAATGCTGGACAGGGGGCGGAGGGAAGGGAGAAGGAAAAAAGGAAGGAAACAGCTGCCAGGGAGATTAGAGGAAGGGAAGGGTCAGGGTGGAATGAAGAGATCAGATGACAGAAAGGGGAGAGACAGGAATGAGAAAGTAGAGAGACTGATGCTGGGAAGGGGGTCATCAGAGAAATAAGCAGAGAGGGACAAAGATGCTAGATCTGGTGTAGGAGAGATAAAAATGAAGACAGCAGTGAAGCTGGAATGAATCATGTAAAAAGGAGAGAGGGGGCACAGGCTGGATGGAGAGGGACATAGAAAGAAGACAGATACCATATGGAAGGGGGAGAGGGCAGACAGTGGATGGATTGATGGCAGATGCTGGATTGAAGAGACAGAGAGGGCAGATGCTGGAAGGAAAAGAGTGAAAAGAAGATGAAAGCAGAAACCAGAGACAAAAGGTAGAAATTTTTTTTTTAATTCTATCAGATTTGAAATATATATCCTGCTAGAGCTGGTGTTAGACATAACTGGGGACTGCAAAGCCCAGGCAGTGCTTCTTTAGCTTCCAGCTGGCTTAGGGCTCTCTCTGACCAGGGGGAAGTTGCCCTAGTTGCACTCCCCTAATACTATGCCTGTCATGTGTGACTGCGGTATTCTGTTAACATGATATTTCTGTGTAGCATTCTGTAATAATTTGGCTTATTCAGATTTCTTGATAGTAGAGGAAATAAATGTGAAGGGGAGGGGAAACAGGGTTTTGTTGATCCTTGCTCTGTATTATTTGTATTTATAAAATGACAATTATACAGAATATTGTTTCTTTTTATACTTTAATAAAATACATTCAACATAAAATAAAAACTGAGGCTTGTGCGGATAAGATCAGATGGTTTGCGGGGACCGAGCTCACGGGGACGGGGCGGAAACGGGGTTTTTAAATTTCAGTCCTAGTAGTTTGCCAGTCCACAAAATAATTATTTTATTTCCGCCGGTCCATAGGTGTAAAAAGGTTGAAGAACACTGCTCTAGAGTATACATATTCAGGTCTTCCAGTCTCTTGTATGCCTTTTGGCTCAAACCCTCTACCATTTTCGTTGCCTTCCTCTGGACCACTTCAAGTTCAGGTACATTAGATAGAGTGGGAGCCCACCGGGACAGTTAGGGAAAATGCTTGAGTACTTGAATAATTTGTAATCTGAATAGAATTGTAGGATATGAGGAATATAAATTATTTTTTAAAAAATGACGACTTATATTTTACTCCTTTTCTAACCCCTTGCCTCCTACTCTTGGCTCCAAAGCTCCACCCCCATCTGTATACTTTAAACCAGAGCTCCACAAACCCCCAGATACCAAGTCGCCATGTTGATTTAAAAAAATAAAAAAATAAATTTAAATCTGATTTGGCGCTTAAGGTTTTCAGATTGAGCACATGGGCAGCAGCATCACTACATTGTCATCTCTGAAATCAGCATGCCATTGGTCAGAGGCTATGTCCAAGTTTTATTAAAATATGTTATCCCGCTTATCAGATTTCTAAGCAGTTTTACAATAAAATTTTAAATATGGGGGATATACATTCGTCATTAAACAAAATATATAAATTTACATGGACATTACGGCCTTACAATAATTACAGGAGGTACAAAGGGAGAAATACAATTATGAATAGGATAGGAGAGGGTGGTGGGTGCCTGGAGAGGGGTGGAGATGAAGACAGTGACGGAGTTCAAAAAAGCATGGGATGACATGTTATGTTATGTTCCTCTATAGTTAAATATAGATTTATATGCTCTTTATACAGAAAGCTTTATTTTGACTTCATGTATTTGAACTGCTTCCTGTATTTTCTAAAAATACTCAATAAAAAACTATTGAACTGGAAAAAAAAAAAAAAAAGCATGGGATAAACACAGAGGATCTAAAATCTGAAAATAATAGTAAATATTGAAGAACTAAGGCCAGTACTGGGCAGACTTGCACAGTCTGTGTCTGTATAGGGCCATTTGGTAGAAGATGGGCTGGGGAGGGTTTCGATGGGCTGGGATGGTGTAGATGGGCTGGAGTGAACTTTGACAGAGACTTCAGTAGTTGGAACCTAAGAACAGTACCGGGCAGATTCTTGCCCAGAAATAGCTAAGAACAAAAAAAAACAACAAATTTTTACATTAAATCAGGTTGGGCAGACAAGATGGACCATTCAGGTCTTTATCTGCCATCATCTACTATGTTACTATGTAAGATGTAGAAGGGTAATAAAAGTAGGAGGGGGAGTTCACATCTGAGGTAGAGGATGGAAGCAGATTGTCAGATGTTATAGGTCAAATGCATCTTTGAATAGAAAAGACTTAAGGTTTGATTTAAATCTTTCAAGGTTGGATTCTTCCCGAAGGTGATTAGGTACCAAGTTCCATAACTGAGAGGCTGTAGTGGAGAATATAGATGAACGTATAGTGTCATGTATTATCTGCTGTGGTGATAGTACAACTAGTAGATGTTGATTTTGAGATCAGAGTACTCTATTAGGTGTGCAAGGAATTACTAATCTGTTTATGAATTCTGGTTTATTGGAGGTTTTGGATTTAAATGTTAGTAAAATAATTTTGTAAGTGATTCGACATGAAATTGGTAACCAGTGGGCTATTATAAGTAATGGCATTACGGATTTTTTTTGATTTAATAGTTTGATTGCCGTGTTTTGTACTATCTATAGTCTTCTTAATTCTTTCTGAGCGATTCCCTTGTAGAGCACATTATAGTAGTCTAGTCTAGATATGATGAGAGAGAAGATAAGGATATTTAGTAAACAGGTTTCTAATAAATTTGCTATAGAGCATATCATTCATAAGCGATAGAAGCAACTTTGCACCACAGTACTGATGTGATTATGATAACTCAATTTTTGATCGAATGTTACACCTAAGATTTTTACAGTACGGACTGTTTGCATAAGTATTAACTTGAGATATACTGGTGTTGATACGGAATGTTTATCTTCACAGGGAAAGAGCATTATTTTTTATTTGGATGTGTTTAAGGATAACATTTTCGTCGAACCATCAGCTTATCTGTTCCAGTTTCTGGTTGATGTTTTGGATTGCTTTTGAGTCATTGGATCTATGGGGTGGAGTATTTGTATATCATCGGCGCTAATAAAGGACCACATCATTGATCACCTTGTCGGACACGATCTGATGAGGACCAGCCAGCACGGTTTCAGTAAAGGCAGATCTTGCCTGACGAACTTGCTGCACTTCTTCGAGGGAGTAAACAGGCAGATAGACAAAGGCGACGCAGTTGACATTGTATATCTGGATTTTCAGAAGGCATTTGACAAAGTTCCACATGAGCAACTACTTCGGAAAATTGCATGCCATGGAAAAGGGTGAAATACTCACGTTGATTAAAATCTGGCTGGTTGCTAGGAAACAGTGGGGATAAATGGATAATACTCGGACTGGAAAAGCGTCACCAGTGGAGTGCCGCAGGGTTTGGTGCTTCGACCTGTGCTCTTCAACATTTATAAACGATCTGGAAATTGGTACGAGTGAGGTGATTAAATTTGCAGACAGCACGAAGTTATTCAGAGTAGTGAAGACGCAGGAGGATTGCGAAGACCTGAAACGTGACAACACGCTCGAGAAATGGGCCGCGACATGGCAAATGAGGTTTAACGTGGATAAGTGTAAGGTGATGCATGTCGGTAACAAAAATCATATGCACGAATACAGAATGTCCTGTGCAGTACTTGGAGAGACCCCTCAGGAAAGAGACTTGGGAGTACTGGTTGACAAGTCAATGAAGCCATCTGCGCAATGCGCGGCAGAGGCGAACAGAATGCTAGGAATGATTAATAAGGGGATCATGAACAGATCGGAGAAGGTTATCATGCCATTGTACCAGGCCATGGTACGCCCTCACCTGGAATACTGCATCCAGCACTGGTCGCCGTACATGAAGGACAGTACTACTGGAAAAGGTAGCGACTAAAATGGTTAAGGGGCTGGAGGAATTGCCGTACAGTGAGAGATTAGAGAAACTGGGGGCTCTTCTCCCTTGAACAGAGGAGACAGAGGGGACATGATTGAAACATTCAAGATAATGAAGGGAACAGACTTAGTAGATAAAGACAGATTGTTCACCCTCTCCAAGGTACAGAGAACGAGAGGGCACTCTCTAAAGTTAAAAGGGGATAGATTCCGTACAAATTTAAGGAAGTTCTTCACCCAGAGAGTGGTAGAAAACTGGAACGCTCTTCCGGAAAACACCCTCCAGGGATTCAAGACAAAGTTAGACAAGTTTCTGCTGAACCAGAACGTAAGCAGGTAAGTCTAGTCTGTTAGGGCACTGGTCTTTGACCTAAGGGCCGCTGCATGAGCGGACTGCTGGACACGATGGACCACTGGTCTGACCCAGCAGCAGTAATTCTTATGTTCTTAAGCATATACAGTGGTACCTCGGTTTACGAGTGCACCGGTTTGCGAGTGTTTTGCAAGACGAGCAAAACATTTGCAAAATCAGTACCTCGGAAACCAAGCATGGCTTGATTTACGAGCACTCCCCCCCCCCCGCAATCCGGCACCCCCCCTGCCTCGAACTGGCAACCCCCACCACGATTGGGCACCCCCCCTCCACGATCCGACCCCCCCGCCACGATCCGACCCCCCCGCTGCTTCTTACCCTCATCTGGGCACTCTTGAAAATCGGCTTCCTCCTCTGCTGGGCCTTGAGCATCTGAGTATGCTCAAGGCCCAGCAGAGGAGAAGGCCGATTTTCAAGAGTGCCCAGATGAGGGTAAGAAGCAGCTTGGGGGTGCCCAATTGTGTCGGGGGGGGGGGGGGTTTTCGGATCGTGGCGGGGGGGTGCCGGTTCGAGGCAGGGGGGTGGGCCTGATCGCGGGGGGGGGGGGCCTTCGAGGGGAGCAATGCCGGTTCTCGGGGGGGGGGGGGGAAAACACATCAAAGCGAGTTTCCATTATTTCCTATGGGGAAACTCGCTTTGATAAACGAGCATTTTGGATTACGAGCATGCTCCTGGAACGGATTATGCTCGTAATCCAAGGTACCACTGTATAATGAAAGCACAAAATTATGGCAAAACAGTAAAGATCTAACTTAGACCAAGCATGAATCATATGAAATTGTAACAAAAAAGTATAATATGGTGCAAAGAATCAAGGCATGGAGAGTAAAAATATCACAAAACCTTGCATGAAGTCTAATGTAGCAAGCGTGTAAAGAACGTAACAAACTAATATATAAAACATACACTGAGTCCGCTTAGAATACTCAAAAATAGCACTAAAAATAAACACAGTGGTGCAGTGTAAATCGATGCACCTGTCAACAGTGAAGGTAATATGCTTGAAACCGGAAGAGGTAATATTTCATGTTTAGTAATCAAATAATGACTGTCCCTTGCAATGTTGGGGGTAACAGTTATAATTAAGATAAAGATTGCTTTTTATTAGCAATTTACCCAGGTAAGTTACTACCTAGCTTTGGATGTTATATGCTCGTATTTATTTCTTTTTAAGTAGTTTAAATTTTTATAATGCATGAAAATTTTAAAATGTATTTAAAAAATAGAAGGAAAGTATATTTTGCCACTGAAGTACCTGAAAATAGTTGGGTTGCAGACATGTTCTGGGTCCAGAGCCGCTCCTTGCATGAATTCATAACAAAACCCATTGTTGAAAGTGCAGTAGAGCTGTGGTGCACATCCATGGGCCTGTAGCACCCGAAAGCTCTTCAACTCCTCATCACGATCCACTAGCAATTCAGTTTTATTTCCATAAATCCTCACCAGGACAACATCGTCCATTGTATCGCCCACATAGCATCCAATTAGCTTATTTGTAATTCCATCTGTAAAGACCTGCAAGGTTAAGAGTTTCATAAACAAAAATGTTTCTACTGAAACCTTTTTCAGCTGAAACAAGAGCAAATTGCCTTTAATCAGATTTTTTTATGCCATCAGATTTCAAACAATCAGTATCATGGTTCAAACTTTTTTTGCAACAAAATTGAAGTTGGCTAATTACTACAGCGTGTAGACAAAAGTTTTCTTCATGTTGCAAAAATATTTCTGGGATCTTTGAATTGGTAGCTTGAATCCTAGACTCTATAAATGTTATATAATTCGATAGGGTTACCTAGTTATGACTGGCATACATCAAGTCTTTCACATAAAGATGGAGTTGGTTATAGTGAGATTTGAACCAACCATCATATAACAGGGATAATGAGTTGTCTGTCTAGGCCAGGGGTAGGGAACTCCGTTCCTCGAGAGCCGTATTCCAGTTGGGTTTTCAGGATTCCCCCAATGAATATGCATGAGATCTATTTGCATGCACTGCTTTCAATGCATATTCATTGGAGAAATCCTGAAAACCCGACTGGAATACGGCTCTCGAGGACCAGAGTTCCTTACCCCGGTCTAGGCTCTAATAAACCAGTGTACTTCAATGCAAGGCCAGTGAACAATTGTGGCTCCTATCGCCATTCTGGACTTTTTTTTTAGGAAGGGGTAGCCAGATACTGGTTGGGCACACCATAGGAGGTGAGGCTGTAGATCACCGGAACTTTTGGCCAGAAAAAAGATCTGCTCAAAGTTGGACATGCCTTTTCTACAGTATTGTAATATGTGTTTTTCTGGTGGTGAATTTAGTGATTGGTACATTTTGTGATTCATTTGCTGTTCATTCTCCAGTAAAGGCAGCACTAGATTTATCAGTTGGTTGCTATGTATACCATTTGTATTTTCTAGGTATTAAAAATAGTTTTTACACTCAGAATTGATAAGCAAGCTTGCAGCGTCCATTTGAATGCCAAATTCTCACACCTTAAAGATCTTTTTTTTGCAATGAAAGCATTCATGGAGTTAAATTTGTTTTCATCAGCAAAAAGCAAATTGAACAAGAAAGAATGTTGCAAGAGGAAAGATTCCATCATGGCCACACTCTTAGCAGAACAAGAGAAAAATAATCATTTTTTGCCAATCAATGAAATGATAGTTCAGGTCAACAGGGTTTTAAATGATGCAACATCATTTTTAGCAAAGATTAGTGATAATGTGAAAAAGGAATGCTAGTAGAAGACCTAATCGTTCAGATGATGGTCCTATCTCAACTGAACTATTGCAACTCCACCTACCTTGGAATCAATACTACTCTTATCCACAAACTGCAACTCCTCCAGAACACAGCCGTTAGACTAATCTACAAATTAAATCAATTTGATTCAATCACAACCTTCATCAGGCAACTACATTGGCTCCCAATATCATCCTGAATAATCTTCAAATCATCATGTATCCTACACCAGATCCTATATGGAAGCTCAGCAGCTCCTCTCATCCAATTATTCTCTAATGTTTGGTCGACATCAAAAAGAATCCTTAACAGAGTCCAACTAAACCTACCATCCACAAAATACCTCCACTACAAACTAATTTTCCACTCTATGCTAACCTATCTGGGTGTGGTAGAATCTGGAATGACCTACCAGATACTATCAGGAAAGAGACAAACTACACTAGATTCAGAAAAAGCCTGAAGACTCACCTCTGACAATTAACTGTCTTAGTTTCTGTATAGCACTCCCTACTTCTAGGTCCCTCCTCTTGCTTCTCCATGCCACCCTTCCCCTATTACTTTCCCCTTCCTCTTTGATCTGTCACCTTGAGCCTGTATAGGTATGTGCGACTCACAAATGGAAGATTAGATTAGACCTTCAGCCAGGTCAATATATTGTTTGTATTTATGACAGAATGGTGGATTAGAAACATATGTGAAACCTCCACTAAACAGTGAGATGCCTAATAAGCTTTATCCATCTGCATGGCCCAGCAAGTTCCTTTCTCTGGCCTTCAAGAAGTGATATCTGCTGGGCTCCAGAGCAACATATCAATGCAGTTACTCCAGCTCCACAAGTGACATTATCTGGTCAGCAGTATAGTTTTCCTGAAATCAATCAGCTGCAGATTAGTGAAGCCTCATGTGAAAGTTCAAGTAGTCCGGATAATGCAAGCTTGTAAATCTGCGGGAGCCCCCCCCCCCCCCCCTCCCTCCACACACACACACACAAACAGGCTTGGGAATCTGTGGAAAAGAAATCCACCCATGGTTGTTGTTGCATGGCTACTGGGCATGGCCCCTATGGCAATGGGGATACTGGTTTGCTCATTTGGAAATAAGTAGTGGCAAAGCCACCATGGATCAACCCAACACCTATTTCAAATACATTTTCTAGCCTTATGATATGTGTATATCATGGGCCTTGCACACAAAATAATCCATATTTTTAAGCAAATTTATTTCAATAAGGGTTGCAATTACAAAACAAATAAATATAAATCTTGTAGAGTAATATTTCCTCTTTCAGATGGTACTAGTTAGAAAAAGATTCAGGCAGACTTTTTATTTTATAATTGACCCTGAAAATTGACAATTTTCATCCCTTGTGTCAATAGTGCAAAATTTGAAGGAATGTTCTGATACAGTTATTCATACTGAACTGCTGCAAATTTGACAGTGTAGTGTCCAGTACAAGGATAAAAATCTGAAGTCTGTATCTACTTTTGCTCTGGAGCTATAGTAGCTGATAAACTGTCATGATAAACTGCGACAAGTTTTATAAGGCACACTTTGAGTAAACTTTAAGTGGGCTTTTCATCCATGATGCTCATACTAGCATCACTGAAACTACCATAAAAAGTTATGCTGGACTGCCAAAAAATAGTATATTTCATCAATTATTATTGTCAGCTTTATGAGCAACTAAAAATGACATTTTATTCACTGCTATGCATGATGCTACCAGCACCCAGCAAAACAAGAGGTCTAGATCAATGACTTATTATTGCAACTAAGGATCTGATATTTTGGGAAAACTATTTTTTTTTATACTGTGCTAGTTCTGCATTCAAATTTTGGACAAATTCAAGACATAGGGCTCCTTTTACAAAGGTGCATTGGGTCTTAACGCGCGGAATAGCGCGCGCTAAAATGCAGCACGCGCAAGCCGCTACCGCCTCCTCTTGAGCAGATGGTAGTTTTTCAGGTAGCGTGCGCGCACTAATCCGGGTCATGCGCTAAAAATTCTAGCGCACCTTTGTAAAAGGAGCCCATAATAGGGGGAGCTTTTTTTAAAAAAAAATTTTTTAATCTAAGCATTTTGGCCCGGATTCTCTAACTTGCGCCGTTGTCGGTGGCCACCTTAAAAGCAGCTGCTGACTGCATGTTAATTATGCAATGCACCAGTTACAGAATCGCACTTCCAGGAAAGTAGGCACCGGAAATGTAGGCCAGGGTTTTCCAGGACCTACCTTTGATGTGAAAAGCACCTCCAAAGACGCTTTAGGCCACCTAACACCACTTCTGGTGTTAGCCACACCCACAGTGATGTTAGGCAGCTTTAAAGTGCTTAAGGAGGCACAATTCCGGCACCGGTAGGAACCTTGAAATTTAATTTAAAAAGTCATTTAAACTGTGTTTTTACTGAGCTTGGGCACCTAAAAATAAAAGGCACCGTTTAGAGAATCCGGGCCTTTGTAAATACTCTGGGTGCTGATGCCAACCCAAGCAGCAGCATTCTGACTGTAAGTGACATGAACTCACTCAAAAGTGGAGATATTTCCTGTGGGCTGGAAGATTGAAATAAGTGTGTAGGCTTCCTTGAGGTCTAGAGAGCAGAGCCAATCATTTTTCTCTAGCAATAGTAACAAGGTTTCCCAGAGAGACCATATAACATTTCTCCTTCAGTATTTATTTAAAAATGTATTGTAGCAGGGAAGTCCCTGTCACTGGTTTAAACCAAACCAGAAAAGAAAACATGCCTGTGCCCAAGGAGAGAAACCTGCACATTATGTTTCTATGTTACATAAAGGGGGACACTGTAGAGAAAGGCAGGAGTTTCTATCCACTTCCCTATAATTCCTTTCCAAAAGCTAACACCAACACTCAGGCAAAAGCCCTTTGCAGGCAGAAAGAGACAGCAAGGGTTAAAGAAAGGAGAGGGAGAAGCTCCAGAGTGTCCCCAGGAGACAGAGTAGGCCTGACGCCCCAACAGGATAATTTGAATTTAGCTGATCTCAGCAGGAGGCAATCAGGAACCCACAGCAGAGAATGCCTCAGGGAAGGCAGACAATGGACAACAAGGAACTATGCTCCAGTCCCTGCACCTCGCAAGCACACCATTAAAGGCTGCACCAGAGCTCTTAGGAATCCTGCTCTAAAACAAAGAATAGAGGGGGTTAGGCAAACAGCTTGGACAGAATTATTTTGAATCTGCTTTATGCAAAGGGGGATCCATCTGCTCAGAAAGGGAGGAGTTGTCCATAGAAGCAGGGCAGGATTATTCCGATACATTCAGCAACCCTGAGATGGATTGGGACCCTGAAACTGTAAGTGTGGATGAGAACTGGATGAGTGAATGAAAGTCTGTGGGGAAGTTATTGTAAAGTTTCAAACAATTCATGATGGTCAAAATGTGTGAGAAATTATAGTGCTTAAGAATGTTTCTTGAATGACTGTGGGGCTGAGAAACTAGTTATAAGCCAGCCAGAATCCCTTTCTGCTTTGAAAGTATGTTGGGGGATGGCTAAGGCAAGTCTCTGTGCCTAAAAAAAAAAAACCTTAAAGGAGCCCTAACAGTTTATGTAACCTGAAGATAGGAACCAGGGAGGGATAAAGGCCATCATTATCAATAGAACATAAGAAGTTGCCTCTGCTGAGTCAGACCAGAGGTCCATCGCGCCCAGCAGTCCGCACCTGCGGTGGCCCATCAGGCCCATGACCTGTACGATGATCATTGTCTGAACCCTTAAATCCCCTTGGTCTCTATCTAAACTCTCTCTATATCCCATCTCTACCTCTATCTGTATCTCTCAATCCCCCTATCTTTCAGGAATTTATCTAATCCTTCTTTAAAACCCTGGAGTGTACTCTGTCCTATCACAGCCTCCGGCAGTGTGTTCCATGTGTCCACTACCCTCTGAGTGAAAAAGAACTTCCTAGCATTGGTTCTAAACCTGTCCCCTTTCAGCTTCTCCGAGTGCCCCCTTGTACTTGTGGGCCCCATTAGTCTGAAGAATCTATTTCTGTCTACCAGCTAAAATGTTTTATGGTCAACAGGTATGATGTTCTCCGGATGTTTCCAGGGAGACACAGGAAAGGCGTAAGCAGTTCCTTTCTCTCCAGAGCAGAGTATTACAAAACAGTGGCACTTTTTTCCTCGATTTCCAGTGAGAATTAATTTTTTCCTCGATTTCCAGTGAGAATTAAAAATGTGAAATACAGGGTATGTGGTTTTTGACTCAAAACACCTTCAGTTTTTTCTTGATGTTAAATATCTAATTCAGGCTGATAGTGACAAAGAATCACTGAATTTCGGACTTAAATGTAAAGGCTGACTCCATATACCTTTGGAATTTTGTATGCATGGTATTATTATCCCTCACTGATTATTTTTTTACTCTCTCCTGAATCTTGGGAACTAAGGGATATTTCTTTTTTTATTATGTTGTGAAATTATATTCTATTGATATTACCTTGAGTAATCCCTGTTTTCTATATCAAGTTGAAGATTGATATTTTGCTTGATGGATATTGAAAAATTCAATAAATATATATATATTTTTTAAAGACAAATTTTCCTAGTCAGCTATTCCTCGCAAAGGTATACTGGCCACTGCTTTTGGTACTGGTGTAAGTATAATATCAGTAAGTCAAGCGGGATATACCCCTTCTGTTACTTTAATAACTTTAATAGGGTGGATTTAGGTTTCTCATTTCCTTGGGGAATACCTTATGCATGGAGTTAGATGCTATAACTACTGTATTTGGAGAGAGAGAATGAGTGAAGCCAGTGCAGGGAGACCACTAGGGCCTACCCGGGTGCCCAGGGATTCCTAGACTTAGAGATTTTGAACCCCAAAAGCTGCATGGACTGAGACAAAGGGAGCAGCTGGACTTTGAGTGGCTAGAAGCCAGTTTTGGACTATTGTGGTTTTTCCTTCTTTTGTTTTGGATTGTAGGGCTGAGACAGCCTACATCAAAGCAGGCTTAGCCAGTTGCCTATGTGGCTTAATACAAGTGGAACCATGCAATAACTGCTAATAAAAAGATTATTTTGTCACAAACTATTTTCATTTATTTCTCTAATGCCAGTGTTAAGTGATTTCCAGCCCTGTCACAGTATACACTGCCTAAAAACCTGGGTGGTTTACAAAACATACAAAATTATTAAAAATATTCCATAACCCATACCATAAAAAACAACTGTCTTAATACCTGTACTACTGTCTAACTCCCTACTTACTCACACAAATGCACTGACAATTTACTGTGTCTTAAAAATGTTTTTTTTTAAATATGAAACTTGGCCAACTCCAAATATGTCAGCACTTCACCATCTGTCTTCTTCATTCACTGCAGACTTGGTCAGCTCCTATACAGCATACTGTTCTGCAAGAGTGATCAAGTCTGGAAGGCAGAGTCTGTTGGCCACTGCAATTAGTTCAAGATGCACAAAGGTCTAGAATTGGGTGCACTCCTCTGAACTTCTTTGGTATGATGAAATATTTTGAGTAAAACCCTTGGCCCCTCTCCTGCAGAGATACTTCTTCTATGGCACTAAGCTAGAGGAGGGTTTTCTGATGGGAGTTTTGATGATTTGGAGGCATTTTCTGTAAACGAAGGGCACAGCCCCAACTCACCACTTGGAGGACCCTGTGATCTGATGTCATCAGGGACCATCAATGAAAACAGTGAGCGAGTCGACCTCCTATGGGAAAGGTCTGAGGTAAGGATTAAGAAAATGTTGACAATGCTCTTTAGTATGGAGTCCAAAACCTGTTATTGCTTGGACTGAGGCTGTCACAGACTTTTCCATTCTTTGCTGCCTGGGATGCCTCTTAGTAAAAGCTAGAGGATGAGGAAGGTTGGCTATATATATGCTTGGAATAAATGGAACGCCAAGTATTGGAATATTTTCTTGGCAGTTGACTGGGTTGATTTGGAGGAAGATAAGGTGTCATATAATCCTCATGTTTCTTGATCTTATGTTGCTTCCTCTATACCAGGAGTGTCAAAGTCCCTCCTCAAGGGCCACATTCCAGTTGGGTTTTCTGGATTTCCACAATAAATATGCATGAAATCTATTTGCATGCACTGCTTTCTTTGTATGCTAATAGATCTCATGCATATTCATTGGGGAAATCCTGAAAACCCGACTGGATTGTGGCCCTCAAGGAGGGACTTTGACACACCTGCTCTATACAAACCTTGCTATGAAATTTTTTTTTAAAAACCCACACACCAAACCAAACTACCTATAAACTAGCCATTTTAAATCTTGGAACTACCATGGACTAACACCACATTAGCCCAAAATTAGCCCATAAACCTTAATGTTTAACAAATCTCACAACCTCTCATGAAAATTAGTATCGTAAACAATGCAATTCTTGGGCCTACTAAACCGGTCTCTTGATTCTGTAATCCATCCTTGAACTAAAAAGGTAAAGGCAGAATAGAAATATCGTTTTAACATAGCATACGATCTCCAAATAAATCATCTCCTACGCAGGGAATATTTGAAAGGCGATCTTGTATATTGGCATCAATATCAGAGATTCTGAGCCATGCTTGCTTACACATGGAAATCGACACTGCTGATGTGTGAGAAACAATGTCAAAGGCATCAAAGTGGAATGCACTATGTATTTTCTTGTTTGTAGTAGGTCATTTGAAAAATGGTAGGAATACAGGTGTTCCGAAAGTATAAAGAGATTAGGTTATCTTGCTAATATTTTTTTCAATAGATAGATGTGTCATTCTGAACAAGTTGGTACAATCTCCCCATAGCAGCGAGACTTTGCAGAAGAAATCCATTCTGGATTTTTTTCTGTATCCTTCCAACTTCACTGAGAGCTCTACTGCCACCTACAGTGAGGCCCCAAGCAAGCAAGAGCTCTATCCAAGTTAGGTGAACTAGAGCAGTGTTTTTCAACCTTTTTTGGGCAAAGGCACACTTGTTTCATGAAAAAAATCACGAGGCACACCACCATTAGAAAATGTTAAAAAATTTAACTCTGTGCCTATATTGACTATATATAAAGTAATTCTCTTGAATAGGAATCAAATAAACACAAAGAAAGTATTTTATAATTACTTTATTATGAAATATTAAGTAAACAGAATAGTGAAAAATTATAAAATACTTTATTCAGTGCGAAACCTGGGCCTGTTTGGCTGAACACAAAGCTGATATTCTGGCTGGAATCGAAGAAAGACACACACGTAGCTCTTCGTCAACAGCCGTTCCCTTCACCGCCCCGTCACCGTCACCGCCATCCCTTTCACTGCCCCGTCACCGCCACTGCCATCCCATTCACCGCCCTGTCACCGTCCCCACTGCATCCATATAAGCCTTAGTACTGTAATATTTAGCTTATTCCTTTCTTATAAATCAACGTTCCTGCTGCTGAACTAGAGAAAGAGATGTTCAGCTGGCAGGGCTTTGTTTATAAATTTTTATCAACACAACTAATATACTATTTTATCCTAAAGCAAAAAATAAATAAATAAATATAATTTTTTTTTCTACCTTTGTTGTCTGGTTTCTGCTTTCCACATCTTCTCATTCAATTCCTTCCATCCACTGTGTGTCTTCTCTCTACGTCTTCCATTTGCTGTTACTGTGCCTCTCCCTTCACCCCCCCCCCCCCAATTGGTCTAGCACCCATCTTCTTCCCTCCGCTCCCCCATAGTCTGGCATCTGTCTTCTTCCCACTCTGTCTTCCACATTTCCCTTCGGGGTCTGTTCCTCTCCACCCTCCTTCAATGTCTGTCCTATTCCTTTCCACCACCACCCTTCCCTCCCTCCTTTACCATCTGTTCCTTTCTACTACCCTTCAGCTCCTCTCACGTGGCTTATCTATCTAACTTCCTCCCTCTTATTTTCATGGCACGTTACAATGTAATTTGTGCAAGCCACTGGAGCCTGTGAGCTCGGTCCCTGTCCCATCTCCACAAACCATCTCGCTTCTGTGCTCCTATTTTCTCAATTTCTAATATCTCCCCTATGTATCTGTCATTGCCCCCCCCCCCTGTGTCCATATACCATCCCCATGGCATGTCCCCTTTATGTCTCTGTCCCTATGCCCCATGCACATAATTTCCCCTCTTTCTGTTACCTTCCTGTGTCCAGATTTCCCCTATCTTCCTCTTCCATACCAGTGTGTCTCTTCTTTTCAACCCCATCTAGCTGTTTTCCCTCTTTCTTCCCCCCCCCCTGCTTCTAGCATCTGGCTCACCTGCCTGTCCTTCCCTTTCTTTCCTGCTGTGGGTTTTTCTTTCCGTCTTCATCCCCTTGGGCCAGAATCCTTTTCCCTTTCACTCCCTCCTTCCAATTTGAGCCGGGAACACGAGCGATCGCACGGTCCCTGCAGCCACCACTCGCCTGCCCAATCGATCCTACTGTTTAGCCAGCTCTCTCCCTTCGCCTCACCTTAGTTTGTAGGTTTTGTTTTTCGGCGACATGCACGCGCGGCTGCTCAGTGTTCAATCTTCTGCTCTGCTGCAACTTCCTGTTTCCGGTTGCGTCAGAGCAGAAGATCGAAACTGAACAGCAGCGGGGACCGGGGGAGTCTCATGGGAGCGTGTGCGGGACCCGGCCTGAGGCCTAATCAGTGTCTTCACCGTACGGCACACCAGGCAACATCTCGCGGCACACTAGTGTGCCGCGGAACAGCGGTTGAAAAACACTGAACTAGAGATATGGGAAAACTTCCCCAACTAACAAGTCTGTTCTGCTCAAAGTAATAGAACTATGAGCATTCAAACAGAGCAACAAACATGCCAGCAGAAGCATTAAAGGAGCTCAAATAGTAACCCAAAGTATACTAGTAATAGACTACTCTTCATGACCCACAGGGCTAACTAGCCTCCAAGAACAGAACTGGAGAAGAACGCTCCTAATGAGACAGTAGACAGGCGCAGAAACGAAATGACAGGGAGGGTGTCCAGAATGAAACACTTATCTACTGGAAAATATATTAGCAAGGTAAGCACATAATCTTTTTCCAGTGTAATAGTTGTGTCATTCTGGACAAGTGGGACGTACAAAAGCAGTCCTAGAAATCTAGGGCAGCATGACAGCTCCTGCACGTAGCACTGAGGAGCCAAAGGCAGAGTCCTCCCTTGCTGCCACATCCAATTTGTAAAACTTAGCAAATGTATGCAAAGTGGGCTGATCCGCCGCCCTACAAATCTCCACTGGAGAGACTGCCCTAGCTTCAGCCCATGACGAAGCTACACTTCTGGTCAAATGCGCCTTCATGGAAAAGGGGATTGTATCCCACAATGTATGCTAACAAAATGGCCCTTTGGAGCAATTAATCAAATACTTAATAAACTTGAAACCTGGAAATCATGGCCTTAGAAGCTGGCATACCTTGCTTAGTTGGACTAGTCAGCTCAAAAAGATAGTCAGAGAGCTTTAAACTTGTTATTGGAGAACATCCAACTTCTTTAAAAACTGTTGTTTCCTGGAACCTGTGGACTAGAATGCTGGCAATCGAACTGCCTGATTTACATGAAATGCCCAAACCACTTTCGGCAAGAAGGAAGGAATGGTACATAAAGACTCCAGCATCAGAGATCTTAAGGAAAGGCTCCCTACAAGAGCGAGCCTTAAATTCCGAGATCCGTCTTGCCTTCACAGCCATCAAAAAAACTATCCTGAGCGTCAAGTCCATCAACTATCCTTCAGCAAGCAGCTCAGAGCTTGGCCGAGGTACCACAGAACCACATTAAGATTCCACAAAAGGAACGAGGCCTTTGACCAGTGGTCTGATGCATAGTGCACCCTTCAAAAATCTGGAAATGTCTGGATGAAACACCAGCGTATTTCTTCAGTCTCGAGCCCTAAAACGAGACAGACTGGCAACTTGGACCCGAAGGGAAGCCACCGTAAGTCTCTTGTCAGGACCAGCTAAGAAGCAAGCAAACATCACAGAAACTGGAGCTGAAAACAGCTCCACCTTTTTCCTGGGCACACCACTGCTGAAAAGTCTGCCATGCCTTAGCATAGGCCAAAACCGTGGTCGGCTTCTTAGACTTGAGAAGAGTGGTAACAACCACTTTCAAGTACTCCTTATGCACTAATGCTCCATGTTCAAGAGTCAAGCCATAAGAACAAAGCGATCCGGATCCTCTATGAATATTGGACCCTAGGAAAGAAGGTCTAGATGCACCAGGACTCATATGAAGATGCACCAAATCCACATACCACGGTATGCATGGCCAGTCTGGAGCAACCAGAATGACCTCCCCCTGATCACTTACGATCCTTTGAAAGATTTGGCCTATCACAGAGACCCTAATAGAGTGGAGATCACTTTATCCGAATATCTCTTCTTCCTCAGGAAAGCCCTTTCAAGAGCCAAGCTGTAAGACAGAAGGGACCCGGATCAAACATTTGAATGGGACCCTGAGACTGAAGATCAGATGATAGGGGCAACGAGAGAAGATCTGCCACTAGCAGACAAACCAGATTTGCGTACCACGGGCCCCTGGGCTAATCCGGAGCCACCAGGATCACGCTGCCTGCGTGCCAGGCAATCCGAAGAACTCTTCCCACTATAGCAGGCCTGTCGTAGGCCAAGTCTGAACCAGTGTCCAGCCCTTCGGCCTGGCAATCTCTGCGCCAACTGAAGAACTTTGGTGCTTTGGCGTTGACACTCATGGCGATGAGGTCCATGATCAGCTAACCCCAGGATTGAACAATCAACTCTAAGACCTCCTGCCCGAATCACCTCATGCCGGGATTCAGCGCATGACGGCTGAGAAAGTCTGCCTGGACATTGTCCACTTCAACAGTGTGGGAGGCCGAGATGTCCAGAAGATGAGCCTCTGCCCATTCCTTGAAGGAAGGAGATCTCCAGCGCCACTAGATGACTCTTGGTGCCCCCTTGAAGACTGACATAGGCCACTGCTGTGGCATTGTCTGAGAGAACTCAAACTGACTTGCCTTCCTGCAAGGGCTGGAATTCCACCAATGCTAGCCGAATGGCTCTGGTCTCCAGAACATTAATTGACTAGGAGGGCTCCACTGGCAACCAGCAGCCCTGAGTCGAGCAACCGAGACATTGAGGCCTCCAACTGAGGTGACTGGTATCCATGAGAAGCACTGTCACTGGGGCTGATCTAGGTTCACTCCCTGAATCAGATTAGAAGACTATAGCCACCAGCCCAGACTGCGACAAACTAACCCCCAAAGAGGAACGGGAGAGTTGATTGTGACTCTGTGGTGACCACCGCCGAAAAAGTGCATACTGAAGAAGACGTATGTGAGCCCTTGCCCACCTGACCACTTCCAGGGAGGCCGCCATAGAACCCCAAGACCTACAGAAAGTCCTCCATCAGAGGGCAGCGACAAACCATTAGGGAAGCGAATCTGTGACTGCAAGTTGCAAACCTTGGCTTCTGAAAGGAACACTCTCCCTAAACTGGTGTCAAACAGAACACCGAGATACTCCAAGCGCCGAGACAGAATCGAAATGGCTCTTGGACAGGTTGACCACTCAACCTAGAGACTGCAGAAACTCCGCATCCCGAGACGTAACCCAGGAGCTCTTCTGAAATGACTTTGTATGAATCAACCAGTCATCCAGATAGGGGTGTACCAGAATGCCCTCCTTGTGCAAGGCCACCACCACCATAATCTTGAAGGTTCGCAGCGCCATTGCCAGACCAAAGGGAAGCACACAAAACTGATAATGCTCTCTTGAGATCGCAAAGCGAAATCGTTGATGGGAGGACCGAATCGAACATGCAGATAGGCCTCCGTCAGGTCAAGAGAAGTCAGAAATTCCCCAGGCTGGACCGCCAAAATTACAGATTTCAGGATTTCCATACAAAAAGAGGGAATTTGGAGAGCCGACACCTTTGAGATCGAAAATGGGCTGAAAAGACCCCTCTTTCTTGGGTACCACGAAGTAAATGGAGTACCTGCCGGCACGCATCTCCTGAGAAGGCACCGAGACTACTGCTTTGAAGTCCAGCGACCTGAGCAGTGTCTGGCAAAAAGCCCTCTTCTTCCAAGTTTCCTGACAAGGAAAGAAGAAATGATCTGGTAAAGGTCAGGAAAACTCCAGAGCATAACCGTCCCAAATCACTTCCAGGATCCATGCAGAACTGATGGTCCCGCAAGTCAACATTGGGTAGGAAGGCACCAGTACAATATGGGTGCTCTTAAAGATTTGAAGTGACAAGTACACTTTGTCTGTCCATGCCAGGATTCCATATCACCACCCACATGTGAAAACATAGAGCCTGCTTGTCCTCAAGAAAGGGATTGGGACTCGTTTATTGCCTTTATGAAGTTTTACAGCCACAAAGTTACTATTTAATGCAAACAGCAGTACACAAATATAGAACTATGTGTAAAAACAAAACAGGATAACACTCTTGTATAGACAAACACACCACACCTAAATACAAACATTTAGCATACATAACATATAACAGTCTTCCCTCATAATACTGGCTAACCAAGTTACTATGATTATTATATCCAATGTTTAGTACCCTCTCTTCTAAAAGCCTGATTTATACAAGTTTGCCTGCTATTGTCTATTTGAGGAGGGGGGGTGAGTCTTTCCTTTACCAACCAGGCCCCAAGTTTAAAAGGTATACAGTACAAGAAACGAATAAAAATGGCGATTTTAGATTTTCAAATCCAGTGAAAAGTAGTCGAAATTTTGATTAACCAATGTACAGCAAAGGAAACTAAGGAAAACGAAAAGCTCGGAACCTATTCGGAACATTTCGAGCCCCTAAAGTCGAGAACGAAATAACAGACACCACGTCTGAATTGAGAAACGTCAGCTTCCAAACAGCGTGTAAAACGAAACACATGAAGTTCAGCCCTTCGCTCCGCTCGCGCAGACTAGGAAGGGAAGGCGCAGTCAGCAGCCTGAAGCCGGGTGTGACACGCCTATTTTCCTGCTTTCTGACGCTTGTGGCGCCGCCGCACCAGCTCGTCGTCCCTTTCTACCCAACTAAGCCCTCAGCCCCGCTAATAGCAGCCGAGAAAGGCACTGATAAGACACCACACAACCCAAACCTTTTTTTTTTTTCTCAAAGCCGATTCCGAGGCAGAGAGCCGGCCCCTCCCACACCACCAGCTATAGGGAATTAAGGCAAAAAGTGCCCGACTAGAAAATGCCCAAAGCTAAATATCCGTGGGTGAATGGAAAATGGCAAATCAATACCTGCGTGGTTATTGTTTCAGGTTTCCAGTGGGGTCGCAGGTCCTGGAGCAATCTCATCGCTCCTGCGCGGCAATCCTGCTCTTCCACAGTCACGTTCTGCCTGGGCACAGTAGGGGAGCCGGGCGGGACATGGATGTAATTGGCCATATTACTTGATAACACTGCTGCGCCAACGTTTAACGGTGATCTGTCCTTTGCTCTCCAACAATCGCTTTTGCTTTGTATTACGCTTCCTTATAGATATGGACTTTCCAAAACATCAACGTAATATATAGAGGTACACGTTACTCATACACTTCTTCCCACAATCCAAAATCGCATCTCCAAGAGACTGGGAGAAAAAGAGATGCTTCCACCTAGTTATAGCACACCGAGGAGGCGGAAATTTCCACGCTCCCCACCCCCCTCCGGCGTTACTGGAGCTGTCTTCCCATTGCATTGTGGGACTAGCATGATGGTCTCGTCATTGGGGGCGTGACGTCATGTACCAATAAACCGTGCGTGTGAAGAGCGTTACTTGAGCTGAGCTGAAGCGAGTTTCTTCTGAAAGGGGAGGGGCTAACAGCTTCCTTGCTTGTGATTTGTAAAATTTTTTAAATTATGCTTCGGGTAATTATTTCTAGAGGGTAGAATACAAATTCATTTACGTTGGTGAATTTTTAAACATTTTAAATTTGAAAAGGAAATAAGGTTCGACAATCAATCTGCAGGTGATACATTAAGTTGGTTTAAAAGGATTTTCTTTTCATCAGGTCAGACCTAGGATAACTCTCCAAAGCTTGTCAGCAGTGGCGTACCCGGGACACATCATTTTTTGACACCCCCCTCATCTATATGAGTGTACCTAGGAAAAGGCAGCATCTTAAACACTGCAGTGAGCACCAACACATACATTGTAAAACTAAACAAGCTAGATCCTGCACTGTCAATTGATCCTGTACAGTCAATACCAACAGAAAACCATATTCTTTTCATACACACAGAACAGAGATACACCCTCCTCCAATATGGAATAATCACAAACTAAAAATAGAAACATGAAGACAAAAGTTAAACTGAACAGCCAAGAATTCAGACTACATACAATGCAACACCACAGAAATAATGACACATGTCCCCCTAATACTGTGCAAAATATAAAGCCAGTAGATGTAAATTTGAAAAAACTGATACATAACAATCACCACTTTACAAATTAACAATAGAAATAAAATAAATGAGAAATAAGAAAGTATAGCAACAAAAAAATCTTTATACCTTTTGTCATTTCTGCTTTAATCTTTTCTTCACTCTTTTCTTTCTAATACAGCATTTGTCCTCTCTTCCTTCCATGCAACATCTGCACCACCCGCTTTGCCCCTTCCACCCAGCTTCTGCCCTCAATCTCTTTGCCCCTTCCATCCACTGTCGACTCTCTTCCATATGGCATCTTCCCTCTTTCTATGTCCCTTCAATATCCTGTGCTTCTTCTCTCCTTTGTACATGATTCATTTCAGCTTCACCCTCTCCCCTATGCTTTGGCATCTCTCTTCTCCTTTCCTTCCTTCCCACGCCACATCATTGTCTGGCATCTCTCTCCTCTCCTTCCAACTCCCCCTCCCCCTTCATTATCTGGCATCCCCTCTTCTTCCTTTCCTCCCTCCCTTCTTCCTTCCTTTCCCCTGGTCTTGCATCTGTCTCCTTCCCTTCCCCCCCCCCCCCCATGCCCTGGCATCTCTGTCTCCCCCCTCCATGGTCTGGTATTTCCTTTCCTTCTTTCCTTTCCCTCCTTCCCATGGACTTCGCAACTCTGGATCCTCTCCCTTGTCTTCCTTCTCCCTCCTTCCCTCTCTCCCCAATTAGGTCCCTTCCCTGTGCAGCAGCAACATTTCTCTTCACTGCCCTGTGCAGCAACAGCATTTCTGGCCGGTTCCTTGCTGCAGCTGGTTTTCAATTCAAAGCCGCAGGCGTCGACACCTCGTGTGATCTGCGGCAGCGTCAGAAGCCTTCTCTCTGATGTCATGATGTCAGAGGGAACGCTTCCGACGTAGCTGTGGATCGCACAAGGAGCTGATGGTTGCAGCTTTAAACGGAAAAACCACTGCTGCAGGGGAGCAGGCCTGAAGCGAAACATTCGCTGGAGAGAGCACAAGTTGGGCCGCAGACACCTCTGAGTTAAAGTTTACTGCCGCTGCTGCTGGTTAAGGAAAGCAGCAGCAGCAGAATAGGGAGGGTGGCTGGCTGTGCACCCCCTTGGAGCGTGTACCTGGGGCAAACCGCACCCCCCCCTTGGTACGCCACTGCTTGTCAGATACTCTTATTGAAATCACTTCATGAATCACTTGCAGCTTGATTCTTGAACCTTATTTCCACATAATGACAGTTGCCAAGGAAACTCGATTTTTGAGGGAGAGATTTTAGTACATGTCCCAGTCCTGCCTCCAGGCTTCACCCTTTGCCATATCTCAATTTTATAGCCATTGTAGGAAAATATCTTATTTACAACCATGTCAACTAGGGGTGTAGCAAGAATGGGCCATCTCAAGGGATCTGGCACCCTGAACCAACTTTTGATTAGGTGCCCCCTCCCCTACAATCTGGTATCTCTCCTTCCATAATACCCTCCCACCCAGCCTGCCTAGGATGCAAAATCTTCCTCTCTTTCTTGTTCCCCCTCCCCCTCCTGCTGGACCAAGTGGGACACTGGCTCAGTGGCTGAAGAGAAAGTGCCAAAATCCCAGTCCAGCATTTATCCCTCTAGAACAGGGGTCTCCAAACTTTTCGCCATGAGGGCCACATTGGATACTTCAGCATTTTCAGCAGGCTGTAGTAAACAAAAAAAAAAGATAAATAACTCTAAACATTTGAGTTTTATTGAAAGCAGAAAATTTTATAAACTAATTACAGAGTATGCGAGATTAAATTATCATATATTAATGACAACAAACACTACCAGCAAATTCTCATATTTTTTTCACAAATTATAATAAAACCATTAATGTGAATGATGGAACTGTTTTTGTGTTTTTAAAATCTTATTAAACAGGTTCAAATTTTGATTACCAGTAGCAACTTCAAATGTTCATCAGATAAATTTGCCCTGTATCCTTGACTTGATATATTTCATTTAGGAAAAAGTTTGTTTGCAAAGATATGTTGTCCCAAAAATGGAGATAAATTTACAAGCAAATTTCTTCAAATTTAGAAACTGTTCAGAGTACAAAAATTGATAAAGATAAATACAAGGAAGAAAACACAAATGTTCATTTGCTTGAAGCTCAGTAATTTCCATGTGAATTTGACTCGGGACTTCAGCAACATTACAATCAAACGAATTTTGAAACAATCTAATTTCCCTAGCATTGGCATCCAAATCAGTAAATCGCTTCTGAAATTGTTGTTTAAGGTCTGAAATAACTAACTCCCTCCTTTACTAACATGTAGCGTAGGTTTTAGCGTCAGCAGAGGCAGTAACTGCTCCAATGCTCATAGGAATTCTATTTTTTTAGCCAACACATAATCAACCTTGTAGCTTAGCAAGGTTAAGGCTTCATTTTCTGAGTTTGCTTTCGTCAATTAGTCTTGCTGAGAACGCAGACAACGACATAAAGATTCAATTTTATCTGAACACTCCTTTAAATTGCAAAAACTTTGATGCATGTTTTGTTTCATAGTGGTCAAACTCACTAATTAGCTAGAATTGATTTTTATAGCTAGTATAGCGACCTATAACAACATTTTATAGACCCTCAGCGCCACCACTCAGAACTCAATATTTCTCATAGTTCTAAGCTTTACGTGTCTCTTCGTCACTGGATCTAATATTCTACTATCTCTTATGAAGAGCTTAATATTTGATTTATTTCAGTTCATTCGGAACTCCGTCCCGCACACTGCCACCAAGTGAGCATTGCCACTGCTCCAGCCTAGCAAGAACAAGAGGTAAGGAACCTCTTCTCACACAACTGCTACCTACTTAAATACAATGGCAACCCACACACACAGGCTCATCCTCTTACTGCAACTGCTCTCCCTGCTCCTAACAAACTGGAAAACAGCAGGATACCACATATCCCCAATCCCTACACTGTCAGCACCCTACAGACAAGTACAACCATCCAGGAAACACCTGTCCCCCAGAAATCTATTATCCTGCACACCGACCAACAACGAAAGCATTCCCCCTAACTGGGGAAAAAGACTACCTCCAAAGCCCAAGATGACAACCCAAAAATCTTGGACTCCCCCAGGAAACCTCCTCCACCCAAAGACTATCTCCGCTCCACACATAAAATATTCCACAATAGCCTGTGCATACATGAACATAAGATCTATTAGCCCAAAGGCAGACCTAATCAAGAACTGGATAGTATAAGAACAATTAGGTTGCCTCTTCTTAGCTGAAACCTGGTTAACTTCCGATTCAGGCCCATGCATAACTGAATTCTGCCCAAGAGGATACAAACTAGAACTAATCTGCCGACACAAAAAGCGAGGGGGAGGACTAGCTATTCTAGTAAAAAACAACTTCAACTTAAAAATCATAGACAAACGATCCTCACCCCACTTGGACCTTCTAGCCTGCCAAATATCTGATCACACACTCACCTTGACATGCCTTATTTGCTACATTACACCAGGAAAATGGAACACCAGCAAACATGAAATCAAAGACTTCATCTTTCAGAACTCTCTAAATTCAACTCACAATTTGCTCCTCGGAGACATCAATCTTCACCTAGAAGATCACACCTCAAAACAAGTCGATGATCTAATCTCATACCTCAACCTCAATGCCCTTTCATACCAAATTCTCAATCCCCAACCCACGCACGAAAAAGGACACCAACTTGATATTACAGCATACACAATCCAAAACCTCCACGCCCCAGATATCCACATCTCTAACAGCGTCTGGCACCCCTCCCTCTGGTCAGACCACTACAAATATACATTCAACATCAATTGGGCCCAAAACAACAACAAATACGAACTCCACAAAACCTCCTTCAAAACTCGCCAAAAAATCGAACCAAACGCATTCTGGGACAAAATAGACCCCGCAATTGGCTCCACAGATCCTAAAGAATTCATTCGCCACTGGCTTACACTAAGCGAAACAACACTGAACGAGCTAGCCCCATTAAAACAAAAAAATAGAATCTGTAGACCATCAGATAAATGGTTCGACACCGAACTTCTCCATCTAAAAAGGCACTGTAGACAGCTTGAAAGAGCATGGAAAAAAACAAAACAAAACCAAGAACAAACCAAGGTAACAGGGAGAAACCTAATCAATCAATACAAACTCAAACTTAAGGAAAAACGGAAAGCCTACTACGCCAAATTAGTTGGAAATGAAGCCCCAGACACAAAAGCTCTCTTCAAACTGGTAAAGAACCTCACAGACACCAAACCACTACTAGCCACTCAAGGAAATCACCCACCAACAGCCTCCCAATTAGCTGATCACTACAAAAGCAAGATCACCACAATCAGAGCCATCTTCAAAAACTCACCATTCTACTTCGATGAGATAGCAACAAACCCCACAACAGAGGAAGCCATAGCAGCCGACAGGACTTGGGCCAACTTCCCACTAGTCCAATGGACAGACATGGACCGTCTATACAATAAATACAGTAAAGCATCATGTGACCTAAATAACTGTCCCTCATATCTCCTAACAAACGCTACCTCTAAATTCAAAGTCAACCTCTTGCATTGGATCCAAATCATACTCACGGAAGGTCAATTTCCACATGAACTAGGTGAGATTGTTATCACCCCTCTACTGAAAGATCTCAAAGGCCCGATAGATACCCCTCCAACTACAGACCCATCGTCTCTATCCCACTATACATTAAAATTACAGGTCTAGTGGCACAATACCTCACCAACTACCTGGAAGAACATAACCTACTTCACCCCTCTCAATCGGGATTCAGATCCAACCACGGCACAGAGACATTATTGGCAACATTGCTAGACACAGCCCGACAGCACCTCAGCAATGGAGGAAAGATGTTGCTAATTCAACTTGATCTCTCTGCGGCATTCGACCTGGTAGATCATACAATACTACTACAGATTCTAGACACCATAGGGATCTCAGGAAGAGTCTACAACTGGTTCCAAGGATTTCTTAAAACTAGAACATACAGAGTTAAGTCAAACGACCTTAAATCAGACCCCTGGTCTAACCCTTGTGGAGTCCCTCAAGGGTCACCGTTGTCACCCATGCTCTTCAACCTCTTCATATCCTCCCTCGGTACCACTCTAGACACCCTAAACGTATTATCTTTCATCTATGCTAATGACATAACCATACTCCTCCCCTTTGATACCCAAGACCCCACCTCATTAGGCAACCTAAAAATAACACTGGAAGCAGTGGAAGATTGGATGTTAGACCATAAACTGAAGCTGAACTCGGAGAAAACAAAACAACTACTACTTGAAAAGGATAAAACCCCGTCCATAACAGAATTTGAGTTAAACACCACCAAATACACCATACAGCCATCCCTAAAAATCCTTGGAGTATCGATAGACATATGCTGTACAATGCAAGTCCAAATCAACAAAAATCACCCAAAAAGCTTTTTTCACCATGTGCAACCTGCGTAAAATCAGAAAATTCTTTGACAAAGACCACTACAAGATCATAGTCCAATCCTTTGTCCTAGGACTAGTGGACTATTGCAACATCCTCTACTTACCATGCCCCTTAAACTTGATAAAGCAGCTACAGACCATCCAAAATACAGCCCTTAGATTGATCTATTCTCTTGGAAAATTTGACCATATCACCAATGCCTTCCTAGACTCACACTGGCTACCAATACGAGCCCGAATTCAATTCAAATTCTACTGTTTATTATTCAAGGCAATAAATGGAATTGCGCCCACCTACCTGAACAATCACCTAAACCGAAACTTCACACCCAGACTAAGGAGAACACAGATCCCATTCTCCTACCCACCACTCAAGGGCATTCAACGCAAGAAGATGTATGATGACCTCCTAGCAACGCAGGTGGTGAAGCTAGATCCCTCCATCTCTATTCTGTTGACAACCACATGTGACCTTAAATCTTTTCGAAAAGAAATCAAAACTCTGTTATTCAAAGAAACTATCCTGTCCGCTTATCCCCCTTCTCCCTAACATCCCCCTCCCTGCTTACCCCACCATATAACCAACCCTAATTTCCTCCCTCCCCACAAGTTTCCTCAAATGTCCCCCCTTCCTTAAATTTACCCTCTTAGCCTCCACTTCCTTAAATTCTCCCTCTTAGCCTCCACTATGTATCTAAACCTTTCTCTTATTCTAGCATCTCTATGTATCTTTCCTTAAAATTTGTAACTTCCTGGAAATGTCCAGCCATCTTCAATTGTAATCCGCTTAGAACTGCAAGGTACAGGTGAAATAGAAGTCTCTAATGTAATGTAATGTAATGTATTAGTAAGCTGATACTTAGCATATAATCTAGTGGTCTCTGCTAGGGATATCAATGCCGCTAGGGTTGTAACATCCCTAGCGGCATTGATATCCCTAGCAGAGACCACTATATTATAAGCTAAATGTCAGCTTACTAATATTCTAAAAAATTGAATGAACTGAAATAAATCAAATATTAAGCTCTTCATAAGAGATAGTAGAATAATAGATCCAGTGACGAAGAGACACGTAAAGCTTAGAACTATGAGAAATATTGAGTTCTGAGTGGTGGCGCTGAAGGTCTATAAAATGTTGTTATAGGTCGCTATACTAGCTAGAAAAATCAATTCTAGCTAATTTGTGAATTTGAATAGTTTAAGCTACCTTGGATAATCAAACAGTGTAATAGCTTGATTGTTTCATAGTGGTGGCATATATTGTATTCTTTCAACACAGCAACAGTGTCTTTACAGATTGTCTTCAAATCTATTTTACGCTCCATTCTTCATTAAGCACACGACATTCATGATCAACTTTTCTTTTTCCCATCCATGTTAAAACCTGTAAAAGAGAATAAATTTATAAATAATTATGAAATTATTAAAATCACAAGAACTCCATGCAAGCAAATATGTGAATAAGCACCTTTAAATATAAATTTCTGAATTACAAATTGAGTATTACAATACACCACTGCAAATATTCTTATGGACAATTAACCGTAACGACTAGTAACGAACTTCCAGATTCAATTTATAGATTAGTCACAGTGCCAAAGCTAACTACAACGCAGCGAATGTACACTGTCGATCAAGGCCGAACAAATATGATAAAGTACCATGATGTATACAATTACGATTCAGTATTAAATATGGAATATCAATATATTTTAAACACAATTTTAGTTAATGCATTTGAAATCTATCAACACCCCATGGTTTGTTTGTTTTTCTTGCAGATTTTCATTGGAAAATTAGTCCAATTGGCGCATTTCCACACAATTTTTCTGTGGGCCGGATAAAATCATATCACAGGCTGGATGTGGCCCATGGGCTGTACTTTGGAGAATCCTGCTCTAGAAGTCTGAAAATAGACCAGACTGAGATTTTGGCATCCTTTTTGTCACCAGTGCCCTGAGCCAATGCCTCACCTGGTCCACAGGATGAGTTGTTCCTATAGCCAGACACTCAATTTTAGGCAGGCCAGAGCCCTAAGTTGGTGTCCACAAGAACTCCACTTCCCACCTAGCATCCCTCCCTTCACAACCCCCAGGCAATCAAAGGTCCTACCTTTAAGTCCTTTAGTTCTACTATAGCAGCATTTACCCCCTGTTTTACTAAGGTGCACTATGCGTTTAGTGCACGCTAAATATACGTGGTAACCTCTAACGCATCCATAGACTAACATACACGTGTTAGCGTTTAGCGCGTGGTTAGCACGCGCTAAAATGCTTAGTGTACCTTTGTAAAAGAAGCCCTTAATTTTCAAAGGGTGACTATGATAAAATTAGGAAAATGGTTAAAGAGAAGATAAAAGGATGAGTGGAAAAGGTGTGGATTGTAAACCATGGCCTCCTTTTACGAAACGGCGATATCAGTTTCTAGCATGGGGAGCCGCGCTGAATGGCCCGTGCTGCTCCCGACGCTCATTGAGTTCCTATGAGAGTTGGGAGCAGCACGGGCCATTCAGTGTGGCTCCCTGCACTAGAAACTGCTATCACAGTTTCATAAAAGAGGGGGCATGTGTGGATGTTATTTAAAAATACCACTGTGGAAGCTCAGACCAGATGTATTCCACATATTAACAAAGATGGAAAGAGGAGAAAACAAGAGCCAGCATAGTTAAAAAGGTGAAGTGAAAGAGGCTATTAGAGTAAAAAAAAAAAAAAAAACCATCCTTTAAAGAATGGAAAAAGGATCCAAATTAAAAAAAAAGAAGACAACACATAAGCACTGCCAAGTTAGATGCAAAGTATTGCTAAAGAAAACTAAAAATATGAAGAGAAACATGTCAAAGACACAAAAACTCATAGAAACAATTTTTTTACATACATCAGAATCAGAAAACCTAAGAGGGAATCCATGGGATCGCTGGATGATCAAGGAGCAATAGGGATGCTCAGGGAGGATTAGGCCATAGTGGAGAGACTTGAATTAATTCTTAGCTTTGGTCTTTATGGAAGAAGATGTAAGAGATCTACCCAAACCAGAAATGGTTTTCAAGAGTGATGATGCAGACAAACTGAAAGAAATCTCAGTGAACCTGGAAGACACATTAAATCAAATTCACAAGATAAAGAGTGAAAAATCACATGAACTGAATACTATACATCCCAAGGTACTACAAGAACTCAAATATTAAATTGCTGATCTGCTGTTACTGATCTGTAACCTGTCATTAAAATCGTTGTAGTGCCTGAAGACTGGAGGCTGGCTAATGTTAAGCCAATTTTTAAAAAGGGTTCCAGGGGAGATACGGGAAATTACAGACCGGTAAACCTGACTTCAGTTCTGGGCAAAATAGTGCAAACAATTATAAAATATAAAAGTTGTGGAACATGTAGATAAACATGATTTAATGAGACAGAGTCAGCATGTGTTCAGCCAAGGGAGGTCTTGCCTCACCAATTTGCTTGACTTCTTTGAAGGTGTAAATAAACATGTTGATAAAGTGAGCTGGTTGATGTAGTATTTCTAGATTTTCAGAAAGCTTTTGACAAAGTTCCTCATGAGAGATTCCTGAGAAAATTAAAGAGTCATGGGATAGGAGGCAATGTTAAGTTATGAATTAGGAATTGGTTATCGGACAGAAAACAAAGGGTAGGGTTAAATGGCCATTTTTCTCAGTGGAGGAGGGTAAATAGTGGAGTGCCATAGGGATCCGTACTGGGACCAGTGCTATTTAACTTATTTATAAATGATCTGGAAATTGAAACGATGAGTGAGGTGGTTAACCCCCTCCCCCCTTCCCTTTTACTAAACCAAGGTAGAGGTTTCTACTGTGGCCCAGAGCACTTAATGCTCCAATACTCATAGAATTTAGCCACCGCAGCTTAGTAAAAGAGGGCCTAAGTTTGAAGATCACACTAAACTGTTCAAATTTCTTAAAACACATTCAAACTGTGAAAAATTGCAAGCAGACTTTAGGAAATTGGAACACTGGGCATCCAAATGGTGGATGAAATTTAATATGGAAAAATGCAAAGTGATACACATTAGGAAGAATAACATAAATTATAGTTCCCAAATGGTCCACCTTGAGGATCAGTGCCCAAGGAAAATATCTGGATGTCATTGTAGATAATACGCTGAAACCTTCCACCCAATGTGTGGCAATGGCCAAAAAAGCAAACTAGATGCTAGGAATTATTAGAAAAGGGATGATAAGCAAGACTATGAATGTTATAATGCCTCTGTATCACTCCATGCTGTGATCTCACCTTAAGTACTGCATTAAGTTCTGGTCATCTTATCTCAAAAGAGATGTAGCAGAATTAGAAAAGATTCAAAGAAGAGTGACCAAGATGATAAAAGGGATGGAACTCCTCTCGTATAAGGAAAGACTAAAGAGGTTAGGGCTCTTCAGCTTTGGAAAAGAGATGGCCTGAGGGGAAATATGATTGAAGTTTACAAAATCCTGAGTGGTGTAGAATGGGTACAAGTGAATTTGTTTTTTACTCCATCAAAAATTACAAAGACTAGAGGACTCTGCCCCTGAAGCCACACCCCTCATAGAGTATGCTCTCAAAGTGATCAGAGGTTGCTTACCACACCCAATATACGCTGAAGCAATAGCTGCACAAATCCTCCTGGAAATAGAAATTTTATAGGCTGACTTACCCAGGCGAGGCGACTAGGGCTCGTTAGCACAAAAAGATGATTTGAAAGATGAAATTAATTTGTCGCCTCAAGGTATTAGAGAAGAACTCTAACATACAGCAACAACAACATTGTGTCTTTTTGTTGTTGTTTTTTTTTTCTGAACCCGTGGGATGAAACGCAGGTCAGACTTTCTGATCTATGTGAAAGGTCAAGGTCACTTTTGGCAAAAAGGAAGGGACTATATGGAGGAAGACCCCTGCCTTTGAAAACCTGAGGAAAGGCTCTCTACATTGTAGAGTTTGTAGTTCCAAAACCCTTCTTGCTGAAGTGATTGCTACTAGAAAATCCATCTTAATGGTAAGATCTATTAGAGGCTCCTCTCACAAAGGCTCCTACTGAGGGCCTGCAAAACCAAGTTAAAATTTAATGTCGAGAACGGCTGTCGCAGAGGAGGATGTAGCTCCAATGCTCCTTTAAAAAGTCGGTGATATCTGGATAAGAGACCAAAGAACCTCTTCTACTTGAGCCCTAAATCACAAGAGTTCTGCCACTTGTACAAACCGTTCTTGAGACCATCCTGGAGAAACACTAGGACCACAGACATCGAAGCCTTCACTGATTCCACGTTCTCCTTAGCACACTGGCACTGAAGCATCTTCCTTGCATAAGCCGTGACAGTCACTGGTTCCTTAGATGTGAGGAGGATAGCTATAACCATCTCTGAGTAGCCCTTTCATATTAAGGCTGTGCTCTCAAGAGCCATGCCGTAAGCCCAAAGTATTCTGGCTCCTCCAGGGCAACTGGACCCTGCGAGATAAGAGTCGGATGTAGTGGCAGTTTGAGAAACTTGTCCCTCTGAAGACGAACCAGATCCGCATACTACGGTCAAAGTGGCAAATCTGGGGCAACCAAAATTACCAACCCCAGATGGTTTGCTATTCGATTGACCTGGCTCACTATGGGCCACGGGGGAAAAATATACAACAGCCCTTTCTCTGGCCACTGTTGTACTAGAGCACATGTGTCAAACACAATGCCCACGGGCCGAATCCGGTCCACCTGGCCGTTTTATGCGGCTCGCGGTGGCTTGAGGGTGATGTGCCAGTCACAGAAGCATAAGAGAACATCCGTCACATAATCCACTCTTGAAAGTAGAAATTGGGTGTATGTGTCATCCTCTGTCAATGGGGCTTGATGCTATCTGTAATGGCCGGCGCATACAACAAAAGAAACAGCAGCAGCCACCTTTAGACCCATGGCCAAGGCCTCAAATTACCTTCTGAAGACTAAATCCACTCTGCGGTCTTGCGCATCCTCTAAGGTTATTCCGCTTTCAATAGGCAACGAAGTACGTTTAGATACTTGCGCTACCAGCGAAACCACTTTAGGCGTGACAGCCAACTGCTGAAAATACGGAACTGTTGGATACAGCTTTGTCATAGTCCTGGAAACCCGCAAGGTGCCTTCCAGAGTATCTCAAAGCTCTGTCAGCATCTTGGTATCATCTGGATGCAAAGAAAAAAATGTGATCTGAGCCTGAGAGCTGCTTAGAACTGAAAACTGAGCCTCAGAGGCTTGCAGGAGCTCAAGCTTTTTTCCTGTAAGGATTATGTAATTATCTCTAGCAATGCTGCCTGCTTAATAGAGTGGCACACCATCACGTCTTTCACCTGATCCAGGGCTGCCACAGACTCCTGACTGGTGGCCCTTGAGACCCTGCATCCTCTAAAATTGAAGATTCAGACTTGGGTATTAAGGCTATGGACTGTGATACCCATTCCCTCCAGTCCTTCGACTAGACCTCTGTGCCCTGCGTATGATTGTTAGGCAGAAGAACCTCGCTTTGAGAGAGCGAACCCCCTGTGCAATCACAGGCATGACCCCCAGATGGTGCCTATAGCCCCCGATAATTTAAATAGGCTGCAAAAGTTAAATTCATAAAATATGGAGTCAGTGGCAAACCAAGGGGGGACGGACCGCCAGGTCCAGAACTTCCCGCCCTACTCTGCCATGAGACCTGCACCTCAGTGCGGCTGCCGGTCCACCCCTTCCAACATACTTGTTCTGGAGCAGAGTCGGCAGCCATGGGGAGGCGCAGCAAGGTCCTGTGATGACTGTGTCTGCCGGCTCTGCTCCAGAACAAGTGACATCAGAGGGGGATGGACCAGCAGCCACGCTAAGGTGCAGGAAGGTCATGCAATGAATGCATCTGCCGGCTCTGCTCGAAAGAAGTGACGTCAGAGGGGGTAGACTGGCAGGTGCAGTCATCGTGGGACCTTGCAGCAACTCCCATGTCTGCCGTCCACCCCCTCCAATGTCACTTACTTCTTCAGCTGCAGTCATCACAGGACCTTGCATAGCATTGGTTTGGAGGGAGAGAGAAAGGAGCATGGAAGGGTGGTGGAGGAAGAGAAAGGGGGCAGGGTGGTATAGAATGGTGGTGGGAAGAGTGGTGGAGGGAGAGAAAGGGGGCAGATGCTGATGGAAGTGGGGGGAAGGGAGAGGAGAGAGTGAAATGCCAGACCATGGGGGTGTGGGAGAGGGAAGGGAAGGAGAGGAGAAAAATGCCAGACCATTGGAGGAGGAAAGGGAAGAAGATGGATGCCAGACCAATGGGGTGAAGGGAGAGATGGAAGGGGGAGGCATACAGTTTCTAGAAGTGGAATAGAAGGAGAGAAGATGCCATATAGAAGGGGCAGACAGTGGATGAAAGGAAGAGAGTGACAAAAAGATGAGGAAAGCAGAAACCAAAGAAGATAAATGTAGAAAAAATGTTCTATTTTTTCCCTTTAGGGGACATGTGTAACGTGACCATTTATTTTTTTAATCAAAACGGCCCTAGCCCCACCCCAGCCCCACCCTGCCCCAATCTCTTCCACTCATTTTTCATGTACACACAATATCTTATTAATTCATAATGGTAACCATAAAATAAAAAAACAAACACAAAGCACACTGTATGCAGAAAAAAATGTTAATTATCATTTATATTCAGGTTTTTTCAAAGAGGTCATGACAGATGACTTTTAAAATAAGCAATATCACCTCAGTAACAACTATACACAAATATACAAATATAGACAGCAGATATACATTTTCAAAACTGACACATTTTGATCACAAAATTGAAAATAAAATCATTTTTCCTACCTTTGCTGTCTGGTGAGTCTCTGGTTGCACTTCCTTCTAACTGTGCATCCTTTATTTCATTTATTTATTTATTTCTGTCTTTCTTTCTCTCTTCCTGCCCCTCCAAGCCACCGCCCGCCTCCCTACCCCCAAGCCACCACCGCCACACTTCCTTTTTTCTTTCTTTCTTTCTCTCTCCCTGCCTCCCCCCACGCCACTGCCAACAACAACAATTTCTCCTTGCTTCCCCGCCCTCGCCGCAGTAGCAGCAACAGGGCCAGGCCAGATGAGGCGAGTGCAGCAACTGCACAATGGCTGGCCCAGAAGCCTTCCTCCGACGTTAATTCTGATGTCGGAGAGGAAGTTCCGGGCCAGCCAATCGCTGCCTGGCTGGTCTGGAACTTCCTCTCCAACACAGAAGGCCCCAGTGAGAAGCTGCAAAGCAGCCTGTGAGTGCTGCTGGCCCGATGCTCCTCTGCCAAAAGGTATTTATGGTCGCGGTTGGCAGAGATCGGTTGGGAGGGAAGGATGGAGGGTCAGCGGGGGTTCGGCTGTGCAACGGGGGCGGTACGGGGGGGAAGTGTGGCTGCCTACAACTAGCGCTTATTTTCGGGGGTAGGGCTTATATTGAGACTTACCCTGAAAATCACGCTAGGGCTTATTTTCGGGATAGGTCTTATTTTTGTGGAAACACGGTAGATCTGGCAGTCATCAGCATAGAGATGATCTTGAAAGCCATGGGAGGAGATCAATGCACTGAGGGAGTGTGTATATATGAAGAAAATGAGAGGGCCCAAGACAGAGCCTTAAGGTACACTGATTGAGAGTGAGATAGCAATGGAGTAGGATCCACTTATGCAAACACTGAAAGTGTGATGGGAGAGATAGGAAGAAAGCCAGGAGAGAACAGAACGTTGATAATGCACTGCACACACCTTTTGTTGAAATGCTTTGTACTTTCTGAGAGGAGCGCTGGTTGTGGGTGGAACTGGGAAGTGGAGGGGGGAAGAGAATTTAATTTAATGTCATCCTTGGATATGTGACTGCTTCTTTTGTGATAATATGCTTGTCATTTTTCATTGATCTCTTAAACTGTGTTCTTTGTGCAGTTGATGACCAAATATAGATATTTATTAAACACTGAGATATAAAACCATGAAAATTCAATTAAAAAAGTACAATGATAAAAAATACTGTGATAAAAATCCAACAGTATTTTTATCATTGTACTTTTTTAATTGAATTTTCATGGTTTTATATGTCAGTGTTTAATAAATTATCTCCAGAACATCTGTATCCACAGTTTTTGTTTTTGTTTTCATTGGTGGATTGTTTTCACTGTGGATCATTGGGTCTCCCCATTTTTCTTTGTTGTGCTTCAAATAAAAATATTTCACATAACTCCTGTTAGAAGGATCAGTGAGGAAGGCATCAGAGCGTGGTACACTTCTGCTGCTCTTTACATTGCAACCTGATTGAGATTAGTTCCTGAAGTTCTTCAAGAACTGTGAGAAGCTATTTATGGGTCATAAGGTCTGTCTTTTCCCAGGATTTTATAAGAACACTTTGATTAAGAAGTATGACTATCCTGTATTGCATCCAGAAACAATGGCTCTCAGCACTGATTTTTTTTTCTTAGTCCTATATGCAAATATTTTATTAAATAGATTTAGTTTTCTGACTCATATTGTTTGAGGGTTTTTCTAACAGAACCTAAAATTGCTAATAGGAGATGGTTAAGTTGAGTTATATGAGTTATTATGTGAAGGGTGGCTAAATATACCTTTATTTAGGGGATGCGCAGGTGTGAAGATCACAGGATTCCTACTAGAGGTCTGCACGGGAATGGGGATTGCAGAATCCCGCGGGTTACGCGGGGGTCCCGCAGGAATCCCCCCTAACCCACGGGACTCCCACGGGGACCCCCCTCTGGCACACGGGATTCCCACGGGGACCCCCTTCTAGCCAACGGGACTCCCATGGGGATGGAAGGCTTTGGAAGCAGGGTTCATCCATATAATATAATGGACACGTCAGCCTTAGTAAAAGAGGGGGTTTATAAGTGAATTACTTGAACAGAAAACAAAAAAAGGGTTCCATCAAAGAGATTCCACAAGGAAAACAGCAGCACAAACGCAAAAGAAATTGTGGAATTGATGATCCTGTCAGAAGTAATTGCTGCTTTTTATGGGGACGGGTGGGAATGGAGGTAATTCCTTACGGGGATGGGTGGGGACGGAGAAGATCCTGGCAGGGACGGGTAGGGATGTAGAGGATCCTGGTGGGGACGGAGAGGATCCTTGCGGGGATGGGTGGGATTTCTGTCCCCGCGCAACTCTCTAATTCCTACAGGGTTGGGAGAAGCTGCCCTGGGATTCCCATGGGAGTGATGCCAAAATGAGACTTGGAAAGTACTGAGGGCCAGATGCACTAAACAGGATTGGCAAAACTGTCTGGATCTGCTCCAATCTGATTTTTGTCTGATTTTAAAAGAGCTATTGATGCACCAAAAATTTTGCATGCAAATGATTCGCATGGAGGTTCATTGTAATCCCCAGCTCTCCCATCTGATTGATCGCTGTGAGAGTGACATTCACACGTGTGCAGAGCCGACAGGAAAAGCACGAACAGCTGAGAGGCAGGAGGCTACTTTGGGGCACCGGGGACAGACCCCCCCACACCAACAAAAATTGGCAGGCGGGATGCTCACTTCCTCCTGCCTTATCAACTCCCCCTCTTGTGCAAGAAAAGAATCAGCAGGAGGAATGCCCACTCCCTCCTGCCAATGGAGCCCTCCTCCTCTCCAGGTGCCACCCCTCCAAACCATCCCCTCCCCTTTCCCCCCCAAAAAAAGGCAGAAGGGATGTCCACTCCCTCCTGCCACCAGATGCTCCCTGTAACTCCCCACCCCAGCCCCCGAACCCATCCAGTACCTTTTTCTCAAGTTGGGAGCAGGAGGGATGCGGTCCTACCTGCTTTAAGAACCACCAGTCCAAAATGGTGGGCCTTCCCGGTGCATAATGTGATGAGTGGGGAGGGGCCTAAGACCCTGATTGATTCAGACATCCAAAGTCCCTCCCAAGGGGATGGGCCTTAGGCATCTGAGTCAATCAGGACCTCCCTCTGTATCCTGGGATATAGAGGGTGGAGCCCAAGGCCCTGATTGGCTCAGTCGCATGAGGGGGGGTGGTTGTGATGGTAGTTGGGAGTAGGCATCCCACCTGACATATTTTTTCGCATGGTGGGAGTGGAGTGGGCATCCTTCCTGCTGTTTTCACTGCTGCGGGGGGGGGGGGGGATCCCAGTGCCAGTGCTGGTTCATTGGGGGGACATCAGAGAGGGCCATCATCGGCGGAGGAGGGGGGGGGCTTTTTTCTTTTAATGAGAGAGATATTGTGTGTGTGTGTGTTACACACACAGCATCTGTGCTCATTTAAAAAAGGTCTGAACTTTTGGTGACAGGTATCGCTAAAACCCTGTTTTTTTTGTGCGTAGCCAAGCAATGTTAGTGCATTAATCAATTGGCTAGTTTGCATGGGGTTTTAGCTAATTTGCATGGCCGGATTGGACAATGGGTGATCAAGGGGAAAAACACACAGTAAGCCATTTGTGCATTGGGTCAGCAAATAAGATCATTGCTAAAGCAGTCAAAACTGGTTTAGTGACCATCACTGACTGTAGTGCATCTGGGCCTGAATGAAGCTTAGAATGTATTGAGAAAGACAACTGGACAATCAGAATGAGGCTTGAAATACTTAGCGAGGCAGCTGGAACATTCAATTAAGGCTTGGAACACTCATTGGTTGAATAGTGAATATCATGCAAAAAAAACAATGGAAAATGTTTGAGTCAGGAGGAATTTGAGGGCTGCAAGCTCTATGGGTGGGGGATGGAATGGATCTTGACCCAAAACACAAGGTAGTCGTCTAACATGACGTAGGAGGAACGTCACAGGAATGCATAGGAAGAAACCCCCCCCAGCATTCCAACTTTGCTTAAGCATTTAAAAAATTGTTAGAGCCCAAATGTTTGCAATTTCCAGTGATTTTCATGTGCTTGGTCTATAAGAACATCTCTGTAATCTTTTTTGAGGGTTTGAGAAGTTTTTAAATTTTCTATCCACCTAGGGTTACCATATTTGTGAAGACAAAGAGGACATAGGGCCCGAGACCAGCCCCCACACCCCTCACATACTAACTCTATCCTCTACTCCCATCCATCTGGTAGATCATTCTCTTTTCTCATTTCCATCCAGTGTGCTCTTCTTCTTTCTTTTCCACCCAGTGTGCCCCCTCTCTCCCCCCACTTCTTTCCAGTGTGCCACTCCCCCCCATACAGCTGCCCCTGCTTAAGGCTGGCCCTGGCTAAGAAACCCGTCACTGTAATGCATATAGAGATAACTATAAAAAGCCCTGCTGTTTTGGGTCTGGAGGACTTATGCAGCTCTGCTAAAACCCAAGAGGCCTACAGCTGGTGAGGAGCAGGAAAGAGAGTAAGTAGCTTATGCTTATCTGTACGTCTTGCTGACTGAAGTTTATGTTTATTAAAAGAACTTGATATACCACCACTTTTCATCAGATCTAGACATTTTACAATAATAATAATTAAAAAGAAAAGAACTCAGTTTTTAATAGGAAAGATTAAATCCATTCAATAAAGACAATCATTCAAACACTCTGCTCCTTATGTTTTCTCAAGAGACCCCCAAACCCTGTTCCCAATATTAACAAATACACACTCTACCCTTCCACATCTGTTTAGACTGTAAATTTTCAAGAAGGCATACTAATTTCCATGCCTATTTAAACTTCAAAGCTCTTCTGGGGTCTTTTCTGGGAGGGAACTCACCCTTTTGGGGCGGGGTGGGGGGGAGGGGAGAACTCTTGCTAACAGTTGTTGTGCCCATTCTCCTCATGTAGGAAGATCTAGGAAACTGAAAGACTGGGCATCCAAATGGCAGATGATATTTAAATGTGGACAAATGCAAAGTAATGCACATTGGGAAGAACAATCCAAAACCAAATTATCTTATATTAGGATCCACTTGCATTATAAAGTACTAAGGATGCCATCTCTCCCCAATCCCAGGTCCTAAAGTCTAAGACAGTAGCGCAAACTAATGCTGCCAGATACAGGAAAAAATTTTTTTGATTTGATTCAGCCCTATTGAATTGGTTTTTCAATTCGATTTTCCTGCCCAGTTGGGTGATTTTTTTCAAAACTCCTGGTGGGTTTTATAGCTTTTTCACCTGGTGGGTTTTATAGCTTCTCCTAACCACACTGGCGCTGTGGTGTAAATAAAATAAAGAAACAAAAAGGACTTTTCCTCTCTCTGTTAAATCCTAGCTCACGTTTGCAGTCCAACACCAGCTCTGGCAGGATACACATTTCAAATTTGACATATTATAATCACAAAACAGAAAATAAAATTAATTTTTCTACCTTTTGTTGTCTGGTTATATTTCAAATCTTGTTGGTCCAAGGCTCTGGTTTTCTTCTGATAACTTGCTTGCCAGGGTCTCCTTCTTTCTGCTAACCATCCATCTGCCAACTCTGTCCTTCCTTTCCATTTCCCTTCCCTTCCCAGGAAGTCTGGTATCTTTCCTTTTTTTCATCTCCCTCCACAGATCCACCTTTTCTTAAATACCCTTTCATCCGGCAATCTCTCCCTCCTTCCCCACCACCCCAGAGTCACCATCTCTCCCTTTCTTTTCCTAATTACCCTCCTATCCAGTATTTCTATCCCTCCTCCACACCATCCCTTGTATCCAATTTCTCTCCCTTTCTGTTCCTTCCCTCCCTAAATCCCATGGTCCATCATCTCTCTCCCTCTCCTCTATTTTCAGACCCATTATTTCTCCCCCCCCCCAAAGTTTGGCATATGCATGTCTCTTTGAACACCCCCTTCCCTCCGTGTACTTCTAAATCATGGTCCCCCCCAAAGGCCTGTCCCCCCTTAAAGGTCTGCCTGTCCCGCCTTGAAGGCCTGCACCCCCCTTGAAGGCCTGTCCCATCCCCTTGTAGGCCTGTCCCCCCCTTGAAGGCCTGCCTGCCTGTCCCCCCCTTGAAGGTCTGCACCCCCCGAAGGCCTGCCCCCCACTTGAAGGCCTGTCCCACCCCCTTGTAGCTTCTCCCCCCCTTTGTAGGCCTGTCCCCCCTTGAAGGCCTGCCTGCCTGCCTTTCCCCCCCTTGAAGGCCTGTCCCCCCTTGAAGGCCTGCACCCCCTTGAAGGCCTGCACCCCCCCGAAGGCCTGTCCCCCCCTTGAAGGCCTGTCCCACCCTTTGTAGGCCTGTCCCCCCCTTGTAGGCCTGTCCCCCCTTGAAGGCCTGCCTGCCTGCCTTTCCCCCCCTTGAAGGCCTGTCTCCCCCTTGAAGGCCTGCACCCCCCCTTGAAGGCCTGCACCCCCCTTGAAGGCCTGCACTCCCTTGAAGGTCTGCACCCCCCCGAAGGCCTGTCCCCCCCTTGTAGGCCTGTCCCCCCTTGAAGGCCTGCCTGCCTTTCCCCCCTTGAAGGCCTGTCCCCCCCTTGAAGGTCTGCATCCCCCCCAAAGGCCTACACCCCCCCGAAGGCCTGCACCCCCCCTGAAGGCCTGCCTGCCCCCCCTTGAAGGCCTGTCCCCCCTTGAAGGCCTGCCTGCCTGCCTGTCACCCCCTCCCCCTTGAAAGCCTGCCTGCCTGCCCGCCCGCCCCACCCTGAAGGCCTGATGCCCCGCCCCACCCCGAAGGACCGCTCGCCCCCCTGGCCTTCCCGCACCACCTATGAAGCAGCCGCAGCAGGATCGCGAAGTCAGCATCAGCGATCCCTGCGCTGCTTCCTGCGCCACGGTCCCGCCCCTCCTCTGACGTCAGAGGAGGGGCGGGATCGCGGCGCAGGAAGCAGTGCCTAAGCAGCGCAGGGATCGCTGACTTCGCGATCCTGCTGCGGGCTGCTTCACAGGTGGTGCAGGAAGGTCAGTGGGGCGAGCGGTCCTTCGGGGGTGGGGGGGACTGAACGGCAAGGCCGGGAGCACCCCCTTAGGGCTGGCACCCGGGGCGCACCGCCCCCCCCCCCCGCCCCCCCTTGGTACGCCACTGCATCACGTACTTTCCTGGCTGTAGAGAAATACCACTGTCATAACACTGTCCTAAAAAAAAAAAACACCTTTATCGTCATTCCGGAAGAATGGTCTGAAACTCCTAAAACGGTAGCCTGACCATGCTTCAGTCCAAAAGAATGAACGAGTACTGAGTCTCCTCGTAATACTAGACTCCTTGCGCTGAGGATTGAAGGCACTGAGCCCCCCAACCCGACAGCTTGGGATGTTTGGTGACTTTGAGCCAGTCCAGCAAAGACTGAGGCATGCCTTTGAAAAGATTAATCTCGTTGAGCTACCAAATTATATTGAGCGATGCTTGAGGAGCCTACTAGATACTACAGTTGGAGCCTTGAGATACCAGGAACCACTGGAACAAAAGCGACTGCTGTAACATTCTCATGTGAAAGCAAGACGAAGTTCCCTGTGGAGTCACCACCATAGATCCTGTACAGAATCCCATACTCTTGTTCTTGGTGACTGAAGAAGGCAAACCTGAGACTGTAACCTGTTGCCCCAGTCTCTGGGAAGAAACACATTCCTCTCCTACGTGAACAACATCCCCTGATATTCCAATAATTAGTACAGGAGAAAAGAGCTCTTTGGAAATTTGAAGATTCACATCCAAAGAATTGAAGAAAATAAATCACCCGTTTGTGTCTGACAAATTGACCTGGCTGGAAGACATCTAAATCATGCATTCGTCTAAGAAAGAAAGTACCTGAATCTCCTGTTTGCACCAAAACGCCACTACTGCCCTCATTTTCAAAAATGTTCATGGAGCCGTGGCTAGGCCAAATGGCATTTGCCAAAACTGATAGCGCTGCTCTATGAGAGCTAAGCAAAGATAGTGCAAATTCGGTGTCCATAGGGAAATTGTAAATATTCTCACAGTTTTTCTCCAGAAATGTCTAACTCTGAGAAACTAATTTACCAGAATGAGATCCAGGCCCCGTCTGACCAATTCCCCCGTCTTAGGCACTATGAAGTAAATGGAATAACTTCCCTTAGTTCCAGAAGAACTAAAACTACTGCCCCGAGTATCAGTAACACTTAAAAGGGGTCTCAAACGTAACCTTTGGAAGCTCAATACATGATCACTCCAAGAAAGAATCTGAAATGGGAGGAAGATTCAAAGTTGCAAGCATCTTGAAAAATGCCCAAAGCCTCCTGACCTGACATCATAGTGTCTCCCCCCTCACGAGAAAGCATAAAGAGTTACCAGAGGAAGTGAAGACCCCTTCAGAATGAAAAGCAGACAGTCGGGGAACGGCTGGACAAGAGCTGTAAATTCTGGAAGAAGAAAGGAACTTTTCCAGAAAAAATGCAGCTTTGGATGGAGCTTAAGATGGAGTATGTTGGAATTCTGAAAACAGTGCTAACTCCATGTAATGTTAGCCAAAATCTTACTGCTTTTAAAGTGAAGACATACTAGACGTAATCTAGAAGTTGCATTGACCGCCCCATGGGAAACAGTCTGCACCCTAATTGTTATCAGATATAGCTCACATCCCTAAAGAGTGATGATTCCAACAATCACATTGCATTTGCTACTCTGTGGGTTTGGGAGAATAGATAACTTGTCCCTGGTTAGAAGGAGCCACACAGCTCTTCCTGCCAGTTTGAGGGACTGTCTAGCAGGTGCCATGAGAAGATAGCGACCTGAGAAATCTGTGTGAGAAGCTTTGAAACTTGCAGTCCCTGGCACACTAGAAATAGAAAAGACAGTTCAGGAATCAATTCTATAGTGCTACCAGACACACACCAGTGCTTTAGTGCTACCAGACACACACAGCGCTGCACAGAGGAACAAAGAATAAGAAAACCTCTAAACCTACATAGACTCAGCCCTACATAGACTCAGCCTTCAGGGACACCAAGAGAGACAAGAAGATACCTGTATGAAACACAGGGTACTCTCATACCGCTGACATCACTGTGCAGCAATTTGCCTTCTGTCGACTCATAACGGCAAAAAAAACCGAGACTGGGCAGCTGAGCAAAGGGCAGAATCTCTTTCTTAAGCACCGTGAGGCATAACAGTACAGTCGTAATTAAAGTAGTTAAGTCTTTTCAAGCAGAGTGGGGAAACGCACACACAAGGTATATCACCGCAACAGTGGCAAAAGCTATTGAAACACTCCTGACATGTAGAATCCCGAAAACAGGGAAGCCGCGGGATAGTGACCTAAGTCAGCTGCATAATAAACTCCGTGAATGCTGCGGTGCTCCCGCTAGCGCCGGAGACCCAAACGCGTGCCTGTTTCATGCTGAAATGAGCTGGCTCTATCAACAATGCATTAAAAAACCTATCCGGAGCCAACCATTAAAATATTTTTCCCACTGTCATGGTATAAAATTAACATTGGAGAGAAATAAATGAATGCTGCTTTGTTCTCAACTTAGGAAAATAAGCACATGTCTTATGCGCTCAGTTAGGAACCGGCAATGTGAAGAACACACCCAGAGCCATCCAAATATTTACCTCCACCTGGCCACGGGAACTGCCAAGCAAAGTCCGTCTCGGAGAGAAATCCCACTACCGCTATGGCGTTGTTGCCAGAGTATGAAAACAAGCGTGCACCTACAACACGCGGGAAGGCACTAGTTCCATCAACGGAGCTCTATCCATACACCCGAAGTCCTTTACTGAATAAACTTCATACAAGTGTAGATTTACTTGCCAGTCACTAAACTATTTCCATAACTACAAAATATAGTTTGATAAAAAACATATTCCTTCTGTAGACTCACACCGAACCCGCAGCTCCATCACAACCAGAAACCAGAAAAGAAGTTCAAATAAAACATATACTCACAACTTTGTTGATAGTGCCGGGAGATGCCGGTTGCTCAGCACTATGAGGGCAGAATTGTTTAATAGTCACTGTGGGCTCTTTTTTTTTTTTTTTACAGTGAAGGGAAAGAAGAAAAATCAAGACCCAGTCAGACCCTCTATCATTGGAGGGAGGGTGAGGTAGGGACCTAGGGGGGCCCAGGTGTAACCCCTAAAGCCGGCACCTGTCTCACTGAAGAGAAACCTCAAAAGGAGAAATAAATTGCCATCTCATTGAAGAGAAATCTCAACAAGAGAAAATAATTTTCCAGTCACAGCCAGAATTCAGGAGCTAGTTGAATAGCGACCATCACCTACTGGGAGATAGAGCATACTAAAGATGCAGGAGATGTGCCAGCCAATAGGACCACCTGTTAATCAGTTTCTCTATCTCCACTGCTATCCCATTGGTCTCTGGATTCATCTGCTGCTGTTGCTAAGGAAAGCAAATTTTAAAAAGCAAGACATTCTCAAAAAGTCACACTTGCAAATGAGGTCGGTGATAGCGAAAAGAAAAGAAAACAAAACACAACAGCGGGAGAATATTCAATCTCTCCTGCTGCCAACCAACAACCCCCCTCAGCAGCGGGAGAGATGCCCATTTTCTCTCGCTGCCACATAAACCCCCCCCTGTAGTGGGAAAGATGACAATTCTCTCCCACTGCCAACCAACAACCCCCCCCCCCCCCCGCAGCGGTAGAGATGCCCAATCTCTCCTGCCACAAGCAACCCCCCTTCCTTGCAGCGGCAGCGACCCCCCTCTTGCAATGGGAGAGATCATGATTCTCTCCTGCTGCCAACCAACAACCCCCTCCCCTTACAGGGTGATAGATGCCCAATCTCTCCCTCCATAAACAACCCTCCCCCTGCAGCGGCAGCGACACCCTCTTGCAATGGGAGAGATGCCGATTCTGTCCTGCAGCAAACAGCCCCCCCTGCAGTGGGAGAGATGCCCACTTTCCCCCGCTGCTATACAACACCCCACCCGCCTCCAATGCCCCCCCTTACCTCCATATAGATGTGTGACCTGAGGAATGCAGATTCCCTCCACCCGGCTGGCCTGTGTCTTCCAAAATGGGCCATAGGAGGGGCCTTAAACAATTTATGCCAATCAGAGCCTCAGGCCCCTCCCCAGTGCATCCCAAGATGCACTGGGGAAGGAAAGGACCATTTTGAAAGAAGTGGACAGCTGGGTAGAGGGAATCCGTGTCCCTCAGGTCACACATCTACATGGAGGTAAGGGGGGGGGGGCCATTGGAAGCAGGTGGGGTGTTGTATGTATGGCAGCAGGGGAGAGTGATCATCTCTCCCCCAGCAGTGGGGTAATTTGTTTGCGGCAGGAGAGAATTGGCATCTCTCCCGCTGCAAGAGGGGATCACTGCCGCTGCAGGGGGGGTTGTTTGTGGCAGGAGAGATTGGGCATCTCTCATCCTGCAAGGTGGGAGGGTTGTTGGTTGGCAGTGTGAAAGAATCAGCATCTCTTCCACTGCAGTAGGGGGTTGTTGGTTGGCAGCAGGAGAGAATCGGCATCTCTTCTGCTGCAGGAGGGGAGGTTGCCACCACTGCTGGGGATGGGTGTTGTGATACAAGGGGAGAGAATGAGCATCTCTCCCGCTGCATCACAACATGGCTTTTTAGCAGTCTCTGACACTGCCATGCCAGTGTTTAAAACAGTGCAGTCACTGTACTGGCACCCATGGACCAGTTGCTTAATTTTGTAGCTAAAAGCCGACACCGTTTTTAAAAAATGGTTCGGCAATTTGTAAGAATTCCCCCAGAGGGCTCATTTCAATATTGAAGAGTCTATTTGCATGTCATTATTGGAGACTGCTAGAAACCTCGCTAAAGACAGATAATCCGTTTTGATAATCCACCATTAAAATGCATGCAGGCTAAACTGTCAAAAAACAGTTTAGCGACGGCATTAAAGTTTTGAGAATCTGAGCCTGAGTTTTGCAGTGGAAGGAGCATATTCTGCTCCTGAGTTTATATTGAGATTCTGTCTAATCCTGAAGAAAATCCACATTTCATTCCCACACAAAAGAGTTTGTTAAATTTTACTATCAATTATAATGTCAGTCTTTCTTGGTATCTGAAAATAACTGGGAGGGGGGGAGTACACAGCATCTTATAGCGTTAAATTTACACTGATTAGAGGAGTCTTTGATGAACAGAAATACCACTTTGGCTTGCCATCCTCCATAACTAGCTTGCCCCATTATTGCTACCCCAAATATTTTCTGTCTAGAGATGTCACTACATACACAAACAATGAAAGAGGCAGTAATTACCAAAGCCCACAAGATAGGGAACTTTAAATAATAATAATAACAACTTTATTTTTGTATACCGCAATACCACAAGCAGTTCAGAGCGGTTTACAATGGCAAGATTCCCGAATCTAGATTTATAACGATGTCTCCTTCCTGACTTTGCAACACTGTAATATCTCTGCACAGAGAAGCAGTAAGATACTGGTGGCTATTTCTGTTTGGAATGCAGTTTGTGGTGTGGCACATTGTGTATCTGTAGAAACCTTGGGAGGAGGCATATAAAGCATTGCTTAATGTAAGCCTGGCCCTAGAAGAAAAAGCTGTAATGCCTTCCTCACCTTAAACTACAATGAAGCTCTTTCTCTTGATGGCAGTAGGTCTCAGAGTGTGGCAAAAGATAAAATCGCAGTCATCAAGATCTTTATCACTGTAGTAACACCTTACTGTATTCAGCAATGTATAGTGGTAGAGGATGCCAAGAGGGTTAATTCTCAACCCGGATCAACAATTATTATTTTTTTGTGCAAAAATGGAAAGTGTTTTTAACCCATAATCAAAAAACATTTCTAGACGCCTGGGCTGTTTTGGGAAGTGGCAAAAGCAGTGTTGCATGGTGAAATTTTCATCTATAAGGATACCAAGCATTAAAAAACTGAACCAAGATTCTTTTACTGATTAAAGAATTAACTAGGGCTATGCTTTTGCTGGCCAAAGGAATGACAATTGCCAAGAAAGAACAATTTTTAGATGTCTAGAGGACACTAAGGCGGGGTGTCATGAAAATTAGTGTGTGCTCATTAATAGGGAAAGCCAAATTGCAGCCATGTTAAAAAGTGGCCTTAATGCATGGGTAAACGTGTGAAAAATAGCACAGGCCACTTTTTAGCATGTACCTCCCCCACCTTCACTCAGTCTCTCTCCCAAAGTCCATAATTCTACCTGTCTTCTTTCCGAAAACACATTCTCACCCTGGTGAAACAGCACTCCGTACACTGGACTGTAAACGTGCTCTTGCCTGCTACTTAGATTGGACCAAACCTCAAAGAACTACCACTCAACTGTTCCTGTCATTCAGTCCTAACAGACTTGAAGCTCCTATCACGAAGAAAACCATCTCCATATGGTTGGCGGATTGCATGCCTGTGCTCGGGCTGGGCTGATATTTCACATAAAAGTTCAAGCAATGGCAATTTCAATTTCCCATCTATATTTCACTCTTATTGAGGACATATGTAAAACAACTACTCGGTCCCCAGTTCATACCTTCATATCCCTTTATTGTTTGGAATATCATTCCCGCTGGGATAGTCAGTTCGGCCAAGCAGTTCTACAAAATTTATTCTCTACTTAAACGCCTTTGGTTTCACCAGGCTCATGGTAGTTGTCAATAAGCCTCAGAGGCATGATCCTGGCAGCTTGGGAGTCCCACATGTGAGAATATAATGCCTGCTTGTCCTCAGAGAAAGCAAAGTTACTCACCTGTAGCAGGTGTTCCCTGAAGACAGCTGGCATATATTCTTACAACCCTCCCATCTCCCCTAGTTGGCTTCTTAGCTATCTTACTGAACTGCATGTGAACTGATGTCGGGCAGGCACTGGCATGCCTGCAGTACAAGCGATCTTAAAGTTTTTAAAGTGACGGTACACTTTGTCTGTGCCAGGTTCTGTGGAAGACGTCTTGCCCACATGTGAGAATATATGCTTGCTGTCCTTGAAGAATACCTGCTACAAATGAGTAACTTTGCTATATTGAGTGATTTGGAGTAATTGTGCTCTTGTTTCTGGGGGTGGGCTTATCCATACTTCTTGCGTGGTAATAGAGAGTTGCATGGGACATAAATTTCACCCACCCCTACCTGTCCCCAGTGGAATCTAGCCCACACCTGATAGAATTGTTTATAGTTATGGTTAATGGTTTATTTCAATTTGCTATACTGCCCTTCCTATGCATGTCACAGGGCGGTTCACAATCTAATAAAATAAAGATAATATGAAAAGGAACACCAAATATTCATAGAACAGATGACAATCATTCCAAGAGAGAGAGGGAGAAAAAAATATGGAGGAGCGTCAAAATCTATTGCAGAAAAAACACAACAGATAACGGCAAGTCGTTGAGAAAATTTTTAAAAAAACTTTATTTACTACTTGCTCTGGCTGCTTAATAACAAGTTCCCAATATGGCCATGTTTTGCTGTAGCTGCTTCACATCTCCAACCTGAGCTGTAGTATAATGAATATAACAAACCTGGAGCTAGATGCACTAAACAGGATTGGTAAGACCATGTGGGTCCACTCTAATCCAATTTTTGGCCAATTCTAAAACAGCTATTGATGCACTAAAAATTTTGCATGCAAATGATTCACACAGAGGTTCATCATAATCCCCATCTCGCTCATCTGATTGATCACTGTGAGAGCAATCCATAGAACTCTAATTAATATGTTAGTATTAAAGTATTCAGGTACTCACTATCCATAGAACTCCAATTAATACGTAAGTCTCCCTTTTAGATTATTGTTTAATATTTAGACTCATTGTATGGTATTGTACTTAGAATTATTGTATTGTATTGTATTTAGACTCATTGTAATGTATTGTATTGTATTGTATTGAGACTCATTGTACGGTAATGTAAGTAGACTTATTGTATTGTATTAAGACCTTTTGTTATTCGCTGAATGTCCAGCCTTCTTACAATGTAAACCGCCTAGAAGTCGCCTGACTATGGCGGTATAGAAAAATAAAGTTATTATTATTATTATGCTGCACAGAGCTGGCATGGGAAGCCGAAGCAACCTTCTGCCACGCACCTGTTTGGGGCAGGAAACCTTTTTTTTAATGGGCACAGATGCTGTGTGTGTGTTACACACACACACAGTATCTGTCCCATTAAAAAAGGAAAAAGCCCCCTTCCTCTGATGACGGCCCTCCCTGATGAACCGGCACCGGGGGCCATTCCCCACCGCACCAGCAAAAATCGACAGGAGTGATGCCCACTCCCTCCTTCCAACAGAGTCCCCTGTATCCCGGGATACAGAGAGAGGAGATTCCTGTATCCCGGGATACATAGGGAGAATACTTTGGGCCTGATGGTTCACACACATTGGGAGGGGCTTTAGGCATCTGATGCACCAAGGAGAGGAAGGCCTTCTATTTAGGATCAGCAAACCTCGGAGCTACCTCCCTCCTGCTCTTCAGACACAACTGGAGGGAGGTTCAGAGGAGCATCTGGTAGCAGGAGGGAGTGGGCATCCCTCCTGCCTTTTTATTTTTTTTTTTGGGGGGGAAGGGAGAGGGTAGGGGATGGTTCAGGAGAGTGGCACCTGGCGCAGGGGGGGACCTCCATTGGCCAGAGGAAATAGGCATCCCTCCTGCCAATTTTTTTCTCATACAGGGGGGGGGGGGGGTGGTCAGCATGGCCGGAAGGAGTTGGCATGCCTCCTGCCAATTTTTACCGGGAGGGGGTGTCAGTCCTCACTGCCAGTTCATCGTGGGGATGTCGGGGAGGGCTGTCATTGGTGGGGTGGGGGGCTTTTTTTTCATGGGGCAGATATTGTGCTAAGTGTGATACACATGTGGAGAGGCATAATCAAAAGAAATGTCTAAGTCCGATTTGGACATAGGGCGCTTGTCGCCCAAAGTCGGCAGCGGCAAAATGCCCAGTCTCAAAAAATATGTATAAAATAATTTTTTCACGAAAATAGTCTATCTATATGTCCAGGCATTTGATCGTCCAGACCACCACTATGTCTATCTTTATACCACATTCTCAACCAAAAATTCATCCAAGCCTGAAACGTCCAGAACAAGACCTTTTGGACATGGGAGAGCCAGCATTGTGATGGACTGACCACCCAGAATGGCAACAGAGCAGTGGGGCACCTTACAGGGCACTGCTAAGAACTTCACAAAAAGCATGTCATGTAAACATCTCACCACAACTTCATTATAGGTCATGGTGAGCCCCTCCAAAACACCCCTAAAAACCATTATACCCACTTGTCTACAACCATTAGACAGCAATAGGACGCCTACAGCTGCCCACAATCGGGACACACTTTGCAGAATCAGGGCTTTAGAGTCCTTGCAGACTGCAGTATACTTGCATGTGCCCCTATTGGCACATGCACTTATATGCATATATTGTACATCCAAAGGCTATACAGTTATAAAAGACATTTCCACCCGAAGAATATGACTCACAGGCAGAAAATGCTTTAGAAAGCTATATTTAAAGAGAAAATACTTTTTCAAAGTTTCAGTAACAGTAAAAGGTTTATTTAAAACCAATTAATTATGCGTTCTTTCTGCAAACAGACAAAATAAAGCTAGAACATAGGAAGATCTTGTATTTACATATTCCATGGCAGTAAGCTTGTGAACATACAATGCATGTGCAGGTACATGATACATGTATAAATTTGGGTGCAAATATCAACTCTTCTAGGAAAACAGTTCTCAGGCTAATGTTGCCCTTTACCGGACACACGCAAAGCACATGACAAACTACCCAGGAACTCTCTCCTTAGAGCTCACAGATTTTCAAGCAGGTCCTAGAGACTCAACACGAGCGAAGCCGACGGGGACTCAGACGACCCCTCTCTTTTAAACCCGAAGCCCCAGTCCAACATTTCTCCCTCAAACTTCCCGCCTCCGCGTCCAACTCCCAACCTATCTTTGCAACAGCTCGGGACAGACCCCCCCCCCCTCCATAACGTTCCTAGTTTCCCGCCCACTTTTGACGTAACTTCCCGTTTCTAGCAAGGCTGAACGTGACTTATGGAGGGAAGTTACATCAGAGGGGGCGGGATGATAGAGAAAGGATACGGCGGTGTTGATGGGGTGATTTTCAGGCATGAGATTGAAGGTAGGATGGGACGAGCCTCTGGAGGGAGACGTGCTTGGTTGCCGATGGAGAGATTACTGGGCAGGGGAGAAAAGAGAGGAGATTCCGGCCCCAAATGCGTGTTGTGAATGCTCGGAGTGTGAGGGCAGCCAAATGCGTGTGTCTTGGTATCCCTGAGATAGAAAAGTGACGGAATGAATCTCAGCATAGAAGTCAACATTTCAGAATAGGGATCCCAAATACAATACAAATTGCCTTGGACACAATGAAGGAGCTTACTCACCTATTCAGCTTCCGTTGAACCCACAGAGTTCCTATATTTTTAGGAAAAGAGGATAGATTATGTTGGAGATGGGATGGGTTGGAAAATAGTATAGAAACATGAAGTTAGATAAAGGCAAAATGGTCCATCCAGTCTGCCCACCTGCAACATCCACTATCTTCTCTCCCTAAAGGGAACCCACATTTTTTGTCTCCCCCACTTTTACCGGGAGACTATTCCATTATCTACCACCGTTTCTGTGACAAAGTATTTCCTTTAGATTTTTTCTGAACCAATGACCAACTGCATCCTTTGCCCTATCATCATACCAGAGTTTTCCTTCATTTGAAAAAGGCCCACTTCCTGTACATTAATACCACAGAGGTATTTAAACGTCTTTATCATATTTATTTATTTACTAAGCTTATATCCTGCTTAAACCTTAAGTGGGGTACAAAAATACCGCCTCTCTAATGCCTTTCTTCAAGAGAATACATATTGTGGACTCTTAAATCTGTCCCCATATGCTTTATGACAAAGACCACAATCCATTTTGTAGCAGCCCTCTGGACTGACTCCATCCTATTTATTATATATTTTTTAAGGTATGGTCTCCAGAATTGCACACAGTATTCCAGAGGGGGCCTACCAGAGACTTATACAATGGCACTATCACCTTTTTTGGTGGTATGTAAAACTATAAAGTTATAAATAGCAAGTAAAGAAAAATACAAATTGGCATAAGCACTGGTCTATCCCTTTGTCTCCTCTACCCAGGGCTGATGTTGGACTTGTAGATGCCCAGGTCAAAAACTGGATAAGGGAGCTCCAAAGCTCACTTAAGGAAATACTTTTTTTTAGGTAGATATGTGGAATAATATCCCCGATAGAGATGGTGTAGAAAAAAGACTGGTATGCGGGGTTTCTTAGGGAGAGGAGGAGATAGTGGATGCTGTGGATGGGCCATTTGACTTTTATCTGTCATGTTTCTATATTTCTAAGTTATATCTCCTTCCGTATGAGGCAATATTAAGGCCCTATGTTGCATGGTGTTCATTTGCTCTGGTTTCCACTCCCTAACTCCAGCCCTACTTCGTCTCCCCACCCAGGAGTATTTCTAGGCTCAATGCCTGTATTTCCTGTTAAATTTGGATGAATACTGTTGACACTATCACCTTCTTTTTCCTACTGGTAAGGTTCTTTAGAAATTTGTGAATGGGCTGCAAGGGAAAGGGAGGTTGGAGCAATACAGTAGCTGCTTCAGAGACAGTGCCTTAGCAACCTTGTATGCTGTTTGTTTCCTGAAGTCTATTGGCTGGCTAAGCTTCTAGGCTACAGTTATCTTTGTATCACTTTCCGTGCCTCTCCCAGCTTGCTTTAACTCTTCCCTCAGCAGCCCTTAGCTACAGAGAGAGTGCCTTAACAACCTGCTTAGCAGTTATATTTGTATCAGTTTAAATTTTAGCTGTGTTCTCCCTTTTTACATTCCATATCTCTTCCCTCAGCCTCTATTTCCCTCAGAATCCCTTAGCTACAAGTACCTTAGCAACCTGCTTAGCAACCTTCTGTTCTGGGTTTTTTCCCCCCCTGCAACCTATTGTTGCCTAAGATTCTTTATCCCAGGACAAGCAGGCAGCTATTCTCACATGTGGGTGATGTCATCCACGGGGCCCAGATGCGGACAACCTCGCAAGCAGACTTGCTTGAAGAAACTCAGAAGTTTTGAGTTTGCTGCACCATGCATGCGCGAGTGCCTTCCCACCCAGCACAGGTCGCATCTTATCAGTTTTCCGCGGAGCAAAGTCCATCTTTGATGCTCTGCGTTGAACTTAGTTCACTTCGTGCCTTCTCTCACTGTGGCTCGTGTTTTATTTTCTTATTACCGTGTCGCTGTGCTTTTCTTTCCGTCATAAAAAAAATTGAATTTTTTTTGTTGAGTGACGGCGGGGCCTGTCGCAAGCCTTCAGCCTGCGGGCTTAGACTGTGTGGCGCCTATTTTTCCTTCTATGTTCCGACCAGTCACAGGCTTCAAGAAGTGTAGCCAGTGCCAGCGTGCGATTTCCCTCACTGACCCGCACCGCCCGAAGTCGTGTGTTCACTGTGCTACCCTTCAACCTCGAGCCCTCAAATGTCGTCGAGTTCAAGTGGAGAAGATTTTTGGTATGGAAACCCCTGCTATACCCTCGACCTCCGATTCAGTCAGGCTTGCTACGGGGTGTCCTCCTGCCTTCACGACTTCGACCTCGACTCTCATCAGACCTTCCTCGTTTGAAAGTAAATCTGCCAAGTCTCCTGAGCTTCCCTCAGGTCAGATACCTCAGCAGACAGTTCCAGCGGTGGTCCTCAAGCTACCTAAACATCATTCCTCCAAGTTGAAGCATTCGTCCTTGGATCCTTTAGCCTCAGTTTCAGACTCGGATCCACAATTGCAGGCTACTGTCCAGACTATTTTGGAGTGGGAATTTGTTCATTTACTGACCAAATATAGTCCTGCCTCCACTCTTCTTCCTGCAGTCCAGCCTGGGCACCCAACAGTTTCACAAGAGGTTGAGTCCTTGCCTGTGCCTCGAGCTGAATCTACACACTCTATGCAATGAGTTCTGTCTTTTCGAGTGTCTCGTCTGGAATCCTCACACTCCATACAAGGAGCTGAGTCTTTGGGAGTGCTTTGAGATACTTCGATCCAGCCCTATATCCTCACATAAGGCATTACCCATTTCAAGGCACAGGGCGAAGTCTCCTCGACCGCAAATGAGACCTGCTTCCAGGCAGCACTCTCATCGCCGGTCGAAACCCTCATCAAGGCGCATGTCGTTCTCCAGAGAGAAGCCTTCCTCGTCCAGGCATTCCAGCTCTTCTAGGCCTCCAACTCCTCGATCCAGGACACCAATAGCAGAACCTGAGGGCTCCGCTTCTCACAGTGCCTTGTCCCAGTCTGCTTATTCGCTGGGATATCAATACTCCAGAGAGGCCTCACCTTCCTTTTCCACTCAAGGTGCCTCGAGGTCATCAAGTCTCTCTTGAGGCCATCCTCTTGCGGATCAATTGTCCTTTTCCTCCTTCCTCCGTCAAATGGCTGAGGACCTGGATCTTAAATTGGGCTCTGGTTCTAAGTACTCTAAGGAGTATTTGGAAGAAATGAGTTTGCCCCGGCCTCTTGCGGAGTCTCTCAAACTTCCTCTTAACAGATTTCTTTCTCAAACTTTCAAACGAAACCTGGAGACTCCTTATGCCATCCCTGCTGTTCCAGGCAAGTTGGAATTGAGGTATAGAACTACATTGCAAGGGCTTTGAGAACTCCCAATTATCTCATCAGTCCCCTCTTGTGGAATCTTCTTTAAAGAGGAGTCATTCTTCCAGGGTCTATGCTACCGTACCTCCTGTCAGAGAAGGCAGGACCATGGATAAGTCTGGCCATCGTCTATGGCCTCCAAGGTTTTAAATTATAATTTTATCTTTACTACTTATTTCAAGCATTTTATTGATATACTCCCTGGTTTTTCTAAAGACCTTAGTCAACACAGGCTTTTAGAATTCTAGCAAGTCATTTCTACATTGGCACAACTCAGGTTGCACCTTCTTCAGTCATCTTATGATGCCTTTGAGCTTTCCTCGAGGGTCACTCCTTTCTCAGTAGCGATGCGCCAACTTGCCTGGCTTCGCACTATTGATGTTATGGACCCCAACATTCAGGATTGTCTGTCCAGTATTCCTTGTGAAGGCAGTGACATCTTTGATGAATCTATAGAGGTCGCCACCAAGAAGTTGTCTGAGCATGAGAAATCTTTTGCTTCCATAGTCAGACCAAAGCTTATGCCAGCTCCTTCCAAGCCTTCTCGACCTCTTCCATCCTATCAGAGACTATATCCTCCGAGGTCAGCTCCTTACACTCGAGCACCTCCCAAGAAATCGCAACAGCAGAAGCAACAGAAACCTCAGCCTTCTGCTGCATCAAAGGCTTCTCAGTCTTTTTTACTGTCTCAAATGGAGCATAACCTTCATTGTTCTGCCTCTGTCCTCTCCTCTTCCCATCGGAGGTCGTTGCCATCATTTTTACCATCGATGGGAGACCATTACATCCGACCTCTGGGTGCTGTCAATAATCGGGGAAGGATACTCTCTTCATTTCACTCAGATTCCACCAGAGCTTCCTCCAAGAGAGTATCCTTCCAATCCAGCCCAGACCTCCCTTCTTCTTCAGGAAGCTCAAGCTCTGCTTCGTCTCCGTGCCATCGAGGAAGTTCCCTTGGAACAGCAGAGCAGGGGGTTTTACTCTCGCTACTTCCTAGTTCTGAGGAAGATGGGCGATCTGCGGCCCATTCTGGATCTCAGGGCTCTCAACAAATTTTTGGTCCCAAAAAAATTTTGCATGTTGTCCCTGGCATCCCTTTATCCCCTTCTCGATCAGAGCGATTGGTTATGTTCTCTAGATCTCAAGGAGGCTTACACTCACATCCGCATTCATCCGGCCTCCCGTCAGTACCTCAGATTTCGGGTGGGGAATCTGCATTTTTAGTACAGAGTGCTACCCTTTGACCTGGCATCATCTCCCAGAGTGTTCACCAAGTGCCTAGTGGTGGTAGCAGCAGCTCTGCAGAATCATGGTCTTCAGGTGTTCCCCCAACCTGGACGACTGGCTCATCAAAGATTCAACATCTCAGGGGGATATTGTAGTGATCCAACAGACTACATGGTTCCTACAAAACTTGGGATTTGAAATTAACTTTCCCAAATCCCACCTTCAGCCCTCTCAGAACCTACAGTTCATCGGAGCTGTTTTGGACACTGTCCAACTCGGAGCATTCCTTCCTCAGCAGCGTCTGGATTCTCTCCTTCAGCTTTGCCGCAAGGAGTCTTCCCTTCCTTCACTCTCAGCGAGATACATGATGGTAACTCAGTCACATGGCCTCGACTGTTCACGTGACTCCTTTTGCCAGACTTCACCTCAGAATTCCTCAGTGGACCCTGGCATCTCATGGGCGCAGGCTTGCGGCCCACTCTCTCAACACATTACAGTCACTCCTTTGTTGAGACAGTCTCTCCACTGGTGGATGCTCTCTTCCAATCTCTCCAGAGGTTTACTGTTTCAGACACCCCCTCATCAGAAGGTCCTCAGGACAGATTCCTTGACCTATGCTTGGGGGGGCTTAACTCGACGGTCTCCTTACTCCTTACTCCAGCATGGATCGTCAGTATCACATCAATCTGTTGGAACTCAGAGCGATCTTCGATGCTCTCAAAGTTTTTCAACATCTTCACGACCAAGTAGTCCTTGTTCAGACAGACAGTCAAGTCGCCATGTACTACATCAACAAGCAGGGAGAAACAGTATCTCTCCCTCTTTGTCAGAAAGCTCAAAGGCTGTGGAACTGGGCGATCCATCACAATATCTTCCTGAAAGCAATCTACATTTAAGGAGAGAAAAACTGTCTGGCGGACAAATTATCGTCTTCTGCAACCTCACGAATGGACACTCAATTCCTCGCCTCTTCATCACATTTTTTCTCAGTGGGGAACTCCTCAAATTGATCTCTTTCCGTCTCTCCACAACAACAAACTGCATCAGTTCTGCTCCAGGATATACTCTCCTCATCGCCTCGAGGCAGATGCTTTCCTTCAGGAATGGACAAATCTGTTCCTGTATGCGTTCCCTCTCATTCTCAAGACTCTTGTCAAGCTCAAGAATAATCATGCCACCATGATTCTAATAGCTCCTCAGTGGCCCAGGCAACCATGCTTCTCCCTCCTACTTCAGCTCAGCAACAGGGAGCCATACCTTCTACCAGTTTTTCCATCTTTGCTTACACAGAGTCAAGGATTTCTTCTTCATCCTAACCTGCAGTCTCTGCACTTGACAGCTTGGTACCTCTCAACATAACTCCTCTTCAGTTTTCTCAACCTATTCGACACATTTTAGAGGCTTCCAGAAAAACTACCAGTAGACAATGCTACCACCAGAAATGGACTAGATTTTCTACGTGGTGTATTTCTCATAACAAGGAACCTCAAGATACCTCCTTGTCTTCCGTCTTGGATTATCTTCTGTACTTATCTACCTCTGGCCTCAAGTCTACATCCATTCGATTCCATCTTAGTGCAGTTGCTGCTCTCCATCAGCCTATCGAAGAGAAACTCCTTTCTGCTCATCCTGTGGTTTCCAGATTTATGAAAGGACTTTTCAGTGTCAAACCTCCTCTCAAACCACCTCCAGTGGTTTGGGATCTCAATGTTATTCTTGCTCAATTGAAGAAACCTCCTTTTGAACCAATGGATATGGCTCATCTGAAATATCTCACTTGGAAAGTAGTGTTTTTCATTGCCTTCACATCTGCTCAAAGAGTCAGTGAGCTGCAAGTTTTAGCTGCTGATCCACCTTTCACAGTTTTCCATCAAGACAAGGTAGTCCTCCATCGGGTCATCATTCCATGTCAAGTGATCAGATTCTTGGAAAGTGCCCTGCATGACCATCACGGATTTTGATGAAACTTCATATGCAGAGTCCACCATGTCTCAAACGAACTTTGGTAAAGTTTTAGTTTCGCCTGTGGAATATTTGTGGAGATATAGCCATTTGTTTGACCCCATACCACAATGAAATACAGTACGACAATGACATTCTGACAACTTTGAGACACAATATCTCCCGAGCTGTGTTTCCAAAAAAACTGAAACTTAGCTACCCTGCACAACTTTTTGAGCTCTGTTCATTGCTACCAATAACAATTTTTGCCGAGCACTGATTGAATGCCTGAATTACAGTAAACTTGGCCGAAAAAATTAGTGCTCCAAAAAAAGTCAAAGTTTGACATTACTTAGCTCCCACAATAATTGAGTAATAAATGCGAAATTTGGCGCATAATGTCTCAGTACAACGTTGTTTTCAAAAGTACAATTTCAACCTCCAAGCTCTTTCCATTAGTTTACAAATTAAGTGTAAAGTTGCTAATTTGTGTAAAAAGGCCAAAAATAGGGTATTTTCAGCCTGCTTTTACAGAAAAATACCTTTTAGAGAGTCTAGAGTGACTTCAGAAGGTCTAACAGGAGAAACAAAAATTGCTTGTGTCATTAATAAATGTTCACTCGGCTGTTTTACCTCTCCGGAGCCTTAATCCCCTTTAGCTGGAGTTGTTTCTACCGCCGGTTTTTCTAAAAGGAGTAATTCACTTTCAGCTGTCTTCAATTGCAAGCCCTCCAACATACTGGCCTCTCGAGAGGAAAACACTTCCTCCTCCGGCGTGCTCTCCTCTCGCGGTGAGCTTGCTCCCAGCGGCAACGGCTGCAGGGGCGGTGACCTTACGTCGGGGCTCAGAGAGACTTCTAGCCCAAAGGAGTTCGCCGCAGCACTACTCTCTGCCGGCGCTCCCAGCGGGCGATTCCCCGACGAAACCTGCTCACTCAAAAGACGCCTAAAAATGGCATCCACTGCAGGCAGAGGGGTCTCCGGGCGTCGGGAGGCACCACCGACGCTTCTTCCCCTTCTCTTAGGCATTTTTCCGAAGGTAAGCGAGACACTCGTAAGCGTCCACTCAGCAGCAGCAAGCGATAGCCATCTTGGATCCACTGCTCTGAGCTTAGTGTCCAATTTTGGAAATGCCCTTAACTTACAGGTAAAAAATTTGGACAAAGAAATTCAAATCCAGAAAGAAGAGATAAAAACTTTAAAGGAAGAGACTGTATCACTGAAATTAGATATCCAAGAAGAAAAGAAGAACTTAAAAACAATTAAGAGTAACCAAGATTTATTTGTTAAAGATAATACGATTATGAAGAGAAAATTGGAAGCTTTAGATAACAATATTCGGATTAATAACTTGCGTTTAATTAATTTTCCTAAAGTATTATCAATTTCTCCACGAGATATGATAAAGCGATACTTTCTGGAAATTCTTAAAATACCTGAAAATGCCTTACCACCTCTTACAAAGGTTTACTATTTACCTATAAGAAATCAGGATCCTCAAAAGAAAGAAGATGAAGGAATACCACAGAAAGAACCCTTGGACGTTTCCACTTTGTTAGAGCAATCAGATAGAGAATTGGCTATTCCAGCCCCAGACAAGGATTGGATTCTTAAACTTTTCTTTAAAAATAGGGCCAAGGACTTTTTGGGTCTTCATATCCAGATATTTCCTGATGTCTCGAGGGAGACTCAGAAGAGAAGAAGGGAATTCTTAATGTTAAAACCAGGAGTGACTCAAATAGGGGGTTTATTTTTTCTTAGGTATCCTTGTAAATGTGTCATAAGATACCGTTCCTTGAAATATGTATTTGTAGATCCAGCTCACTTGACTGCTTTCCTTTCTGCGAAACGTCTTGAGTCTGCAGAACCATCTGTACCATTGTGATAATAATTAGCTCACTTCTCAGTAGTAGTTTAAGTGATTTTTCTTATTAAAATGTTTTACTTTAATTTAATTTCTACTCTTATCGTTAATCTTGGATCCTAATTTGAGGACTAGTGTGTGATTAAGTTGGGATGTATATTTTTTTATTATTTTGAATTACTTTCAGGTTTGAGAGTAAATAATATTATTATGTTTTCTTGATCTCACTTTCTGTGCAAGATGATATGCTTGATAATAAATGTGTAAAATTTATAAATAAAAAAAAAAAAAAAAAAATACCTTTTAGAAACTTTTTCAAATCAGTCTCATTAGAAAGAGCATATTTCAAATCCCCTAGAAAAGTGGACTTCATTTTTCAACGCAGGTTAACAATGGCTGAAAAAGGGGGACAAAGTTGGGAGACGTTGCCACGGCAACAACCTCTATTTCAACATAGTTCTGTCATTTTTAAAGTTACAGTTTTGTATTGACGTAGTATTACTACTACTCTATTGCGTTGGTCCATGGTGACATTGTCACTACCAGTTCAAGAGTTTGAACTGGCAACCCCATCGCCATAGGGGTCACGCCCGATAGCTGTGCAATACCAGCCACGGGTGGGCCACTTCGTCCAGGTTCCCAAGCCTCGCATTTGGTTTCTTTGTCAAGGTTCCAAAGCCTTTTGTTGGTATCTTTCTGGTTCCAAAGCCAATGATTAGGATGTCTTATCCTAGGTTCCCAAGCCTAAATTGGGTATCTTATATGGTTCCCAAGCCGAAGTGAAGTCCACTTTGATTTTAACTGCCAGCAATCTTTATAACATTCTGTTAAATTTTTGAGCCACTTTCTTCAATGCAGTTTCTGGAAATTGATATTGGCGGCCGGATGATGTAACTGAAGGGGCACAAAGCATGCAGATGAGGTGTTGCTCTGGAACCCAACAAACGTCTTGCCTTTCTGGCCAATAAAACAAATGAGCTGGACCGTGAGGATGCATAAATTTTATCAATGCATCATTTTGTTCAATTGAGACTTCAACAACGTTGCCTATCCACCATTGATTATCGTAAGTACAGGCAACGTAGCAACCAGGAAAGATTTCGGACACTTTCAAATTTGGAATGGCAGTATCAGAAATTTTGGCAACAAAATTTATTGTGTCATTTGAAACTTTGCTGACATGAACCGAGTTTGAGTCGACTGGTACAAATTGGTGGTGCTCTCTGGTACCGGCTACTGTGCTGCTTTCATGCCATCTTTCTTCTTGAAACTTTTTGCTTTCTTCAATTTCTTCTTTTGGAACATAAATGTATTTAACTCCGTGTGTATTTTGGTCACAAAAGTTAAATAGATCCTTTGGCATCAATATTTGATCCGTTGATGGTCTTTGGAGGCTAGCCCGGGCAGCCAGTCGTTTAGTTGTTCCACCAACTCCATCGCAGGGTGATTTTCCGTGGCTAGTTCCAAAAAAATTCCATTCAGCCTCAATGTTGAAATCATTTCTGTGATTGCACAAATTCACAAAGTTCTTGTAGTTTTTATATTGTGCAGCTGAGCCGTCACTGAAGTAGTATATTTTGGTAATGTTTGTTTGAGTTACCAAAAATTCGATCAACTTTTGAATAAACACGTGTACAGATATCGTATCATGTTGCATATGATCAGAAATAATGCAACAGTTTACAACTTGCAATGTGCCCACTTCATTGAGATAATATGCAACAAAAGGATGTACCGTAGCTTGTGAATTTTCCCAGTGAAAGCCTTGGGCGGCATCCTGTACAACAAATGAGTAATTTTCAGCGAAATCCATCAAAACGATCATTTCTGTTTCTTTTAAGCCTGTCTTCAACATCTTCAAATATTCACTTTGATGTTTTGAAATGAAATGGTGGCTTGTCAACTTCCAAATCTTGCTTGCAAGTCTTTCAATAAAGTTGTCCATGGTTAGTACGCTTGTTTCTAATGTTTCACGGTCAGCCTGAACCCATTGCTTAAATTCTATTGATTCTTCTGGATCTAAATCCTTGAATATTTCTTCCAGGTATGCTGTTAGTGCTTCTTCACCAGGGCAGTTTTGACATCGTTGTAGCATACAGTCCTTGACATTTAGGTCGCACACAGTTTTTTCCATAAGAACTTTGTAGTTCTCTTTGACATTGGCGCCTTGTAGCATGAGCTTTACATTTTGATGTATCGTGCAGACACACACGGAGTGTGCACCTGATGCACCAACGGTTACACACCACTTTGGCCTGAGCTCACATAATTTGGAAAAACCAATTTCAGTTCCGTATTTGTTACAGTACGCCACGTACAGCTCTTTTAAATTACACAACAGCAGCCGCTTTTGCTTTTGTACTTTTAAACCATTGAGGCAGACTGAAATGCAATCTTTTTTGCCAAGACATATTCTGCTGAATTCATCGTCTTCGTAAAAATCTTGAACTCTATTTGCAATTTCTTTTGGAAGGGACTTGCCAATTTTTGCATCAGGTATAGAACAAATGCCTTTCTCTTTCTTTACTTTTTGGGCTGTTCTGACCATGCGCTCTGAAACGCCAAACTTCATTGCTGTTTCCTTTATTGACCAACTTTTTGGGGCCATCGTCAATAATTGAACTTTCATTGACCTGTTGGATATTGCAATTTTCGTTTTCATTTCTTCAATGAGGTCAGTGTAATCTTCACATAACTTGCATTCTACAGACTGACGAGATGGCCCAACTTCTTCAGCTGAAACTCCAGCAGCAGATGTAATCTTCTTGGCTATCACATTCTGCACACGTTCAATTTTTCGTATCACATAGCCGGCTGTATCTCTACTAGTTAACCTTCGAATTTTCAATGGAGAGGTTCCTAAAGCAGTCAAGCTTTGATCAACTGCATCGGAGATGCTGATATCAAAATCGTCTGAAGATGAAGATGCTGCAGTAGCTTCACTCATTGAAACGTATTGGGCTTTGCACCTACTGCAAAGTTTCTGACCTGGCTTGATATTTATTTTTGCCACTTTTCTAAAATCATTAGACATGGCAAGATCGACTTTTAACAATCCACTTTGAACAATGTGATTTTTCTTTTCAAATGGATTACAACACGATGTTTGCTTTAATTTGTATTTGTCGAGATACTTTGCTTTGTGGTGGAGGAAGATTTGGTCTTTATCCATCAGTTCAACTTCAGAGCGCCGAGTGATAAGCAATTTTTAATCGGTTGACAAATTATGTAAAAAAATGAGCCCACATTTTTTAGAATAAAATGTGCCGTCATGACACTTTGACAACAATTTTTGCCCAATGGCACAGTCTGGCAGAAAAGGATTATTATTAGTCGATTCATTGGCATCCATTTTAAACTGAATTAATAATAATGTGGATCTGAAAAAGAAAACAAGTTGTAATTTGTGATCTGCATGCAACAAAATTATCACCTCAATTTCTAGTTAGGAATAATCATTAATTAAGAACACTATAATTGTACCCAAAGCTTGAGTAAAAATAAACAGGGAAAAACAGTGTGAAAAGTGACATAATTGTAAGTTGAAACGTAGGCCGTTGCCATGGTGACATCTCCCAACTTTGTCCCCCTTTTTCAGGCATTGTTAACCTGCGTTGAAAAATGAAGCCCACTTTTCTAGGGGGTTTGAAATATGCTCTTTCTAATGAGACTGATTTGAAAGAGTTTCTGAAAGGTATTTTTCTGTAAAAGCAGGCTGAAAATACCCTATTTTTGGCCTTTTTACACAAATTAGCAACTTTACACTTAATTTGTAAACTAATGGAAAGAGGTTGAAATTGTACTTTTGAAAACAACGTTGTACTAAGACATGCGCCAAATTTCGCATTTATTACTCAATTATTGTGGGAGCTAAGTAATGTCAAACTTTGACTTTTTTTGGAGCACTAATTTTTTCGGTCAAGTTTACTGTAATTCAGGCATTCAATCAGTGCTCGGCAAAAATTGTTATTGGTAGCAATGAACAGAGCTCAAAAAGTTGTGCAGGGTAGCTAAGTTTCAGTTTTTTTGGAAACATAGCTCGTGAGATATTGTGTCTCAAAGTTGTCAGAATGTCACTGTCGTACTGTATGTCATTGCAGTATGGGGGTCAAACAAATGGCTATATCTCCACGAATATTCCACAGGCGAAACTAAAACTTTACCAAAGTTCGTTTGATACATGTGGGACTTTGTGCATAAAGTTTTATCAAAATCCATGATGGTCATGCAGGGAGCCCTTGATCACTTGACATGGAATAACCCAATTGTACTTTTGAAAACAACGTTGTACTGAGACATTATGCGCCAAATTTCGCATTTATTACTCAATTATTGTGGGAGCTAAGTAATGTCAAACTTTGACTTTTGTTGGCGCACTAATTTTTTCGGCCAAGTTTACTGTAATTCAGCCATTTACTCAGTGCTCGACAAAAATTATTATTGGTAGCACTGAATAGAGCTCCAAAAGTTGTGCAAGGTAGCTAAGTTTCAGTTTTTTTGGAAACATAGCTCGTGAGATATTGTGTCTCAAAGTTGTCAGAATGTCACTGTCGTACTGTATGTCATTGCAGTATGGGGTCAAACAAATGGCTATATCTCCACGAATATTCCACAGGCGAAACTAAAACTTTACCAAAGTTCGTTTGATACATGTGGGACTTTGTGCATAAAGTTTTATCAAAATCCGTGATGGTCATGCAGGGAGCCCTTGATCACTTGACATGGAATAACCCTGATGTGAATTCAATGACATTTGCTTGCTTTGGGCTGTTTCTATTAGCCTTTTGGTTAGCCCTCGCACACAGGGGATTATCCAACATCCTACAACAGTCAGAACCCCAGCTACTACAATGAGAGAAGTGAGTATGGATACCACCATTCTCTTCTACTTTCCAAACCAAGAGTCCAACCATCCAGTGAGTGAGGTGTCTGTCCCTGAGTTCTCTGCTAATTCTACTGCTAATGTGGTCAATCCCTGCAGAGCTTTGTAATTGTCCCATCAGGAGTTGTGTTACTGGGAATAAAAGTACAACAGCTCTCTCCCATCATAACACAGACCCACCAAAACAAAGCAGACTCGAACCCCAACTGCTATGTGTTTCCGAGCCTTAAACTCATCTGAAAACCCCTCTGGGGACCCCTATGGCATCTATATACTGTATATGTTATCATCAAGTGAAGTCCCCAGTATGTCCCGTTTAAGCCTGCTTTTTCTCTCTACTTTCTTCCTTTCAAATGCCAGGGTAAATGGTATAGCCAAAGTCAATTGCACAATTGCCCACGTACTCCTCCACCAAGGGGGAAATATTGGTCTCAGGATTCTTCCTTCACAGTACCACCACAGGTCGGCTCTGGGCAGAGTAGTTCTTCTGTTCCTCCCTGCTTGTGACATGAAAGGTTGTAATGCAAATCTTCAGTTCCCCCAGGTTACTTGTGAACTCTTACACCCTGCCATGAGAGGCAAGCTGTATCATTCCCACTAACCACAGAGAACACAAGTGGCACCTTTATGTCTTTTAATTGTAGCACAGGGAACATCCGGGAGAGTGCCTGATGAGCCTCATTTCCCCATCCTGTTGGGACCTGGTACAGCACCAGCATACCGTGCATTCCTTTGCAGGAGGCCACACTGACAGACCTCACAGTATAAACGGTCTTTCTAGTAGTTATCGTTTCAGCTAGAAGAATTTCAGAGTTCCAGGCCCTGTCATGCAGATAAACATTCCTCAGAATTATGGAGGTGGGAGTGTCTCTTTTCTGTTGAAGGTGGTGTCGGCGTTCCAAGTGAATCTGGAAGTTTGATTGCTGCATTCCAGGCCACAGCCATAAAGAAGCAGGACAAAATACTAGTATGGCTAGATGTCAGAAGGGTTCGCCTTCATTACCTTGAAGTGACCAATGATTTAGGTTGTCGGATTATCTCTTTGTCCTTATGGGCTCTGAATGCAGAGGAAGGCTGGCCTCAAAAAACATATATTCTCCTATGCTGATATTGGGGTCCAGCAGGAAGGACTGGGCCAACATCTTGGTTTCCATGTCCCTGCCAGTCTCATCCTGCAGGGAGCCTACCAAAAGATGTGACATGCCCATCATGTGCTGTGCCAGTCTCTGGCCCATCTCTGCAGTGCTGTTTCTTGAGCTCTGTTTAGATGGCTGGCAGATCACCAGGGCCCCATACCTTCCAAAGCCCATGGAGGGAGATAGGATGTCAGAGGGTGTCACCCCCATGTATGTAGGAGCCGATGAAGATGTTGGATGCTACTGTCACCCAGGCGATTCTAATGTCATGTTCTTTCTCAGTCTCCCATTTGCCAGTGCCATCTGGTCACTCAGCAAGGTGCCATCGGAGGAGAGAGGGCATTAGGGCTGCACACTCAAGAGCCATGCCATAGGTCCAAAGCGTTCCAGATTCTCTAAGGCAATTCAGCCCTGCATGAGCTGAATTGGAGAGGAAATCTCAGACTCTGATCTGCATACCATGGGTGATTCAGCCAATCTGGAGCTGCGAGGATCACCAGCTCAATGTGTTGCTATTCTTTGAATGACTCGGCCTATCATTGGCCAGATAGATATGGCGGCTGTTTCCTCTGCTTACACAGGATTTGGTAAAAATCCACCAATTTCCTTGAAAGCGTATTCCACCAGAGGGTGTGGCTTCTTCATGGTCAAAGTCTAGGACATTTGACATTTACTAAGTTTTACAAAATGGATGTAGCTGCACAAAAGGACTGCAACCATATGTTATTAGCTTGGTATTTGCTTCATTTTGGATAGATATGCAGCATTGTCTGTGACTAAACTGTGCACGAGACATTTGAATTTTTGTTTACATTTTATTATAGATTTTTTACTTACTTCCTGTAAGTATTCTGTTGTATGTAGATTTCCTGAGTTATCAATTGTTTCTCCAAGAAAGATATTCCCTTCTTCTGTTATACAAGCACATCCAACAGGATCATTGTGGACATTACTCCACACTTAGGTTAATAAATTTACCCTCTAGAGCAGGGGTGTCAAACTCAGACCATTAAGGGGCCGAAATCCAAACACAGGCTAAGTCACGGGCCAGACCCCCACCCCCATAATAGTACTAATTGTAACACCATTTTTTCCATTCATTTTTCATATATATATATATATATATATATACATACACAATATAATCTTATTAACAACACATAATGGTTAACCACAAAATGAAACTACACAAAGCACACTGTATGCTTCTCAATATTCATTCCTACCAGAACACAGATAACCCTTATGCAAATACGGGACCAAAAACTAAAAGTACTAATATATACAAATGAAACCCTAAGATTCAAGACTACATGCAGTTCAACCCCAGAGAAATGGAAACAAATACATTTCTTCCTGAACAGTGCAAAATATAGAGAGCAGAATTCCTTCGCTCCACTAGTGCACTGCGATACTCAAGAAAACGGAAGGGAGGTGGGATGGAACCAATGAAGGTAACTCAAGAGAACAAGCACAAATAAAAAAGCCAAAAACAGAAAACTATTACAGTTGGGGGATTCCATCATCAGAGGCATTAACCTTGGAACACAAGGCGAGGAGACCAAAATAGTGAAATGTCTTCCAGGATCCTCAGCTACCAGGAGTTCCAGGCAAATATAGTCTATAATTAAGGAAGAAACTAAGGATTTTAACACTGATATTGTTATCCATCTGGGAACAAATGATGTGGCCAACAACTCCACACTTGCAGCACAGAAAGCTTTTTGAGAGCTTGGTGAGGGCTTGAAACCTTTTGTAAAGACTTTAGCTTTTTCTGAAATACTGCCTGCATATGGAAAGGGACAGCAAAGAGTGAAAAACACAGAGGACTTTAATAGATGGCTCAAAGCCTGGTGTCATTAAGAAGACTTCAGGTACATAGGAGGATGGGGAAATACATGGAAGGACAAGAAGCTATATTGCACTGATGGGCTACATATTACTACAGCAGGAAAAAGAAACCTTGCAGAGAAATTTAGACAATATGTTTCTAGGCATTTAAACTAGAAGGTGGGGGTGATGTATGTATGAAGGACAATTATAGAGACCACCCTGGCAAAAAAAAAGATGTGATAGTAGTAAAGATTGCCCCGATGAAAACAAAAACTGTGGATACAGATGTTCTGGAGATAATTTATTAAACACTGGCATATAAAACCATGAAAATGCATTTTTTTGCTACTTCAGCTTGTTTGTGGTGTTCTTTGCTCACATGTTTAAAGACAATAGACTGTTTTCAGTCCAATTCTTTATATGTGAGTTTGCAAACCATTGGACCCCTGAGGGAAGGCGTGTTTGCCGAAACATGGACCGTGTAGGGTCCGGTTGGATTTTTATCACAATATTTTTTATCATTGTACTTTTTAAATTGAATTTTCATAATTTTATATGCCAGTGTTTAATAAATTATCTCCAGAACATCTGTATCCACAGTTTTTGTTTTTGTTTTCATCAGTGGATTGTTTTCACTTTGGATCATTGGGTCTCCCCATTTTTCTTAATAGTAAAGATTGCAACATAAACAATATCAGCAACTCATTTCTTAGTATTGCAACGGAAAGTGAAACGAAATAAAAATCCATATGAAAAAGGAGATTACCGCTGAAAAATAGCTGGAAAGCGATGACCACAAATGCTCGCAGTCTAAGCAACAAAGTTCATGATCTGCAAGCCCTGATGTTAGAGGCAAATCTAGATATTGTCGCTATCACAGAGACATGGTTCAGTGAATCACATGGATGGGATGCAAACATACCGGGATATAATTTTTTTTTAGGAAGGACAAAGATGGTCAAAAAGGTGGAGGAGTAGCTCTCAATGTAAAGATCAATATCCAAGCGACCAAAATGCAAAGGACCTGGGGAGAGGAAGAAGCAATATGAATCGCTCTGAAAAAAGAAGATGGAACTTCTATCTACGTGGGTGTAGTCTACAGACCTCTGACTCAATCGCAGCAAATTGATAAGGATCTGATTGTGGATATCCAAAAGTTTGGAAGGAAAGAGGAGGTGCTGCTGTTGGGAGATTTCAACCTGCCAGATGCGGACTGGAATGTTCTGTCTGCGGAATCAGAAAGAAGTAGGGAGATTGTGGATGCCTTTCAAGAGGCTCTATTAAGACAAATAGTGATGGAACCCACGAGGGAAAAAGCGATATTGGATCTGGTCCTCATTAATCTTCGAGTGGGTGCTCACCTGGGAAGTAGCAATCATCAAATGGTTTGGTTTGATATAACGGCTAAAGTGGAGAGCGGCCGCACGATACTTAAGTCCTAGATTTCAAACGTACGGACTTTAATGCAATGGGAGAGTACCTGAAGAAAGAGCTGTTAGATGGGAGGACATAAGAAAAGTGGAAAGACAGTGGTCTAAGCTGAAAGGAGTGATAAAAATGGCTATGGACCTTTATGTGAAGAAAATCAATAAAAACAAGAGAAAAAGGAAGCCGATATGGTTCTCCAAACTAGTGGCGGAGAAAATAAAGGCGAAAGAGTTTTCATGAAATATAAAAGAACCCAAGAAGAGGCGTGCAGAAAAAGCTACAGGGTGAAACTGAAAAAAGCCAAGAGAGAGATACGTCTGGCGAAAGCACAGGCGGAAGAACAAATGGCTAAAAATGTTAAAAAGAGAGACAAAAATTTTTTCAGATATATTAGTGAAAGGAGGAAGATGAAAAATGGAATTGCTAAATTAAAAGATGCTGGGAACCGATATGTGGAGAGTGATGAGGAAAAAGCAAATGTGCTAAACAAATACTTCTGTTCTGTGTTCACAGAAGAAAATCCTGGAGAAGGACTGAGATTGTCTGGCAAAGTTACACGAGAAAATGGAGTAGATTCTGCGCCGTTCACGGAGGAGAGTGTTTATGAGCAACTTGAAAAACTGAAGGTGGACAAAACGATGGGACCAGACAGGATCCATCCCAGGATACAAAGGGAGCTCAGAGAGGTTCTGGCGAGTCCTATTAAAGACTTGTTCAACAAATCTCTGGAGACGGGAGTGATTCCTGGGAATTGGAGAAGAGCGGATGTGGTTCCTATTCATAAAAGTGGTCACAGGGATGAAGCAGGAAACTACAGGTTTTGGAAAAATAATGGAAGTGTTGCTGAAAGAAAGGATAATGTACTTCCTTGAATCTAATGGGTTACAGGATCTGAGGAAGGATGGCTTTACAAAAGGTAAATCGTGCCAAACGAACTTGATTGAATTTTTTGATTGGGTGACCAGAGAGCTGGATCGAGGAGTACATATGCTAGATGTAATTTACTTAGATTTCAGCAAAGCCTTCGATACAGTTCCTCATAGGAGGATGTTGAACAAACTTGAAGGGCTGAAGTTAGGACCCAAAGTGGTGAACTGGGTTGGAAACTGGCTGTCGGACAGACGCCAGAGGGTGGTGGTTAATGGAAGTTGCTCGGAGGAAGGAAAGGTGAGTAATGGAGTCCCTCAGGGTTCGGTGCTGAGTGACATTGCTGAAGGATTAGAAGGAAAAGTGTGCCTTTTTGCAGATGATACCAAGATTTGTAACAGAGTAGACACAGAAGATAGAGCAGAAAATATGAAAAAGGATCTGCAGAAGTTAGAGGAATGGTCTAATGCCTGGCAACTAAAATTCAATGCAAAGAAATGCAGAGTAATGCATTTGGGGATTAATAATCAGAAGGAACCGTATATGCTGGGAGGAGAGAAGCTGATGTGCACGGATGGGGAGAGGGACCTTGGGGGTCATAGTGTCCGAAGATCTAAAGGCGAAAAATACAGTGTGACAAGGCAGTGGCTGCTGCCAGAAGGATGCTGGGCTGTATAAAAAGAGGCGTAGCCAGTAGAAGGAAGAAGGTGTTGATGCCTTCTTGATCATTGGTAAGGCCCCACTTGGAGTATTGTGTTCAGTTTTGGAGACCGTATCTGGCGAAGGACGTAAGAAGACCTGAAGCAGTCCAGGGGAGGGCGACGAAAATGATAGGATGCTTGCGCCAGAAGACGTATGAGGAGAGACTGGAAGCCCTGAATATGTATACCTTAGAAGAAAGGAGAGACAGGAGATATGATTCAGATGTTCAAATACTTGAAGGGTATTAACATAGAACAAAATCTTTTCCAGAGAAAGGAAAATGGTAAAACCAGAGGACATAATTTGAGGTTGAGGGGTGGTAGATTCAAAGCCAATGTTAGGAAATTCTACTTTATGGAGAGGTTGGTGGATGCCTGGAAAGCGCTCCCAAGAGAGGTGGTGGAGAGGAAAACGGTGACTGAGTTCAAAGAACATAAGCATCGCCTCTGCTGAGACAGACCATAGGTCCATCGTGCCCAGCAGCCCGCTCCCGCGGTGGCCCTCCAGGTCAAAGACCTGTTAGTGATCTTTTACATACAACATTTTGCCTTGTATAGTATCCCTCTAACCATACCCCTCAATTCCCCCTTTCATTCAGCAATTCGTCCAATCCTTTTTTGAACCCAAAATCGTACTCTGCTCTACCACCTTCTCTGGAAGCGCGTTCCAGGTGAACACAGAGGATCTAGAATCAGAAAATAATTTTAAAAATTGAACTAAGGCCAGTACTGGGCAGACTTGCATGGTCTGTGTCTGTATATGGCTATTTTCTCTTTTGGCCCTTCTTATCGCCTTATGGTACTTGCTTTGATGTTGTTTGTGATTTTTCAAGTTTTCTTCCATTTTTGTCCTTTTCCATTCCTTAAACAAAGTCCTCTTGTCTCTGATCGCTTCCATTATCGCTATTTTTTTTTTTTTTACATTATTAATTTTCAAAACTAATACAAAGTGCAATAAATTATATATACATTCATAACAAGATAAGCATATCTTCAGCTTCACTTGACTGTAAAAGCTCATATTGCAAATCTTGGAAGTACCTCATGGTACATGTCTGCTGGTAAAGTTGTACCCTCAGCTGACTTACCTACCAGCAGCAGTATGGAGTCAAACTTTGCCAAAAGTTTTCATTTGTGACTTTTTTTGCCTACTTTGCTGACCTGAAGAAATGGAAGCACGTTCACAAAAGATTTCAAACTTGGCACAGAAACTTGCCCCAAGGTGTTGTACCAAACTGCAAAATTTCAGACTCCTAGGTAATTTCCTTCTGCTGCAGTGCTTAAGCAAATTTGGCATTTTAAGTCATAAAAGGCATGGGAGTGGATTGATTGCTTTTGTTCAACCATCCCTAGCTCCTGACCAAATTGAGATAGATCCAAAAAGTTTTGCAGAGTTTCATTTGAGGCCCTAGACAACACCCCTGTAAAATTTGGTTGGATTTCAAGGGGGTTGAGCGTGGGCGGTTTTTAGTATTGGTCCACTTAACATGGAATGACCCATAATCCAAATGATACACAGTATCAGATCTGTGGTATGGACCCAACACAGTCCGTGTTTCGGTATTAGACAGGCTTCTTCTGGGGTCTGTTCTTATTAAACCACAAAAAATAAGAAATGCTTGTGATACACCCTCATCCAGTATGGAATATGTAATCACAAACTAAGCAGCTCATTCAGAGCGAAGCTGTTGCTGACCGTCCACTGCCGCTGCTGCTTTAAGATGCCTCGGAAGTATGTCAGGTCCCACCGGGGTGTGTGTGTTGGTTGCAGAATTGGTGAGTCCAGTTTTGTTGAACAACAAATCGATTTGAATTGATTCACTGATGTGAATCGACGTTTTGGGCTGCACTAGTAAGGGGTTGATTTGCAAAGGGGGCTAAGGTCTTTTTCTTAACTCTGTATATAACATTTTTGCTGTGAAGAAGCAGCAGCATGTTATCTCTGCAGACATAAATTCACAGTTTTGAGAAATGCAAAACCAAGCATCTGTGATAATATCTTTTAGATTAAAAAAAATTGCCCATGACATTATGAATAGATTAATGGAATTAATTTATAAAAAAAAATGTAAACATTGCATGAGTATACACCCTCATGCAATGCTATATAATTAAAAACTAATCCTTATTTCATGATGAAAAACTTTTGGACTATAATGTATATTAAATAGAAAAAAATGTTTAGATAGATTTTTCTTCAATAAAGCATTTTATTTAAAAATCTAATTTTTAAATTTATTTTTTTTTTTAATCATTGCTTTTTATCTACCCTGGTCTTGGTCAAGGTTGCTCTTTAGCAGAGCTTGTGTCGCTGCCTTTTTAAAATGCTGTTGGTAATTGTCCATTAGAAAGAGAGGAGTTCATTATCTTTGTGGTCCTTTCTATGAGATCCCTGCTTGTCTGCTGCAATATCTTTGATGGGTAGGGGTTGAGGGAGCAGGTTGGTTGTTGAAGGCTTCTTAGATTTTTATGAAAGCCCTCCTCTGTTATTGAGTTGAGTCCAATATGGCTGTATAAAGAGTAGACAAGCTTATATGCTGATAATAATGGCTGAAAATGTACATAAATGTGCACTAATAAAATAACAAAATTTCTATACTGCTCATATGTTGAAAATGTATCTCCTTATTTCTAGTTGCTGTACATACTTAATATTTAGTAAACTAGTCTTTAAGCCCGTTACATTAACAGGTGCTAGAATATATATGTCTTTCTTTCTTTCTGTTTCTCTCTCTCTCCCGCTGTCTCTCTCTCTCTCCTTGGCTCCCTTGTTCTGTCTGTCTTTCTGTCCCTCTCCCTGCCCCTGTGTCTTTCTTCCTTTCTGACTGTCTCCCTCCCTCCTGCTGTCTGTCTGTCATTCTTTCCCTCCATTTTCCTGTGCAGTAGTATTTCCACCCCACTTCCCTGCAACAGCACTTCCCTGCAACAGCATTTCCCTACCCCCCCTTCCGACTTCCCTGTGCAACAGCAGCGGTATTTGTCTTCCCCTCCAGGTTCCTGTGCAGCAGTTGCAGCATTTCCCCCACCCCTTCCCTTCTCTTACTGCGATCTTGCCTGCTCTGTTCGGCCCCTCCCCCACGTTCTGGCCTGCTGCGATCTGGCTGCTCCGTTCGGCTCCTCGCGGCTGGAGTCCTCTTCTTTGTCGCCCCCCCCCCCCCTTCCCTTCCCGCGGTCTTGAGCTTCGGTCTGGTCTGGCCTGCTCGCCTTTACGTATTTTTTTTTTAGTTGAAAGATGCAGCGGTGGCTCCTCTCATGATCCCCATCTGCGTCGGAAGTCCGACGCAGGCGGGGATCGTGGGAGGAGCCACCGCTGCGTTTTTCAACTAAAAAATGCAATACGGCAGGAAGCAGGCCAGACCGAAAAACAGAACCGTAAGCTGCGCTTGCGCACTTCCTATGGGTCGCTACAGCTCACGGAAAACCGGCGCACGCATAGGAAGTGCGCATGCACGGCTTACCGTTTTATTATATTAGATTATTTGGAGCAAGAATTTGTTGTATTCATCTGGAATCTCTTTCAAAGTTCTGGTGTAGATTGTTTACTTTCATAAATGCTGAAATGAGTATCATCCTTGTTATCTGCATCAAGTGCCACCACCTATATTTATTTTATGTATATGTTTATTATCTAGGTTAATATATCCAAACGGCAGTCAGTTTTTATATATAAATGTTCTTGTGAGGATCACCAATCAAACTCTCACCAAGATATATACCAAGCTCAGTATATATCTCAAACTCCTCACCTTCAATATAAAATCTCCAGCTCCTCAGAAGTATCATCTTGGCTCAAAAGATTTCACTGCCCTAGGCTTTATGTACTACTTCCTCACTTCCATTTTCAACTGGAGCCACTATCAATTTTTACTAAAAAAATCTTTACTTTTAAATTTAAAATTTTTATTTAACAACCCTTCTAGCATATTTCAAGGGTACTTAGCTTTAATTTTGGTCTTCTTTTCAGGGTTATCTAGGTTAAACACAGAAGGTACTAAACCATGCCAGGAAAGTTGAAAGTGAAAATTGTGGCAGGGCGCCACTTGCCTGTAATGGATAGAGCTAGTGATCTGACTGATGCTTTTGTGGAGGTTAGTGTCTCTTTAAATCTACATTTGTATATGCTATGATAATATTTTAAAGCATTATATTGTCTTTTTAAAAAGCTGTAAATATTATGAAGGTTAAATGAATAATAATGACTACCTCCTTAACTTTTATTTAAATGAAGGTACTGTAATGAATAAAAAATCAAAAATAATGCTTGAAACATGCTCTTATCTATATAATAAAATGCTAAGCGCGCATGCGCACTCTTACCCCATGTTCCCTGTTCCCTGATCTGTCGGGTTGTGGTTGGCAGAGTGCGCAGACGCACTAAGGCACATGAAAGGCGGTGTGGAGTGGCGGCTGCCAGGAGGAGGGTTTCACGGAGAGGCACTGGCGGTGACTACCGGGATGACGGCTTCGAGGCGAGGCAGCTGTCGGCTTCAGGTGCGCGTTGCGGCTGTCAGCGCCTGCAGGCTGCGGCAGGCGGCTTGAAGTGGCTGTCGGCGGAGGGCAGACGCGAGAGGAGGTAAGGGGTGCTGCTGGACAAGGGAAGAGGTGCTGATGACAGGGGGGGCAGAAAAAGGAAGGGCGGTGTACTGCTGGACAGGGGGAGCAGGGATGGACAGGGGAAGAGGTGCTGATGGACGGGGGGGGGGTCAGAATAAGGAAGTGAGGCGTACTGCTGGACTGGGGGAGCAGGAAAGAGGTGTTGATGGATAGGGGAAGAGGTGCTAATTGCCATTTCTTCCAATGATGGTAAGTTTTTGAAAGCCATTGCTTAAGAACTAAGAACATAAGAATTGCCGTTGCTGGGTCAGACCAGTAGTCCATAGTGCCCAGCAGTCCGTTCCCGCGGCGGCCCTTGGGTCAAAGACCAGTGCCCTAACAGTCTAGTCTTACCTGCGTACGTTCTGGTTCATCAGAAACTTGTCTAACCTTGTCTTGAATACCTGGAGGGTGCTTTCCCCTATAACAGCCTCCAGAAGAGCGTTCCAGATTTCTACCACTCTCTGGTTGAAGAAGAACTTCCTTACATTTGTACGGAATCTATCCCCTTTTAACTTTAGAGAGTGCCTTCTCATTCTCTCTACCTTGGAGAGGGTAAACAACCTGTCTTTATCTACTAAGTCTTTCCCCTTCATTATCTCTCTCAGCCTCCTCTTTTCAGGGGGAAGAGGTCCAATTTCTCTAATCTCTCACTGTACGGCAACTCCTCCAGCCCCTTAACCATTTTACTCACTCTTCTCTTGACCTTTTGAGTAGTACTATGTCCTTCTTCGTGTACGGCGACCAGTGCTGGACGCAGTATTCCAGGTGGGGGTGTACCATGGCCCGGTACAGCGGCATAACTTTCTCCAATCTGTTTGTGATCCCTTTTTTAATCATTCCTTGCATTCTGTTTGCCCTTTTCGCCACCGCCGTGCATTACGCGGATGGCTTCATTGACTTGTCGACCAGTACTCCCAAGTCTTTTTTCTGGAGGTTTCTCAGAGTACTGCACTGGACATCCTGCATTTGTGTATAAGATTTTTGTTACCGACATGCATCACCTTACACTTATCCACGTTAAATCTCATTTGCTATGCCATGGCCCATTTCTCGAGCGTGTTTGTCACGTTGCAGGTCTTCGCAATCCTTCTGTGTCTTCACTATTCTGAATAATTTAGTATCATCTCCTCATACCCACCTCTTCATTCAAATCAAACGGATGCCCAAGATGGAAATTACATTGTACTAAGTCTGGGCTGTATGGCAGATGGGGTAAGACTCTGAGATCCATCTTTGCAATTGCCTCTGTGGTGTTTCATTTGAGGCCTAGCATTGCAATACAACCATGTTGCAATACAGTTTCCTTTTTATGCTTCTGAATGCTTCTCAATTGTTTGAATAACTTCTTAAAAACAAAAGTCTTTAAGCCATTATTGAGATGGTGTGAGGAAATCCATTGCTTATTCTTAGGATAAGAAGCATAAAATCTGTTTTACTTTCTTGGATCTTTCCAGGTACTTGGCTACTGTTGGAAAAGGATACTGCGGTCTGTCCCAGTATGGTAACACTTATGTTGTTATGTTTTTTAAAAGTTTTCAGGGTTACAGTATAATGTTTTGAACGATCCTCCAGTCTTATCATGGAATGTTGCTATTATTTTGGTTTTTGCTAGGTACTTGTGACTTGAATTACCCTCTATGAAGATGGGATACTTTGCTAGATGGACTCAGTAAGGCTATTCTTATATTCTTAACTTTTCTCATGTAAGACACCTTCATTGTTGTCACGCTTCATCCACTTCATTTTTGATCTCACAAATCAACCCTTCCTGGTCCACAATCTTTACATTTTTTGGTCCAGTAATGCATAATACTCATATCAACACAGTCATCACCATAAACAACCTGCATGTTGATGGTGAATTTCAATTGAAGGGTCCCGTTCAGCAGTCAGAAATTCTGTGACAGCATATTGCTTAAATTGCATTGATGGGTGCTCACTGCATGCTTCCAGTTCACAAGACATAACAAAACAGCCTCTTCACACAGACACTTCTCGCCAACTGAGGCAAAGGAAGAGATTTCAAAGAACAAGAGATCATGTGTAGCACATCAGTGCTACCATCTGTTGATGAATTATGGAGGTGGAGGCATTAATTTTCATTTAACTCTTGTACTATGTATTTGCCATAATTTATTATTACTCACATTAATGCATTGATCTTAGTAAATTAATAAAAATTATTGGTGTTGGTCTGCATGAAGACAAGGTAGCAGGATCTTGTTAACCTTTTACTAAGCTATGGTAAAATGGCTTAACTTGCTCTTATGCAGGTTTTTCCTGCAGTCAGAAAATGACCAACTTTGTTTTTTCTGTTAAAGGCCATGTGCTAATGTTGCCTTTACTGCATGACCATTAAAAAGACTTACTACAGGATCACATGCCTACACTTATTTTGTATGCAGACACCTTTTTGTAAAATGAAGGATGGGACCTGAATTTTGAATTGTATGATGAGGCATTGGTTGCTTAATTATTTTATTGTTTGTAACTGGTTTTGTATGCGTATTATTATGATGATTATGTATGTATTGTTGTGACCCACTTTGTGTAAGGCAGGATTGAAGTAAATAAACTATAAAGGCTGATTCTAAATTGGCCGGTGCCTAAGCAGAAGATGCAGAATCGCGACTAGTGGTGTCTTTGTAAAAACTTAGGCGCCTGAAACGTAGGTGAGGGTTTTTAAAGCCTTTATTTCAGGCACCTAAGTTTTTGGAGAATCGCGCTTAGCGGTGCCTAACTTGCGCTCCACCCATAGAAATGTCCATTTAGGCATTAGGCGCTGCTAAGGGCACTGTAATAGGCGCCTATCTTTTATAGAATTTGATAGGTACCTATTGCCCAATTAAATTTTTTAAAAATATTTATTGAGGCTGTTAGGGATATTTTGGCAATTAACCCTTCCCCCCTTTACAAAACTGCAAAAGTATTTTTAGCAAAGGCCAGCGTGCTGAATGCTCTGCATTGCTCTGACACTCATAGATTGACTCACTGTAAATGGCTCATTAAGTTATGGATTCCTTTTTCTGTAATGAGTTGGTTGGATTTTTTTTTTTTTTTTTGCATCTTTTGCAAGCAAGTGCTTTTGCTTAAGCCTTGAAGCAAGAAGTTCTGCTTTTTCTTTTGAAAGATTTAGATCACGAATAAGATCATTGAGCTCAGCTTGTGAAAAGGTCTCTGGTTCTGAATCTTCATCATTCACATAATCAGAATCAGATAATTCTGGATTATGACCAGCTTCTGCATCATCGCATTCCTCATCATGTTCCACAGAAGCAAGTTCGTCTTGTGGAGGTACAGGGACAGGCAGTGAGTCATTGTAATGCCAAGTTCGTTAGGTAGTCAGCACTTTATGGCATACAAAGAGACATACACAAGGTAATGCTTATTATACTAATTTAATCATTACATAAATTGCATAGAAGTAATATACAAAACACAAATGATAACTTCACCATGATCGTAGCAACACCTCCCCTCACAGCCGGGAAATCCCCCTTTTCAGGTGGCCGATGGACCGGGCCGATCACAGGACTACCCCTTTATGGCACACTGATGGATTCCAAGGGAAGGTCCTGCGCTTGCTCCTTTTATAATATCTCACATTACTTGCTACGTGACTAACTATCATGCCTCAGTCTGTGCTTCTGCAGTAAGCAACAGGCTTGGACATTAAGCCAAGATAAGATTCCAGCCTTCATCCCCCCTAATGAAGTATCCTGAGATTCACTGTTTATTGTTCATGCTGTTCCTCATGTATACCAAAGTCCACAAGTCAGCTTCTGGAAAATGGCTGCACAGTCATCATGAGGAACAGGCCTAGTAGCGGAATCCAGAGTAGGATTTATAATTTGTGCATAGTTTTAGCTGAGAATCCACTTGTGTTCACAAGGCAAAAGTAACAATCTTTAATATGGTCTCGCGGTTCCGTCCATCTCATGGGGATTGCAAATGACATCGCTGCCTTTCATCGACTGAACCAGTCACGAAGTCCGTTGGAACAACTAGTACAGATGATGTGGAGCCCAAGACTTATCCTGGTCACCCAGTAGACAGTCAAAGTATAATTTGTAAACCTTCTTCAGATCTACGGTAATTGGGCGACATTGTGCTTTCGTCGTGAATGAACCACAAATATAACAAACTATCTGGATGATTAGTACAATGTCTTGGCATGATAAAAACTTATATTCATCGCCGTTTGTAGCATAAAAAAACAAAGACAACTGTCATTAACCCTTCTTATACATTTATCCTATAAACACATGATATATCACCCAATTAACATTTATAATTATATATAATGAGTCTCATTACAAAAATGTGATGTGCTATTGAAAAACTAAACACAGATTTGAAATCAGCATGAAAAATACTACAAAACCCACACAACGTTAACTCTGATGAAAATGTGTTGACCTGTGTTGTTTAATTTATAGTAAGAGCGTGTTAGTGCTTACTGCAGCTTAAGTAAAAGGACCCTTTAGGTTGTAAGGGAATCACTAAGAGGTTTTGCCGTAAAGATTGAAGTGTACGCATAGGTGAATAAGGTATTAGATAATTATCCAAATAAGGTGGTGGGCGGTGTTCCCGCTAAGCTGCGCTGGCGCACAAAATATTACCTCGCAGCGCACAAGTTTCTCGTCACAGCGCACACAGTGTAGAGCACAGTTCTTCAACCGCCGGTCCGCAAACAAAATCTTGCCGGTCCGCGAAGGATTCGGTCCCCGCCGCAACGAAAGGCCGGCGTCAGCTGACTTGCAACTTCCTGTTGCAGTCGCTGTGCCGGGACTCCTGCCTTCGCCGGGACTCCTGCCTTCCACCGCGTTTGCCTCCTGCCTTGTCTCCGCACCTCCAGACCAGCAGCGGCAGCTGTGTATGCTTTTAACTTCGGCACAGAGCTGCCCCTAATCAATAGTTTAGCGCGGTTTCATAAGGCAGCCTCGGGGCCTTTGCTAGGCCGGCCCACATCGCATCATCGAAGCGGGCCGGCTATCAAAGGCCCCGAGGCTGCCTCATGAAACCGCGCTAAACTATTGATTAGGGGCAGCCCTGTGCCGAAGTTAAAAGCATACAGAGCTGCCGCTGCTGGTCTGAACTCTTGGGCCGCTGAAGGAAGGCAAAAAGCAGCTGTCCTGGAGGTTTCCCTTCCTCTCGCCTTTACAGGTTCCTTTTTTCCACCTTTTTTTTTTTTCCTTCAAACGGCAACGGGCCCCAGCATCGACATCAATCAAGTAAGTTCCACTGTCAATCAAGCGGTTCTGCTCGGCCAAAGCTTCCCCTGTGACATGAGCCACCCTCAGGGGAAAGAAAGTGACCCACAAAGGTGAGGGGAAGGGGGGCAGATGATGGAAGTTGGGGGGGGGGGAGAGAGAGAGAAGGGGCAGATGATGGAATGGAGGAGATTAGAGAGAGAGAGAAGGGGACAGATGATGGAAGTGAGAAGAAGGGAGAGAGAGCAGAAGGCAGATGGATGTCAGTTGAGAAGGGAGAGCAGATGCTGAATGGAAGTGGGGAAAGAACACATACTGGATGGAAGGAGGAGATAAATAAAGGGGGAAGAAAATAGTAAGATAATGGAGGGGTGAGGGAAAGGGGTGACAAGCTGTGTGTAGACACAGTGAAAAGAGGGAAACGGGACTAAATAGTAAGAAAGAATTTAATTTAGATGGAGGCAGAAAATAGAGAAGGAAGACCAGAGAAGAAAAGGGAAGAGAGAGCAGAGAATGATCAGATCTGAGTGGAGGAAATGAGAAGAGAGATATGCTAAAAACCACAGGGGGGAGGGAAGGATAGAGATGCCAGACCATGAGGGGAACAGAAGGAAGATGATGGATGCTAGACCAAATTGGGGGGTGGGGGGGGGCAGGAGGAGAGATGGCAGGGAAAGACAGACAGTGAATGGAAGGGGCAGATGCTGGACTGAAGAGACAGAGAAGGTTATCATGCTGCTGTACCGGGCCATGGTACGCCCTCACCTGGAGTACTGCGTCCAGCACTGGTACTTTAAGAAGGACACGGTACTACTCGAAAGGATCCAGAGAAGAGCAACTAAAATGGTTAAGGGGCTGGAGGAGTTGCCGTACAGCGAAAGATTAGAGAAACTGGGCCTCTTCTCCCTTGAGCAGAGGAGATTGAGAGGGGACATGATAGAAACATTCAAGGTACTGAAGGGAATAGACTTAGTAGCTAAGGCAGGGAGAACGAAAGGGCACTCTCTAAAGTTGAAAGGGGATAGATTCCATACAAACGTAAGGAAGTTCTGTGGTAGAAAGCAACATATTTATTTGGCTCATAACTTGCTGGCGCCCGATATTTTTAGCTCACAGTGAAAAAAGTTTGCTCACAACACCCGCCCGCTTAGAGGGAACACTGTCCGACTGATTGAAATGTGCTTTGAAAACCAAGAGTATATGCATGTAATGTAAAAATATTGGAATACATTCTACTATATCTTAAGACTTGCCATAGCTAAGATTAGAATTAAGGACACATTTGGAGGATACATAAGCTAAAGTTAAAACTTAGCTTAAGCAGCTGGCAACATAACTCATGAATATTTCCCATCAATGCTTAATTGTTATCTTCAATGTTTGATTTATATTAATAATAAAGAAATCTAAGGGATTCTCTTTCATATTTTATTTTATAGGACTAAATGGATGTCTCACTAAAGGAGAGAGAAATGGCCAGTCACTTTTATAGGATGATTCTAATGAACATTAGGGTTGTCCAGAAAAACCTAAAGTTGAAAAAAAACTGTGTGAACTAAAGTTTTTCCCATGAATTTAATTGTGCTTGATCAGAAAATATTACAATTTTTTTTTAAAGTCCATCATGCGTCACTTAAAGCCACTGATTACATAAAGGTGGAATTGTTTTTGGTTTCTGTAATTAACGCATTAACCCCCCCCCTTTTTACAAAACCACAAAAGCAGTTTTTAGTGCAGGCTAGCACGCTGAATGCTCTGTGCTGCTCCTGATGCTCATAGGAACTCTAAAACTCTAAGGGTAGATTTACTAACCTTGGGATCCGTTTCTGATCTATTGGTGATTGGAGGCTGACCGACTGATTCACCAACCATCTTCATGCAAATGGGAGTGATTGGAGGCACGCCCCCAACAGACTGCACTAATCGCTAGAGCCCTGACAGTAGTGACAGGAGAAGCCAGATATTTTGTGTGTTGTACACACGCAAAATAGCCCGATTAAAAAAAATTAACCCCCCTACTCCCGACACGTGCCCCTTCCCCCTCCCTTCCCGAACCAAAAAATAATGTCGCCCCCCCCTCGCCGATGCCCGACGTCACGTTTAAAATTATGGTAGGAGGGTCCTCACTCCTTCCTGCCCTCTCTACTATTTCCCCCACCCCAAAAACAAATGGCAGGAGGGATGCCAATGTCCTCTTGCCACCCAAGGGATGCCCCCTCCCGTTTCCCAGCTGGACCCCCCCTCCCCGTACCTTTAAAAATGTTGGGAGCAGGAGGGGTGCCCAATCCCTCCTGCTCTTTAGGCCTCCAGTGATCTTCGGGAGCAGGAGGAAGTGCAAAGTCCTCCTGCTGCTCTGCCAGCTGCGACGCAATACTGGCCATAGGCCACGCCCCGGTGCATCATGTGATGCATGGGGAGGGGCCTAAAGCCATGATTGGCTGAGGCGCTCCTCAGCCAATCAGGGACTTTCTTAGGGAGGAGTCTAAGGAAGTCCCTGATTGACCATAAACAACAATCAGGGACTTCCTTAGACTCCTCCCTAAGGAAGTCCCTGACTGGCTGAGGAGCCCCAGGCCCCTCCCAAGGCAGGAGCCCGAGGCGCCTCAGCCAATCAGGGCCTTAGGCCCCTCCCTATACATCACATGATGCACTGGGGCATGGCCTAAGACCGGTATTGCGACCTGGCCGACGCAGGAGCAGGAGGACTTCGCACTTCCTCCTGCTCCCGAAGAGCACTGGAGGCCTAAGGAGCAGGAGGAACTGGGCACCCCTCCTGCTCCCAACATTTTAAAAAGTATGGGGAGGAGGGGTCCTGCTCCCAACATTTTAAAAAGTATGGGGAGGAGGGGTGGGCCCGGCCGTGTTTGCGATGGCAGGAGGGAGTTGGCATCCCTCCTGTCATTCCTTTGCACGTGGGGTGGGGGGTGGGTGGGCAGAGATGGCAGGCAGTGCGGGGGGGGGGGTCTCATTTCAGTGTGTAAGAGAGCAGAGAAACCTGATCGGGGCAGAGAGCAGGGCGGCCAGAGCAGGGGAATCGGGGCAGAGAGCAGTTTTTTACACAAGCGACTGGTCCTCATCAGTCACTTGTTCTTGATTGGCCAGCCAGTCGGTGTGTCAGGAAAAAAGTGTTGTGAATCGTGTCCTTCCTGCTTTGCATGCTGATTCTCCAGCTGAGTCTCAGGCAATCCAGGCAATGAGTGCAATTGTGCCAGCCTCTGAGACCTCCTTCCAAGCGTGCTTCCAAACATAGGGAATACTCATCTTTGAGGTCACCCTCTATGGAGCGCACTGCTGCACCTTCCAGACCAGAGTCATTGGTCTCGATGCCTGTCTTCGAGGACATGCTGCAAGCCATATTGACCATGCAGCTTACCACTGTTTTGGCCAAGCTTGACCCTGCCTCGGCTCTGCTTTCTGCGAGCCAGCCTGAGCATACTGTCGAGGCACCTCGAGCAAAACCTCTTCGGTCTCAACCTCTGTCCTCCAGTGACTTCTCACCTCGTCCTTCCAGGTCTGGGTCTCCTGCTACTCATCCTGTGCGAGACGTGGTGGAGAAACCTCGATCGAGGCCTCACTCGAAGCATTCCTCGTCCTCGAGGCACCTGGCTTCGAATAAAACTAAATAGTCTCCTAGGCAATCTACTGAGTCTCCTCTGCCTCATTTGTCAAGGCCCATCGAGACCCTTTCCAAACCCAGGCATAGGTCTCGAACCCCGAAGCTTTCAACACCTCGTGCTTCTCCACTAAACCTCAGACTTCCAAGCCTTATCGGCCACCTCCACGTCGTTATCCATAGAAGTCTACTCTGGCTTCTCCAGGCCTCTGCCTAGGAAACAACCACAGCAGCAACATTAGCAAAAACCCCAGACTCCTGCTGCAACTAAATCTGCCCAGTCTTTTTGACAATCTAAGTCTCAGCATATCGCCCACCTTCATCCATCAGACTTCTCTCCTCCCCATAGGAGGTCAGTTCCATCACTTTTAATGATTGAGACGTTTAAGTATGTCACTGGTCGTATCGAGGGAGAAGATGATATTTTCCTTCTTAAAGGACCCTCCGCCACAAGAGGACACCCGCTGAAAATAAAGGGCGGGAAGTTTCATGGCGACACCAGGAAATACTTCTTCACCGAAAGAGTGGTTGACAGCTGGAACAAGCTCCCAGTGCAGGTGATCGAGGCCAGCAGCGTGTCGGATTTTAAGAACAGATGGGATGCTCATGTCGGATCTCTAGGAGGCAAAGGTCATCAGAGAGTGATTAAATAGGGGGGGTGGGTCAGCGGTGTGGGCAGACTCGATGGGCCTCGGCCTTTTTCTGCCGTCACTTTCTATGTTTCTATGTTTCTATGTTTTACCAACAGTGGGAGCAGATTACATCAGACCTCTGGATTCTCACCATCATCTGAGAGGGTTACTCGCTTCAGTTTCTTCAAAATCCACCAGATCTCCCTCTAAGAGAGTTTCCTTCCAACATGTAGCAACTTCCCCTTCTTCTTCGCCTCCGAGCTGTCGAGGAGGTCCCCTTGTCCCAACAGAACACGGGCTTTTATTCCTGTTATTTTCTAGTCCCAAAGAAGACAGGGGATTTGCGACCTATCCTGGACCTCAGAGCTCTCAACAAATTCCTTGTCAAAGAAAAGTTTCGGATGCTCTCTCTTCCAACACTGTATCCTCTGATGGATCAATGCGATTGGTTATGCTTCCTAAATCTCAAAGAGGCTTATACTCATATTCCAGTTCATCTAGCCTCTCACAGATTCCTAATATTTCGGGTGGGAAATCTATATCTTCAGTACCGGGTCCTTCCTTTCAGCCTCACCTCATTTCCCAGAGTATTCACAAAGTGCCTGGTGGTGATGGCTGCTGCCCTGCAGATGCAGGGTTTTTAAGTCTTTCCATATCTGGACGACTGGCTCAATAAAGCATCGTCTCAACAGGAGGTTATTGTAGTGACCCAACAGACTATAGTGTTTCTGCAAAGTCTTGGGTTCGAAATCAATTTTCCAAAGTCCCAGTTATGTCCCTCCCAAACTATGCAGTTTATTGAAGTCATACTGGACACAGTTGAACAAAGAGCATTCCTGCCTCAATCACATCAGGACACTCTCATTCACCATTGTCAACGAGTGTCTTCCCTTACGTCACTTTCGGCAAGGCACATGATGGTTCTCCTCTACAGTTCACGTGACTCCTTTTGCCAGACTTCACCTCAGAATTCCTCAGTGGACCCTGGCATCTCAGTGGCAGCAAGCTTCCGACCCACTCTCTAAACACATTACAGTGACTCCTTCATTGAGGCAGTCTCTCCACTGGTGGATGCTCTCTTCCAATCTTTCTAGAGATTTACTGTTTCACACACACCCTCATCAGAAGGTTCTCACGACAGATTGCTCAACATAACGCTTTGGGGGGGGGGGCTCATCTCGATGGTCACCGTACTCAAGGCCATTGGTCCAGCATGGATTGTCAGTGTCACATCAATCTGTTGGAACTCAGAGCGATCTTCAATGCTCTCAAGCTTTTCAACATCTTCTTCACGACCAGGTAGTCCTCATTCAAACAGACAACCAAGTCGCCATGTACTATGTCAACAAGCAGGGAGGAACAGGATCTCTCCAAGATAGAGAGAACAAGAGGGCACTCTCTAAAGTTGAAAGGGGATAGATTTCGTTCGAACGTAAGGAAGTTATTCTTCACCCAGAGTGTGGTGGAGAGCTGGAACGCTCTTCTGGGGTGTGTTGTAGGGGAAAACACCCTCCAGGGTTTCAAGACTAAGCTGGACAAGTTCCTGCTAAACTGGGATGTACACAGATGAGGCTGGACTAATTTTAAAGCACTGGTCTTTGACCTGGGGCCGCCGTGTGAGCGGACTGCTGGGCACGAAGGGACTACTGGTCTGATCCAGCAGCGGCAATTCTTATGTTCTTATGTTCTCCCTCTTTGTCAAGAAGTTCTAAAGCTCTGGAATTGGGTAATCCTTCACAACATCTTCCTGCGAGCTGTCTACATCCAAGGCTGTCAAAACTGTCAGCGGACAAATTGAGTCATCTTCTACAACCTCACGAATGGACACTCAATTCCTCGCCTCTCCATCACATTTTTGCTCGGTGGGGAACTCCTCAGATCTCTTTGCATTTCCCCATAACAACAAACTGCCTCAGTTCTACTCCAGGATATACCCTCCTCATAGCCTCGAGGCAGATGCTTTCCTTCTGGTATGGACAAATCAGTTTCTTTATGCGTTCCCTCCATTCCCTCTGATTTTCAAGACTCTTGTCAAACTCAAGAAGGAGCATGCCACCATGATTCTGATAGCTCCTCGGTGGCCCAGACAACCTTGGTTCTCCCTTCTACTTCAACTCATTTAGCAGGGAGCCTCTACTTCTACCAGTATTTCCCTCTCTGCTTATGCAGAGTCAAGGGTCTCTACTTCAGCCCAACCTGCAGTCTCTACACATCACAGCTTGGTACCTCTCAACCTAACTACCACTCTACAGTTCTCTCAATCTGTACAGGACATTCTAGAGCCACTCTACAGTTCTCTCAATCTGTACAGGACATTCTAGAGGCTTCCAGGAAGCCATCCACGAGGTAGTGTTACATCCAAAAATGGTCTAGATTTTCTACTTGGTGTAACACTCATCACAAGGAACCGTAATCTACCTCCTTGTCTTCAGTTTTGGATTATCTACTGCACTTATCTCACTCTGGCCTCAAATCCACATCTATTAGAGTCCATCTAAGTGCCATCGCTGCTTTTTATCAGCCTATTGAAGGGAAACCCCTCTCTGCTCATCCTGTGGTTTCCAGATTTATGAAAGGACTTTTCAATGTCAATCCACCTATCAAGCCGCCTCTGGTGGTTTGGGATCTCGATCCTTGTTTTTACTCATTTGATGAAGCCTCCTTTCAAACCAATAGATACGGCTCATCTTAAATATCTCACTTAGAAAGTGGTTTTTCTCATAGTACTCACCTTTGCTAGACGAGTCAGTGAGCTCCAAGCTCTAGTGGCTGACCCACCTTTCACAGTCTTCCATCATGACAAGGTGGTCCTCCGTACTCATCCAAAATTCTTACCTAAAGTGGTTTCTGAATTTCATCTCTTATCAATCCATTGTACTTCTGGTATTTTTTCCAAAGCCTCATTCTCATCCTGGAGAAATGCGCTTCATACTCTGGACTCTAAAAGTGCTTTAGCTTTCTACTTGCAATGCACTCAACCTCACAGAACTGCTTCTCAACTTTTCATCTCCTTCAATCCAAACAAGTTGGGTCATCCTGTTTCCAAGTGTACCAACTCCAACTGTTTGCATCTCTCTTTGCTATGCTCAGGCTAGTCTCCCTCTGGAGGGTTGAATCATGGGCCATAAAGTTAGAGCTATGGCGGCGTCTGTAGCTTTCCTCAGATCAACTCCTATTGAGGAAATCTGTAAGGCTGCCACTTGGTCCTCGGTTTATACATTCACCTCTCATTATTGTCTGGATAGTTTCTCCAGACGGGACGGACATTTTGGCTAGTCAGTTTTACATTATTTATTCTCCTAAATTGCCAACACTTCCACCTTCCCATTCTGGTTAGCTTGGAGGTCATCCAAATGTTGAGAATATACTGCCTGCTTGTCCACCATAGATCATCAAAATCACATTATTCTGTTAGAACTCGGAACAATTTTCAATGCTTTCAAGGCTTTTTAGCATCTTCAAACTCATGTCGTACTCATTCGTACAGACAATCAAGTAGCCATGTACTATGTGAACAGCAGGGAGGAACAGGATCACTTCTCCTTTGCCAGGAAGCTGAGAAGAATTGGGCAATCCCTCACAACATTTTTCTGAGAGCTGTCTATATTCAAGGAGAGCAAAATTCACTGGCGGACAAATTAAGTCACATCCTGTAACCTCACGAATGGATGCTCAGTTCACCGACTCTCCATCCAATTTTTTCTCAATGGGGGACTTCTCAAGAAGACCTTTTTGCGTCTCCCCACAACAAACTGCCCCAGTTCTGTTCCAGACTCTACTCTTGTCATCGCCTGGAAGCAGATGCTTTTCTCCTGGAGTGGACGAACAAATTCCTCTATGCATTCCCTCCATTTCCACTTATTGTCAAGACACTTGTCAAACTTAAACAGGAACATGCCACCATGATTCTGATAGCTCTTCGGTGGCCCAGAAAACCTTGGTTCTCCCTTCTGCTTCAACTCAGCAGCAGGGTCTCTTCTTCTACCAATATTTCTGTCTCTGCTTACATAAAGTCACGGTTCTCTTCTTCATCCCAACCTGCAGTCTCTACATCTAATAGCCTGGTTCCTTTTGGCATAACTTCAAACCTTCATTTTTCACAATCTGTCAGAGACATTTTGGATGCTTCCAGAAAACCCGCAACAAGACAATGTTACACTCAGAAATGGACTAGGTGTTCTGCTTGGTGCGATCTTTATCACCAGGAGATTCAGTCTACCTCCTTGTCTTCAGTTCTGGATTATCTATTTCATTTATCTCAAACTGGCCTCAAATCCACCTCTGTTAGAGTCAATCTGAGTGCAATTACTGCTTTTCATCAACCGTTAGATAGAAAACCTCTTTGCTCATCCTGTGGTTTCCAGATTTATGAAAGGACTTTTCAATGTCAAAACACCTCTCAAACAACCTCCAGTGGTTTGGGATCTCAATGTCATTCTTGCTAAATTAATGAAACCTCCATTTGAACCAATGTCTATGGCTCATCTTAAATATCTCACTTGGAAGATAGTCTTCCTCATCTCTCTCGCATCTGCTCGCAGAGTCAGTGAGCTACAAGCTTTGGTAGTGGACCCACCATTTTTACCCAAAGTTGTTACAGAATTTAATCTCAATCAATCCATTGTGCTCCCAGTGTTTTTTCCCAAGCCTCATTCTCATTCTGGAGAAATAGCTCTTCATACTCTGGACTGCAAATGAGCATTAGCCTACTATTTGCAAAGAATTAAATAACTTTGCATATCCTTTTCTTTGTTTTTTCTTCCATACGGGGATATCCCACTTTCTCATTTCCTGTTCACCATGGCTTTTCCAGCATATTTTCTTAACAAATGCTACTTCTTGCCATCCTTGTGCTGGCTCTGGTCATTTTTCAAGATATACCAGAGCTCTCTCACAGCCCTCAAGGGGAACATTTTTAACTTGTGACCGCCACTATTTCTTTCTATGGTCCACAGTAAAGTGGACCTGCCCTGGAAGACTATGACTCTATAGGATTCTGCAGGCCCTTTGCCCTCTCGTTTTTGTGTATATAGTTTTCATTTGGAAATTAATGGTTATGTCTCCAGTGGTTTGGAGTAAGGAGCAATGGACCTAGTTTTGCTTTTGCAGTGGAGTGACATATTGGAGAGTTCCAGGAGCACAGCAGAGTTCCAGGGACACAGCCCTTATAAGAACATAAGAATTGCTGCTACTGGGTCAGACATGTGGTCCATCGTGCCCAGCAGTCCGCTCACACGGCGGCCCTCTGGTCAAAGACCAGCGCCCTAACTGAGAGTAGCCCTACCTGCATACGTTCTGGTTCGCCAGGAACTTGTCTAACTTTGTCTTGAATCCCTGGAGGGTGTTTCCCCCTATGACAGACTCCGGTAGAGTGTTCCAGTTTTCTACAACTCTCTGATTGAAGAACTTCCTTACGTTCATACGGAATCTATCCCCTTTCAATTGTAGAGAGTGCCCTCTCGTTCTCCCTTTCCTTGGAGAGGATGAACAACCTGTCCTTATCTACTAAGTCTATCCACTTCAGTACTTTGAATGTTTCAAACATGTCCCCTCTCAATCTCCTCTGTTCTAGGGAGAAGAAGCCCAGTTTTTCTAATCTTTCACTGTATGGCAACTCCTCCAGTCCCTTAACCATCTTAGTCACTCTTTTCTAGAACCTTTCGAGTAGTACTGTGTCCTTCTTCATGTACAGTGACCAGTGCTGGATGCAGTATTCCAGGTGAAGGCGCACCATGACCCGGTACAGTGATATGATAACCCTCTCTGATCTGTTTGTGATCCCCTTCTTTATCATTCCTAGCATTCTGTTTGCCCTTTTCGCCGCCACTGCTGCTGATGTCACTGGAATAGTTCAATATCTTCTATCTACTGGTAGGAATGATTCACAACTCATTTGTGCGAACTGGTCTAGCAGGATACAAGGAAAGGAAATAAACAGGTAAGGCTAAATTTCACCTTGATTCATTCTTCTAGATTTTGAAGTTCTTTATAACCTTACTTTACTGGGAAAAGTAATAACTAACATAGTCTGTGTGCCAGGGAATGTAGTTGAGAGGAGCATGAAACTTTAAAAAGTATGTTACATCGGTCTTCATGATGCAAATGAAACCATTTGGCAACCTGGTAGTCTTGGGGTGGAAAGGTCTGAGCTTGCATTATCTTTCTATGAATAATGCAGTTAGGTTAAACACAACCTGTATAATTTATTATGTTTATAGTTGTATGCTTTGTATCTTATTTAACTTGAATAGTGCTAAAAAAACCCCCACAATGTATCAAGTGCAAATAATATGCCATTTTTAACATTAATTGGCCTAAAATATACTTTATTCCATTAACACATTAGTAGCTACTCGATTGAAAAATAAAGTTGCTTAGTGTACAAGGTGCTATATAGGTAAAATGTTAACAGTATACATTAGAGTTTATAATGTAATGTTAAGTGTACTTACCATAGATACTTGCATATTGGTCAGCTTTGTGTATTAATTATTCCTAGTACAAAAGGCATACAAGTTTTTACCAGTAGGTTTTTGTACTTGTAGTACCTGAAGATTGGAGGGTGGCCAATGTTACATTGATTTTTAAAAAGGGTTCCAGGGGAGATATGGGTTCCAGGGGAGATATGGGTTCCAGGGGAGATATGGTGGAAACAATTATAAAAAATAAAATTGTGTAACTTGTAGACAAGTATGATTTAATGAGACAAAGTCAGCATGGTTTTAGCTTGACTTCTTTGAAGGTGTGAATAAACATGTGGATAAAGGTGAGCCAGTTGATGTACTGTATCTAGATTTTCAGAAAACTTTTGACAAAGTTTCTCATGAGAGACTCCTGAGAAAATTTAAAGAGTCATGGGATAGGTGGTAGTTGTGGATTAGGAATTCATTATTGGATGGATAGAAAATAGAGGGTAGGGTTAAATGGTCATTTTTCTCAGTGGAGGAGATTAAACAGTGGAGTGCTGCAGGGATCTGTACTGGGACTGGTGCTATTTAACTTATAAATGATTTGGAAATTGGAACGATGAGCGAGGCGATTAAATCGCAGATGACACTAAACTGTTCAAAATTGTTAAAATGCATGCAGATTGTGAAATCTTGCAGGCAGACCTTAGAAAATTGGAAGACTGGGTGTCCAAGTGGCTGATGAAATTTAATGTGGACAAATGCAAAGTGATGCGCATTGGGAAGAATAACCAAAATCACAGTTACCGGATGCTAGGGTCCACCTTGGGGGTTAGTGCCCAAGAAAAGGATCTGGCTTTCAGTGTAGACAATGTGATGAAACCTTCTGCCCAATGTGTGGTGGCAGCCAAAAAAGAAAACAAGATGCTAGGAATTATTAAAAAAGGGATAGTTAACAAGACTAAGAATGTTATAATGCCTCTGTATCGCTCCATGGTGTGACCTCACCTGGAGTATTGTATTCAATTCTGGTTTCCTTATCTCAAGAAAGATATAGCGGCACTAGAAAAGGTTCAAAGAAGAGCGACCGAGATGATGATGAGGATGGAACTCCTCTTGTATTGAGGAAAGTCTAAAAAGGTTATAGCTCTTCAGCTTGGAAAAGAGAGTAGAACGGGTACAAGTGGATTAATTTTTTACTCTGTCAAAAATTACAAAGACTAGGAGACACTGAGCATAGGAATTTGACGCATAAGCTCAAAAGTGTGAAAAATAATAAAACATGCAAAATTTCACTAATGTAAAGTTACCAGTAATTTTATTGTGGTTATCTCCAATCATGATACCAAAAGATAAAGCATAATTGCATTAATTAGCCGTTACATTAGCGGGAGATCGTTATAGTTGCCAAATGCTGGCCTTCTGATAACGAGCTCAGTTTAATATCTTACGACACTCTATTATATACCTTTGGCTCATTATGACATCATCAGTTTCTCAACCAATAAAAATCAACAAAGGAGGTGTTTAAAATTAGAGAAAGAAAAAAGTTTCAGAAAAGTACATTTGTTTGCTTATATTCATTTCTGAATATAAATCATAATTTTCACAAAAGTATATTAAGAACATCATTCGTTTAAAAGATGCTGAAATGTTCTAAGCCCTTCCATGCTGAAAAGTTGTCAACCTTAAAGGAAAAAAAACTCTCCCTAAACTGACAGGTTCAAATTTCATGGCTTTAGCCCACAGAATCCTTCCTAGAAAAGGAGGAGGAGGGGCTGGTCTCCCCCTCGCTACACTAGAGACTGCTACTCATTTCCAGATGTTTTAGGATTTCTTTAGGTTGCAAAGATATATAATATGTTTTTTCAAAACCCATTCTTTTGTTCAATACACAGCCACACATTCATATTTGCTTCATTCATATTTGCTTGGCCAAGCATTCCATACATTCATAACTTAATTCATTCATATTTAATAAATGTTATATCTCAGTTTAGGATACGTCTTCCCAGCCTAAGGCACAGCTGGTATCAATTAACACCACGATGCTAGTAGCGGGAAAAACTCTGAACAAAGAAAAAGTAGAGACAGAAGGTCACTGACACAAAATGGATTCCAAAGATAGAGAAGATATAGAAAAGACAAAGAATCCAAAATGGAATCCATGTATACCTGGTTTCCTTTATGATCTGGCCTTATAGCAAAGTACATAAAAAGAATATTATTATACTTTCCCTTATATTAATCTGTAGTGTGTTTTTCTGGCTTTAGCTTTATTCATATTCAGATTTTTATTCACCAGTTTGTCGTACGCTTCTATTGGGCGTAGCCTTAACTAACACATATGCTTGTATCTAACTAGAATTACCCAGAATCATACGAAAAATAGGCACTTAATACTGCACTATCATGTTCTGATATCCATTCCATTACCATACCATAAACATCACCCCCTACTGGCCACGAGCCACTACTGCTCAGACACGCGATGAAGTTACAGGGAAATACTTTTAAAACCAATAAGAGGAACTATTTTTTCACTCGGAGAATAGTTTAAACTCTGGAATGCGTTGCCAGAGGTTATGGTAAGAGCGGATAGTGTAGCTGGTTGTAAGAAAGATTTGGACAGGGAAAAGTCCAGAGTGACTTGAATCAATTGGAGAAGTAGGCAGATAAATGGCAGATGAAGTTTAATGTGGAAAAATGCAAAGTGATGCATTTAGGCAGAAAAAACAAAGAACACAAGTATAGTATGTCAGGTGTAACTCTGGAAAAGACCGAACAGGAAAAGGACCTGGGTGTACTGATAGATAGGACCCTAAAACCGTTGGCGCAATGTGTGGCGGCGGCAAAGATAACAAATAGAATGCTAGGCATGATAAAAAAGGGAATTATGAGTAGATCAGAGAAAGTTTTATAATACCGCTCTACAGAGCCATGGTCAGACCGCACCTGGAATACTGCGTCCAGCATTGGTCTCCATACCTAAAGAAAGATAAAAAACTGCTAGAGAGGGTGCAGAGATGAGCAACGAAGCTAGTGAAAGGTATGGAGAACCTGGACTATGAGGAATGACTTAAGAGACTGGGGTTGTTCTCCCTTGAGAAGAGAGGAGACTGTGAGGAGATCTGATCGGGACTTTCAAAATACTGAAAGGATTTGACAAAATAGAGCAGGGGAAGCAGTTATTTACAATGTCCGATGTGACATGGAGAAGAGGACATAAACTGAAGCTGAAGGGGGACAGGTCCAGGATGAATATCAGGAAGTTCTGTTTCACGCAGCGAGTGGTGGACACCTGGAATGCTCTCCCAGAGGTAGTAATTGCAGAATCCACTGTTGTAGGATTTAAGGGTAAACTAGATGCACATCTCCTTAAGAGTAGACCAACTCAAAGGGTGAAAAGACCTTAGTCACCCCTTTAGTGCCCTAAAGTGCATATAGATTTTACCACGATCTTCATCGGCACCACTTGGAGCTCAAAACAATCTCATTGCTCCAAGCTTTACGTGTCAATTCGTCATCGGATCAATATTTTATATTTATATTTTTTTCATACTTTTTGTTTTTTCCTAACTTTTGTGTATTTTACATTAATAAAACTTCAATGTTCACACTTAGCTTAGTAATTTTAAGCATATCACTTAGCTTAATCATGTGGCCTCTGGCAGGGGATTATAACACCGACATGTTTCGCTATACAAGCTTTATCAAGGATAACCCCTCAGTATAATATACCGCCAAGCTCCGTGACCACTATATCTACTGAGGGGTTATCCTTGATAAAGCTTGTATAGCGAAACATGTCAGTGTTATAATCCCCTGCCAGAGGCCACATGATTAAGCTAAGTGATATGCTTAAAATTACTAAGCTAAGTGTGAACATATATCTGTAGATATAGTGGTCACGGAGCTTGGCGGTATATTATACTGAGGGGTTATCCTTGATAAAGCTTGTATAGCGAAACATGTCGGTGTTATAATCCCCTGCCAGAGACCACATGATTAAGCTAAGTGATATGCTTAAAATTACTAAGCTAAGTGTGAACATTGAAGTTTTATTAATGTAAAATACACAAAAGTTAAGAAAAAACAAAAAGGATGAAAAAATATAAATATAAAATATTGATCCGATGACGAATTGACACGTAAAGCTTGGAGCAATGAGATTGTTTTGAGCTCCAAGTGGTGCCGCTGAGGATCGTGGTAAAATCTATATGCACTTTAGGACACTAAAGGGGTGACTAAGGTCTTTTCACCCTTTGAGTTGGTCTATTCTGACTGAATACCCTTGGTGAAGTGTAACTCGTGTGCTATTATAGGCATCTCCTTAAGAGTGGCATAGAGTGATACGGGTAAGGGTAAATTAGATGCACATCTCCCTTGAGAAGCATACGGTGAAATGGGGACTAAAACTAGGCCAGGGTACACCTGGTGGGGCCTCCGCCTGTGCGGATCACTGGACTTGATTGACCCAGGGTCCGATCCGGAGATGGCAATTCTTATGTTCTTTAGTCCATAGTCTGTTATTGAGAAAGATATGGGGCAAGCCACTGCTTGCCCTGGATCGGTAGCATGGAATGTTGCTTCTCTGGGTTTCTGCCAGGTATTAGTGACCTGGATTGGCCACTGTGAGAACGGGCTACTGGGCTTGATGGACCATGGTCTGACCCAGTAAGGCAATTCTTATGTTCTTATGTATTTGAGTCTGTGTAGAAAGTATCACTTTAAATTTTTCAGCTCCAATTCTGCATTGCTTTTTGTTGCTTAGTTCATCCTTCTACATGTGTATCACCCTGATCTGTTGTTTCTCTTTACTGTTTTTGGGATATGTTGTTGGCCCACTGGGAGGCATAGGCGGCGATATGTTTGGATGTCATTCGAGTGGGCTACAATCAGGAGTTCTCTAGTCCATTGCCGGATCTCTTTGTGGATTCTTCTGGTGGACGTCCAGAGAAAACAATCAGAGTTAGAGTAACGGTGCAACAGCTGTTGACTCTGAAAGCTGTAGAACCAGTTCTGACTGCAGAGTCAGGCTTGATCAGATACTCCATATTAGTGCTGCCCGATTCACGATTCAAATCTGTTCACAGATTCACTTCAGGTGAATTGATTCGAATTGATTTAAAACAAACAAAAAAATCGGCTTCCCGATTCGGCTGACCCTCCTTCCTCGCCTCCTAAAGCAAGAGCGGCAGCGCTGCTCTTGCTGGCCAGCCGCTGCCGCACTTGCTTTAGAGGGTGAGGTGGGAGGGTCAGTTGGGAAGTGTTGCTGTCTGATTCCCCCCCCCCCCCGACGTCCGGTTTCTCCCTCTGGCATCCGGCTTCCCCTCCCAGCCTCCCGCTTCCTCCCATGGCCTCCCCTCACCGTTTACCTTTGAGGAGCAGCCTGCAGACAAGATTGCAGTGCTAGCAATCTTTGCACTACTTCGGAGCTGTTTCCTCTGCCGCGATCCTGCCTCTGACGTCAGAGGAGGGGTGTGACCGCGGCAGAGGAAACAGCTCCGAAACAGTGCAAGCATCGCGATCTTGTCTTCAGGCAGCTCCTCAAAGATAAACAGTACAGGGAGGCCAGGGGGGAAGCTGGACATCAGTGGGAGGACAGGGGGAACACACAGGCCTTCCGGAGGGGGAGGGGTGAGCAATCCTTCATGGTGGGGAGACAGACAGGCAGGCTTTCAGGAGTGGGATGCAGGCCTTTAAGGGGGGATGCAGGCCTTTAAGGGGGGGGTGCAGGCCTTTAAGGGGGGATGCAGGCCTTTAAGGAGGACAGGCAGGCCTTTAAGGGGGATAGGCAGGCCTTTAAGGGGGATAGGCAGGCCTTCAAGGTGGGGGGCAGGCTTTCAGGGATGGTGGCACAGGCCTTCAGGGGGGACAGACCTTTAGGGGAGGGGGGCCCTGGTGTAGAAGTACACAGAGGGAGGGAGGGAAGGGGGTTTCAAAGAGACATGCATATGCCGGACTTGGGGGGGGGAAGAAATAATGGGTCTAAAAATAGAGGAGATGGAAAGAGATGATGGACAATGGGATTTAGGGAGGGATGGAACAGAAAGTGAGTGAAGTTGGACACAAGGGATGGTGTGAAGGGGGGATAGAGATAATGGATAGGAGGGTAGTTGGGAAAAGAAAGGGAGAGATGGTGGACCCTGGAGTGGTGGGGAAGGAGGGAGAGATGCTGGATGAAAGGGTAGTTGAGAAAAGGTGAATCTGTGGATGAAGATGGAAAAAAGGAAAGATGCCAGACCTCCGGGGGAGGGAAGGGAAACAGAAGGGGAGGACGGAGATGGCAGATGGATTGTTAGCACGGAGAAAGAAGAAAGGAGGAGACCCTGGCAAGCAAGTTATCAGAAGACAACCAGAGCCTAGCATCAACAAGATTTGAATATTGACCAGACAGCAAAAGGTAGAAAAAATAATTTTATTTTCTGTTTTGTGATTACAATATGTCAGATTTGAAAAGTGTATCCTGCCAGAGCTGGTGTTAGATTTAACAGAGAGAGGAAAAGTCCTTTTTGTTTTTTTTAATTTTGTTTACACCACAGCGCCAGTGTGGTTAGGAGAAGCCAAAGGTCAAAGAAGCTATAAAATAAACCCACCAGGATGTTTGAAAAAAACACCCAATTGGTCATTAAAATCGAATCGAAAAACCAATTCAATAGGCTGAATTGAATCAAAATTTTTTTTTCCTGAATCGGGCAGCACTACTCCATATACTTCATAGTGCCAAAGAAAGACTCGGACAACTGGAGACCCATTCTGGATCTTTAAGCCTGTTAATGCAGCTCTGAGAGTTCCATGATTTTGCATGAAAATGATACGGTTAGTTATCTTCTCTGTGGCACCGGGTGAATTTCTAGCCTCTCTGGACCTTAACTTTCACCCTTGAGTACTGAGAAATTTCTGATATGTGTATAGGTTATAGTACATTTTGGAAGTGATGGCTTGACAGGAGATCATCCCTTCCATTTCTTCCCCTGGTTCTATGACCAGCATTCCTCCAACAAATAATGCATCATGGAAGTAGGCCTGTACTCAGGTTCCTATGATGCACTGCCTGCTGGAGGAAGGCAGGTTGTGGCAGCTCATGGGAGCATACCTGTACTGGAGAGCCCTGCACCAGGGCAGTGTAACCTTTGGAGTTATACTGGAAAATGTAGACTGACAATAACCGCAAGGGAAATGGGAGAAGATGCTTGTCTTGGGACCGGAGAAGAGGTACTGGGAAATGAGATATGGACCCTGGGAGGGGATTCGGAAGGGAAATGGAATTGTTGGACTTATGGCTCAGCTCACATATAGGTTGCCTCCCTGACTTTCTTGGTTTTAAAATTGTTCATCAGTTTGCACTCTATATTCTAATATGTACAGTAACAGCATGTTTTCAACCATTGAGTTCTTAGGAATGTGAAGAGATTAGGGCACTATATGAGAAAATGTTGATTTCTGTGTTGTCATATACTATCTAATATACTTGTCAATTCTGTTTTCACAGTGATTTTGGAAATTGTGCATTCTTTGCTTTTTTTAATCTTTTAAAAATTGTTTTAAATCTTTTTTAGGTAAAATTTGCCAACACTACTTTTAAGACAGATGTATATCCTAAATCTCTTAATCCACTGTGGAACTCGGAATGGTTTAAATTTGAAGTAAGAATTTTATTACATACATGGTTTATGGATCAAACAGAAATAGTGGGTAGATAAAAACTATATTTTATGGTCTATCCCAGTGTCCTGCAAACTTTTCGGTACTGGGGCACGCTAAACCTGGTGCTGCGGCCAGAAGGCACCCAGAAGTGCGCGGATGTTGATGCGATGATGCATTCATCACGTCGATGTCCATGGAGGCCCTCTGGCCGGATTCTGAACCTATCCCTTTACCGGCTTTGGAGAGGAGGAAGAGAGTCATCATTGTTGGCTGACACCTATAGGACATGCCTCTTGCCATGAGAGGCACGTCATGTAAGCAGTCAGCCAGCGCCTCTCCTCCTTGCCAGCATCTCGCAGTATACTTGGAATCTGTCATGGTACACAAGTTTGCGATACACTGGTCTATCCAACCTACCCACCCAATGCCAACTGCTATACTTTGTTCCCTGTCTCTCTTTTGGAGATCCTTTGTTTTCTTGCATTCATATAGATATATATTCACCTACATTGCCTGCACTGGGAGGATGTTGGACACATCTCCCACCCTTTCTGTAAAGAAACATTCTGCTAGATTATTCCTGAATCTACTTTTACTCCCATCCTTTGACCTATCTCATTCTGTTAACTTCCTTTCCAGTGAGATCATTTGCCTATTGTGCATTTAAGTGTACATCTTTAACACTAAACCCATGTGCTTTGATTAAGATTGTTGGTGAAATTGTATAGTAATTTGTTTTCTATTCTAGCTGTAAACTTACCATAGTGGAGTGATGAGGGAAAATAAAATTTGCCATTTAGTGGTGGTCTTTCCAGTCTAACAAATTTGGAAATAATTATACAGAAAGGGTCAAGAATGCCTGGCTGGGGGCAAAGTAACTGAAAATTGATTAGAAAGGGTTTAAAATGGATAAACTGGTTAAAATATTGAGTTTGTTTGCAGATGGTGTGGATTGGACTGGGGGGTTCCATAGAAATTAGATCCCATTTCCCCTAAAATGGCCTAGGCATGGAGTTAAAGCTTCTAGACCAGTGGTTCTCAACCCAGTCCTTAGGACATACCTAGGTGCAAAAAGAAATGCACAATGGGCCTCCAGGATTGGGACAGCCCATATATCTTTATTGTGAGACCCGACACAGACCATGTTTCAGCATAAATGCCTGCATCAGGGGTCTTATAAAATAACACAAATGTATATGTGATAAAATTAGACATAATATATACCATATATACTCGAATATAAGTCAATCCAAGTATAAGATGATGTACCCTTTTTCCCCACAAAAAGGAAGAAAAAAGATTGACTTGAATATAAGGGGGGGGGGGTAATATTTGTGTGCCCTACCAGGATCTGTGCCCTGCCTCTCCCTTCCTCCCACCCTTGCCAGGCTCTGCAATCAGCCGCCCCCTCACTCCCTGCCAGGCTCTCCACTCTGTCTCCCCTTCCTTCCTGCCAGGTTCTGCACCCAGACCCCTCTCTCCCTGCCAGACTCTGCACTCCCTGCCAGGCTCTCCACTCTGTCTCCCCTTCCTTCCTGCCAGGTTCTGCACCCAGCCCCCCTCTCTCCCTGCCAGACTCTGCACCCAGCCCCTGTCCTATACCCTGTCCCCTCTTTCTCCTGTTGTCATACAGGTCTTCACTGGGCCTGCTGTATGACCTGGTGGGCTGGAATAGGAGGGATCCCTCCCATCTCCTGTCTTGGCTGAATCTGTCAATTTTTTTTTACTTCACTCCCGCCTCCTCCCCCCCCCCACTTACCTATTTGAATTCCTGATGGTCCAGTGGTATACTGGGCAGGAGTGAGCTTTGCGCACTTCTGCCCTGCATTGAGCTCCTCCATGAATTGGCTGCCTTTTGTTCTCACGGCCTATGCTGTACCAGGCATGAGCGAGCTTATTGCACTCCTGCCCGGCCCTGAGTCATCAGGTTCTGCACCCAGCCCCCTCTCTCCCTGCCTGCCCTGCATCATCTTCCCTGAATGACTGCTGCCAGTTCTTACAAGTCCTGCAAGAACTGATAGCAGCCATTCAGCGAGTGGCTCAGCACCGGGCAGGAGTGCAAAATGCTCACTCCTGCCCTGTATACTGCTGGACTGCAAGAACTCACAGCAGCTATTCAGAGGGGCTCAGCATGGGGCAGGAGCACGGAAAGCTCACACCTTCCCGGTTTACCGCTGAATCACCAGGAATTCAAAAGGTATGTGGGGGAGGCATGAGGGAGGTAAAAGAATTGTCAGAGTTGGACAGGAGAGGAGAAGGATCCCTCCTGTTCCGACCCATCAGGTCATACAGCAGGCTTGTGGAGGCCTACAACAAGTCCGGGAAGGGGGCGGCTGGGTGCTGACCTGATATAAGACGAGATCCCCATTTTTGGGCCATTTTATATCTCATCTTATATTAGAGTATATACATTACATAAAAATGATAATAAAACATCAAGTGTAAAAACAATGATTGCATGAGAAGACATGTATACCAACATGCAAGTTTTGAAAATAACAAGTTACAATGAGAGATCTAACATTGCTTACAAATTCCATAGCCCAGACTTCTATCATTTTTATGTATAAAGTATGTCTAATTTTGTTATATATATATATATATATATATATATATATGTCTATATATGTATATATTGTTTTAACAGCCCCCTGATGCAGGCGTATATGCTGAAACATGGCCCGTGTCATGTCTTGCAATAAAGATCTACTTGCTATCCCAATCCTGGATGCCTTTGGTGCTTTTCTTTTTGCTCTCTTGTATTGTGCACGTCTGCTTCCCTCTCCTTTGTTGTTTTCTTGGGACATTAATAGCAAGAAAAGGCCCTATATACATTAATAGCCAGTCAGGTTCCAAGATACACTCAGTGAATATGGATGACAGATTTACATACAATGGAGGTAATGCAGGAAAATTTATCATACAACCTGATTGTCTAGGTATGTTCTAAGGACTGGATTGAGATCTCCTGTTCTAGATCACTGTTTTTCAACCGCCGGTCCGAAGGAAATTTCTGCCGGTCCGCGCAGGGCCGGCAAGATTAAGGTGACCATAGATCCTGTTTTCAGACCCTGTCCCTACCTGTCGCTCAAAAAAAAAGCCTCCTTCCTTCCTTTCCCCGGGTCAGCTGCTATCTTACCGCCCTGCTGCTGCTGCTGCTAAAGCCGACAGGAAGTCTTCTTTCTGACGTCAATTCTGACATCGGAGAGGACGTTCTGGGCCATTTTTCTTGTTATATGAAATATCTTTTCAAGAAATTTCCTGTTAAGAAGACCATCATCCCAATGAACAAGGGATCAGCCCTAGAGGAATCCCATGAGAAGATGGAGGAGCAGCTCCTGAAGCAGGCCTTCTTGTCTGTGGCAGCAGGTATACAAGCAGTTGATGTGAAGGTTATGTCACCAGGGCCTTGTTGTGGTGGTGATTGCTGCGGTTCCCTGAGTCGCTTGAGATGGCCTGCTTGGAGTTTGAGACTATCTATGTTGTGCATGTCTTTATGACTAGGTGCATATTTCATCTAGGTCTATGGCCTTGATAATGGTGGCCCAGAGGTACTTATGTCTTCATTGTGGAGCAGCTAATGTATCCTTCAAGGTTGCCTCAGCAGATTACATTTTTGGGATGTTTGTTCTTCAGAGAGTGCCTGGAGACCTAGAAGAGTCTGACCTGTTAAACTCCAGGATGATCTCTAGAAAGGGATCAGCCTTTTCTGGGGCAGGCAAGGCATATGTTGGAGGTTCAGTCAAGTTTTGGCCTGGCAAGTGCTCACAGGGAGGCTTCTAAGCTTCTAGGAGTATAGCTAAGACAGTCCTTTTGAGACTCAAGGAAATCTGATGATGCTGGACCCTTCAGTGCCACAGTGGCCCACCTTGGTCCCCAGTGAGAGTATGCCAGGTCCCTCTTTGGTGCGGATCAGAGGACAGCTCTCCTATTCAGTTGTGAATGGGCTGGCATCATCTCTGACCAATGGGTTCTGGGTTCTAGAGGTGATCAGCCAAGGTTATGCTCTTGACTTGGCCAATTTTCAGAGAGCTTTATGGTTTTCTCCTGTAGGACTCCCACAAAGAGGAAGTCAATGGCTGACAACTGACAGGCTACAGAATCTTTTCTTGGGTGCTGTGGAGTTGGTCCCTCCCGGTCATAGCTTTGGTGTGTCCAAATGAGTTTCTGATCTCCCTAAGATTGGCAGAGGTTTACCTCCACATTCCCATGAGAGCCAGCCACAAACGTTTCTTCACTTTTGCATTTGGGGAGGTATATTCGTTATCCCAGGACAAGCAGGCAGTATATTCTCACATGTGGATGACGTTACCCACGGAGCCCTGGTTCACGAAAGTTAAAAAAGTGTACTGTCACTTTCAACTTCTTAGAAGTCTTGAGACTGCCCGTACCGCGATGTACTGGTGCCTTCCCGCCAGATGTCAGCTCACTGGACCATCAGTTCTTAGTTTTCCACAGAGCTAAGATGTCGCCTTTTTTATTTTTTAATCATTCCAAATGCTACTAAACTTCAATTTTATGTCTTATCGTTTTTCTCATTTTCTTCAGTTTTTACATTGAATTACCGTACCTCATATTTATTTCACGTTTTTTTCCCTTTGCCATTTTCAGGCCCTCAGACCTTCCCCAGCCTGATTTTAGGCTGGGAGTTTCAAGCTTTTTTTGGCTATGGCTTAACTCGACCCCTGGGACAATTGAGTCCTTTGGTCTCTTGGCAGTTTTTCCCTCAATGCCAAAGTCTTCTAGCAGCTTCAAGAAGGGTACTTGGTGTAACAGGACCATTTCAGTCACTGATCCACACAATTGGGGTTTGCAGTGCCTTGGGTGGACTGTTGCTGCTTAAAATTTGAAAAAAGATCTTTGAAGGCTCAAAGGCTTTAGGAAGAAAAGCTGTTTGGGACATCGGGGACATTGGAAACTTTTACAATGTCTGCCACATCAGACATTGAAAGGCACCAGCCAGCAACAGCATTGACATCAACACCGGAATCAATGCCTTGCTTAATGCATTGCTCGATGTTGGCACCACCATTGGGATCTGCTAATAAACAGGTGCAGTGGTTAAAGCTATAGCCTCAGCACTCTGAGGTTGTGGGTTCAAACCCACGTTGCTCCTTGTGACCCAGGGCAAGTCACTTAATTCCCCCCCATTTCCCCAGGTACATTAAATAGATTGTGAGCCAACCGAGACAGAAAGGGAAAAAAATGCTTGAGTACTTGAATAAATTCATGTAAACCATTCTGAGCTCCCCTGGGAGATCGGCATAGAAAATTAATTGATTAAATAATAAGCATAGCCATACTTCACCTTCATGATGTACTTCAATGTCCCAAGTGTTGACTCTGTCGACGCACACTAAACATTGATGCAAAAAACCATGCTGTCCATCTTTACAGATGGTGTCCCTTCAAAGGCATGCCTCCTTATTGAGGTCATCAATGCCTAAACACTCTGTAGCACCTTCTGTACCAACCACTACGGTACTGGTGCCTTCGATACAGGACATAGATAAGACAACACTGGTTTATTGATGGGCTTTTGAAGTCAAAATGTTTTGACAGATGAGGTAATTCTTTTCATGCACAGTTGTCATCTTATCAAATGGTCATGGTAGGATTTTTTTTTTTTTGGCGCATGGCTCGGCTTAGTTGTCCTCTTATCAAATGGTCATGTCTTATTTTGGTGCTGCTATTGTTGGCTAGGTCTCCTTTTGAGCCCCAGTCAGATTTCCTTGAAATATTATTTTTCTGATTTCCTTATTATTTTATTTAATCATTTATATACCACTTATATCCTAAGTGGTTTATAGTCAGGTACTTTATCATATTTTCCTATCTGTCCCGTTGAGCTCAAACTCTATCTAGTGTACCTGGGGCAATGAGGGGATTAAGTGACTTATCCAGTGTCACAAGGAGCAGGAAGGGATTTGAACCCACAACCTCAGGGTGCTAAGGCTATAGCTCTAACCACTGCGCCACACACTGCCTAGGAGGATTTCAACATTATAAGTGCTTTCCTATAGAGATCCCATTCTTTCTCTGTCATTCATATGGTCTCCTTTTTTCAACTGAAAGTGGTAAATCTATGTCTTGTGACTCAAGTACTTCTCTTCCATCTTTCTGGATGTCTTCCAAAGGAAGATTAAATATTACTTTGTATAAACTGGATATTCACAGGGCAGACACCTGTTATGTAAAGGACACTAATTCATTTGAGGAATCAGATTATTTTTTTGTACTTTTTACTGACCCAGATAAGGGTCATGTGGTTTCTAAATCAGCATGTTGAATCAAGGATGCAATTAAAGCAGTGTACATTCTTAAACAGAAAGTAATGTAATGTAATGTAATTTATTTCTTATATACCGCTACATCCGTTAGGTTCTAAGCGGTTTACAGAAAATATACATTAAGATTAGAAATAAGAAAGGTACTTGAAAAATTCCCTTACTGTCCCGAAGGCTCACAATCTAACTAAAGTACCTGGAGGGTAATAGAGAAGTGAAAAGTAGAGTTAGAGGAAAAATAAAAATAAAATAAACATTTTAACAAGACAGCATTGATCTAAATATTTTGGAAGGTAGAAGAGAGGAGAGAAAGGAATAGAAGCATGATGAAGTGATGAAGTGGAGCAAGTAAGTGTAGGAGAAGCGATTGATGTTTCCAGAAAGGGCTTCTTCAGGGAAGAGACTTGGCCGACAGTCCCAGGATGCCTATGTCTCCTCCCCTGAGATGAAAGTAGTCCTGCAAAGTTTCTGCATTCATTAAATGGGGGCTTAAACGATGGATGACTTGGTTGGAAGTCAGAGCATCTTCTCCAGAGGATATTTATAGTACAGAAACTTAAGTCATTGCTGCATTCATAAGTGAGGCACTATAAGGTTAATATTTGGGCTGGAAGGTAGAGTAACTTTGCCAGGGCTGGTTTGTCAGGAGTTTTGTCTTCCTCCCACCCTGAGAGATAAGCTTTGGTACAGCCAGCTAGGTTGGATTAGTCTATTAGGATGATAAGGAAGGCAATATTTCCTCAATTGATCTCTGATAATTATCTTTCCTTGAGTCCTGTTAGACTAGTTGAAGACCCACTCTGGAAGGATTTTGGGGTATACTTGAATTCTTTGCTTGCCATTGATTTATAGATAGTTTCATGTTTTGCAGAGGTGTTCTGGAGAGTATTTGTATGTTTGTTTCTTTTTTCCCCTTTGGGTATTTAATTTATGAGGGTCATTTCATAAATAATGCGCACTATTTTTAAAAAATTTACATGTTTTATTTTTTTCAAGTATTTCTTTACAATCCATCAATATTGTCTCCCTGCTTTGTAATGACCGAGTCCCAACATCCGGGAAACTTCATTATTCCATCCAAGTCACCGTTTTTGTTAAGTTGCCGAATGTCTTGGGTACTGGCAGAAGAAAGCTCTTCCAGAGATGCAAAACGATATCCATGCATAGGTTGTTTTAACTTTGGAAAAAGTTTGAAGTCTGGTGGACTCATGTCTGGACTGTAGGGAGCATGAGGTAACGCCTCCCGCCGTATTCACATAGTTTTTCAATGACGACATTCCCTATGTGCGGGCGAGCGTTGTCGTGAAGAATGAGTGGCCCAGCCAAGAGCAACTGAGGTTGGGGTTTGTGCATTTTTCTGTGCATTTTTTGCAAAAAATCACGATAATGCACTGCTGTGACACTTCTTCCACATGGAACTTTGTCTGTGATGATGATGCCTTAATGATCATAAGCAAAAATAATCATTTGTTTCTTTTGATTGAGCTCATTGAAATTTTTTTGATCGTGGGGAAGATGGAGCTCTCCATTCGTCATTGAAAAACTACCCGAATACGGCTGGGAGGTGTTACCTCATGCTCTCTACAGTCCAGACATGAGACTACCAGACTTTGACCTTTTTCCAAAGTTGAAACAACCTATGTGTGGACATCATTTTGCATCTCTGGAAGAGCTTTCTTCCGCCAGTACCCGAGCCATTCGGCAACTGAACAAAAACGGTGTCTTGGATGGAACAATGAAGCTTCCCGGACGGTGGGACTCAGTCATTACAAAGCAGGGAGACAATACTGATGGATTGTAAAGAAATACTTGAAAAAATAAAACATGTAAATTAAAAAAAAAAAAAATAGCACGCATTATTTATGAAATGACCCTCATAAATTAAATACCCGAAGGGGAAAAAAGAGTACTTTATAATATTCAGATGGTAGTCCGTCTGGTCCAGGTGCTTTAGCAGATGCCATGGGTTTTATTGCTTGTACAACTTCTTCCATAGTAATTGGAGTTTTCAACAGGGATTGAGTTGTTGTGAGTCAATATGTGGTAGCTCAATAAACTAAAAAGTCTGTTAGGGTTTGGTCAGAGCAGGAATTTCCAGAAGTGCAGAGTGAAATATAGAAAGAGTGAAAGTCCTCTAGAACAGTGTTTTTCAACCTTTTTACACCCGTGGACTGGCAGAAATAAAAGAATTATTTTGTGGATCGGCAAACTTCTAGGACTAAAATTTAAAAACCCCATTTCCGCCCCATCTCCGTGAGCTCGGTCCCCATATCATCTGACCCATCCGCACAAGCCTCAGTTATGATTTTATATTGAATGTATTTTATTAAAGTATAAAAAGAAACAATATTCTGTACAATTGTCATTTTATAAATACAAATAATACAGAGCAAGGATCAACAAAACCCCTGTCTCCCCTCCCCTTCACATATATCCCCTCTACTATCAAGAAAACTGAATAAGCCAAATTATTACAGAATACTTCACAGAAATATCATGCTAACAGAATACTGCAGTCACACATGGCAGGAATAGTGTTAGGGGAGTGCAACTAGGACAACTGCCCCCTAGTCAGAGAGTGCCCTAAGCCAGCTGGAAGCTAAAGAAGCACTGCCTGGGCTTTGCAGTCCCCAGTTATGTCTAACACCAGCTCTAGCAGAATATATATTTCAAATCTTATATATTCTAATCACAAAAGAGAAATAAAATTATTTTTTTCTAACTTTTGTCATCTCTGGTTTCTGCTTTCATCTTCTTTTCACTCTCTTCCTTCTAGCGTCTGTCCTCTCTTGTCTCTTCAGTCCAGCATCTGCCCCTTCCATCCACTGTCTGCCCTCTCCCCCTTCCATATGGTATCTGTCTTCTTTTTATGCCCCTCTCCCCTTTCCATCCAGCCTGTACCCCCCTCTCTTTTTTTTACATGATTCGTTCCAGCTTCACTGCTCTCTTCATTTTTATCTCTCCTAGACCAGATCTAGCATCGTTGTCCCTCTCTGCTTATTTCTCTGCTGACCCCTTCCCATCATCAATCTCTCTACTTTCTCATGCCTGTCTCTCCCCTTCCCCTCCTCTAATCTCCTTGCCAAATGTTTCCTTCCTTTTTTTTCCTTCTCCCTTTCCTCCTCCTCCTGTCCTCCAGGTCCAGTAGCAGCCTTTTTTTCCCTTGTCCAGAAGCTTCCCAGACTCCTTTCCCTCCTCACCTCCCAGCAGCATCTCTCCTTCTCCCTCTCCAGGTCCAATAGCAGCTGTCCCTTTATTTTCCCTTGCCCAGCAGCTTCCCAGCCTCCAACAGTGGCTTTCTCCCCTCCCAGCAGCTCTCCTTACTTGCCAGTGTAGTGATTCAAGAAGGCAGCCTCAGGTCCTTTGTTGGGTAACGCTGCCTCTGAGGAAAGAGGAAGTTGCATCATCAGAGACGGCTGCGACTCAGCAAAAGCCCCAAGGCTGCCTTCGTGAATCGCTGCGCTGGTAAGTAAAGAGAGCTGCAAAGAGGGGAGAAAGCTACTGTTGGAGGCTCTCCGGCCCAGTGAAAATATCTCGTTGATCTTGCCGGCCCTGTGCGGACCGGCAGAAATTTCCTGCGGACTGGCACCGGTCCACGGACCGGCGGTTGAAGAACAGTGCTCTAGAATATCTTTAGTCACGGTATGAATTACGTTCATTTCAGATTTTATATTTGCAATTCAATGTTTTGTTCTATGACCTTTTAAATAAGAAGCCAACAGGTGAATGGATTTATTGGAATCAGCATAATGAATAACAGATTTGTTTAAATGTGGATAAAGAAGCAATGTTACTAAAAATCTCATTATATTGAAATTTAAGCTGTTGTAATTTTTTGAAAGATGTGGCATTAAATTTGTCCTACAACTCCGATTCCAAAGTGTGAATGTCCTTTTCTAGAAGTTCTAGTTGTTGTCTTTGCGCTGGTAGGCAGAAAAGCTGATAGATTCACCACGCAACCATGCTTTGTAGGTTTCCCAAACTATTGAATATGTCGTGACCAAGTTTTGATTGAGAGAAAAAAAGGATTCCGATTCCTGAGTGATGTGTTTTATAAATTTATCATCAAGCAAAAGCTGGTTATTCATTCTGCATACACTTGAAGGGTTCTTAAGGAACCAATTGATAGAACAAGAAATAGCAGCGTGATCTGAATTATCATGTGTATTTGCTGAAAGTAGAGTATTTAATATATCCTTAGAACCTAGAAAATAATATATCCTGGAATAAGTATTGTGTGTCAGAATAAAAAGTGTAGTCTTTTTTTATATTAGGATTTAACACTCTCCAGAGATCTGACCATTCATAAGTCTTCATCAAAGTAGTAAGAGCAGATCTAACTCTTAAGTTTAGCTGGACGACAAGTTGAAGTTCTGGATCATATGGGAAATTGAAATCACCAGCAATAATAGTATGATCCAATAATGTTCGTGCACTAATATGTAGGTCATGGAAAAAGGTAGGATCGTCTGCATTAGATGTGTAAATGTTAATTAAAGTTAATGGTCTTCTATCAATGGTGCCTTCAACATAAGACCATCTATCATTAGGATCATATTTGTGAGAAGAAAGTTGAAAATTAAGTGATTTTCTATTTTTTTTCCCATTAGTGGGTACAGAAAAGCAATGTTTTTTTTTTTTAATATTTAAATGTTTATTGAAAAGAAACTTTCGTATTTAACAGTGCACAGAGGCAACACAATATATGCATTACTACATATAGCAAGGAATATCATATACAATCAACAGTTAGATAATACAATAGGGAAATCAAGATAATATCAGTTCCAATAAGCAAACTTCCACATCACCCAAGTCCCATCTTAATACAAGTTCCCCTGTCATCCACATTCCCCAAATCCCCCCCCAACCCCATTCTTCCGGCAGACAACAAGGCAATGGTCTCTAGAAGGTCCCCTAAAGAGCATCCAATATTTCTTCCAACTTCCTCCAGGTATGAAAATAAGTGGTATAATTATGACATCTCTTCGCTATGGCTATCTCCATCTTTCCCATAGAGAGTAATCGAGTTACCCATGCAGCGTGAGAGGGAGCTTCCACATTTTTCCAATGGTTAGCAAGTAGACATTTCGCTGCTGCTAAGCCCCATCTGAGAAATTTAGTCTGCCAAGAACGGTCCCTGATGTTATATAATCCTAAAAGACAGCTCTGAGGAGATAAAGCAACACATTCCCCCAGACATTCAGACAGTATACTAGTCACAACTTTCCAGAAGGATTGAATGAGCCTACAATCCCACCAGATATGCATAAAAGATCCCCCTTGCTGTCCACATCTCCAACATAGATCAGGCACTCCAGGAGACGTTCCGGTGTGTAATACCACCATGTTAGCACCTTGTATACATTTTCCTGAACCAATGCACAGGAAGAAGCTTTATATGCCTCCCTGCAAATCGTCTCCCAATCTTTATCAGACATCCTTGAGTCTAGGTCCCCCTCCCATTTTGTTCGAAAAGGGTAAGTAGCGGGTGAGTATCCTCTCTTGTAATGATAGATCACCGACAGAGGTTTAGGAACCTTCTGCAGCAACAACCAAAGATTTTCCAAAGGTTCCTTATCTAGCTGTAACCCAGAACCCCAACCTTGTGCTAAAATTAAATGTCGAATTTGTAAGTATGCAAAACAGTCCCCATCTGGTAAATCATAATGTTGTTGAAGTATAGGGAATGGAATGGGCCCATCCTTTCCAATGAGATCACAAAACACTCTTAGTCCCTTTTGAAATCAACGGTGAAAGACCCTATTATCTCGGCCTGCTGGAAACAGAGGTTCATGTTGTATCCCTGCCAGTGATGAAACCTGAGCCCCGTCTCCCATCTGCTTACGCGTTTGACTCCATAATCGTGCCAAATGTTGCACAAAAGGGTTAGACATGCTCTGGACCCACGTACGCTGCGCCCCAGATGACCACATCTTGAATTTCAAAGGTTCCATGTCACTATAATTCCTTTCTATTTGTACCCCACTTTTATACTCCCCTACTTCCCATTCTAGCACCATTTTCAACTGCGCCGCTTGATAATACCACACCAGATTAGGCAACCCCCTGCCCCCCACCTCCCTAGGGGCCCACAACAAGGATTGGGATAGTCTTGGGGATTTACGATGCCAAATAAAACTACGAATTTCCCTGCCCAATCTCCTCAAGTCTCCTAAAGGGACTGGTATTGGCAAAGTCTGAAAAAGGAACAACAACCTGGGAAGTACATTCATTTTTATGATCGCAATCCTGCCCCACCATGATATCCACAGCCCATGCCAACGTTGCAAGTCAGCTCGGATAGTTCGATAAATAGGCAAGTAATTCTTGTCATATATTCTCTGGAGGTCCGAAGGAATATAAATTCCCAGGTATCTAATCCCTTGCTCCGCCCATCTAAAGGGGAAAAATATCCCGCAAATTATCCACCTCCTGCCGTGTCAGCGTCAAATTCAAGATCTCCGTCTTTGTTAAATTTATTTTAAATCCGGAAACCTTCCCATAAGTATCAAATATCTGTAGTATATGAGGTATAGAAAGCTCAGATTGTCCCACATATAGAAGGATGTCATCTGCAAACATCGCTATTCGGTGTTCTATCCCCCCACTGACTACCCCAACCAACGATGCATGATGTCTAATAGCTAACGCGAGTGGTTCAAGGGACACCGCAAACAATAAAGGAGAAAAGGGGCATCCCTGCCGAGTTCCCCTGTAGATGGAGAAGAAATAAGTGTACGATTGATTAATCCGTAGGCATGCCCTCGGTTCCACATATAGAGCCCGAACCCATTCTCCAAACTTCCCCCCAGACCCATCCTATCCATCACATCCCATAAAAACCCCCAAAGAACCCGATCAAATGCTTTCTCAGCATCGACCGAGATCAAGACTGCCCTATCTCGGCTCTCACCCACTTCCCATAGTAAATTAAGAGTTCGTCTGATGTTATCGCTCACCTGTCTCCTCTGTATAAACCCCGCTTGATCTTGATGAATCAGGGTGGGTAATACCTTCCCCAGACGCTGAGCTAAAACCTTGGCCAATATTTTTGCATCTAAATTTAGCAAAGATATGGGTCGATAAGATCCACAGAGTAAAGGATCCCGTCCCGGTTTGGGCAGTTTCACCACCCCTGCTTCCCCCATCGTAGGCGGAAACCTACCTCCCCCGGAGATTCCATTAGCTACTCTAGCCAGAAGGGGCCCCAAGTGCACTGAGAATTGTTTATAATATCGGCTAGTATACCTGTCCAACCCTGGAGATTTACCATTCTTCAACCCGCCAATCACCCCTAGAATCTCAGAAAGTTGTATCGGCTCTCTTAAATATTCCTGATCCGATTCTGATAACACTGGTATCTGCAGCGAGTCCAAAAATCCAGTCTGCGCTCCCTCCTCCATGGGCCCCGGACGCCCGTATAGTTCCGAATAAAAAATTTTGAATTCCTTTTGAATAGTGGAGTCCGTGACGTGTAATTCCCCCCCTACTTCTCTTGTAATTCGTGTAATAGTATTCCGAGCTTGTTTAATCCGTATATATCTAGCAAATTGTGCACTAGCTTTATTACTATGTTCATAGATATTAAGTCGGAATCTCTCTCGCATACGTTCCGTTTCTTCCACTTGAAGTTGATATAATTCATCCCTTACTCTTTGTAATTGAATCAATGATCGGGTGTCCCTCCTATTCTGATGTTGCATTTCCAACTGAGTCAAACGAGTTCTTAATTGAAGAAAGGCTCGGGCTCTCTGTTTTTTAAATCTAGCCCCCCATTTAATAAATTTGCCCCGGACAACCGCTTTAAGAGCGTCTCACAATATAGCATCAGATACTTCCCCAGTATCATTCAAAGTTAGATAGTCTCCGATAAGATGGTACAGAAAAGCAATGTTGTATGCAACCACCAGCTAGTTTCTGCGCTTCTATCAGACTCAGATGTGATTCTTGAATGAAACAAATATCAGTATTAAAATGTTTGAAGTAATGTAGAATTTTCTTCCTTTTTATAGTACTTGCTATGCCCTTAACATTAAGAGAAAACATATGTATTTTCATCATTTCTGAATATTATCACAGGAACAGTCTTTAGAATCAACCTGAGAGTAGAGAAATGATGCAGCATACAGCATCGTTAGTAAGGGAACAAAAATGCAGAAATTGAAGAAATTCATGCTTATAAAACCAAACTCCAACTGAAAAAGAAACTGGAGATGGGGGTCACTTGCAGACAAGATAAGCCTTTTAGTGTCTCATCAGCTCAGAATATTGTAAAGAATACTTGAATCAGCCATATTGAGCAGTGAGAGAATGTTAAAAAGATGATGTTATCAGGTCATTTCACCAACATTATCGTCCAGAAATTTTTGTAAATCAGCAGGATTGCCTTAAGTTTTTTGTGGTTTTGCAGTATGTAACTCACATCCTAGCTGGATAAAATAAGCCATATTGGGCACCAATACTTTTAATCTGAGATTGCATTGAGAGAAAAGATTTCCTTTTGTGAGCAGTGGTTTTTGATAAATCTGGAACAAACAATATTTTCTTGCCTTCAGTAAGTATGGATGGTTTTGATTTAGTTGTTTGCCGAGCTAAATATATGGGTTCTGATGGGGGATTTATCAGGTTTGATCCTGTTCAGCTTTTGAGATCCTGAAGTATCAGAACCCCTGGATTATACATATCCTTTCTCCTAGATTCAGCTGTTTTTATCATTGCTATACTGATTTTCTTTTTTGTGTTTCCAGGTGGATGATGAAGACTTACAAGATGAACCCTTGCAGATCACAGTTCTTGATCATGATACCTACAGTGCTAATGATGCCATTGGCAAAGTGTACATTGATATTGATCCTTTATTGTATAGTGAGGCAGCTACTGTTATCTCTGGATGGTTTCCAATCTATGATACAATACATGGTGAGCTTTATTTTATATATTCTATAAACTTCAAGAATTGTATTTTTTTTCTTTAATTGAAATATTTTCTCTGGTTTGTTTTAAATCTACGTAGCAGCTTCATCTCATGCCCCCTAGTGCTACAAGCGATTCACATCTACTCTTTCCACTCCACTCATTATTTTATAGACCTCTATCATATCACCCCTGAGCTGTCTCTTCTCCAAGCTGAAGAGCTTTAGCCTTTCCTCATAGGGAAGTTGTCACATCCCTTTTATCATTTTCTTTGCCCTTCTCTGTACCTTTTCTAATTCCACTATATCTTTTTTGAGATACGGCAATCAGAATTGCACACAGTATTCGAGGTGTGGCTGTACTATAGAGCGATAAAAGGGCATTATAACATTTTCATCTTTGTTTTCCATTCCTTTCCTGATAATTCTTAAAATTCTATTTGCTTTTTTAGCTGCCACTTCTGCCATACATTTAGTTAAAGTATCCTCAACAGTAACACCTAGATCCTTTTCCTGGGCAGTGACTCCTAACATATAGCCTTGCATCACGTAGCTATAATTTGGGTTCCTCTTTCCCACATGCATCACTTTGCACTTGCTCACATTAAATGTCATCTGCCCTTTTGATGCCCAGTCTCACAAGGTCCTCTTGCAGTTTTACAACTTTGACCAACTATGTATTATTTATTTATCTCACTAGTTATTTCCATCTGTAGATCAAAGATAAATATGTTAAAAAGTAGAGGTACAACCATCAAACGAAAAATCTCACCAAATAATGAAAATATCTATTTGTGAAATGTGAGTGCTTAGTATAAAATAACCACCAAGCAAGCAGCGATTTAATTAATACATCATCACCCCAGCCAACCTAACCAACCCTGAGGTTGGAGAAACTCATGAACTCTATAAAAAAAAATATATATATCAGCTTTGTAAAAAGAAAAGAGTCAACTTATCTTTATATGGATGATGTAGATGGTAGAAATAATAAACATCTGCAAAAGTTCTTTAATAGCAGTGGCTGGTCAATGTTGTTGCTGAACTTGACTTGTAATCCCCAGTGTAAAAGTGCTCAAAATCAAAATAAACAAAACACGGTCTTCCTTTCCTTAAATAAATAAACACGATCACGTGTTTAACTATAAAGCCTCTTCAGAAGGAAAGAACTTCTCCTAAAAAGCAACACATTTCAAATATTTTTTTTTTTTAAATAACAAATCCCAAATCAATTAATAAAGAAAATATTTAATGGCAGTTACTAGACAGGAGAAACTACAGGGCTCACTAACGCCGAAATTCCAGCTGATGCAGTGGATTGTATCACATGATACACAGATGAGTTCAATTTGTACTTTTAAAAGGAGAAACGATTCAGCCAACTCACAAAATAGTCCATTCCACTTCCTTGTTGAGACCCCGGGGTACATCACATCTATTGATATATTGTAAAAATATGTCAAGATCACTGATATACCCATTCCAAATGAAAAATATGTCATCTATAAAACACTTCCAAAATTGAATATTTTTACCATATTCAGAATTGTAAATATATCGCTCTTCAAAATCTGACATATGAAGACATGCTATTAAGGACGCTACTGTCGCCTCCATGACCACACCTTTCTTTTGAACAAAAAATCGATTGTCAAAAACAAAATAATTGTTCTCGATAAATCATGACATTGCCATTAAAAATTCCAATTTATTCCCCACCATAGATGATCTTGTTAAATAAAATTCAATTAATCTAATAGCATCAGATTGAGGGATGCTAGTGTTTAGGGAGGTGACATCCAGTGTTACCAGGCAAAAGATTATTCTGGGCAGTGATAGAGGATTCCAATGACATTAATTGTTGCTTAAAATCATTCGAAACCCTCACATAAGATCTAATGGAATGAACAGCCTGCTGGAGATGGAAATCTATAAATTGAGACAAAGGCTCAAAAAGGGAGTATTAACGGTCAAAAATCGGGCGACCAGAAGGGTTGCTCAATGTTTTATGAATTTTGGGGAGAAATTGTATGTAAGGAATACTGGGATTCTTTTTGAAATAAATAGATATTTTTTAGATGAAATAATCCCAGAATGCTGTGCTTCAATCAATAGCCTATTCACTTGTTGGAATTCCCCCGTCGGGTCTTCCCCATACTCTACAATAAGTCTGAATATCACTTAACTGATGTCAGCCCTCCTGGAGATAGGCAGCCCTATCCTGGATTTCCACCCCACCTCCCTTGTCAGCTCGCATAATCATTATTGTATTGTCTTGCATAAGATTTTTAAGAGCAGCTGACTTCATGAGATTATGTTGCGTTATATGTTCACTTTCCAAATGTTCTAGATCCCGAAGAACCATTCTTTCAAAAGCCCCAATCATAGAATCTATGGGACCTGGGGGAGACCACAAGGAAGGGACATGGTGAGTGGCTGTAAAAGATTCTGTTGTATCTTCCAATTGAATTTCATCAGGGTTATCAAAATAAAGCTTCAGTTTCAACGATCTGAAAAACTTCTGTAAATGTGCTTGAGTGTTATAAGAGCATACCGTGCCGTCGGGACAAAAGAGAGCCCTAACTGCAATAATGATTCCTCTGAGAAGCTCAAAGATCTAGAAGACAGATTGAAGACAATATTCAATGATTCCTGGCCATGGCTTTCCGATTTTTGGTTTTGTTTTGTTTTGGACTACAGGTGCTGAACACTTGCTCCTTCCCCCACTGGTAACCATAAAAAAGACTCGGAGACCAGAGGAATTATTCCTTCCACTGGAGGAGTCTATTGTACCTACTTCATCAATAGAGGATTCACTTGACGTGTTAATAAATGCTATTCGTTAATTTTTATAATTGCCTCTATTTCTTCTGGTCTTTCTGTTCTTGTCCATCTAAGGAACACATATCTCTTGGTGTAACCTGCCTCATCCCTCCAATATTTGACGATCTTCTGCCTCCTAATTTCTTGCTTATAAAGATCCATCTGTTTTTGATGGTCTTGAAGATGTTTATTAAATTCCTCTGCATTCTCTGTAAGTTTTAATTCATCTAATCATTTGGTCATATCATTTTGAAGATCTTCAATAATCTCACTGAGTGCATCAACAATGAGAAGCATGAGGTCTAGGGAGCACTGGGAGATTACAGTGTTCCATTTTTCAACATAAGCTGTGTTATTAAAGAATCTGGGTTCCTTTATTAGTCGCAAGCCCCGCGGAATTGTCTGAATATGGTAATAGTCCAAAAGGGTCATAGAATGTAACTCTTCCCTAATTAAAGTTTTATTAAGTTTTGTCAAACTGTTCCAATCTGTTAATGGCTTTGTCCTCCGATGATATAAAAAGTCTCGTGCCACTCATCAGCTGTGAAATTTGGTCAGCCGTGAGCCCTGATTTGGAGTCCCAGCCAATAGCGACCATACCTCCTCAAATTTCCAATGTAGAAAACAACCCAAAAAGATAGGAGTATACAAAAAATTTATTTTTGGGTTGTTTTCTAAAAAGCAGAGGTCCCAGCACAGACCCTTGGGGAACCCCACTATTTACCTTTCTCCACTGAGAATATTGACCATTTAAACCCATTCTCTGTTTTTTTTCAGCCAGTTCTCAATCCATAAAAGGACATTACCTCCTATCCCATGATTTTCTAATTTCCTCAGAAGTCTTTCATAAGGTACTTTGTCAAATGCCTTTTGAAAATCCAAATACACAATATCAACCGGTTCACCTTTATCCACATGTTCAATTACCCCTTCAAAGATATGCAAAAGATTGGTGAGGCAAATTTCCCTTGACTAAAACCATGTTGACTTTCTCTCATTAATCCATGCTTACGTATATGTTCTTCATTTTGTTCTTTATAATAGTCTCTCCCGTTTTGCCTAACACCGTCAGACTTACTGATCTATAATTAATTTCTCAGGTCACCTCTGGAACCCTTTTTAAAAATCAGTGTCACGTTGGCCACTCTCTAGTCTTCTGTACTATGCTGATTTTTAATGAAAAATTACAAATTGCTAACAATAGCTCTGGAAGTTTCAATTCTATCAGTACTCTGGGATGTATACCATCCAGTCCAGGCGATTTGCTACTGTTCAATTTGTCAAGTTGATCCATTACATCATCCAGTGTTAAAGAGATTTGTATGAGTTTTTCTTATTCATCAGAATTGAATACAATTTCTAGCACTGGTAACTCCCCCACATCTTCCTCAGTGAAGACCAAAGGAAAGAATTCATTTAATCTCTCTGCTATGGCCTTGTCTTCCTTGAGAGCCTCTTTTATCCCTCGGTCATCTAGCAGTTCAACTGATTCTCTTCCCGACTTCTTGCTTTTAATTTAAAAAAAAAAAAGTTTTTATTGTGTGTTTTTGCTTCCAGCGCAATCTTCTTTTCAAGATATCTCTTTGCCTTCCTTATTAGCTCCTCGGTGTAGCAGGTAGGCTTTTCTGTCCTACCCTAGACCTTGCCATTGCTTTGGTATGTCACATTTAGTATGGATTCCGGAAGGGATGACAGAATGGAAGATCAGGTTCTTACCTTTGGTAATCTTCTTTCTGTTAGTACCTTATGAAATCCATATGGCCTGCCCTTTACCTACTCTGTTTCCTAGTATCACCTGCATATTTCTGCCTCAGATGTTTCTCCTTTCAGGCCTCAGGATCTTCCAGCCAGCAGACAAGCTCTGAGGGGATTCATTCTGACAGACATGTCCCTATCTGTATAGGACGTAGATGTTCAGTTTGTGCTCATTGCACATAACAGGTTGGCTCCATGTGGTTGCCATGTTATTGCATATGTTTACTTGTTGCCTGTTTGTTAATTGTTGTTTCATGTTGCAAAGCAGACCAGAATGCTGTTGTGTAGTAGGTATGTTCCAGTTCTATTTGATGGGTTTTGGACTTACCTACAGGGTGCTCTGTGTTCCTCAGCTAAGTGGAAGGAGTAGTGCAGAGAAAAGTGTGGATTTCTGCAAAACCCGGTTCGTGGGTAGAGGTGAAACACCTTTAGTATGAATTCCGTAAGGGACTAACAGAAGATTACCAAAGGTAATAACCTAATCTTCCATTGTAATTTTGTGAGTTGACAAATAATAAACAGTCTATGACATAGGAGCTGCCTGTGATGCAGTGGCTTCTGTTCATCTTTTCTCAAAGTATCGTATTTTTCAGTGAGGCTTATCCTTTGTTCTGCAGCATCATTAACAACAGTCAGTTTGGATGTACAATTCCAAAGTTCCTTGAAAACTGGATCTTTGGTTGACTCTGGGATGCTTCTTCAGGAATATTTTTGCTTTTGTTGATTCTCCTTCTGTCAAGAGATCAAAAAATAACTGTTCTCTGTGTTAAAAGACTTTCAGAGTTCACAGGTTCCGTTTCATCTGTATATATGAGATGTGGAATGTCTGGCAAAGGTACACTGTAAGTTTTGCCCCATTCACATCTTTGTTTCTAGTATGATTCTGTCATCAAAAAAGGGAAGTTCTGCTAGGTGCTTGGACAGAAACCATAGATGTCTGGAAATGCAAGAGTCTATGCGTTGTGTCTGTATCCTGGCTCGATCAAATACCACCATTGCTGACTTACACACCAACTTATAGCTTTCCGTTAAAGGATTCCTTTGTCATAGTGAAGAAAATTGACCAGTCCACGTGGCAGTCTGGTAGTTGACAGCTGCCAGACTGACATCCCAAGGAGCCAGTTTTTGGGTGCAGATTGCAAACTAGACAACGCCATACAAACTAATTATGCACAATCACCTATATACATAACACACAAGGAAATAGTACATGCTGAGGTGACCTCTAAATATTGTCTAATCAAACTAAAATTTGACACATAAATAAGACATGCCAAATGGACACAAATAAGCCTTGTGGAGACATGATTTGACAAGTTTAATTTTTTTTGCATTTTACCGTGGGGACCACCCTAATGAATATGATATCACCTAAGTCAGGGGTGTCCAATGTCGGTCCTCGAGGGCCGCAATCCAGTCGGGTTTTCAGGATTTCCCCAATGAATATGCATTGAAAGCAGTGCATGCAAATAGATCTCATGCATATTCATTGGGGAAATCCTGAAAACCCGACTGGACTGCGGCCCTCGAGGACCGACATTGGACACCCCTGACCTAAGAGATAGATTCTGCAAAACAAATAAAATACTTTAGAAATGGCAGTAACAGCCTTGCTAATAACAAAAGTAGTATACTCACTTTATTTGGGCCACTATTTTGTATCAATGGAAGATGTTGACTGGGGACCCTCCTTGAAATTGAACCAGTTGGCATGGAATTACTCTATGTAATTACAGTACTATAGATAAAAAGAAGTGATACACTCACTCCTGTGCTTTTGGACTATTGAAGTTGCCTTAGCAAGTCTTTTAAAAACAATCTCCCATACAATCCATTATTACGGTTGAAAAGATTATGTTCAAATAATAACAGCTAGATAATGAGATCTCAGGACATACAAGATAGATTTAATGAAAAAGGATACCCAGCAGAGTGTATAAGCACCTGTCTCTAGAAGGCCTCTGCCATAGATAAAGAAGTTTTACCCAAGCCAGTAGAAAGGAAAAAGAATGATAAAATGTACACTACCTTTTACACATTTATCAAATAGTGTTATCAAGATTTGGAGGAAACATTGGCACTTAGGTACAAAATGTGTATGTTTTCAAACTAAAATCATACAAGAGGGAAAGGAATCTCAGAGATATGCTTATACCCTCAGCTCTACCACAAACAGCAAGAACCAAAAGAACTTTACCTCTTGGTCATAAGTGTGGAACAAGCTTTTGTTTGTGGAGTTAACATAGTAACATAGTAGATGACGGCAGATAAAGACCCGAATGGTCCATCCAGTCTGCCCAATCTGATTCAATTTAAATTTTTTTATTTTTTCTTCTTAGCTATTTCTGGGCAAGAATCCAAAGCTCTACCTGATACTGTACTTGGGTTCCTACTGCACCCTACTACACCCTCCCAACCATTGAAGCCCTCCCCAGCCCATTCTCCACCAAATGGCCATATACAGGCTCAGACCATGCAAGTCTGCCCAGTACTGGCCTTAGTTCAATTTTTAATATTATTTTCTGATTCTAGATCCTCTATGTTCATCCCACGCTTCTTTGAACTCAGTCACAGGTTTACTCTCCACCACTTCTCTTAGGAGCGCATTCCAGGCATCCACTGCCCTCTCCGTAAAGTAGAATTTCCTAACATTGCCTTTGAATCTACAACCCCTCAACCTCAAATTATGTCCTCTGGTTTTACCATTTTCCTTTCTCTGGAAAATATTATGTTCTACGTTAATACCTTTCAAGTATTTGAACGTCTGAATCATATCTCCCCTGTCTCTCCTTTCCTCTAGGGTATACATATTCAGGGCTTCCAGTCTCTCCTCATACGTCTTCTGGCGCAAGCCTCCTATAATTTTCGTCACCCTCCTCTGGACCGCTTCAAGTCTTCTTACGTCCTTCGCCAGATACGGTTTCCAAAACTGAACACAATACTTCAAGTGGGGCTTTACCAATGACCTGTACAGGGGCATCAACACCTTCTTCTTTCTACTGACTACGCCTCTCTTTATACAGCCCAGCATCTTTCTGACAGCAGCCACTGCCTTGTCATACTGTTTTTTTGCCTTTAGATCTTCGGACACTATCACCCCAAGGTCCCTCTCCCCGTTAATATGAATACTAAGGATTTTAAACATCTGAGAACAAGGGAGGAACTCCTCCTGAAGCTCTTCTCCAATTGCAAAACTGAGGGAGTTATTTATGCTGTGGTTTGTCCTTGTGGACTATATGTTGGTAAGACAAAGAGACATCTGACTATTCACATCATGGAACAGAAGAGTGCCATCAAGTGCCATGTGAAAGAGAAACCACTTGTGGAGCATATTTTGGAGGCTGGGCATAATTTTGAGGGTTATAAATTTTGCGCAATAGCTGTTCCATGAAAAAAATGGAAGGAAGAGATATGGAAACTCTATTACATAGAACGAAGTAGAGGTTCATCTTTAAGCTTGTATATTAGCTCCTGGAAGACTGAATATAGATATAGACCTATGTGACGAGCCGAGCGGTCATTTCCCATTATCTTGTCAGGACTTGCATTGCTCCGGGCCAGCTTTTCTAAAAACCCTCTGTGGATTCACACCCATATAAGCTTCTAGACACTCTTAGAATGTATAATGAGCACTTTTATTGATGTACAGGACCTGAGTCTGTTCCTTCACAAGCTCAGAGAAACCAAAACTCTATACTTTAAATTCAGTGTCTTAGTCCAGTGTAACAGTTTGTTCTATATACAGCATGAATTCCCATTCAATGTTTATTCAATCAGCTCTCAGCAATTTCAAAACCTGCGTGGCTTACTTCAGCCACAGCAGACATTCTTGTACAATCCCTCTGGAGGTTGAACTCATGGCTCATGTTCTGGACTTCCTGCGGGCTGGTCTCAGGAAGGGTATGGCAGTCTCTTCGTTCCGTTTCCTGATTGCGGGACTTTCATGTTTAGGTCCCTCTTCATTCAGGAGTTCTCTGGCATATCACCTGGACATTGTCTGGGTCTTGAGTGGAGCTGGGAGGCTGCGGCCTCCCTTATGACTTCCATGTCCGACGTGGAACCTGCATTTGGTCCTACGCTCCCTGACTCGTCTGCCCTATGAACCCCTGGATGGCATCTCTCTGAAAGAGCTTGCCATTAAGACTATTTTTCTTGTGGCAGTCACTTTGGTGCGGACAGTGTCGGAGCTTCAGGCTCTGTCATGCAGAGATCCTTTTCTTTGCATCACTGTGTTGGCGGTAATTTTACGAACTATGTCTTCCTTTCTTCTGAAAGTGATTTCCTCAACCATGTCAACCAGGAAGTTTAGTTGCCAGCCTTTGTTCCTTTGGGTTCCAAGTTTAAGGACCGTGTTTTGCGGTCTCTGAATGTGTGACATCTCCTTGTGAGATACCTGGAGGCCACTAATGATTTCCGTCTGTCAGATCATCTCTTTGTTCTAGCGGGCCCCATGCGCCGTGGTCGGCCTGCTTCTAAGGCTACCATCTCGGGTTGGACACTTGTGGCCATTTCCGCTGCCTATGTTTAAGTGGGGAAGAAACCTCCCCTTGGGGTGAAGGTTTGCTCTACCAGAGGCTTGGCTTTCTCCATGGCGGAGTCTCTGGCAGTTTCGCCTGAGGAGATTTGTAGGGCGGCCATGTGGGCTCCATCAGATAGCCTCAACCAAATAAACATTGGCTTATCTTTAGCCAGCCCCTTTACTGTCCAAGCTTCCCCCAGGGTTCTCCTTAACCCACAGCTTCTGAGCCTTCTCTGCTCAGGGAAGTCTCATTGTAGAGGCTCTCACCTTCCCACAGGTGACCCTCTCCTAGGGCCTCTCACGGGAACCTCTCAGAATGAATCCCAGCCTGGGCACATGAAGCTCTTCCTGCCTGGGTTCCACCCCATGACTTAGCAGGATAGCCTGTTCATGTAGTTCAGCACCACTTTTTCCCCGCTTTGCTTGACATGGCATGTGGCATAAGCGCGCTCTTCTGCTTTCCACCCTTCGCAAACAAGGCATGATATAGGGGTATTAGAATCAGAGGACTCCATCCCTGACACTTTTGGATGTAAAACAAGGTGTTTTTGAGAAGTTTGAGAAAAAAAAAATCTAGAAAATCCAAGATGGCTACCACTGGTGAATTTTGGTGCTGAAAACAGTTTAAAATAACCTCAGGGCTGACCAAAAACCTCAAAAACCAGGATTTTAGGGGAGGGGGACCAAGGCCTTAGCTGTACAAAGTTAAAAACAGCTCATGAAGACCCACTGATTTTTCCCATAGGCCTTAATCACAGACTATGTGCTGGAGAAATGGTGCTGCTGCTGCCTGCTTCAGCATCTCTTAGGTGAAGCTGTTCTAGGAGAGGCCCTTCGCTGGAACCCCCCTGACCTCTCACAAAAAGAGGGGGAGACGAAACGCAGCAAGCACCGTAAGCACCCCAAAGGAACGCTATTAGCACATAAACAGCCTGCGCTCTGGCCCCTAACCAAATCAAAGGGGCAAGTAAACACCAGGGGAATGGAACCTGTGATTCACAACTGGCAAGGTGAAATACCTCTTAATATATATATATAAAAACCAAAACCTTTACTGCTCAATGTTGAAGGCTAAAGATAAGCCTGGGTATGTGGGAAAATAGTATTTGTGAACTGTATTGTGGGTCTGGCCAGGAGCAAACCATGATAGATTTGATTATTTATACAGTATACATATATAAAGAAGGAAAGACTTGCATGGAAGAGGGTCACTAAAACTGTTAACTCCTTACTTGTGGAAGGACAGCTTCAGACAACACTAAAAAGAACTATGGTGCACCCTCTACTGATAAAGAGTTCCCTTGATAAGGACAAGCTCAAAAACTACTGACCAGTTTCTAACATTCCTAAACTTGAAGTTCCTGCCTTCCCACTTTGCTTTAACAACAACAAAAAAAACCCAATTAGAGGAGTACTGAAAATAGGCAGGAGAAAAAGTCTCCCCTAACCCGAATGGAACCTGGGCTCCACTAATCTTCAGCAGGCTGGCTGAAACAGGTCCCTGAAGGATATACCTGTCAGCTGCAAATTTAAAATCTGCTCCTCTTCACGCAAGCAGAGCAGACCCTTATCAAAATAGATCTCCAATTTCATGAAAAAGACTGTGATTAGAGCAAAAAACTGCAATTCTATAGCAAAATTAAAAAAAGAAATAAACCGGGCAGATCAGAAGGCACTTTTCATGCTTGCCTGTAGAAAGAGAAACTGAAAGGAGCAGCAGACACTTGGGAGAAGGAAGAGGTTTCAAAAGTTATGATTGACATCTTTCTGAAGTATGCTCACGAGTCTGGACAGAGTACCCTAAAGTTCAGCAAACTATTCCTATTGCACTGGAACTACCTTTGTAATAATCAAAGCAAGAAGGTTAAAGAAATATCGATAGGTTGTGAGGGAGTCAGGGATTCTCCCTCATGAGTGATGTTGTTTTGCTGGTGGGCAGTAGAGGGCACTGGCCAATTAGTGGGTAAACTACAGGGTCCAGAATGTGTTGAGCTTTGTAGCTCAGTGCTCAACCCTCAGGTTTATCTCTGCTTCCCAGGGTTCTGTTTCAAATCACTGCCAGGGAAGTCTCTCTCCTAGAAGCCTCTCCCTTGGGACCTCCCTGAATGATTCCACTTTGGGGCAGATATATACTCCTCCCTGCCTGCAAAAGCTCAGTGCATTTTAGGACTGGTTGTTTTGGAACAAAATAGTGGAACTAGGTCCTGGACTTTCAGAAGTTAAAATATCAAAGTTTATTGGTGTACAAAACAATATCCAGTGTTCTCCCCAGAACTTTTTTCTAGTCGGGTGGCATGAAAAAGTGGTGGGGTGGGGAAATTTTGGTGGTGGGGAAAAGTAATTGTGCATTATTTTTATTAGTTAATTATTATTAATTAGTCTTTAAGCCCATTACATTAACGGGTGCTAGAATACATGTGTGTCTGTCTTTCTTTTTCTCTCTTTTTGGCCGCTTTCTGTCTGTCTGTCTTTCTTTCAGTCTCCCTTTCCTCAGCTGTCCACCACCACCCCTTTCCCTCCCACGTGTCCAGCAGCACCCCTTCCCTGCTCCCCCTGTCTAGCAGCAGCCCTTCTCCCTTCGTTTTACATCTCCCCTGTCCAGCAGCACCCCTTCACTGCTCCCCCTGTCCAGTCCTGGTATGTACTGGGTCCTTCCTGAGGTTTTGCAACATCTTCCGGATTGGCTTTACGGAAGATGTTGCATATGGAAGAGAAGCAAGTCCATTTCCTGTGAGGTAAAGGATTCTGAGTTGAGGCAGAACACTTAATGACAGAAAATCTTCTGAAGTCAGAAAATTGTATGAAAAGTCCAAAAATTCCAGATGTGGAAAGTCTTTCTTGCTAACCTTAATCTTTCTGATTCCATTCATTGAAAGATCCAATTCCCGCAAGGCAGAAAATGTACAAAACACCTCCAAAGTCAACCAGTTTTCTGTTGCATTGATGTAGACAACACAATCAAACTGTTTAAGATCTTCTTCGTTGGCTGAGGTTAGATTTTTGTCTTTCACATCCAGAGAATACAGGTTTGAAGCACTGTTCACACAGGTGGTCTTCATCACAAACGGAAAATCCAGGATATTCGCCTTGAGCTTCAGCTCTTCAAAAATGTTCTCTTTAGAGGTCTTGTGCGTGGCTTTCTGATGTGAGATTTCTATTATACTTTTCTCACTTTTTATTGAACAGATCACGGTGTTGAAGCTCTATGGGTCACTTTCCAGTGGTCAGATAACTTCACCATGATGCTGTAAATATTTTCTGACTGGTAAGCAGTTAGTTGGATATGATCCATCTTCATTAAGATAAAACCAAGCGGTACTCATTGTTGCTGCTGGTTTACTCTGCAATACTAAAGCAACCCGAGGTCTCCTCTCCCTTTTTTTTCACAGCTGGTTAATTCCTTTCCTCCTGACTCCTAGAGTTGCGCAGTTTCCCTCTACCATGGCCGGTTCCCTAGCAACGGGAGATGCTCTTAACTTTCCACTGATTGGCATTCCCCATCAGCAGAGCCCAGGCTTCACCCGGCAGGAAAAATAAACCACAACCCCCGGCAACCCTAGTGACGTAAACATCACTATGGCGCACCACATTACCCCGGGAGTTGTAGTTCCCCTTTAAGCTCTTTTTGCCCAGAGCATCAGAGAAACGAACTACAGAGCACACAACAAAAAGGCACAGGATGGACTCGATCCTGTTCAACGTTACGTCATCTGGTGGAACTGACCAATCAGCGGTGAACAGGTCGAGAAACTGGGGGGCAGCGGTTGGTGAGTGAGGGCGGGAGGGGAGAATCGCCGGTGTGTTCCCTGCCTCTATGTTCCAAAATGGAATACGGCCACGGAAGGACACAGCACGCCTCAGGAATCACAAAACCCTAAGTGCGTGTGCGCGTTTAGGGTTTTATTATAGAGGATTATTTTCCAGTGCTCAATATGACTTTCTTTTTTAAGGTTTGACACTTGGGCAGTGTTCCAGTAGCATTTAAGCCACCCTTGTAAAAAAGTAACGCAGATCCTCTTATTCCGAATAACTGCTGGCCAGTATCAAACCTTCCATTTCTTTCAAAACTACCCTTCTTGAGAGAGTGGTATTCAACCAACTTCTAACTCATGTTGAATCAGTTAATGCTTTGCATCCCTGGCAACCTGGTTTTTGTTTAAGACATAGCATAGAGATAGTAGTTCCTGTCTTAGGGCTCCTTATACAAAGCTGCGATAGCAATTCTGCCACAGCAAACGCATGAAGCCCATAGGAATTGAATGGACTTTGGTGCATTTGCCATGGAAGAATCACTACTGTGGCTTTATAAAAGGGGCCCTTACTGCGTGAACTCCATAGTCACCTAGACTAGAGAGTTGCGCGGGGACAGAAATCCCACCCGTCCCCACCCGTCCCCGCCAAAGTCCCACCCGTCCCCGTGAGGAATCCCACCCGTCCCCACCCGTCCCCGTGAGGAATCCCTCCGTCCCCACCCGTCCCCGCGAGGAATCCCCTCCGTCCCCACCCGTCCCCGCGAGGAATCCCCTCCGTCCCCGCCCGTCCATATAAACTTCAGAAATAGTTATTTCATTTAATTATGCTACTGAATTAAAGGCTCTGGTAGAAACCATTTACAAATAAGCAAAAAGACTTTATTAATTTGAAAATATTAATTGGGAAGAATACATACTTTGCAAATGGGTTTCTACCAGAGCCTCTAATGTTTATAAATTTTTATCAACACAACTAATATACTACTTTATTCTGAAGCAAAATAAAAAAAAAGAAATATAATTCTTTTCCTACCTTTGTTGCCTGGTTTCTGCTTTCCTCATGTTCTCATTCAATTCCTTCCATCCACTGTCTCTCTTCCTTCTGCATCTTCCATTTGCTCTGTTACTGTGCCTCTCCCTTTCTTCCCCCTTCCAAATTGGTCTGGCACCCATCTTCTTCTCTCCGCTCCCCCCATAGTCTGGCATCTGTCTTCTTCCCTGCCAGCGTCTTCTCCCTACTCTCTCTTCCCCATTTCCTTTCAGCGTCCTTCTCCCCCCATCTTCCCCATGTCCTGTCAGCGTCCTTCTCCCCCCTCTGTCTTCCACATGTGCTTTCAGTGTCCTTCTCCCCCCTCTGCTTCCCCATGTCCTTACAGCGTCCTTCTCCCCATGTCCTTTCAGCGTCCTTCTCCACCCCCCCCGTCTTCCCCATGTCCTTTCAGCGTCCTTCTCCACCCCTTTGTCTTCCCCATGTGCTTTCAGCATCCTTCTCCCCCCTCTGTCTTCCACAAGTGCTTTCAGAGTCCTTCCCCCCCCCGCCCTTCCCATGGCCTTTCAGCGTCCTTCTCCACCCCTTTGTATTCCCCCATGTGCTTTCAGCGTCCTTCTCCCTCCTCTGTCTTCAAGTGCTTTCAGTGTCCTTCTCCCCCCCTCCTTCTCTACCGCCCCGGGTGCAGCACAGCCGGCCAGGTCCCCTTACTTTTGTGGCACTTCCCCGACCGACTGACAACAGCCCCGGTCCGACAAACCTCCCTGCCCTTAACTGCGAATCTAAATTACCTTATTACAGCTGCTGTAAGAAGATAATTTAGATTCGCGGCTACAGGGCAGGGAGGATTGTCGGATCGGGGCTGTTGTCGGTCGGTCGGGGAAGTGCCACAAAAGTAAGGGAACCTGGCCGGCTGTGCTGCAACCGGGGCGGGGTGTGGCGGGGCGGACCGCCCCGTCCCTTGGTAGCCACTCGAACCGCGAGGCTACTCTCCTCCTTACCTGCACTGCCTGCAGCACAGAGCCAAACGGAAGTCTTCCCGACTCAGTCGCGCGGCTCTTCTCTCTACCTTCTCTGCTTGCAGCACAGAGCCGAACGGAAGTCTTCCCGACGTCAGCGCTGACGTCGGAGGGAGGGAGGGCTTTAAGCTTTAAGCCCTCCCTCCCCTCCGACGTCAGCGCTGACATCGGGAAGACTTCCGTTCGGCTCTGTGCTGCAAGCAGAGAAGGTAGAGAGAAGAGCCGCGCGACTGAGTACATCCAGCCCCGCAGGAACCCCGCGACCCTCGGAGGCGTCCCCACGGGATCCCCGCGACCCTAGGGGGCGTCCCCACGGGATCCCCGCGACCCTAGGGGCGTCCCCACGGGATCCCCGTGACCCAAAGGGGGAACCCGCGGGATTCCCGTCGTCCCCGTTCCCGTGCAGCTCTCTAACCTAGACCAGTGTTTCTAAACTTCTTCAACCCAGGTATACCCTAAGTCTAACAAATAACAACCAAGTACCCCAGCCCAAGCTCCGCCCCTGACCCCACCCCCATTATAATAGTACTAATTGTAATGCAGTTTCTTCTATTAATTTTTCATGTACCCACAATACCTTATTAATTCATAATGGTAACCATAAAATTAAAAAAAACCCACAAAGCACACTGTATGCAGAGAAAATGTTTATCATTTATATTTGTTTTATTTTTCAAAGAGGTCAAGGCAGATGACTTTAAAATATGCAATGTCACCTCAGTAACAACTATAGAAAAATAGCCAAATATAGTGCAAAATATAGATAGCATATTATAAATTCTCAAAACTGACACATTTTGCCATGGCTTTATAAAAGGGGCCCTTACTGTGTGAACTCCATAGTCACCTAGACCAGTGTTTCTAAACTTCTTCAACCCAGGTACACCCTAAGTCTAACAAATACCAACCAAGTACCCCAGCCCAAGCTCCGCCCCTGACCCCACCCCCATTATAATAGTACTAATTGTAATGCAGTTTCTTCTATTAATTTTTCATGTACCCACAATACCTTATTAATTCATAATGGTAACCATAAAATTAAAAAAACCCCACAAAGCACACTGTATGCAGAGAAAATGTTAATTATCATTTATATTTGTTTTATTTTTCAAAGAGGTCAAGGCAGATGACTAAAATATGCAATATCACTTCAGTAACAACTATAGAAAAATAGGCACATATAGATAGCATATTATAAATTCTCAAAACTGACACATTTTGATCACTATATTGAAAATAAAATCAATTTTCCTATCTTTGTTGTCTGGTGATTTAATTAGTTTCTGGTGGACTTCATTCTGACTGTGCATCCAACATTTTTTTCTTTCTGCCTCCTGCATGCTTCCTTTCCTCCAGACCTCATTCCCTTCTCCAACCAACATCTCTCTCTGTCCCTCCATGAGTTCAATTTTTCCTCCTCTCTCCTCCACCCCTATTGGCAACTGTCCTCCCTCTCTCTTCCTCCTCTGTTATGATCTTGCACCTCTCTGTTCTTCCTCACGGTCTCTCCCCCTCTGTCTCTTCTGTCTGTACCTCCTATAGTCTAGCATCTGCCTCCTGTCTTTCCCCTTTGGTCCAGGCCTCTCTCTCTCTCTCTGTTTTTCTTCTGCTTACATCCACCATATGCCCACCACCACCACCCACACCCCATATCCAGCATTTGTTCTCCTTTCTTCCAGGTCTTTCTGTGCCTGCCTCTCTCTTCTTCCTTCCTTCCTCCCTGGTCCAGAATCTTTCCACCTCTCTGAAGTCTCTTTCTCTCTCTTCCTTCTATACATCCCCAAGTCCAACATCTGCCCCCTCTCTTCTGCCTCCCCTTTGTTTCAGGTTTCTATCTCTCTCTCTTCCTTCTGTTAACATTTTGAGTCCTCTCACCTTTGTTCCAGGACTTTCTGTCTCTCTCATTCTTTGTCTTCCCCCTCCCCAGGGTCTGGCATCTCTCTCTCCTCGGTTCAGGTTGTTTCCCCTCTCTACCTTGTCTTTTGGTTTAAGTCTGCTTTCCTGCCCCTCCTCAAGGTCCTTTTCTGTCTCTTTGTACATGTAAGGGTTCAATCTAATTCTCCTTAAATAGTGCTGCGTTTGTCTGTATTTTTCACTACATTAAAATTTAGAAATCTTCATTCAAGGCAGATCATATATAAAAGGTAAGAATATTAAAAAAGGAAAAAGCAGAAGAAAAATTAAATCACCGCAGAGTACAACTGCTTAAGGAGAACATATTTGGACCAGAATAAATCACCAGCAAACTATCCTTAATCCTACAAGAGACTGGAGGAACAGCATCTATGACAGTAAAATATGTTGGATCCTGCCACCAGGCCAGAACTATAATCGAAACAGGAATAATAAGTACAGTAATGTCAACAAAACCTGATGCTGTCTTTGCCTTTATAAATTTGTTATTATTACTATTACTGTATTATGAATTATTTCTATCTGAACCACTAGCTATTATCTTTATGCTCATATTCAGTGATTCATTAATTTAAATTGCAACACTCAAATTACATGGATAACGTGGTGTTATTGCCAGTTAGTCTATTTTAAAACAAAAAATGAAGTGATTTTATTTTATTGAACTTAATCCATAAAAGCAGCAACTTTGTCACCCTTTTAGTTAGTTGGCCCAAGTTATATTTAAAGCAACATAACTTCATGCTCTACCGATAATAACCTACACCAGGCCCCCAATGTGCCCTTAACTCCACCTCCAAATCTATGCATACAATTCATGCATAGAATTTATTCATGGAACCAACGCGAATAAAATAAAAAAAAAGACGACTTAAGATCGGCACTGATGGTGATCGCAGAACTCCTGGTACATTAACACTCACTACTTTAGTGGCAAACCACGGTTCACTAGCAAGGTACAGTAAATCCTCACTTCAATATTTCAGCACAGCCGTACTTGTTCTCTACCCGAGCTGATGTAACAAAGCTCACACTAAAGTATATAAGGGCCAGCGACACAAACAGAAGGCATCATCTTATTTACTGGCGGGTGAGTGTAGCGAGTTCCACGTGCAGTGATCTGGCTGCCCGCGGAGGAGGCCATACGCATGCGCTAGTATATCAGGTGACCTCTGATGTTGCTGGCCTGTGCCTGTGTCGAGGTGAAACTTGCTGCATCAATCCGGGCAGAGAACTAATGGGGCTGCGCTGAATTACTGAAAGGAGGAAGAGGAGGCGGTACTTCGATGTCTTGGAGGATCCTACATTTCCACGTCAGTGCTGTACAGACACCAAAGCAGGGTCCTTGGATGTGTTGCAAAGGGAGTGTGGGAGAGGCGCCCTGAGGGAAGGAAGCGTGTTATCATTTTAGTCACTAAAATGATAACACGCTTCCTTCCCTCGGATCATCTCTCCCACACTCCCTTTGCAGGCAGTGTTCTCCCTAGTGTCTTTTAGCCGGGTGCTCACCTAAATTAGCCGGGCGGAGCGCCCGGCTAAAAGATGCTAGGGAGAACACTGAATATCATAATGCAATAAAAATCGGACAGATGCCAACAGGATAAAAACATAAAAAAATTGTTAGAGGTGAACAGATCTTACGTGGTCTGTGTTTCAGCAATAATTTGTCTTCCTCAGGGATCCTTAACACAGTAGTCGGACAGACGATAGCGTCACGGAACAAACCAAGTGAACTCCATTCCAGGCCCAGCCTGATTGTTTTCTACATTCTTCTAGTGCCCCCTGCTGCCCAGTAGCACAACTGTTGCATTGGTGAGGGAAAATCCTCACATTCTCCTTTATGAACTTTATCTATATTTGATCAGCTTAACAGCAAAAATGGATGAAAGGCTGTCATGGCTACTGACATGTTAGTGTTATCCACTGAGGTTTCCTAGGAGTTTATTTTTTTTGTGTTCTCTGGCTTTGTGATAGCCAATGAAAATACTGCATGAATCTAGACATGTCATTTGGTTAATGTAGTTGGTGATTGCACATTTTTTTAAGCAATAATGTATTTCTTTTCAAATGCAATAATAGTAATCTAAAAGCCTTATTTCTCTTATTAACACAGGAATTCGTGGAGAGATTAATGTGGTGGTGAAAGTAGACCTCTTCAATGATTTAAATCGATTTAGACAGTCGTCATGTGGAGTTAAATTTTTCTGCAGTGAGTAAACAATTGTCTATTTTGTTGTCTAAGAAATTTATTTGTTAATATAAGAAAAGAAATATGCAAATGGATTATAGACAATACAACAAACATTTGTAGTCTACTAAGCAAAAGCACTATTCAAAGCAGATTACATTGTAAAATGCATGAGACTACAATGTATAATGCAGATTAAAATATCTAAATATTAAAATATGGCTCTTAGATAAAATCATATCCCGAAGTTATAAAGCGAAGTTATAAAGTTTGCAGATGACACTAAACTCTGTAGCAGGGTTAAAACTATAGGGGAATGTGAAGAACTGCAAAGAGACCTGACAACATTGGAGGAGTGGGCAAATAAATGGCAGATGAACTTCAATATAGAGAAATGCAAGGTCATGCATATAGGGAAAAAGAACCCGATGTTCAGCTAGAAGATGTGGGGGGAGGGGGGGGTTGGCTCTGAGGGAAAGTAACCTCGAAAAGGGCTTGGGAGTGTTGGTGAGTACAACAATGAAACCAACGGCGCAATGCGCGGCGGCCTCAAAGAAAGCAAACAGAATGTTGGGTATTATCAAGAAGGGTATTACAACAAGAACGAAGGAAGTCATCCTGCCGCTGTATCGGGCGATGGTGCGCCCGCACCTTGAGTACTGTGTCCAATATTGGTCACTGTACCTTAAGAAGGATATGGCAATACTTGAGAGGGTCCAGAGGAGAGCTACACGAATGATCAATGGTATGGAAAACCTTTCATACGCTGAAAGGTTGGAGAAACTGGGGCTCTTCTCCCTGGAAAAGCGGAGACTCAGAGGAGACATGATAGAGACTTACAAGATTATGAAAGGCGTGGAGAGGGACAGGTTCTTCAGCGTACTGGGAACTACAAAAACAAGAGGGCACTCAGAGAAATTGAAAGGGGACAGGTTTAGAACCAATGCTAGAAAGGTGGTGGATACCTGGAATGCTCTTCCGGAAGATGTAATAGGACAGACTACATTAAAGGGTTTTAAAGAGGGACTAGATAAATTCCTTAAAGATAAGGGGATTGAAGGCTACAGATAAGGGAGGACACAGGAGCAAAAAGGGTATAGATAAAAGGGGAAAAGGTTTTTTTTTAGGATATAAAAGAGTAGGGATCAACGGGTTAGACAATTAAGGCAACTCTACAGGTCATGGACCTGATGGGCCGCCGCGGGAGCGGACCGCTGGTCTCGATGGACCCTTAGTCTGACCCAGCGGAGGCAAATTCTTATGTTCTAAAAGTAATTAATGCCTTACTAAATGATAGCAAATCTACTTCTAGTCAAGTATCAGCTGAGAGAGAATTCCACTGTCTAGGACCAGCCACTGATCATAGTCATGAGTAACAGAAAAATGGGTTGATCTAATTGCCACCTTTACTAATAGATCAGTATTTGCAGAACACAGACTAAAAACCCTCCTTAAAAAGAAACAAAGGCTTTAAATTGGTGGGGTCACTTCCATATAGGTGCTTAAGTATTACTAAATATGTAAGGGTCTTTTTCTGACATTTTAGAAAGGATATGCAAGATAGAATTGATGGGATTTTATTTGAGATTGCCTGACATGGTGATGTTTCACCCAGCTTTATGCTAAAACAGAGGGAAAGATAAGAAGGAGCTCCCTCTGCAAGGGTCAGCCACAGGTGTTTAACAGTACACACAGTGGAACCACCATAGCTCTCATAGCACAATAGGTTCCGTTTTTTAAACTGTTCTTAAGTTGAATTTGTATGTAACTTGGATCTTGGTATTCTTTCTACCTTCTCCACCTCCTTGAGGCCTCTCTTACATTCCTTTCTATCCATCCCACTGTTCCCTCTCATCTCTCTCTTCCCCATGCCTCTCTATGCTCAACAATTCTCTTTCTTCATCTCCCCATGTGCACCATCTCTCTTTCCTCATCTCCCCATGTGCACCATCACTCTTTCCCTCTCACTCAGATACCCAATTCTCCCTTTCTATTCCCTTTCCTACCTCAGCAACTCTTTCCCTCCCTCCCTCCATTCTTCCATCCTATGGCTCATGCACCCTTTCCTCCCTCCATTCTGTGTCCCAAGGACATGCCCCTCCCTCTTTCCTTCCGTCCTTTGTCCAAAGTTTGTGCTCCCTCCCTCCCTCCCGAGTCCCAACGCGCCCCTCTTTCTTCCTCCCTCCATTCTGTGCCCGAGGTACATGCCTCGCTCCGGTGGGTGTTTATCTTCTGGCCAGCTCCCTCCTTCTTCCTGCTGCAGTTGTTTCTCTGTACAAAGTCGCGGGCGGTGGCACCTATGTGCGTCCTGCGGCTGAGCTGGAAGCCTTCCCTCTGACTTCGGAGGAAGCTCCTTCCATGTCAGAAGGAAGGCTTCTAGCTCAACCATGAGACATGCATAGGAACCACTGCCCACGACTTTGTGCAGAGAAACGACTGTGGCTGGAAGGAGGAGGGAGTCGACCAGAAAAAGGTAAACACCCGCTGGAGGGAGGCACTTGGGGCACAGAATGAAGGGAAGGAGGGAGAGAGGGGTGCATTGGGACACTGATTGTAGAACAAGACCCCCTATTAGTAAGTACGAGTCTGACATAATTCAGATGTTCGTAAAATGGGGACTGCCTGTAGTGAATTCATAGTGGAATGTTTATTTTAACTGAGGAAGTTATAGAGTCTAGTATCGCTTTCCAGTTTTGCATTTGGGAATGATTGTGTGTGTGTGTGTGGGGGGGGGGAGAATCAACCTCTTGGGTACTTTTTCAACTTCTAGATGTTCCAGGCAGTAGATGTAAATCCTAATGTTGATATTTTTGGACATAGACTTGCATTTCCCCTCTGAAATAAGGACTACACCGTTGTTTTAAGGTTTATCCTAATCCTGCCCAAAACATGCATAGACCATGTTCCCTTCCGTATACATATTTTAGATGCGTATATCCTGGTTTGGTAAAATTGAGATTTAGATGTTTTTGCAATACGAATGTTTAAATGCTAGTTCTAGTGCAGTGTGTCTAGTTGTCCTGAATGTTAAGGTCTTGCATCTGAACCAACAAGTTGCTTGCAGAAAACTGTCAATCATGTTTTCCAACTCCATCTCCTTCCCAGGGAGCTGTTCCTGCCTCTTCAGTTTGTTTTCTGCAAACAAGTTACTCAGAAGTGTGTTTGATTTGCTCTGCTATTTTATTATTTTCAGGTATTTTTGCTGAGTGATCTTTTTAGACTTGGTGCCTGGAGATTCCCATTTGGTGCAACCCTCTGACTGGGAGAAGACACAGACTCGCACAACAAAAGTCTGCTGCTAGCAGGATCATCTCCTCAGGGACACATAGCTAGCCAGCCTGTTAGTATTTTTTAGAGCTCAGATGCTGTCCCCTGCGTAGCTGCTCAATGGAGGTGGGGGTAGGGGAGAGCTCTAAAAGTTGATTTGAAGGTTTCTGACCCCAGATCCCAGGTCCTCCTCCTTCAGAACCACTTTCCCTATTTTTTTCTCTTCAGGGAGGTCTCCACAGGCTGTCTTTGGCACGGTTATTCTGGCAGTGGCCATCTTGGATTTTAAACGATCTCTCTTTCTTTTGCCTTCATCTGCCTCAGAATCCCTTGTTTTTTCTCAAAATTGACTGAGATGGACTCCTCAGGCCCTTTTACCCCTATATCTTGCCATGTTTGTGCTGGATGGCTAGAAGGATCAATATTTTTATGACAACATTAAATAAAATTATTTTGAGTCCTGGAGAATGGCTTTGTTTAAATGCAGATTATGTTTTCCTTTTGATTCCTATTGATTTGAATCTGGATAATCTTTCTGACAAGTTGTCAAATGCGATAGCAAGAGTTAGAAACATAGAAACATAGAAGATGACGGCAGAAAAGGGCCATAGCCCAACAAGTCTGCCCACTCTAATGACCTACCCCCCTTGATTTTACCTCCCTAGAGAACCCACGTGTGTATCCCATTTCCTTTTAAAATCTGGCACGCTGCTGGCCTCAATCACCTGAAGCGGAAGTTCATACCAATGATCAACCACCCTTTTGGTGAAGAAATACTTCCTAGTGTCGCCATGAAATTTCCCACCCCTGATTTTCAGCGGATGCCCTCTTGTGGCCGAAGGCCCTTTAAGAAAGAAGATATCATCTTCCACCTCGATACGACCCGTGATATATTTAAACGTCTCTATCATGTCTCTTCTCACTCTACGTTCCTCGAGCGAGTATAGCTGCAATTTATTCAGCCTTTCCTCATACGGGAGATCTTTGAATCCCGAGACCATCCTGGTGGCCATTCGTTGTACTGACTCAACTCTCAGCACATCTTTTTGGTAATGTGGTCTCCAGAATTGTATACAATATTCCAGATGAGGTCTCACCATGGAGTTCATCAGTAGTCCGTGAGATATCATCTTAAACTAAATACTGGTTTACAAATGCAATTACGCTAATTCCATTTATGATTCATTTGGCAAAAGGGGTTAGTTTTAAGATAGAGACCTAAGGTTTTAGGATTATTCTAGATAGCTCGCTGAGTTTTGAAAGTCATATCAAGGTTATAATTCGGAAATTGTTTTTCAAACTGAGGCAATTGTGAAGAGTTCGACCCAGTTTTTTCAACAATAATATAGAATATTGGTCCAATCAATTGTTTTGTCTTTGTTGGATTACTTTAATTCTTTATTTTTAAGAATTTCTGTTAATCTGATGAAGAGACTTCAGTTGATACAGAATACTGCAGCAAGACTTATTATATTTTATAAATCTAGATTTGATCATGTTACACTGCTATTTGTAGAACTGTATTAGCTTACTGTGGGACTGCGGGTGGTATTTATATGAGGCTGTCTTGCATTTAAAATTTTATACTGAGAAATTCCTGAAAGTTTTCCATGGATTTCTATAATAGATGGAAATTTCAAGCATTGTAATTCTAATTGTCTATTATTCCACCTGTGAGGGGTAGAACGTATAAGTAGATACATTGTAAATTGTATAACTATTTTATAATTATACAATTTACAGTGTATCTACAATGATCCCACTTTGAACTTCATTTACTCCCTCCCCTTTTACGAAGCCACATTAGGCATTTTATTGCCGGCTGTGGCCGCAGTATTAGCTTCAACATTCATAGAATTCCTATGAGTGTCGGAGCCAATACCGCTGAGGCCAATGATAAAAAAACCTAACACGACTTCGTAAAAAGGGGGGGGGGGGGGTTAGTGAGGATATTGCGGGATATAAGAACATAACATAACATATAGGCCTTTTGGCTGCATAAATAACGGGCCAGTATTGGATACCCTTTTTTAATCAGTTGCATCAGTATTTATTTATTTTGGCAAATACTTTGAAAATTGTCTTGATAATATTCCCTGTAGAATGTTGTGAGAGGCTTTCCCCTGCTTCCATTTTGTTAGTAGACCCTGTGGGCAAGAAGATCACTGCTACAGTGCAGTTGGTACTATACTGGCAGGCTATTCCTTAACTTATCCAATGTTATTCTAGGTAATTTTTAACTTGAATGTGAACTGAAAGATTTTACATTGACCTAGTAAGTTGGTCACAGGCTTGTTTCTTATTTTGTCCTTTGACCTCACATTGTTTAACGTACTGGCATTCCCCTTAAATTGCTGATTTTCAATGCACAGCCCCTGAAGTCCTCTTTTGCAGCTCTCAAACAATTGGCTGAAATGCTCTTCAAATCCTTTAAATATGTTCATTTCAATCTTGTTCACTTGATATACAATAGTAACTACAAATAATTAATCTTTTAAATGTGTAACTCGGGTATCTTATTTATGGAATTTACTGTTGATTATCCAAAATAAAGTAAGTTTTTAAAATATATCCATGAAGTGTTGTAAATCAACATTAATATTAATTGTTAATGTTTAATACAGTTAACTGAGACTCTCATACAACTGGTAAAAAAGTCGCAGGTGGGAAAAAAAATCCCCCGAAGCACCAGTGGCAGCGTCCAGAGCCGCAAATCCTCCCTCCTGCCCCGAAGTAGCTATGGAACCCCTCCCTCCTGCTCCGAAGCACCAGTGTGACAGTGGACTTGAGCCGCGAAGCTCTCCTCCCTCCCTTAAGCCCTGAAGTGGCAGAAGCAGATGGCGATCCAGAGCCATGAACTTCCTTCGTCCTTCTCTCTCTCCTTTACCCAAGTGCAGCCGGTCAGCAGGAGGCAGCCTTAAAACAGGCTGCTTGTGGCCAGCCCTGTCCGGGCTTTTCCTCTGATGCATCAGAAGTGACGCATCAGAGGAAGGGCCCTGCCGGGCCTGGCCGCAAGCAGTCTGTTTTGAGGCTGCCTCCTGCTAACCGGCTGCACTCAGGTAAGGAAGGGAGAGAAGGAAGGAGGGAGTTTGCGGTTCCAGACCATACCCTTCTTCTGCCACTTTGGGACTTGAGGGAGGGAGGGCTTTGTGGCTCAGGACCGCTGTCGTGCTAATGCTTCAGGGCGGGAGGGGTGTGTGTGTGGAATTGAGAGTGTGTTAGTCAAGTTTTCTAACACACTCTCAATTAACCAGAAAAACAGTTATTCGGTATCTACCAATCCTTGCAGGTGCCGGATAACTGAGATTTTACTGTACTTAGTCTGAACAAACAGGCAGTGTGGTTTAAAAATCTAGTAGTTTGTGTAAGCTTGAAATCTTTTGGTGGCCTCCTTTCTCATATTCACACTGTGGCCCTTTAATGAAAAAGTTTAGAGACCACTGCCTTACATTAATAACTCCAGTATTTTCCGTATGCTAGTTGCCAAGGGTGTGTTTATAACAATATATAAACTGCCTTAGTGGCACAGTCATTCAAAGTGGCTTATAATATTATAATATACTATCAAAACAAATATTCATTGAGAGTCATTTACTAACTGCATGTTAAAGCTGTTAATGGATGCTATCTACTGCAAGGCATCTAGAATGGGCCTACAATAGATATTGTGCATTAAAGATATTAGTAAATGACTCCTTTAATAATTAAAAGCATGTTTATTTTTTTGCTTTATTTAAACTTGGTTTACTGCTCGAGTTAACACAGTGACTACCATTGGCTGCTGTATACTGGGATTTTTAACTCTCTAATTTTTTTTCTTTTATCATATGATAAATCTAATATGTACTTATGCTTTCTTTTGCTTTTACAAAAGCTACATCTATTCCTAAATGCTACCGAGCTGTTTCAATTCATGGATTTGTGGAAGAGCTGGTTGTTAATGAGGACCCTGAATATCAGTGGATCGACAGAATCCGCACTCCCAGAGCTTCAAATGAGGCTAGACAGAGGCTGATTTCATTAATGTCAGGTATTTTTTACAAAATTGTTGTTTTTTTTGTTTTGTTTTGTTTTTATATTTATAAACTAAAGCAACTTTGTGGCTTGGATTAGAATGCAGCTCATTTTAGAGCTGATTCAGTGCTGTTTGGTCTCACTATGGAAGTAGTGGTATATTAGAAATTTAGTACCAGCAATGTCAGACCAGTCCAGACAAGTGGCTTATGTTTCCTTGCTAGCTGATAGAGCCAAAGAAGAACAGCTCAGAGCTGCTTTCAATCCCCTTGTAGAAGAGACGGTGTTGGCTTCAGCTCTATAATATTTCCCTGGTTTCAGCAAATGTTGCAAACATCTCACCTGTCAAATAACAAAAGCCTGGAACTCGCATCCCACAGAGATCAGTTATGATCAATTATGGTATGTTCTGCAAATATCTAAAAACGCTTTTCCAAAATTCCATAGGAAAATCTGATATAACCACAGTTACACAGTCTCAAGCCTACTCGAAAACAGTCTTAAGCCTACTTGAGTCAAAGACACTATAAATTGCAACAGAATACCATAGAAACCTAATATGTAAGACAACCATCCTTAAGAAATATTATTAAGAATGTAATCAAATTTTACCTCTGTCAGTTATGTGCTAGTCTATATGTATTAAAGCCATGTATCATACTTACAACATTTGTAATCTACCTAAAACTCTATTAAGTGAGGATTTGGCAGGATATAAGACTTACAATTGCCATACTGTGACAGACTGAAGGGCCATCAAGCCCAGTGACCTGTTTCCTACAGTTGCCAACCCAGGTCCCAAGTACCTAGTTAGATCCCAAGTAGTAAAACAGATTTTATGCTGCTTATCCTAGGAATAAGCAGCAGATTTCCCCAAGACATTTCAATAATGGCCTATGGACTTCACTTTTAGGAAATTATCCAAACCCTTTTTTAAACCCCCTCTAAGCTAACTGATTTCACCACATTCTCCAGCAATGAATTCCAGAGTTGTATGAAGAAATATTGTCTCCATTTTGTTTTAAATCTACTACTTAGTAGCTTCATCGCATACTCTCTAGTCCTAGTATTTTTGGAAAGCGTGAACAAGCAATTCACATCTACCCTTTCCACTCCACTCAGTATTTTATAGACTTCTTTCATAAAGCCCCTGAGCTGTTTCTTCTCCAAGCTGAAGAGCCCTAGCCACTTTAGCATTTTCTCATAGGGAAGCTATCCCATCCCTTTTATCAATTCATTCTAATTCCACTGTATCTTTTTTGAGGTAAGGTGCCCAAAAATTGCACATAGTACTCAAGGTACAGCTGTACCATAGAGCGATGCAAGGGCATTATATCATTTTCATCTTTGTTTTCCATTCCTTTCCTGATAATTCCTAACATTCTATTTTCCTTAGCCTCTGCCGCACATTATGCTAAGGGTTTCAATGTATCCTCAACGATGACACCTAGGGCAGTGACTACTAACGTGGACTCTGGATCACCTAGCTATAATATGGGTTCCTCTTTCCCACATGCATCACTTTGCATTTGCTTACATTAAATGTCATCTGCTATTTTGATGCCCAGTCTCATGGGGTCCTCTTGCAATTTTTCATAATCCTCTTGTGATTTAACAACTTTGAAGAACTTTGTCATCATCAAATTTACGGTAATTATCTCACTAGTTATTCCCATTTCTACATCATTGATAAAAAGCAGTGGTCCCTCCCAGCACAGACCCCTGCTGATGAGTTTTGTGCTTTTTTAGGGGCAAATATTCTTCATTTAGTTTCTTCAGCTTCTTAATGCATGACTCTATGCATTGTGTCGGTATCCTGGCTTGATCCCAAACCACCATCACGACATTCCAACTTTATAGCTTTCTGGTAAAGGTTTCCTTCATCATAGTGATGAAAATTGTCCATTCAAAGAACATCCAGTCCACGTGGCAGTCCAGTAGTTGACATCTGACAGACTGACTTCCCAAGGAGCCATTTTTTGGGTGCAGATCACAAACCAGACGAAGCCATACAAATTAATTATGTACAATCACCTCCTACATACTCAACACATAAGCAAACAGTGCATGCTGGGGTGACCTCTAAATATTGTGTAATCAAGCTGAAATTTGACACATGAGTAAGACATATCAAGTGGACAAAAATAAGCCTTATGGAGACAAGATATGACAAAATTTATGTATTTATTTATTTTTTGCATACTACTGTGGACTACCCTATTACTACCCTTTAATAAAAGGGCTCCTTTGTGTCATTGGATAACAAAAAAAGAAGAGACAAAGCCTCGGACTACTATGAAGAGAACAACAAAAAGAGGCACTGGAGATGTCATAGCCAACTGATGGTCATGAGTCTTATTTGAAGATAAACAACTAAAATTTATAAAAACAAACGAAGTCCCGAGTAGGATCCAAGTTTCGGTGACAACGTTGCCTTCCTCAGGGGACAGTATCAAACTAAAAGTACATAAAAGAATATACATGTGAATTAATACATATTATAAACAATTGATGCTTTTGCATTTTATAAAATGTATGTATTTTGCAAAAATGAAAGAGATATATAATAGGAACCAATGACCAATGGTGCATTAAAAAGACTTTTTTTTTAGTCAACCGAATACAGAAAACAGGATGTTAATCAATAAATAAAATGCCAATGAACAAGAAGAATTTGCCTAATGAGTAAAAAAGTTTTGAGATTATTCAGATAAATTAATACCATAATTAATTGATTGAGTAAAAGCTTAAAAAGGAATGTAAACAATATATCGGCACATTTTTACTTAGCTGTTATAATCAATGGATATTTAAAACGCATAACGTATGCTAAGAAATGGAATCATTTGAAAGTTAATTATGAAATCATTCAAAAATTAATCATAGAATCATTTGAAAATTAGCCAATTAGAAGTTTAAAGTGAGTAAGCAAACAAATGGACTAATGCTATGATTAATTGATTAAATAAGCGCTTTAGAAACTTGAATATAGACAATGTGCCAACACTTATTTACTTAACTAATATAATCAATGAATTGTATAACCACTGCGCAGTGTGTGTTAAAAGAATGAGTATTCTTAAAAAACAATTGCATGTAAAAGTTAAATTTAGGATCATTTGAAAATTAATCCATTAAAAATATAAATAATCATGCATATGGTCATACCAAGATAGAAAATGAAATACACATGTTGTAAGGCCTCATCAGAATGCACTAGCTTCAAAAGGACAGAGAGCATCATTTACGAATTAAACCCTTCTCCTGGTACATGAAACATGATTAATAAAAAAATGACATAAAAAAGCTTTATAAAATCACATAACACATTTTGAAAACACTGTATGTTAAAAATTTTTTTTAAAACAATTACCGTATTTGCCGGCGTATAAGACGACTGGGCATATAAGACGACCCCCCAACTTTTACAGTTAAAATATAGAGTTTGTTATATACTCGCCATATAAGACTACCCCTTCTTCCGCACACCTTCTCTACCGCCCCGGGTGCAGCACAGCCGGCAAGGTCCCCTTACTTTTGTGGCACTTCCCCGACCGACCGACAACAGCCTCGATCCAACAAACCTCCCTGCCATTAACCGCGAATCTAAATTACCTTCTTACAGCTGCTGTAAGAAGGTAATTTAGATTCGCGGCTACAGGGCAGGGAGGATTGTTGGACCCGGGCTGTTATCGGTCGGTCGGGGAAGTGCCACAAAAGTAAGGGAACCTGGCCGGCTGTGCTGCAACCGGGGCGGGGCGGGCCGCCCCTCTCCCTTGGTAGCCACTCGAACCGCGAGGCTACTCTCCTTCTCCTTATCTGCCCTGCCTGCAGCACAGAGCCGAACGGAAGTCTTCCCGACGTCAGCGCTGACGTCGGAGGGAGGGAGGGCTTTGTTTAAGCTTTGTTTAAGCCCTCCCTCCCCTCCGACGTCAGCGCTGACGTCGGGAAGACTTCCGTTCGGCTCTGTGCTGCAAGCAGAGAAGGTAGGGAGAAGAAGAGCCGCGTACATCCAGAAGACTGAGTACATCCAGCCCCGCAGGAGCCCCGCGACCCTCGGAGGCGTCCCCATGGGATCCCCGCGACCCTAGGGGGCGTCCCCACGGGATCCCCGCGACCCTAGGGGCGTCCCCGTGCAGCTCTCTAATGTAAAGTAAGGGCATGTAAACAGTACCCGGCGTATAAGACGACCCCCGACTTTGGGGAGGATTTTAAGGTACTGAAAAGTCGTCTTATACGCCGGCAAATACGGTATATGTGAAAGTATAGGATCATTTGAAAATTGATTAAGGATTTAAAATATGGCTAATTGTGTGGATGGGCATCTGTGTACTAATGATGTCATCAGTACACAGAAGGCCCCAGCGAGAAGGCCGTGAAGCAGCCTGAGTGTGCTGCTGGCCCGATGCTCCTCTGCAACAAGGTATTTATGGTCACAATTGGCAGGGATCAGTTGGGAGGGAAGGATGGAGGGTCAACGGGGGTTCGGCGGTTCGGCTCCACAGCGGGGGCAGGGGAAGCACGGCTGCCTATGACTAGGGCTTATTCACAAACATTTTTGGTATGTTATAAATAATTGTGCTTTTACATTTTATAGGTGAACTACAGAGGAAGATCGGCTTGAAGGTGCTTGAAATGAGAGGGAATGCTGTAGTTGGTTACTTGCAATGCTTTGATTTAGAAGGAGAATCTGGGTTGGTGGTACGAGCCATTGGGACAGCATGTACCCTGGATAAATTAAGTAACACGGCCTCATCCCAAGCTGTGTGCAGTTCCCCATCCAAAGAAATGAAGGAGTAAGTATCACCTTAAAGCTTAAAATGCAGTGGAATAATTGTGTTTTTAAAGGTGGAGGATTGTCATTTTTTGGTGTGTTTTATTTTAGTTTTATTTTAGTTTTATGTGTGTGTATATACATGTATGGGTTAACGAATACTAGTTTCCTTCCAATAGATTTCAGGAAAAATTCTTTCATATGCTGGAGAGTGTAATTTTTGTAATCTAAAGCATCAGCCTATATCCTTTGTGCTTCCAGGTTTGCCTTCTGACAAGGTCAATTCGGTTATTCATTTTTTTTGTGAGGTGCAGAGCTAAATATAAAATCCAAATAAGGATTGCTTATTATAATTAGATGATACCAGTTGTTCACTGTTTCTTAAATGCATTTGATGGAAATATTGTATATCATCACATATGTTGTTACCAGTGGGAATAGTGAACCAGCATATGATTAGGTATAGAACTAACTCATTTAAAAATACCTGATTACCAATTGTATGATTTGAATTGAAAATTTCCTAAAGTTTATGTAATTCTGTTGTATAATGCTTCTCTACATTCTGAAAAAGAAAGAACTAGTTTAAAAATGTTTTCTTTGTGGTCATCACCTGTTTATGAAAATGTTGTTGTTGCTGTATCACATTATTCTTATTTATCAAAGAGAGAAGCTTGTATGAAAAATCATCTCACAGTTCCTCAGAGCTTGCATTGTTCTGCATGTCATCTATAGCGAAAAGAGTAAATAGATTGGCACAAGGAGTGCAGAAGCCTACAGTTTTTTAAATTTCATAAGATGTTTTCTCTGAGGACAAGCAGGCATAATATCCTTGCATGTGATGAAGTCATCCACAGAACCCAGTATGGACACTACCAAGTGCACTGTCGTTTTAAATCTTTAGGCAGTGTCCATACTGTGCGCATGCTGCCAATACCTTCCCGCCCAATGTCAGTTCCCAGGACTATTGCTTTTTAATTTTCCATGGAGCTGAGAAGCTATGTCTTTAGTTTTCTGTTTAGCGCATCAAACTTTTAACCTTTTACCATTTTGTGCCTTCCTGTACTTATTTTTCAAAAAAGAGTGACCAAGATGGTAAAGGGGATGAAACTCCTCTCGTATGAAGAAAGACTAAAACGGTTAGGGCTCTTCAGCTTGGAAAAGAGACGGCTAAGGGGAGATATGATTGAAATCTACAAAATCCTGAGTGGAGTCGAACGGGTACAAGTGGATCGATTTTTTTACTCTTGTCAAAAATTACAAAGACTAGGGGACACTTGATGAAGTTACAGGGAAATGCTTTCAAAACCAATAGGAGGAAATTTTTTTTCACTCATAGAATAGTTAAGCTCTGGAACACGTTGACAGATGATGTGGTAAGAGCAGATAGCGTAGCTGGTTTTAAGAAAGGTTTGAACAAGTTCCTGGAGGAAAAGTCTATAGTCTGTTATTGAGAAAGACATGGGGGAAGCCACTGCTTGCCCTGTATCGGTTGCATGGAATATTGCTACTCCTTGGGTTTTGGCTAGGTACTAGTGACTTGGATTGGCCACAGTGAGAACGGGCTACTGGACTTGATGGACCATTGGTCTGACTCAGTAAGGCTATTCTTATGTTCTTAATTCATTCTATTTATCCTGTTCCAGTATTTAACTGATGTTGGTTAATTTTTGACAACATTTTGTTTTTTGGCCTTTGAGCCATTCCAAGCCCTTTTTTCCTCCCAGGAATGTCAACCATTTTCGGTATCCTTATTACTCAAGCTACCTGGGACATTCAGCCATTTTCCTCTCCATGTGAAAGAGTGTACTGATTGGCTTTAAGAAATATTCTCAATTTACTCGGACCATTTCAGTCTCTAATCTATATAATTGGTGTTTCTGCTGTCTGGATCTTGCCCCCGCATGCAAAAGATGTCACTGAAAGCCCAAAAACTTCAGTTTAAAAGAATTTTGGTGCCACATTGGCATCGAGCATGGCAGGGTACTCAGAATCCAACACTCAACCTCTTATGATGCAGGCATTGTCATTGGTGCCGAGTGTGTAGACACTGCATCTAGAGCGTCTGGCATCAGACTCCTTGCAGAGGCAGGACTCTACCTTCATCTATGCCTCGAGCATTGAGGGTTGTGGCACGTAAGAAAGCTAAGAAGCATAAACTCTCTTCCAGTACAATTAATAACCATCCCCTCCTATAACAGTGTCTGTAAAGGCCTGAAGAGCTATTTGTTTGTAAGATATCTCATTCACGCTAGCAGATGATTTTGTAAAGGTTTTAAAACCTATTTGTCTGCAAGATATCCCTTTTTCTTTCACTCTAACGAGCAGATTTCCTCTGTGTACTATTTGTTCCATATAATGTTTAATATTCTCTCATATGTTGTAGTTCGCTGCCTCCCTTCAGTTTTCCTTTGTAAACCGCCTCGAACTGAAAGGCTTTTGCGGTATATAAATAAAAATTTGTTTTGTTATTTACTATATTTTTATATTTTGACTTTAATGTTAGATTTTAATGTTCTGATTTTAATGTAAGGTGGCAATTCCTGGAGATGGCTGGCTTCTTTTTTTTTTTTTTTTTTTTTGGGGGGGGGGAGGAATATCTTTTATTGGGAGAGTAGAACACAATGCCATTCAATGATAAACAGTGAGGGCAACCCATACAGGAGAAAACATAACAGCAACAATCAGCAAATAAACATGCGATCCTGCCCAAAACCAGCGCAGAGCCATACAGATGAGAAATGAAAAATAAAATCTCATTGTAATGCACACGTCCCTCTCCTTCATTTTCTGTTTTGTATAACCCATCCATATCATATGCTAAATAAGAAAACAACACAAGCAAACACACCCTATATCTATCTCGTCCTGTACTCCCATGCTCCACTTAAAAGAAAAACAAAGAGAACAAAAAACAAACCAAAGCAAAGCATTAGTGATGATTTTCCTAATCCCCCCATCCTGTAGGAAGTGTAGTGCTAACAAGGGTCAAGGGGAAAAGTCGACCAGAGGGAGCAATATTAGCTAGTAGCAAGTATACACTGTTGTTCCCAATCAGCCATCTGCCTCATAAGGCCACACCATTTGGCCACCTGGGGTAAAGCCTCCCTTGGAGGATGACCTTCTTGGCCAACAACAGAGCATCAAAAATAAAGCAACAGTGATGTTCTCTAGCCCTTGGTTATGTAAATCTGTATCGAGACCCTTGTCTTATAGGACCACTCTATCTCAAGCCCTAATCCCTTTTCCACCAGGTACAGCACCTGCATCCAAAAAAGTTGTAATGAGGAACATTCCAAAAATTGGTATACTAATGAACCCGGCAAGTGTTTGCAATGTAAACAGAGGTCATCGGACCAGAGATTCATCTGCTTCCCTCTTCGTCTTGAGATATAGGTATTATGCAAAAGCTAAAAATATACCTCCTGTAAGCTCACTTTTGGTGTAGCCCGAACAGTAGCTGCAAACCCAGAGGAAAGCTCTTGTTCAGAGACCTGGTCACTGAAATGAGAGCTCCAAAAGTCTGCCAGATTGGCAAGAAAGGAAGACCCCTCTGTCCCTTCCCAGCCTATACCACATAGCAAGCCTGTTGCTCAGTTCTGGTACCTGTAGGAATAAGAGGTCAAGCTGTTGAAAGGATGGGGTAGATCCAGAAACACAAAGGAAGGAAGTACAATAATTATGGAGTTGTAAATACGGAAGAAAATGACCCCTCGTCCACTCCCATGTCAATTGACAAACTGGATAGGTGGGAATATCCCCCTTCCCCATTTGAAACACCTGTCCTACGTAGCAACAGTGACGCTTACCCAAGGTCCAAAAAGGTGTGACCCCTTGCCCACCTGGAAAGTCAGGTTTATTCTCCAGTTCCAGAAAAAGGGAGGGCCCCATAGCACCCCCCAACCTTGACCACTACCAGATCCATGCTAACTTCAAAGGATGTATGAGGGATGGGAGACAACAATTAAACTTAGTGGACTGGAGATCAGTGAGTGTCGAGATGAGCGCAGACAACTCTTCCCAAAGGTAATTAGGAGCATATTTATAAACTCCGGAGTGAAGTTTATACATCCACCTGAATAGGGCTGCCACATTGTAAAGATGCAAGTCTGGCAAGCTCACTCCACCTGCTGCCCTATCTAACCAATTTTGTAAAACTGATATGAGCCTTCTTAGAGTTCCAAATAAGAGGTCACTACCCCTCTATACTAACCTTCATCTTTACTCTTGACCCAAAGGGGAAGCATCTGCAAGGAGTACAGGAGTTTAGGGAGCAGAACCATTTTAACCAAAGAACCCAACCAAGAAAAGAAACCAGCAAATCCTTCCAGTGATTGCACAGAGACTTAATAGCGTGTAACTTATCCAAAACATTCCTCGCATATACTACCGCACTATCCTTATATAAAAATACACCCAGATACTTCATAAGTCCTTTTGACCATTGGAGAGGAAACAGTGGACTGGTGCGGGCCCCAAAATTAGCTGATACTGCCATAGCTTCCAGTTTCTCAAAGTTTTCTGTAATCCGGAGAACAACCCAAAAATCTTAATAGTCGAGGTAAGCTGAGGATCCCATTGAGTTGCCTCTCCCCAAAAAACAAGCATATCATCTGCAAACAGATTAATTTTAAACTCATGTTGACCCACTGATATGCCAGCTATCAAGGAAGCTTTCCAAATCTCCGCTGCCAAAGGCTCCAGAGACAGTACAAAAAGCATAGGCGATAAAAGGGCAGCCCTGTCATGTCCCTCTCTTCAAGACAAAGGGGGAGGTAAGATCACAATTGTTAAGAAGCTGGGCAGTAGGCTGGCTATACAATGTCCACAAACTATCCAGAAAGCCCCTCATAATGCAAAACTGTGGTAGTACCCAAAACAAGAAATCCCAGATAATTTTGTCAAAAGCTTTTTCAGTATCTAGGCTTGCAATAAGGGCATCATTCCCCACACCACTACAGTGTTACAATACCATCAAAGCTTGCAAGATGTTCATTGAGGCATATCTTCCAGGTGCAAACCCTGTGTGATCCAGATGTACTAAATAAGAGAGGACTTTCCCTAAACATGTGGCCATGATGTTAGCAAACAGCTTAATGTTTCAAGTTTTATTACAGCTTGATAAACTGCTTTAATATCCAAAGCGGTCTACAATATACAAAACCTAAAAAACTTTTTAAAAAAATGGGGTAAAGACATACAAGTTTAAAAATTCTTAATGGGCTGAACATGATACGAAAGGTAACTGGGTCGGGTAACATTGCTTAAAATAAACATGAGATGGTAAAAGAGAAGTAATCTGGGTAGAGCTCTTGGACTAGATTTCATGCATCTTTAAAAAGAAAGGTTTTGAGATTAGACTTGAAATTATTAGAATTAATTTCCTGCCTCAGGATTATCGGGAGAGAATTCTATAATGTAGGCGTTACTGAGTAAATGGTTTTACTAAGTGTTGTAATAGTGTCGTAAAATAACTGTCAAATGGAGGGAATTGTGGTAAGATGTTGCGTTGATCGAAGCAGTCTAGAAGTTTTGTATGGGATCAAAAGTCTATCAATAAACAAGGGAGAATATTACGGTCCCAGTCCATCTGACCCTGGAGCTTTTGTTAGTTTAAGCCACTTCACAGCCATTTGGATCTCCCCAACCGTAACTGGTGAATTCAAGGCTTCTCTTGTTCATGAGAAAATGAGGGCAACTCAAGATTCCGGAAAAATTCAGCATGGGCCTCAATGTCACAATCTCCTCTATTATACAGAGTGTGATAGAAGTGCACAAAGGTTGCTTGGATATCTTTCTCATTGGAGGTGAGAGACCCTGCTATGGTCTTTATGCGAGTGATAGTGTGTTGCGCCTCTCTGTGTTTGACCAAAGAGACTAAAAGTTTGCCTGTCTTATTCCTCTACCTATGCAACCAGTATTTGTAGTTTTTTGTTCCGCACTGCCCAGCTATTCAGCACTGCATTGATACGTGACCTGACCTCAAGAAACAGTTGCTGAAGCTGCTCATTGGGTGTGGGAACCAACTAGGCCCTCAGTGAGTGCAGATCGCGAGACAGGGAAAGCAGTTTCCGCTCAAATTCCTTTTTTTCTGGGCAGTGTACTCCAAAAGTCTTACCAGTTTCCCAGAAAGTAATTGGAGAAACCGCCTGAGGGCTATTGTCCTGCAGATAATTGGCCTACTCTGCTGTGTAAGTAGGTTTTAAAATCAGAGTCTAAACAACGTGTGGGATTTATTTTCCATGCAGTTGCCCCCACGCGCTGCACCAAACCCAGCTCCACCCAAACCAGGTGATGGTCAGAAACCACCCCATCCTCTATACCTGCCCCCCCTAGCCTTAGCCAACAAAGAAGACGGTAAAAGAATGTAATCCAGAAGGGCATAAACTTTGTGTATCAGGGAGTAATATGTATAATCATGTTCATCTGGATGTAAGGTACGCCAAATATCCAATAGACCCATATCATGTATGAGAAAATTATATTTCTCTGCAAGATATCCCTTTTCCAAATACCCCTTGGATCAATAAGAGGCTCAGAGGTGGATAAAACTAATGCAACTAGGGAGGAGGAGCTTGACTAAGATGGCGGTCTGAAGCTCTCAAGGAGACGCCGTCCCGTTGGACTTCAACTTTTGCTACTTACCGATGATAAAGAGGAAGTCAAAGCTCCGGGTCTTCCCGGATGAAACTCAGCAACAGTCTGGCCCGATGGATGTCTTCGTTGAGCGTGGCTTGCGGACACTAAAACCGGGAACTTCCTCAGCTGGAGAACGAACGCAAGCTGAAGCGCCGGAGTTCTCCTTTGAGGGTGCTACTCTGTCCCTGGATGAGCGTACACCGCTGACCTGCCCCGACGCAGTGGAAGAGCCATTGGCTTGGGATGTCTTCCTGCCGGTTGTGGAGAGCAGGGGTTCCGGCCCTGGTCTGAGGCAGGATGAGCTGCAGGAGATATCAACACAGTGATCGGCGGGGGGAGCTTGGCCGACCCATGAGGCTTCAGCGGTGGCTGCTGTGGGCACAGGTACCTTGTTGGTAACAGGGGCTTCTGGAGCAAAGTTGTTTCCCCTGCAGAGACCTGAGGTAATCAATTTAGAATCCATCTGAAATGCCATTGCTAATTTGAATGCTTCTCTGGGGAACCAAATACAACAACTTTCTACTAATTGTACTAAGGTACTTTCAGAAAATCAGGAACTCAAAAATAAGGTAACAACTTTGGAAAATAAATCTGAAGATTTGGAAATTCGGATGAAAACTTTGGAAGCGCAAGCTTTAACTTGGGTTAAAGACAGTGCGAACTTAAATTTCAAACAAGAAATGCTGGAAAATTCCATTAGGAGATGTAACTTGCGGGTTATTAATTTTCCCAAAGTTTTTCCAATAACTACTTCAGTTATGTTTAAAAGATATGTCTGAGATTCTGAAGGTGCTGGAAACTTCTTACCCACCTCTTTCGAAGATATATTAGTTGCCAAAGAGAGTTAAATCTCAAAATCCAAACTAGCAAAATGTATCTGCTGATAGCTTGGATCTAACTAATTTCCTTGAGAAGTCGGAGACTGAGGTTCAGGTTGCCGCTACTTTGATGGTACAATTTGCTATTGATTCTGATAGAGAATGGATGTTGAAGTTGTTTTTTAAACATAAAGATGTTCCATTTCTGACTTATACTATCAGAATGTTTCCCGACGTGTCTCGTTCTACCCAGAAAAGACGAAAACAGTTTCTTATTTTGAGACCAGAGGTTACTCAGTTAGTGGCTATTTTTGTTCTACGTTTCCCCTGTAAATGTGTAATGGTTTATAAAGAGGACAGATATGTCTTCTATGATCCACAGCAGCTGTCTAAATTTATTTCCAATAAGAATAATTCTTGAGAAATTATAGGTATGTCTGGTTCTTATTTAGCTCAGAAAGAATAGTTCAAGAGCAATCAGAGTGCATCTTTATTTTCCATCTATTTTATTTATTTATTTATTTGTTAAAAATTTCAGCTCATTATCAGCTCCTCTTCTAGTTACTGGTGGACTAACTATATTATGTAATAATTTTTTTCTCTCAAATTCTTAAATGTTAATCTTATGTTTGTTTCTGTTTACATTGTATTTTTTCTTTGATTTGCAATTTGAAAATTGTCAAATATTAAAATCAATAAAATATATAATTACAAAAAAAAAAAAAAGAGGGTCAGAGGTGATATTAAATTCACATCCAAGAATTAGCTGATAGCCTTGCAGAGGTGCTAGCACAGAAAGCAAAGTAGAAAAAGAATCTGTGAGAATAGACATTAGGGGCATAGATTGAGCAGACAGCATATTTCTGCCCCTTAAGTTCATCCAGCCACAAAACATACCTGCCCTCTGTATCTTACACAAGTTTATGCATTAGACATATGCTTATGTATGAGAATGGCCTCCCCCCTCTGCCTGCTGTTGTAGGAAGCAAACGCCAGCTCTCCCACAAAGTCTCAGCGCAGCTTTCCATGTTCAGAGCTATTGAGGTGTGTTTCCTGCAGCAACAGCACATCTACCTGCAGTCATTTACAGTGGCTTAAGATCTTAGTGCATTTAACAAGTGAATGAATACCATCCACATTCAGAGATGCAAGTTTCAAACTTCCTATATATCAGTAAGTACAGAAAAAATGTAGAAAGAAACACAAATCGCATACACTACCAGTAGCAGTCTCCCAGCTAAACTGTCCTGCACCACACAACCACTCAACCATTGTCAAACTACATAACCTAGACCAACAAAAACATCACTACAATGTGAAAATCAAACAGAAAAGGGGGTTATTAGGGAAGTCAGAGTGGAGTCGAGCAACTTGGCATCCACTCAGGTCAATGCCATCAAGTGACTCCCCCCTCTCTGGAGTTGGCCAGTTTCTTATTAATTTGAAAATTGCACTGAATTCCTATTTGGGTATATTGGTGATTCATAAATATTTATGCCCACAATGTCCATGCTATAGCTGCCTCGGTGGCTCATTCCCACTGAATCTATTGAGGAATCTGCAAAGTGGCTACTTGGTCCTCAATCCATACCTTTACTTTTCATTATTGTTAGGAACAAAACACTAGAAGAGACAGTCGTTTTGGACAAGCAGTTTCACAGAATCTTTTTACTTTGAGTGCCAACTTTCCCTGCAACCCTCTTGGGTTTCATCAGGCTTATGTTTATACAGTATATCCCTTATCCTCATCCCGAGTCATGATCCTTGCAGCTTGGGTTTCCCACGTGTGAGAATATTATGTCTGCTTGTCCTCAGAAAAAGCAAAGATACCTGTAGCAAGTGTTCTTTGAGGGACAGCAGGCATATATTCTCACAACCCACCCACTTTCCCTAGTTGGCTTTTTAGCTTTATTACTAAACTGATAGTCCTGCAAGCCGATGCCGGGTAGGATGGCGCTGGCATGCGTGCGGTATGGGCACTGCCTAAAGATTTAAAGTGACACTGCATTTGGTAGTGTCCATTCTGGTTTCCGTGGATGATGTCACCATTTGAGAATATATGCTTGCTCTCCTTGGAGATCACTTGCTACAGGTAAGTATCTGTGCTTTTCTTAAATATGCATTTTACAGTATTTATGTGCCATTATTTTATTTTCCTTTAGAAAAGACTGGGCCCTCTTAAGGGACTGAGACATTTGAAAGTAAGAAATAAATGTAAACTTGTCTAATATGAAATTCTACACCAGAAGAGACTAATTTTTGTGATTTAACTGTGTCTAGTGTTTAGGGAAAAATGAAGAATAAAATACAGCTGTGCCATGGTCTCATTTTATATCACAGTGGTATTATATAGTACTAGTCTTTAAGCCCGTTACATTAACGGGTGCTAGAATAGATGTGTGTGTCTGTCTTTGTTTCTCTCTCTCTCTCCTTGGCCGCTGTCTGTATGTCTGTCTTTTTTTTTTTTTTTTTTTTTAGCACACCCCTCCTCCTAAAGAAGCCCCCTTTCCCTCCCTCCCTGGCCCCCTGTTGTGCCATGCCTGCCTGCTCTGTGGCCCCCTTCTGTTCCTCCCTCCCAGAGCAAAGCATGATTGCTGCCTACCCCCCAGCACACCCATCCCCCCAAAGCAGGCCCCTTCACCTCTCCCCCTGGCCCCCAGTTGTGCCATGCTAACCTGTTCCATGGCCCCCTTCTGTTCCCCCCCTCCCAGAGCAAAGCATGTTTGCTGTCTGGCCCCCAGCGCAGCCCTCTTTCCCTCTCCCCCTGGCCCGAGTGAGTGGTTAGAGCTATAGCTTCAGAACCCTGAGGTTGTGGGTTCAAATCCCATGCTGCCCCTTGTGACCCTGGGTAAGTCACTTAATCCCCCCATTGCCCCAGGTAAATTAGTTTTTTTTAATTTATTTATTCAATTTTCTATGCCGTTCTCCCAAGGGAGCTCAGAACGGTTTACATGAATATATTCATAGATTGTAAGCCCACCAGGACAGATAGAGAAAATACCCTCCCCTGCCCATCTCCTGCCTCTCAGCATCATTAAATGGAATATAAAAGACATCGACACTCTTCCCCCCCCCCCCCCACCAAAAAAAAAAAAATTTGCTTTGGTTCAGTAACCCAACTAAGGATTACATTTCTTATATTGAAGCTGTTTGTCCTGGGGTGGTGAGCTGGTAACATCCTATTAGGGCTGGTCCTTAACACAGCTATCTGGTCTCAAGGATCCTTGCAAATTAAGCTTTGTACTGATGTGGCACTGGGATGTAACTCACGATCACTATCCTCCTTGCACTCTAACTTGTCCCAAGTTTTCCGGGTTCCTTAGTCCCTTGCCGCCTCCCCCTTCCCACGGTCCCGACAAACCTCTCGACTCTAGCAGCAGCCGCAGCACTCTAAACACGCTGCTTCGCGGCCTTCTATTGCCCTGATTTGCTCTGCTGTGTCCTTTGAATGTTATCAGCTCTTAAGATCTGTTTTTATTCTTGCCACATCAGGATGAAGATTACTTTTGTGAGCAAAATACCCTGGGATATGCAGTTAGAATAAAAAAAGAATGATGGTGGTGGCAGAGGGGGGTGGATCTTGATGAAAGTCAGAGATCCAAAAATTACTACCAACTCAATACAATATTATTGATGTTATTAAATTGTGTGATGTAATATAAAAGTGCATTAATCAAATCCATAGGCCTATTCACATACATTTTAATATAGCATCATATTGAATAGAATGCTCTTCTCTCCTTTCATTGCCAACTCCCTTGTTCTTTAGAATTGTGATAGAGATAATGAATCATCAATAAATGACCAAATTAAGAATTTTTTTAATTAATGAAGGAATCTATTCACTAAAGTACTTAAAACTTGCTTTAATGAATAGTATTAACACATTTCAGCAATCTATATAGTAAAAAAAAAAGTGGTAATAACATACTGTAGCTGAGTGAATAGCATGGCACTATTTTCATGGCTGGAAATATTCAAAACTGAGCAGTAACCTGTAGTCAAAGATCCTCCAGTTGGGTGGTGTTTAAACAGGTTGGAAACCTTGACTTTGAACCACCTTTGATTACTTCCAGCAAGATTAAATGCCTAAGGTTTGCCTTCATTCCCAAGTCTTTCCTTTCCCCTCAAATTCCCCCTCCTCTCTCACTTCCTTATTAGAGGACTTTTTATGGTGATAAGGGAGCAAGAACAAGGCAAAGTGAATTATTTGCTTGGCTGACACAATTTTGGATGGCAGTACTGGTGGGGCTAGAGTAACTGGGGATTGCTTCTCTCCCAGTACCACTCAAAGGTTTTTACTAGTAAGTATGGGAGGGTCCAAAGGGAAAGGTCTTGAGGGAAGAGTGAGCTGGTAGCATTGTGGGAACCTTATTTCTATTGTGGTTTCAGTGGGATTAGAAACAGAAGATGGGGCTTAAGCATTTACTCTCTGGGAGAACTTAAATGGGACTTTGCAAGAAGAGGTTGTATCTGTGTCAAAGGTTATGCTAAATAAGGGCTACTTTGCCTTCAGGCATTCAGGGGGGAGGTCCAGTAGCCTCAACAGGAAATTAACCTTCCAGTGCTTTCTGTGGTAGTTATTTACACCATTTTGAGCTGAAGTTAAGTATTATAATTTAATGCAGATCATGATGTTTCAGCTATCTAGATTGATCAATTTACATGTTAATGAACTGCTTTGCATACAGTTGTATGTGAGGTTGCTCATTAATTTGTGCCTATTATGTTGGGTATTTTTGTTTTACCGCATTACTGGTAATGTGGAAATCCTTATTGATTTTGGTGTTTAGTATGCATTAAGGTGTAATTGCAGCTTAGTAAATAAACCCCTAAAATAATTGTAAAATGTGTGGGTTTAATTATCAGCTGTCTACTGCAAATTAAATATTTTTCTGCGAGCCTACAAATGATTATGAACCTGGATCTGAAAGTAATGATGTGTGTCCATTCTTAGAGATCACAGAAGGTTTTCTTCAGGTTTTGCTTGAGAAAGGAGCCTCTGTGGGCTTGGAAGTTCCCTTGTAACATTTTTGGTGTGGAAATACATAGCTCTTTGCAATTGGAGCCCTCATCTTCACCTTTTGAAATGTGAATAATATATTGTAAAGATCATATAGTTGTTGGATTGCTCTTTCAAATAGTTGAGCCCTTCTATTTTTTTAAAGCAAAGGAGGAGAGAGAGATCACAAAGTAGGATTTTATCTATTATTTTAGTTTGTTTTTACTCATTTTTCTTCTTTTAATATTTTCTTACGTGCTCTTCACTCCTGCTGTGCTTTGCATGCAAAGCTCTGATAACACGGAAGAGTTTGCCTGATAGCATTTGTGGCAGAAACTCCCTTAGAAGCTTATAGGGAAAACAATAGTTCTATAGGATTAATTGGTATCTCTTTTTTTCCCGAAACTGATTTCAGGAACATTGGCTCCTAAAAAGTTAAAAATATTTTAACTGTACATTAATTCCTTTTTCTCTTAAAGAGAAAGCGGGGCCAGCTGGAGAGCATTTGAACATATTAATGGCATTAGGCATGTAAAAAGGTATCACAGCTGACTGCTAGAGACCAAAATTATTACAAGGATCTGTATTTTCAACAGGCTTGCCTCTCTGATATACATATTAATAGAACTGCATTTTTTGACTATCAGAACTTCTTTGTTTCATAGATCTTACCCTAAAATATGGAGCGTAAGACATCTGGTACTGGGATTAGAAGGACCCATGCTTTATGACTCTATGAATACATAATAAAGCTCCAGAACTGTATATATTCTTTAAGAATGGATGTCTTCATTTGTTTGTGCTTTAGAGTCACAGTCCACTAATCTGAGTCTGAAATATTTCAGTGTAAATGCAGCTGTCTGATTAATGTTTAACTGTTCTCATCTTCTGGTTTCAACTTTTTTTTGCATGCTAATAGAAAAATAATGATCTCCACTAACGAAATCTCCCCGAAATAAATTTTCAGCATATAACTTTGAAATCTATTGTATGTATTGTTTTCTTTTCTTCCACTTTGGCTACCAATTCTCTCAGGTCTCCGCTGGTCCATCTGCCAAGCCATGGATGTCGTTCGACTCACAACAGCCCAATTCACACTGCTACTGGCTCACGACTTACTCAGAACTTCTCTGTGTCTGTTCCCACTCTCATCTACACTGGTACGAGACTGCTCAGACTCAGGAGCTGGGGAGAGCCAGGCCACAGGCAGCTTTGTCGAAAAATGCAGGCAGGCAGGCAGTGTAGGCAGGTACCACCCATCTTTTACTCCCTCCTTTCCTCCTGGGGAGTCTTCTTACTGGCATTCTTCTGCTAAAATAAAGACAATAGATGTATGAGGCAGAGTGTGATCTTTACAAATTCTCTTCCACAGATTTATGCACCCTTGGCTTCCTTTCTGTAATTTATGCAAAAGTCAAACCACACACACAAACAAAAAAATTAAAATTGCTATCTATTTGCATAACAAGGGGCTCCTTTTATAAAGCTGAGGTAGCGAGTCCTGTGGGCTGTGTCACATTTGCTGCACCAGGACTTGCTACTGCGGCATTATAAAAAGGGCCCAAAATGCACCATCTCTGTGGCTTCTGACCCATTCTGCTGCAAGTCAGAATTGTAATAATTCTATAGATCATTATTCATAATAGGGTGCAGTTTATTTCCAAAACCCTTAAAAATTTGGTTTCTGTACTGACTTAAACTGTAACTATTCTTTGAAGCAAGAGTATTGATGTGTGGAAGAGATGTCACAAGGAATTAGGTAAGTGAGAACTCTGCACTCATTCAACTAGTTTGCTGGTTTAGGTGTACCATAATGAGCACGCTGCTTAGGCTTTGTTTTTGGCATTGGCACACAATTGGTGCTGTAGGATAAGGAAACATGTATTATTTTTTTTTTGTACTGGCATAGCTTGACATGATTGAGTTTTGCTTTAGTCCCTTAATGAAGTATCATGGTATAATAGATTTGTTTTTAAGTAATGCTTTCTTTCTTTGGGTTTTGTTTCCTTTGCATATAGCTTTTTATTTTCTCTTGGTCTTGACATTTCATGCTTTTAAACTTAAGTTTATTATGTGTACATAATCAGCTTTTCTCATGTAGAGTGATGGGCAGGTAGACAGCAGAATTTTATTTACTTTTTTGTTCCCTAGCCCTTGTAACTTGGAAAATAGCTGCTGCCTTCCTAGCCCATATCCTGGTATTTGGATCAAACCACTGTCAACTAAGTCCTTTGGCTCAAAATTACTATAATATCTTTCCACCTTCTTCTGGCAGGGTTCCCTTCAGTGAAGAGCCTAACCCCAATACTCATTCATCAGGACCCTCAACCCCTCTGAAAAACCAAACCTATTCTTTTTCACCTTCAAAGTCCTACAGCCGGCAGTCTTCTTCTTCTGACACAGATTTGAGTTTGACACCCAAAACTGGTAAGGCACAGCCATTCACACCTTTTTTTTAAAAAAAAATTTTATTTGTGTTTGTTTTTGTTACTTTTTTTCCTCATTTTTGGCAAAGTTATCAAAATGATTTCTAAACAAAACCTTTTACTTAAAACTGGTTGAATGACCTGCTTTGGGGTTTGCAGGCCAAATAGTGTTTGCTGTTTAGGCTTAAGATGTATGGGCATGTGTTATTTGCTTAGTCAGTGATTTAAATATTGTTTATATACTACGCCTTAGGGCTTTGGTTATAGGTTGTATATTAACCATCATAGATAAGATGCACAAGATACTCATTGTGCATTTGTTAATTTATTAATTAGACTTTTTTTGCAGTCCTCAAAAAACATAGGTAGCTGTACAACTTTTAAAACTATATAGTTGTACAAGATATAATCGCAGCCTAATGGAACTTATAATAATTTTATTAATATATGTTTAGATGAACAAAACTCAACATTAGTAAATCCTTTAGATTCTGAAGGGCTAGATATTATATGTTAATTTGGCAACCAATATTGATATTTATAGTCTTCTCTTTATTAAGATTTATTTTTTCATTTTATACATTTAAGAAAAATATGTATCTTTATTAGATAGGTGATTCCCATATGAATGAACCTCAGAATTCTCAAAGAGATTGGCTGGGTTATGGCTCTATTTTATTAGCTCAGTCCTAGACCAAATGGTGCCTTAAATATAATTAAGTACAGGATACGAATAAGATTTTTACTGCAATATGTGTTTAGAATTTTTTCCTCACATATACAAAATGAGAAGCCCCTTAGGGGTTGTTTTGCAAAACCACATTAAGCACTTAGTGCCTGATTCTATATGAGTCCCCTACAAAATTAGCTGTGGTGCTAAGTGCAATTCTATAAATGTTTAGTGCACTATATAAAACCACACAGAGCATCCTAAATTTAGGTGCACTATTTTTATGCCAGGGTTTTCTTGTCCTAAATGCACGCGCCTAACTCCAAAATGTGCCCACAATCAACCCATAACCACGCCCAGTTTTAGATAGACGCTTTTGGACTAGGCACCTCCCACAAAGTTCTAGGCAGCTACCAAGTTAGGTGATTAACTTTTAAGTCCAATTGAGGACAAAGAGGAATTGTTAAGTGCTAATTTTCAGTGCCAATTTAGCCTGTTAAGTTAGTTACCTACATTGTCTAGGCATGCTGATGTTGGTGCCTAAATTTAGGAAGACTTTATAGAATTTGGGGATTAATGTATGGTTTACTGTGGTAGTTTTGCAGTTACCATGTCGTAGAATGGATATTGAAGGTATTCTGTGCTTGAGTGCTGCAAATATCATGCACTGATTCACACTTTTGCAGGTAGTATAGGGCTACTTACCACTTCTTAAATAGGAGGCATGAAGAGCCAGATTCAATAAATGTCACCGAGCAGCGCCTACATTGTAGGCGCTGCTCGGCGTGGTTGTCAACCTCAAAAACGGCGCTGTTTATAGAATCACATCTAGCGGCACCAAAGCGGACTTAGGAGTCACTAGACGTCTTAAATATAGGTGACTTTCCATTAAGCCAGATTTTTGCTTGCCTAATTTGGTAGCGCCTTAGTCAACTACGCCTATTCTTTGCCCATAACCATGCCTATTTTTTTATCATAGGTGCTGTTAGGCGTCCTTAGGTGTGTGGGGGGGTGCCTCCACTTAGGCATCTTAAGTTTGGCACTGAAATCTTAAATTGTTTAATTAATGGGGGGAGGGGGTTTTGGATTGGCTGAAAACCAGCATGGTCAATTACCATGCTGATTAAGTCATAGAAACATAGAAGATGACGGCAGAAAAGGGCTACAGCCCATCAAGTCTGCCCACTCTTGATGGGCTTTAGCCCTTTTCTGCCGTCATCTTCTATGTTTCTATGACTTAATCAGCATGGTAATTGACCATGCTGGTTTTCAGCCAATCCAAAAAAAAAGTCAATTAAAAAATAAAAATTAGGCATGGATCTCGAAATTAGGTGGTAGTTATAGAATATGGCTTTAAGTGCTTCCTTGCTAACTCTAAGCAAATTACTGTGTGGAAGCTACAAATTTAACGTGGCACTTGTAATGACAAATGCTGGTAATGCCCTCAATAGTTGCTGCATTAAATTGGCAGCTATCAAAGTTAAAGGCCTGCATTAAACTGTGGTAACTGCAAATTTTACCGTGGCGTAGTAAAGGGGTTCTTTAATGAGTAATAATCCTAGGATATCTCTTACGAAAGGTTAGCACAAATTATCTGCCACAGATCCATTTATTCCTTTGGGTCCTGCTGCAGATAGCATGCACTAATCTTTATTCCAGTGCAATAGGTGAGACATTCTAGACAGTAGGGTTATTTCCTTATAGCCGTATGTTGATGCAGATGGAATCCACTCTGCCTCTGTTATACTGGCTCCACCTTCAGTTCTTTCTTCCTGCACATATGTTCCCCCCTCCTGAAAAATCCAAAAATTGCTGTTTTTAGAGTTTGGGAAGTGGGAAAAATATCGTGATCTTAGTGTGAATTTTTTGACAGTGATCATTAATTTCAGTACAGACTATCGTATGAGTAATATGGGACAGAACTGTGTTACAAGGTATAACAATCATGATATCATCAACATAGCTGAACAGTCCTATACCGAGATTACTCAAGCAAGAACCCAATGAAGAAAGATATATATTGAATAGTGAAAGTGGGGAACCCTGAAGGACGCCGCAGGGATTTTTCCAGATAAGCACATAAGCACATAAGCAATGCCTCTGCCGGGTCAGACCTGAGGTCCATCGTGCCCAGCAGTCCGCTCACGCGGCGGCCCAACAGGTCCAGAACCTGCGTAATAATCCTCTATCTATACCCCTCTATCCCCTTTTCCAACAGGAAATTGTCCAATCCTTTCTTAAACCCCAGTACCGTACTCTGCCCTATTACATCCTCTGGAAGCGCATCCCAGGTGTCCACCACCCGCTGAGTAAAGAAAAACTTCCTAGCATTTGTTTTGAATCTATCCCCTTCTAATTTTTCTGAATGCCCTCTTGTTCTTTTATGTTTTGAAAGTTTGAAGAATCTGTCTCTCTCCACTTTCTCTATGCCCTTCATGATCTTGTAGGTCTCTATCATGTCTCCTCTGAGTCTCCGCTTTTCCAGGGAGAAGAGCTCCAGCTTCTCCAATCTTTCAGTGTATGAAAGGTTTTCCATGCCCTTAATCATTCGTGTCGCTCTCCTCTGGACCCTCTCAAGTATTGCCATATCCTTCTTAAGATGCGGTGACCAATACTGAACACAGTACTCCAGGTGCGGGCGCACCATTGCCCGATACAACGGCAGGATGACTTCTTTCGTTCTGGTCGTAATACCATTTTTAATAATACCCAACATTCTGTTCGCCTTCTTCGCGGCTGCTGCGCATTGCGCCGTTGACTTCATTGTTGTATCCACCAGTACACCCAAATCTCTTTCAAGGTTACTTCCCTCTAATACTAATCCCCCCATTTGGTAGCTGAACATCGGGTTCTTTCTCCCTATATGCATGACCTTGCATTTCCCTACATTGAATTTCATCTGCCATTTATTTGCCCACTCCTCCAGTTTGCTTAGGTCTCTTTGTAGGGCCTCACACTCTTCTGTAGTTCTGACCCTTCTACAGAGTTTAGTGTCATCCGCAAATTTTATAACTTCACATTTCGTCCCCGTTTCCAGGTCATTAATAAATACATTGAACAGCAGTGGTCCAAGTACAGACCCCTGCGGAACTCCACTCGTGACCTTTCTCCATCCCGAGTAGTGACCCTTCACTCCAACCCTCTGTCTCCTGCCTGCCAACCAGTGTTTGACCCATCTCTGTACGTCCCCTTCCACCCCGTGGTTCCACAGCTTCCTAAGTAACCGCTCATGGGGTACCTTGTCAAAGGCCTTTTGGAAGTCAAGGTAGATGATGTCTACAGGTTCCCCTTTGTCCAAATGGCTGTTTACCCCCTCGAAGAAGTGCAGTAAGTTTGTTTGGCACGATCTTCCCTTGCAGAAGCCATGTTGGCTCGCTTTCATCAGCCCATTTTTTTCTATGTGCTCACAGATGCTGTCCTTTATCAGTGCTTCTACCATCTTGCCTGGAACCGATGTCAAACTTACCGGCCTATAGTTTCCCGGGTCTCCTCTTGACCCCTTTTTAAAGATAGGTGTAACATTTGCTATCTTCCAGTCCTCCGGTATCTCTCCAGTTTTCAAGGATAGGTTGCAAACTCGTTGGAGTATTTCCGCTATCTCATTTCTTAGTTCTTTTAGTACCCTAGGATGGATTCCGTCTGGGCCTGGTGATTTGTCGCTTTTCAATCTATCTATCTGTTGGAGGACATCCTCATGGCTCACCTCTATTGCCGACAGTTTTTCTTCTTGATCACCATGGAAGATCACGTCGGGTTCCGGTACATTGGATGTGTCCTCGCTTGTGAAGACTGACGAGAAGAATTTGTTTAACCTGTCAGCTACCTCTTTTTGCTCCTTTATCACTCCCTTTTTATCTCCATCATCCAACGGTCCTACTTCCTCCCTCGCCGGTTTCTTCCCCTTAACATATCTGAAGAATGATTTGAAGTTTTTTGCCTCCCTGGCTAGTCTCTCTTCGTATTCTCTTTTCGCTCTCCTAACCACTTGGTGACATTCTCTTTGGCTTTTCCTGTGTTCATCCCAGTTTTCCCCAGTCTGGTCCTTTTTCCATTTCCGGAATGATTTTTTTTTGTCTCCTATCGCTTTCTTCACCTCATTGTTTATCCATGCGGGGTCTTTTGTTCGGTTTTTTTTTGCACCCTTTTCTAAATATGGGGATGTACATATGTTGTGCTTCTTGCACTGTGCCCTTGAATAGAGACCAGGCTTGCTCTACAGTTTCTGTTTTCCTTGAGCTGTTTCTAAGTTTTTTTCTTACCATTGCTCTCATAGCATCATAGTTCCCTTTCTTGAAGTTGAGCGTTGTCACTGTGGTTCTTTTGCCTTTTGTTGTACTTACTCCTAATTTGTACTGGATCATGTTGTGATCACTGTTTCCTATTGGCCCTACTACTTCCACTTCTTTTGCAGGTCCCCCTAATCCGTTGAGGATTAGGTCAAGAGTGGCATCTCCTCTTGTTGGTTCCTTGACAAGCTGATCCATAAAGCAGTCGCTCACAGCCTCCAAGAATTCTGTTTCCCTCGCACAGTTTGAGTTTCCAATACTCCAGTTTATCCCGGGGTAGTTGAAATCTCCCATTACTGTCACATTCCTGTTGTTGCCTTCCCGCCTCAATTCTGCCGCCAGATCTTTGTCGTTTGCTTCCGTTTGTACAGGTGGACGATAGTATAGACCCAGTCTTATGTCAAGGCCACCTTTTCCTGGTAATTTGACCCATAATGACTCCAGTCCTTCCGCCTTTGGTTCTATATCCACTCCGGTCGAGGGAATGGTGTCTTTTATGTATAGTGCTATTCCTCCACCCTTCTTGTTGGTCCTGTCTCTTCTATAGAGTTTGTACCCTGGCAGCACTACGTCCCATTGGTTATCCTCGTTCCACCATGTTTCCGTGATTCCAATGATGTCTAGGTTTTCTTTTATGGCTATGGCTTCTAATTCTCCCATTTTGGACTTTAGGCTCCTTGCATTGATGAAAGAAAGCTAATTATTAAACATAACCTGGTAAAGTCTGGATTCCGAAAACCCTTTAAACCACAGAAGTACATTGCCTTGTAAATCTAAAGCATCTAAACAGGCCAATAATTTGGTATAATCTACCAAAGGCACTGCTCAGATCAAACTGAAGAACCAGTGCACTACTACCCTTACTCTTACTTGCTGACCCCTTATTTGCAGGTGCAACTCTTCCCAGGGCAGGAGATCAGGGACTGTGTGCTGGATCTGTGGATCCCTCTGGGGTTTTTGAAGCCTGGATATATTATCACGATCCTGTGCTTTTTTGAGTCTGCGGCTTTGCCGGACCATATTTCTGAATCTTTGCAGGAGTTCATTTTGGTCACTCAGTCGGCTCCGTCTACTTTGTGGTGTGTGCTTGAAGTCTGCTACCTTTCCCTGGCACCCTGATATATGCGTTCTGGTCTTGGAGCAGTTTGACTCTCCAGAGGGTGCTGTGAAAATTGCTAGAACTAACTATGTCACGCTGGTATCCTCTGGCACAGGAGTGCCAGCAACTTTTGGATCAGTCCAGGGTGGATTTTTCGGTGGGGCAGGTGGCTAAATGCATCTCTTTCCCCAATGTAGATAGGTGAGACATTGTAGACACCTGCCCTGTCCTTCCTGCACCTGCTTACAGTTTTCAGATTGTTTAGGCTTCTCCAAGCCAATTCTAGGATGCCTGTCAGCCCTAGAGGGCTGGGAAGAATTTGTATATAAGTTTAAATTTATTGGGGAGTAGTTTCTGAGCTTTGAAGCCTGTGTTGGGGGTTAAGGTACTGTTTAGGTACTTTTTGAACAGAATAATTGGTTTACGCCTGTTGCTACAGGTGCCTCTACTTCACGTGTATTGGGTGGCTCTACGTGCTTGGGTACTAACTGAAGTTGGAGCTAGAGAGCCCAGTGAGGTATAAACAGAGTTACAGTGAAAAATCCGGAATGGTTTCCTTCTGCAGCAGTACGCTGCGATAGAGAAATAACCCTGCTGTCTAGGACAGGGGTGCCCAACACGTCGATCGCGCTCTATCGGTTGATCGCAAAGGCAACTCGAGTCGATCGCGGAGCCCTGCCTTTCAAAACTCTACCTTACAGGAGACTGCGGCTGTAGCTATATGTTCAGTAGTGCTGCCTGATTCACTGATTAAAATCGATTCGTTTTTTAAAAAAATTGCTAAGATCTCCTAAAGCAAGAGTGACAGCACTGCCTTTTGATGGCCGTCCACTGCCGCTGCTGCTCCTGCTTTAGGGGTCCCCTCGGGTCAGTCAGGAAGTGCTGCAGTGCATAGGTGCTCTTTGTAGCGTCCTCCAGCTTCCCCCTTGTCCTCCCAGTCTCCCTTTAAGCTAATTAGGGCAGCCTGCAGAGGACTGCCGATGCTGTAGCAATCCTTAACAGGCTGCTGTCAGCCTCCATAGTACCAAACCCTTTACCGTGATGCTGCCCCTGATGTCAGAGGAGAGGCGGGACTACGGCAGAGGGAACGTGGTATAGAGGCTGATGGCAGCCTGTTAAGGATTGCTACAGCACCAGTGATCCTCTGCAAGCTGCCCTAATTAGCTGAAGGTGAGACCGGGAGGCCAGGGGGGAAGCCTAAGGATACTATAAAGAAGGAATGAACATGCAGGCCTTTGGGGGTGGGGGGGAGGGCTCTGGTGTAGAAGTACATGAAAGGAGGAAGGGGGTTCAAAAAGACATGCATTTACCAGACTAGGGGAGGGGGAAAGAAGAAATAATGGGTCTAAAAACAGAGGAGAGGGAGAGAGATGGTGGACAATGGGATTTAGGGAGGGAAGAAACAGAAAGGGAGGGAAGTTGGACACAAGGGATGGTGTAGGGGTAGGGGGATAGAGATATTGGATAGGACAGTAGTTGGGAAGAGAAAGGGAGAGCTGATGGACCCCTGGTGTAGTGGGGAAGGAGGGAGAGATGCTGGATGAAAGGGTAGTTGAGAAAAGGAGAGATGGTGGATCTGGGGATGGTGGGGTCGGATGGAGCCGAAAAAAAGGAAAGATGCCAGACCTCCGGGGAAGAGAAAGGAAATGGAAAAGGAGGACAGAGATGGAAGGTAGATGGTTAACACGGAGAAAAAAAGAAAACGACATGGGCAGGAGAACCTGGCATGCGAGTTATCAGAAGACATGCGAGTTATGAGAAGAAGGCTGAATCGAATCGAAATTTTTTTTTTCCTGAATCAGGGAGCACTAATGTTTCAAACACCCCCTCTCTTAGCTCTGACCCCTTCCAATCACGAACCAAGTGTGGCTCCAACTTTAGTAATGATCCACGTTTTAAGGAAACAGTCCATTGCCATCTTCAATGTCCCAGTAACCCATCTCTTCCACAAGGGCACCAGCCTTCTCCACCACAAACTCTCGCAAGAACTGCTAAGGTAAACATTGCCTGCGAAAGTTGTGAGAACTCTGAACAGGTGGTGAGCAATTAACAAATCTCACGAGAACTGCAAAGAGATCCCACGGATCACCATCATATCTCATGAGGGTTAGGTCATTTTGACTTGGTCTTTTTAAAAGTAGCTCACAAGCCAAAAAAAGTGTGGGCACCCCTAGTCTTGAAGGTCTCACCTATCTACTGGAAAAGAGCTTACCAGGGTAAGCACATAATTTAATTTTAAAAGACCCTCTCACCTAAATTCCTTCTTAGTGTTTAAAATGTTTTTCCTGTAGATACTTTTTAGCTATGTTTGTATTTCTTTGGTTATCCATTAACCACATTTATTCACAGTGATGTTGCACAATTTTTTTATAGTGTTCATGCACTGGCTGCAGCAAGATTAACTTTATTATATAAGTTCAGAGCAAGAACTGTATGGAATAAAGAAAACTTATAAGTTGAAAGACTGTGTGAATTATACTTAGAAACAGTAGAATTTTGTTTTAACAATATTGGTCTTTGAAAAAAAAGCATGAACAAAATCCATAGTACTTTCCTCTTGTTTACCTTTGTAATTGGCACATGGAGCCTAACATCTGGGTTGATATTTAACCAAGTAAAACATTTACATCCATTTATTTTAGTAATCTTTATTGGAGATCACACAGTTGGTAGGTTAAATATTTGTAGATGGAAGCCATCTTTTCAACATAGAAACCTACAATATGACAGACAAAAAAGAGTCCATCTAATCTAACTTATTATTCCTGCTGCAGTGTTACAAGTTTTTGGCTTTCCCTTTATTTCTTGATAACAGGAATCTTTTATGCTTGAATTGTTACTCAAATAGGAAGCCAAGCCATGCCATGCATCCTAAATTGTTTTCCTGAAGAAACGTTTTCTGATATTGCACTTTTGGAATTTCATACCTTGGTTTCTTGTTCTAGAGTAGTGTTCAGTCTTTTCACATGAAGGTCACTTTCCTGGTTTTTCTTACTGATGGGGCTGATTGGGAATTTTTGGAAGAGAAATTTTTATATTTTATGCATCCCAAATCCCAAAAAGGATGTATATATTTGTATGCAAATGAAGATGGCGGAGAGAAACATCAGCGGTTCAATTGGAATGGGATCATGGGGCCTCTTATAGAACACAGCTATTTCAATACCCACTTCACTGATCTCAACCTTATTTAATCATCTGTTTCTTCCCCCACCCTCCTTAATCTTCTCAATTCTTTAATAAGAACAATATGAAGTTTTCATTCCAATCATAATCAACTTCAAAGAATCAATGTGTGAGACTTTATTTAACTGTCCGTTAGGACTCCAGCGCTTTTCAGATTACACTCCCAATGCTAGGGTACAGCTACTATATTGCCCCTTTTAAGTGTTTCGGTCCATGGACCGGACCTGCATCGGGAGATTCACCAGCACACACATATTTTGAATGGGATTTAGTTTTCAATCATACTGCTACAAGCCTAGACCTATCAGTTTTTCTGATTTCTAAAGCTCTACTTTGTTTTTGTTTTTTTAATAGCTAAGTAATGTTAGTTAATCAATTGCTTGACTACTTTGCAGGGGTTTTAGCTAATTTGCATGGCCAGATTGGAAAATGGGCAATCGAGGGGAAAAACACACGGTGACTGTTTTGTGCATCAGGTCGGTAAAAGCAATCATCAATAAAGTTGGGAAAACAGGTTTAGTGACGATTGCTGACTTTAGTACATCTAGCCCTTAGTCTTCTGGCATTTGTATATAGACATTTCAAACAATGTTATATCATATCTAGTTACAATTTTCTCAGTAGTTGGCATGGATAATTTCTGATCTCTAAAAGAGCAAGGACAAAAATGGAAATCCAACAAAACTGCAGTAAAAATAAGATGAACAAAAGACAAAGAAACGTAAATACAGAACAGGCTGATTTTAGAGATTAGAAATTAAACAAAAGACAAAGAAAGGTACTGCAGACCAATGCACAAGATGCAGGCAAAGTTTATTTAGAGCAAACAAACGGATTGTTGTGTACAAACAAATCACTGTATATAAAGTATGGGACCCAACACAATCTGTGTTTCGAACTACACATCTTTTTCAGGGGTCCCAAAAAGTGGTAGTGACAAGGGCCATGCAACAAATGCTTGCGAATACAATACACAGATCAGGACCGTGTTGAGCCCCATACTTTAAATAAAGTGGTCTGTTTGTACGTAACAATCTGTTTGTTCTAAATAAACTTTGCCTGCATCTTGTGCATTGGTCTGCAGTACCTTTCTTTGTCTTTTGTTTAATTTCTAATCTCTAAAAGAACATAAGAACATAAGAACATAAGTGTTGCCTCTGCCGGGTCAGACCAGGGGTCCATCGTGCCCGGCAGTCCGCTTCCGCGGCGGCACCCCAGGTCCATGACCTGAAAGTGTTCCCTACCTAACCTAAAATCAGCCTGTTCTGTATTTAAGGAAACTTGGTCTACCATGGCCTGAATAGCAATCTCGCTATCAAGCTGTTCTGTCTTTCCTTTTATGATAATATCTTTTAAAGATACTTTGTTCAGAACCATGCTCTTTTGAGTGGCTGTCAGTCTTCCCCCAGTTTCTAATTTAAAAGCTGCTCTGTCTCCTTTCGAGACATACACAGATGGATCAGGAATTGGTTGGCAGGTAGGAAACAGAGGGTCGGAGTGAAGGGCCACTACTCGGACTGGAGGAGGGTCACGAGTGGTTTTCCACAGGGGTCGGTGCTCGGACCGCTGTTATTCAACGTATTCATAAATGATCTAGAAACAGGGACGAAGTGCGAAGTAATAAAATTCACAGACGACACCAAACTATTTAGTGGGGCTAGGACTATAGAGGACTGCAAAGGGACTTGAACAAACTAGGGAAGTGGGCAATGGAGATGGCAGATGAAGTTCAATGTAGAGAAATGTAAAGTCTTGCAAGTAAGAAACAGAAACCCGAGATACAGCTACACGATGGGAGGGTTGTTATTGAGTGAGAGTACCCAAGAAAGGGACTTGGGGGTAATAGTCGACAAGACAATGAAGCCGTTGGCGCAGTGCGCAGCGGCCACTAAGAAAGCGAATAGAATGCTAGGTATAATCAAAAAGGGTATTACAACCAGAACAAAAGAAGTTATCCTGCTGTTGTATCGAGCGATGGTTCGCCTGCATCTGGAGTATTGCGTCCAATATTAGTCGCCATACCTAAAGAAGGATATGGCGATACTCGAGAGGGTTCAGAAGAGAGCGACACATTTGATAAAGGTATGGAAAACCTTTCATACGCCGAAAGATTGGAGAAACTGGGGCTCTTTTCCCTGGAGAAGCGGAGACTTAGAGGGGACATGATAGAGACTTAGAAGATCTTGAAGGGCATAGAGAAAGTGGAGAGGGACAGATTCTTCAAACTTTCGAAAACTATAAGAATGAGAGGCCATTCGGAAAAATTAAGAGGGGACAGATTCAGAACCAATGCTAGGAAGTTCTTCACCCAACGGGTGGTGGATACCTGGAATGCGCTTCCAGAGGGTGTGATAGGACAAGGTATGTTATTGGAGTTCAAGAAGGGTTTGGACAATTTTTTGAAGGAAAAGGGGATAGAAGGGTATAGATAGAGGGTTACTATACAGGTCCTGGACCTGGTGGGCCCCCGCGTGAGCGGACCCGCGGGCATGATGGACCGCTGGTCTGACCCAACAGAGGCACTTCTTATGTTCTTAATGCCAACAGTCTGGTTCCAACCTGGTTAAGGTGGAGCCCATCTTTGCAGAATAGGTTCCCCCTTCCCCAATATGTCGCTCAGTTCCTTACAAATCTAAAACCCTTCACCATCACCTCATCTACGCATTGAGACTCCAGACTTCACCTCAGCTGTTCATCTCCTTTGGTTCCAACAAACTAGGCCAACCTGTCACCAAGAGAGCTATTTCCACATGGCTAGTGGCCTGTATTTCCTTCTGCTATGCTCGGGCTGGGTTGCAACTCGAGGGAGGTATTACGACACACAGAGTTCATGCGATGGCAGCCTCAGTGGCTTTTTTACAATCCACTCCCATTGATGAAATTTGCAAAGCAGCCACTTGGTCCTTAATCCACACTTTCACATCTCACTACTGTCTGGAATCCTATTCCAGACAAGATGGTCATTTCAGCCAAGCAATATTACAGAATCTATTTTCTTCTTAATGGCCAACTCTCCCTCCATCCCATTTCAGTAAGTCCCATATGTGAGAATATACTGCCTGCTTGTCCTAGGACAGGGGTATCGAACTCAATCAGAGAAGGGGCCAAAATCTAAAATCCAGCCTAAATCGCGGGCCGAATGGTTTACTGAACAGTCATAAACTGACAATGTTAACCAGAAATGTGAATTTAAAATGAGTGGAACAATCTTTTCCTTAACAGTGCTGTTAACCAACTCACATGCTATCAAGCAAAACAGTAATATTGGTATCAAGCAAAACAGTAATATTGGAATGTACCTAAAATGCTCATTGTTTTGTTTTCTGGCTAGATGTCTGACACCGTTTTCCCCGTATCAATGAGTCAATGTTCGGTTTTATTTCTTGGGCTGTAGCAACCCGCAAAACAGCATGGAGGTTGTCATCGGTAATGCGTGATCTGTGCTTGTTTTTGTTCAGATTCATTATTGAAAACATCTGTTCACAAAGATAGGTGCTCCCGAACATGGATAGAATACGGGCAGCATGAAGTCGGAGCTCTGGCATTGAGTCAGGGGACAGTAGAGGGTAGAAGTTCTCAATTTCAACATCCTGAAACCTTGATTTCAGGCCACTGTCAGACTGAAGCTCAATTATCTCCATCTGAAGGTGATGGGGCACATTGTTGACATCAACTGTAAAAGGATTGGCAAAGATGTCAAAGCCTGAGTGCTGTGTTCTAAAGTCAGAGAAGCGCCGCTCAAATTCACTTAGTAAACGGCTAACTTTGGTAGCCAGCCGACTGCAAGGAAAAGTACCAGAAATAGTGGTTGAGATATTCAAACAAACGGGAAAGTGGGCAAGATTGTCCTGTTCCAGTTGGGACTTCCATAGTTGAAGTTTACGCTGGAATGCTGTGATCATGTCAGACATCTTCGTGATGACTTGTTTGCGTCTCTGCAGCTTCAGATTCAGTTGGGCGAGATGCTCGCATATGTCACACATCATAGCAAAATCACATAGCCAGGCGGGATCCGACAGTTCAGGCAAGGGCTTTCCTTTACTTTCCATGAAAAGAGCAATTTGTTCTCTGAGCTCAAAAAATCTTTTGAGGACTGCGCTCTTGCTCAGCCATCTTACTTCTGTGTGGTATGGCACGTCTCCATGCTCTGCACCCACCTCCTGTAAAAACTGCTGGAACTGGCGATGATTCAGGCCACGTGCCCTTATAAAGTTAATAGTTTTAATGACTGTGGTCATTATGTCATTCATGTCCAGAACTTTTCCACACATAGCCTCTTGGTGGATAATGCAATGATAAGTAATCAAGGGTGTGTGGCAGTGAATTTTTTGCATTCTTTCCTTCATTAGTCCAACCAAGCCTTTCTTTTCTCCGCACATTGAAGGTGCGCCATCGGTAATTAGCCCCACCAACTTTCCCCAGGGTAATTTAAAATTATTTATAGATTTCTCCACAGCCTCAAATATATCTCTACCAGTCGTCGTCCCATGCATGGCAGCTACATCCAAAAGTTCCTCAGTGACAGAGAGGTCGGTCTTCGTAGCACGTATAAAGATGGACAGCTGCGCTGTATCAGTGTTGTCTGTGCTTTCATCGATAGCAAGTGAAAAAGCGAGATAACTGCATGCCTGTTCGGCCAGCTGTGATGATAGATTTCCTGAGAGTTCTTGAACTCTGTCTGCAATGGTGTTTCTTGACAAACTGACAGTTTGAAAACTCTGTATCTGGTCTGGGCATACTTTCTCACACACTTTTAGCATGCATTGCTTCAAAAAGGCACCCTCTGAAAAACACCTTGAAGTACGGGCAATTTCTTCAGCCACTATAAAGCTTGCTTTCACTGCAGCATCATTTTTCGCTGTAGCCTTTGTAAACATTTGCTGCTGTGATTGTAGTTTGCCTTTTAGTTCTTTAACAATTTTATGCTTTTCTTCCAAAGTATATTTGCCATACTTAACATTATATTTGGTGTCAAAATGACGACGTATATTGTACTCTTTCATCACCAACACTGTCTCATAACACAATATACACACTGGTTTGCCCTCACTAAGCACAAACATGTATTCATTTTCCCATTTGTCATTAAATTGTCTGCCTTCACCGTCAACTTTTCTTTTCCTGGACATTTTGGGATCAATATTGGCAGTAAAAGATGTAGTTTATTGGAAATCTGCGTTAGAATGAAAAAGTCAGTCAATAAATGCCTGGCTGGGTACAGATAGCAGATTCTGTTGCGATTTTTATGCCTACACTTTATGCCAGGAACTGGCAGCTTCTGCTGTGTATTTTTTTTACATAGTTCCCCCCCCCCCCCCCCCGACGTCCGATTCACCCCAAGCAGGACCGCTCGCACGCACCTGCACCCCCACCCCGAAGGACCGCCGACTCCCAACACGATCGGGGCAAGAGGGAGCTCAAGCCCTCTTGCCCCCCCGACTCCCCGACACGATCGGGGCAAAAAGGAGCCCAAGCCCTCTTGCCCCGCCAATTCCCCAACTCCCCGACAATATCGGGCCAGGAGGGAGCCCAAGTCCTCCTGGCCCTGGCGACCACCCCCCCCCCGCTAGTTGTTCGGGCCAGGAGGGAGCCCAAACCCTCCTGACCACGGCGACCCCCTAACCCCACTCCGCACTACATTACGGGCAGGAGGGATCCCAGGTCCTCCTGCCCTCGACGCAAACCCCCCTCCCCCCATCGACCGCCCCCCGCAAGAACCTCCGACCCCCCTGGTCGACCCCCACGACACCCCCACCCCCCTTCCCCGTACCTTTCTGTAGTTGGCCGGACAGACCGGAGCCAAACCCGCCTGTCCGGCAGGCAGCCAACGATGGAATGAGGCCGGATTGGCCCATCCGTCTCAAAGCTCCGCCTACTGGTGGGACCTAAGGCTCCCGGGTCTATTCTGATTGGCCCAGGCGCCTTAGGCCCCACCAGTAGGCGGAGCTTTGAGACGGATGGGCCAATCCGGCCTCATTCCGTCGTTGGCTGCCTGCCGGACAGGCGGGTTTGGCTCCCGTCTGTCCGGCCAACTACAGAAAGGTACGGGGAAGGGGGGTGGGGGTGTCGTGGGGGTCGGCCAGGGGGGTCGCGGGTCGGCTGGGGGGGCGGTCGGAGGTTCTTGGGGGGGGGGCGGTCGATGGGGGGAGATAGATAGCAAGTACGGCCGGCGAGATCACAAGCCTCCTATGTCACAGCACGTCATTGTGATGGAACGCAGCGGCGTGCAGTGATGACAGCGCGGTGCGGGCCACATTGCAAGGCCTGGCGGGCCGGATTTGGCCCGCGGGCCTTGTGTTTGACACATGTGTCCTAGGATAAAGCACAGGTACTTACCATAACAGGTGTTATCTGGAGACAGCAAGCAGATATTCTCACACCCTCCCACCTCCCCTGGTTGGCTTCTTAGCTTGCTTGCAGACCTGAGGTACCATGAGCTCTCATCGGGTGGGAAGGCACTCACGTATGCGTAGTGCAGGCAGTCTAAAAGCTTATGAACTCTTAAAGTGCCAGTGCACTTTTCGCTGTCTGTACCGGGCTCCGTGAATGACATCACTCACATGTGAGAATATCTGTCTACTGTCTCCAGATAACACCTATTGCGGTAAGTAACTCTGCTTTTCAGTCATTATGTCAAATTTGAGGAAGTTGCAGGTCTTGACATAGGCAGGGAGGGTATCAAATGCATGGCATTTTCAGATAATATATTAATTCCTGTTAACCCAACTACTTACGTCTTGGCATTGGGTGTTGAAAGATGTGGAGAGCATTTGTGTAGACATTGGATTGATCTTGAATTTGAATAAATTGGAGGCAATTGCTTTGGGTGGGGGGCATGGGCTGAATGTATGGGGTCCTGATTTTCCTTTGCAGTTGGTAGATTCCATGCACTGTCCTCATGTTCCAAATTACTGGAGTTTCCGATGAAGCCTCCCCAGCCCATCCTAAACCAAATTGCCATTTATGGGACGTGGACCTTACAAGTCTGCCCAGTACCGGCCTTAGTTCTTCACACCCAGAGTTGCCATCAAATGCACATGCAATCATTTAAGTTTTATTGTTTTTTTTTATACCATTTATTTACTAATTAGAGATCCTCTTGTGTTCATTCACACTTTTTTGAAATCTGTCAGTTTTCATCTCCCAATGCCACACAAAATATATTCAAAAAACCACTGTGCCAGAGGTTATCACAACAATCTCTTATCAATAACGAAGAAAAGACCTCAGTTCTTTCCAGGGATAGTTGTCACCTGGAAAAACTCTGTTAGCTATACAGCTACATAGGAAAAAACATCCTTGGTCTACAAAAACTCCGTATGGTATTTAATAATATTTAATCATTCATAGCTTTTATCTGTGCTTTATATAACAGATTTCTTTAGCAATTGATAAGAAAACAGCACTTATCTTTAAATATGCTCTGTCCTCTGAACGTGGTTCGAATCTTAGCAGTTCACAATATTATTCTCCCGGTGTTGCTGTAACTCTATCACACCACGGAGAAAGCTATAGATTCCCGACAGGCCCTGTTCGCATTTACTGCTGCATCAGGGGAAATTCTAAAAATAAAACAAAAATACACTTTAAATATTCAATTTTTCAATAAAATTACATACAGCTACTGAGATGTTACTATATCACTTACATTGGAAAAAAAAACGAGCTATCGCTTCAATGATTTTCTTCCAGAAAATGGTGACTCGGCGTCTGGTTAGGTTTCAAATAGAGGCGGGATGGCATCTACTTCAACCAATGAAATAACAGGAACTCTTAGACCTATCAAAAGCATAGCTTAAAAGAAAAAAAAAGCATGCCACTCTACCCTAGCATTCAAGCCACTGGGTATACACAAATGTAATCTAAAAATCCATTTTTGTTACTGTTGCCTCAAAAAAAAGTTTTAAAATCACCTCCTTTCATAGATGGAAAAAGCTGTTCAACAATCCAACAGCACATTTCAGAGAAAGCATGATTAAACTCTAGGCAATGCTGTACCATAGGTGCTTCCACTTTCTTACAGGTAAAACAGGGTCTATGCTTGATTATTCTAATTTTAAGTAATCGAGGTGTCTGTTCTATGTAAATTTTATTGCAAGGACATCGGACAGCATAAATCACCCCACTCGTGTCACAGGTCGTATATGTATTTAATTTGTATTCTCTATTGTCCACTGGAGTTTTCATCTCCACCACCTTCCTCAAGAGGGCATTCTAGACATCAACCACCCTCTCCTTGAAAAAGAGTTTCCTGAGATTACTCCTAAGTCTACCACTCTGCAGCTTCAGTTCATGTCCTCTAGTTTTACCATTTTCCTTTCTCTGAAAAAGATTTGTTTCTGTATATAGATGGCTACAAAAAAATGTCTCTTGGAAAAGTATTCTGATCCACTCTACTAAAATTGGCTGAAGAGGTGCATTTGAATCTCCATCTACATGAGTGGTCTCAAACTTGCGGCCCGCCAGGTACTATTTTGAGGCCCTCGGTATGTTTATCATAATCACAAAAGTAAAATAAAACAGTTTCTTGATCATACATCTCTTTAGCTATAAATTACAATATTATTATTATTAAAGCTTAGCCAAAAGGAAAGATTTATAAACTATAAAGAATTTTACCTCATGCAAAATTGTCATTTCTTTAATTAGACATGAGCTATTTTTTCTGAGGCCCTCCAAGTACCTACAAATCATAAATTTGGCCCTGCAAAGGGTTTGAGTTTGAGACCACTGATCTACATGATGGAGATTATATTACTGATAACATTTTGCATCATTTATAAACTGCATTCCTGGGATTCAAATATGGTCTGTCCAAGGTGCTGTACAATAAAATCAAAACACAATATACAAAACAAAAACTTTGGTGATTTAAACCCATCCCTATGGATCTAAACCTTTGTCTAAAGAAGGATATACTTGGAATGGTTTCATAGGATGTTAATATGCCACATTTATACTGCCCATAGCGCTCCCCTATAACTCTGAAGTACCTCAGATTCATGATACCATCACAGTATTTAGAAGAGAGACAGGAAAAGACACAAAAACATTCTGCAGAAAAGAAAAACAGCAAAAAACAGAGATGGCCAGGGGAATAATGTTGCTCCTGGAGCCACACTAAGATTAATAATTTTTTTAATGACCTGACACAGCTGTGTTTTGGCAAGTGCCTGCATCAGGGTTCCTTCATTTTCAATGACAATACCATTGAAACAGAAACTCTTTATAAGCTCACATGTTCATGGTCACTGCAAAGTAAAATGACCAGGGTCATTCATTATTAACCTGAGTTTAACTGTAATGATATCATTATCCCCTGGCTGTCTATATCTTTTGTATTTACAATACTGTGGCCTGACATTGGCACATCATAAATTCATCAAATGCCTAGACAGTATATTTGCACAGTCTTTGAAGTGCTTTGGTTCTTCTTCTTGAGAATTGGCTGAGCAAAAGAACATCTTGGGCCAGAGTAAGAATATTGTAAGATCTTTTCAAGCAGGGACTGTCTCATTTGTGTTTAGTGTGCAGTGCTGTGTAGTTCTAGTAGTACAATAAAAATAAGTATTAAAGATCTATATTCTGGTGTTATAGTCAGAGCATTTTAATAAATTTTCAAAAAAATCTCAGCTATGTTCATTGTGGCTCTGGTAGACAGATCTCAGGACAAACTTGCATCCCTGAAGAGAGAGCTGAAGATGTCACAGACATAGTTGGAAACATATGTAATTAAGTCAGTAAAATTTAGTATATTCCCTACTGAAAACACTAAGCTACCTTATTTTTCGCTCTATAAGACGCACCTGACCATAAGACACACCCTAAATTTAGAGGAGGAAAACAAGGAAAAAAACATTCTGAACCAAATTCTCCCTACCAGGCTCTGCACCCAACCACACACTCATTGCCAGGTTCTGCACCTTGTCTCCCCTCCCTTCCAGGCTCAGCACCCTGTCCCCCCTCTGGTGGTCTAGTGGTAGTCTGGGACAGGGCGCAGGGCAGGCAGGGACAGGGCACAGATGTCAAGGCAGATGACTTTTTAAAATATGCAATGTCACCTCAGTAACAACTATAGAAAAATAGATAAATATAGGGCAAAATATAGACAGCAGATATAAATTCTCCAAACTACACATTTTGATCACTAAATTGAAAATAAAATCATTTTTCCTACCTTTGTTTGGTGATTTCTTTCTTTCCTTCGTTCCTTCTTTCCTCCTTTCTTTCCTTTCCTTCCTTCCTCAGGCCCAACAATTGTCCCTTCTTCCCTCCCTACTATGTTCCCCTCACTGCCTTGGTAATATTCCCCTCACTGTCTTTGTCATCTTCTCCCCCCAAATTGTCCCGTCCTCCCTCCCTCCTATGTTCCCCTCACTGCCTTGGTCATCTCCCCCCCCCTAACTCAGGCCTAACAATTGTCCCTTCCTCCTCCCTCCTATGTTATTATTATTATTATGTTCTTGTATACCGCCATACCCAAAGAGTTCTAGGCGGTTCACATCAATTAAATTAGGATCCGAACTGAACACGGATTTACAACATTTTGTCGGAATTACAAGAGGAAGGAAATGTTTGAGTTTTAGCAGGAATTTATCAGAGTTTGATTGGAAGGAAAGGGGGGAGGGAGAAGAGAATCCCCCCTCATTGCCTTCAAGCTTGTCCTTTTCTGCCCCCCTTCCCAAACCAGCCTGCCCGTGCACTGGTTTTAATTGCTTCCCACTGCTGCTGCTGTGAGAACACGTCCACCAAGCAGCAGCAGCGGTGTGTGTGTGACTCCTGTTTAAAGCACTGAGAGTGGCCCGAGAGCGAGGGATGAGTAGGGACCCAGCGGCGCTTCACTCCCTACAGTGGCTTTTTACCCCCTACGAAGACAAATTGCTGGGAGGGCCAAGCTGGTGCAGCAATTGCCGTCGACGAAGAAGCAGCAGCGGGCGGGGTGGGACTCCTGGCTCATTGCAGCATCCGGAATGGAAGGAGTTGCTAGGAAGGGCCAGGCGGGTACAGCAATTGCATGCCGCCGACCCAGAAGCCTTACTTCCGACGTCAATTCTGACGTCAGGGGCAGGATCGCGACAGAGAGAACGTGCCGCTGAGGATGACGGGCAGCTGCAGGCATCACTATAGCATCTGCGATCCTGAAGGCTACTGTATTAGCCACTCTCGCAGGACTCGTCAGGAAGCAAGGCACAGCCAAACAATCTCCGCGGCAGAACAGGATCAGCAAAAAAGCTTCCACACTCCACGGGGCTACCGCTGGCTCTCACTGCAGTCTATTGACTCCTAGGAGGCACACCATCTTTTCAAAGAGCTCCCGAAGCTCAGTCTACCCCGCTTCCCCCACAGTCGCCGAGGAAGGAGTCTCCAGAAGAGGCAATATGCTCGTCTGCCGTCCATGCACTCACAGCGGGCTCCGTCCCCAACACTCCAACCAGCACTTTGCCTCTGCTCTCCTCTCAGCCGTGTCGGAACATGTGGGCTCACAACAGAAATGCTACAAGGAGAAGCTCTCCGCGCCAGTCAGCCAGCCAGCTGTGGTGAGTTTAGAGTAAGTAATTAATGGGGCAGCGCTAAATTTCTCCTGGTTAACTCTCACACTGGTCAGCCATTGAATCGGGAGGCCAATTTTTTTTTTTTAAATTGAATCGATTCGAATCGTGAATCGGGCAGCACTAGTTTGCACGGCTATAATACAGATCCCTTGGGACTCATTCTTGATAACTGATACATTTTCACATGAGATTCTAGTTTGAGACTCTGTCTGTGTGCTTACAGATAAAACCAGCTTTCTTTCTCTTTCGATTGGCTGTAAAATAAGAGGGGACACAACAAAGAAGAGGGACAAAAAAGCTTTTCTCACAGAATGTTTTGTGCTAAGCCATATATGGATGTCACCTTGTGTTTCATTTACTGACAGCATTTTGGTTTCAACAGTGGCTCAGTTTAGTTGCTTGTCATTAGTTAAAGGTAATAGGTTACCCATAATATCTCAATTGACAACAATACAATGAGTCATGCCAACCAGCCTCTTTGGCAATTATACTCTTTTCCTGCTTTGCTAGTTGTTGGGTTAGCTCAGTTATACAGTAAACCGAGGAAAGGTATTTCACAAACTGCGTATTCCAAAAATATGGGGTGGAGTCTTGTAACACGTCTATGTAGCCCATTTTTAGTGCTGTCATCTGACAAAAATAGAGGTAACTCTTTGTATTGAGTGCAGAGATTTTCAGATGGTTGTACGCAATAGGTTGCTGTCTTATAAATTAAATAGTTTAACTTGCTTTTATAATTGGGGCTTGTAATAAAAATGCTAAAATGTTTAAAGTGATTCAAAATCAAAGTTAAAAATTGGAAATATTTTAATTACATTTTTGATAACTTGCCTTTCATCCCCACTGTGATGCTGTATATATATTGTGCCATCTCATCACTTTGTATCTCAGCAGTGGTGGTGTTTATACAAGCAGTATATATCTGTATACACTGGGGAAATTCATTTGAAACATTTTTTGTTGGTGCTCCTTTCATGCTTTTTTTTTTTCTTTCTCTCTACTCATCATCTTCTGAACCTACATCTTTTTTTCTGCAACTTTCTTTCCACAGCATCTCCCTCACTGAAGTATAGGATTTTCCTGTGTCCCAGCTCCCCTACTCTCACTTGTGATTCCCCACATCTTAAAAAATCTTATGCCCTCCACATGGGGTCTACTTTTACCTCTCTTCACCCTAGCCATATCAGCCCAGTTCTGAGGAAATCATTTTCTTTCAGTGAAGAGCTGCATCTGGCTGGTAGGACATTATATAATAACATTGTTTTCTTTACTGTTGTTTTATCAGATATTTAACAAAATAAAAATAATGAGCTTTTGTACTACTAAAGTAGAATTTTAAATCTGACATACCAAACATTTGTGATAAGAAATATATATGGCTCTCACTTGGGACTTTAAAAAAAAAAAGTGACAGTGATTGCCTCTCTTGTATTTTACAGCTTTTGGAAATTGTGCAGTTCCTTTTAAAGATCAATACATCTCTTCAGGAGATCTTTTGTGCTCTTGGAAATCTCAAAGTATGAGTAATAATATGTCAGGTGCCATTGACGCATGTTCAAGTCCTAGTGACTTGATGAACAACACATCAATATATTATAATAACACTCATAGTAATAATATAGATAGATTTAATATATATGATCCATTGTTGATCTTTGACCCTATTCTTTTATTAGTATGAGAATTTGAGAATTGAAATGGAAATCCCACCTACATATTCTTTTGTAAATTCATGTTATTAAAATCTTATTATATAATTTGAGCACTAGAAATTTAGTGAAAATCTAACCTGATTTAAAATCTCTATAACCATTTTCATCAGACACTTTTCATTTGTGAAATGTACTTTTTCATTCCATCACCGAAGTTAATCTCGTATTCTCTTACTATGTTAAATACATGATATATATTGCTGATGGTCATGACTGCAGATGATTTTGTTTTTTAAATTTGTTTTTGTGCTGTTCGTTTTATATTATGTGCAGTTTTTTTTTTTGTTATTTCATGTTTAGTATTGTATAGTCCTTTCAAACTCATACTGTATTTCAATTTAATTCAAAACAGATATAAATAGTTGAAAATTGCAGAATATTTCCATATTATACTGGGACTATACAGATGCTAATATCAATTGTTTCCTTATCCAAGAGCAGCTACAGTATTTTTACACATATCTTCCAATTGTCCATTGTTTAGCTATATGCTGTACTTTCCAATTAAGCATATTCCATTATGAGGATGGAGGTATGTTTTATTCTTGTTTTTTCAATATTTACTAGTTCATTAAATGTAGCCTTAAGGATAACGGGGATCGTGACTCCAAGATATTAAAAGTGCACTGCAGGAATCTCTGTGAAGCATTAGAAAATGATTCATGAAATATTATATGACAATTCTTGCTCCTCATTTGCAAATCTATACTAATATGCCGCTGCTTTTTTTCCCCCCAAATAAGAAAACTGTTTCCTTATGAGTTAATAGGACCCATGAGTGGTCCTCCTTAGCTGGAGTAAAAGATGCTTTCTGTATCGCACCAAACTAGGAGAAAATTAGCTTAAGCTATACCTCAGTGTAAGCTTTGTTGGAGAAGATTACTTCTACTGTAACCTTTGAACACATTCAGCATTTAACTTTTAAATATCATGTGCATTTCATATTTAAACAGTTTTTGGTCTAAGAAATTATCATTTGGGAAACATTTCTCTACCTCTGTCAACAGATATCTTTAGGAAGCAAAGCTTTGAACAAAGTAAACTAGGGATGTGCCATCTACACTAGAGCAGTTGTTTAAGGTCTTTAGTGTGAAGACAGTTTAGAGAAAAATAGTCAAAAGTTCTTTATTTTAAAGAATGCCAGAAATTAAATGTATTAGTTTCAAAAGAATATTTCTCAAATCACTAAAATAATAATAATAATTTTATTTATTGTATACCGCTATACCGTGAGGTTCTAAGCGGTTTACAATAGATACAGAAGAAATGCAATTAAGTAAGATTAATTAAAATGAAGAAAAAGTACTTAAGAGTTCCCTGACTGTCCCAAAGGCTCACAATCTTGCTAAAGTACTTGAGAAAAATAAATTAATTAGGCTATAAACATAGAATAGAAGAAGGCAGGAAAACAGTACATAGGAAAATTAATTTAGAATACATTATACAGGAGTTTTTTTCAGATACGATATAAGGGAAGGATTTAACATAATAAACATAATAACATATATATAATAATAATATATAACACTTATTGTAATTTTGAAAATGAATAAAGAATTAAAAAAAAAATTTATTTAGCATTAAAAAATTAAATCTAGTAACATTACAAAGATTCTAAACTGAATTCCATACATTGATTGAGTAAAATATTTTAGAAATTGAAATTGGTTACATTAATTAAGAAAATTGAACCAAGTAATAGACTAAACTTGGGAATATAAAGAGGAAATAGAAGGAGAAGAGTTTAGGTAGATTGAATATGCTTAGTGAATAAATGAGTTTTGATTTCTTTTCGGAAGGCTTTGATATTAGATGTTGTGATCAGCAATTTAGAGATAAAAGTGAGTCGGTTTATGCAAAAATCACTGTTGTAGCCAGATCCAACAATTTATATCTGTTTCTGGTGAAATCACCCCTTCAATTATTTGAATAGTCAGTTTTTGGGACAGTATAATAAGGTGTGCTAGGCTGAGCATAATTTTTTACTTCACATTATGTGAACATTTTTGTGTGTGTAACTTGAATCATGATTAATAAGGGGTTTATTCACAAATAATGTGTTTAACAAACATGTGTAGATGTTTATGCTCAAATTAGTACATCTCCATATAAACTCCATGTTACTGAAAACATTAACAGCTACTTCCCAATTCAGAGTCATGTATTAAAGTCCTAAGGTTTAACTTGGCTTTTTTAACACCAGAACATTAACTCCTGGGTCAGAGTGACAAGGCATATTTCTGGGTTTTGTGTTAGCCTATTACAGGGGGTCTCAACACAGTCCTTAGGGCACACCCAGCCTTTTAAGTTTTCAGGATATCCACAATGAATATGAACAGGGCTTAATTGTAGATAAAAAGGAAGTGGACATTTGGAGCTGGGAGAAGCTTGGGTGGGCCAGAAGCAACAGGAGAAGAAGTGTGACTGTTCTCTCTGCTCCAGGCTCACCACTTCCCTGTAGGCTGCTTAAATGGCAGAGAATAGAACAAAATACTCTTGATGCACTGAATTTTGAAAATAAGTGGTAGAATTGTGTTCCAGGCCATTCCCCCACAAATTAAACCTTGAATATGCATAAAACAGATTTATATGCAACTGAGGCAGTACATGACAATTTTTCTCATGCATATTCATGATGGATATTCTGAAATCCTAACTTGTGGGTATGTCCCAAGGACTTGGCTAAGAACCAAAATTCTGTGATGCTCCATTATATCTCAGAGCCCCAGGTCCAAGATCACAATGGTAATATCCAGAAATACAAATTAATTTTCCTCCACATTGGACCCACATTGTCTTTTTTTTTTTTTTAAACATATCAGCCCTTTGTAAGGAGAAAAAAGGGTACCAGTTAACATGAATTCAAATCAAAATTTTCTGACGTAAGTCAAAAGTTCTTTTTTCTTATGAAACCAGAGAAATAGGCATCTGGAAACTGGTTCTGCTTGCACTTCCTGTTAAGGTGACCCTTTATCAGTTAAGCAATATTACACTTAGGGCCTGTTTTACAAAGCTGTGCTAGCGGCTCCGAAGCCCGTAGAGATTTAAAGGGCTTCGAGCTGTTGCCACGCGGCTTTGTAAAGCAGGCCCCTAGTTGAATTAATATTACACTTAGTTGCAATTAATATTAATATTACACTTAGTTACACTTAATAATAATATTACACTTAGTTGCATTAATTTTACATATATTGTACAAACAGAAACATCTGCTAGGCTATCTGTATAAGACATATTATCCTGGATGCTATTTACATGCTGATATTCTTTAGGAATGGGCAGTGGGAGTGCTGGAAAGGATGGTGGGCCCTTTAAAGCCCTTTTAAGACAACATACGCAGCTGGCACTGGAGCAGAGGGTAAGCACAGACCAGTAATGTTTTTGTACTTGTATCTTGTTTGAAATATAATGCTAATGGAATTATAAATTTTCTTTCCCTTATAAACCATGGATATTTTGAAAAGTTTTCTTGGCATTTACAAATATTAATCGCAAATTTTGAAAGCCACTATTTATATATTTAGATCCACAGCACATACATTTTAGATTGTTGGTGGTGTTAGCATGCTTTGGGCCAGCCTATAAAGTATTATGTATTTTCAGTTAACAACAACACATGCATGCCTAAACAAAAGAAGTCTACGTTTATATCTGCTTTGAGGCGGGCATAAGTGTCTGCTAAGTGTTCATTTGGAAATTGGGTTTGCACCAGTGATTGAGGGGGTGTAAACAATCACACTGGCCCTTACTGGATAAAGTAAGTAGAGATGTTCAAATGCTATTTTTATAAAGCACTTTGGAAATTATGGGACGTCATGTCTCTCAATGAGCAACTCCTTTATGTTTATATTACTAAACTGGAAATATGAAACTGATTTTTATTCACAGAAAAAATAACTAACTATTCTCAGCTGAATAAAGCAAAAATAATTAGAATATCACAAAATTAAAAGTTAAATATCAGTTTAAAATTGCTAATCATAAATAGAAGTGCTCCAATTATTGAGCTGAAAGTATTATTTCAGCGGAAGAAAAAGCCTCAGATTTGTTCTTGCAGAGCATAAATGCTCAATCCTCCTCCACCCACATCATCGGCAATAAACTTCCTAGGAGAATGTACTACTGCCTCTGTGTTAATCTTAATACGGGACAGAGATGTATAACTGCAACACTGACTACTGCGCTTTGAATTTATAAGTGATGTCTTGGTTAATAGCCAGCCAACGTTTCGCGGCAAAAAAACGTTTCTTTAGGGCTTACAGATTCTCACTTTCTTCACACAGTTCTGTGGGGACAAGTGTGTATAAAAACTATATGTAACTTATTAAAATAATATAATATCCTACACATGGATCAAATCACAGTACTCACTGGAATGCTTGCTTACTCGATCTCACCAGTGTCTTGTCTATACAGCGGCTTCTCATTCTTTATTAAAGGAGAGATTCACCAATCACTCTTCCCCATGTCATTGCTGTGGGGAGCATTGGCTTCTCTTCATTGGTTGGCCAGCACAGCCATGGCCTTCTCGGATTGGTTCTATAGAGTCATAGTGAATTTCATTCTGCGAGGTGAAATACTGAAACATTTATTTAATAGAAGTAGTACCAATCGATATTCATATTCAAACCTTTAGGGGTTACAGATCCAAGCTCGGGGAATTTGCTCTCCTTTACTGCAAAGTCTGTAGATAGCCTAATTTACATATTCTTCAGCTTTTCCTCCTCTCACTCTGGGTTGTGTAGATTTCCTCAGTCTTAATCTCTACAGCAAAGCTGTAGGAGCTTTTCTTTCTGCTTGCATTTATTTTCTTTATTTTGTTGGTTTTTCTTCCAAAAGCTAGGCTTTTGGTGTTGCAGAGGCTCTCAGTTCCCCTGAGATATCTCTGGCTGCGAGAAGATAACAGATTCTCAGGGCATAAGTCTGTAGCCCGCAGGCATATGCTTGGAGATTCACCATCTCAGCTTGGCACCACAATAAAATGGCAGCCCTGGATCTTGGAGAGGACTCAACGGCGTGCACACTGTTCAAGCCATTCACTCTACAGGGAATCATTACAGGATTCCTCCAGGAATTAAAGCTGAAGCCACCCCAGGCCTGTGCCACTCAGTGCTTGCTCATGGCACAGATGACATGCTTTCCTTCACATCCAGACATTACCAGGATGCTAACTTACCAATGGAAGGTCTCTGAGGGGCCCCTGAGGGCAGGCAAGTCTGACAAAGCCCTGCCCAATGGATGCCAAGATCCAGCAGCTGTTTAATATGCCAAAGGTGGATTCCCCAGTGGTGCAAGTTAGTAAACGTACCTACCTTCCCAGTGAAGGTGGAGTGATTCTGAAGGGCTTCCATGAGTGCAGACTTTTATAATTGTATAATTTTTTTTACCCTTGGATGTACACCGCCTTGAAGTTTGATTTGTGGTATAACAAATTTTAATAAAACTTGAAACTTAAGAGACAATTTGAGGCTGTGGCACTAGGCCTAAAAGTGACAGTAGTGATGTCATTTGTTGCCCAAGCATGCTATTCAAAGCTCAGCTGGGCAGGAGACCCAGACAATAGTGACCCCCAGTTTCTTCTGGCAAGAGTTAATTAGGTAGGGGATACATTAACCTTTTTAGGTCTTGAGTAGGGTCTCGGCATATGCCATCTGCTCCCACAGAATGCTCTGGATCAAGCAATGGGCGGGGGATTCAGTCTCTAAGGCAGGGGTGTCAAAGTCCCTCCTCGAGGGCCGGAATCCAGTCGGGTTTTCTGGATTTCCCCAATGAATATGCATTGAAAGCAGTGCATGCACATAGATCTCATGCAGATTCATTGGGGAAATCCTGAAAACCCGACTGGATTCCGGCCCTCGAGGACCGACTTCGACACCTGTGCTCTAAGGTAATGTTAAGCAAACTCACTTTTAAAGGGTAATTGCTCTTTGGCAATTTGATGATCTGATGACCATTGTGACAGATCGTAAGGCAAAATCCTTACCGAACTACAGACTGAGGGTCCCATGAAGGTCCAGTCAGGGATATTTTTGTGGCTCAAGGTGTTTTTGACAATACTCAGGAGCATCAGCTTCCCAGAGACCATTCAGAGACCCAAGGCCGAGGTTCTGGAGTGCCAGGCACCCCCAGGCGTCTGGATCCTGCTCACTACTTCCCCCCTAAAATCAGCAATGATGCCAGGCCTGTAACCCCCCCTCCCCTTGGGTGGAGGGCAGGCTGGCAGAGTTTTTGCATACATGGATGCAGATCTCTTCAGATCACTGGGTGCTGGATGTCATTCAGGAGGGGTACAAGCTAGAATTCTTTTGACCCCTTCTATATCTCTTCATAAATTCTCCTGTGGGAAAGCCGGACAAAGAAGCCAGAGTTCTGGCAATGGTACTGAGGCTCAGAGATCTAGGATCCAAAGAGACTATTCCAGAAGGTGCATGGGGCTTGGACAGATACCCAATATACTTTATTGTGCCCAAAAGAGATTCATAGAACTGGAGACCGATCCTGGATCTGAAGTCAGCGAATGCAGTCCTCAGAATCCTCCGCTTCTGTGAGGAAATGGTCCAGTCAGTCATTGCATTGGTAGCGCTGGGGGAATTCCTTGCTCCCTTATATTTGATGGACTCTTATCTGCATATTCTCATCTTTCCAGCTCACAGAGAGTTCTTGAGTTTCCATGTACTAGAACATCATCTCCATTTCTGTGCTCTTCCATTTGGACTAGCTACAGCAGCACATACCTTCACCAAGATAATGGTCATGGTAGTGGCAAACCTCCACAAGGTGGGTATACAAGTTTAGCCTTACCCGGAAGATTGGCTAATAAGGGCACCATCTGAGGCAGAGGGAAAAATAGCAGTGGTCCAGCCTAGGTTGGGTGATAAACTTCAGAAAGAGTCACTTGGCTCTGACACAGTCATTGGAATTCCTGAGAATTCTGTTCAATACAGATTGGGAAAGGGTCGGTCTTCTGGAAGTGCACAAAGCAAAGCTCAGGCGTCAGATTCTGGCAGTAAAGGACAGGCCAGCTCTGAAGGCATGGCATTATCTTCACTTGTTGGTGTCCATAGTGACAATGATAGATATAGTATCCTGGGTGAGAGTGCATTTACACCCTCTACAGGAGATGCTGCTTTTCTGGTTGTCCCCATAGTTAGATGAACTGGACTTGGTGCTGCCTTGGTCAAACATAGCTTTGCGCAGTCTGGACTGGTGGCTGGAGCCATGGTCCCTATCCCAGGGAATGCTTCTGCCATATCCATATGAGAGATTTTTATGGCAGATGCCAGCCTCTTTGGCTGGGGAGCCCATTACCAAGGGCACCTGTTGCAAGGCCGGGGATCATCCTCACAGAGGAGCTGGCCAGTCAACTGCTTGGAGCTGAGAACAATCAAGCTAGCCCTATGGGCACTGCAGTGTATTTTGGAAGGCAAGGCAATTCTTGTTTTCTCGGACACTATCATAGTGGTAGCCTACATCAACCAGCAGAGAGGTACCAGGAGTGTACTGCTGAGACTGGAGGCTCAAATGCTTGTCCAAAGAGCTGAGACTCATCTATTGGCAACGCATGTAGCAGGAGTGGAGAGTCTGCATGTGGATTTCCTGAGTCTTTAGACACTGGATTCAGGAGAGTGATCTCTGTCTCAGGAAGTGTTTGACAACATTGTACAGCACTGGGGGTGACTGACGTATGATTTCATGGCATCAGTCGGCAACAAGAAGGCCGTTCGGTTCTTCAGTTGAAGATACAAACCATGAAGCAATGGCCTGGACGCTCTGGCCCAGCCATGGCTTCCAGCAGAACTTCTGTACGTATGTGTTTCCCCCATGGCTGATGATAGGAAGAGTCCTTCGAAGGATAAGGACCCACAAGGGGCAAGTAATTCTGGTTGCCCCGCACTGGCTGGGGCGACTCTGGTACGCTGACCTGGTGCATCTACAGAGGGGCAAGGGGCTCAGCCTTCCCTATCATTCGGGACTCGTTCACAAGGCCCAGTTGCCCTGGAGCATCCAGACCACTTTGGTCTTACGACTTAACTTAGCTTAGTTATTTGGATTTGGTGATCACCACCCTACTAAGATCTAAGAAACAGTCCACTTTGGCAGCCTATATGAAGGCTTGGAAGTGTTTCCACAGCTGGTGCAGTCACACACACAGATCCAGCTAAGGCTCTAATTGCCATGATCTTAGTCTTTCTTCAGGAGGGGCTCGATAAAAGCCTTGTAGTGGGTTCATTCAAGGTACAGATAGCAGGTTTTTCCTGCTTTAGAGGGCAGACCAAACAATGATTCTTGGCTTCTAGTTCAGATATTTAAAGGGAGCATTGTGTCTTTGCCCCTCCTGTGCGATAGCCCTTTCCATCCTGTAATCTTAATCTTGTCCTGCAGGCACTAGCTCAGGCTCCATATGAGCCCTTGGAGGAGGCCTTGCTCATAGACTTGTGAAGACTGTATTTTTAGTAGCTGTAACTTCAGCCAGAAAGGTGTTAGAATTCCTGGCTCTGTCCTGCAGGGAACACTTTCCTCAAGATTTCAGAGACTGTTGTCTCACTTCAAGCGGTCCCATCTTACCCAAGGTAGTTTCTAGTTTTCATGTAAACCAGGAGATGCATCTCCTGTCCTTTTTGCCTTCCCAGGCAAAGAAGGAAGACAAGATCCTGAAATGCCTGGGCATCCAAAGAGTTCTTTATTATTTAGAGATGGTGAACAAGCTTTGCCTGTCTGATCATCTCTTCATGCTCCTGGGTGCAGCACGACAGGGTATGTCAGCATCAAAGGTAACCATTTCAAGTTGGATTCATCTGGCAATTTCTTTGGCCTATATCGTCAGCAGAAAACAGTCTCCCTTTGGAATAAAGGCAAACTCCACCAGCGGGATGGCATCATCCTGGGCAGAGGCTAGAGCTGTCTCACCTCAAGAAATTTGTAGGATAGCCACATGGTCTTGCCTCCACACTTTTACCAAGTTTTACAGAGTGGAAATAGCAGTCAAAAGGGATGCAGAGTTTGGTTCTGCGGTACTGGTAGCAGGCTCACTTGTCCTTACGAGCACGAGACTGCTTTGGTACGTTGGTCAAGACTGATATTCCTGTTACACTAGAATGGAAGATTATATTCTTATTTTTGCTAATGTTCTTTCTTGTAAACAGGAATATCAGTCTTGACACCCTCCCTGTCAGTTCATTAGCCTGTTCTCTATCTCAGACATGTCTGGAAGGTCAGTCATCTTGTTTTCTTCCATTGTCCCTTACAGTCAAAGAGGAGAAGAATTTATTATAGTAATGTAAAATTTTACAAATTGAGTAACTTTTGAATTACTGATGCAGGTTGCACACAAGTTTCATTTCACCTTGTCATGCATTGCAAAATGTTTTAATTAATGCTGTTTTTGTTGAGCCAAAGAGACTTGTGTTATCTTGGGGAAGCTCCCCGTGTCCCTTCGCTCTCTTTTTGTACCCTCTCTAGGGCTGACTCGCTGCTTTGATACAGACTGAGGACATCTAGCATAGCCGAGAGTGAGAAGATGATGAGCTGAAGAATATGAAAATTAGGCTATCTATAGACTTCACTGTAAAGGAGGGTAAATGCCCGGTGAGAGAGTAAGGGGTTCTCACTCATTAGAATTACTATTTCACTGGGCAGTAGGGTATGTTGGCCCAAGAATGGAAGAACTGCATGTCCCAGAATGCAGTGGTCTCTATAGCTCAGTGCTTAGCCACCTTAATGAGAGGAAGGCAAACCAGATGAGTCAGGAGAGCGGAACACAAACGGGGAGATGTACTTCTGCCAGAACAGAATCATTGCAGGAAGAGGTTCCACAGCAAGAGACTTCCCAGGGAGAGGTCCCTGGGAGAGGAGCAAAGTCCAACTTCCCTAGCCTTAGGCTGATATAAGCCTTGGGAAGTGCTAACTTTCCAGAAGGGGTTTGCTGAGAGAAACATAAAAGGTAGCCTTGGTGAGGCTATGGTAAAGGGCTGGCTGAGGTAAGCCACTTTATTATATATAAAACTGTGAACAGTAAACCTTGTGTTACACTTTCCAGTTGAATGCCTGAGTGTTTGGAGTTAAGTGTACAGAGTCCAGGGAAACCAGTCCTGGAGTTGCCACATATCCTTTGGTCAAGACTGATATTCCGTGCAGAATTGCCAACTAATTGGCTGTTGCGAGTTCTCGCAGTGCTTTGAGAACTCGCAGCAGCTAATTAACTAGCGGCTCTGCACAGGCAGGAGCGAAGGAAGGTCACTCCTGCTCTTGCAGAGCTGTTAGCTGATTGGCTGCCACAAGTTCTCGCAGTAGCCAATTAGCTAGCACGGGCAGAAGTGAAGGAAAGTAGCTCCCGCCGCGATTCACTGCTGGATCACCAGGGATACTTAAGGTATGTGGGGGAGGTGGGAGGGAGATAAAAATAATTAGAATCGGCTGGAACTAGAGGCGGGAGGGGATCCCTCCTGTCCTGGCCACCACTGGACTATCAGGTCTCACAGCAGGCCTGATGGAGGCCTGAAACGCATCGGGAGGGAGGGGGAAAGGGGTACAGAACCTGGCAGGGAGGGAAGGGGCTGGGTGCAGAGACTGGCAGGGGAGGGAGGGAGTTAGGGGACTGGATGTAAAGCCTGGCAGAGCAGTGAGGAGGCACTGCACTTGAATATTAACACCCCCACTCCCCGGTTTATATTTGAGTCAAACTTTTTTCCTCCTTTTTTTTTGGGGGGGGGAGGGGGGAAGGTTACCTCTTGTTTATATTCGGATCGGTTTATATTAGATATACTTAGCCCTCTGGTAGTTAGTACTGGAAATTGTCTGGCTTTTTTTAGGATTCTGCTGATTTTTGCATAGGGTTAGATTCACTAAGGCCATGGATCGGATCCAATCCATGAGCGATCTGATCCATAGCCAGGGAGGCTGATTCACGAAGCACCCTCATGCAAATGAGGGCATTCGGAATCACATCCCTAACCAACCGCCCGGATCGCTCTCCAGAGATCCCAACGCATGCGCAGGCCATCTACTTTGCCTGTAGATGGTCTGTGCATGCTCACCACACTGGAAACTTTTTTTTTTTTTTTTATATTGGAAGGAACTTTACTTTTTTTTTTTAAATTTCGCGAGCCCGTGGTTTTAACCCGCTTTAAACCCACGGGTTAAAACCACGGGCTTGCACTTTGGGGAAGAGCAGGAAAGTCAGGGCAGAGAAGCAGGAGATCAGGGCTGACAGAGAAGCAGGAGATCGGGACTGGTAGAGAAGTAGGAGATTGGGGCAGAGAGCAGGGCGGCAGAAGGCAGGGCAGTCAGAAAGGACATGAGCAACTGGTCCTCAGCAGTCACTTATTTTTTGATCGGCCAGCCCAGTCGGTGTAGCTCATTTTTAAATTTTTTTTTAGTGAATCGCTGCCTGCCTACATTTGAATGCCGTTCCCCCCTCATTTGCATGCATGGATCTGAGGATGATTGGGACAGAGGTTAGTGAATTGGGTCGAAGGGAAATTGGGTCGCAAAGGGGTCGCCAAGTGGTAGGGTCTTGATCGGTGGCCTTAGTGAATCTAGCCCATAGTATTCTGAAGCTAAAAGGATAGCTAATTTTATCTGCAGTTCTCCAGTCATTCCTCCCATGTATGAGCCTGTCTTGCCAGTTTTCAGGGTAACTGTGGTGGCAACTGTGATTAGGATCCAGCCAGTGGGTTTGGAGCACTGGAAGGCAGCTGTAGACACAGCATCTAGCCAGCAGGAAGGTTGTGGGGTTGGAACAATGAAAGCAGTTGAGCCCTGTGTGTAGAAATGAAGTTTCTGCATTTGGTGGGAGATGAAAGAGTAATGAAAGCACCCCAAAATGGGTAAAGTAGTTCAAACAGCTGCTACATAGAAATACCTCACAAACACAAATGTAAGCGTGCATTTTTGTTCTCACTTTTTAAACTAAATATAAAATTCAGTGACATTAATTCTTCCCATTGCATATTTTGGATGGAAGGCACAGTTTTTTCACAATAAAAATGTTTTGAGGAACAATAAAATCAGCTAAATTGCATTTATATAGTAAAGAATTTGTAATAAATGTATGAAAACAACATTTACAGTATGTAAAATAATATTGAATAAAGTTATCCTATAAGTTGCAATGTTTATGCAGGTATGTATTTGTAAAGTTATAGGCTAAAGTTTATTACCAGCTAGGTAGCATAGAAATTTTTATAAAATTAGTAGTCAGAATGGGCACAAATGCTTACTTAAACCTGTTCAAAGGCAGCCATCAATGTGTTTACTTTCTCTGTCCATGTTTATTTCAATGCCGCTCATTATAACACTGAAGCTGTCTATATAGCCAAGTTTTTACATGTACAAAATCCTTCCTAAAATCATCTCCATAAGGCAACAGATATGTACTCTCGCATCAGTTTTTCTGCATTATTTTGATTCTGTTTCCAGTTATATTCTAATAAATCCTTGTTTACCTCAGGATGGAACACCTTTCAAAGAAAGTGTTTTTGCAGCACTTATGCCCTTGAAATGTATATTGAAGCCAATATCTTATTTTAAATGTTAGCAAGCTCTGTATTTGGGTAATATTATTTTCAAATTGTTGGAGCCAAATGCACAAAAACTTATTTAAAAAATATTTTTCTACCCTTGCCCTTTCCATTTTTAGGAATTTCCATTTTTCACTCTGACAGTCTTTCCTCAAGGCTTTCTTGTCCACGTTGGTGGTGTTGTCAGTGCCCGCTCTGTGAAGCTTTTGGATCGCATCCACAATCCTGGTATGTTTCATGACAAATTTTGTTTAGCAAATGCATCATATCAAATTTGCTTAATTTCTGTGTTTTAGAACTGCATTTGATCTGAAATAGCTTTGGTGAGGATTGGCCTAGTGCACTGCTCCTTGTTACTCTGGGCATGTCACTTACTCCTCCATTGCCATGAGTAACCACAAAAAAGGCGGTATACAAGTTTCATTCCCTTTCCCTTTTATTTAAATACATTTTTTAAAAAGTTTCTACTCTGATTATATTTCCTATCAAAATATAGCATCATTATAATTTTAACTCTTAATGTTTCCAAACAAATTTCATTCAAACTGTGGGTTAATTTGGTTGCTCTATTAATACCATATCAGTTTGAATTCCTTCTTTGGTATTATTCATATTGATTGCTGTTATGGGTTCATGAAACATTTAACAGTTGCAAGCTGCTCCTGAAATGGTGTCCTTTTCATGTAGTCTTGTATACACTAGACTGGAGTATTTACTTCTTAGTATTGATGCTGTTGTACATCTTTCAACCATTATTTTTCTCTTCTATACCTGGAGAAGCATATGACCTATAAAGAAGTGATACGTTAAAACAAATTCCCAAGTAGCAGTTAATGAAATTGAGCCCAGTTGCTCCTTTTGTTGAGGAATAATTTTATTAAAAATTATAGCTCAAATCATAGTGCATTAGACCACAGTAGTTTTGTCATTTGTAGTTTTGAATTCTATGAGTGTCTGAGCATTTACTTTGCCAGCCCGCAGTAGAAACCTCTACTGCGGCTTTATAAAAGGTGCCCTTATTTTCCTCATTTCTCATACATATGAAAGATTTTGGTAAGTAGCATTTTTTAAATATTCTGGGGGCTCTTAGTTCATGTTTATTTGAGCAGCCAATTTTGATTAAATATTGACTAGACATTGCATTTTATTACATTCTGTTTAGTGTGATAATTTTCCCATCTTGCAGCAGACTTCCATTTTTTCAATAATTCAAGCTACAAGTCTTCAAATTCTTTCACTTCTATTTATACTACTTCTTAGTTTGATATGGAGCCCAGTTCCCACACATTGCTTGCTCCAGTCAAAGCTAAGATCTATTAAATTCTACAGGACTCTCAACATGAATCTGCATTTTGGGCAAGGGGCACTCAAGGTAAGACATGGAGGAACACTGCACATGATTTTCATGTCTTTAGTGTTACTTAGAATGGGGAACATCAGATAGGTGAGAGTTTCCACAAGACTGTCTTTCATTTAATCCTTCAAATATGTGGAATATTTTGCTTAGCATTGCCTCAGTGGGTTTCTTTATTATGATTTGAAGGAGCCTGAATTAGAAGCCTAGATTAATAAGAAGAGAAAATATGTTCAATTAATTCTTTTTCAAGAGAATAAAACATATTCCTTTAATGTGTTAAAAGTAATGCAACGATGAAGTAAACTGGATAGGGAAATGAGCAAGTAAGTTAAAATAGATCAATACTTTTCTGCTGTTTGCTGTTAAAATTCAATTCACACAGTTTTTAAAAATATATTACTGTTGCGTGCCAGAAGTTAAACTAATGGTTAACCCAGCATTCACATGGAATTAACTTTTACAGCAGTGAATTAATATTATTTGTTATCAAGTTAAGGTATATTGAACCAATCTGCTCTGAAGCTTCCAAGTTTAGTTTATATTTTACTCTAATTACCCCTGTTAGTGAAAATAGTGTTTCTAAGATTATTCGTTGACTTGTGTTCACATGTTAGTTAGATTGTCTACTATTTTAACTTCCAGTACTCATAACTATTGATTTTTGTTTGTTTAATTTATTATAAAAATATTATGAAAGTCAATTTTTCAGTTATTTTCTTCCAGTGATAATTCCACTTAATATGCTAAATCGTAATATTCCAGTTTTTATTTCTTGCTTTTTTTTCCTTTGAAAGAGTAAATTGGGTAAATGGAACATTTTATTATAGATAACTAATTCTTATAATGCCCATTATCTTCAGGATATTACTTTTACTAGTCATTATATTGCAAAAGGCATATGAATTTGAATTCACCTCTACTCATAAGTTTGTACAGAAGGCTTCATCTACATTTTTTGGCTCTGCTTCCCCTCCCTGCACTGTGTTCTGCTCCTCAGTTTCTCCTTTTACATGTGAGTTGAAGGTACCTTTTGGTTTGATATTTTGGGATTTTTAGTCTCATTTTTAGAGGCTTTTTGGTGCTACAGAGATCCCCAGATTCCCTGGGGCAGCTCTGCCTGGGTGAAGACACAAGCTCACACTATCAGAGGTCTTTAGCTGGGAAGGCAACCTTTTTTGTCTCGGGACACCTACCTAGCTAGTCTGCACTAACACTTTTAGTGGCTTGGAGACCGTGCCCCTGGTAGCACTAATCGCTCTTGGTCATACCGGAGCTTGAGCGCAGGCTCTGTGGCAACCGTATTGGTCCCAAGGTCTTTATTGACTGCTGTTTGGGTATCTCCCAAGGACGAGGGAGGAGCTGTGGGGGTGTGGGATCTTGGACTTTAATTCAATCTGACTGACAGCTGAAGAACAAGCATCTGGAGCTATTTTACAGTACATGCTTGCTTGATTCAGTAGTCGTCACCATCTTCCAGCTGCTGTTTCAGCTGAAGTAGGCACAGCACCACCAGAACTGCGAGTACTGCTCTATTGTAGTTTATGGAAGACATGGGGGGGGGAGGTTAATTGCCTTTTAGGATATTTCTGAGGCTTGGATTTGGATCCCCCTACCTCCAAAAACCCTTTTCCAACATTTTAAAAATATTTATTTAGCTCTCCCAGGCCATTTTTGGTGCCAAAATGCTGCTGTGGCAGTCATATTTTTTGATCTGATTTTAAAAGCCTCTCTCTGCCTCAAAAAAACCTCAATTTTTATTAAAATCATTAGAGATGGACTCCTCGGGCTGTTTTACCACTGATTCATGCCAAATTTGAACTGGCCGGCTGATTGAGGAGTGTCCTTGTTCTATGTATTATGAGGCACGTGAAAGGGGGGGGGGACGGGAGCTCTGAGCTTAGCCGCCTCTGGTCTCTCCAGGGCGATGTAGTTGCATGTGACTAATTTTTCGGGGAAAAATTCCCCCCTGGAGCCCTCAGACAGCAACATGGCATCTTTAGTGAAGCGCAGCCACACAGATGCCTCTGAGCCCACGAAGAAACATGGGGGGATCCCTGCAGTTATTCAGAGGACATCCAGTTAAGGAATATATCACAGATTTTGTCAGGCTTATGTTCAATGCTTATATGTGCTATTGGGACCCTTCTGTGCCGTCTGGGATCACGTCAGTTGTTACGCATGAGGGTTTTCCCTCACAGAACATGGCTTTCCCCCTGTTAGTTCCTCCTCAGAAACCAGACATCCAATCAGAGAAGGACTGGGATGACTGGGGGGTCAGAATCAATGACTCTATTCCCTCAAAATGATTCTTCAGTTTTGGAGGATTCAGGGGCCCTGGCAGGGGTCACAATACAGGACCTGATGCTGGCCCTGGACCAGGGGAAGGACCTGATGCTGGCCCTATGTCAGGGAAAGGATCTGTTCAAGCCAGCAGCTTTTCCTGGAGGTCATCACAGAAATCTTATGGGTATTGAAGCTTGAGTCTCTGCTGCTCAGCACTGTCATGAGCAGCTCTAAGCCTCAGACCAACTTTTTTTCCTTTGCATCCAGATATTATAATGATGTTAACGGAGCACTGGGATACTATCATGGTCCTGGCAACCCACAAGGGATCTTCCGAAGTTGGATCTGCTGGCTCCTGATTTCCAAGAACTGTTTATCCCACCTAAAGGATGCCTAGGATTGGAGGGTGATTTAGTCTTTAAAAGACAATTTGAGACTTTGACTCGGGGGGCTAAAGGCAGCAGCAGCAGCAGCTTCTTTTGTCACATGTGCCTGCTATACTATCCTGCAGCAGGATGTGACAGTGGAGGAGGACACATACCCCCAGTTACTAATTTTGGGAATGGATTATGTAGCAAATGCTCTCTGATGTGTTCAGGGTCATGAGCAAAGTCTCTGCTTATTCGTCCTCTGCCCGCCGAATGCTCTGGATCAGGCAATGGGTGGGAAATTCTTCTTCCAAGGCTGTTTTGAGTAGACTACTTTTCAAGGGCTGGATGATCTTTGGCAAGGGGCTGGATGATCTTATGGTCAGTGAGACAGATTGTCACCTTAAGTCTTTGCCAGATAGTAGACCACGTGCCCCAGGAGAGACAGTTTCATCAGTACTCAGCAGGGTCCTCTTCTCAGAGATCATTTAATGGTCCTTGACAGAGGTTTTGAGGCTCTAGGTGAGCTTAAACAACAGGTTCATGCACTTCAGCAGCCTCCAAGAAGTCACAATGATGCCGGGCCAGTAGCTGAACTCCCATGGATTGGAGGAAGGTTGTTGGCTTACTTGGAGGCCTGGGTGCTGGATATCATTCAAGAGGGCTACAAGTTGGAATTATATCGTGTGTTGCTGGATTTATTTGTAGACTCCCTGGAAGGATGATCAGAGAAAGCGATCAGGGTCTGAGCAATGGTGAAACAACTGGATATTCAAGCCATGGAATTTGTCCCATCTGAAGAATCTGGCTTAGACAGATACTATATATACTTTAACGTGCTCACGAAAAACTCGGACGACTGGAGGCCATTCCTGGTTCTGAACTCAGTCAGAGAGTGCCCCAATTCTGGATGGAGACCGTTAATTTGGTCATTGCTTCATAGGTGCCGTGGGCATTCTAACCTCACTGGATTTGACAAAGGCCTGAGATTCCATATGACGGAGAGACATTTCCAATTTTCAGCAGTCCCATCCTTACTGGCAACAGTGCCTCACACCTTTACCAAAGTGATGGTCATTGTAGCAGTGCACTTGTGCAAAACAGAGATCCAGGTACCATATTTACTTGGACAATTGGTTGATCTGAGCCCCTTCCAAGGCCGACTGCGACAAAGCAGTGGTGCAAGTAGTCCAATTGCTGCAGGATCTGGGTTGGATTATCTAATTTTTTGAAAAGCCACCTGGAGCAGACACTATCGGTAGAGTACTTTGGGATCCACTTCAACATAGTGGAAGGTTGTATCCTTCTTCCAGAGCCATGCAAACTGAAGCTACAATGCCAGATTTTGGAGATCATGGTGAACCCAGCTCCCATGCCTTGGCACGATTTCCAGGTGCTAGAGTCAATTTTAGTGACCATAGAGATTGCTCACCTATGCCCCCTTTAGGATGTGCTATTGTCCTGTTGATCTCTGCAGACAGATTACCTCCAGATGCCGCTGGCTTGGCCGGTGGGGGTGCTTCAAAGTTTGAGTTGCTATCGAAAGGCTTGCCTCTCTGCATGTCCTCTGGGGTGATCCTGACATCAGATTCTAGTCTTTACTACTGGGGTGGGGGGGTGCCATTGGGATGGTCATCCAGTTCAGGGCTAATGGTCGCCCTCTTAGACAAAATGATCCATCAACAGACTGGAGCTGCAGACATTGGAGACCATCCTGGAAGGCAATACGATCAGGGACTTATTGGACAATGCTACAGCTCTGTTCTTGGACAATGCTATGAGTCTTGCATATGTTAACAGACAGGGAAGCACCAAGAGTGCTCCATTGAGAACAGAGGCTCAGTTGTTTCCACCTACAAGCACTAGCAGCAGCTCATGTAATGAGAGTGTACAGTCAACTATTTCAGCCTGCAGACCCTGGATCTGGGGGAGTTGTCTTTTTCCTGGAAGGCTTCAATAGCATGATTGTGCATCAGTAGGGACGTCCGAAGTTCTGATGGCATCAGCAGCCAACAAAAAAGTATTTAGCTTCTTCAGCCAAAGAGTCGAGCCAGGAAGCACCAGCATGGATGCTCTAGTACAATCTTGGCCAGAGAAGGGATTGTTGTGCGTGATTCTCCCATGGCCCATGGTTGCTCCAGATTGGCTACATAGACTGTTGTGTGTGGATCTGATTTATCTTCAAAGACAAAAATGTCTCAAACTGACGTTTCATTCAACTCTTCTCTCGCAGGGGCCAGTGGCCATGAGGGATCCTGAATGCTTTGGGCTTAAGGCATGGCTCTTGAGCACACAGCCTTAGCGTGCAAGGGATACTCGGAGATGGTTATGACTACTCTCCTAAAATCTAAGAAACTGGAGACCATTGCAGCCTGGAAGATTTTTCAGGTTAAGCAGAATGTGGAGCCTTTTCAGGCTCTGCTGTCGTTGGAGAAACGGAAATTCAGAAATACTCACAGTTGGTCCTAGCGTTTCTTTAGGATGGGCTCGAGAAGGGCCTAGCAGTTGGTTCCCCCAAAGTTCAGGTGGCAGGACTTTCTTGCTTTAAGGTCAAGAGGAGAAAGTTTCTATGGCTTCACATCTGATGTAGGCCAGATACTTTAAGGGAGCGATGCGGCTACATCCTCCTGTGTGACAATTGTTCCCGACTTGGAATGTTAACATTGTTTTGTATTCTGTCAACAAGGTTCCTCATGAGCCCTTGCAAGAGGCATTGCTGATGGATCTTATTGTTTAGCTATCGCCTCGGCAAAAATGGTCTCTGAGCTGCAGGCTCTATCATGCAGAGAATATTTCCTCAGGTTTACAAAGACAGGGGTCTCGCTATGCACAATACCTTCTTTTTTAGCAAAAGTGGTCTCGGCTTTCCACGTAAAGTCTGGCTGCCCACGTTCCAGGTCATGGGTTCAAAGAAAAAGGTCAAAATCTTGACATTGCTAGATATTAGGAGAGTTCTTCTTCATTATCTCGAGGTGATGAATAATTTTTGTCTCAGATTATCTTTTTGTATTAACAAGTCCTAGCTGCCTGAAGAAGCTGGCTTCTAAGGCTTCCATTGCAAGATGGATTCGTATGGCTATTTCTTCAGTGTTCATCGGATGTGGTAAGCAACCACCAATTTGTTTGAGAGCACAGGAGTATAGCTTCTTCATGGGCGGAGTCTCAGGCAGTTTTACCCATGGAGAGATTTATAGGGTGGTTACGTGGTCCACACTCCTTATTTTCATGATATTTTACGATGTGGTAACTCTGGACGCTGCTTTTGAATCCTTGGTACCAACATCAGGCTTATCTGCACCGCTTTGGTATGCCCACTGTTTGAAGACTCGTATATCTTTTGCACTAGAAGGGAAGATTAGGTTCTTACCTTGATAATCTTTTTTTCTAGTTGAAAGGCATACAAGTCTTGAAGGCCCACCCTGTCAGACTTACATGTATGAGACAGGAAGCAGGCTAAATTTATGTATTTCTAGATGCTTGGCTTTCTCTTGTCAAACAGGTCTGAAGAGTGATGATGGTCTCCACAGTGTCCAGAGAGAATGCTCCTTGAGAGGGGAGGGTTGTTGATAGCTATCTATTGTTAACCCCCCCCCAAAAGTTTTATCAAATGGTGGATTGTGGAAACTACATAAGTGTTAGCGATAGTTGCACTCAGGTAGGTGGCCTTTTGGGTTCCATCTTGGTTTTTTATGTCGCTACTAGCTGATCACCCAGCGTTGCCCGGATATCACAATCTCAGCAGCAAGAACGGCCCTCTCAATGTCTCAGCAAGCCCCAAAACTATGGATTAGACACTTATCTTTCATATCCTATAGTTGGGTCTCATGCTGTTGTACTGTCTGTGGAGCTCTAGATGTAGCAGCTCTTTTTTTCATATCCTGTAGTCGGGCCTTATGATGCTGGACATAGTCTGAAGCTCTAGATGTAACTGTTGGAAACTTGCCTTACGTTTCCTTGGAGGCATTGTTACAACAATCACAGCACAGTGTGACATCATTCCCCAAGCTTCACACAATTGGTCAAAGCAATATCTGTCCTTTTCGATGATTCATTTAGATATCAACCCCTTCCCACCCCCACAGTGTTTGTTCCCAGATAGTAAGTGATATGTATACCAAGTTTAGTTGAAATCTATCCATGTGTTTCGGAGTTATGCTGGAACATACATACATCCGATTTTATATATATCTATTATAATAAAACGCTAAGCGCGCATGCGCACTCCTACCTGCGTGATCCGTGATCCATAGGTCCCTGGCCGGCAGGAATGCGCATGCGTGCTTAGGGTTCTATTAGCTTTGGAGGAAATAAGAAAACAGCCCCACACTCGCGGACCCCAAGGTATAAGCTGCGAGTCCCCAGGACTGTCTTCTGCAGCTGTGCTGTGGCAATTGCGGGGTTAAGCGCCACGTTTTAGCGCTGATTTGAAGGGAGGTGTGGGGAAGCGTTTGCAGCTTCTGCTGGCAGCGCCGGAGCTCGGGCCTGTCACCCTTATCTAAGCGCTTCCCAACACCTGCCTGCACTTGCACACAGCAGCAGCAGGGCCGTCGTCGAAGGGAGCACAAAACATGGCAGAAAGTGAGAGCAGCATCGACTAGTGCTGCCCGATTCAGGGAAAAAAATTTCGATTCGATTCAGCCTACTGAATTGGTTTTTCGATTCGATTTGATTTTCCTGCCCAATTGGGTGTTTTTTTCAAACATCCTGGTGGGTTTATTTTATAGCTTCTTCACCCCCTTTGCCTTCTCCTAACCACACTGGCTCTGTGATGTAAACAAAATAAACAAACAAAAAAGACTTTTCCTCTCTCTCTTAAATCCTAGCTCACATTTGCGGTCTAACACCAGTTCTGGCAGGATACATGTTTCAAATCTGACATATTGTAATCACAAGAAAAAATACAATTAGTTTTTCTACCTTTTGTTGTCTGGTCATTCAAATCTTGTTGGTCCCAGGCTCTGGTTGTCTTCTGATAACTTGCTTGCCAGGGTCTCCTTCTTTCTTCTTTCTCCGTTCTAACCATCCATCTGCCATCTTTGTCCTCCCCTTCCATTTCCCTTCCCTCCCCCAGAGGTCTGGCATCTTTCTTTTTTTTTCTTCTCCATCCACAGATCCATCTTTTCTTAACTACCCTTTCATCCAGCATCTCTCTCTTCTGCCCCACCACCCCAGGGTCCACCATCTCTCCCTTTCTTTTCCCAACTACCCTCCTATCCAGTATCTCTTATCCCCCCTCCACACCATCCCTTATGTCCAACTTCTCTCTCTTTCTGTTCCTTCCCTCCCTAAATCCCATTGTCCATCATCTCTCTTCCTTTCCTCTATTTTCAGACTCGTTATTTCTTCCCCTCCAAAGTCCGGCATATGCACGTCTCTTTGAACCCCCCCCTTCCCTCCCTCCCTCCCTCCCTCCGTGTACTTCTACACCAGGGCCCCCTTCCCTGGTCTGTCCCCCCCTTGAAGGCCTGCACCTACCCGTGAAGACCTGTACCCCGCTCGAAGGCCTACATCCCCCCCAAAGACCTGCCTGCCTGTCCCCCTTGAAGGCCTGCATGCCTGTCTCCCTCCTTTGAAGGCCTGCATCCCCCCCCCCAAAGGGATGCCTGAACCCTCTGAAGGCCTGTTCTCCCCCTTTGAAGGCCTGCATCCCCCCCGAAGGCCTGCCTGCCTGTCCCCCCTGAAGGCCTGTTCCCCCCCTTTGAAGGCCTGCATCCTCCCGAAGGCCTGCCTGCCTGTCCCCCCCCCCCTTTGAAGGCCTGCATCCCCCCAAAGGCCTACCTGCCTGTCCCCCCCTTTGAAGGTCTGAATCACCCCCCGAAGGCCTGCCTGCCTTTCCCCACCTCCTCTGAAGGCCTGCCTGCCTATCTCCTCTGAAAGCCTGTACCCCCTCCCCTGAAAGGCTGCACTCCCCCCCCCCCCAAAGGACTACACCTCCCCTCTGGAAGGCCTGCTGTCCCCCTGGCCTCCAGAATCAATCTCCCTAACTTCAGCAGCCTGAAATAAGATTGCTGGCGCTAGCGATCTTTGCAAGCTGATGAACGGCTTCGGAGCATCTTCTCTCTGCCGCGGTCCCGCCCCTTCTCTGACGTCAGAGTGAGGAAGAAAGCAGAGACAGCGCTGCACAGGGAAATGGAGAGGGAGAGAGACAGAAAGAAAAACAGACAGACATATATTCTAGCACCCGTTAATGTAACGGGCTTAACGACTAGTATATATATATAGTTAATGTAACGGGCTTAACAACTAGTGTATATATATAGTTAATGTAATGGGCTTAATGACTAGTATATATATATATATATACACTAGTCGTTAAGCCCGTTACATTAACGGGTGCTAGAATATGGCGCTATCTCTCTCTCTCTCTCTCATATATATAGGCATTGATTTTCTTTAATTGTAATTGATTAAGAGTAGAACAGACTTGACTGTCAGGGATTTCGGGCTATCATCTGCTTTGGTATGAGCTAAGGAGCAGAACACAGTGCAGGGATGGGGAAGTGGAGCCAATAAAATATAGATGATGCCTTCTAAACAAACTCACAGGTAGAGGTGAATAACCCACTGGTTCAGGACTTGTATGCCTTTCTACTAGAAAGAAAATTATCATGGTAAAAACCTAATCTTCCTTTATTCACAAATTCTACCTATAGTTGATTGGCCATTTATTGAGGAAAACTGGAAGCCAAATGAACATTTTTTGCCTTGATTAACCTGTTGTCTTCTCTGAAGGGGTTTTCTTCATACAGACAGGTTTTCTGCAGACTGCTGTTGGATTGTAGTGTAAGTTGATAGAGAAATGGGCTATTTTCCTACTTTTAAATGCATCTACAAAGGATTCTTATTGTTTCTGATCAGTATATGATGGAACACATGATATTTCACAGTCCTTATTTAGGAGGGAATGCAATTTTAACAGCCAAAATAAACATTAACTTGTTTCAAATCCACTCTCTTAATCTAATGACTAAAGTAAATGAAATAGTACTATCAAAAATAACAAATTATATGTCTAGTCATTAAACTCTCATTAAAGCCCCTCCTTTTTTTACAAAACCTTAGTGTGGTTTTTAGCGCTGGCCGCAGCGGTAACAGCTCCGATGCTTATAGAATTCCTATGAGCATTGGAGCTATTACCACTGCAGTCGGCGCTAAAAACTGCACTACTGTTTTGTAAAAAAAGAGGGGGGGGTAAGTTTTATTAATATTTTGTGGAGTAATATTGAGGCAGAAAGCAATGTCACAGATGGACAAATCAGACATATTATTTTCTATGTAATTGCTCTAAAAATACAGGTAGTGTCTACATTTTTCAGTGTGGACTAGCAAGTCATCTATTTTTAATGAAAATTAAAAAATAGAATATTTTAAAAAATGTATTAAACATATTTTTTTGTATGTGGATTCACAAAACCTGGATGCTTTTTTATTACTGAAAAAAAACAGGATAAATTCCAAAATGTAAATAATACAGAATAAAACCTATCTATATAATAAAACCGTAAGCGGCGCATGCGCAGTCTTATCAGCGTGCTTCCGTGATCCGTATGTCCGTGGCCGCCAAGACTGCAGCATGCCCCGCTCTTTCTACGGCCCCACGCGGCACTTCACTACATTTTCGCCAGAGCGGTTTGCCAAGATAGGGGAAGCTGAACAGCTCACTCCCGCCTCTGCTCGACTTCCTGTTCACAACCCCCCCCCCCCCCAAACAACCGCATAGGAAAAACTCACTCCCTGCTCTCCTGCCACGGCGTTTGCTTCCTCTACTCGGCACGGCGCTTTACCCGGCAGACATTGAATAAAAGGTTGCCTCCCCCTGCCGCTCTGAATACCTGACCGCCTAACTTTAAACCCGCGGCTGCAGCTGCTTTGAAGACCTGGCCTGGCCGCCTAACTTTAAAACCAGGTATGTAGTTCTTCCTTTCACCTGAACTCGCCTGCTCCCAGTGGGCCAAGAGAGAGGGGGGAGTGGCTGCCGTGGTGATCTGGCCGACTCCCTGGTGACAGGAGCCGCGGCGGCACCTTTAAAGTGAAAAAATAACTGTGGCAAGGGAGCCGGCCAACTGGCAGTTCAAGTTGGAGCTTTGGTCTGGCCTGCTCCCTGCCGTATTGTATTTTTTAGTTGAAAGAAGCGGCGGTGGCTCCTCTCACGATCCCCGCCTGGGTCAGACTTCCGACGCAGGTGGGGATCATGAGAGGAGCCACCGCCGCGTCTTTCAAATAAAAAAATACAATATGGCAAGGCGGGCAGGGAGCAGGCCAGACCAAAGCTCCAACTTGAACTGCCAGTTGGCCGGCTCCCTTGCCACAGTTATTTTTTCACTTTAAAGGTGCCGCCGCGGCTCCTGTCACCAGGGAGTCGGCCAGATCACCACGGCAGCCACTCCCCCCTCTCTCTTGGCCCACTGGGAGCAGGCGAGTGAAGCCCGGTACTTCCGGGTAGCTAAGGGGCGGAGCGCGGCGCGTGCTCAGGGTCCGGGTGGAGAAGCCGGTGCTACAGCCGCTTGCACACATTAGCACTGGCTAACGCAACCCGGGTAAGGGAGGTCAAGTTTGGGAGGATCGCTCAGACTTGGGACTGGCGTTCACCTTCGCCCAGAGGTTTGTCGGCGGTGGGAGGGTCAGGAGCAGGCCAGATCGAGCAGAGCAACGGCACTAAAAGAAGGGGGAGGGGCCAAACGGAGCAGGCCAGATCGTGGTAAGAGAAGGGAAAGGGGGGTGGGGGAAAATGCTGCTACTGCTATACAGGGACTTGGAGGGGAAGGGAAATACCGCTGCTGCTTCTGCACAAGAAAGGGGGGGGATAGGAGGGAAATGCTGTTGCTGCTGCATAGGTAAGTGGTATGGAAATGCTGCTGCACAGGAAAATGGGGGAAAATGACAGACAGACAGCGGGAGGGAGGGAGACAGAAAGAAAGAAAGACACAGGGGCAGGGAGAGGAACAGAAAGACAGACAGAGAAAGGGGGCCATGGAGAGAGAAAGAGAGTCAGCGGAAGGGAGACAGACAGACATGTATTCTAGCACCCGTTAATGTAACGGGCTTAATGACTAGTTTACTATAACACTGGAAGCAAAACTAAGGACAATTTAAGATGACATAGACAGGATAAAGTCTTACAGTTCAGATTCAACATATTTTTTTAAATCTCAGTTGGAGCATATGTATAAGCTTATTATCAAGTTAATGTGTATGTTTTAAATTTTTTTTAGAGCCATTCATTTCTTGTAAGGGAGAATATGCCTAGGTTTTGAACCTAGAATTTTTTTTTCTTTGGCTGGATTTCACCAATTCGTATGACATTTTAGAGAAGGTTTGTTAGGGTTGTGTTAAAAAGAAAAATTTATATAATGTTTATAGTTTATGTAAAATTTGATTACACGCCTATCAAAATTCTAGGCGAAAGTACAATATTGATACAAATAGGGGTACAATAGTTTAAAACAGATATCTTCAAACTAAAGACAAACCATACAGATTATACATGGAAAGGAGGAAGGAACTACAATAAAGTTAAGAAAATAAATATATATATGTATATGTATATGTGTGTGTATATGTGTGTATATATATATATAGATAGATATATAGATAGATAGATAGATAGATAGATAGATAGATATATATATAGATATAGATATATACACACACACATATATATATATAGATATAGTCAAACCTCGGTTTGCGAGTCTTTTGCAAGATGAGCAAACTTTAACTTGCAAACCTAGCGTTGACTCGATAAACGAGTGTGTCATACCACCCCAACCCAGGAACCGGCTTCTCTCCTCCAGCAGACACCGGAATGCACCAAACCACAGGACCTACGTGTGCCGGTGCTAAACGAGCCTGCCGTGATGTTCTGTGCTGGGCTGCTGTGGGGCCTTGAGCATCTGCGCATGCTTAAGGTCTTCTGGCTCCCACCCTCTCCGCAATGCTCAAAGCCTTGCAGTAGCCCAGCATAGAACATTGCAACAGGCTCTTTCAGCACCAGCACACGTAGGTCCTGTGGATTGGTGCGTGCCGGTGTCCGCTGGAGGTAAGGGTTTGGGGGTGGGACGTGGGGGGAGAGAAGCCGGTTCCCGGGGTGGGGTGGTATGGAAAAGAGCATCGCCATTGGCCTTGGGGGGGGGTCTGTTTGGGGATGTGGAATGAATCATCTGAGTTTCCTTTATTTCATATGGGGAAACTCACTTTGATATACAAGCACTTTGGTTTATGAGCATGCTTCTGGAACGAATTATGCTCGCAAACCAAGTACCACTGTATATAAATTTTGATAGAGCACTATCACTGTTCATAATATATATATTATGAATAGTGATAGTGCTCTATCAAAAGTTATAATAGTTCCATGTCTAGAATGTTCAACAAACCTTATTTAACATATATATTGATTCTTTTTAATGTTCTTCATGTGGTTTGACATATGGAACGCTGAAATGTTTATAAGTTATAATCATAATCCTAAAAATTTAAGTGTGTATTTGTGTATGTGTGTTTGTGCTGTATGTTACTGAGTCATCTTCTCTTTGTAAAATACATAAAGATCAAAAATGTTTTTATACTTCACCCATTATAATTTATTTCCTGATTTTCTCTCATTTTGTGACTATTGAAATTGTGCAAAACAAACTACGGTAGCTTTGTAATCTTTCTAAAGGGTGTTTTCAACTCCCAATAGTTGGGAAGTAAGGCCTAGTGTCAGTCAAACGTTTATGGTCTTTGTCCTGAAAATGGCAATGAGAGATCATAATAGGCTAGAGTGGGCTTTGAAGAAACTCCAGTAGTTGGATAATTGGGAAGTAAAGCTAGTGGTGGCCAGATTTCTAATGGTCTGTCCCCAAAATGGCAAAATCAAAACAAAAAGACCTATGATGCTGGAAAGTACACAATATAGTAATAATAACAGCTTATATACCGCAATACCGTGAAGTTTTATAGGAGACCCCTGTGGAGAAACAGGGAACGTGGAAAGTACTTTGAGTAAAGTATAATATAAATATAAATTCTTGTATAATCCCACTTTATTCTGGGACCAGTGGGTTATTTCCATCTACCCGCCAGGATCTGTAGGAAGCCTCAAAACTTCAGAGGCTTTTACCCCCTCCTCCTCATACCTCATCATTGAGCATGCTCCTCTGCTCACCAGTTCTTCTTCCTACAGGCCGGGCTGTAGGAACTTATCTTTTCTGCTCATGATTTGGGACCGGTCCCCACTGTGCGCTTATTTTTCAAACCCACCCATCTTGTTGATTTAATTTCTGGATCTCTACAGGAATTGAAATTGCAGATGGAACAGCTGGGCACTGCTGAATGTTCCTTCATGAGTGACTAGAGGCCACAATCTGCCTCTTTTCCTGATCATTGTAACCTTGTTCGGATTCTTACGGATATCTGGGAGACTCCAGAGGGTCCCTTGAAATGTGCTTGAGCCATGATGTGACTTTATCCCATGGTGCTTTACTTCCCCACAGGTGGATTCCTCGATGGCACATGTCACCAAGCAAACATCTATCCTCAGCGATGGGGGGATGGTCCTGAAGGATTTCGTAGACCGATGCATGATTTCATCCTTAAGCGTCTGTTTGATTTGTCCTTGGCTGGTATTAAAATGGCGTCAGCCTCCTATTTTGTGACTTGGGCATGGGAACCATGGAGGCACTGATCAATGTGGTTCCTTGGGCCAGAGCCTGTATGTGTCCGCTGCAGGATGCTCTGCTTTTGTGCTGGACTCCACAGTAGGACCCATTATATGCACCCCTGCCCTGGATGATGGTGGCGCGCAACAGTCTAGCATGGTGATTGTGTTCTCTCTTGCTGTCCTGGGGACTTCCGCTCCAGATCTCAAATTGGGAGGTCCTGTTTACAGATGTGAGTCTCAAAGGCTGGGGAGCTGTGTGCATGACTGTCCCTGTTTAGGGCCAGTGGGCGTCCTTAGAGCGCAAGTGGTCGATCAATCACCTGGAACTGTGGGCGATTCAGCTAGCCCTTCTCCATTTCAAGGGTCATCTGTCATTGAGCCATCTGTGTATTCTTGGACAGTGCCACGGCGGTGGCTTAATGTCAATCGTCAGGGGAGCACGAAAAGTCCCACTCTGAAGCGTAGAGGCTCAGCTGCTCTTTAAGACACCTTGTGGCGCTGTCTGCAGTGCACAAGGCAGGAGTGGACAATGTTCAAACAGATGTTCTCAGTCGTCAGATGTTGGACCCCAGAGAATGGATCAATGGGGGTTCCCCAGTTCGATTGCAGCCAAGAAGAAAGCCAATTGGTTCTTCAGTCATTGTCGAGAGGCTGGCAGCAAAGGCCTGGACATTCTGGTTCAACCCTGGCCCCAGGAGGGTCTTCTTTGTCTTCCCTCCATGATCCATGATAGGGCGTTTGTGGAGGCAGATCGAGGCTCACGAAGGCTCAGTGATTCTGGTGGCAGCCGATTGGCTGAGACAGCTGTGGTATGCCGGTTCAGCTCCAGCAGGATCGGGGGCTCCAGCTACCTTGTCATTCTTGCCTTCTCACACAGGGTCAAATTGCAATGAAGGATCCAGACCGCTTTGGTCTTGCAGAATGGCTCTTGAGCATGCGGCCTTGACTAGCTGGGGCTATTCTTCGGCGATGATTGCCACTTTGCTTCACAGCAAACGGAAATTTACAGTGGCAGCTTACACGAAGGCTTGGAGGTGTTACCGGGCTTGCTGCGCCCTGAGACAGGTATACCATTCTCTTCCATCAATTCCTCGGGTTCTAGAGTTTCTGCAGGATGGCCTGAAGAAAGGTCTAGCAGCAGCTTCTCTCCAAGTTCAGATTACGGGTGTTTTCGTGTATGGGCCCTCCTTCCTGTTTGTTTTGGTGGATCCAGCCCGCAAAGGTTTGCCAGCTTCTAAGGTGGATTCGCATGGCCATTTCCGTGGCTTGTATGGTGGCCTGAAAGAAGCCCCTCCTCAGGGTGCGGGCTCATTAAATCATAGAAACATGATGACAAATAAAGACCAAATGGCACTTCTAGTCTGCTCATCCACAGTAACCATTATCTTTTTCTCTCTCTTGAATTCAGACAGAGGTGTTTGTCCTCTTGGGCAGAGTCGTCGGCTATTTCTCTGAATGAGATTTGTAGGGCCACTACCTGGTTCTCCTTGTATACATTCACCAAGTTTTACAGGATCAATGCGGCGGTCAAGCAGGATGCTGCATTTCGTGCATCTTGTGTTGGCAGCAGGCTCATCAATCCCACCCTGAATTTTCGGGACTGCTCTGTTACGTCAAGTTTCAAGTTTATTTCAAAATTTGATTTGATCGCAAAATCATAATCCAATGCGATTTACAAATAACGATAAAATCTGGGTAAAAAAGAAAAACATTGATTAAACCAGATAGTTAATACAACATTTGACCAACCAAACACAAAAGGGAAAAAAAAAAGGATTAAATACAATTTGTAAACAAATAAAAAGGGCATAGGTAATGAAACAATAGGATGGGAAAAGGTTATTTGCTCAATTTTCACTTAACACTATTAGTCCACTAAAGAGTATCCTGATTATATAGAATTCAAATAACTCGGTTAAAGGTGTCCTGGAATAAAGTGGGATTGTACAAGAACGAAAGATTAAGTTCTTACCTTTGCTAATCTTCTTTCTTGTAAATCCACACTATATTCCGAGAACATGCCGTATACTTGCTGATTCACCAATTGTCTGTCTTACAAGTACTGGTAAGCTGGATTTCTGTTTTCTGAGTAGCCTTTATAAGAGTGCCATCAGAATGGGTTGAGCACTTAGTTTGGGGGCCCCTAGTTCAGGTGCCACCTTCTGACAGTGCAGGCTGTGTCTCCCTATAGCACTGTTTGCCGTTCAGGTTTCCAAGTTTCATAACCTGTTAATTCGTTTTTCATTGTTGCTGCTGTTGCATTTGTTTATATGAGCAGAATTGATTTGATTGCCAGGGAGTTTTCCCATTCCTCTCTCTCTCTTGTTATTATGCTCTACAGATGTTCCTGGCTGCTTTAAAACTGACTGGTGAGCAGAGGAGCATGCTCAGTGATGAGGTATGAGGAGGAGGGGGTTAAAGCCTCTGACGTTTTGAGGCTTTCTACAGATCCTGGCAGGTAGATGGAAATAACCCACTGGTTCTGGAATAAAGTGTAGATTTTACAAAAAAGAAGATTAGCAAAGGTAAGAACCTAATCTTTCGTTTTAATAATATAGTGATTCCTCGGTGTGAGGTTATGAGCCTTATAGAGCACAATCCTCCATTAATCAGCGGTGTTCAGTATTTCTGCCCGCAAGAATTTACTCCGCCTGTGAATTGAGGTTCAACTACGCTTAGTTTCAGGGAGGCACCCCTTCTTCTGGAACCTCGCCATTGTGAAATGATTTGTATTTGTGTTTATTTATACCCTGCCTTTCCCAAGGCGGGTCACAATAGAATACATACACAAACAGAATCACATACAGTACAACAAATCGAACATGAATAAAATGTAACAGTGATAATGTAAAGCCTCCTAAAATTACAAAGAGGCTACCAATGCCTCGCATCAAAAAAACTATAAATCAAGTCCCATATTTCATCATACAGAAAGAGGTGTTACTTCAACATTTTCTTAAAACTACTCAAACATGTTTGCTGTCGTAAATATCCTGGAAGCTTATTCTACTCCCGAGAACCCACACACGAAAATATGCTAGCTCTAGCCACAGCTATTTCACTGTCAGAATATGGAGGTCATCGTGAGTGACCGAACGCAACATGTGCTGTGGTTCGTATGGCAGAATGTTATCCATCAAATGTTTTGGTGCCTTATGGTGTATACAAAGATACACCATGACCAATAATTTATAAAGGATTCGATGTTCTAATTTTAACCAATACAAAGATATATAACATTCTGTCACATGATCACTCTTTTGTAATTGAAGCAAAGTTCGAACAATCGTGTTCTGGGCTACCTGCAGCACACTCAGTGCTGATGCAAGTATGCCCAGAAGCACCAAATTGCTGTAGTCTAAACATGATAATGCCACACTCTGCAAGACAGTCCTAAACATAGAGGCAGACAAATATAGGTACAAACTGTTCAACAGATGGAATTTAAAAATACCTTTTTTACCACTGCACATACATGCCCCCCTGAACATTAGACAAGAATCTAGTAAAACCCCTAAGTATTTTACCTCCGAGGATATTGCAACAGTAGTGCCTACTAGGTTGATTTTATCAGGAAGAGCATATCCCAATGAACGAACAAAGCATATGACCTTCGTTTTCTGAACACTCAATTTCAATCTATTAATCTCTGTCATGAAATGATGTTATAGGAAAAAGCACCATTATTCTGCTGTGTATAATGCTTCCGGTTCGATTGGGGAAATGCCAGGGTAAGTGCAGGACTTATAACTATGTAATGTGGTGACATCACAAATAGTGCTAGAATTCAATTAACAAAGTATAAAAATAAAAAATAAGAATTGAAACAAATTTTGAAAAATGAAAAAATAAATGTACAACATCCCAGTTCAAATAATGGAGTTTGACTCGGTAAAATTATTCAGTCCAGCAGATTTTACAGAATCTAATTCAAAAATCTAAAATTACTCTCAAAGTTGAATCTGAGCCATTTTATCACCTATGAAGCCAATAGGAATCTGTTCAATAATAAACCATTTTAATTCCTCAAAAACATGGCCCTTATCATACAATATGGTACCAGATGAGCTGTGACTGTAGTTTACTCTTATGTTCCTGGGACAGACTGAGGGACTGTCAAGCTCAATATCATGTTTCCAACCGTAGCCAATCCAAGTTACAAGTACCTGGTAAGATCCAAAGTGAACAGATTTTATGCTTTTTATCCCAGGAATAAACAATGAATTTTCCCAAGTTCATCTTAATAATGGCCTTTGGACTTTAGGAACTTGTATAAACCTTTATTAAATCTTATAATGCTAACCACTTTTACCACATTCTTTGGCAACGAATTCCAGAATTTAATTACATGTTGAGAGAAGATATATTTTCTCTGATTTGTTTTAAAAATGTACAATTTGTTGGTTTCATTGTGTCCCCCCCGAGACCTTGTACCTTTGGAAAAAATAAACAAGTGATTTACATCTACTTCTTATACTCCACTCAGTATTTTATAGATCACTATTGCTTTAGCCTGTTACAATTATTACAGTAATGGGTGCTAGAATAGCCTCACCTATATCCTGACCCCGACCCCACCCATGGCCCTCCATCTGGCCTCCTGGACTCCCATTACTTACCCGAGGCGGTCCTGACGTACCAACCCCTCTTCCCTCAGTGCCCCAAAGCAGCAGCGGTGCTACCATTTCCATCTCTCCCTTTCCCCCTTTCACACCCTCTCTGACCCTGTTGCACCCCTTTTGCCATCTTTCCCTTTCCTGTCCCCTCCGTCCTTCCCCAAGGCCATCTCTCTCTCTCCTACTCCCGTTGTACAGACAGGCAGCCTTGAATGCTTGCAGGGTCTGCTGGAGTATATTAGGGGGGGGGGATAGATTCTGTAAAAGTACAGAATTACCAGCGCTTTTTCTTTGTTTTTGTTTTTTTTTGTGAGCTATCTAGTCTCCAGAGTGACAATTCTTCATTTAGGGTAGGCGCCCGCCGGCCATTCTTCTGGCCACGTGCCCACTTCCCCCAAACCGGAAACAGGAACCGCAGTCAGAGGTGTGAAGGCGCCAATGTGGGCTGACAAAACGAAATCCAAATCCTGCGCCGGCCATTCTTCCGGCCGCGTGTCCGCTTCCTCCAAACCGGAAACAGGAACTGCATTTAGAGGCGGGAAGGCGCCGACGTGGGCTGACAAAACGAAATCCAAATCCTGCGCTGGCTCCAGTCCTGCCAGGCCATTTTGCTCGGGCCGCTTTGGTGAACTGGATGGAGGACTTGTAGAGCAGGGAGGACAGCGCTTTGCAATTTCTCTTCCGGCCGCTGGCACTGGTAAGCACGCATACACACTCTTGCCGCCACAGACATACTGATCAGAGATCACGGAACACGCAGGTAAGAGTGCGCATGCGCGGCTAGGGTTTTATTATATAGGATTCTAGTACAAAAGTCATGAGTCTTGAACCTGTTGGTTATTCATTTCTAATTGCGAGTTGTGTAGAAAGCATCATCTGTATTTTTCAGCTCCGCCTCCTGTATCACTGGGCTGGGCTGTAACTCCTCAGCTTCTCCTACACTCGAGGTTGAAGGCATCTTTCTGATCTGGTTTGATTTTGGTTTGTTATTTTCAGGTTTTTATCCTGATTTTGAGGCTGCTCAGTCCCTCTTATGGTCTGTCTGGCAGCCTGAATAAATAAGTATCTGAGCTATTTTTACTTGCTTATCTGAGGCAGTAATCTTCTCCATCTTTCAGATGTTGCACTGCATCACCAGAACTGTGAGTACTGACCATTGTGGTCTATAGGAGAAATCAGGAGTTTCTAATTGCCTTTCTGGGGCTTGGATTTGGGTCCCCTACCTCCAAGAACCCCTTTCCTGATTTTTTTGAACTTTTATTTAGCCTAGGGCAGTGATAGCTAACCTTTTTGAGCCCGAGTGCCCAAACTGCCACACAAAACCAAAGAATTTCCTCAAAGTGCCAGCACGTCAATTAAACCTTAATAACAAGATTTTAGTAACTAAAAACTCTTTATAAAGTTGCCTGAACTATGTAACATCATTTTTAAAGGTTGGAATCTTTGTATTGTCAGAGAATCAACTTGATTCACAATCCTTTGGTTTTCATTTCAATTTATTGGCAATTTATAATGTTTTAATGATTTCATTCAATTTAATTAATTTAGGAAGAATTTGATTCAGTTACACAATATATTTTAAATGTATTATTCACATAACATGTCAAATGCATCCTGAGTAAAAAAAAAGATAAACTTCTTAAAACTGTTAACTGTGTCAAGACTCGGTGTGTATTCACAAAGAGTCTATACATGTTTTTTTGTAAAATTTACAATCAAATTAGAAAATAGTTAAATCATTACATTTCTAATAATATGATGTAAAGAAAACAAAAGAGCTTTCAATTAAACCAACCGTTTTTATTGGAAATTCCAGATTGGAATACAACAGGGCCATGTAAAGTCCCTTTTTTAAATAACATCTTTAAATAATATTTAAATAACTTAGAAAGTGTCTTAACTGCAAACTGAAAATACTGCTTCATGTAAACATATGCATTGGGCATGCTCTGAAAAAAATTAATGTGATTTTTGTTGTTGCATGCATGCTGATAACTTGTCAATCCTTGGCTCATAGTGCGTTAATTTCAGAGCAACACATGCAGCACTCATGTCATCCATTAATCTGTTTCTAGCATCAGATTTTATATGATTCAAAGCCGAAAACAGCTGCTCACAAGCATAGGATGACCCAAACAAAGTAAGAAGAGCAATCCCAAGTGCTTTCATGGACTTAAAATTGTCTGGCAGAGAATTCCACGCTTTTAGGATTTCATTTTCAGAACTTCTAGCAGTGATTTAATTTGTCACCCTTTCACACTCAATACGTTCAAGAGCCGCACGCAGGTCATTGAATTTACTTTTCCAGATAGAGCTTTCTTGAAATTCCAGTAGCTCCATTTCCAAATTTTGAATATCCAACCACTGTAAGCAGGAAAGATCAAGATCTTCAAATGTGGACTTTTCTGGGGAAGTTATAAATGAAAGGGTTGTCTCCATCTTACGGAACTGAGAAAATCTTTTACTAAAATTCTCCTTTGCTTCGGCTACAATGGTGGAATATGCTTTGTGGATTTCCTGGTGTTTTTTATGACTGTCCACAAATGTTGTAGAATTATCCAAATGTATTTTTAGGTTGGGAAAATATTTTAGCTGTCCACTCTCAAGGTCTTTTTCAAAAACATGCAATTTTCTCTCAAAAGCTTTGATGTCACTAAACATGCTTTCTGCTGTTTTTCCCATGCCTTGTAATTTTTTGTTTAGTACATTAAAGTGGTTAGTAAAATCTGTAAAGAACATGAGGTTGGTAAGCCAGGCCATGTTGGTGAGCTGAGGATAGTCTTCCCCCTTTTCGTTCATAAATAGCCTAACTTCTTCCAAGCAGGCCACAAATCTCTCTAACACTCGTCCTCTGCTCAGCCACCGGACATTATTGTACATCAGTAAAGTGTTATATTGTGCCTGAACCTCATCAAGAAGGGCTTGAAATTGTCAAAAATTAAGAGCACGCGCCATGATGAAGTTCACCATTTTTGTTACATCTTTGAGGACATCGTCAAGTTTTTTGCTGCTTTCTTTGGCGCAGAGAGCCTCTTGATGTATTATGCAGTGAAATTGAATCAGTGGATGTTTTGCTTCCTTACAAAGAAATTAATGAATCCTGATGTTGTCCCCACCATGCTAGGTGCTCCATCGCTAGTAACTGAAACCACTTTTTCTGGACTTATGTCTACTGATGAAAAAGCCTCCATCACAGCATTGTGGATATCTATCCCTTGTGTTCTTCCAGGCAAAGACAGCAGTTTACCAGCTCTTCTCTCATGATGTCACCAGTAGCATAACGCAAAATGAGCGCTAGTCTTGCATGGTTAGTAATATCTGTACTTTCATCCAAGCACATGGAGTAGAAGGGTGCTTTTTGTAAGTCGCAAGTAAGCTGTTGACTAACATCAGCAGCCATTCGCAGAACCCTATCTTTTGCAGTATTTCTGCTTAGCGGCATCTCAGAGATGCGCTGCACAATTTTATCCTTGTTTTGGAAATCATGGAAGAGTGAATTGCTTCCAGCCAAAATTGATAAAATCTCCATCAGAGAGGGGCTTACCATGTTTTGCCATGCACAGTGAAATTTGAAAGCTGGCAACTGTAAGATGATTAGTTTTTGAAAGATAGTTGCTAAAACTAAGAGACTGGGAGTGATATTTCTTTAATTTTCCTACAAGGAACTCTTTTCTTTGAGCTAAACCAAGTTCAGCAACACTGTTATGGTTTGTCTCAAAGTGACGTTTGACACTTGATGTGCGAGACACAACACTTTCATTACACATAATACACAATGCTTTCCCACTGCGTTCAATCACTCCATATTTCTCTGTCCAGGCCTCTTGGAATGGACTTCCACTATCTGTTTTTGCTGTACTCATTTTCTTTGTTCAAGACTTCAAGTCTACAAAAAGATAAAATTTGTATAATAAAAAAAATCTAATGAAGTGCTGTATACAAATCCGTCCCCATAAAAAAATATGTGATTGGGGAATTTTACTAATTGTAGACATCCGTTTTGGTCAAAAAATATACTATCCGGGTGAAAACCGGACTTGTGCAACTTGAGTGTATGGGAAAAGGACTTTTATTTTTCATTATTGGAGCCTTTGTTATTTTATTTTGATGTTTACAAAATCACTGTGAAGGGCCACATATACACTTTACAGTTTTTTGCTATATTGAGTTTTCCATAAGGTACAGTGCAGAGGATTAGTGTGTTGGTTGTTCACAGAGAGCCCAGCCCTCCTCTCAGCTTACTGAACTTCTCTATGCAATCATCATAAGCAGCTTTTTTATTTCCTCAAATTTAGCATGTCCCCCATGGAAGATACAGAGGTTTTTACAGAGGAGCACATTATTAGACACATTAACATCCCCCCATATCCTCACCTCTAGCATGGGAGCACTAGGAACTGTTCCTGATTACAGATGTCACATGTGGAGTCACACTACAGCCTCACTGAGTTCCTGTGACAGACTCAGTGTGAAGCTTCTCTTCCTCCCCCCACTTCCCCCTCACACACTGCCTGGCTCATAGGATACTAAGGGGAAGACAGGCAGGCTAAACATCCACTCATAGGACTGCCGCCAGCACAGGATGATTTGCCGCGGCCCACCGGGACAATGCCCGGTCCTCCCAATGGCCAGTCCGGCCCTGTTGCCAGGTGAGCTGCAAAGCAGACACCAGCACACTCGCCTCCCGCCGCGCCGCATATCTTAATTGCGGACTAGAGAGTTGCGCGGGGACAGAAATCTCACCCGTCCCTGCCAAAGTCTCACCCGTCCCCACCCATCCCCGTGAGGAATCCCTCCATCCCCACCCGTCCCCGCCCGTCCCCTTGAGGAATCCCCTCCATCCCCGCCCGTCCCTATAAACTTCAGAAATAGTTATTTCATTTAATTATGCTACTGAATTAAAGGCTCTGGTAAAAACCCATTTACAAATAAGCAAAAAGACTTTATTAATTTGGAAATATTAATTGGGAAGAATACACACTTTGTAAACGGGTTTCTACCAGAGCCTCTTTTATTTATAAATTTTTATCAACACAACTAATATACTACTTTATCCTGAAGCAAAAAAAAAGAAATAGAATTCTTTTCCTACCTTTATTGCCTGGTTTCTGCTTTCCTCATGTTCTCATTCAGTTCCTTCCATCCACTGTCTCTCTTCCTTCTGCGTCTTCCATTTGCTCTGTTACTGTGCCTCTCCCTTTCTCTCCCCTTCCAAATTGGTCTGGCACCCATCTTCTTCCCTCCGCTCTCCCCATAGTCTGGCATCTCTGTCTTCTTCCCTGCCAGCATCTTCTCCCCACTCTCTCTTCCCCATTTCCTTTCAGCGTCCTTCTTCCCCCCCATCTTCCCCATGTCCTGTCAGCGTCCTTTTCCCCCCTCTGTCTTCCCCATGGCCTTTCAGCATCCTTCTCCATCTCCCCCATCTTCCCCATTTCCTTTCAGCATCCTCCACCCCTTTGTCTTCCCCATGTGCTTTCAGCGTCCTTCCCACCGTCTTCCCCATGTCCTGTCAGCGTCCTTCTCCCCCTTCTGTCTTCCACAAATGCTTTCAGTGTCCTTCCCCCCACCCCGTCTTCCCCATGGCCTTTCAGCGTCTTTCTCCACCCCTTTGTCTTCCCCAGTGCTTTCAGCATCCTTCTCCCCCCTCCTTCTCTCCCGCCCCGGGTACAGCACAGCCGGCCAGGTCCCCTTACTTTTGTGGCGCTTCCCCGACCGACAGACCGACAACAGCCCCGGTCTGACAAACCTCCCTGCCCTTAACCGCGAATCTAATTTTCCTTCTTACAGCTGCTGTAAGAAGGTAATTTAGATTCGCGGTTAAGGGCAGGGAGGTTTGTCGGACCAGGGCTGTTGTCGGTCGGTCGGGTTTGCGCCACAAAAGTAAGGGGACCTGGCCGGCTGTGCTGCACACGGGGCGGGGCGGACCGCCCCCCTCCCTTGGTAGCCACTCGAGCCGCGAGGCTACTCCTTACCTACCCTGCCTGCAGTACAGAGCCGAACGGAAGTCTTCCCGACGTCAGCCCTCCCTCCCTCCGACGTCAGCGCTGACATCGGGAAGACTTCCGTTCGGCTCTGTGCTGCAAGCAGAGCAGGTAGGGAGAAAAGCCGTGCGACTTAGTACATCCAGCCCCGAAGGAACCCCGCGACCCTCGGAGGCGTCCCCAAGGGATTCCCGCGACCCTAGGGGGCGTCCCGTGCAGCTCTCTATTGCGGACCTTCCCGCGTGCCATAGGTTCGCCATCGCTGGAGGCGATCCTGAGCATTTTGGGCTTACAGCATGGCTCTCCTAAGATCTGACTGGCAACTGTCATGGCCTATGCTAAAGCTTGGAAAATGTTTCAGCTCTGGTGTGCTAAGGAGAATGTTGGGCCTTTTTTAAAGCGCTGATGTCAGTGGTGCTAGCGTTTCTTCAGGATGGGCTTGAGAAGGGCCTGGTGGTTGATTCCTTCAAAGTGCAGGCGGCAGGCCTTTTGTGCTTTAGTACTTGAATGGAGTTTCTTTGGCATCTCCTGATGTACTTATATCCAAAAATAGGAGTAAAATATATTGTAAAGTCCCAGGTTAATTTATACTAAAGTCTCTCAATCCCAGAACAATATTTTATGTCACATTATTCATTTCCAACAAAATGTAATAAATCTTATACTATATATGAAAAATACTGTATAGTGCTTAGAAAATGAATACCATGTAGCTCTTGCATGCTCATTTTTCAAAAAATAGTGAGGAAACACCCATTTTCAATCATTGTACTTTTTTTTATCTAGAACATGTCCATTCTCAAGTCTTTGTTCCAGATAATTAACAAGAGAAGATTAAGTGCACTTATCTTTCGGTTATTAATTCCCGTTTCTCTTCAATAACTAAGTCACTGCGATGTCTTCCTAAGGTGCTTCTTTTATCTTCAAAAAATCATTTATCAATCCTTTCACCTCTGTACTAACCATACAAAAACCTATCTGGAATTCTGGTTTTGCCTTTTCCAGCTTTATCAGGGGAAAACTAAAACAAAACAAAAAATTAACAAAAGCATCTGAACTCCTGATGTAACCAGATTTTTAAAAGGAGCATTACGGCTCATCCTCCTGTGCAACAGCTGTTTCTGATGTGGAATCTTAACATTATGTTGCATGCCCCTCTGTAAGGCCCTGTACAAACCTTTACAAGAGGCATTATTGGATCTTAACGTTAAGATGGTTTTTCTAGTAGCTATCGCCTCAGTGAAAAGGGCCTTGGAGCTGCAGTCTTGCAGAAAGCCTTTCCTCAGATTTATGGAGGGTGGGGTTTTGCTGTGCATGGTACCTTCTTTTCTTCCACATAAATCAAGAAGTCCAGCTACCCGTGCTCCATGCCATGGGTTTGAAGAGAAAGGACAAAGAATTGATGCTGCTGGATGTTAGGAGTGTTCTTCTCTGTTATTTTGAGGTGAATGATTTTTGTGTCTCAGATCATCTTTTGTACTAACAAGTCCTAGCTGCCTGGGGAAGCCAGCTTCTCAGGCTTTCATTTCAAGATGGATTTGTATGGCTATTTCTTCAGCGTATATCAGATGTGGTAAGCAACCACTGATTTCTTTGAGAGCGCACTCTACGAGGAGTGTAGCTTCTTCATGTTCTTCAGTTCTGCCTGAGGAGATTTATAGGGAGGCTATATGGTCCACCCTCTAAGCTTTCACAAAATTTTACAGGGTGCATATATTGGCATAACTGGATGCTGCTTTTGGGTCCTCAGTGGTAGCAGTAGGCTCATCTGTCCCAACCTAGGCTCATGGGACTGCTTTAGTATGTCCCACTGGTTGAAGACTCATGCCTTTTACACTATAAGGGAAGATTAGGTTCTTACCTCGATAATCTTCTTTCTAGTAGAAAGGCATATGAGTCTTGAAGCCCATTCTTACTCTCTCAGTATGTATTTCTAGTTGCGTGGTTTCTCCTGTCAAACAGGTCTGAAAAATAATGAGATAACTGTATTACAGAAAGGCAATGGGAGACTGTGAGAACTACATAAGTGTTAGCGCCAGTTGCACTCAGCAGGGTGACTTATTCGAGTCCACCTTGTTGTTTTGTTATGTTCCAATTGGTTTCTTTAATTGCAATCATTTAAGAGCAGAACAGGCTTGACTTTGTTGAGGAGTTCCATGTGCCCCTCCTCTTTATATCTCCTCTTATAGTGGTTTTCAACTACTTTGGAATGAACTGAGGAGATACAGCTTAGCCCAGTGGTACAGGAAGTGGAGCTGAAAAATGTAGATGATGCTTTATACACAACTCACAATTAGAGGTGAGTAACCTACTGATTCAAGACTCATATGCCTTTCTACTACAAAGAAGATTATCGAGGTACGAACCTAATCTTCCCTTCTCATATTTCCCCTCAGATGTCTGTTCTCCAAGCTGAAGAGTCCTAGCCTCTTTAGCTTTTCATCATAGAGAAGTCATTCATCTCCTTTATCATTTTTGTCGTTCTTCTCTGTACCTTTTCTAATTCCACTATATCTTTTCTTGAGTTGTAGTGACCAATAGTATTTGAGGTGATGTTGCATTATTCCACTGGGCGCCATTTATAGAATAGCACCGAAATCTGCAACCTGGTGTAATTCCCGCCATCTAAATTAGGTGTAGATCAGGCATATTCTGTAACCGTGTGCATAAATTCTTGGAATGCCCACAACTCATCCGTGCTCCTGCCATGGCTGTGCTCCCATTCAGATCCATGCTAAAGAAGGACATGGCAGTACTTGAGGGAGTCCAGAGAAGAGCAACTAAGCTGATAAAGGGTATGGAAAATCTCTCATATACTGACAGACTAAAAAAGTTGGGGCTGTTCTCCCTGGAGAAGCGGAGACTTAGAGGAGACATGATAGAAACCTTCAAGATCCTGAAGAGCAGATATATTTACTGTTGCCGGTCCACAAAGGTGGAATAAACTCCCTCAATTTATTAGAATAGAACAAAATATTACAACATTTAAAAAACTTTTAAAAACATATTTATTTAAAGATGCTTTCGATTTTTAACAGTTCATTTAAATTTCTTACGTTTTGGTATTAATGCTTAAGAAGTGTGCTCGAGCTACCTTGTGCTACCTCTTTTACCCTACCTTTTGTTCTTTCCCTTTATTCTTACGAAACCCAAAATTGTAACTTTTACTTTTCCCTTTCCCCTCTAGTAAGTTTTAATTGTTTTTATGTTATGTTAATATAACTATTATGTTAAGTTTCTTATTTCTTTTTATTATATTATGTACATCGCTTAGAAATTGTAATAGGCGATCCATCAAAAGATTGAATAAACTTGAAACTTAAACTTGAAACTTGAAGGGCATAGAAAAAGTAGACAGGGACAGATTTTTCAAATTATGGGGAACCACAAGTACAAGGGGGCACTCGGAGAAATTGAAAGGGGACAGGTTTAGAACAAACGCTAGGAAGTTCTTTTTCACCCAGAGGGTGGTTTCTGTGCTAGTTTAAATACTAGATTACAGACTCCAAATGTAACCATCTCTAGGAAAAGATGACAATTACCAGGAACAAAGAGTGAGGTATTAATGAATTCTGTAATTTGTAGTACAACAATCCAAAAACCATCTTTTTATGTGAAAAAAATAAAAAGTTACAGAAATTCAAACAATAAAACTTTTTCAATCTGCATATGGACCCAAGACATGAAAAACTAGCCATTCTCAACATTTTGAATGAGACTTTAGTTACTTTTTTCTGGAGATGGCCACAAATGAATTATAGAAGTGTGCCTTGAAGTAGCTTTATATGTGACAAAACACAGTGGTTAGATATGATGAGTGAGGTATGAGTAACAGCTATGTTTTTCACTTAGAGAAGATGATTCATTTATACACAAAATTTTCTGGATATATCATGATGTTCACTTATATGACATTTCAGTGCATATATTGAGTAGATCTGGTTGACACCAAACTATTGTTCTCTAGTTTGATATTTTTAAAATCTCCTTGTATAATCATTAATCCTGTCTCTCTCATGTAAAAAACAGACCTCAGAGTTTTTCAGTGGCTGTTACTTCCCTTTCCCCTCACTAAGATTTGCTAAAATACTCTGATGTTCAAGAGGCTGGTTTAACCACTCAGTAGTTCATCAGAACATTGAAATAATGATCCATGATATTTGTGAAGTGTTTTTGATACTATTGGATCATTGTTCATATATATATATATATATTTCTTTTTTAAATAGCATTTTTTCACTCAACACCAGCACTTATTAACTAGAATTGGGTTGTATATATTCAGGGTTCCAAAGAAAGGAACAATATTTGTTACCCAGCTGAGATTGTTGTTGCATTACATAAGTAGATGGGAAGAATGAACACTGGCCCAGGCAACCTCTGTTCTGTATTATTTGCCAATTATTGCACCATAGCCCTAGTAAAGATTGATTATAATCTAATTGGAAGCACAAAGGGGGAAGAAATTGCTGGCACAAAATTTTAAAAAATAGGCGAAGATATTTATCAGTTATACAGCATGGATGGGAGATGTATAATTGTATCTCCCATATGCTGATGGCAATAAAGTTTAAATCATTTTAATGCAACTGGTTAAGCAGTGACATCACTTTCTGTCTCGGATTCTATGGCTGTTTGATTTAAATTATTTTAAAACGTACTTAGAACCTCTCTATGAACTGGTGTCACCTTCAAATTATGGTTAGTACTCGTATATTGATTGGCGGTTTTACAGTACCTTTTTCAACATGCAAGATTGAGTTGGGCGTACCAAATGGGTGACAATATCTGACAGCACTAGGATGGAATTGATATCCAAGAACTCAGAACTTAGTATAAAATTATGAGCCCTTCCCATGCATAGCGGTCTCCTCAGCTTTATTTTTACCAGATTAGAAATACAATAGCCACAGTGGCCCTTATGATATTTGCCTTGCAAAGTATCATCTGCTAAGCAGCTACATTGTCCTTCATATTTCCACTAGACATTATTTTGGGTGCCAGTTTTCATCACAGGATAGCGTTTGCTCAAGCAGTACTGGCTAAGTTGCCCTTAGAAATCAACAACTTTCATATTCAGCCATGCAGGGGTTTTGGAGGATTAACACCCCCCCCCCCTATTTTTATTTTTTTTTTACATAGAAAAGGTTTCTATCACAGTTTTGAGTTCTAAATGCTCTGAGACTGCTCCAATGCTTAAAGAAGCTTATGAGAGTCAGAGCAGCGCTGAAGCATTTAGCACTCCAGGCTGCAGTAGATACAGCGGCTTAGTAAAAGAGGGCCTAAGATAATTTAAAACTGAGCAGCTCTAAGCTTGGAGTCACCCACTTGTATGCTTGTTGATTGAAGCACATGTTATCCCAGGACAAGCAGGCAGCATATTCTCTACATATGGGTGACATCATCCATGGAGCCCTGTCACGGACAGCTTTTCAAGCAAACTTGATTGAAGATCTTAAAGTTTGCTAGTGCTGCACCTTCCCGCTCAGTTAGGTGGTGCGTCTCCTCAGCGTGGCCTCAGTTCTTAGTTTTCCGCGGAGCCAGAAAGCCCTGTCTTCTCTGCATTCGATTCTAAGTGCCTTCCTGCACCGCGGCTTTTGTTGTTTTTCTTCGATCGGAATCACTGTGTAACGCGTCTACAGTCTGTTTGTTATTTTTTTCCTCAACCGGGGGACCCTGGTTTTCATCTGGCTGCCTGGCCTCGTGCGGCCGCGGCCAAATCTTCTCCCTATGTCCCAGCCTGTTACCGGGTTTAAAAAGTGCACACAGTGCGGTTGGGTGATCTCGATTACCGACCCGCACTGTTGGTGTATCCTCTGTTTGGGTTTCGACCACCCTACCGACTCTTGGCCGCGTTGTGCCACTCTCCAACCTCGGGCTCTTCAACGACAGCGGGCCAAGATTGCTGAGATCTTCGGTGCCATGGATCAGCCGGCTGACGACCTCGACCCCGGTTTCGACCTCGGTCTCGACCTCGATGGTCTTGGGCCCGAGCAAGTCCCCTTCGGCTTTGAAGGCCTCGGCTGCTCCGACTGCTAAGACCTCGGCCTCGGGTAAGTCTCTTCTTCTTCCTTCAGGTTCAGCTCCGCTACCAAAGAAACCTTCCACGGAGTCTCTGGCATCCCAGGCAGTGAGTGCAGTCCTGCCAGCCTCTAGGAGACCTCCTCCAAAGCGTGCCTCCAAGCTAAGGGAATACGCTACCTCGAGGTTGCCCTCGTTGGAGCGCAATGCTGCACCAGCCCGACCACATCCATTGGTTTTGGTGCCGATGTTCGAGGACATGCTTAAGGCTATCTTGACCTCGCAGATCTCCTCTGTTTTGGCCCAGCTTGCCCCGACCTCGACTTCACTCTCTGTAAACCAGCCTCGAGTGATTCTTAACCTGCTCTCTCGAGACCGGCTTCTCCGGCCGCCCGACCCCGATCGAGGCACAGTTCCTTCGAAGCGGCGGTCTGTGAAACGACCTAGAGACTCTCCTCCTAGGCAGGGTAGGTCTCCTGGACCGCGGGCCTCGAGGTCCATCGAGGCATCGGACCTCTTCGAGTCTCGACCTCGGCTGTCTTATGTGCCTCTTCGGTCTCCGAGTCGAGGCGGGTTGAGGTCGAGGACCCCCTCCTCGCAACCACGTCGGAAGGTCTCTTCCTCCCTGGGCTCACCGAGGGTTGCTCCCTGGGTTTCCGTTCCTCGGACCCCGAGGTCCTCGCCTTCTAGGCAGTTTAAATGCAAGCATTCGTTGACGCTTCCCTTGTCTCTTAGCAGAGCTTCCTCGGTGTCCATGCTTGTTGACACTGACGTGCCAGTGCAGTATTCAAGGGAGGCCTCTCCCTCTTTCTCTGCTGCCCCGAAGTGCAGATCCTCTTCGCCTCTGGAAGGGCACTCTTCTGCCAAGACTTCTTCCTTCACCAGGTTCGTGGTGGACATGGTTAAGGCCCTTCAACTGGACCTTCAGTCTGAGTCCAGATATACCCGGGAGTATTTGGAGGAGATGGAACTCCCTCATCCACCGAGGGAATCCCTATATCTCCCTTTGAATCCGGTCTTAAAGCAGACTTTCTTCCGGAATTTGGAGACACCATATGCAATTCCTGCCATACTGTCCAAGATGGAATCCTGCTATTGGACGGTCCCCTGTAAGGGGTTTGAAAAGGCTCAGCTCTCCCACCAGTCCCTGGTTGTGAAGTCATCCTTAAAGAAATCTAACCCCTCCAAGGTCTACGCGGCTGTTCCACCGGGCAGAGAGGGCCGTACTATGGACAAGTTCGGCTAGCGCCTATACCAGAATTCAATGATGGCGAACCGGGTCCTGAATTCCAATTTCAATTTCACTTCCTATCTCAAGCACTGCATCAAATCTATGCCGTCTTTCCAGGAGGATTTGGCTGCCTACGCTGGCTTTAGGATACGCTGTCGCAGATTCGCCTTTATATGCTCCAGGCTACTTACGATGCCTTTGAACTATCCTCGAGGGTCACAGCCTTTGCAGTAGCCATGTATCGCCTGGCCTGGCTACGCATCGTTGACATGGACCCAAATCTGCAGGACCGTCTGGTGAATCTCCCGTGCTTGAGCAACAAGCTCGAGGCGGCCACCAAACGCCTCTCTGAACATGAACGCTCCTTTGCCTCCTTGGTCAGACCTAAGGCGAAGCCTACTCCTCCTAAAGCATACAAGTTGCCACCCAGGCACTATCCACTGAAGTCTACGTTGGCTTTTTCCCGCCCGCCCACCCAGGCATCAAAAGCAGCAGCGGGTCCCCCAAAAGCCTCAGGCCCTGCTAAACCATCATCGTCCTTTTGACACATCATGGTTGAGCAATACCGCCCCCCCCTTCGTCCTCGAGCCTTCTCCCTTCTTCTTCAGGAGGCCCAAGCCCTCCTTCATCTCCGGGTGGTGGAGGAGGTCCCTTTGCATTACCAGGGCACCGGGTTCTATTCACGGTACTTTCTAGTCCCCCAAAAAGACCAGGGATCTATGCTCTATCCTGGATTCTCAGTGTGTTGAACAAATTTCTGGTCAAGGAGAAGTTCCGCATGCTCTCTCTTCCCACGTTGTACCCCTGATTGGACGAGGGGGACTGGTTATGCTCGCTGGATCTCAAAGAGGCCTACACTCGCATCCCGATTCATCTGGCCTCTCGTAGATTTCTTCAATTTTCAGATGGGAGATCTCTATCTACAGTATCGAGTTCTCCCGTTCGGCCTTGTGTCTTCCCCGACCGTTGCTGCCACATCAACCTGCTGGAGCTTCGGGCCATTTCCAATGCTTTGATAGCCTTTTGTCATTTGCTTCAGGATTGCGTGGTTCTGGTGCGGATGGGCAACCAGGTGGCGATGTATTATATCAACAAACAGGGGGGTACAGGATCCCTGTCTCTTTGCCAGTAAGCTCTACAAATCTGGGAGTGGGCGATATGTCACAACATCTTCCTCTGAGCGGTCTACATCCAGGGCCGGCAGAACTGCCTGGCGGACAAATTGAGCCGCCTTCTCCAACCACACGAATGGGTGCTCCATTCCTCCACTCTGTGTCAGGTCTTTGCTCGATGGGGGACCCCGCAGATAGATCTGTTCACCTCCTCCCTAAACCACAAGTTGCCTTGCTTCTGCTCCAGGATTTACTCCCCGGATCGTCTCAAGGCGGATGCTTTCCTTCTGGATTGTATGGGCCTGTTCATCTATTCGTTTCCTCCATTCCCTCTGATTCTGAAGACTCTCGTCCAGCTCAAGTCGGTCCATGCCACCATGATTTTGATAGCTCCTTGGTGGCCCAGACAACCGTGGTTCTCTCTTCTGCTTCGACTCAGTGTCAGGGAGCCTCTGCTTCTGCCTGTGTTTCCTTCTCTGCTGTCTCAGAGTCAAGGTTCGCTGCTGCATCCCAATCTGCAGTCTCTACACTTAACAGCTTAGTTCCTCTCCATGTGACTCCCTCCTTCAATTTTTCTCAATTGGTGCTTGATGTTCTCGAGGCCTCTCGGAAGAGTTCCACTCGGCAGTGCTACTCCCAGAAATGGACTAGATTTGTTGTGTGGTGTGCTACGCATCGCATGGAGCCAATGTCTGCCTCCTTACCTTCAGTACTGGATTATCTGCTGCACTTGTCTCAGTCTGGTCTCAAATCGACATCTATTCGAGTCCACCTCAGTGCAATTGCTGCTTTTCATCTGCAGCTTGATGGGAAACCACTCTCACTCCATCCGGTGGTTTCCCAATTTATGAAAGGTCTTTTCAATAGTCCATCTTCCACTCAAGCCTCCTCCGGTGGTTTGGGATCTGAATGTGGTTCTGGCTAAGTTGATGAAACCTCTCTTTGAGCCCATCGATAAGTCTCTTTTGAAGTATCTCACTTGGAAAGTGGTGTTCCTGATTGCCCTCACATCTGCTCGCAGAGTCAGTGAGCTGCAAGCTCTGGTTGCGGACCCGCCTTTTATTGTTTTTCATCATGACAAGGTGGTCCTTCGTACTCATCCTAAGTTCTTGCCCAAAGTGGTTTCGGATTTCCACCTCAACCAATCCATTGTTCTTCCAGTGTTTTTTCCTAAGCCTTCATTTCTCATCACTGGAGAAGTGGCGCTACACACTCTTGAATGTAAGTGGGCGTTAGCTTTCTACCTGCAACACACTCAAGCTCATCAGACTGCTCCTCAACTCTTCATATCATTTGATCCGAATCGGTTGGGGGCGTCCTGTTTCCAAGCACACCTTGTCCAACTGGTTAGCTGCTTGTATTTCCTTCTGCTACGCTCAGGCTGGTCTCCCGCTGCAGGGTCGGGTCACAGGGCATAAAGTCAGAGCAATGGCGGCATCCGTCGCTTTCCTCTCAGGTCCACGCCTATTGAGGAGATCTGCAAAGCTGCCACTTGGTCCTCGGTTCATACATTCAACCTCTCACTACTGTCTGGGATACTTTTTTCCAGTCACGATGGCCAGTTCTGCCAGTCGGTTTTCTGTAATCTGTTCTCCTGAATTGCCAACTCTCCTCACCGTCCCTTACCTGGTTAGCTTGGAGGTCACCCATATATAGAGAATATGTTGCCTGCTTGTCCTGGGATAAAGCACAGTTACTTACCGTAACAGGTGTTATCCAGGGACAGCAAGCAGATATTCTCGCAACCCGCCCACCTCCCCTGGTTGGCTTCTTTGCTAGCTATCTGAACTGAGGCCACGCTAAGGAGATGCGCCCCCTAGCTGAGCAGGAAGGCACACGCGTATGTGCGGTGCAGCACTAGCAAACTTTAAGATCTTCAATCAAGTTTGCTTGAAAAGCTGTCCGACAGGGCTCCGTGGATGATGTCACCCACATGTATAGAATATCTGCCTGCTGTCCCTGGATAACACCTGTTATGGTAAGTAACTGTGCTTAACAGGTGTTCTTTGTAGATAGCAGAATTCTCAGCTCCCTGAGAGCTGCTTGAGTGTTTGAGCTTTGGAACAAACTGGAAGCCAAGGAGACCCCTGCACGCAGGAAGGGCTGCCTATGCCTAGAACTTTACACTAAATTCTGAACTCTAGGAGAGCATATCGGTCGCAGCACCATATGGGCATTATCAATCCTGCTAGCTACAGAATGCATCTGTTACAGGTGAACAACATTGCTTGTTTCTTAGTGATTCTGATACAGATGTGTACATTTAGGTTCTGTTTATCTGATATAGTTACATAGTGGATCAGTGGACTTCTGCACATTATTTTTTTTATTCCAAAGTAAGTCCATGGAGCAATTTGATCTCAGAAGTGTCGCTGTTTGATTTGTACAGTTTTTAGATATGATTTCAGAGATGTGATAACTTAAATTGACAACAATGAATTCCGTGTTGTGTTGAGTAAGCTACTAAATAAGAAAGTTCACTAGATTACTTTATCAAGTTACTTTTTCTGGCTGTTTAAGATGATATCTGTCACCTGAATATATGCAAATAAAGTTAGAGTTAAAAATGTCAAAGTAACTAGGACAGCTAATTATCTGCCTATAGTTATCCGGTTAACTTTGTCCTATCAACGCTAAATTTTGATACTAAGCGGGTAAAGTGAGACCACATCTGGAAATGATCTCATTGCTACCTTTTTTATGTGGGTAAATGTTATCCATATAACTTGTTTAAAAAAAAAAAAAAAAAAAAAATTAGCTTGTTAGCTATGGGTAGATTTCAACCGTTATGATTGTCCAGGAAATTCTTTTGAGTAATGACTTGTGCATGCTTATGAAAAAGGTTTTTCAGATAACAATGTTTGCAATTAAAAATCTAATAAAGAGAATAAAAAATAGTGGAACAATAAAAATTGTCATTTCAGAATAAAAATTGTCATTTCAGAATAAAAATTGTCATTTTGGAAAAAGTACTTATCCTGTACAGTTATCCCCTCTTCTACGAAACCACGTTAGCGGTTTTTAGTGCGGGGAGCCGTGCTGAATGGCCCACGCTGCTCCCGACGCTCATAGAGTTCCTATGAGCGTCGGGGGCAGTATGGGCCATTCAACGCGGCTCTCTGCGCTAAGAACTGCTAGCGCGGTTTTGTAGAAGAGGGGGGTTAATGATGCCTAATGCTGGATTTCTGTAGCATGCTGTTAATTGTCTTCTCTTTCTCTTAATAACTCTGTTGTATGTGTCTTTATAATTGCTTTGAATTAGTGTTGTCATTTGTGTTTTTTGTTTGTAGTGTGTGTTCACTTTTCTGCTTTTATAACTGATCTACTAATTTGCTGTTTTGAACTCAGCCTTTGTCGGAATTATGGGTAACACCAGATCATACAAACTGCTAGACTGGAATAGTTTCAATGCAGGTATTTTATTGGTCCTTCTGTATTACATATGCTGACAAATTATGGCAGCTCAGTGAATTTTCTTAGGAATATTCCAAGATCATTGAGGTCAGTGTTGAAAACTTTGCAGATTTATTATATAGTAATTTTCTTAACGGATATATTAGAAAGAAGTTGAAAAATGGAACATTGGAGACTAAAATGAAAAAAGAAATTAAGCACCTTTGGTTTAAAATTCAATAGAAAACTTCTTAATGTTGTAACTGTGAAATAACACGTTTGTTGGTTTGTTTTGGGGTTTTCTGTATCTTTCAGTAAAGCTCTCTGCTGCTGTATCTCTATTCCCTTTGCAACATAAGTACTATCTGACTGTCTTAAAGGGGGTAAGGTGTTTGTTGTTGTTTTTTTTCTTTTAGCATTCTTTCTTCTTTATGCTATCTTGTTTCTATGCCACTTCTTTTTGGCCGTACTAATTTATTTTGGGATCCTTTTACTAAAGCTTAGTTCAGGCTTTAGTATATTAGCTTGTTCTAAATGCTGCACAACCCACTTTATACCTGTGGACCACGTTGCACTTTGGGGGGAATGCTGTACTCAGTGCCGGTATTGGTGGCTGCTAAGAAGCGGCTGCTGATAGCATGTCAATCATGAACTGGCGCCAATTATAGAATTTTGTGGTGGATGGCCATTTGATGCGCAGCCGTGTTCCACGTGCGCTTCAGCCCACGAGGGGTACAAGGCTTGTCTGAATTCAGTGCCTTTGATCTCCAAGGAGGGTCTTCTAGTGCCTTCTGTCCCGACTTCCATGAAAATGGAATCGGGGGGCCCTGGGGAGTGAGCAGGCGTTGTTTCAACGAAACGCACATGCATTGCAATAGATAAACCTTGTAAATCCTCCAAAACAGTCCAAACCTAGTGTGCAGGGGTCAGCTCCTGCCGAAGAGGAAGGGTTTCCCCTGGATTTTGTTAATATGCTTTATCAGGCATACTTTGTTAGAAAGTTTCTGCTTGTTTCCCTTATTCCAGACTCGATGCTGGTAACGGGGACCCCTGCTCTAGTGGACCAGGGTCTTCTCCTCCTGTCTCCCCTCAGGGATGCCAGTAGTGCCCGTGGTTGCGCCAGATACTCTTTTCATGCTTTCACAGGGGAGCACTGCGGCGGTCACAGATGTGGCAGATCAGGTGGATCTCTAGGATCCAGGTAGGTAAGACCCTGATTTTGGGGAGGATCACTCTGTGCGCAGATATTTCAAGCACACACTTCTTGTGGATTTGATCTCTGAATCTCTCCAGGAGTTAAAGCTGCAGTCTGAGCAGCCTATCACTGCAGAATGTCCCCTCATGAGTGACCAGAGGCCACAATCCGCCTCTTTTCCTGATCATGCTGACTTTGTTCGGATTCTTACGGACATCTGGGAGACACCTAAGGATACCCTGAAATGTGCTCGCGCTATGGTGTGATTTTATCTTATGGTAGATGCCTTTAACAAGCGCTTTCCTTCTCCAAAGATGAATTCCTCGGTGGCACAGATCACCAAACGCACTTTTCTCCCCAGTGATGGGGGTGTTGTCCTGAAGGATGTTCAGGACTTACTGGTGAATTATGTTCTCAAGCATCTGTTTGATATGGCACCTGTTGGTGTTAGGTGGCGTCGGCCTCTTCTTTCGTGGCAAGGGCATTCCATTCCAGACTGCACCATGATCCTGACACTGTGGTGCTTTGTGACTTGGAGTTTATAATCTCAGGAGTGGATTATGTCCCTCAGGGTTCGGTGCTGGGGCCGATCCTGTTCAATATGTTTGTGAGTGACATCACTGAAGGGTTAGAAGGAAAGGTTTGCCTTTTTGCAGATGACACTAAAATTTGTAACAGAGTAGCCACCGAGGAGGGAGTGAAAAACCATCTACAAAAGTTAGAGGAATGGTCTAATATCTGGCAACTAAAATTCAATGTGAAGAAATGCAGAGTAATGCATTTGGGAATTAATAATCGGAAGGAACCATATATGCTGGAAGGTGAGAGGCTGATATGCATGGACGGGGAGAGGGTCCTTAGGGTGATATAGTGTCCGAAGATCTAAAGGCGAAAAACCAGTGCGACAAGGTGGTGGCTATTGCCAGAAGGATGCTGGGCTGTATAAAGAGAGGCATAACCAGTAGGTGTTGATGCCCCTGTGCAGGTTGTTGGTGAGGCCCCACTTGGAGTGCTGTGTTCAGTTTTGGAGACCATATTTGGCGAAGGACATAAGAAGACTTGAAACGGTCCAGAGGAGGGCAACGAAAATGATAGGAGGTTTGTGCCAGAAGATGTAAGAGGAGAAACTGGAAGCCCTGAATATGTATACCCTAGGGCAGGGCTTCCCAAGTCCGGTCCTCAAGATCTACTGGCAGGCCAGGTTTTCAGGATATCCACAATGCATATGCATGAGAGAGAGATTTGCCTGCACTGCCTTCTTGGTATGCAAATCTCTCTCTCATGCATATGCTTTGTGGATATCCTGAAAACCTGGCCTGCCAGTAGATCTCAAGGACCGGACTTGGGCAGCCCTGCCCTCGAGGAAAGGAGGGACAGGGGAGATATGATTCAGACATTCAAATACTTGAAAGGTATTAATGCAGAACAAAATTTTTTCCAGAGAAAGGAAAATGGTAAAACAAGAGGGCATAATTTGAGGTTGAGGGGTATTAGACTCAAGAGCAATGTAAGGAAATTCTTGTTTACGGAGAGGGTGGTGGATGCTTGGAATGCGCTCCCGAGAGAGGTGGTGGAGAGGAAAATGGTGATGGAGTTCAAAAAGGGTGGGATGAACACAGAGGATCTAGAATCAGAAAATAATAGTAAATAATGAAGAACTAAGGCCAGTACTGGACAGACTTGCACGATCTGTGTCTGTATATGGCCATTTGGTTAGGGAGGGTGTCAATGGTTGGGATGGTGTAGATGGGCTGGAGTGAGCTTTGACAGAGACTTCAGTAGTTGGAACCTAAGCACAGTACTGGGCAGAGCTTTGGATTCTTGCCCAGAAATAGCTAAGAAGAAGAAATTTTTTTTTTTTTTGATTGAATCAGTTTGGGGCAGACTGATGGACCATTTGGTCTTTATCTGCCGTCATCTACTATGTTATGTTACTATCTGGCTGATGCCATGTATGACATTGTGAAAGTCTTTGCTAAGCTATCCGCCTATTCCGTTTCAGCTCGCAGGATGCTCTGGATCCGGCAGTGGTCTGGCAATTCTTCTAAAGCAACCTTGAGCCCGGTTGCCCTTTAAGGGACAGTTACTGTTTGGCCAGGGTCTGGATGACCTTATGGCCAGTGTGTAGGATCGCAAGCCCAAGTTGCTGCTCCTGAATAGAACCCAACCTTCCAGAGGTTCAGGGCATTCTAATTTTCATCCCTTCAGGCACTCCCGTCCATACTCAGACCCGCCATGGGCCAGTGGTCATCTTCGTCTGCCAGACCGCGATTCAGCAGTTCTCAATGTCAGCCGTCCATATGGAGTTGTATGGCGGCTCCTGCAAAGATGTAATTCTGATGCTTGGCCCACCGCGCATAGGGGGTTGACCACTGGGTCTTGGAGGTTCTCAGGGATGGCTACAAACTGGAGTTTCTCTATCCTCTGACCAAGTATTTTCTGGATTCCCCAGCAGACTGTCCCAAGAAGGCAGTTCAGGTGCAGGCCACAGTTTGCAGATTACTCAATATTGCAGCCATAGAACCCATTCCAGAGCGAGACTTTGGCTCAGGCTGTTCATCAGGTGGTACAGTTGCTGCAGTGCCTGGGCTGGGTGATCAACTTCAGGAAAAGTCACTTTGAGCCAACGCAGAAATACCTGGAAGTTCGTTTTCACACAGGTCAGAACAAAGTGTTCCTGCCTATTTCTAGTCAGGAGAAGCCAGGTTATCAGGGACCTTCTGGCCACTTCAGTCCACTTGGCCACTGCAGGCTTAGCAGTACCTCCAGGTTCTGGGGACCATGGTGATGACAAATCGATGTGATTACCTTGGGCCAGAGCCCATCTGTGTCGCTGTAGGATGCTCTGCTTGAGCACTGGAGTCTCCAGTGGAACTCCTTACATGTACCCCTGCCCTGGAATATTGTGGCACAAAACAGTCTTGCATGGTGGTTGTAACCCCTCTCGCTCTCCAGGGTTTTCCACTCTGGATCTCAGATTGGGTGATTCTGTCTACAGATGTGAATCTCAAAGGCTGGGAAGTGGTGTGTATGACCGTCCCTGTTCAGGGCCAATGGGCACTCTCAGAGTGCAAGTTAAAGTCCCCGCCCAGTACCAACTGATACTCTGAAAAAGGAGTAAGAGCGGCCACTAATACAGAAAATAATCTATGTTAATAGACATTAGGAGCATAGATAGAACAAAAGACATATTTTTTCCCCAAAAGACCGCTGCCCAGATCACATATTGTCCCTCAACATCTTGAACCAATTTATGTAACGTGCAAGTGTGTTTCTTATGAAAAAGAATAGAAACACCCTGCTGCCTATTATTGTAGGAGGCAAAAGCCAACTCTCCCACTCAGTCTCTCCGCAATTTGGCATGCTCAGAGATACTAAGGTGGGCCTCCTGCATAAGCAGTACATCAACATGTGCGGATGCCCTCCAGATGGGGTCCTGAGCCACCAGTGGGCGGGTGTTGATGAAGAAGAGGCACAGAGAGGAGAGACGCCACGGAGGAGGAGAGGCCCTGGCGGCGGCGGCCTCTCGCAGCGAGCTGGTGTTGGCATCTCTCTTCCTCCCTGGTATCTCGCAGCACACCTGAAATCTCGTGCAGCACACAGTTTGCGATACTCTGATGTATGCCAACTACCGCCATGCCATGTTAATGGGCATTGCTTCATATACATGGCCCTTTAGTTGTTGCATTGGTTACCCAGAATAATGTTCGTGACACACGTCGTCAAAATGGTGGGCCCGATAGTTAGGGTTGTCAGATTTTACATTTACAGTACTGAAGTACCTTGCTGCGTTTAACTGAAGAGTGTAAACCATCTACATTAAAGCTAACAACCTTAATATCACCCATGTAGAAATCTGACAGTCATGGTAAACTCATAGATGAACCACCAATTTGGGGCAGCAGCAGCATCAGCCTCCCAGTATCGGCCTCCCAGCCGAGCCAATGCTCTACCTACTCACTCACACTGTGCAACAGGACTGTGCAGAATCCCAGGACGCAACCCCCACCCTCTCTATAACACTTCCCCCCCACTCGAGCCCCCCCCAAGCACACCACCCCAGCCCTAGTGACACCCCCACCCCCAACTATTCCCAAACTAAACTACACCCACGCACACACCCAAATCCCCAGACAGCCCATCTGCCACAAAAGGGGGAAAACAACCCATGCACAAACACTCACGCTTCACTCCCTAACCCCCTTCCCCCCAACAACCCCCCTCTATAGAAACAATACCATAAACCAGTCCACAACCTATGTCCAGCAAGCAAGTGAAAAAAGGTAGAAAGGCACCAGCACATACACAAAAAAAAAGAAAAAAAATCCAAGTACACAGGTCATATAAACGCTATCACTAGCAGGGCAGGATTAATTCGTCGAGGGCCCTTAGGCATCCAAGTACACTGGGCCCCCTGCCCTGCCCCATCCCACCATGCGCCCAGGCAGAAACAGAAAGCTGCATCAGAGGGAAGCTTTGGGCAAGCAGCACCGCTTGCACAATTATAGTTCCCGTTGCCTTTCTTACCCGCATTGCTTGCTTGTCTTACTTTCCGTCAATGGGGGGGGGCCCGCATTGCTGATCGATACTGGAGGGGCCCATCGCAGTTTGGAAAAAAACAATGTTGATGCCCTCCTTCATCGGGCCCCCTGACCATTTTGGGCCCTAGGCATGTGCCTACATGGCCTATTGGTTAATCCTGCCCTGATCACCAGTACTGTCCATCACAAGGCCAACAGAACCAACAAGCAAAAAAGGACTGTAGTCTGAAGCAGCAAATCCTCAGTCCAATGTAGGGTCATCCCCATCCAAGCACAGCTCACTAGTCCTGTAGGCAAGGGCTGCCAATGAGTCACCAAATCAAAGACAGATAGGTAGTCCACACAGTCAAGGAGGCGGCCCACAAGTGTAAATACTTCTGCAGACAGAAAGGCGAAAAGTGTCCCACCCAGCAATCAAAAATGGCACCAGAATCCTCAAAGCTCCCTCACTGAGCCAGCAGACTCAATGAAGCGCTTCATCTCCTCCACTTTGGACAAAGTAAGGGTTCTCTTCTCATATGTTAAGCTGGATAAAGAAAAATTTAATACCTCTGGTGACCAACTGCAAACAGTAAGGTGTTAAAGTTTTGCGCTGTTCCACAGCATTGGTGGAGAAATCCTGAAAAATCAGGATCTTGGTGCCCTCATACTCCAAATTCTGAGAGCTTTTGAAGAAATCAAGAAGGTGAACCTTGATCACGTAGTTATGAAATCTGGCCAGCACAGGTCTCGGCCTCCCACGCAGTGCACACATTCTACTACCACAGGCCCTACTTGCTCAGGTAGGTCCAGCTCCTTCGGCAACCACCTCTCCACCAGCCGAGGCAATTCTGAATCTTTAACGGCCTCCGGTATCCCAATGATTTGTAAATTTTTCCTGCGGGCCCTGTTTTCCTGGTCTTCGACCTTTTCCATAAGCTGACAGATTCGAGTTTCCAGGGATTCAATCTGGCTATCCGCCGCCACCGCACGATCTTCTTATGCTGACAAGCACTCCTCTACATGTTGAATTTGCGTGGCATGCCCAGCCAAAGCATCCTTTAACTCGTCCATTGAGGCATGCAATTTCACAAGCTTGTCATCTAATAGTTGTGATAAGTGCCTCATGGACACTTGCAGCACCTCATTATAGGAATGATCTTGCTAGTATGGGCCATGTTGCTTTTAAGCGTTCTGAGAGGTTTTGTCAGCATTCCTCTCGCCGCCAGAAAATAAGAGCCACACCTTTAGCCAAATCGGTGCTCCCCAATGCAATCAGGCTCCGGTATCATAAAAAGTAGTAGTACACAGGTCAAGTACCGTAATAAGAGGGTTTTATTAGGGAGTAAAGCAGAGCTCCATGCCCAGACGTCCGCTCAGGAACCAGCCATCACATGACCCTGTCGTTCAGGTTTCTAATATTTCATGACCTGTTCTCTTGTTTTTCATTGTTGCTGTTTTGCATTTGTTGATATGAGCACAATTGACTTACTTGCCGGGGAGTTTCCCCATTCCCCTCTCTCTTGTTATTATCCTCTACAGATGTTCCTGACTGCTTTAAGTCTAATTGATGTTCACAGGGACAGTGATGAAGTAAAGGGGGAGGGGTTTAAGTCTCTGAAGTTTGAGGTTTCTTACAAAGTCCTGGTGGGTAGATAGAAATAACCCACTGGTCCAGGAATAAAGTGTGGATTTACAAAGAAGAAGATTAGCAAAGGTAAGAACCTGAAGTTTCTTTCTGTCACAAGCCATGCCCACGCTGGCCTTAGGCATCCTTATGCGCCCCTAAGCGCTTCTGTAAGCTTGACACTGGTGCCGTAAATAAAGGGGCTGTTCATGCCTCCATTTGTTGTTGTTTTTTGAACGTGTGCTTCTGGATTGGTTGGTTAGCTGCCCTACTGCAGGCTAACCTTCGGCATGTCATCGAGAATTTTCCCCCTTTGATCATATTAATGTCTTTTAGCATGCTCTAAGCTTTAGTAAAAGGGACCCTTTGTTTCTTATTTTTGTATGCTTTTGTGAAATAAAAAGTTAATAGCTTTTATTATTGCAATGCTTTTGCAATCCCTTAGTTTACTTTCCATCTGTTATGTTGTATTTATTCTAAAATGTGTTGTATGTCTATATATGCTTCTAATGTATGTGCTTAAGAGCAGCTTCCAATTTTACTTAGGTATATAAATATGGTGGAAGGTTAGTAAAGGAAGCATAACCCCTCTCTCTTTTGAACATTTATTTGTGTTAAGGAGCGTAATTAAACAAAGTGAATGTTAATGAACTCATTTTTGTTTTAACTGCAATCAGATTTCTAAAAGCTTTATTGCTAGTACTTTTTATTGTATTATAATAAGATTTATTTGAATTTTATGATTATTTAAGAATATTTGAGGTCTCTTTTGGAGGAGAATAATTGTTAAAAATTGGAGAACACCCATTCCAGTTTTAAAACAACGAAAATATTAAATACAATTTTTTTTACAATAATGTATTAAAAATTTCTTAGTAGATTCTATGGGTCCTTTGACCTAAGTTACAGTAAATGTTGGCCTTAGCAAACCCTTAAGTGTGTGTGTGTCATGCTTTAAAGGCATTTTTAAAATTAATGGCCTTGCGCTAATGTTGCCATTAACATGCAGTCATTGAAAAAATTAACATGGGAGTAGTTACTGACACCTACTGTTTTGTAGGTAGTAAGAACTCAAATGGTTATTCTGTGCTAATTAGCACATGATAATGTGGACAGGCTGATTAACGCTACAGTACCTGTTCTTTGCTTCCCCAGAATGCCCCTTTATTCAAAATTAAAAAATATTTTTAACGCATGGGCAACGAGTACCAATTGGGATCTTACCACAGGATGACTAAGCACATGCTGCATTTAGCAATGCTCAGAGTAGCTTAGTAAAAGGACACTTATAAACAGAGCAATTTACTTTTGTAAAGTTGTGGCATCTCTGAGCGCATACAGTATATGTATCTTTAGAGAATGCCCATGCTCTTCCCATGGCTATGCCCCCTTTTGAGTTGCATACTGTAAAGTTTGTGCACTGATCTTTAAATAATACTAATGCACACATCTCAGGATTGTGTACAATTTTGCGCATATAAATTTGTGTGCCATATATAGAATTGCCTTTTAAATGACTCAAGATGCAGCAGACAAGGAACAATATTTTCCAAATTAAGAAGGGTAGTGGGACTCTATGTATGTTCTCATAAGTTATCAGATTGTGGAATGTTATCATGCCATTATATCAGAAACCAGCAGGATATGGAGGGGGCGATGGATAAATATTTATAGTCAATTCATTTGGTGAAAATTGCAATGAAGAATATGAAATTGTTGAACTACCCAATTTCAAGGGTAGAAGTTAGGAAATCCTGTAGGTTGTAAGGTTTCATGATAAAATTTTACTATTTCAAGAGCAGTTAATGGGCTCCCTCTTGCAGTTTTTTAATTCACTAAAGGGTGGTACCAGACTTCAGTATTTTATGAGATTGGTGGAGATTATTATTTCTAAGGCTGGACCATCCAGATCCCTCTGGATTTGTGATGAGCTGACCAAATGGAGACCTTATCAGACAGGTACTTAATTTGTTAGTTTGATTTTATTTATAATCTGCCTTTCCCAAGGTGGCTCACAACGTAACATAATAAAAAATACATAAAATACATATAAAAACACAAGCAGAATAAGTGACTAGCGCTTACACAATTTGATTGATTTGTTTAAGAAACGGAAATTACTTATGGTCCTTTTTTCATTGATGTGGAGAATGCATTTGATCAGGTCTCTTGGCCCTTTATGTTCAAGGTTTTGAGTAAATTTGGATTAGGATCCTGATTTTTGAGCTGGATCCACTTACTTAGTATATAATTCACTGTTATCCTGCATTAAAGTCAGTGGAGGATACTTTTTTGAACCCAATCCCCCTATTCGATTCATATTTGTCATAGAACCACTGGCCCAATGGGTGAGGGAGTTAAGTCCCTGGTTCTCAGCCCACTATTGAAACAATTAGATTACTCCTCGCATGTGTATGCCTTCCATTTTGCAACAAATTAACAACAGAGGTCACAATCTTTAGTGTTTTCAGCTTGGAGGGAGAAAGAAACATTGGGAAATAAGGGGGAGAATTCCCTTGATATCTTCTGGTAAGGGCTAGCCCAAACAAGCATGTTATACAAACCTATACATACAAAGGAACAGCTGGCCCGGACATTCTCTCTGACCTCAGAATTGACATCGGGGGAGAAGGGTTATGGGCTGGCGGCATGCAATTGCTGCACGCGCCTGGCCCTTTTGGAGTTGCGGCAGCAGTGGGGGGGGGGGGAGAATTAAATGGAGTGGGCGGTGGTCAGCCCATGTAACTCCCAACAGGCAGTCTGTGTACCCCCTAGGGTACGCATACTGCAGGTTGAGAAACCCTGATTTAAACCACCCATTCACTGGAGCTTGCAATCATAGTCAGGACCAGTAGGTCATTATGCTATGTTCTTTCCTTTTCCAAAGTCCTCTCACACATTTAATTTTTGTTACAGTTGATTTCCAATTGCTGCCATCACGCTTTTGTTTCGACATTTTCACTTACAACCCCCATGATCAAAAACATAAAGGAACGCTTTATTTCACATCACTGTATGATCAACTAGGCTAGAATGCCCATGTTTAATAAAGCATGGCCCCAAATCTGTATTACCATGCAAAATTAACCTTACAGATTAATGAAATTGAGCTAAATTAGCTCTTTAAAATGAATTATAGCAGTTGGGTATAAAAATATTGTGCATGCAAAGTGATTAATATAAAACTTGTCTTTATTTCTTTGTTGTTCACCCTCTCCAAGGTAGGGAGAACGAGAGGGCACTCTCTAAAGTTGAAAGGGGATAGATTCCATACAATCGTAAGGAAATTCTTCTTCACCCAGAGAGTGGTAGAAAGCTGGAACACCCTTCCGGAGGCTGTTATAGGGGAAAACACCCTCCAGGGATTCAAAACAAAGTTAGACAAGTTCCTGCTGAACAAGAACGGGCGCTGGTAGGGCTAGTCTCGGTTATGGTGCTGGTCTTTGACCAGAGGGCTGCCGCGTGAGCATGGGCATGATGGACCACTGGTCTGATCCAGCAGCGGCAATTCTTATGTTGTTATGTTTTCCTGTGGGACTACTACTTGTGGACTTAATAGGACGTTCACAAAGCCAGTAAAATTTTGCAATGACTAATAAGATAACTTGACATTTATACAGAAACCAAGTAAGTAGGTAATAAATATGTCAGCAAGAAAATCTCAGTTCATCCCTGAAGTGGGCGTATCAGGTATTTGTGAAACACCCTTCATATCTGAACAGAATAGCCCAATAACAGGTAAAGAACAGGGAATCAGAACAGATAATTAGATCTAACAAGAGACTAGCTTCTTCTTTTCACTCACAGAACAACTTAGGACAAGGTAGGGACTTTAGTGGATCTTTTTCTCTTTTATTTCAACAGGTACAAAAAGTCCTACAGTGAAAGTAAAGCCATCAAAGCTGTTTTTATTACAGCTTCTGCCTCTGTCCAGATAGAAAGCATGATCTAAGGTGAAGGACTGGTTCCATGTGAAAAATTTCTGCAGGTTGAATCCATCATGAAAGAAGTGGAGGACTAAGAGAAGGAGGAGGCTGAGAAGCATCTGTGACAATGAGAAATATATCAATGAAATGCTTCTTGAGACTCAAGGATCTGCAGCCAAAGGGAAAAAGAAGCTCTGCTGATAGAGGACCACTAGACACAGATGACCAGACCCAGCAGAATTGATACCCTGACTGCACCTTCTCTTGAACTGAGGAACTGGAAGTGAAGGAGATGAGAAAATCCCAGAAATAGAAGGAACTGGAGCTCAAAATCCCCATAATAACCAGATCAGTGACTCCTTAAAAGCAGTAGTTGGTGATTCCCTTCTGAGGAGTACAGAAGCATCCATCTGCTGACTAGACATGATGTGTCTGGATGTTTACTGTGTGCATAGTGCTGAGATTTGAGATGCAATGAAGAGTTTACCGAGACTCATTGAGCCTACTGATTATTATCCAGTGTTGCTTATAAGTGTTGGCATGAATGATACTGCTAGGTATCACACATTCAAAAGTGATTTTGGCTTTGAGAGGAAAAAATGAAACAGATAGGTGTGCAGTTGGTGTTCTTTTCAATCCTGCCTGTTGAGGATAAAGATCAAAGCAAAGAAGCTCAGATCTTGGAGATTAATGCATGGTTGCATAGATGGTAGAAATGAGAATGTTTTGGCTCTGTGGACCTTATGATGATTTTTCAAGGGCTACTAAGCAGAGATGGGAGATAAAGAGGGGATGAAATGTCTTCTGCAGCAAACTGACTTACCTTTTGAAGAGGAGTTTTAAATTAAAATAATTGGTAATGGGTAAACAAAGCTTCTAGATAAGTAAAGAATTTAGTACCTCTAGAAATGTGGAAAAAAGGGCATAATCTGGAAAGCTGTGTATACTGATACCCTTAATGTGGGAAATAACGTTTTGCATTGCATCTAGATGCTGCGATGGAAGAGGCTGATTTGGATTTAATGGGGAATCATGACTGGGATATAGTTATACTGGACTGTAATCTATTCAAGAAGAGAAAGTTAGAAAGAAAAGGAGGAGTGTTGTTCATTTTTCATATCTCCTGTCGCACCTGTAGATCCCACAATTCCTCAACAAATTGCAGGATTTATGGTGTAAAGAAGAGGCATTGTGGGTTAATCTGGATAAAAGCAATGGAAATTCTATTTAAATTTATATACAGGTCTACATGGGCAGAAGTGGACAGATATGTAGTTTGAAGACATTCACTATAGCTATGAAAGGGGAAATACTATTAATAGGTGATTTCAATATGCCAGATGTTTATTGGGGCAATCCTTTGTGGGTTTGTATAAAAGTAGGAAGATCCTGGCATCTCCCAAAAAGAGAACTGTTTCAGTAATTTTTAATGAAACTCTTGCAGGATGGAGCTATACTGGACCTACTGCTTACAAATGGAGATGCCATTGGGGAGATCAGTCAGTGAAAAACAGAATAAAGGGTTTCCAGACATTATCTGATGGTTGCTGTCATCCTCGTCAGTTTGTCTGCTTGTAATTCAGAATTAAGACAGAGTTTATTCAAAATTGTATGCATTAGACTTAAAAAAAAAAAATAAAAAAAATTGTCAAGATGGAGGAATACCTCAAGGAACTTTTAACTGGATGGAATCTGAGGGAAGTGGGAAAGGCAGTGGACAAACCTGAAAGGAGCTATTTTTAAGGGCAACAAATCCTTTTAGGAAAGTAACTAAAAACAAAGAGAAGGCTGCTTTGTTTCTCAAAAGTAGTAGCTTAAAAGATAAGGACAAAGTAAGGCTTCTTAAACTAAAAGAGATTGCAAAAAGAAGACAAAAGGCAACAATACCCAGAAAAACTAAGAAGCTGGTAAAGCAGTGAGGAAAGTAAAGATGCTAATGGAAGAAAAATAGTCAATAAGGTAAAATGGGAGGACAAGACATTTTTTAGATATGCAAGTGATAGAAGGAAGTGCAAAAATGGCATGGTGAAGCTCAAAGATGAAGGGGAGGAATGTGTAACATAAGAAACATGATGGCAGATAAAGGCCTTCTCTCTTCCCTTCCACAAATGCAGGTTCTCCCCTCTAGGCCATCCCCATGTCCAACAACTTTTCCTCTCTCTTGCCTACTCCCTTTCTGATTGCTCATCATCTCTCTCTATCCTTCTCTTGTATCCTAGGTCCAACAATTCTTCCTCATATTGTCTACCAGTTCTTTCACTTTCACCCTCCCTTCCACCCATGGATCCAGAATTCCCCCCCCCCCCATCACTTCTTTCCATACCATACAGTTTTGTATACCCCATAAAATTTCAGCAAGGATTCATTGCAGTTTACAATAAAACATAGACAGGTAGAGGTCATGAGGGATTATAAGGAGAAGAGATATGTCTTTAATATTTTTCTGAATTTGTAGTAAGAATGGAGTTGATGCATAGAGGCAGGCTATTTCAAACTTTGGGACCCTGGAATTTGAAAGTAGACTCAAATAGTTTCTTCCATTGGACTTGTTGAGATTATGGAAAGTTTAGCTTAAGGTATTGTGGTGTTCTTGAGTTATAGAAAGAGCGTGGAACCCTAATGATTCTAATCCATTAGAGTTTTCTCCATATATTGCCTTAAAGACCATACATGAAATCTTGAATTGAACTCTTTTTCATTGGGAGCTTTCTCAAATTTGCTTACTTGAAAGACTAATCTTGATGCTGTATTTTGGAGTAGTTGTAGTCTCCTGTGATTTTTCTCAGTGATACCATAATACAGAGAGTTACAGTAGCCCAAATATGGGAGTAACACAGTCTTTACAATTGTTCTAAAGCTAGCCTGGCTTAAAACAGGTCTTATTGATCTTAGGGCTCCTTTTATTAAGCCGCGCTAGCAGGGTTAACGTGCGCGACTTTTCATCATGTGCTAACCCCCGCGCTGGCCTAAAAACTACCGCCTGCTCAAGAGGAGGCGGTAGCAGCTAGCATGGCCAGTGGTTTAGCGCACGGTATTAAGCATGTTAAACCGCTAGCGTGCCTTTGTAAAAGGAGCCCTTAGTTGTCTTAATCTGAAAAATAATTTTTTTACCAGTGTGTCAATCTGATCTTCTGACAGTGTTTCAATCTCGGTCTTCTGACAAATTTCACAGCAACCATTCATGGTACGCATTTTGATTTAACTCTGAAGAGGCATGTGTATTACTCATCTCTTAAAGTGTCTTTAAATCTGATGTTCCATTTCAAGTTACATTTTATTCTGCAATATACACCGTGTTTTGCAATAAGTTTGTAGACTCCTGATGCAGACCGACTGGGCTGAAACATGTGTGTGTTGAGTCGTCATATTAATAAAGCAGTGCCTTGCGGAACACCACAGAATGCATTCCAAGTTTGGGACCCTATTTCCTTACATCACTTCATAGGTTCTATTTCCTAAGAATTCAGCAAACCATTTTAGTACCACTCCATGAATGCCTAATTACTCAACTTCAAGAGCAAAAGAGAGTGATCTACTGCGTCAAATGCAGCTGAGCTATCAGACTGTAGCAATACGGACTCTTTACCCTTACTTAGGTAACATTTTGCTTTTGAAGTTAATTCTAGCAATAAGGATTTAGTACTGTGCATCGCCCTGAAGCTGTATTGTGAACTAAGGAATCCATCTGTCAAGTTTAGGAAGTCTGACAGTTGTGCCTGAACACAGAATTCTAACAGTTTTGTGGACCATGGTATTTCAGCCTGATGTTTTCAACTTTAATTAGAACTAATCCTGGAACTTCAGGTTTAGAAGTTAGTACAATGGTAGCTATTGATTTTGGATATATGACCTTTCCTGGACACGCATTAACAAAGTTTTTGAGCTATGGTAGAAATCCTGTAGGGGTATACTCCAGCATATTGGCTGTGCAGATATTTAAACAACATAATTTTTGGGAGAGTCTCTTCAATATACTTGAGAATTTTTTGTGGAGTAACAGCAGTGAATTCATTCTAGCTTCTATTGGCTGGAATCCCTTCTCTCCTAATGTCATATTGAGAATCTATTTCAATAAAATTTTCTAAGGTATGACTAAAGGACTCCCCTACTTTCCTGAAAATTTTTGTCAAACAAGACTCATCAGGTTGAAGTGATGCGGAGTCAGCAGTTATATCTTTGGTTGAAATTAAAGAATGCAAAATACTAAAAAGACATTTGGAGGAATTCTTTGCTTGATTCATCAAGTTGTCATAATATAGTTTCTTAGCTTCCATTACTGCTAGCTTATATTGTATTATTTCTCTTCTCTAGCTAATGTAATGCTCCTGTTTCTGATGTTTTCTCCAGACTCTCTCTAATCTTTTTATGTTTGTTCTTAACGCTAGTAATGATTTGGAAAACTATGGATAATTCCTCTGTTTTACTTTCACAGTTTTGGTTGGGGCGATCTTATCTAGAACTGATATGGTAAGATCATGCCATGAGGTTAAGGTCCTGTCTACATCTTTTTTTTTAGTTTTAAAACTTTATTAAGCCATATGAAAGTAGTACAAAAGCAGAAAAACATGACAAGAAAACCCCAAACACAACAGGGGGGTATAGCAAAGCATACACCAACGAACCCAAATTCTTTGGTACATACTTACAGAAAACAGAACAAAACTACACCCCCTCCCTACCAATCCCTCCCGCTAATCTCACCCCCCTCCCACCCTCCAAGAAAGGATGTGTGCATCTGATACAGCCATAAACCATCCAAAGAAGTCCACTCAAGAAGGTAAGAGTCCAGAATCAGTCTGTGCTTGAAGCCAAGTTTCAAATGCGGACCATATCTTGCAATAATTCTTTAAGTGATTCTGCCTCAGAGCAGTCAGTTTAGACATTTGTTGAATATAGGTCACCTTCGTTAAAAGCATTTGAGCTGAAAGAAGAGTCAGCTGCTTCCAAGCTGAGGCCAACAAGAGCCGGCCAGCTGTGAGAACCAGATGGACCCATTTCCATTGATGACCAGGCAAAGGTAGTTGGGCCAACATTCAGTAAGCAACACTCCATAGATTTAGGGATATCCCAGCCCAACACATCCCCAATAAAATGTAACACAATATCCCAATATGATTGAGCCCGAGGACAAGTCCACCATATATGCTTGAAGGTGCCCAACCCCCCCATATCTCCTCCAGCACTCATCTGAGCCACTACCATAAATCGCCCGAAGGCACACTGATTTATAGTACCAACAATAAAACATCTTATACCCATTTTCTATCAAATCATTTTGAAAAGAAATCAAAACCCTGCTATTCAAAAAATTTATCCAGATATCTTAACTCTTCCCCTTGTCCTTCCCCTCCCTTGCAAATTTCCCCTCAAAGTCTCTTGCTCTCTTGCAATTTTTCTCTTCAAAGTCTCAACCATGTAAACAGTTCCCTAAATTGTAAATCTCCTGGAAATGTCCAGTTTTCTTTTTTGTAATCCTAAATTGTAATTTTCCTGGAAATGTCCAGTTAGCTTCTTTTGTAATCCGCCTAGAACTGTAAGGTACGGGCGGAATAGAAGTCACTAATGTAATATAACATTGCTTGCAATAGAAATCTTAAACAAAGAGCGATAAATATTCCCCCATTCCTTTGCAGAATAACTTGCCCAAAATCCTCTCCCAATCCTGCCTATATTTCAGAGGAGAAGGAAGGTGCACTAATTGTGCATGATAAAGCTTGGTAATACTTCCCCTACCACTACCCCCTCCCCCGCCCATCACAGAGTTCCCCAAAAACAATTGTTCAGAAGAGGTCAGATCAGGAAAGGCCCTACGTCTAAAAAAACTTTCAATTTGGCTATAATGGAAGAGATCCCTGGGCAGCAGACCATATTTTTCCATCAAAGTGGGGAAGGGGGATCAGCTGCCCATCCTCAAGCAATTGGCCCAAGGTTCGAAGCCCCTTCCTACCCCAAGATCGAAAAGCCAGGTCAATCTCCCCCAGAGTAAAGTGGGGGGCATAAGTAATGGCCGTCCCCAAGAAGTAAATCTGCCCACCAAAGCATCTAGTGTGCACCCTGACCCACAGAAGAAGTGTATGGCGCGGAGATGATGCGGTATATAAACTTAAGGATTAGATTAGATTAGGATGGGATTATCAGTCTTGGCAATATCATTTATCAAAGGTACTGGTAACCAGGGCATCACCCACAGCGGTGCTCTACCAAGAATCTCCTGTTCCATGCGTACCCAAGTTTTCCCTTTATCCCACTTCCAATTGGTTAGCTGGCGAATCTGAGCAGCCTGATAATAATAGCGAAAATGGGGGCCACCATACCCCCAAGTGGCTGGAGTGATAGAACATCGCACGAGCTACCCTCGGAGTCTTATTTTTCCAAATATACGCTTACACCCTCTGTTCCAACCAAAGAAAGAAATTCTGTGGCAGAAATATAGCCAAAGCAGAAAAATAATAGAGAAGTTGCAGGAGCACCACCATCTTCACTGCATGTATTCTACCAAGCCACGAAATATTAAGATGTAGACAAAGAAATAGACAAGACAAACTGGAAACAAAAAATGAAAATATACAAAACTCTGATCAAAGAAAAACGCACAAAGCACTATGCACAGAAAATAGGTACAACCAAAATAAACAGTAAAGAATTGTTCAAACTAGTAAAAACGTTAACAGACAACTCGAATCCTGAAAAAGGAAAATGAGAGCACTCCATCTGCTCAAACCTTAGCCAATTACTTTAAAAATAAAATCACACACCTAAGAGCAACTATACCTACGCCCAAAACCAAAACACTTTTCTACTTAGGACCCCATGAACAGGAATCCAGAGCAGACATGATCTGGGACCACTTAAGAGCTCCCAAACTGGCATCACTTCTTAAATTTATTCAATAAATACACCAAATCAAACTGCCTACTTGACGAATGTCCCTCTAAAATCATGACAGCTGCCCCACCAGACTTCAAAATGGAACTATTCACTTGGCTAACAACTACCCTTACAAACGGAACATTGAACGAGGAAATGGGACACATACTGATTACACCTATCCCTAAAGATCAGAACAACTCAACAGCACTGACATCCATCTACAGACATATAGCGAGCATCCCCCTATTCACAAAACTACAGGAAGGATTGGTCAACCTACAACTAGTAAACTACCTAGACAAATTTAACATCCTCAATGAACACCAATCAGGTTTCAGGAAAGGATACAGCACAGAAACAGTCATAGCTTTCTTACTAAACCACCTTTATAACCTTTTCAGCAAAGGCAAAAGCGCTCCGATTCTGCAACTAGATCTTAGCAGTGCGTTCGACCTAGTAGGCCATGAAATCATGCTACTATGCCTAGATGCACTGGGGCTCTCGGGAAAGGTAAAGAAATGGTTCCAAGAATTCTTAACAAACAGATCCTACCGAGTAGCCAGCAGTGGAAATTACTCCAACCCATGTAAAAACCCCTCGGGGGTGCCCCAAGGTTCCCCACTATCACCCACACTCTTCAACATCTACATCACATCCTTAGGTCATCTACTACAAAAATTAAACTTAAAGCATTACATATGCGCAGACAATATATCCATCTTAATCCCCTTAAATGACATCACAAATGAAATTATAGATAACATCTCTCATATAATAGAAATCGAGAAATGGACTACCAAATTCAAACTGAAACTAAACACAGAAAAGACAAAAGTCTTTTTGGCAAGCCCCAATGACAAAATAACCAGAACATTGTTAAAATTAAACAACCACGAATACCCAATCTCCCAAACCATAAAAATGCTGGGTATCAAACTAGATACACACTTAACCATGGCTGACCACACAAACTTACTGGTGAAAAAATGCTTTTATATGCTGTGGAAACTAAGGACTATTAAGAAATACTTCAACACAACATCCTTTAGATTACTGATGCAGTCGCTGATCCTATCTATTCTGGACTACTGCAACATCGTTTACCTAGGTAGCCCCCCAAAACAGTACAAAAATTAAGAATAGTGCAAAACACTGCAGTTCACTTGATCTTCAGACTGAGGAAAAAAGACCATATTAGTCCCTACTACAAAAAAATTGCACTGGTTGCCAATGGAGGCGTGAATACTGTTCAAGTTTGCATGTATCTGTTTCAAACAGGTGTGGGGACTAGCACCTTCCTACCTGCTACCACACTTCACACTATACAACCCCACACAAACAACCAGAAACATATCCAAAGATCACAGGCTGCAAATACAAATCCTTTTTGGACAGAACCTTCATGTTCCAAACAAGCAGACAGCAATCCTGGCTGGGAAACTACATAAATAGAGCCAGGCAGACCTACGGCGCATTCCGTAAATCAATTAAAACCGTTCTATTCGACAAATTCATAAACTAAACAAATGCCCTTCTCTCATTATATCTCCCCTTTCCAACCTTGATGCGATTTCTTATGTAACTCCTATTTTCTTATGTAACACTTCTCTTCTTGCAATCTGTAATTCGCTGATTGTCCAGCCTTCTTTCATGTGAACCTCCTAGAAGTCATTCGACTATGGCGGTATAGAAAAATAAAGTTATTATTATTATTTTTTCTCCAAGTCCCTCCAAATAGAGCCAAGGGCAGCTGGGTAATTAGCAGCATACAACGAATGTAAGTTCGCGGTGAGATTAATCCCCTAATAGCTAGAACCCCCAGTGCCCATTGAAATCTATAAGTAGCAGAGATCAACTGTCGGTCTGCCCCAGTCAGAGTAAGATCAAGAATTTCCGATTTAGACATTAATTTTAAAACCCAACACCCAACCAAAGCTATCCAAAATCCTTACTACCGCTGGCAACAAGATCGGGTTCTTTAAGGTAAAGAGGATGTCATCCACAAAAAAGAGAAGCTTGGTTTCCAGACCCCCACAAAAAATTCCGTTTACTAGCTGCGATTGCCAGACCAGTTGCGCCAAAGGCTCCATTGCCAGAACAAATAACACAGGTGAAAGTGCACAACCCTGCCGAGTACCCCTACCTAGGGCAAAACTAGCCATATAACCTCCGTTAATATTAAGTGCAGCCAGAGGTGCCGCATATAATGCCCGAAGCCAATGAAGAAAAGTCCCCGTTATACCTATTTTATCCAAAACCTGAAATAGATAGGGCCAATAGACCCTATCAAATGCCTTCTCTGCATCAATTCCCAATATAAAAGTCGAATCCCTCTCCCTATTAGCCTCCCAAATAAGATGACACACGCATTGAATATTATCAAATGTTTGATGGCCCCTAAGAAAGCCCGACTGATCATCCACCACTAACTTTGGCATATAAGCTTGCAAGCGCTTGGCCAGAATCTTTGTAGAGAGTTTATAGTCAACATTAAGGAGGGATATAGGCCAGTAGGAGGCAAAGGAAGATGGGTCTTTGCCAAGCTTCAAAATTAGTTATACCTGCCAGGTGCCACAAATGTGGTAAAGCCTCCTCCGCCATTATTACATTACATTACATAATATTAGGGATTTCTATTCCGCCATTACCTTGCAGTTCAAGGCGGATTACAAAAGAATTATCCAAGATGTATTACAACAAGAACTTACAAAAAAAAAAATTGGTCATTTTCAAAAAGAGTAAGAAATGGGTAAGGTTATTTGTTTGGGGTAGTTGGCTTTAGTGAGAGGTGGAGTTTGAGACTTGCGGTATTATTTCTTTTTTCAGAGTTTTCTTGAAGAGTATGGTCTTTATTTCTTTTCTAAAAGTCTTGTAGTCAAGGGATGCCGTCAGTAGATTGGCGATTTGGTTGTCTAGTTTGGCTGCTTGAGTGGCCAGGAGGCCATCATATAGTTTTTTCCGTTTGACCTCCTTAATTGGGGGGTATGAGAATGGGGTGTGAGTTTTCCGATGTCTGGTTGCGGTGTTGTGGATGAGGCGGTTATTCAGGTAGTTTGGACTGTCTCCGTATAAAGTCTTAAATAGTAGGCAGTAGAATTTAAATTGTATTCTACCTGGGATCGAAAGCCAGTGCGATTGGAGATATGCTTCTGTAATGTGATCATGTTTCTTTAATGAGTAGATGAGTCTTAGTGCTGTGTTTTGGATAGTTTGTAGTTGTTTTGTTATGGTTGTAGGGCATGGGAGGTAGAGGATATTACAGTAGTCAAGTAGGCCTAGTATTAAGGACTGAACTATGAGCTGGAATTGAGTTTTCTCGAAGAATTTCCAAACTTGTCTTAAGTTTCTCATGACTAAGAATGACTTTTGTATTGTTTTATTGATTTGCGGTTGCATGGTGCAGCATCTGTCGATAGTTATTCCTAGCAGTTTTAGGGTGGTTTGTATGGGGTAGTTGATTGCGTTGATTTCAATGTTGGTTATGGTTGGTATTTTGTTGTTTTCTAGGAGGATGAATTTCATTTTATCTGGGTTCAATTTCATCCAGGTTGCTATTGATTTTAGTGTTTGGTATATTGTGTTTGTCATGGAGAGTTCAGGTTGATCGAAGGGTATGAGAATGGTAATGTCATCGGCATAGCTATGGGAGGTTATGCCTTGTTTGTCCAGGTGAGAGCTGAGGGAGGCTGTATAGAGATTGAAGAGAGTCGGGGATAGAGGGGATCCTTGGGGAACTCCGCAGGGGTTTGACCAAGGTTCAAATTTTTGTTTGTCTGATTTTACTCTATTGGTTCTTGATTTAAGGAATCCTTCAAACCATGTGTATACTTTACCTGTGATATCTATTGTATCCAGGATTTGTAGTAGAATGTTATGGTCCACCAAGTCGAATGCAGCGGTAAGGTCCAGTTGTATGAGCATCATTTTTTTTCCTGTGCTGAGATGTTGTCTGGCTGTGTCCAATAGAGATCCTAGTAGTGTTTCCGTGCTGAAGTTGGTTCTGAAGCCGGATTGTGTGGGATGGAGTATGTTATGGTTTTCTAGGTAATTGGAGAGGAATTTGGCAACTAGTCCTTCTATTATTTTGACGTAGAGTGGAATAGAGGCAATGGGTCTGTAGTTGGCTGTTTGGTCTATCGGTCCTTTGGGGTCTTTGAGGATCGGGGTGATAATGATTTCCCTGAGGTTGGTAGGGTGGTGGCCGTTTATTAGCAAGATTTGTATCCAGTTTAGAAGAAGAGTGCAGAATTTTGTGCTGGATGTTTTTAGGAGATATGGTGGACAGTTGTTGAGGTCACAGGATGCATGGCTGTATTTTTTTAAGTATTTGTTGAATTCAGGCCATTGTATGTTGGGGAATTAAGACCATATTCTATCTGCTGCAGTAGAATCTCTATCTATGGGGAGAATTGTGAATTCGTTAGGATGGGTAGAGGTGTCATTGAGGGTAGCTCTTGCATTGGTAATTTTATTTTGGAAGTGTTCTGCTAATAGAGTGGCTGAGGGGGGGGTAGTATTGTTAGTGGTCAGGTAGGATTTGGTGTCGGTTAGGGTTTTTAGAATTTGGAATAGTTTTTTGGTGTCTTGGGTTTCAGTGCCTATTAGGTTGGTGTAGTGTGCTTGTCTCTTGTCCTTTAATTGTGATTTGTATTGTTTGTTGATTTTTTTCCAGGCAGATTTTGTATGATCCAAGTTCGATTTTCTCCATTTTCTCTCTAGTCGTCTACATTGTCTTTTGAGTTGTAGCAGTTCGGAGTCGAACCATTTATCTGATCTCCTGCTGGGTCTGGATTTGGTTTGCAGTGGGGCTAAATCATCAAGGGTATTGGAGCAAAGTCTTTCCCAATGTAAGATGAAGTCCTCAGGGTTGTTTTCTAGAATAGTTTCATCTATTTTAGACCAGAATATGGAGGGTTCGATGTGTTTGCGTGAGGTGTATGTTACTTTATTGAGTTTTGTTATAGTTTTTTTTGTTGTTTTTGGTCCAGTTGATGTTGAAAGTGTAGGTGTAGTGATCTGACCAGATGGATCTGGACTATGTTCCATTAGATGTATGAATTTCTGTTAAGGATGGTTGGTGGGTCATGAAGGCTGCAATATCAAGTTGGTGGCCTTTTTCATGAGTTGTTTGTGGATTTAGCATTTGGAAGGATAAGGCTTTGAGAAATGAGAGAAAGTTGTCTACTTGTTTGGATGATTGATCATCTAGGTGTAGATTTAGGTCACCTAGGAGTAGGTTGTAGGTTGCTATTAGTGAGTTTTGGTATATGAAGTCTTCCACTTCGGTTCTTGCTAAAGACCAGTTTCCCGGCGCTATGTAGCAGAGCATACAGTTTTAGTGTGTCTTTTAGTGTGGTGCTTGAAAGTTGGCAAGCTAAAAGGTCCATGTACGGGTTAGATGTTTTCTCAATTATATTAAGGGTTAGATCTTGTTTGATTAAGATTGCTAGGCTTCCGCCTCTTTTTTTCTCTGCAGACCACTGTAATTTTGTATCCTTGTGGGCAGACTTCAGTTATTCTGGGGTCTGAGTCGGAGGTTAGCCAGGTTTCTGTGAGGAAAGGACAGTCCAGGTTTTCTTGTGTTATCCAGGTTTTTATAAGCTCTGTTTTTGGACCTAGCGCTCTAATATTTAAGTAGGCACATTTGAGTGTGGATTTCTCTGTGTGATAGTTGTGGGTTGTGTTTGGATATATAAGTGATTTGGTGTGCCGGTGTGGTTTAGTCTTAGTGTGTGTTGGTCTTCTTCCCCATGCTGTGGTAATGGAGTGTAGAGTGTTAGATTGTAGGTTTGAGTTTCTGTCACTTGATGTTCTCCTATTTTGGAAGAGAGATTTATTTATATCTGTAGCGGGTGTGGGGAGGAGGTTATTTGCTGCTGTCTTCCCGCTGGTTAAAAGAAGGATTAACAGTATGAAGTGAGGTTAGCTTCATTTTGGGGTTTTTTATTTTTATTTTTTTTTTGTTTGGTGGTTGGTGAAAGGTGGTAGAAGGGTCTTTGGTGGTTTGGCTGCTGTTTTTCGGTTGTTTTTACGTTTAGTAGTGTTGTGGGGGTGGATCGCTTCTTGGTCGCTTCACAAAGGTGCTATGAGCTTCTTAGACAGCGTGCTGTTAGGCGCTGAATCTTTTATTGGTTCAGCGTAGTCCCGTCGGGTGGGGAGGAGGGGCAGTTGGTTTTACGTTTGGTAGTGTTGTGGGGGTGGATCCTATTCAAAAATCGTAGAAGCGGTGGTGTCAAAGCTGTACAGAAGGTCTTTAAAAATGTTGCAGTAAAGCCGTCCAAACCGCCATGTCTTTAATAGCCCACATCATTTCATCTGCCGAGATGGGCAGTGATCATCTGCTTCTCCCGGTGTAAGGCGGGGCAAACGAATCTGCTCCAAAAAAGCCTGAATATCTAGGATAGAAGGCCTATGTTCAGGTTGATACAAGGTCTGATAAAATTGTGTAAACACCCGCTGGATTTGCTCAGATATAGTGCAATTTTTCCCAGCAACCCCCTTAACTTGAGTTATCACGTTCTGAAGCTGTTTATTTTTCAATTTATGGGCCAGCAATCTACCCATTCTATTAGCTGACTCAAAGTATTCTTGTCGAAGGGATTGCAATTTAATGCTAATAGACTCCAATTCAAGCCCTTGCAAATCCAGCTTAAGCTATTTCAGTCTAGATTCTTTGTCTGGAGGAAGCCTGCGACCCTTATGCTCCCACTCTAGGGCATAGATTTGGTCCCTAAGATCCCCCACCTTCTGCCTCCTCTGCTTTCGCACATGAGCCCCCAACCCTATAAGTTTACCCCTAATTACTACTTTTAAGCACTCCCACAGAATCTCAGGTGAAGTGTCAGGAAGATCATTAAATTGAAGATAATCCCCCAATTGTTGCACATTAGTTGGATCAAGGAGGAGACCATTGTCCAGGCGCCAATACCTCTGGCCTCTCAGTGGAGCCTGCATAGCCAGACTAAAGCAAATGAGCACATGGTCGGCCCACACCTGGGCTTCAACATGAGAGGAGCAAATTTCAGAAGTTAAATCTTTACCCACCAACCATAGATCAATCCAGGAATAAGAGGAATGCACCTCAGAGCAATAAGTATAATCTCCTGGGTGTTGGTGTCTCCACATATCAATAAGATCTCGCATCCTGCTCCCAACCCTTATCCAGGATCCCTCGGGCTTGAAGATTTACTCCTCCTTGAGTGATTCTCCCCATCTTCAATTTTAAATAAGAGATCCTCACACTTGACTTCCAAATTCTGGCATTGCGCCTGCAAGTCCACTATATTTTGATTAATGACATGCTCCTCAAAATCATTCAATCTCTGCCCCACCATATCAATTTTATCATGTAGGCGCCCATATCCGCTCGAAGTTCAGATTTCAAAATAGTGAGGGAAGTCTGCATCGTCATCCAGCGCGGCTAGCAAAGGACATTTTGGCTCCGCTCTCTTTAAACAGACCCTGCTGAGCCCTCCGCTGTTTCGACGATTCAGGGAGGTCCGCCTTTACTGTTGTCACGTGGATCAGGATTGTAAGCGAAGATAATGATCAGACCAGATAACCGGTTCCCATTCAACATGGTTTATCAAGGGAAAGTTTAAATCCTTAGATATACCAGAAATGAAATATAGACTGTGTCTGCTCCTGTGAATTGGATCGTAAGGAAAAGTAACAAAGTATAGCTGTTCCAATAAGTCTTTGAAAGAGCAGGCTTTGGGACCCTCTTGTATTTCCAAATGCAAGTTTAAGTAACATAACATAGTAACATAGTAAATGACAGCAGATAAAGACCTCAATGGACCATCCAGTCTGCCCATTAGTTATTCTAATTAAAAATGCATGATTAAATTAAATTGTTTCTTCTTTGATATTTCTGGGCCATAGACTAAAGTCCACCTGATATTGTCCTAGGTTCCAACTGCTGAAGTTGCCATCTAAGCTCACTCCAGCCTATCCAACCATCCTGTTGTTTTTTGGATATCTACTGTAAAGTCTGGCCAGTAACGTCCTCATGTTCCAAGTTAGTGGAGTTCCCATTGATGCCCTCCCCAGCCCATCCTACATCGAATCACAATATATGGGACACAGACTGTACAAGTCTGACCAGTACCAGCCTGTTCTTTAATTTATACCATTTGTTTTCTAATTAGAGATCCTCTGTGTTTATCTCACACTATTTTGAATTCCATCTCTTTTTCCCAAGCATTATCAGATACTCTCCTCTTCCCCAGGAAAGATGGAGCACAATTAATTTCTCCAGTCATCATCGAAAACACTCCACTCCTTCCAATTACAACTACTAAAATCTTAGGAGTCATTATAGACAATAAGCTAACATTTCGACCACAAATCAGTGCACTGGTTAAAAATTGTTTTTATAAATTGAGAATGATTCGATCATTGGCCCCTCTTCTGGATATTAATTCCCTGAATGTTCTGATCCATGCACTTATAATATCAAAAATAGACTATTGTAACTCATTATTAAAAGGGATCTATCATAAAGATTTAAAACGCTTGCAGCTTATTCAAAACATGGCCATTAAGATAATCTCGGGCGCAAAGAAATTTGATCACGTTACCCCTTTGCTTAAAAATGCCCACTGGTTGCCAGTCCTACACAGGATAACTTATAAAATCGCTCTTCTGACATTTAAAATTTTGCAGACCAATACACCAGCATTCATAGACAGACTTTTGATTCCATATGACCCTCCGAGAGCTTTAAGATCTATTTCTCAATACAATATTAACATTCCTTCTTTAAAAATTATTGGCACACGTCGCACCTCCACTTTTTCTGTGACAGCCCCCATGATCTAGAATGCTCTTCCTTTATATCTAAAAATGGAAAAAAACTTAAAAAATTTTAAAAGCAATTTAAAGTGCTTCCTTTTTAAAGATGCTTTTAACTGATCTATTGTATTTTAGAGATTACCTATACTTGTTTATTTTTTCTTTTTCTTCACATTTACTTTCCCAGTTCCTTCTGTGTTTACCTTAAGTGTTCCTCACATTTTCTATATCAATTGTATTTCTCCCCTCTTTTCCTATTTGTGTCCACGGGCCTGTTGGTCTGAATTTACCCAGTATGTAATTGTTGTCAGTCTAGTAGTTTTCATAGAAAAGTATGTTTTAATTGTTATATTTTGTTTAAATGTTATTTTAAACCTTGTACAACGCTTTGTAGTGTCGAAAAAGCGTTTAATCAAAAAACTGAATAAATAAACAATAAACAATAAAGGTTGTGGAGTAGTGAGAGATCAAATTAAACAATTTATCCTCTACCATGCTCCATTTACCAGGTGGTCTGTAAATCAAGAGTATTAAATCCTTTCCTCCTTCTGTGTTCTTCCTTCCTTTCCATTGTCCGCCAATTCTCTCTCCCCATGCCCATTCCTAGGGTGGCATCTCCCTCTCCCAGATCTACCCAAACATGCTTCTTCCTTCAAAGGGTTGCTGGCAAACTTCCAGGTCAGCTAAAGGTTAAGAGAGTTGGGCTTGCCAGTGGGTTGGGGCTTGCCAATGGGAGATGACCTTTTAATTGGTAAAGTTGTGATTAGGATAGGAGTATGGGGAGATTGGGAAATCAGTTTTCAGGATTGTGGGAAGTGACAGTAAGTGCAGCACACAGTACTGACTTCTCATATCCTTGACTTGGACCTAACTACATTAAGCAACTAGTTTGGGTTGGCTTTTTTTTTATCATACTGGCAGTGTTAACATTCCATATCCATTAGAACACATCCATGCTAACCTCTATGTGTAGTAAAACCCATTCTACCTACTTAATGTAGCTTAGTAAAAGGGCCCTACAGACTAATATTAGAAAAATAGTTTTTCCATATTGACTTCAATATTCATCTGAAAAATATGTTCCATATTAAGAGCCTTTAAGATAACATGCACTGAAACCAGATTTAAAAAAATGCAGGCATTACTCTGTGGAAGAACTTAGAAATAATTAAGCTTTGGAACACATTGCAAGAGGTTGTGGTAAGAGTGAATAGTGTAGCTGGTTTTAAGAAAGGTTTGGACAATTTCCTGTAGGAAAAGACCATAGTCTGTTATTGAGAAAGACATGGGGGAAGCCATTGCTTGCCCTGGATCGGTAGCATGGAATGTTGCTACTCTTTGGGGTTTGCAAGGTACTGGTGACCTGGATTGGCCACCATGAGGATGGACTACTGGGCTTGATGGACCATTGGTCTGACCCAGTAAGGCTATTATGTTCTTTTTTTATGATCTGGTAAACTGGAAATGAATTAGCATTCAAGATTATTATGACTTGGAATTCATCAACCCAAGAAAAATTCTCAAACTCTTCAATCTGACCTTCTACCAGAGTTGATAATATCAAGAACACTAATATCACTGAAAATATACTATTCTGATCCTGTACTCGCTTGCTACCTTTTGATATCATTAATTTGTCAGTAATACTATATTCTCCCCTTATATTGAAAGGGCCTGTTGAACCTATATTGGAAAAGTGCGATCCTGAAATTCAGATTAGATTTGTTTTCAAGACCAAACTATTTGTTGTTTTAATCCCATTTCTAAAAAAGTATGATTTTGTATTAACCATTTACCAACATACAAAAATCCAATCGTATTGCTCTTGTATTGTCTTTTGTAAATCCTCTGCTGCTTGAATTTACAAGTGATGAGCTTTTTGGAAAAATGTTTTATTTTGTATAATTTTTGCTCTTTATAGGGTCTGTTTACTAAAGTGTTACCATACATTAGGCACGTTCTAAAAGCTGAGGTAGGGGCACGTTCAACATTTGTGTTGTAATTACCACACAGACAAGGTCCCCATTGTGCATTAATGTCAAATGTAATTAGCTTGAATGCACCAAATGTCAACTCTCAAAGTTGTATTAATTGCACTCATGCTAACCACATTTGACATCAATCACACATTAATTTCTGTGCACTAACAGCATGTGGAGTCCATGCCCAATTTTCCCAATTACAACTATTTCACACTAAGCTGTTGGTATGGGATTTTTTTTTGTTTTTACTGCACTGGGTTTTTTTAAATGCACAGTAGCCATTAGCCATGCGTTAAAACCTGTACTAGTTACTTAGCACACTTTAGTAAAAGTGCCCCTGTGTCCAGATAATACTTTTTTGTGTTTTTGATTTGCTTTCTGTCTCAGTCATATAATAGATTTTGCTTCTGAGAGCTTAATTTATTCAGCATTTCCTTCAATTTTGAATTCATGTGTAAAACCTTAAATTAATAAAACCTTGTTGTCATATAGAGGCTCATTTTCAACGTACTTATATGCACAAAGTACCATAGATTTCTGTGGTACTTTGTGTGTCTAAAAGCTTTGAAAATGAATTTCATTGGTTCATAAAGGACTTCTTTTACAAAGCTGTGGTAGCAATTCTCCCGCAGCAAATGCACCAAAGCCTATAGGAATTAAATGGGATTTGGTTCATTTGCTACTGGGGGAATCGCTACTGCAGCGTTGTAAAAGGAGCCCAAAGATAGAAGCTATGTAATTGCTTCAACAGCTTTCAAAATTCAGTTTTCTGGAAGGAATCCTCTTTGGGTCAGAAAAATAAAAATGTAACTTTAGAGCATTTATTAAAATATTTGTTAAACTAGCTTATATTGCTTATTTTAAATGTTGGTTTAAAAAAATGAAGACGTTTGAAAATTTGCTTCAGACTTTTATGTAGGACTTAACAAAATGTTTTTAAAAAAGTTGACCAGAGAATTCATTGTCTGAAAGCTACATGTAGTTTTCCTTGCTTTCACATAGAATCAGGGGTATTAATTTTTGTGATCATTTCAGTGAGCTGCCATAGTTTTCAGTCTGTGCTATCACTTGATTCAAGCATGCGCCACAATTTTAACCATTATTAGCTAATGTCTGCTAACTGCTTTGCAAATCCTGAGTCTTTTAAGCTTCTGCTTTTATCCATAAAATTTACACCATGAGACCTTTTGAAGTATGCCATCCTCCTGCTTCCCTTATAGCTTTGTTTATGTAAATCTTTAGCTATACTATATTTCTAAGTACTATAATGGCATCCCAACGTGAAACTATGTGACTCATGTTTACTGCAAAGGCTGCTTGTTGGAAATATTTGACAGTGAAAATAATTTTACATCTTGCTTTTTTTAGTGCTTGTATTAATGACTTTTACACTACAGTGATTATTTTGTTTAATTGCATAGAATTATTTTTTATAGTATATACAGGTAAGTTTAAGAATCCTGAAATTCAGGCTTTTTCCTGTCTTGTTTTACTGAACATGGAGTTCAATGTAGCAGAAAAATGTTCTTAATTTTAAATTTTGCAATGCATTTTACTGAAAATATTTTGAAACTGATGTCTTAACTAGTGTTCTTGCTTATGGCTACTGAGTTCTCAATTCTGGCTTGGACCTAGGTGAAACTTGGTAATAATTAGTGAACATTTGGAATAGAGGGGAAAAAAACTACAAAGAATATTGAATTTAGATAATACCTTTCTCAGAAGTTCAAGGCAAGTTATGTATAGGATTTTCCTATCCTCAGAAAGCTTGCAGTTTAGTTTTGTAGGTAGTGGAGGGTTACGTAACTTGCCTGAGATCACGAGAAGCACAATAGTTTGTATATCTCCAAATCAATAAGAATCCTTTTGAAAAGGAAATTATTCAAAGGTTTTCAAAAAGCAAAATATAACAAGGGAGAAGTTACTAAACTGTGGTAAAAGGTGCTATTTTACTACAGTGTAATTTGTCCTGTAGTTATTCCCCCAACCCATAGCTCCCCTGTATCTGTAGGCCCATCTGCACCTATCTGATCCAATCAATGCTGATTCAATGGCCTGAGTTAGGGGTAATTCCCAGTTGCTGCGTTCAAAATGATTCGCATGACCTCTAGCTGTAGTCTTATAGAACTGCTGCTTGGGGGGGGGGGCACCATGGAACCACTCCTGCCCAAGTCCATGGGGTAGAGGGCCACCATGGAACCACTCCTGCCCAAGTCCATGGGGTTGAGGTATGTTTCAGAGATGGAGGAACTACATGGGTGTTGCTTTGGGGTGGGAGACATATTAATAGAAGGCTCCCAAGGAAATGGGCTGCATGTTTATGGCCTTATTCTCATAGGTAGCAAAGTTTTTTATTTTTAATTTATATTGTGTAAAACATAAATGGATTACAATAAAACATTCTTAAAATGGCACATAAGCAAATTACAATAAAACATATATAAAATGTCACATATGTGCTTTATAACATCAGCAACAATTAATCAACTGCCTGATTAACATTTATTTTTAAAATTTCTATTCCACTTAAACCTAAGTTATGTTATTTGTTAGTACTGGAGTCACCAACTTGCACTGTTGAAGAGTGAGTACTTTGGGATGAGGGTCTATTCAATTTAAATATTAATGAGAGAGATACTTTTTATCTCATTATTATGAATTCTGTGGTAACTCAAGGTAACTTGATATTATAGTAAAAATCTATTGGTGGTAATATCAGTTGTTGAATTAATATTGCAAATTTCTCCAAGTTTCTTGTGAGTGAAACTGCCCAATCATTGATTTTTAGCTATACAGTTGGAGATGAAATTTCAAGTGAATAAGGTCAAAATCTGTAAGAGATATTGTTATAAGTAGAAATATTTCATCAGCACATGAAAATATTGAATAATAAGAACATAAGAATTGCCGCTGCTGGGTCAGACCAGTGGTCCATCGTGCTCAGCAGTCTGCTCACGCGCCGGCCCTTAGGTTAAAGACCAGTGCCCTAATTGAGTCTGGCCTTACCTGCGTATGTTCTGGTTCAGCAGGAACTTGTCTAAATTTTTCTTGCATCCCTGGAGGGTGTTTCCCCTATAACAGCCTACAAAAGAGCATTCCAGATTTCTACCACTCTCTGGGTGAAGAAGAACTTTCTTATGTTTGTACGGAATCTATCCCCTTTTAACTTTAGAGAGTGCCCTCTCGTTCTCTCTACCTTGGAGAAGGTGAACAACCTGTCGTTATCTACTAAGTCTATTCTCTTCATTATCTTGAATGTTTTGATCTTGTCTCCTCTGTCTCCTCTTTTCAAGGGAGAAGAGGCCCAATTTCTCTAATCTCTCACTGTATGGCAACTCCTCTAGCCCCTTAACCATTTTACTCGCTCTTCTCTGAACCCTTTTGAGTAGTGCAATGTCCTTCTTCATGTACGGCGACCAGTGCTGGATACAGTATTCCAGATGGGGGGCGTACCATAGCATGATAACCTTCTCCGATCTGTTTGTGATCCCCTTCTTAATCATTCCTAGCATTCTGTTTGCCCTTTTTGCCGCCGCCACACATTGCGCGGACGGCTTCATTGACTTGTCTACCAGTACTCTCAAGCCTCTTTCCTTGGGGGGTCTCTCTGAGTACTGCACCGGACATCCTGTCTTCGTGTATAAGATTTTTGTTACCAACATGCATCACTTTACACTTATCCACATTAAACCTCATTTGCCATGTCGCAGCCCATTCCTCGAAGGTGTTTGTCATGTTGCAGGTTTTTGCAATCCTTCTGTGCCTTCACTCTGAATAACTTTGTATCATCCGCAAATTTAATCACCCTCGTTCATCATACCAATTTCCAGGTCATTTATAAATATGTTAAAGAGCACGGGCCCAAGCACTGAACCCTGCGGCACTCCACTCATAACACTTTTCCAGTATGAGTATTGTTCATTTACCCCATTCTCTGTTTCCTATTTGCCAACCAGTTTTTAATCCACGTGAGTGTATCACCCTCGATTCCATGGCTCGCAATTTTTCAAAGTAGTCATTCATGTGGGACCTTGTCAAAACGCCTTCTGAAAATCCAGATATACAATGTCGACCGAGTCACCCTTGTGTGTCTACCTGTTTACTCCCTCGAAGAAGTGCAGTAAGTTCGTCAAACAAGATCTTCCTTTGCTGAAGCCATGCTGGCTGGTCCTCATCAGACTGTGTCTGTCAAGGTGATCAATGACGTGTTCCATTATCAGCGCCTCTACCATCTTTCCCGATACCGAGGTCAGACTCACTGGTCTGTAGTTTCCTGGATTCCCCCTCAAATCTTTCTTGAAGATTAGCGTAACATTCGCCACTTTCCAGTCTTCCAGAATCCTTCCTGATTGGATCGACAGATTGGCTATTAGTTGAAGCAGTTCAGCTATAACCCCTTTCTGTTCCTTGATTACCCTTGGATGGATGCTGTCCGGTTCCGGGGATTTATCATTTTTAAGCTTATCAGTCTGCCTGTTCTAAACTGACCGTCAAACCTGTCAGTTTCCCATCTTCATTTCCTGGGTATAGCCTGTCGGCTTCTGGTATATTGTATATATCCTCTTTGGTAAATACAGACGCAAAAAAATATGTTCAGTTTGTCGACAATGGCTTTGTCCTCCTTTGGTACTCCCTTTATTCCATGGTCATCCAACAGCCCCACTGCTTCCTTCGCAGGTCGTTTTCCCTTAATATATCGAAAGAACGGCTTGAAGATTTTTTGCCTCCTTGGCTATTTTTTCCTTGTAGCCTCTTTTGGCTCCTATTACCGCCTTATCGCACATGCTTTGATATTGATTGTGCTTTTTTCCAGTTTTCGTCTGTTTTTGACCTTTTCCATTCCTTAAATGAAGTCTTATTGTCTCTGATCGCTTCCTTCACTACTACAGTGAGCCACACCGGTTCCTTGTTCTTTTTCCTTTTGCGCCTCTTTGACTGTGTCCTTAAAAAGGCACCATGCTTGCTCTAGCATTTTTACAGTGCTTGTCCTCTTCTTAATCTTCTTGCCCACCATGATTCTCATCCCTTCGTAATTCTCTTTCCAGAAGTTCAGTGCCGAGGCCGTTGTTCTGGATTGATGTTTTGTCCCTGTGTCCAGGTTGAAGTGGATCATATTGTGATCATTGTTCCCAGTGTAACTTCTACTTCTACACCTTGCGCCGGTCCTTGTAGTCCATTTAAAATTAAGTCCAGAATTGCATTTCCTCTCATATTTTCCTTGACAAGTTGTTCCAGGAAGCAATCGTCTACTGCACCCAGGAACATGGTCTCCATACTGCAGCCGAAGGTGCATAGGTTCCAATCTATCCCCCAGATAATTGAAATTGCCCATGATAACTGCATTGCCTCCCTTGCAGTTGTGTTTAATCTTGTCCGTCGTTTCTCAGTTTCTTCGGACTGCCCTAGGGGTCAGTAGTAGATGCTGATCTTCGTTTCCGTTCCATTTGTTCCCGGTACTTTGGCCCATAGAGATTCTACCTTATTTTTTGTTTCTGGCATGTTCTTTCTGGTAGACTCTATTCCCTCTTTGATGTATAGGGGAATACCCCCACCTTTCTGTCCTACTCTGTCTCTACGGTATAGCTTGTATCCCGGTAGCAAAGTGTCCCAGACGTTTTCCTCGTTTCACCATGTTTCCTTGATGCTGATGATGTCGAGTTTATCTTTTGTGCCATAGCTTCCAATTCCCCCATCTTATTCCTTAGGCTCCTTACGTTCATGTATATATACTTGAGTTTGCGGTCTGTTACTTTCTTGCATTTCCTTCCCTCTTGTGTCCCATTCGATCCGTCAGGATTTCTATCTTGCATATGATCCGGTGAGTCTTCCCCGCAATCTTTCTGCATGGTATTCTTTGGGTATACCATTTCCCGAACCATCGACTGTCGGCTTTCCCCTTCTTCCTAGTTTAAAAACTTCCCAATTTCTCATTTGATGTTGCTTGCAAGTAGCCTCATTCCATCTCTGCTGAGGTGGAGTCCATCCTTCCTGTATAGCTTGTTCTTCCCCCAGAACGTCATCTAGTTGCACACAAAGTGGAATCCTTCTTCCTCACACCAGCGGCCTCATCCATGCGTTGACTGTTTGCAGCTCCGTTGGCGCTGGGTACCGGCAAGATCTCAGAGAACGCTACTCTTGGCGTTCTGGTCTTCAGCTTCCTTCCTAGCATCCGGAACTGGTCCTTCAGTACTTCCCTGCTGTAGTTCCTGTTGCTCACGTTGTTTGTCCCCACGTGGATCACCACTGCTGTATCTCCCCCTTCCGCGCTGTCTATGCATCTCCCCCTTCCTTCCTGCTCACTATGCAGCTCACTATATTTTCTACCTTGGCTCCTGGTAGGCAGGTCACCAGCTGATCCTTTCTTCCTCCCATTATGTGGCTGTTGACTTGTCTGATGATGGAGTCCTCCACGACTATTGCTGTCCTCTCTATCTCTTCTTATCTTTCTAGCCACAGGTCTGTGTCCCTGGTGTATGTCCATCTCTCCAGCCATAGGTCTGTGTCCTCTGTGCACTTCCATCTTTCCTCATCCTGGCGTTGGCTTGCACTGGACTCGTCTTCTTGTGGGTTCCCTCCGCTGTGTCCAGGTCTCGCTGCTGTCACCTATTCCTTCCTTGTGGTTGTCCTCCAGGTGGTCCTCACTCACTGTAGGTTTACCTTGGCTGTTCCACTGTTATTGATGATTTTCCACAGCCTTCCTGTATGCTTCCTTGATGAACTTCTCTAACTCCTGGACTTCTTCCTCAATGGTTTCCTCTGTCATGAAGGTTTCTGCCTCTCTGTCCTCCATTGCTCGAAGTGCTTCTAGTTCCAGTATTCTGTCCTCCAGGAATCTGACTTGCTTCTTCACACCCTCCAGTTCCTCGCATCAAATGCATACATAAGACCACCTCCCAGAGGGGAGAGGTAGTCATACATATGGCAAATGGTGCTTCTGTCTTCTGCTTCCATTGCTGTCCGCTTACCGGTCTGCTGTCTGAAGTGGCTTCTTCGTTTCCCTATATGCCTTCTCACACATTGTCTGAAGTGGCTTCTCCTTGTGTAGGAATCTGTGTAGCATCCTTGGTGTTACTGTGAAGTCCCTCTCCTGATTTTAATATTTTAAATATTTATTTTAAAGTTTTCCAAAATTTTACAAAGCAGAAAAATGGGAAACAGCGCAATACATAAAGCACCTTCAACAGCAAGATCCATCCCAGCTAACAATACAAAGCTGACAACCAAAACTAGCTACAACCCCATCGCCTACCAACAGAGTAGGCTCACATCTCCCCACCCTCCACAATAACAAAACCCAGGATTGGCATGGAAACATCAAACATCACTAAACCCCCACCTCCCTCCCAAGTGTAGTCTCCCCAATCATGAAAGCTCCAATTTAGTGGAAATCATAGTTCAAGAGTCTACATATGTGAGCCTACTCTGTTGATAGGCGATGGGGTTGTAGCTAGTTTTGCTTGTCAGCTTTGTATCAGTATCAACTGGGCCAAAAGCAAAATCAAACCAAAATCCCAAAGCTCAACCTATGAATCATGTAAATACATTGAACCCTCCATATTCTGGAATAGAACAGACGTAACAATCCAAGGAAGTAACTCCCAAAATTTCATCTCACAATGGTGCACACTAAGTACAGCTATCCTAGATGAGCTAGCCCCAGTACAAACAAAAACTAAAATCAGCAGATGATCAGAGAAATGGTTCGACAATAAACTATTCCTACTCAAAAGACAATGCAGAAAGAAAATGGAGAAAAAGTAATCAAGAACGCACAAAAACAGCATGGAGAAAACTAAACCAACAATACAAGCAAAAGCTGAAAGAAAAGAGGACACACTACACCAACCAAATTGGCATAGAAGTTCAAGACAGAAAAAACTATTCCAATTACTAAAAGAACTCAGACACTAAACCCTACCTAGCCAATAACGACACTCCACCCCCTTCAACTACCCTTCTAGCTGAATACTTTAGAAACAAAATTACAATAGCCAGGACAACCTTTGCAGGAACCCCAAGTCACCTTGATGAGATCTCAATGCTCCCCACAGAAAAAGAATCAGCTGCAGCAGACAGAACCTGGTCCGACTTCACCACAATACAATGGTCCGACCTAAACAGACTCTACAAAAAATACAGCCATGCAGCCTGCGACCTCAACCATTGCCCTCCATACCTGTTAAAAGCCTCTAGCCCAAAATTCCACACTCTCCTCATACAATGGATACAATCCCTGCTCACAGATGGCCTTTTCCCACAAGACCTCCACGAAATCATCATCACCCCGATCATAAAATACCCAAAAGTAGCAACAGATCAACCATCCAACTAAAGACCCATAGCCTCAATACCATTATGTGTCAAGCTAATGGAAGGCCTTGTAGCCAAACACCTAACCAACTACCTAGAAAACCACAACTTACTCCATCCTACACAGTCTGGTTTCAGAACCAACTACAGCACTACTAGGTTCCCTCATGCCACAGCTAGACAACATCTCAGGGCAGGCAAAAAAATGCTGGTTATACAACTAGATCTCACCGCAGCATTTGACCTGGTAGACTATGACATTCTACTACAAATACTAGAAACAATAGGAATCACAGGAAAGGTGCACACATGGTTTCAAGGATTCCTACAATCCAGGACTTACAGGATAAAGACAAACAAAGAAAAATCAGAACCATGGTCCAACCCCTGCAGTGTACTCCAAGGGTCGCCTTTATCCCCAACACTCTTCAATCTCTACATTGCATCCCTTGGCACCTGCTTAGACAAACTAGGCTTAACTTCTTTTAGCTATGCAGACGACATCACCATCCTTCTTTCTTTTGATCAACCAACACCCACCATGACAGACACACTGCATAGAATACTAGAAACAGTGGCTACATGGATGAAAGAACTCAAACTAAAATTGAACCCAGACAAAACAAAATTTATACTCCGAGAAAAAAACAAAACCACAACAAACTTAGTAATAAACTCAATCACATACCCCATTTCAACCCACCCTAAGACTTCTGGGAGTGATGATAGACAGAGGCTGTACCACGCAACCACAAATCAACAAAGCAATACAGAAATCATTTGCGATCATGCAAAACTTTAGGCAAATCCGAAAATTCTTTGACAAAAAACAATTCCAGTTTATGGTCCAATCCCTAGCCCTAGGAGTTCTAGACCACTGCAACATCCTCTATCTTCCCTGTCCCGCAGTCATGATAAAACAACTACAAACAGTACAAAACACAGCCTTGAGACTGATTTATTCGCTGAAGAAATACGACCATTTCACCGCAGCATATCTCAACTCACACTGGCTCCCAATACAAGCAAGAATACTATTCAAATTTTACTGTCTACTATTTAAAGCCATGAATGGAGACAGCCCAGCTTATATAAACAACCGCCTTATCACAACCACCACAACCAGGCAAAGGAGAACCCAGACACCATTCATACACCCCCCAATCAGAGGCGTCAAATGCAAAAAAATGTACGATGGCCTACTGGCCATGCAGGCAGTGAAACTAGACCGCCAACTATCCAATCTACTGACCATGACTCCAGACTACAAAACTTTCAGATAAGAAATAAAAACCCTACTATTCAAGAAATCCATTAAAACAAACTAACACCATAAGAAGATTTTCAGTCCCCAAAAGTAACCTGTTCAACTCTGTAACTCTTCTGGAAATGTCCAGATAACCTCTCTTATGTAATCTGCCTTGAACCACAAGGTAATGGCAGAATAAAAGTCACTAATGTAATGTAATAATATCCCTTCCGCTTAGCAATCCTCAGTTCCATTTTCCCTATACTATAGAATCACAATCTCAAGGCAATCAAGTAAGGTCAGTAGGAAGTTTCCAAGAACCCGTTATCAAACACTTCGCTGCTGCAAAGCCCCATCTCAATAATCGGGTTTGCCACATCGTAAAACATAGTAACATAACATATTAGATGATGGCAGATAAAGACCCGAATGGTTCATCCAGTTTGCTCAACCTGATTTAATTTAAAATGGATAAATGGTAAGACTCAAAGGGTAATTGGAAAGTCCAAAATCTCTGCCAAACTAGAAACAGTTTGAGCTCGCAATTTGGTAATTTTTGTTTGAAAAAAAAAAATCTGTCAATTTTTGACTAGACAATCAACTGCAGAAGAATTAGGGGCAAAAAGAGAATGAGTTTGAGAGAGATCTGAAAAGATCTTAAATGATTTCTTAGGGTCAGGAGTAGTAGGCCCAATCTGGTATAAAACAAACATTGAGAAGTAAATTTATGAGTCAATAGCATTCATAATGGCATTGTAAAAATGACAGTAAAACGGAGTAAGAGAGGTTTTGCTTTGAATTCTGTTTGCTTCATGGTTTTAGTACTAACTTTGGATTGAAATAAAATAGAAATTTTATAGCCTGACACTTTAATGCAAGGTAAACCTTCCTGTAAACATTTCTAATCTGTTAAAATTTTCATGATTTTGAAATTAGTGTGTATGCTAGATGTTTTCTTAGAGATTGTTCACTGAAATGTGGAAGGTTGCCATGAGTCTCTTATTTCAGTAAAACATACTGAAATCAATAGCATAGGCAGACATGAACTTTTTGGGGAGGGGGCAACAGCATGGATGAGCCCAAGGCTCCCCACTTCCTGTGCCACCTCCTGCTCATCTGTTAAAATTAAATAAGTACCTTAACTAATGGAGATCCTCAAGCCAGTTGATGAAATCTGAGGCCTGAACTCCTAAAGCTTGTTAGTCATAGCAGCACTTTGAGCTGCCAGTGCTGGCACCATGTGTATGTGTGAAACTGAACGTTCTCATGGTTCCCAGCATCAGCTACACACCACTGACTGAAAAGCTTTATTGACTGGGAGCACAGTCACCACATTTCTTTAGCTGGCATAGCTTGGGGAACTATGCCAGTTGTATAGATGTTTTGCCTGACTGTTGGGTGGGTTTTAGGCAAAAGTGGCTGGTCTGGGCCCAGCCCAGGCCCATCCTTGTCAACTCCAATTATTATTTTCACCAGGATATATTTGGAAGTGCCTGCCCTAATTGATGTGTGAGATTTGGCCACTATAACTTCTAGCAAGAATTCATCTATTCTAATTATTTTATTGGACCAGTTGCAATGCTCATTCATTAGTCAGCAGTGTGCATTTTATATATATATATTAACTCTTCCATTCACCTTATGGAAGGAAGACTAGCACAAATTTTATATGATTAGTTTTTTTTCATTACCACATAGCTTATTTTGTGAAAATGATTTTACCTCAAAGTGTGATAATAGATTTACAGGAGAAGTTTTCAAGATGCAATAAAAGTCAGACTTGCAGTATTCGTTTGGATATTTTTATTGAGGAGAGCTCTTTATTCTAGCTACCCATGTGAAAAACTTTGAAAATGACCAACTGTATGGGATAGTATATCTTGTAAAAATATTTTTTATTGGTATCCTAATCTTAAAAAAAGGTTGAAAAATTAGTTGACTTCTTCCTGGAGAAGGCTTTCATCATTTTCAATTTGGTTTTTTTTTTTTAATTCCCAGTTAATTATTGTTTTATATACTAATTCTTGCTAGAGAGGAATGCTTAATTTATTGATGGCTGCATAAATAACTTTATAAAGGTGTCTATTGATTTTCATTTCATTAAGGAGTTTCAAATAATATAGAGCATCCACAACTAAAATGAACAATTCCTAAACTTAAAGCAGTAGCAAAAGTTATTATTTCAGTTAAAGCACTCAAGAGTTTTTATGGCCTTCCTGAAGATTCCTCTGGTCAAGCCTGTCCTTCTAATATTAAGTAAACTGAGACATACCAGTATGGATTTTACTACTACTATTATTTATGGTCAGAAGAATATATATACACTAATAAATAAATGAATAAATAAATTTCTTGTGTAACAGGACTCATTAGCCACAAGTGTTGTAGAGAGCCCACTATTTTGTTTTCATGCTCTACCTCCCATCACTCTGGGATGAGCTCTACCCCCTCAGACTTACTGTCTATAAGCAAGGAGTAGGGAGCCTGTCTGTTCTACTCGAGTTTAATCTTTATTTTATTTTATTTTTTTTAATTTTTTTTTTTGGGGGGGGTTATTATCCAGTTGGAGGCTTTTGGTGCTACAGAGGATCCAGGGCACCCTGGGGCATCTCTGGCTGTGAGAAGATCAGACTCTTAGGGATGAGGTCTATAGTCCATAGGCACATGCTTCACATGATTCCTGTGTGGCCAGTCTGCATCAATAGTTCTCAGAGCTCAGGGTCCAAACCCTTGGGAGCAGTCTTGCCCCAGGTTTATCCACAGTGGGCCTGAGCAGCTCGCCCCAGGTTATGTCTGCATTGGGCTTGAGCACAGACTGAGCGGTTCCTGTGGAAGTTTTATCCTAGATTGTGGCAGATTGCATTCGTCCCCCCCCCAAACAATGTCACATGGCTCCAGTGGGGGTCTGAGTCCAGTCCCACATTAGGGACGGATGGCACTCAGAAGAAACAAGCCATCTGTTGGACTCCAGACTTGTCTGAGGCAGAAATCTTCTCTTCCCTCTGATCAGAGGTTTCCCTATGCAACTCCAGCACAAAAGCATGGCACAGTGAGTAAGGCTATTGCAACCTTTGGGGAAAATTGGGGGGGGGGGGGGGAGTTCCTGAAAAAGCATTTGTTAAAAAAAGTTTGAGGTTAGGGATCAGGTCCCCTACCTTTCAACACCCCTTCCCTACATTTTTTGTTTGTATTTTTTCTCCATAGACCAGACCGCCAGAATCGCTGTTGCGGCGGCCATCTTAGATTTATCAGTTTTTGTTTTAAATGTATCAGTACCCCTTATTTTTGACAGAAAACAGTCTAGATGGACTTCTCAGGTAGAGATACTTCAGATTTATGCCAGATATGTGGTGGATACCTAACTGAAGGGGATGTTCCACATATGTGACACATGAGAAGGGTGGGTGCTTCAGGCTTTTCCTCCCCTTATGCTTCTGGTGGCTTAGGTGCTCAGATGGAGTGTTTTCTAAGCCAGAAATTTGAGCAGGAGCCAGAGAAAGTGGAGTTGGTGTCACCAATGAAGCGCAGCCGCATACTGGTGGACAAACGGAAAAGCCAGCACAGGAGAGCCTGTCAGGGCCCTCTGGGCAACCTGGTTAGTGGTTCACTCCCAAATTCATACATATGATATATGAAACCTTTTTTAAGTTTCAAAAGCCAACCTAACCCCCATGGGGTCCTTGATGGAGGTAGTGCCAGGGTTTTCAGAAAAAGGCATAGGGTCCACTCCAAGGAGCCATGGAAATATCACGGGGACCCAAGTTCTGGTGGACTCAGAGGATGAAGGTTCAGATTCCATCCCTTTAATTTCTCATTCAGGGTCCTCAGCTCTTGGAGATTCAAAATCCTAGCTGGGGGATGTGGGGTGCTGACCCTGGGGTATAAAGGTTGTTCAAACCCTCCAACCTACAAGGTTTAATTGCGGAGGCACTCTAGGAGTTAAAGTTGGAGCTGCCTCAAGCCTTCACAGCTCAGTGCTCTCTCATGAGCAGCACTAAAAAAGAGAATGCCTGTTTTTCCCTCACATCCAGAGATTACTAAGATGTTAATAGATCACTGGAATGTTACTGAGGGGCCCTTAGGAGTAGCTAAGTCCATGGCTGAGCTCTACCCAATGGATGCTGAGTTCTAGCAGTGGTTTGCTACGCCAAAAGTGGATTTGCTGGTGGCGCAGGTTATGAAGCAAACTTCACTCCCTAGTGAAGGGTGGGTCGACCTTATGAACACACCAGACCACAGGATAGACTTTGTCATCAAAAGACAATTTGAGGTTGCTGCACTGGGACTGAAAGCAGCAGTGGCAGCATCTTATATTTCCTGGGCATGCCACTCTTGGCTGGGTTGCGGATCCACACAACAACACTAACCCCCAGTGTCTTTTGGAGGGGGTTTATTATGTTGCTGTTGCTCCTTTTGACTTTTTCGGGGTTCTGAACAAGGTTTCAGTTAATGCCATTTCTGCCCACAGGTTGCTCTGGATTAGGCAGTGGACGGGAGACTTGGTCTCAAAGGAAATTCTGAGGAAACTCCTCTTTCAAGGCCAGTTGCTCTTTGACAAGGGCCTGGACAATCTCATGGCTAATGTGGTAGATTGTAAGCTGAAATATTTACCAGATAGCAGACCCTGGAATGTGAGGGGGCCTGGTAGGGGAAATTTTCATGGCTCCCGGCGGTTTCACCAGTATTCGGGAGCGTACTCCAGTTAGAGAACATTTCAGGGCCAGAGACAAAGGTTTGAGAACAATAGGCATCCTCAAGTATCCTGTTGCTCTGCAACTTCCAGGAAACATCAATGATTCCAGGACTGCAGCCATTCCCACAAAGGTGGGTGGCAGGCTGGCAGAGTTCTGACAGGCTTGGTCACAGATCTCTTCAGATCAGTGGATGTTGGAGGTCATTCGGGAAGGTACCAATTAAAATTCTACTGGCCCCTCTTGGACCTCTTTCTTACTTCCCTAGCATGGAAGCCGGAAAAGTTGGCCCAGGGGTGGGCAACGGTTCAGAGGCACATTACTCTAGGAACCTTAGAACCTGTACTGCAAGAGAATGGGGCTTGGGCAGATATTCGGTATACTTCATTGTGCCCAAAAGAGACTCAGAAAATTGGAGATCAATTTTGGATCTAAAGTCAGTCAATGCAGCCCTCAAGATTCCCCGCTTCTACATGGAAATGGTGCGATCACTCATTACCTCAGTTGCACCAGGGGAATACCTTGCCTCTCTAAGTCTAATAGAGGCATACTTGCATATTCACTTCTTTCTGGCTAACAGAAAGTTCTTGAGGTTCCATATTCTTGACAAGCATTTCCAATTCTCTGCTCTTCCCTTTGGCCTATCAATAGTGCCACAAACCTTTACTGAGGTGATGGTGGTAGTGGCAGTGCACCTCTACAAGGTGGGAATTGGGATGCATCCTTAACTGGACTATGGGCTCATAAGAGCTTCCTTGAGGGATAAGGGAGCGACAGCGGAGGATCAAGTGGTCCAGCTGCTACGGACATTGGAATGGGTAGTCAGCTTCAGGAAGAGTAATAGAACAGGGTCTTCCTCCCAGAAGCATGCAGAATGAAGCTCATGAGGCAATTCGGGAGATTCATGGATCAATGGTAACCCCACTAGATGTAGTGCCCTGGGCAAGAGCGCACTTATGCCGTCTCCAGGAGTTTCTCCTTTCAAGGTGGTCTCTGCAATTGTACGCCCTGCACCTCCTGCTGCCTTAGTCAGGCATGAAATGGAGCAGCCTGGAATGGTGGCTGGAGCCACAGTCCTTGACCAGGGGCATGCCACTATGGATATCCCAGTGGACAGTTCTGACAATGGATGCCAGTTTGTCTGACTGGGGAGCGTTTTCCGAGGGATGTCTGCTGCAAGGGCGGTGGTCCCCATCTCAGAGGAAGTGGTCAGTCAACCTCTTGGCACTGAAAGCGATATGGTTAGCTCTGTGAAACCTGGGCAGTGCCCTGAAGAAAAAGGCAGTCTGAATCTTCTCAGACAATGCGACTGCAGTAGCATATGTAAACAGTCAAGGAGGCACCAGGAGTGCTCCCCTGAGCTTGGAAGTTCGCCTGCTCTTATGGTGATAGAAGCCCATCTCTTTGCCATCTCGGCGGCTCATGTAGCCAGATTGGAGAAGACCTGATGGCCTCAGCCTCCAAAAATAAGTGGCTCTTTTCTTCATCAGAAGGTATGAGTCTGGTCCAAACCTGGCCTGCGGAGGAGTTCTATATGTGTTTCTTCCGTGGTCAATGATAGGCAATGATGGGTCACCCAAGTCGATTGATCCTGGTAGCACCGTATTGGCTGAGGTGACCATGGTATGCAGATTTAGTACGTCTGCAGAAGGACGAGGCTCTTTAGGCTTCCTTGTCATCGAGTCTTCTCTCATAGGGTCCCATCGCCCTGGAGAATACGGAGTTCTTTGATTTTACGGCATGGCTCTTGAGCACGAAGCTTTAGGGTGTAAAGAATATTCAACCAAAGTTATTGCCACGCTCCTGAGGTCTAAGAAGCAGTTCACATTAGTGGCTACGCGAAAGCCTTGAAGTGTTTCTGGAATTGTTGCGAGCGAAAATGCTCAGACCCAATGACTTCACTGGTTTTAGTGGTGCCAGATTTCCTGTAGGAAGGTCTGAAGAAAGGCCTGGAAGTTGGCTCTCAAGGTACAGATAGCCAGACTTTCCTGCTTCAGAGCACAATTCAGCAAGCACCCGTTGGCGTCCCATTTGAATGTTTCCAGATTTTTAAAAGGAGCCTTAAGTCTTCGCCCTCCAGTGCGCCAGCCCTTTCTGTACTGGAATCTTAATTTGGTTCTGTAGGCCATTCTGAAGACCCCTGTATGATCCTTTGGAAGAGGTGTACCTGATAGATCTGATGGTTAAAGGTCAAACAAAAACAAAAATCCAACTAGTCTGCAGTGAAAAGCAATCAGAACAAACAAAGCAAAACTGCAGACAATTATAAAAGAGGCAGACTGTTTATTGAAACAATTATATGTTGCAGTTAGTGTTGCCACCTTTGTACAAACCAGGGGACCCGACACGGTCCGTGTGTCAATTAACACGCCTTCATCAGGGGTCCCTAATTTGAAAGGTATCAAATAAAACCGCAGCAAATATAAACACAAACCTATGTGTAACAAAAAAGTTGCCGCAACAGTATCTCTGTGGAGGGTTTGTCCTTGACTGTACACACACACAGTTCTTGTAAACACATCCAGAATGCTTCAGGGCAGCAAAGATGGTTCATGACTTGCTTGACTTAAGTCTTAGGCCTTACCATTAGGTGAAGTAGGAATCACCCCTACACATCTTGTTTGTTTTAGTTAGTAGTGGTTTAAAAGTGTTGTTTAATGTTTGTATTTAGAACAGACCTATGTGGTTATGGGGAGTCTCCCTACACCCCTCTCTTACGTTTGCACTCTAGGACCTGCTAGAAGTTTTGGTACCTACTGAGAGGGTGGAGCTCATCCCAAAGTGATAGGAGGTGGAGAATGAAAACAAAACCCCCGTGGCTAATGAGGGTTTTACTCACTGGTCAAGACTACCATTCCTGTTTACATGAAAGAAGATTAGCAAGGTAAGAACCTAATCTTTCCATACACTGTTTCAAATCAAAACTGTACAAAGCTTGTTTTCTGCATAGCTCTTTCAAAACTTGATCAATTTCAATAATAGTTAAGCTCTGGAACACATTACCAGAGATTGTGGTAAGAGCGGATAGCACAGCTGGTTTTAAGAAGGGTTTGGACAATTTCTTGAAGGAAAAGTCTATAGTCTGTTATTGAGAAAGACATGGGGGAAGCCACTGCTTGCCCTGGATCGATAGCATGGAATGCTGCTACTCTCTGGGTTTTTGCTAGGTACTAATGATTTGGATTGGCCACCGTGAAAACGGGTTACTGGGCTTAATGGACCTTTGGTCTGACCCAGTAAGGCTATTCTTATGTTCTTATGTATATTTTGAATAAATTTGCAATAAGCCTACACTCATGGTGATCATCTTACCTAGATGACGATATCACTACCTAGTGATTATCATCATGATATACGCAGGTGCCATTTTGCTTTAAGCATAAAGAGTTGCTATGGTTTTCTGTCAGAAGGATCTGATCTTTATTAAAAATTTGTATCTGGAGAAAAGTTCTTATAGACTGATGCAAGAGTTCCCACAAAAGAAGTGGAAGAGAGTACGTGTATAATATGCTTTGAAGAAATGGTGAGAAATAGGCTCAATTGATCACCAGCATCAGGGCCCAATCATTTCATATACAAGAAACCACTGTGACAGTTGAAGAACCAGATAACATAGAAACATAGCAATTAAAGGCCAAATGACCCATCCAGTCTGCCCATCTGCAGCATCCACTATCTCCTCCTTTCCCTAAGAGATCCCACGATCCTGTCCCATGCTTTCTTGAATTCGGACAGTCTTTGCCTCCACCACCTTTACTGGGAGACTATTCTATGCATCTACTACCCTTTTTGTAAAAAAAAAAAAAAAAAAGTATTTCCTTAGATTACTCTTAACTTCATCCTATGCCCTCTCATTCCGGAAATTCCTTTCAAATGAGAGACTCACCTTATGTACATTTATGCCACATAGTTATTTAAATGTATCCATTGATAATCTTCCCTGCCTGCCCTCCAAATTATACATATTGAGATCTATAAGTCTGTCACCATACGCCTTATGATGAAGATAGCTGACCATTTTAGTAGCTTTTCTCTGGACCGACTCCATCCTGTTATATCTTTTTGAAGGTCAGCCAGTGGAGCCACCAGATCTTCTCTAAGGTCCTTCAGTACCCTCAGATGTACACCATCTGGCTCCATCGCTTTGTCCATCTTTAGTTTAGCTTGCTCCTCACGAACATAGTCCTCTGAAAATCGATCAGGATCTACCACACTGCCTTCCCTATTTGTGTTTGTCTTCTGCGGTCCCGCTCCCTGTGCTTCAGCTGTGAACACAACAGAAATATTTGTTAAGCAATTCAGCCTTTTCTTTATCAGCTTCTACAGGCATGAGTGTAGGCTTATTGTACATTTATTCAGAATAATGTATCCCACATTGTACTGAAATTGATCAAGTTTTGACAGAGTTATGTAGAAAAAAAGCTTTGTATAGTGTTTCTTTTTTTTTTTTTTTTTTTAACAGTGTACATATGTACACATGGAAGTCAATCTTCAACTGTAGTCAGTGTATAATTTGAAAAGTCTGAGATGGTTTAATTTTATATGTATGTTGAGTGTTGCTGTCCATCTAACTTGGAGTGTCCAAATCAGATATTTGAAGTTGTTCCTGTTATGTGTAGAGCTCCTGGATGCTAAATTTAGATGCTTAGCAGCTAAATTATCCTATTTAGAGGTATAAATTATGGGGTTGGTATTTAAAAGGACCTACCTGTATCTGATTAGCAGCATCTGTGATACAGATAAGTCTCAGACATATTCAGTGTCAACATCTGGATAATGCTGCTGAATATCTTCACAGACTACTACAATACTACCTGGATAAGGAAACCAGAGGGAAGGCTTCCGGGTCAGTTGCAGGTCATGTGCAGGAACAACTGCTCGCAGCTTTGTGAAGAGAAGTGCGGCTGGGAGGAGGGAGCAGGCCAGAGGAGATAAACACCCATGGAAGGAAGGCACAATTTTGGGACACTGAACAGAGCACAAGAAGGACTACGAGGGGCGCGTTGGGGCACGGAAGGGAGAAGCAGGGTTGTGTTGGGACACAGAAGGGAGGGAGAGAGGGGAGCATGAGACATAGGATGAAAGAAGTGAGGGAATAGAAAGGGAGAATTGTTGGGCAAGATGTCTGAGTGAGAGAGAAAGAGATGGTACACATAGGGAAATGAAGAAAGAGGAGAATTGTTGGGCATAGGGAGGGAGAGAAATATTGGACATGTTTAATGTTTTTATAAACTCTGTACTGTACAGGATCTGAGTTACATAAAAATTCAAAGAACAATTTTAGAAGTGGAACTAGTTCTTAACCAGATACTGTTGCCGAAAATCCAGATTTTTCTTGGCCAGTAGCAGCTGGTGTTTAAAAAGATCCTGAACACGTTGGACTCAATATTGGGAGTGAGGGGTGGATTTATCTCTGTAATGGTGTAAGCAAAAACCCAAGCCCCAAGATAATTTTGCATTACAATTTATACATCCAGAATTATCTGTTCAAATAGCCTGAGTTTAAAAATCAACTGGCAGACATACAATTTGTGTTGCTGCTGCCACCATAAAGGTTTTTGAATATTGGGCTGAAATTGTCTAAATTGACTTATAACAAGTGAAGAAGTGCTAATACTTAACTTTCTCCAGCCATTTCAGAAAAATTATCAATTAATGTTTGTATCCTTATACATGCAAGAAAATTACTGTATTTGAAGATCTTTCTCTTCTGGGCCAGCGGATGAGCTGTGTTTTTCAGTTTGTATTGGCTAAAGGAGAAAGGAAGACAGTTAAGGTTACCCAGACTATTAAAGACTTTTGCTAATTCTAACTGAATCTAAATAAATGTTAGTTTAAAGCTTATTTTTTTCAGAAGGCATTTCAGAATTTGTGATGGGATACTGCTATTACTGTTGTATAATTTTTCTGTTTATTTGTAAAGAATTATTTTGTTATGTAGAATTTGTTTATTAAGTAAGGTGTTTTTTTTAGGGGGGGTCTTCCTTTTTAGGTATTATGTAAGATTGATGATTTTGAGAAAGGTTTAAGTGTGATATGTTAGTATTAGAATGTTAGGGTTTGTTTATTTTATTATGTTTGTGTGCATTTTTGTAACCCGCATAGATTTTTGGATATTCAGGTGGATATGCGGGATATTTAAATACGATGAATAATTATGGCACAATTTAATATTTAAAAATTTGAGTGACATTGTTTCTGCTTCGTTGAATTGCAAATAATTTAACAACTGTTGCTTAAATGTGACCCATACTGCACGAAAAAAAAACCCAACATTTCAGCATGCTTTAAATTATTTCTAAGGCTGAACAACATTGTCCTTTCTTTCAGATGAGCCTGAAACTCGGGATGCCTGGTGGGCAGAAATCAGACAGGAGATAAAATCCCATGCCAAAGCACTGGGTTGTCATGCTGTAGTGGGCTACAGTGAATCAACTAGCATTTGGTAAATCATGATATTACAATTTTGACTTCATTGGTATCTTAGTAAGTATTTCTATTTTATTATTTTTGCTAAATTCTAGTAGTCTTGTACCAACTGACTGGATAATTTTATAAGTAATTTGAGCAAGTAGAACAGTGTGTTAGGTGCTTAAATAGGCATTTATAAAATATATAAAAATTCCTGGCATGTAAAGTGTCAGGATGACAGTGCCTACTTTAATGCAATAAACATGTAGGTGTTCTCTGGGTAGAGTTATAACTTTAATGTGTAGTTTTTTGAACGTTGACTTAACTACTTTGCATTACGTGTTTGCTTAATTTTTTGTTTGTTTAATATGAGTAATTAGGAATTTTTAAAGAAAATTAACTTTCAGGAGTCATGCTACTGCCTTTGTAGTGTGCTGTTTTTACTATTAATTCTGTTCTACTGTATCTCCTCTGCAACATCGTTGAATTATCTGCTGCATGACTGTTTGAATTCTATCACAACGATGTGCAGATTAACTCTAGCCCAAATGTGAGAGGACGCTGAGTAAGAGCTCCTTTATGAACCCTTGAAAAAGCCCTTTTGGGTGAAACGGGTCCCGTCAGGGCATGCTAGAGACACTGCATTGAAAGGATAAGTAAAAAAGAAACATTTGCTGTTGTTTAGTCTTTATTTTTGAAATAAGATAAAAGTAAGACAGCAGTAAGCAAACAAGCTACATTTAAAAAGGAGGCAATAAGAAGAGCCTAAATTGGACAGTCATATATATTGATGTAAATGATGTTGAAGGCTCTTTTTTCCATCCTGTAACTGAACCCGAACCAGTGAGGTGTGCAGTCGTTGTGGCTATTCTCCAATGCCCCTGAGGGGGCCTTACCTGAAGCTTGTGCTGTTCTTGCTGAGATCGATGGCAGGATGCTGTCATTGGTCTGTGGGTGCTGCGATGTACTCGCAGGACCTCAATGCCTCTGCACTGTGCTACTCCACTTGTTTGCATAGCTCTGTCATCAGATCTTCCATGTCCCGCTACTGTGGAGGTGACTGCTGATTGTCCTTAGCCGCCACCCCACTCCTGGGTCTCTTTTGATTGCCGTTCGCTGAGGGCAGCACCTTATTATCCACCTCCTTTTCTCTTAGTTGCCTTATACCTCTGAGATGGCATTTCTGTGGGTAAATTACTAAGAAAAACAAAAGCTTGTTAAATTAGTTGCCTATCATGCAGCTTGACTGGCCATTCTCAAGTATTAATGCATCTGTATCAGAAAAATTGTTGCACTGATGCCATCAAGAATAACCCTTTCTCCTAAGCGTGCCCCTCATCTTTCAACATATTGCATTTATTTTATTTAGATATTAGCCTTATTTAGTTATATATTTATATTGTTATTTTATCTACCATCAGACCCCTTGCACCTCTACATCCCCCTTTTTCTGCCCTTGAGCGGCCCCGATAGTGACTTAGCTGTATTTCCTCTCGAGTGCTCTCAAATGCTATGGCTGCCCTTGGTTGCTTCAGCTGCACCAGATGCCTTCCCAGACTCAGAAAAGCGCAAGCAATAACGACAGCCTTCCACCATCTTGGCTGGCCCCCTCGCAATTTTATCTCTCCTTCCCCAACAAGGCTGCCATTCAAGGCTTCGCCACATGGCTGTCCCCTTTGCTCCCATCAGCTTAACTGTCCTCCCTGTGATTTCCATCTTCCCTCTCACAACATGGCAACCCCCAGCACCTCCATGTGGCAGCACTTCCACGTGGAAGCGCTCTTTTGTTCAATGCAACCTACTAGCATAGTCTGTACTGCTATCCTTGTTTTTCCCCTCTTTTTTTTAAAAAAATATTTTTATAAAGCCCACTCCCTCGCTATATGCTCTCTGCTCCCCGGTTTTTTTATTTTGGTTTTTAAAACCACGCTGCCTTGTATTTATTTATTTATGCCTCTTACCCACAAAACCCCCTTCCCCCTTTTCCAAACAACCTTGCTACCCAACAGTACGTTACCACTCTCTTTGTACTGACAGTTCTCCCATTGTCTGCTGCGATCACTCCTGGACCGGTCTTATACTGGCACTGCATCTGGATAGCCAAGCGCGCTCTCTCGCGTACTAGTTTGTGGCCGGGAAAACTCAGGATGCTGACGCGTGTCCAACGCGTGCCTCTCTTGTGCCGCCAGTCGGGTACACCGTCCCGCATATGGCCCACAGGATTCCAGCACTGCTTCCAATTGAGCTGGATGTGGGGAAGAGTCTTCGTGTTCCAGGATCACCACATACAAAAACCTCTGGCTGGGTTCTATGGGTAAGTCTCACCTCAAAAAAGCCTTGTTTCTCCTGCCTTGTTGGTGTGCCAGACTGTCTCATCTTCTTCCGGCGCTGCTTCCAAGGCCTCTTCCTCCCCGCCCTCCCTGAGTGCCTACATCCTGATTGGCCTATCCTTTCTGCCCTTTCCCTGCCTCTTCCCTGGATCCCCCTCCCCCTGACTCTTTTCCTACATTCCATCCTCGGACCATTTGTGGCTGCTTTCTCTTTAAACAAGGGGATAGCTTGTCCTAATTTCTAGTGCAAAAGGCACATCATTCTTGAACTCAAGGATAATCAATCCTTTTCTATGAGATTCTAAGTAGAGTCTAATTAACTTTTTTTTGTTGCACCTCCCATCACTCTGGACTGTCCTGCAATTCCTCAGTTTGTCTCGCTACACGCAAAATGGTAGAAGCCAGTCTGTTCTGCTTGTGTTTATTTTTACTTTAATTTGAGTTTTAAAAAAATCTGATCGTAAGGCTTTTCGTTGTTGCAGAGGCTCCCAGCTTTAGGTCACCTCTGGCTGTGGGAGAGCTCAGACTCTGAGGTCAGAAGTTTGTAGCCAAGGCAGACTGCTTTGCAGTGCATCCGCTTGGCCAGCCTGCAGTAACAGTTAGAAACTCAGGGACTGGTCCCTTGGAAGCAAGGCTCATCCCAGGTTCTGTCTACAGATGGCTTGAGTGCAGGCTGAGTGAATCCGTGGCAATTTTTTTTTTTTTTACCAGGATCGGAGTTGACAGCATTTCCTCCCCCTGACTGATCATGTGAGTTCTAGTGGCGGTTTGAGGTCTCTGACAGGTCTTTGAGTCTGAAAGACAGTTAGAAGAAACAAGCAGTCCAGTTTCCAGGCTTATTTGAGGCAGAAGCTTTTCTATTTCTCTGACTTCAGTTTCAGCCCAGATAAATCCCAGCATAAGAATGGCACAGTGTGTACAAGGCTATGAGAGAAAATTGTGTGTGTGTGTGTGTGTGTTGGGGGGGGGGGCTGTAGCTCCCACGGACCATTTTTGGTGCTAAAATCACTGCCTAGGAGGCCATCTTGGATTTCTCAGTTTTAAAATAAAAGCCTCTATCTGCCTCAAAATACCTTGATTTGACTTAGATGGAATGGACTTCTTAGGCCAGGATACCTTGGATTCATTCCAGATTTGCACTGGATGGCGGGCCGAGGATCATCTGTGTCCAACATGCTGCCCAGAATGTGAGGGGGGACATGAGCCATGGGTTTAGCCTCTTCTAGTTCCTCTGGAGTTGTGGATCCTAGATGGCTCGAGTTCCAGATCAAAAGTTGTGGTGAGAGCCGGGAAAGAGCAAAAGTGCGTTCCCTGTGACACTCAAGCGTACACCTGTCACAAAACACCACTAAAGAACATGGGACTGCAAGAGATCTCAGAGCGTCCTGGACCCAGTTTTGCTCCAGAATTCATCAATATGTTGAATGAAACATATTTGTTTAACAGCAGCCACATGGAATCCTCTGGGTTTGTGACGATGCCAGCTCCAGGGATCTCTACCCTTAAGGGTGCAATTCCCCCTCAGCAGGGCCATGCACAGGAGATGGTAGTTCAGTCAGAGGAGGAATGGGATGATATGGATTCCATTTCAATTCCTGTACTTTCCCAGTCTGGGTCCTCGGTAGAACGGGATTCTGCATCACATCTGGGAAAGCTGGATCAATGAGCGGAGGTTCTAGATATGTTAATTTGATCAGATTTTCTATTCCATTCTTAGATTCAGTTCAAATTTGGATTTCATTACAAGAAGTTAGGTCAGTTACCCAGGAAATCACTATGTACAGTTTGACACAGACATTCAATAGGGTTGCTAGAACAGCTATTAATGCAGTTAGATCATAGTCACAAATGCGCAGTTACAAGTTCAAGTAGGTCATCATTGGCTCATCGTTACATCCCAGAAGGTGCTTTAGACAGTTTAGAAATGAGCTTTTACAATTATCATTTCAGTTACTTCAGGGTTGGCTCCCTGTCTTGGTACAAACATGCTTTTAAAAGTTTTCTGAAACTGAGATAGCGGTCACAAGATTGTAGGCAGTGATCAACAGTATCAAAGGTGGCAGACAGATCGAGAAAGATGAGGATAGAGTAAAGACCTTTGGATTTAGAGGAAGAGAGAAGATGTGTGGTTTCCTCCTCAGTGATCTCAGAGAAAGAGGAGAGGGTGACAGGTGTTGAGGAGAGGTTAGAAAGAGCAGATGGAGGGAGGGGAGGAAGAAGCAGCCTGGTTGAGAGCTCAAAGTGAATCTTCTGAATCTTATTATCAGGGCTGTGGAGTCGGAGTCGGAGGAAATTTCGGGTACCTGGAGTCGGAGTCGGAGTCAGAAGTACAAAAACCTGAGGAGTCGGAGTCGGAACATTTATCTACTGACTCCATTTCTGAACTTGGCATACCAATCATGAGCGATTCTTTCAGCTATAGCACCCACTATATACACAGCACAAATGTTGCGAGCAGCTTCTGCGGCCTTAGAACCTTGATTAAAAGCAAAAAGAAGGTGGTGTCGAAAATGCTCATTTCTCTCAACTTGACATTCCATTTTAACGATCTGAAAATTAACCAGTGCTGTGGAGTTGTAGTCGGAGTCGGAGGAAATTTCGGGTACCTGGAGTCGGAGTCGGAGTCTGAAGTACAAAAAACTGAGGAGTCGGAGTCGGAACATTTATCTACCGACTCCACAGCCCTGCTTATTATAGAAGAACTCTGCCATTGTCTGGGAAGAATTTGAAGGGAGGATAGGCAACAAGGGTGCTTTGAGTAGGGTGTTTAGTGTGGTAAAGAGACAACGAGGATTTGAGCTAAGTTAAGTAGTTGGTTAAGTAGATATAGTATTCTTGTTGGTTAAGTGGTATACAAATTTAAAGTTTAGTTTAGTTTAGATATAGTATTCTTGTTTGGCCAGTGAGAAGGCAGACTGGAATGATGTCAACATGAATTTGAAGTGTATGAAGTCAGCATTAGCACAGGATTTAAGCCAGATAGAGATAGTGACACAATCTCATTTTCATCATCTTAGGTACATTCCCTTTTTAGACATTGCAGAATCTCTCTCATGTTCTGGTTATTGTTCTTAGGACAACTCTCTGGAATATTCTGAGAGAAAACTGGAAAAATCCAAATGAATTTGTTGTTGTACCATTGACTTCATTCCCCTATTTGTTTTCCATCTAGATATTCAAACAATTTGTGCTCCTAACTTTCAAGAGTTATGTTTGAAAATTGACCGGGGCTGCATGCCTAAATTTATACTAAACATTTCACTAAACTCCTAAATTTAGAATCATATAAAGTGGATGATGACAATTTAGAGGCGTTGAGCAGTGATTTTCAGCACTAGTCTTATAAATTAGGCTCATAAATCTGGGAAAATAAATGGCAGGCCTAAATGTATAAGCATAACCTTTAACCTTCTGAAGAACCTCTCGGGTTTGTCTGAAAATAGTGTACAAATTTAGGAGCCTAACTAATGATATGAAAAATAGTTTGCTCTCCTCCTGTTTCCCCTATTATTGCATATATTTCATATTAAGTGATTTCTAATATTTAAACAAAATGTAATATTAGGCAACGAGAAGCTAAGTAAACACATAACAGTTTTTAAATTATTATGTCCTTTTTTTGGAAGATAACCTTTCCTCCAGTGCTCCCACTAGGGTCTCTTTCTTTCTCCCTGCATTTCTTCTTCCACAGAAACCTTTCATTGTATTGAGATGCTATTACTTATATTTCTTTCATTTGGCCTCTAAAGTTAGGAATTTTAAATTTACATTAGTTGCTTTTTGCTTTACCAGTGGTAATATTACTCTGTCCTCCAGTTTTTGGCAAACTTTGTATGCCTCCGTGGTCTAAATATAGGGTATGTGGCAGTACAGTTTCTCCTCTTTATCTGCAGGAGACCATCTAATTATAATTTATCCTCTTAACTTTTTATTAACTTCAGTGGCTTATCTCCTGCTGCAGTGAGATCATTTTGGAGGCATTGGTGGCTGTGTAAGTTTGCATAAATTCCAGCACCAGTTAAGGTGGCACTATTGAAGTTTGAGAACCTAAAGGCAAACATCTGTCTTCTGGTATTCTGATGTATTGAGCATGTTTAAGAAAGCAGACATTTGGAAAGAACAAGAGAGACTATGAAAGATAAAGATAAGAGTAGCCTGAGTATTTAGACTGAATACATGAAAACTGTTGCCCTCTGCAATCTTATTAATGTGGCACAACACTGAAGAGCTTTTATTTTAATACTTAAGCTTCCTAATGAGCACCAGAAATGAAACCTGGTTCTGTTGAGTGAGTGCCAAATTATGAACATCTTGTAAAATAATTTAGAGATAAGTAGAAACTTTAAGAGAGCTACTTGTTTTGTTAGTTGCCTGATATTATGGGAGATTCGTATCCAGTGCAGTTAGAATGTATACTTATTAAATGATTTGTACTTTTAGAAGATAATATACAGGAATAAAGCATTTTCTACATGAAAAGTGTGCTTTGTATGTGCAAAATGTCAGTTATAAAATTGCATTACAGTATTTGTGCATAAAAAGTAAGTGTACAGTAAGAATGCACTTGCTTTTACATGATTTTACAAAAACATTTTGGGTTGGAGCAGGAGTAGAGTTAAGATATACGCATGCACTTTATAAAATACACATTTTGAACTTGCCCTGGAGCAGTTGGAAATTTGTACAGAAAGTTTGCATGATATTAGGGATAGATTAGGGATACTATTTTATAAAGGCACATAGGCACCATTTTGACCTTTGTAAAATGGGCATAACCTGGGCTCATTTATGAAACTGATTTTGGATGCCTTTTCATAAATGTATGCCCTGCTCCTCTCCTCAACTGTGTTTCTTTCTATTTATGGAATGACTTTTTGAGGTTTGTGCAATTCTGATTATACAACCTTGTAGAATGAATTTTCTTTGTAATTAGTTTTATTTTCTGATTTTTGTTTCTGCAGTGAAGAAGTCTGTATCTTGTCTGCATCTGGCACTGCGGCTGTACTGAATCCTCGGTTTCTCCATGATGGAGCCCCAGAGGGCTGTTTGGAACAAAGGTTGTCATGGCAACCTGGCTTCTTTTCCATAGGGTCAGAGAAGGGAGAGGTTGATTTTTTTCTTCAGAGCCAGGATAGTTCTTCACTATTAGGGTAGGTTACAGTGTTACAGAGCAGGATGCAGGATCAACCACTTAACTGACTCACTAACAACATCAGCAGCAGCAGCAGCAGCAGTAACGGAACTATGCACCAAATTTTTCTTTTTTGTTTTAACTTCTTGTATAAGGTAACATGTTTGACTACTAACCAAAGATGTGAAAATTGTATAAAAATGTCTCTTACTCTATACAGCCACAGTATATGGCCTGTTAGTATTGTCCATTTGCCAATGATTTTAAACAAAAAGTACATCAATTTGACAGGCAAGAACAGAAAATGAATTATAGAAGAGCTAGCAATATGTGTGTGTATGTATATGTATATATATAATATGTCTATACATAGATGTGAGAGGCAAGCAAGATATCTTATCCAACCAAAAGTAGCTACATTTATTTAGTCCATTAGTAGAAAAATATCATAAAACAGTCCAACAATGAGAGTACATTGGAGAGCCAGTCTCTTCTGTTGAAGTCCCAACTGGGATCCCAGTTTTGGCAATGCCTTCCTCAGGGGGACTAGTAAGTTACTTGAGAGAAACTTGTTTTCCAATTAATTGGTCTGAATGTATAAAATCTCTCTTGCAGATTTGGTATCATCCACAAAGAGGCAAATCTTATCAGACAACCCTTCAGCAATATCGTTTATAAAAATGTTAAAAAGAGCAGGCCCAAGAACAGAACCTTGAGGCACACCACTGGTAAAATCTCTTTCCTCAGAGCAATCTCCATTGATCACTACCCTCTTGTCGCCTTCCGCTCAACCAGTTCTTGGCTCAGCCCGTCACTTTGGGACCCATCCCAAGGACATTCAGTTTTTTTATTAGACGTCTGTGTGGAACACTGTCAAAGGTTACTCCACATCCTCTATCCAATTCTCTGGTCACCCAGTCAAAGAAATTGATCAGATCTGTCTGACAAGACCTACCTCTAGTGAATCTATGTTGCCTCCGGTCCCGTAATCCACAGGATTACAGAAACTTGACCATTCTCTGTTTTAAAAGTGTTTCCATTAATTTGCTTACCACAGAAGTCAGACTTACAGGCCTGTAATTCCCTACTTCTTCCTTACTTCCACTTTTGTGGAGAGGGACCACATCCACCCTTCACCAGTCCTTCAGTAACACTCCTGACTCTAGAGACTCGTTGAAAAGGTCAGTCAGCGGAGCTACCAGAACTTCCCTATGTTCTTTCAGCACCCTAGGATGTACATTATCCGGCCCCATTGCTTTGTCTACCTTTATTTTAGCTAGCTCCTTATGAACACAACCCTCTGAAAATCGATCAGGGTCTATTACTTCTCCATCCCTAGTCACATTTGTCTTCTGCGGTCCCACTCCTGGCGCTTCAGTCGTGAACACAGAACAGAAATATCTGTTAAGCAATTCGGCCTTTTCTTTATGTAATGTAATTTATTTATTTCTTATATACCGCTACATCCGTTAGGTTCTAAGCGGTTTGAAGAAAATATACATTAAGATTATAAATGAGAAGTAAGAAGGTACTTAAAAATTCCCTTACTGTCCCGAAGGCTCACAATCTAACTAAAGTACCTGGAAATTAATAAAGAAGAGAAAATAAAGATGGTTGAAAAAAGAAAAATTCTATGTGAACTTATAGGATGGAAATTAAACTGACAGTGAAGAACTGTATGAAAAATACATATGGAATGCAGTTAGAGAGGGTAGGTTACAATCTATTGATGGTATTTGTTTAATTGGAAGGTGTTAAGGTGGGTAATTTGGGGGAAGGTTATCTGAAGGTAGGTGAATCTTCTGGAGGTAAAAGAGGAGGGGTTAAGATATTTGGATGAATTTTTTGAAAAGCAGGGTTTTGATTTCTTTTCTGAATGTTTTGAGGTTGTCTGATATTGTCATAAGATTGGAGATGGAATGGTTGATTTTTGCTGCTTGTGTTGCCAGAAGGTTGTCAAACATTTTCTTGCGATGTGTGCCTTTGAGTGGAGGGAAGGCGAAAGGGTTCGAGGTTCTTCTGTGTCTTGAGGTGGAGATTTGGTTTAAGCGGTTGTTTAGATAGGAGGGGGAAGAGCCGTGTAATGCTTTGAATATCAGGCAGTAGAATTTGAATTGGATTCGTGCTTGTATGGGTAGCCAGTGAGAGTCTAAGAAGGCAGTTGTTATGTGATCATATTTTTTGAGTGAGTAGATCAATCTGAGGGCGGTGTTTTGTATGGTCTGGAGTTGTTTTATCATAGTGGCTGGACAAGGAAGATATAGGGAGTTGCAATAATCCAGCAGACCTAAGACTAGGGATTGGACGATTAGTCTAAATTGTGCTTGGTCAAAGAATTTTCTGATTTTACGGAGATTTCTCATGGTTAGAAAAGCTTTCTGGGTTGTTTTGTTGATCTGGGGCTGCATTGTGCAACATCTGTCTATCGTAACTCCTAGGAGTTTTAGTTCGGGTTGTATTGGGTATTTGGTATTTTTGATTTTCAGTTCAGTGATGGTAGGAGTTTGGGCTTTTTCGAGCAAAAGGAATTTTGTTTTTTCAGAATTTAGTTTTAGTTTGTGATCCATCATCCATTTTTCTACTGTGTCTAAGGTTGTTTCTAGCTTTGTTGTGGTGGTGGTTTCTGATGGGTCGAAGGGGAGGATTATGGTGATGTCATCAGCATAGCTGAAAGATGTGACATCTAGGGTATCTAAAGTGGCTCCTAGGGAGGAGATAAAGAGGTTGAAGAGCGTAGGTGAGAGAGGTGATCCTTGTGGAACTCCGCAGGGATTTGTCCATGGTTCTGATTTTATATCATTGTATTTTACCCTGTAGGTTCTAGATTTGAGGAACCCCTGAAACCATTTGTAGACCTTGCCTGAGATTCCTATGGCGTCGAGAATTTGTAGTAGTAAGGTGTGGTCAACTAGGTCAAATGCTGCGGAGAGGTCTAATTGTATTAATATCATTTTTTTACCTTTACTGATGTGTTGTCGGGCTGTATCTAGTAATGTGACAAGTAGTGTTTCTGTGCTATGGTTAGTTCGGAATCCTGATTGTGAGGGGTGGAGTAGGTTATGTTTTTCCAGATATTCGGTGAGGTATTGTGCCACTAGGCCTTCTATTATTTTAACATACAATGGTATTGAAGCGATAGGTCTGTAGTTGGAGGGGCTATCTATTGGGCCTTTGTGATCCTTTATGATTGGAGTGATAAAGATCTCTCCTAGGTCCTGTGGGAATTGGCCTTCTGTCAATGTGGTTTGAATCCATAGCATGAAGTTGGTTTTGAATGTAGTGGAGGCGTTTGATAATATGTAGGTGGGGCAATTATTTAGGTCACTGGAAGCATGGCTGTATTTATTGTAGAGTCGGTTCATATCCGACCAGACTAGAATTGGGAAATCGGACCAGCTTCTGTCTGCTACGATGGCTTCGCTAGTTGATGGGTTTGTTGTTATCTTTTCTAGATGGGTGTGTGTGTTGATGAATGTAGATCTGATATTGGTGATCTTGTTTTTGAAATGGTCTGCTAGGTGGATGGCTGTTGGTGGGTTGATACCTTGGGTGGAGAGGTAAGTTTTGGTATCTGTGAGGTTCTTTACTAGATTAAATAGCTTTTTTGTGTCTGGGGTTTTTTTGCCTATCATTTTGGAGTAGTAGGCTTTTCGTTTTTCCTTGAGTTTGGTTTTGTATTGATTAATTTGGTATCTCCATGCAGTTTTAGTGTGTTCTAAACTCTTGTTTTTTTTCCAGACTCTTTCTAGTTGTCTGCAGAGCTTTTTAGATTGGAGAAGTTCGGTGTCGAACCATTTATCAGAAGGTCTGCATATTTTGAATTTTAGTTTTTCTGGGGCTAGCTCATTTAGAATGGTTTCGCTTATGGATCTCCATTGGGATATAAATTCGTTGGGAGCTATGTTGGTGGTGGCGTGGTCTGCTTTATCCCAGAATATGGAGGGTTCGATTTTTTGGCGTGTTTTGAAGGAGGTTTTTATTGGAGGTTGTTTGTTAATGCTTTGAGGCCAGTTGATGTCAAAGGTGTATTTATAGTGATCTGACCAAAGGGAGGGGTGCCATGCCCCATTAGAGATATTGATTTTGGGTTTGTGAGGATGTTGGGTCATATAAGCAGCAAGATCTAATTGGTGTCCTTTTTCGTGTGTGGATTGGGGATTGAGGATCTGGTAGTTTAGTGCATTGAGATATGAGAGTAAATTTATTACTTGTTTTGAGGTGTGATCTTCTAGATGGAGGTTTATGTCTTTATCAGCTTCTACATATTCCTCCCCTTCACCTTTGAGTCTCACAATGCTACTTTTGCACTTCTTCCTATAATTACCATTTCAGATACTTCAGGGCTGGCTCCCTGTCTTGGTACAGAAATGCTTTTAAAAGTTTTCTAAACTTGAGATAGTAGTCACAAGATTGTAGTGTAAGTGGCAGTTGGTTCCAGCATTTGGATAAGGTAATTTTTCTGATAGACTTTATATTGATGCATGCTGGGAATTTTAAGTGGAAAAGATTTCTGTTGGAGGCACCCTGGAGTAGGATGGCCAACTCTGTTACATAGTCAGGGGCATGCCCTCTCAGGATCTTAAAGACAGTGATGCCTAATTTAAACTTGATCCTTGCGGTTATGAGCAGGCAATGTAGTTTCTTATGGTAGGATCATAGGTATTCAGATTTCCATATTGCGTATATGGGTCTTACTGCCGCATTTTGAACTAGTTGAAGATGCAATAGCAATGTTTTAGAGAAAAGAACTTGTATTATAATACAGTAGTCTAGTCAAGATATGATTAGGAATTGCACTAAAATTCAGAAAGCTTCTGTTTTGAAGTATTTTCTGATGGATTTTAGCTTTCTCATCACAAAAAAAGATTATTTTATTATTGATTGTACATGGCTCTTCATGGGTAAGTGGTTATCAATTTCTTCTCCTAAGATTCTGGATTGTAGTTCTATTGGAATGTCTGTATCGTCTGCTGTAATCCTTGGAGCGTAGCATTGGGTCAGTTGAGGGTCCTAGCTAAAGGAATTTGGTTTTATTTAATTTGAGGCGGTGGGTTGAGGTCCCAGTTTTCTATTATGTGGACACACTTTTTGATAGTGGTGAAGGATGTTGGCTAATGCAACCTTTACAGGTAGCATAATTGTTATGTTGTCTGCATAGGTGAAATGTTTTATTCATGCAAGATCTAGGTTGGCTCTCAAGGATTGTATTAGAAGGTTGAACACTGATGGTGAAAGTGGAGATCCTTGGGGAACCCCGCTGGGCGGGTGCCAGCTGTTAGTACAGCATAGTGCCGTGTGGTTAGGAAGCCTTGGAACCAGGAGAGGACTAGGCTGCTAAATCCAAAATCATTGAAGATCTCGGACATTTGATCGAAGAGTATTAGGTGAAATGCAATGCTTAGGTCAGATTGGATTATGATTGCTCTGTGACTCTTGCTTAGTAGTTCTTTGATGTATGTTACTAGTGCTGCGACCACTGTCTCAGTGCTGTGATTTTTCCTGAATCCCAGTTGTGAAGAGAGGAGGTTACTGAAGTGTTGTAGTCATAAGTAGCATTTGAATTGTTCTGTGACATATCCTTCCATCATTTTGATAAATAGGGGGATGGAACTACTGGCCTATAATTGTTCACATCAGAGGGGCTGAGTTTTGGGTTCTTGGGAATGGACGTTAAGATAATTCCTTCTCCTATTTAGGAAAAAAGCCAGTTTTTAGGTGATAATCGAGCCATTGGGTTATTTTTCCTATAGTTTTTGGGATGGCTACTTTGATGAGGTAAGGTGGGCAGGTGTCAAGGCTGCAGTATGCTTTGGAGTATTTTAGGGGAAGCCATTTTGTGTCTTTGGATTTAATCGTTTCAAAATCATTCCAAGGGATTTTTAAAAAAAATTTCTTTATTTATACATTTGTTACAATTTAAAATAACAAACATAAAGGAATAGCCATTTCATAATCAGCATAAAATGCTCATAACATAAGATACAAGGAAATTATATCAATGATCTAGTCTACATCATTTAGCCAGCTAGTGCTGCCACTAGGAAACAAATAATTAAACCAAATATATAACATGTGGCAGACAGAAAAAACATGTGGCATACTATTAATTGTCAACTAAACATCCTCCCAGACTTGTAAAAGTAAATTAAGAAATTCCCTGTATTGGTTTATCCTTGAGAAAGTCTTCCAACTGACTGGGTCTAGAAACACGTATCTATCACTTGCATACGATATAAGGCATTTACAAGGAAATTTTTTTAAAAAGGATGCACCCAATGCTAAAACTCTAGGTTTAAGCAGTAGGAATTGCTTCCACTTTAACTGAGTCTGCTTAGATACATCAGGAAAAATGAAAACTTGTTGGCCGCAAAACAGAACTTGTTTCTTCATGAAATACAACTTTAAAATAGCGGCTGCATCGGAAGCCTTCTCTCTGACGTCCTGACGTCAGAGGGAACGCTTCCGACGCAGCTGCAGATTGTGTGAGGAGCGGACGCCCGCGGCTTTCAGCAGGGGAGCCGGCCAGAAGATGAGCAATGCCGGTGAGCACCTGCAGACACTCTGTTTACTGCCGCTGCTGCTGGTTAAGGAAAGCAGCAGCGACAGAATAGGGAGGGTGGCCGGCTGTGCACTAGAAAGTTGCGCAGGAACAGAAGTCCCACCCGTCCCCGCGAGGAATCCCTCCGTCCCCACCCGTCCCCGTGAGGAATCCCCTTCGTCCCCGCCCGTCCCTATAAACTTCAGAAATAGTTATTTCATTTAATTATGCTACTGAATTAAAGACTCTGGTAGAGACCCATTTACAAATAAGCAGACACTTTATTAATTTGAAAATATTAATTGGGAAGAATACATACTTTTTAAATGGGTTTCTACCAGAGCCTCTAATGTAAATATAAAATATAAATACTCAGCTGATGAGAACCCCCAAGCTGTCAGCTGAGGACTTCCTTTGCAGTTGGCCGGGGGTCCCTTTTGCCAAGCTTGGCAGACAGCAGTAGCGTCCCTGAGTCACAGATGCTGGCACCTCAGTGGCTCATGGATGTTGCCAGCGACTGCTGTGCTTGGTGGAGGGGAGTTCTGGTCGTCTCCACGGCTCTTTTCCCTGGAGAAGAGGAGAATTAGAGGGGATATGATAGAGACTTACAAGATCATGAAGGGCATAGAGAAAGTGGAGAGGAACAGATTCTTCAAACTTAGAAAACTACAAGAATGAGAGGGCATTCAGAAAAGCTGAAAGGGGACAGATTCAAAACCAATGCTAGGAAGTTTTTCTTCACCCAGTGGGTGGAGGACACCTGGAATGAGCTTCCAGAGGGCGTGATCGGACAGAATATGGTATTAGGGTTTAAAAAGGAATTGGATAATTTTCTGAAGGAAAAGGGGATAGAGGGGTAAAGATAGAGGACTACTACACAGGTCCTGGACCTGTTGGGCCTCCACGCGAGCGGACTGCTGGGCACAATGGACCTCTGCTCTGACCCAGCAGTGGCACTTCTTATGTTCTTAGGTCCTCTGCTGGCGGTGCTTGGGGATCCCTACTAATCACAGCAAGTACTTCAACACTGTAGAAATAAAACCTGAAATGCATTTCCTTTTCTTTTGAACACAATACAAAGACATCTGCTATATACATTTCCCAAAGCTAACATATTTTAGTCAATAAATTCCGTTTTTTACCTTTGTTGTCTGGAGACTTATTTTTCATAAAGTTAGTCCCAGTTTCTTTTTTCTGCTTTCCCATCTTCTGTAAATTCTTCTGTTGCTGTCCATTGGTTCCTCCATAGTCCTGAATTTATACCTTAATCATCTTTCGCCCCTGCCCACCAGTCTCATGCTCAACATTTCTCCTTCTAACACCCCTCTCCAGCACCATGCCACATCTCTCCCTCCATTCCCTTCACCACTATGTCCAACATTCCTCCCTCTTGCACCCATTTCATTCGGTCCATTCCACCACAATATTTCTCCCTCTCATCTGTACCTCACTATGACCAAAAATTCTCCTTTCTTCCATTCCCCGTGTACACAACCATCTCTTCCCCTCCCTTCCTCTCTCCCAAGTTCATGCCTTCTGTGTCCAAAAACGCACTCCTTCCCCCACCTCTTCCCATCCCTTCCTCCATCCTCTCTCCCAAGTTCATGTCTTGTGTCCAAAAACGCACTCCTTCCCCCACCTCTTTCCCTCTCTCCATCCTCTCTCCCAAGTTCATGCCTTGTGTCCAAAAACGCACACCGTCTCCCACCTCAGCATCTTTTTTCTCCCTTCCTCTCTCCCTAGTTCATGCATTCTGTGTCCAAAAACGCATTCCCTCCCCCACCTCAGCATCTCTTTCCCTCCCTCCATCCTCTTTCCCAAGTTCATGCCTTGTGTCCAAAAATGCACTCCCTCCCCCTTTTGTGCTCTGCATTTGCCTCCCAGCCCTCATCTTAGCAACTTTCTCAGCCAAATGGAGTTGAGCCGCGAGGCTCGTCTTCTATTTCCTGCCTGCCCTGCTGCGCACACATAGCCGACCGGAAGTTTTCTCCGATGTCAGAGCTGGTGTCGGAGGGCAGGCTTTGCGTAAGCCCTGACTCTGGGGAAGACTTCCGGTCGGCTATGTGTGCGCGGCAGGTCAGGTAGGAACAGAAGACGAGCCTTGCGGCTCAAGTTGTATTTAACCCCGTGGGTCCCCTGTCGTCCCTGTTCAGCTCTCTCCTGTGCACCCCCTTGGGGCATGCACCCGGGGCGGACTGCCCCACCCCCACCCCCCCTAGGTACGCCACTGCAGAAAATAGACAGATGGGGAGGCAGCAATGGATAAGATACTGCTTGTAAAGAATGGGAGGATACTCAAAATTAGGTGGAATACAAAGTCAGGCTGTGCTGGTGATGTGGGAGTTGGACGACCGAAAACATGCTGCAAAAGATTAAAAAAAACTGCCCAACCCAGACAAACTCAGAAAGAAAGGGGGATAACATACATAAGAAATAAGGAAATGTAAAAAAAATCACGTGACCAAAACTGAATATATGATCTGTAAACAGGAAAAAACTAGTTTGTAAGTAGATGTGAAGCTCCAGAAAAGAAAAAAAGCATTTCAAACATAAAAGGTGGAAAAATCTCTGGGACCGGGAGCTTTGTTGAATAAAGAAGGGTTAAAACTAAAATTGTGCATTGTGGTGAAGTGACCTACCGTTCCTCGGGGGACCCATGAGCACAGAAACTATAAGCCAAAGTGCAAATTATAATAAAAAAAGGAGATCCAAAGAGGATCCAGCGAACTTAAAATGTGAGTAGCACGTCGGGTGGCCGACTAGCTACATTACTAAACTGAGGAAGGGTGTTAACGTAGAACATAATCTTTTCCAGAGAAAGGAAAATGGTAAAACCAGAGGAAATAATTTGAGGTTGAGGGGTGGTAGATTCAAAGGCAATGTTAGGAAATTCTACTTTACGGAGAGGGTGGTGGATGCCTGGAATGCGCTCCCGAGAGAGGTGGTGGAGATTAAAACTGTAACTGAGTTCAAAGAAGCGTGGGATGAAGACAGAGGATCTAGAATCAGAAAATAATATAAAATATTGAACTAAGGCCAGTACTGGGCAGACTTGCACGGTCTTTGTCTGTGTATGGCCATTTGGTGGGGGATGGGCTGGGGAGGGCTTCAGTGGCTTGGAGGGTGTAGATGGGCTGGAGTAGGTTTTAATGGAGATTTCGGCACAGTACCGGGTAGAGCTTTGGATTCTTGCCCAGAAATAGCTAAGAAGAAAAAAAATTTAAATTGAATCAGGTTGGGCAGACTGGATGGACCATTCGGGTCTTTATCTGCCGTCATCTACTATGTTACTGTCAGTTTCGCAAGTTTTGTTAGTGCCCCCCCCCCCCCAATGTATGGTGGTAGGGGTTAAGTGAAAAGGCGTACTGACAAACGCTGGTCCCAGATTCAGTTCCCTCACTGAAGTTTCACCAGGAAGTAGAATCAAAAAGGCAAAGCCAGGGGTGATTGCATAAAGAATATATTATAGAAATAGTCTTACAGAAAAGCAGTATTTATAAGCATTACAATTAAACATTACAATTAAATAGAGAGCAAAGCAGTTTCCCTGCCTTACATAGAGAGAGACATAGAAGTTTGCAGTTCTAGGAAGAGCCAGAGAGAGAGAGAAAGAGAGCCAAGACCCCTCTCCTCCACAGATTGATAGATAGATTGATAGCTAGCTTGATAGAGCAGAGAGGAGGCTTTTATACCTTAGCTGAATATAGAAACCTGTATGCCCCAGTATCTTTCTGTTTAGAACTTGCAAACTGTTTGAAACAATGGTTAATTTAATTGCTAAGGAAGGTCTGATACTTGCAAGCATGGTGATGGGAATAGCCTCTGGCTTCTTTGTTCCATGCACCTGGACCCATTGTCTTAAGCACCCTCTTAATCAGACATTAATACCTTTTAGCTAGTCATGATTCAATCAGGGCTACTTGAAACTTAAAACATATCAATCAGGGCTACTTTAAACCGTCTTCCTGCCCTCAGGGTCTATCTGCATTCCCATGCCAGAGTCAGATTGATATAATTTCCCATAGGCCTCGCTGACATAAGTAATGCCAACTGAAAATGCTGAATGGTAGCGACAGCTAGGCTGACAGTTACTATGTAAATCCTACGGGCTATGAAATGCAAAGGGAGTTAATACGTGTGTGGGGGGGGGGGGGGGCTATACTACTGGAAAGCCAAAACGAAAACAAGAGGACTAACAAAGGGCGGAGGATACAAATCCAAATGAAAGAAGCAATGGGGAACCAAAAATGAAAGAGCTAAAAGGGCCACAACAAAATAGACATGAACAAATCAAGGAAGCCAGAGGACACATATCACTAAAAAAGATGAAATGGGAAACTTACCTATTATGTAGAAGCTCTGCATGAAACGTACTTCAATAACATGATCAAAAAGAGCTCGCGTTTGAAATGACATCATTTTAACCTAATAGGAGAAGGCTAAGCTAGCCATGATAGGTTAGATTGGGCTCGTGATGGGGAGGGAGGGGTTAGAAATAACATAGTTTACGTGCGATGGCATAAAGAGCCGCATTGGTAGTTCACAATAAATGAATGAAAGAAAACCCTATCTGAAATCAAGGCAAGGTGAGCACACTCTCATAAGAAATTAAAAAAAGCATAAAAGTTAAAATAAAATTGCTTTTCCCTTCTGTTAAAGGGATTAAAACCCTAGGTAAATTCTCACATTCCTAAGCCTATTCCTTGGTAAAAGTTTTGAACGATCTTCCCTCGATTATCAGAACGTCATTATCTCTATCACTTTTTAGGAAAAATCTGAACTGTATCTCTTTCAGAGATTCTTAACTGAGGACTGATCTAATTTATTGAAAATTTTTCTATTACCTTCATTATTGTTTCATATTATATTCTTTTAAACTTTGTTAACCGGCTCGAATCCTTGCTGGAATGAGCTGGTATATAATATGGAGATTAGATTAGATTTAAATAAATAAATAAAAAGTAAAATAAATAAATGAAAAGTAAAAGTCTTGTTTTGCAGGACTGAAGAACCAAACTTGGAGCAAGGAGTAGGCCACAGGAACAGAGGGTATATCCCAGGAGTATTCTTTTTTTATTTTTATTTTTTACCAGTAGTGGTGTGTCTCCACTGTTATCTTTATTTACTGCTTCCAGTCAGGACATCCCTCGTGCTACACCAATTCCTAACATTCTTTTTGCTTTGTTAGCCACCACTGCAACAATGACACATAAATACTTTTCCTGAGTGGTGACTTCTAATGTGGAACTGTGCATCACATAGCTATAGTTCGGGTTCCTTTTTCCTATATGCATCACTTTGCACTTTTAAATATTATGCATGTACATTTGTAATCTGCCATGATCATTAGAAAGCATGGGTTATACATTTTCTATAATAATAATTATTAAGTAGTTTGCTTTCTAAGGGTGCAGGAGGCTAAGGTGCTGCTGAGGGGGGTTGGGGGAGATGTCGGTTGGTAGTGGGAAATATTGGACATCTCTTCTGCTACGGGGGGTGTCAATTGGCAGCAGGAGAGCTAGGGCATCTCTCCCACTGCCAGGGCAGGGAGGTTGGTTGGTGGTGGGAGAGATTGGGCATCTCTTCTACTGCCAAGGGGGTGCAGTGGGGGGGGGGGTGTTTCTTTGCGGTGGGGAGATTGGGCATCTCTCCCACTGCCGAGGGGGTCTATAATACACGCGCTCAAGAAGCATGCTTTTACCACTCCCACAAAAAGAATAGACAATTTATGATTCTTCATGTAAATTTAATGTAAATTTTTATTTTTTTCATTAGCCACAGTCAAAACACATGTCAAAAGATGCACTTTTAACAGTGCAGTCACTGTACCAGAAGCACTGTGACGCCGCTCTTGGAGAATGGCTTTGCGATGTTTAAGAATCCACCAGAGTGCTCGTTTCAATATTCAAGAGCCCATTTGCATGGTAGTGTCGGAGACTGCTAGAAAGCTTGCTAAAGACTGCCATAAGCTGTTTTGATAATCTGCCGCTAAAATGCGTGCAGGCTAAACCATCTGCAACCAGTTTAACTACTGTGTTAAAGTTTTGAGAATCTGGCCCTAAATCCTTTGCACTGCCACAGTAGTAAGGTTCTCAGAGCTAGATTCTCTAAATTTACCATACCTTTAACATGGTTTAGCATGCCAGTATTTTACTGGCTGATTATCAGAAAGGCCTTTTCCAAGCTTCTAGCAGTCTTTGACTGCCATGCAAATGTAGTACGAGATCATTAATATTAAAATAGTAGTAAAATGGGCTGATCAAATTAAATGAGCATTCCGAGCTATTCTTATCGCAAAATGATTCCCTAACCTCGTTGTGCCATATTTGCAGCCAAAATTTTCCCGACAGTCTGAGCTACCATAGCCTTACTTTCCGGTCAGTGCCTGAGCACTGATTGGCTCAGACACTGACAGGAAAATAAGGCTTGACAGCTCAGCCCCCCCCCCTCCTGCAAATTAATAAAAAGAAAGACCCCCCAAATTGAAGAACAGCAGGAGTGATGCCCATTAGAGAATGACACGGTGACAAAATTCATCACCGTTCCTGTCCCCGCGGATAACCGTGGGAGATAAACCCATGTCATTTTCTAGTGTCCATTTCATCCTCTGTCCTTCTACACCAGCATTATTCAAAGCAAAGCTTGCGGGTCAGTGGTTGTGTCCATTCATACTCTGATTCTTCCTTTTTTCCTTAAAGAATGACATGAAGATGGTTTCCCACGGTTATCCACGGGGACGGTGTTGAATTTTGTCACCGTGTCATTCTCTAATGCCCACTCCCGCTGCCAGTGATTCCTCCCCCCCTCCGACACCCTGGCAGGAGGGATGCCCACTCCCTCCTGCCGCAGGTGATTCCCTCCCCCCCAAACACCATCCGGACATCCTCTGTACCTTTCCGTCGCTGGCTAGCTGGAGGGATGCCTACTCCCTACAGCCAGCAGGCCCACCTCTTCAAAATGGTGGGCCTTCCCCTTCCCCGTGCATCCTGGGATGCACCTGGGAAAGACCTAAGGCTCTGATTGGCTCAAGCGCTTAAGGTCTCTCCTATGGTGGGGCCTTAGGCACCTAGGTCAATCAGAACCTTAATATGCATAATCTGAGTAGCGCTGGAGTCCTTGGGGATGTTGTTTACTGTTATCTTAGTAGTGAAAGTTAGTATCATATTTATTGAAGTGGTGTGAAGAAAGGATAGGTTAGTGGGGAGAGAAACAAATGATTAAATAAGTTTGAGACTGGTGAAGTGGGTACTGAAATAGCTGTGTGCTCTAGGAGGCTCCATAATCCCAATCCCATTTAAGTTTTGATGTTTCTCTCCTTCATCTTTATATCATCTCCTTTGCCTATAAAATCTTGAAGTTTGGGATGTTTTACAAGAAAATTTATTAAAAGAAATATTTTGCAAGGGTGCTATAATTGAAGATCAAAAACATTTGACGACACAGAGCCAGGGAGGTTTTAGTACCCATTTTGAAGAAGATATAACATTTATTATTACCTCATTCTTTCTGATGATCATATTATTTGGGGTAAAAAAAATTTTTGGTGCATTTTATAAAAACCTCCTAATCATTTTGATATATTTTGATATTGCCAGAAAAAATAGGCGTTTCGTCAGCCGGCCAATGTCGGAAAGGTACAGTGAGTGGTGAGGGTGGTAGGGATCCTGACTGTGTGAGAGTATGGGCATCCCTCCTGCTATGGGTGTCGAAGGGGGGGGATCACCGGTGGTGTGAGGGAATAGGCATCCCTCTTGTCAAGGGGGGGAGGGGGTTGGAATCACCAGTGACAGGAGGGAGTAGGCATCCCTCTTGCTGGGAGTGTCAGAAGGATTTGTGTGTGTGTGTGTGTGTGTGTGTGTGGGGGGGGGTGGCGGGAGCAGCAGCGGCAAGAGAGAGTGGGCATCCCTCCTGCTGATCTTATTCAGTGTGTTGGGGGGGGGGTGATCTCGGCAGCGGTGAGATGGCAGGACTTGGGGAGACCCACGGCTCAGTTAATCGAGGCAGAGCAGTTTTGATAAAGATACTCTTCTGAGCAATTGCTAGGCACAGTTCCTCACGCTCTTTACTAGCGATTCTCCATACAAATAGCATGTATATAATTTGCATGCTATTATGCTGAGAATCACCCATAAAATAAAAGTTGCTCCCACTTTGGGCTCTACATCAACTCGCTGGATTTTACCGATGGGTTTTCAGAATCTTCCTCTGTCTGGTAACAGCTAGAATAATCAGCTGCAAAATTCTTCCTGGTTCAGGTCGTAGCACATAAAAAGACAGTCCATAAACTTCACAGATATTTTAGTTTTTCTCTTCACAGGTGTGTGCACGACAGCCAGGAAATCTGTCTTTTTTTTCTTCCTTCCTTCTCTCACAGCCAAACCCAAAAAGTTCTTGTTCAGCCTGTTGCTAATCCTTTTCAATTCTATCCAGGTAGCAACATGGGCCAATCAGGATTTGTCCAGTAGGTTATTGTCAGTCACCCATAAGGATGGTGAATATGCTTATAGATGAACTCTCTTATTCAGGGCTGATACAGAATGTCCTGCTGATAAGAAAGCAAGGCAGACGTCATAGGAATGCATGAGAAACTCGCTACTTCACACTTTCTCAGGCTAGTCTGAGGTGGCTGACCTTGGCTAAGCCAAAGAACTTACTTGCAAATAACAGGGCAGGATCCATGATGTCTTTGTTCAGGAAAAGATGGTTCACAGCCTAGCAAAGTCTCAAGTCTACAAAAGGTGATGCAAAGATATCCCTATAGTACCTTTACATAGGGTCATGAGATACCCTATTTAGGAACTGGGAGACCCCGCTTTCAGTCCAGGTAGCTCTAAAAACATTGACACAATGCATAGAATAAAAAATGTCCAGAGTTTGAGAGGACACAACTTTAACATCACTCTCCCATTGTGAAATCTGCTCTAAAACGCTCACGTAGTTCAAGTTCTTATGCGTCTGCTCCTCCAGGCAGGGGAGCCAGAAACTGGGCTCTTTTAGTAAAACACATTTTTCAGTCATCCATGCTCAGAGGATTGTGGACTACCAGTTATATTCTTTCATTTATTTAAAATACTTGCTTAATTTTCAGAATATGAGGAATTTCTTTCCCAAGAGAAACTTAAAGAATTCCAATAGCTATCCAAGAACTTGTTCACTACCAGGAAGTTCCTAGCTATATTTGATGCATTTGATGTATCTTTTAGAACATCAGTAGTGGCAATTGCTATGCGCTATTTATCTTAGCTCAGGGTTTCTAACCTAGAAACTTCAGTCCAGGAGCGCATTTCAGATGTTCCTTGCAAAGGGGGGGGGAGGTGATCTGTTTGGAGACAAGATTGAGGAGGTGGCTGATAAAATTAAAAAGCACTCACACTGATAATTTTTTCTAAGTCTCAAGCCTCTGTCTTCTTCGCAAAGATACTCTTCTCCATCTAGACCAGGGGTGTCAAAGTCCCTCCTGGAGGGCTGCAATTCAGTCGGGTTATCAGGATTTCCCCAATGAATATGTATGAGATCTATTATTATACAATGAAAGCAGTGCATGCAAATAGATCTCATGCATATTCATTGGGGAAATCCTGAAAACTCGACTGGATTAGGGCCCTCCAGGAGGGACTTTGACACCCCTGATCTAGACATTCATACTACTACAACACGAAACATCATTATACTCAGCCATTTTCATCATTCTCTAGACCTGCTGGTCAGCGACCCCATGCAAAGCAAAAAAAAAAAAAAATACACAGAAATCTCAATCTTATTCTCAGTCCAAACAGTAGTGATCCTTTTTACTTTTCTAGAGAGCATTGCCATTATTTCCTTGACTTTACCTCCCATTCTTCCCATTGGAGGCAGATTGGTCTATTTTCATCAATGTTGGACTTGTTGCAAACAGATCAGTGGGTGCTTTGAGTCGTTACTCAGGGGCTATGCCCTACATTTGATAAGAAAGACTCCAAACCACCTACCAAGACGGTCTCTTTTCAACTCCCTCCAGAAGACCCTCTTTTCTCCAGCTAAATGCAATAGAACCTGTTCCTCTACAGGAGAGGGGCTGCAGGTTCTACTTGAATTATTTCCTGGTACCACAAAAGAGGCCTTTGATTTATTCTAGACTTCACAGCCCTAAACAAATTTTTACTGAAAGACAAGTTTCACATGGTCTCTCTGAGAACCCTTCTACCCCTACTAGAAAAATGAAATTGGCTTTGCTCTTTAGATCTCAAAGAAGCATACATTCACACATGCATCCTACTAGTTCACAGGAAGTATCTCCGCTTCCGCATAGGCCCCTGGCACTTCTAGTACAAAGTCTTGCCTGTTGGACTAGTCTCTGCTCCTTGTTTCTTCACAAAATGCCTAATGGTAGTTGTGGCAGCCCTTTGCTCATGGGGGTATCCTAGGTTTCCCTACTTAGATGATTGGTTGATAAAGCTTCATCATCGCAAGCAGCTCAGTATGCTGTCACCTCAACAGTTCATCTTGAGCTTTTAGGGTATGCTGTCAACTACCAAACGTCACATCTACAGACATCTCAAACCTTGAAATGCATAGGAGCGCTCTTGAACATAATTCAGTGTTTCACTTTTCTACCCAGAGTCTACAATCTCATTCACCTGTTTCAAACAGTCTTCACCCTCAAGTGCACCTCTACATGCCAAATGTTACGCCTTCTTGGTTACATGGCATCAGTGGATCACATGACACCATTTCACATCACTTCAGGATTCCACAATGGACCTTATCAACTAAGTGGTCTCAAGCCACAAGATCCCTGTCTGCTTCAGTACAGGTAACCCCAGATCTATGGCACTCTCTCCAATTGTGAATGGTACCACAGAATCTTACCCAGGGTCTCCCCTCCCCACCAAAAACATTTGACCACAGATGCTTTGATGCTGGTCAGGGGTGCTCATCTGGATGGTCTCCACACTCGGGGAGTATGGTCTCACCATGGACAAACCCTCCATATCAATCTCCCAGAGCTACAAACGATAGGGAATGCAGGACCACTTCCTTCAACAGGTAGTACGTATCCGTACAGACAACCAGATTGCCATTTTCTATTTGAACAAACAAGGAGGATGAAATCTTATCCTCTTGGTGAGGAGGCAGTCAAGATTTAGAATTAGGCCACTGTTTGCAACATATACTACTTTACCAACTTTCCGAGATTGGAATCGACTCCACCGTCCTAATGTGGTTCTCAAACTTCTTACGCTCCCGTTCCTACACCGTCAACACAAATGGCACCATGTCCACTCCTTGGACTCCATCTTGCGGTGTCCCTCAAGGATTACCCCTTTCCCCTATTCTCTTTAACATCTACATGTCCTCCCTGAAACTTTTTCAACTGTCCCCCCTGGAAACAATCTACACTTATGCAGATGACATCCTTGTCCTCCTTGAGACTGACCAGAACCTCACCAACCTCCACGAAAACATTACAGCTTGCATAATGAGACTCCATGCCTGGTCCCTCTCGGTACAGATGAAACTAAACGAATCTAAAACAAAACTACTCTGGCTCGGCCCAAAATTCGAACACCTGCCCACAATTTTCACACTACCCACAGGCGATACACTACAGCTCGAGTTCTCATGCAAGGTCCTTGGTATCACTATCGATTCCTCTCTCTCCCTCAATGACCACCTCAACTCCTTGGCAAAATCATGCTTTTTCAGCCTTCACATGCTGAGGAAAGCTAGATCCTACTTCAGCCAACAACACTTTGCCATCCTTGTCCAATCCATCATCCTCTCCAAACTAGATTACTGCAACGCCTTCTACTTAAATCTATCAAAAAAAAAAAGTATTCTAAGACTCCAGCTAATCCAGAATACTGCAGCCAAACTGTTCTTCTCAAAACGCAAGTCTGACCATGCCTCCCCACTCCTTGCCAAACTTCATTGGCTCCCAATAATCTCCAGAATCCATTTCAAATGTTTCTGCCTGGCTTTCAAGATCATTCACGGAATCCTGCCTCCTCTTATCCCACTGTCTTTCAACTCCTCCAGGTCCGACTCCTCCAGAACTGCCCAAAGGCTTAAACTAGCCTTCCCCTCTCCACACGGCATCCACTATTCAGTCAAACTGGGAAAATCCCTTTTCTTCAAAATCACAGGTCTTTGGAATGACCTCACCACCCCGCTGCGGAACCTGAGCTCCCTTCAGTTATTCCGCAAACAACTGAAAACCTGGCTTTTCAGCAAATTGTAGCTCTATCCTTCCCCCCTTTCTCTCCCCCCTTCTACACATAAGTTCATGTAATCCTTTTTCTTCTTCTCTACCCACTATTTTAAGTTCTTGTAAACCGTGTCGAGCTCCATTCTCATGGAGATGATGCGGTATATAAACTTAAGGTTTAGATTAGATTAGATTAGATGTCTCAGGGCAGTTTATCTGGTGGGAAAGCAGAATGCATTGGCAGATTTGATGAGCAGCCTTCAACAACATTACAAATAGTAAATAGTCTCTCAGCACAACAGTCTTGCATCCGATTTTCTCTCAAAGGGGAATGCCAAACATAGATCTCTTTGCTTTCACAATTCTGTTCCAGACTCTTTGCTAGCATTTGTATGATGTCAGATGCTTTTCTACTCCATTTGGGGACAAGTTTCTCTATGCATTTCCTTCAATCCCTCTCATAGGGAATACTCAAATTTTGCCAAGATCAGAGCACCATGATCCTCATTGCACCCTTTTGTCCATGCCAAGCCAGCTCCTTGAGCTCTCAACCAGAAAACCGTGGAAACTGCAACCATTTCAGACATTGATTACTCAAAATGAAGGGACCCTACTTCATCTCAATCCCAACTCGTTAGCACTAACAGCATGGTTTCGTTGAGTGAATAGATAAATGCTTTCTCATTCTTGGCTGAAGTATCTGCTTGTCATTGAAACATCTAGGAAACCTTCCATTGAGTGCTGTTATCACTTCAAATGGTCACCATTTTCTTCCTGGTGTGCACTGCATTCTCTGAACTCTATCTCATGTTCACTTCTGTCCATCTTCGACTACCTTCTCTACCTCTGTGATTCTGGTCTAAAAAACAATTCAGTTCAGGTTCATCTCATTTCACTTCCAATTGAACAAGAAATCTCTTTATTAACATCCCTTAGTAGCCCTTTTCATGAAAGGCCTAGTCCACACAAAACCAGCTATTAAGTGGCTTGGGATCTTAACATGGTTCTCCCTCTTCTCATGAAATCTCCCATTGAGCCACTTACATCTTGGTGAGTGAACTTCAAGCCCTTGTATCGATCCTTCCTATACAAGGATGGTCCTTCGAGCACATGCAAAATTCCTCCCTAAAGTAGTTTCAGAATTCTACCTCAACCAATCCATCATTTTGCCTGTTTTCTTTCCAAAGCCACATTCTTATCCTGAAGAAGCAGCCCTTCACACTTAGACTGCAAACATGCTCTGGCATATTACCTGGACTGCACTAAGCTATATAGAGAGTTTTCTCAACTCTATTACCTTTGATGCTAATAGGCTAGGAGTTGCTGTATCCAAAAGAATCATCTCCATTTGGCTAGCATATGCTCAGGCTGGGTTGATGCTGTAAGGCTGTGTAACAGCCCACAGTATATGGGCTAAGGCTGCCTCAGTGGCTCATTTTCGCACTGCATCTACATGTATTGAAGAAATCTGCAAAGTAGCTACTTGGTCATCAGTTCATGCATTTATTTCTCACCTCAATAACAGGTCACACATATTTATTTTCCTAGAGGGTTCCTGATAGTTCCTGTTCTAAAAATGGAAGTAGACACATTAGTATTCCATAAAGGAAAGTAACAGATTATAGACATTTGTGTATAATTTAAGTACAAGTCCTAACTCGGGGGAGAGGGGGAAAACATAGTGGAACTTAGCAAGAAAAATGAATAATTACTAGATTGTTAAGAACATAAGAATTGCCACTGCTGGGTCAGACCAGTGGTTCATCGTGCCCAGCAGTCCACTCACGCGGCGGCCCTTAGGTCAAAGACTATTTGAGTCTAGCCTTACCTGCATACAATCTGGTTCAGCAGGAACTTGTCTAACCTTGTCTTGAATCCCTGGAGAGTGCTTTCCCCTATAACAGCCTCTGGAAGAGCATTCCATATTTCTACCACTCTCTGGGTGAAGAAGAACTTCCTTACGTTTGTATGGAATCTATCCCCTTTTGACTTTAGTGAGTGCCCTCTTGTTCTCTCCACCTTGGAGAGGGTGAACAATCTCTTTTTCTCTACTAAGTCTATTCCCTTCATTATCTTGACATGTTTTGATCATGTCTCAGTCTTCTCTTTTCAAGGGGGAAGAAGCCCATTTTCTTTAGCGTCTCACTGTATGGCAATTCCTCCAGCCCCTTAACCATTTTTGTCACTCTTCTCTGGACTCTTTCGAGTGGTACTATGTCCTTTTTCATGTACGGCGACCAGTGTTGGACGCAGTATTCCAGGTGGGGGCGCACCATGGCCCGGTACAGTGGCATGATAACCTTCTCCGATCTGTTTGTGATCCCCTTCTTAATCATTCCTAGCATTCTGTTTGCCCTTTTCTCTGCCACTGCACATTACACAGACGGCTTCATTGACTTGTTTACCAGTACTCCCAAGTCTGTTTCCTGGGGGGTCTCTCCAAGTATCGCACCGGACATCCTGTATTCGTGTATAAGATTTTTGTTACCGACATGCATCACCTTGCACATTGAACCTCATTTGCCATTTTGCAGCCTATTCATCGAGCGTGCTTGTCTCGTTGTAGGTCTTTGCAATCCTTCTGTGTCCTCACTACTCTGAGTAACTTTGTATTGTCCGCAAATTTAATCACCTCGCTCGTTGTACCAATTTCCAGGTCGTTGGTTTAACATTGCCTGAAAAATTAATGTGACTGTTGGGCAGACTGGATGAGCCACACATGTCTTTATCTGCCATAATCTACAATGTTACTATATGATTATTTAAAAAAAAAAAATAAAAAAATTAGGGAGAAAAATAAAGGAAGAGAATATAGGAAGAGAATTCCAAAGTTGAGGTCCCAAATAAGAAAAAGATAATTCTCGGGTTATATCATGATGAATATGACTTGGAGGGGGGATGGGAAAGTAAGCCTCCCTGGGAGGATTTGAGAGTATGTTTTGGGATATAAGGCTGAAGAAGCAAAGCTAAGTACAAGGGCAAGTCAAAAATTAAAGGCACTTGTAGCTGGCAAACAGGTTCAGAGATATCTTAAGAAACCTCTTAAAATGTCCACTGGCATCAAACGACAATCATATCAGCTAGAACAAAGCAAACGAAATGCAACATATGTACTTAGACATTGCCCGTTGGATAATTCATCCATGCACAGTGCAGCACCCAGCCTTTTAGTCGTGTGACAGCCACGAGGTCAGAAACAAGGATGCTCCATTGCAAGATTGCACCATTGAAGAACAACATGCATTAGTGTGCTTTCTTTGGTCAGAGGGAGTGAAACCTGTGGAAATTCACCATGAGAGATTGAATCAGTATGGACATAGCACCAAGAATCAATGGAAGGTTTGTGAGTGGGTAAAAAGGTTTAAAGCAGGAAGAACAGGTGTAACCGATGAAGGTCATTCTGGTCGCCCATCAAAATTGTGTATACAAAAGCGCATTGATAGGGCGGATTGCTTGATTAGAGAAGACCAAAGGATAATGGTGTCTTTAATTGGCTGCAGATTTTAATATCAGCTAAGGAACTGCATTTGCCATAATACATGATGACTTTGGATACAGGAAAGTTTGCACATGATGGGTTTCCAAACAGCTTACCGATCTGCACAAGCAACAGCGTTTAGAGGTTGTGATCCAGTTCCTGAGATGGTATTAAGAAGAACAAGTATTCTGGAGAGAATTGTCACCAGTGACGAGACACGGGCGCATTACTGCAACCTGGAAAGCAAAAGACAAAGCATGATGAAGTAAAGGAAACGGTGCTCACCTGGCTTTAGGAGCAGCCAAAAAACTTCTCTGCAGGAATGCAGAAGCTAGTTAAACGATACAACAAATGTGTTGTCTTGCTGGAGGACTATGTGGAAAAGTGATATGTTCAGTTCCTCACAGTTACTTCTATCAAAGCCATTAAATGTATTTTGCCTTTACTTTTTGATTTATCCTTGTATAAAGGTGTTTGAGTAAAATGTGAACCAATGTCAACATTTGAATTTGATATATGCTGTAACAGGAAACCAATATTCATTTTGTCAGCCATAGAGCTGGTGTAAGTGGTTGCACCTAAATGCTAGAGATACACGTGTAACTTGTTATATATTCTCTAAGGGCTCCTTTTACAAAGCCACACTAGCGGTTTTAACGCATGCACCGGATTAGCGCGCGCTAGCCAAAAATCTACTGCCTGCTCAAAGGGAGGCGGTAGCGGCTAGTGTGCGTGGCAATTTAGTGCACACTATTCCGTGTGTTAAGGCCCTAGCGCGGCTTTGTAAAAGGAGCCCTAAGTTATTCATGTGAGAGTCATGTCCAGACTCTACCCATATGTGCGCCTACCTGTAAGATATGCCCTGTGTAAAGGGTGCCCACCTTATTGATTATATCCCTGTATGGACAAGCATCCTATTTGTTAATTTTCAGTGGCACTATCTGGATACTGTTGGGACAGGATGGAGCCTTTGTATTTTGCCCAACTCTTCAGATAGCTGGCTATGTTACAACCACAATCCATATAGCTATGCTGACTAGTTTAAATTAGCAAAAAACTGGCTTAATTTAAACTGTATGGATAGCAGCTGAATTCCACCACTATCTGTAGAGCTAGCATCAGTCACTGCTGTACATGTATTTTCAACACTACTTATTATCCAGATAGGGATGTTGAATATATATATATATATATATATATATATATATATATATATATATATAAATAAGGAAAGAACAAAAAAAGAAGAAACCAAGCTTCGAAGAGAACCAGAATAACAAAAGAAGAGGAGCATTACTGATAAATTTACAGAGCATTACAAGTACCTTGTAGTCCCCTGAAGTAGGTGACGCAGTTGCCGAAACTTGAATCCTAGACTGGACCATATTTATATTTTAATCAAGGACTTGTATTTGGACTTTGGACTATTTCTCAATAAAGTATATGTAACTGAAGGTTGGTTTTTGACATCTCCTGTGCCTCTTCTTTTGTTGTTCCGAATATATATCTAAATGCCATGACCAGTGTTTGAAAGAAAAAGGTTTGCTGTGATACTTGAATATTGACCCACAAGTCAGTCCTTGAAGGAAATGTAACGTAACTTTTGCTTGAATAATATTTCAACTGGAATTGTATGGGAAGGGCTGAAGAGAAGAATGCAAAGAAAATTAGCCAAAAAAAGCATTATAACTTAACTAAGAAAAATACCTGATTTATGGTGGTAACTTTTTAAAATATTGGCTAGAAATATGAAATGGAATTTTCTGGAATTCAAAGCACAAAACCCTATACCTTATAAGAGGTTATCTCCTCTCTTTACAAGAAGTCAAATAAAACATGCTCCTATTAAGTACAGAACATACATGTATATACAGATATTTTATATTACACATACACATACAGACAGATATGTACATGTATATTTACATGTTTATATATAGTTCTCCACATTTTCTTCAGGTTGCCTCCTGCACTGCTAATGCAACACTTAGGTACTCAGTTTGTTACAAATATTCTAAACAGTGGGCTGGATTCACTAAAAGGTGCTTTCACATTACTGTGCACTAACATATTAATGTGCTTCACTTACCACAGGTCTTATTTTGTGCAGTAACATCTATTTACTAATACATATCTCATATTAACAGTGTTAGTGCATTTTAGTAAATGTAGCCCACTGATTCTCAACCCTCTCCTAGAGGTGCACATAACCAGTCAAGTTTTTGTGAATATGCATGAGACAAATTTGCATATTGTAGATATCCATTATATGCAAATCTACCTCATGCATATTGATTGTAGTGATCCTGAGAAACTGACTGACTAAATATGCTTCCAGGAGAGGGTTGAGAAACACTGATCTAGCCCTTTATTTTCTTTCTATAAATATGCACAGACACATGCAAGTAGTAGTTTTATTTTTAAAATTGTAAACATTTTTCAAAATTCTCATTCTAGGATTGAAGAACCTTCACCTCCTGGTTGTGGATTTTGTCATATACCATATGATGAGTTGAACATGCCATTTCCAGCCCATCTCACATTCTGCTATAGTTGCAGAAAGCAAAAAGTTCCTGATGTTCTTTTTACAACAATAGATCTGCCTACAGAAGCAACAGTCACTGGGAAAGGCTGTCTTATTCAAGCCAGGTTGGCAAATTATTATTAAAAATTATTGTAGCAATTTTATTAGGCTTGAATATTCTGTCATTTGCATGTAACTTTAAACCAGTCAATCTAACATAGTAACATAGTAGATAACGGCAGATAAAGACCCGAATGGTCCATCCAGTCTGCCCAACCTGATTCAATTTAAATTTTTTAATTTTTTCTTCTTAGCTATTTCTGGGCAAAAATCCAAAGCTTTACCCTGTACTGCGCTTGGGTTCCAACTGCCGAAATCTCTGTTAAGACTTACTCTAGCCCATCTATACCCTCCCTACCATTGAAGCCCTCCCCAGCCCATCCTCCACCAAACGGCCATATACAGACACAGACCGTGCAAGTCTGCCCAGTACTGGCCTTAGTTCAATATTTAATCTTATTTTCTGATTCTAGATCCTTTGTGTTCATCCCACGCTTCTTTGAACTCAGTCACAGTTTTACTCTCCACCACCTCTCTCGGGAGCGCATTCCAGGCATCCACCACCCTCTCTGTAAAGTAGAATTTCCTAACATTGCCTTTGAATCTACCACCCCTCAACCTCAAATTATGTCCTCTGGTTTTACCATTTTCCTTTCTCTGGAAAAGATTTTGTTCTACGTTAATACCCTTTAAGTATTTGAACGTCTGAATCATATCTCCCCTGTCTCTCCTTTCCTCTAGGGTATACATATTCAGGGCTTCCAGTCTCTCCTCATACGTCTTCTGGCGCAAGCCTCCTATCATTTTCTTCGCCCTCCTCTGGACCACCTCAAGTCTTCTTACGTCCTTCGCCAAATACAGTCTCCAAAATTGAACACAATACTCCAAGTGGGGCCTTACCAATGACCTGTACAGGGGCATCAATACCTTCTTCCTTCTACTGACTACGCCTCTCTTTATACAGCCCAGCATCCTTCTGGCAGCAGCCACTGCCTTGTCACACTGTTTTTTCACCTTTAGATCTTAAGACACTATAACCCCAAGGTCCCTCTCCCTGTCCGTGCATATCAGCTTCTCTCCTCCCAGCATATATGGTTCCTTCCTATTATTAATCCCCAAATGCATTACTCTGCATTTCTTTGCATTGAATTTTAGCTGCCAGGCATTAGACCATTCCTCTAACTTTTGCATATCCTTTTTCATATTTTCCACTCCCTCTTCGGTGTCTACTCTGTTACAAATCTTGGTATCATCTGCAAAAAGGCACACTTTTCCTTCTAACCCTTCAGCAATGTCACTCACAAACATATTGAACAGGATTGGCCCCAGCACTGATCCCTGAGGGACTCCACTACTCACCTTTCCTTCCTTTGAGCGACTTCCATTAACCACCACCCTCTGGCGTCTGTCCGACAGCCAGTTTCTGACCCAGTTCACCAGTTCTAACTTCAGCCCTTAAAGTTTGTTCAACAGCCTCCTATGAGGAACTGTATCAAAGGCTTTGCTGAAATCCAAGTAAATTACATCTAGCATATGTCCTCGATCCAGCTCTCTGGTCACCCAATCAAAAAATTCAATCAGGTTCGTTTGGCACGATTTACCTTTTGTAAAGCCATGTTGCCTCGGATCCTGTAACCCATTAGATTCAAGGAAGTACACTATCCTTTCTTTCAGCAACATTTCCATTATTTTTCCAACAACTGAAGTGAGGCTCACCGGCCTGTAGTTTCCTGCTTCATCCCTGTGACCACTTTTATGAATAGGGACCACATCCGCTCTCCTCCAATCCCCAGGAATCACTCCCGTCTCCAGAGATTTGTTGAACAAGTCTTTAATAGGACTCGCCAGAACCTCTCTGAGCTCCCTTAGTATCCTGGGATGGATCCTGTCTGGTCCCATCGCTTTGTCCACCTTCAGTTTTTCAAGTTGCTCATAAACACCCTCCTCCGTGAACGGCGCAGAATCTACTCCATTTTCTCGTGTAACTTTGCTAGACAATCTCGGTCCTTCTCCAGGATTTTCTTCTGTGAACACAGAACAGTAGTATTTGTTTAGCACATTCGCTTTCTCCTCATCACTTTCCACATATTGGTTCCCAGCATCTTTTAGCCTAGCAATTCCATTTTTCATCTTCCTCCTTTCACTAATATATCTGAAAAAATTTTTGTCTCCCTTTTTTACATTTTTAGCCATTTGTTCTTCCGCCTGTGCTTTCGCCAGACATATCTCTCTCTTGGCTTCTTTCAGTTTCACCCTGTAGTCCTTTCTGCTCTCCTCTTCTTGGTTTTTTTTATATTTCACGAACGCCAACTCTTTCGCCTTTATTTTCTCAGCCACTAGGTTGGAGAACCATATCGGCTTCCTTTTTCTCTTTCCACTTCTCTTATGTCCTCCCGTTATAACAGCTCTTTCTTCAGGTACTCTCCCATAGCATTAAAGTCCGTACGTTTGAAATCTAGGACTTTAAGTATCGTGCGGCCGCTCTCCACTTTAGCCATTATATCAAACCAAACCGTTTGATGATCGCTACTTCCCAGGTGAGCACCCACTCGAACATTAGAGATACTCTCTCCATTTGTGAGGACCAGATCCAATATCGCTTTTTCCCTTGTGGGTTCCGTCACCATTTGTCTGAGCAGAGCCTCTTGAAAGGCATCCACAATCTCCCTACTTCTTTCTGATTCTGCAGACGGAACATTCCCGTCCGCATCCGGCAGGTTGAAATCTCCCAACAGCAGAACCTCCTCTTTCCTTCCAAACTTTTGGATATCCACAATCAGATCTTTATCAATTTGCTGCGATTGAGTCGGAGGTCTGTAGACTACACCCACATAGATAGAAGTTCCATCTTCTCTTTTCAGAGCAATCCATATCACTTCTTCCTCTCCCCAGGCCTTCTACGGCCCCGAAGCAGCATGTGTAGAGTGATGCAGACGCTGCTGGAGTCGGCAGGTTTGGAGTTGGGACGAAGGGAAGGGAAGGGGGGGAGCCGGCAAGGCGAAGAACTTACTTTTACCAGAGCAGGGAGTCCAGCGCTGGTGGCCAGTCCTGCCAGCGAGTGTAGTTAGGTGCTGTAAGGCTGGGGACCTGCGTATGCACACTCCTGCCACCACGGACCTACATCTCACGGAACAGGTAAAATGGAACACGCAGGTAGGAGTGCGCATGCACGGCTGGGGTTTTATTATATAGGATTCTCTATGAACCCCCTACCACCTAAAGAGGCTGCACCAGGAAGATAATTCTTCCAGGATGCTTTGCATTGTCAATTCTTGAAGGTTAGGCCTCAGCTTTCAGCATCCCTGGAATCCAGTGGATATCAGGACCCAAGGCATCACGTTTTTACTAGAAGTATTGCTGAACTAATCTGATAAACTTCTATAACTGGGTGACCAAACAGTTGGATCTAGGGAGTGTGCTAGATGTGATATAGTTAGATATTAGCAACACCTTTGATATGTTTCCTCATAAGTGACTGATAAATAAACTGAGTGCTCTTGGCATAGGGCCTAAAGAGACTGTTTGGGTTAAAAACTGATTAAGTGGGAGGTGTTAAGGGTAGTGGCAAATGGAGTTCACTCCAAGAAACTGTTACCACTGAAGTGCCACATGAATCGGGCTTTGGCCCAACTATTTAACATTGTTCTGAGCAATATTGCGGAAGGAATATCTCTCCTCTTTGCAGATGATAACAAATTCTGTAATAATGTGGACACCCTTGAAAATGTGGATAGAATGTGGAGAGATCTAGTGAAGCTTTGTCTAGAATTTGGCAGCTAAGATTTAATGCTTAAAAAATGCAGGGTCAAGGATACCTGAGGGAGCCATACAATATAGGGTGGCAAAGTAACTTGATGGACTTGGGGGTGATCATATCTGATGATCTTAAGATGCCCAAACAGGTAACCACAAAGGCCAAAAGATTTCTTGGATGCATAGAGAGAGGAATGGCCATCAGGAAAAAGGAGGTGATGGGAACTAGAGTGACATGGGAGCCACTACTGCGATAACGGGAACAACTTTTAAAAAATCCCCCAGAATATCACAGAAATGGTGGGCTGTGCCGCGGAAATGGAAACTGTTCTTGTGGCATTCCTATGGTAATGGGAAGGCTGGATCCCAACAGTGAGCTGGTCCTGAATCTAGACGTTCCCATACCTTAAAAGCAGCATCAAGCTGTGAGTTCCCAGCTCCTCCTTAGCTCCAGCACCTTCCCAGCGTTCCTTCTAAGCTGCACAGCCACATACCTTTTGGTAGAATGCAGTTCAGCTGTGCAGTCCCATCCTACTCTACTGCTGCTGCTTTCCAAAACCAGCAAACTGAAATGCAGCTATCATGGAATCTTCCTGCACCTACCCACAGCTGCTGGTCTACCCCTTCTGATGTCACTTCCTCATTCCTGGGCAGAGTCATTAGCTGTGGGTAGGTGCAGGAAGGTCCCACAATAGCTGGATTTGCATTTGCTGCTGCTGGTTCAGAACAGTAGCAGCAGTAAAGGGACAGGAAGATAGATAGAAATGAGATGGAGGGAGACAATGGTCAGGATACTGGGTGGAAGTGAGGTTGAGGGAGAGAGAGAAGGCAGGATTCTGGATGGAAGTGGGTTGAGAGAGAGAGAAGGGGCAGGATACTGGATGGAAGTTGGGTCAAGTGAGAGAGAGAAAGAAGAGGCAGGCACTGGATGGAAAGAAAAGGTAGGCGCTGGATGGAAGTGGGGAGGGGGAGAGAAGCATACCACTGGATGGTAGTGGGGAAGAGAGAGAGGGAAACGGATGCTGGACTGAGGTGAGGAGGAGAGAGAAGGGGCGCAGACACTGGATGGAAGTGGGGAGGAAAAGGAGGGGAACAGGCCCTGGATGGAAGTGAGTAGGAGAGACGGGGAATATGCCAGATAGAAGTGGGGAGGAGAGGACTCATACACTGGACGGAACGGGGTAGAGAAAGAAGGCACATGCTGGATAAAAGGAAGGGATAAATAAAAAGGACACATGCTGTATGGGGGGAAGAAGATAGAGTTAGTAAGCTACTGGAGGGGGTGAGGGAAAGAGGTGACAAGCTGTAGATAGACAACAGTGAAAAGAAGGAAACTGAGGACTGGATAGTAAGATAGAATTTAATCTAGGTAGAGGCAGAAAATAAATTAAAGAAAGCTGAAATAGAATGGAGGAGAGTAAAATGACAGTTAAGAGAAAATGAGGAAAGCAGAAACCAGAGACACAGACTATAATTGGAAAAAAAAGAGTAAAGGTAGAAAAAATAATTTTATTTTCGGTTTAAGATAAAAGTATTGTATATGTTTTGTTATATCCTGCCAAATCCTCACATATCTCAGTTCTAAGCAGGATACAGATAGCATATTGTTATAGAAAGGCTTGTATGCTTATAAAGACTGGGTAAAACAAGTACTAACTTTGACCATTATTATAGGTAAACTTTATATACATACAAGAGATTGGATCAAATATGTTACGTCTTTGACAATTATTATATGCAACTGTGGGTTAATTGATGTCAGTTCATAGGTAGTAGTTTATAAATTGTATTGTCCTGGTTCATTCAGTATGCAGGGGTTTTTTTGTTGGTCATCATATACAAATGAGTTCAGTTGTTAAATACTAAGCATAGTTTTCTTCAGTCTTGATTGTGAAATACTTGCCTACACAATAGTAAGGTGTAATACTTTATAATACAGCATTTCCAAAGCATTTTTTGCAAGCAGTTCAACAGTGCATTTATAGCTAATAAGCTGCTTTGCACAATTTTACATCACAATCACTTAGCATTGAATTTGTGCCACCTTTAGCTAAACAAATGATATGTTTATGAGAATTTTGCATATAAGGAGGTAATTTTATAAAGGTTTTTCACACATTTGTGCTATAAAAGGCCTCATAAAATTACCACATGCATAAAAGTAGGTGCAATGCAATTAGGCATATACTTCTAAATGCTTTTAAGAGTACGCATGTACAGGGGAATAGTCAGGCATAGTGCAGGCAGAGTCACGGTTTGTGCACCTGTGTACTAACATTTAGGCCTGCTCCTGAGCAGATATAACTTCATGGCTTCAGGCTAGCTCAGGGGTTTTCAACCTACTACTACTACTATTAATTATTTCTATAGCTCTACCAGACGTACGCAGTGCTATACAGAGTCACGAAGGAGACAGTCCCTGCTCAAAAGAGCTTACAATCTAAAACTAGTCCTTAGGACACACCAAGTCAGGCTGATTTTCAAAATATCCACAATGAATATACATAAAATAATTTAATGCACTATTTCAATTGTATGCAACTCCATCTCGTGCATATTCATTGTAGATAACCTGAAAACCTGACTGGTTGGGTGCTGTCCCAAGGACTGGGCTGAAACCTGGTCTAACTCCTATTTCTGCAGGATTTTGTGCCAGTATGTTAAAAAACAAACAAACATATAGGCCAAAAATAGGTGTGTACTAGGCCTTCACAAGGACAACCTGTAACCTACATAAAAGCAAATGTCTTTTCAGTTGTAGCTCAAGGCATGTTACATTCAGAAATAGTAGGTATGTCCCTGTCCTCAAAAACCATACCATCTAAATTTATATCTAAGGCTGTAGATCAGTGTATTGCAAACTGTGTGCCGCCTGAGATTTTAGGTGTGCCGTGATACACTGGGTAGGAGGAGAGGCACCGGCTGACTGCCTACAGGACATGCCTCTCATGGTGAGAGGCACGTCCTGTAGGCAGTCAGCCGACACCAGTGCCTCTCCTTCTCTCTGGCCCTCTTCCTTGCTGGCATCCCCCACTGGTGGCTCAGGGCCTATCTGGAGGGTCTGCGCAGATGTCGACGTAATGACGTCACACATGTAAGTGATGTCATACTGCGACGTCCACACACTTAGAGATGCCTCAAGCTACAGCCACTACGTTTAGTGTGCCATGGCTCAACAAAGTTTGCGGGTCACTGCTGTAGATGGTTAAGTCTTTTTCAAGATTACAAGGAGGTACAGTGGTATTTGAACTGGCATCCTTTGTTCCCAGCTTGCTGCTTTAATATTAGACTAACTCTCTACTCCATATGTTAACTCAGCCTCTAACCCACAAATTTACCTTTGTTCATTTTAGTGCAGTTTGTTTCATTGGCCTCTGAGGCTGAATTATAGTCAATATTTAGGAACAAATGACATTTAGCATACTCTCTCGTACCACTTTGAATCCCATATAAATCATCTGTTGAACAGGTTATGTCGCTTGAAAAAGAAAGCACAAGCAGAAGCAAATGCCACAGCTATCAGCAACCTGCTGCCGTTTATGGAATATGAGCTACATACCCAGCTAATGAATAAGTTGAAACTGAAAAGCATGAATGCCCTGTTTGGACTGAGGATTCAGATCACAGTTGGTGAAAACATGTTGATGGGATTAGCAGTAAGTTACTAATGGATTTCCTAAACTGTAATTTTTGTTCATGACTACAACTGTTGCATTCATGTAGTTTGGGGAAAAATTGTCTTCCTAGTTAGGCCTTTTTCAGATGCCCCAGGTTTGTCAATTGTTTGCCTTTGATGAACAAAATCAAAACTTCAAGCCATTATGTTTACTTATTATAAAAGTAAATCCTAAAATGAAAATTGGAAATGATTCATAATCCCATTCATACTAGATCGGTGGTATAAAATTTCCAAGGTTCAATGACAATAATCTAGTTTGAGAGAAATTATGAAGGCAGATTTTTATCTCTTTCTGATCACTAGGGATACATTACCCTAGGAAAAAAAATGGACATCAGCCATTATCCGCAATATAGAAGTTGAAAAGTTTATGAAATAAGTATTTTATGACGACACTTTGTCTGACTAAATGAGTAAGTGGGTGGCTATGTGAATGTGATTGGTGCTGTAAGGTGTTGTAGGATTGTTGGGTATGCATGAGTGTAAGGCAGACATGTTTAGGAGTGGAGAGTGCGGGGTATGGGATACATAGGCAATAGAATGTGTGAGCCACTAAAGATTGTGTATGTGTGTATGTAGGGGGGAGTTGGCTCCTTCAAACCAAAATAATTATCTGCTACACTTGGTGGGATTTGTGACTATGAGGAGGTTTTGTTGTAAACAAATAGAGGCATGGACATGGCTATGAATGCAAAGAGATGACGAATGTATAAAGAGAGGGGTCAATTTTTTGTGCCCAGCTAATGCAATACTGAAATAAGGTAAATATGCATGGAGGAATGCACCACATAATAAAGGACTTGGGGAAGAGGAGATCATGAATCCCCAAATGTATCACCTTTAGTAAAACCACATTGCCTCGGATCTTGTAACCCTTTATATTCTAGGAAATTCACTTTCCTTTCCTTAAGCAACGCTTCCATTATTTTTCCAATAATTCAAGTGAGACTTACCTGCCTGTAGTTTCCTGCTTCATCTCTGTGACCACTTTTATGAAGAGGGACCACATCCGCTCTTCTCCAATCCCATGGAACCACTCTGTCTCCAAGGATTTATTGAGCAAATCTTTAAGAGGACCCACCTGAACCTCTCTGAGCTCCCTCAGTATCCTGAGATGGATCCTGTTTGGTTCCATGGTTTTGTCCACCCTCAATTTTTCTAGTTGTTCATAAACACTTTCTTCCATGAATGATGCAGTATCCACACCATTCTCACGTGTAACTTTGCCAGCCAATAGCAGTCCTCCTCCAGATTTTCTTCCGTGAACACAGAATAGAAATATTTGTTTAGCACATTTGCTTTTTCCTCATCACTCTCCAAATAGCAGTTATTAGTTTCAGTCTCACAGTTCTATTTTTTGTCTTCCTCCTTTCTCTAATATACATGCAAAAAATTTTTGTCTCCCTTTTTTACATTTGCTCTTTCCACTTGCACTTACGCCAGATATATCTCTCTCTTTGCTTATTTTTATTAAGAATTTTCAAGAAACAATTTGACAAAGAAAAAAGTAACCAATATACTGACATGGGGCTCCTTTTACTAAGGTGTGCTAGCGTTTTTAGCGCGCACTAACCACATACTAAATGAAAAATACTAATGCAAGCTCTTTGGAGGCGTTAGTGTTTATCGCGTGCGGTATTGTATTGCACGCTAAAACCGCTAGCGCACCTTAGTAAAAGGAGCCCATAGTTTCACTATCAGAAAAAAAGAGGTATAATTATCGAATTAAACAAAATCAATCTACGAATATGCCAATGTCATTAAGAAAAAAGAAGAAAATGAGAGGAGAGCTTAAAGGTTACAATCACCCAGATTGAGTTTTCTAGCCCTATTCCAACATTTTACCTAAAATTCCATCCAGTTACTTTATGTAAATCTCTTGTACAAATATATAAACCTATATTACTTCTCACATTAAGAAAATAACACACCAGATGCTTTGGCTTCCTGAACTATCAATTTCTCCAACTGTAAGGGTTCCAGAAAAATATAGAGCTCTTTTTACAAAGCCACAGTAGAGGTTTCTACTGCAGGCCGGTGAGGTAAATGCTCCGATGCTCATAGAATTCCAATGAGCCTTGGAGCATTTACCTCATCGGCCTGCAGTAGAAACCTCTATCGTGGCTTTGTAAAAGCCATCGATAACTTTTCCTTGAAATTTCACCTGACACTGTCTGGGAAATTTCAAGAAAAGGGTCATACTAAGAGACTAAGTTCTTAGTCTGAAGAAATTCTCACCTGTACATTTGAGTTGTACGAGAAACATCAGAATAAACATAAATTGGAGAACCATGAAAGTGAGCCTGTCTTTTACGAATCTCTTTACTTCTTTTAATTTCATCCGGTATTCCTTTCTGTACTCCTCTCCTGGGGTTTAAAAAATAATAAATTTCAGGAATGCTAAATCTTTTGCCTTTATTTTGTCTGCCACTTGTTTGGAGAACCAGATCGGTTTTCTTTTTCTCTTGGGTTTTTAAAAAAATTATTAGTATTATTTTCCTCACATAAAGGTCGGTAGCCATTTCATTACTCCTCTCAGCTTGGATCACTCTTTTTTCCACTTTTCTTATGTCTTCCCATCCTATAAGCTATTTCTAAAAAGATATCTAAAAGTAATAAGCTTAAGAATACAAAATCTTATAAGAGTTGAAATATTTGTAGATTATTTACAAAAGTTTACCAGGGAAGTGTTCAGCACAGCAAATCTTCAAAACTGTATTCAATCAACATGGTTTCCCACACATCAAATGTATGAGATTTGACAATTAAGTTTGCAAACTCATCCTAGAAAAGGTGTTACATACCTCATTGCTGAATATCACTATGGTTACCTTATAAGTACTCCCCTTGGGATGCTATGCACCAATGCCAGCACCTAGTCCACCCTTCAAAGCAATTTTGGAACTCTTTTTCTGGAATGCCCATCAGAGCTGTTATTGTATTACCCTTGATGTCCTCAAAATGTCTTCCTTTCAATATTTCCTCTATCTTCAGGTAAAGAAAAATGTAATTGGGGGGCCAGATCAGGTGAGTAAGGAGGGTGTTCCAATACAGTTATTTGTTTTCTGGCTTAAAACTCCATCACAGACAGTGAGCTGGTACATTGTCGTGATGCAAGAGCCATGAGTTGTTGGCGAAAAGTTCAGGTCATTTTTGTTTAACTTTTTCATGCAGCCTTTTCAGCACTTCTAAATAGTAAACTTGGTTAACTGTCCAGTTGTTACAAATTAATAATGAACAATCACTCTGATATCAAAAAAGGTTAGCAATATCATTTTGACTCTTGATTTTTAAACTGGCAGAACTTTTTTGTTCCTGGAGAATTGGCTAACTTGCATTGTACACTTGAACGCTTTATTTCAGGGTCATATTGGTACTCCCATGTTTCATCGCCAGCAGAGGACAATAAACAGAGAGGGAGAATAGACAGACCTCTATGGGCAAAAGTTGCTTTGCTTTCTCACCTGCAACTCTTCTTTCAGCCAGCAACTGTGATAACATGGTCCAAAACATCATCTTGCCTTGCCAAAAGGTCTTGGCAAACTTCGACTTTCCTTTGCTTTTGTTAATTGGTGAGCTCCTTTAGACCATTTTTGCACATACCTTTCTCATGCCAAGATTTTCAGTTAAGATTTTCTTAACTGTTTCTCTATCCATGTTTACTTGGTCAGCTTTGCTTCTCACAGTCAACCAATGATTTTGATGCACAATTCAGCAAATTTTTGCAATGTTTTTGTCAGTTCTGCTCATGACTGCCCGCCTTGACCTTTGTTCATCAGTGACTTTCTCTTCCCTCAGAAAAACGTTTAATCCATTTGTTCATTGCCATTTTCTTCATTGCATTATCTCCATAAACTTGGACTAATATGATCTTTACTATGTAACGCTACTCCCCTCCTTTTCTTCCTACCCTGTTTTTCCTGAACAGTTTATAGCCTGGTATAACTGCATCCAAGTCATGGTTCTCCATGAACCACGTCTCTGTGATCAGCACTAAATCCAACTCATTTTCTTCCATTACAGCTTCTAGATCCATAAACATAGTTAAAGATTTCCAGTACTTAGTTAAAACAAAAAAAAGTAGCACATTAATTTGTAATCAAAATAATATTTGCCATTCAGTCTTAGAATTTAACCTCCAGAGAGCTAAATATTCCCAGTAGTAAATATATTTTTGTTCTCAGTGGAATAAAAATTTAGATATTTCATCTCCACAGGTCAAACCTTATCACAGAATACTTCAGGTCTTTCACTGTATGGGACATTTGCTGTTCGTGTATAACTAATAAGAACATAAGAATTGCCGCTGCTGGGTCAGACCAGTGGTCCATCATGCCCAGCAGTTTGCTCACGCAGCGGCCCTCTGGTCAAAGACCAGTGCCCTAACTGAGACTAGACCTATCTGCGTATGTTCCGGTTCAGCAGGAACTTATCTAACTTTGTCTTGAATCCCTGGAGGGTGTTATCCCCTATGACAGACTCCAGAAGAGCGTTCCAGTTTTCTACCAATCTCTGAGTGAAGAACTACTTCCTTATGTTCGTACAGAATCTATCCCCTTTCAATTTTAAAGAGTGCCCTCTTGTTCTTCCTACCTTAGAGAGGGTGAACAACCTGTCCTTATCTACCAAGTCTATTCCCTTCAGTACCTTGAATGTTTTGATCATGTCCCCTCTCAATCTCCTCTGTTTGAGGGAGAAGAGGCCCAGTTTCTCTAATCATTCGCTGTACGGCAACTCCTCCAGCCCTTTAACATCTTAGTCTCTCTTCTCTGGACCCTTTCGAGTAGTACCATGTCCTTCCTCATGTACAGCAACCAGTGCTGGACGCAGTACTCCAGGTGAGGGCGCCCCATAGCCCGGTATAGTGGCATGATAACCTTCTCTGATCTGTTCGTGATCCCCTTCTTTATCATTCCTAGCATTCTGTTCGCCCTTTTTGCTGCCGCCGCACATTGCGTGGACGGTTTCATCGACTTGTCGATCATAACTCCCAAGTCTCTTTCCTGGGAGGTCTCTCCAAGTACCGCCACAGACATCCTGTATTCGTGCATGAGATTTTTGTTACCTAAATGCATCACTTTATATTTATCCACATTGAACCTCATCTACCATGTGAGATGCCCATTCCTCGAGCCTGATTATGTCATGTTGCATATCATCGCAATCCCCCTGTGTCTTCACTTCTCTGAATAACTTCGTATCGTCCGCAAATTTAATCACCTCACTCATCGTACCAATGTCCAGATCGTTTATAAAGATGTTGAAGAGCATGGGTCCAAGCACCGAACCTTGCGGCACCCCACTGGTGACGCTCCTCCAGTCCGAGTATTGTACATTTACCACCTCTGTTTCCTATGCTCCAGCCAGTTTTTAATCCACGTGAATATTTCACCCTCGATTCCATGGCTCACAATTTTCCGAAGTAGTCGCTCATGTGGAACCTTGTCAAACGCCTTCTGAAAATCCAGATATACATTGTCGACCGGGTCGCTGTTGTCTATCTGCCGGTTTACTCCCTCAAAGAAGTGCAGCAAGTTCTTCAAACACGATCTGCCTTTGCTAAAACCTTGCTGACTGGTTCTCATCAGCCTATGTCTGTCAAGGTGATCAATGATGCAGTCCTTTATCAGCGCCTCTACCATCTTTCCCGGTACTGAGGTCAGACTCACCAGTCTGTAGTTTCCTGAATCTCCCCTCAAACCTTTCTTGAAGATCGGCGTAACATTTGCCACCTTCCATTCTTCCGGAATCTTTCCCGATTTGATCGACAGATTGGCTATTAGTTGAAGCAGTTCAGCTATGGTCCCTTGATGACCCTCGGATGGATGCCATCCGGTCCTGGGGATTTATCGCTCTTAAGCATATCAATCTGCCTACACACCTCCTCTAGACTGACCGACAATCCTATCAGCTTTCCGTCTTCGTTTCAGGCATATAGCCTGATGGGTTCCGGTATGCTGTGTAATGGTTATTGGTTCTTATTTGCACAAATAGCTGAGTAATGCTCAGTAGTATGTTGTTTAATAGTTTATTGTGTTTTCCAATATAATTTTCTTACATGGATATATTGTGACATACACAACCTCAGAAGATATACAGTCAGTTCTTCATTTCAGATCATAATGAAATCCCAGCTCTGGATGGTATAAATTCATAGATCTCCAATATGTATGCACATACAAAACAATTTTCACATTTGACATGTCCAAAAGCAGATGTATCTGATTTGATGAAATGCACTAAAACTCTCTCAGATTTTTATGTTATTATAGATCAAATCTTGGATATTGTTAAAACACTTGATACATTTTCAAAATTTCCCAATAATACAATATAATGGTTTGATCAAAATAGCTTGTGGTGAATATGGTAACACAATGAATGCAGTATGTTTCTGATGTTTATGTTTCCAGTGTAATAGCTGAGACATTCTAGACAGTAGGGTTATTTCCCTTTAGCCACATGCTGCAGAAGGAATCCACTCCAGATTTTTCACTCTGCCTCTATTGTATTTCACTGGGCTCTCTAGCTCCACCTTCAGGTAGTACCCAAGCACCTAGTGTCACCCAATACAAGTGAAGTAAAGGCACCTGTAACAACAGGTTCAAGCCAACTGTTCTGCTCAAGAATTAACAGGCAAAGTAAATGCCAACATAGGCTTCATAGAAGCTCAGAAAGTACTCCCTAATAAAGTGAGCATAAATATAAATTCATCCCTGCCCCCAAGGGCTGACAAGCATCCAAGAATTAGCTTGGAGAAGCATGGACATACTGAAAACTGTAAGCAGGTGCAGTAAAGGCAGGGTGGGAGTCTAGAAAGTCTCATCTATCTACTGGAAAAGAGCTTACTAGGGTAAGTACATAATCTCTTTTTTCCAGTGCAATAGATGAGACATTCTAGACCAGGCTAGCCCTAATGAATATGCATGAGACGGGAGTGATTCCTGGGGATTGGAGGAGAGCGGATGTGGTCCCTATTCATAAAAGTGGTCACAGGGATGAAGCAGGAAACTACAGGCCGGTGAGCCTCACTTCAGTTGTTGGAAAAATAATGGAAGTGTTGCTAAAAGAAAGGATAGTGTACTTCCTTGAATCTAATGGGTTACAGGATCCGAGGCAACATGGCTTTACAAAGGTAAATCGTGCCAAATGAACCTGATTGAATTTTTTGATTGGGTGACCAGAGAGCTGGGTCGAGGACATATGCTAGATGTAATTTACTTGGATTTCAGCAAAGCCTTTGATACAGTTCCTCATAGGAGGCTGTTGAACAAACTTTAAGGGCTGAAGTTAGGACCCAAAGTGGTGAACTGGGTCAGAAACTGGCTGTCGGACAGACGCCAGAGGGTGGTGGTTAATGGAAGTCGCTCGAAGGAAGGAAAGGTGACTAGTGGAGTCCCTCAGGGTTCGGTGCTGGGGCCAATCCTGTTCAATATGTATGTGAGTGACATTGCTGAAGGGTTAGAAGGAAAAGTGTGCCTTTTTGCAGATGATACCAAGATTTGTAACAGAGTAGACACCGAAGAGGGAGTGGAAAACATGAAAAAGGATCTGCAAAAGTTAGAGGAATGGTCTAATGCCTGGCAACTAAAATTCAATGCAAAGAAATGCAGAGTAATGTATTTGGGGATTAATAATAGGAAGGAACCGTATATGCTGGGAGGAGAGAAGCTGATATGCACGGACGGGGAGAGGGACCTTGGGGTGATAGTGTCCGAAGATCTAAAGGCGAAAAAACAGTGTGACAAGGCAGTGGCTGCTGCCAGAAGGATGCTGGGCTGTATAAAGAGAGGCGTAGTCAGTAGAAGGAAGAATGTGTTGATGCCCCTGTACAGGTCATTGGTAAGGCCCCACTTGGAGTATTGTGTTCAGTTTTGGAGACCGTATCTGGCGAAAGACGTAAGAAGACTTGAGGCGGTCCAGAGGAGGGCGACGAAAATGATAGGAGGCTTGCGCCAGAAGACGTATGAGGAGAGACTGGAAGCCCTGAATATGTATACCCTAGAGGAAAGGAGAGACAGGGGAGATATGATTCAGACGTTCAAATACTTGAAGGGTATTAACGTAGAACAAAATCTTTTCCAGAGAAAAGAAAATGGTAAAACCAGAGGACATAATTTGAGGTTGAGGGGTGGTAGATTCAGGGGCAATGTTAGGAAATTCTACTTTACGGAGAGGGTAGTGGATGCCTGGAATGCGCTCCCGAGAGAGGTGGTGGAGAGTAAAACTGTGACTGAGTTCAAAGAAGCGTGGGATGAATACAGAAGATTTAGAATCAGAAAATAATATTAAATATTGAACTAGGCCAATTACTGGGCAGACTTGCACGCTCTGTGTCTGTGTATGGCCGTTTGGTGGAGGATGGGCAGGGGAGGGCTTCAATGGCTGGGAGGGTGTAGATGGGCTGGAGTAAGTCTTAACAGAGATTTTGGCAGTTGAAACCCAAGCACAGTACTGGGTGAAGCTTTGGATTCTTGCCCAGAAATAGCTAAGAAGAAAAAATTTAAAAAAAACAAAAAACAGGTTGGGTAGACTGGATGGACCATTCGGGTCTTTATCTGCCGTCATCTACTATGTTACTATGAGAGAGATTTGCATGTAATGGAAGTGACAGGCATGCAAATCTGCTTCATGCATATTCATTAGGGCTAGCCTGAAAACCCAATTGGCCTGGTGGTCCTCTAGGACAGGGTTGGAAATCACTGTTCTAGACAGTTGCGACATACAAAAGTAGTCCCCCAAAAAGCTAGGGCGGGCTTGCTGCGCCGACCCTTAAAACCGAGGACCAGAAGGCAGAGGTCTGTTTTGCTGCCATGTCCACTCGGTAGAGCTCTGCAAACGTGTGAAAAGAAGACCACATTGCCACTCTGCAGATCTCCTCAGGAGAGACAGATCTAGCTTCAGCCCACGAAGAAGCCACGCTCCAGGTAGAATGAGCCTTGACAGAAACAGGAGACTTGTTTCCTAAAAAGAATGTAAGCTGACATTATCCCAGGACAAGCAGGCAGCATATTCTTGACTGATGGGTGACGGCACCGACGGAGCCCCGGTACGGACACTTTTAGAGTGATTGCACTCTAAGAACTTGGAAAGTTCTAGAGACCGCACCGCGCATGCGCGAGTGCCTTCCTGCCCGACCCCGGCGCGCGGTCCCTCAGTTTCTTAGTTTCCGCGGAGCTAAGAAGTCGCATGTTTCAACAGCTGTTGAAAATTTTTTCCTTCGCCTTCCCGCTCGCGTAAACTTGTTGGGTTTTTTTTGCCCTTCCTTTTTTCTTTCATTTGTAAAAAAAAAAAAAAAAAAAAACTTTTATTTTTTCGAGTTTTTCTTGATTTGCCCCGGCGGGGCCTACTGCCATCATCGTGGCCTCGGCCTTCGATTTGGCAGAAGCCGTTTTCCCGTTCATGCCCCCCCAGCCCGGGTTCAAGAAGTGCCAGCGGTGTGCACGGCCTATTTCCCTTACAGACCCACACAACTGGTGCCTACAGTGTCTGGGTCCGGAACATCAGGCCTCCACCTGCACCCGCTGTGCCACTTTGAAAAAGCGGACTCTGAAAAATCGTGAGATACAACAGAGACTGCTTTTCGATACCGACATGTCCGACCCCGCGTCCTCGACACCGGTCCCGGTCCCTGTTTCGTCGGCACCCACCTCATCGACGCCGCGCGATACCGCGCCGGCGTCGCAGCATGCAGGTAAGCCAGCTAAGAAGCCTTCCCCGCTGGAGCGTCCTCCGGTCTCCATTGCAGAGAGTCCAGTCCTGCCGACCGTGAGGCGCCAGCGGAAGCGCTCCGCCCCTATCGAGGTGAGTCCCTCGACATCGGGCTCCTCATCTCCGGGGCGTAGAGCGGCACCGCAGGTACCGCAGAAGAAAAAGGCGGTACCGGTGCCCTCCCTCGATGATCGCATTGCGGCCATCTTACAAACACAGCTTAAGGATCAACTCCAAAAGCTCCTTCCAGCTCTCCTGACACCGAGCCTTCCGGTGTCGGTCCCCACACCGGTACCGATTGTGGAACAGCCTATATTGTCGGCATCCACTCTTTCGGTACCGGTACACTCGGCCTCATCGGTATCGATGCCTGTCCTCGCGCCGGAGTCCAGGTCTCATCACCAATCGGTGCAGACTTCGGCTCCGGTGCAGACTTCGGCTCCAGTGCAACCGATAACATCACCCGGTACCGCATCGATGAGATCGGGTAAATCGGTACGCAAGTCCCGACACCTGGAACCATCCACTCCTGAGAGTCGGGACCGTGGTTCCCATATTCGGGACCCTGATCTGTGGGGAGATTCTGAAGAACCTTTTCTATCAGAAGGGGAGTGTTCATCAGAGGAAGACGAGCCTGTTCTTCAGGACACTTCATCAAAACCTGATTCCACATCTTTCTCCTCTTTTTTAAGAGATATGTGTGAATCTCTTTCTATTCCTTTGGAGGCTGAGTCTAAAAAGTCTAAAGCCTTTCTGGACGCTCTTGATTTTGACCAGCCTCCAAAGGAATTCTTGAAACTCCCTTTACATGACATCCTGAGGGAAACCTTTTACAAGAATTTGGAGACTCCTCTTACTGTTCCGGGAGCCCCCCGCAAATTGGATTCCCTGTATAAAGTTATCCCTATTCCTGGGTTTGACAAACCACAGCTCCCGCATGAGTCTCTCCTTGTAGAATCCACCCTCAAGAAGTCCTCAGGAGCTAGTGTCTATGCCTCTGTTCCTCCTGGCAGAGAGGGTAAAGCCATGGACAAATTTGGTAAGCGACTTTACCAGAATGCGATGCTTGCTAATCGATCTGGAAACTATGCTTTTCATTTTTCTTTTTATTTAAAGCATCTCCTTACCACCATGGCTTCCTTTGAGCAGTACCTTCCTGTGGGGAAACGTGAGGCTTTTCATCAATGCTCTTCATCTCTTTTCCAGCTCAGAAAATTCATGGTAAGGTCTATATACGACACCTTTGAGCTTACCTCCAGAGCAACAGCCATGTCTGTAGCCATGCGCCGTTTGGCCTGGCTCCGAGTCTCCGAGCTTGATGTTAATCATCAAGACCGGTTGGCTAATGCCCCATGTGTAGGGGATGAGCTGTTCGGAGAATCTATGGACTCAACGACCCAGAAGCTCTCGGCTCACGAAACCCGCTGGGATACCCTTCTTAAGACCAAGAAGAAACCTCCACCTCCACGGCCATTCAGACAGCAATCGGCCTACCAACGGCGTTTTGTGGCTCGTCCCTTGCAGTCTTCCACTCAACAACCTAGGAGGCAGCGCCAACAACAGCGGCAAACACCTAGACCTCAGCAGCAACAACCAGCCAAGCAGCCTCCTCAGCAAAAATCGACTCAGCCCTTTTGACTTAATTCTCGAGGGCATAGCCAGCGTTCAAACATCTCCACTCCTCCCTCAACCGATAGGAGGACGACTCTCTTTCTTTCTCAGCCGGTGGGAAGTTATCACTTCGGACCAATGGGTCCGCCACGGCTACTCTCTCAACTTTCACACCCTTCCGGGCCAAAGTCTACCAAAAGAGTCTGCTTTGCACACTCCTCAATCTGCCCTCCTTCTTCAGGAGGTTCAATCCCTCCTACTTCTGAACGCCATAGAGGAAGTTCCTCTAGAACAAAGGGGGCAGGGATTCTACTCCCGTTATTTTCTAGTTCCCAAAAAAACAGGAGACCTCAGACCAATTCTAGATCTGCGAGACCTCAACAAATGGTTGGTCAAAGAAAAATTCAAGATGCTATCTCTAGCTACGCTTTATCCTCTCCTCGATCACAACGACTGGCTATGCTCTCTCGATCTCAAAGAGGCCTACACTCACATTCCAATCAACCCGGCCTCCAGACAGTACCTTCGCTTCATGGTCAATCACTGTCATTACCAATACAGAGTGCTCCCCTTCGGTCTTGCCTCCTCTCCAAGGGTGTTCACAAAATGTCTGATTGTAGTAGCAGCTTTTCTACGCTCGCACCACCTTCAGGTTTTTCCCTACTTGGACGACTGGTTAATCAAGGCCATTTCATCTCAAACTGTTCTTCTGGCCACCAACCAGACCATCTTTTTTCTACAACTACTAGGGTTCGAAATCAATATACCCAAGTCTCACCTTCTTCCTACACAGAGACTTCAATTCATTGGAGCGGTGCTGGACACTGTCCAGATGAGAGCCTTCTTACCGGACAACCGTCTTCACAACCTCCAATCGCTCTGTCAGCAGGTGCTGCCTCAGCACTCCATTTCTGCAAAGCAGATGATGATTCTATTGGGTCACATGGCCTCCACAGTTCATGTCACACCCCTGGCACGTCTTCACCTGCGCACTCCTCAATGGACCCTGGCTACCCAGTGGTCTCAAGCGACAGACTCTTGTTCACGACACATATCTGTGACATCATCTCTTCGTCAGTCTCTACAATGGTGGTTGATATCCTCAAATCTCTCCAGGGGCCTTCTGTTCCATCTGCCTCCTCATCAACTGGTCATCACCACCGACGCCTCCCCTTATGCATGGGGAGCCCATTTGAACGAGTTCCAAACTCAAGGCCTTTGGACTCCTCAGGAAAAGAAGCATCACATCAATTTCCTGGAACTCAGGGCAATGTTCTATGCCCTCAAGGCCTTCCAACACCTTCTGTTTCCTCAAGTCCTTCTACTCTGCACAGACAATCAGGTTGCCATGTACTACATCAACAAACAGGGTGGAACAGGCTCTCGCCTCTTATGCCAGGAAGCTCAGAGAATCTGGTCTTGGGCCACCACTCACCACTTATTCCTGAAGGCGATTTATATTCAGGGAGAACAGAATTACTTAGCGGACAAGCTCAGCAGGGTTCTCCAACCCCACGAATGGACTCTCGATCCATCGACTCTGCAGTCCATCTTCGCCCAATGGGGCACTCCTCAGGTGGACCTCTTTGCAGCTCCTCACAATCATCAGTTGCCCCAATTCTGCTCCAGACTTTACTCTCCTCACCGTCTGGCAGCGGATGCTTTTCTTCTGGATTGGTCCAACCTGTTCCTCTATGCTTTCCCTCCTCTACCGCTCATGCTTCGGACCTTGTTCAAACTAAAGAGGGAATGAGCCACCATGATCCTGATTGCTCCACGGTGGCCCAGGCAGCATTGGTTCTCCCTTCTACTTCAACTCAGTTCCAGGGATCCATTTCTACTTCCACTGTTTCCATCTCTGCTTACACAGGATCAGGAAACCCTCCTACATCCCAACCTACAGTCTCTACACCTGACAGCTTGGTATCTCTCGGGCTGACTTCAACTGATCTTCTCCTATCTCAGCCTGTTCGCTCCACTCTGGACGCATCCAGGAAACCAGCCACTCTGCAATGTTACCATCAAAAGTGGACGAGGTTTTCTTCTTGGTGTCTCCTACATCATCATGACCCCAAATCTCTTGCAGTGGAAACCCTATTGGATTATCTGCTTTCTCTGTCTAACTCTGGCCTCAAGTCTACCTCCATCAGAGTCCATCTCAGTGCCATTACGGCCTTTCATGAGCCGGTCCAGGGGAAACTCCTCTCAGCTCATCCCCTGGTCTCCAGATTCATGCGAGGTCTTTTCAATGTGAAACCACCTCTCAAAGCTCCTCCTGTAATCTGGGATCTCAATGTGGTTCTCTCCGCTTTGATGAAGCCTCCATTTGAACCTTTAGCTACTACCACTTTCAAGTTTCTCACTTGGAAGGTACTTTTCCTTATAGCTCTCACCTCTGCCAGGAGGGTCAGTGAGCTCCATGCATTAGTTTCTGACCCACCTTTCACAGTCTTTCATCATGACAAGGTGGTTCTGCGTACACATCCAAAGTTTCTTCCTAAGGCTGTCTCTGAGTTCCATCTCAACCAATCTATTGTACTGCCTGTTTTTTTTCCCAAACCTCACTCCCATCCCGGAGAACAGGCTCTTCATTCTTTGGACTGTAAGCGGGCTTTAGCTTACTATTTAGACCGTACTAAGCCCCACAGATCTTCTCCCCAACTTTTTCTGTCCTTTGATCCGAATAAATTGGGACGTCCTGTTTCTAAGCGTACGCTATCTAATTGGCTTGCGGCATGCATTTCATTCTGCTATACTCAGTCCGGACTGACACTGGAAGGTTCTGTCATGGCCCATAGAGTTAGAGCTATGGCAGCATCTGTGGCTTTCCTCCGCTCCACGCCTATTGAGGAAATCTGCAAAGCTGCTACGTGGTCCTCAGTTCACACGTTCACTACTCACTACTGTCTGGATACCTTCTCCAGACGGGATGGACACTTCGGCCAATCTGTGTTACATAATTTATTTTCCTAATGGCCAACCATCCCTCCTCCCTCTCTGTTAGCTTAGAGGTCACCCATGCGTTAAGAATATGCTGCCTGCTTGTCCTGGGATAAAGCACAGTTACTTACCGTAACAGGTGTTATCCAGGGACAGCAGGCAGATATTCTTGCGTCCCACCCACCTCCCCGGGTTGGCTTCTTAGCTGGCTTATCTTAACTGAGGGACCGCGCGCCGGGGTAGGGCGGGAAGGCACTCGCGCATGCGCGGTGCGGTCTCTAGAACTTTCCAAGTTCTTAGAGTGCAATCACTCTAAAAGTGTCGTACCGGGGCTCCGTCGGTGCCGTCACCCATCAGTCAAGAATATCTGCCTGCTGTCCCTGGATAACACCTGTTACGGTAAGTAACTGTGCTCAATGGCCCTACAGATCCATCTGGAAATCATGGCCTTGGAAGCGGGAGCGCCCCACTTAACTGAATACTACTACTATTTATTATTTCTATAGCGTTGAAAGGCGTACGCAACACTGTACATTTTAACATAAATAGACAGTCCCTGCTCATAAGAGCTTACAATCTAATTTAGACAGGACATTTCAGGGTTGGGGAGATTATGGTAGAGGAAATGATACAGTGGTTCAGCACAATGATACAGTGAGTCAGCACAAACAAATGGTCAGAGACGCGAAACTTGTTGGTGACCTCCAGACAACGCAGAAGAACTCTTCCCATATCCAGTTTCTTCAACAGGCGGTCAAGTGTCCTGGAACCTGTCAGTTGAAAGGCAGACAAACAAACTCTTTGCAGTGGGGATACCCACATATGAAAAGTTTCCAGGTGTGTGTTTCCTAATTAGTTGGATTCCTTTACGAATATGGCTGGGGGTTTTTTGTTTGTTTGCAAAATTGAACTATTTTATTATTTAAGATCAACCCAAGTATAGAAAGTATCTTGTTTGAAAGACTGATAGATGACGTTTGTTTTATTGTTGTAGTCTGCCACTGGAGTGTATCTGACAGCTCTTCCAAGCCCTGGTGGTATTCATATTGCTGGGAAGACTCCAAATGATGGTTATGAACAGCATATTTCACATATACAGAAAAAGATCAATGATATGGTTGCTAGAAACAAGGATCTATATGAGATCAACCTTCCGGTAAGATTGTTGTTGGAGTTCTGTTAAGTAAATAATGCAAAAAAAAAAAAAAAGTGTTCTGGACATATTTGTTCTCCAAAGAAAAGCAGGACATCACATTCTCATATACAAGTGATGTCATCTGACAGAGCCCCGTCATGGAGACACACCCCAGCGTTCATTCATTCTAGATACTTTTAGCAGTATCCACCACATACATGTGCACCTTCCCACTCATTATTGTTGTACTGGATCAGGGCATTCTTAGTTTTTGCATAGATCAGAAAAAGCTTGCTAATGATTTTTCTCCTCAGCTTGTGCTATTTTGGGAATTATTTTTCCTTTGTTTGGTTCTTTGGGGCTATTTTTTGCCATGTCTATTTCATGGGACCAGGTACTTGTAGTTTCCTAATGTTTTTCATCATTTTATTAAGATTTATTAATTTTCTGCTCTTCCGTGGGCCTCCTCAGGCCTCAAGCACTCTGGCTAGGAAAAACTCATTTTTTTCAGCATAGCATTGTTTAATTTCACTGTGGCTATTTTTCTTGACATATCCCAGAAAACTCACAGAGGCTGTAGGGCCATGTCCCTTCATGGTGTCTGCAGTGTCTGATATTTCAAGGTATGGAACAGGGGAACCAAATCCACAAACTCAAAAACGTAAAATAAGGGGTGGAATTGTCCTAAATAGAGAGGATGAATAAAAGAGTAATTGAGTTATTGGATGAATAAAAGGACATTTTTGCAATAGATTGTGTCCACCAGTCTATTTAGGACAATTCCACCCCTTATTTTGTGCCTGATATTTGACCATAATCCTTCTTATCATTGTGTTATCAAAAAGAAGCAATAAAAGTCAAGAACAGCATTGCAAAAGTATGTGTTCTCTTAGGCTTACCCTGAAGAAAGCCACAGCATGATGGCAGAAACATTGGTTCTACCTACCCAGATGTAGCAAGACCCAGACAACTGCAACAATAATGCAAAAGTATTTTTGGCGCAAACAAGTCCGAGGAATCTGTCCCCATGGCTTGTGGAAGTACACTGGGGAATGAATCTGCATCAAGGAGGTCTCCCTTTGTTTCAGCATCTAGCATTAGCAGTGCCCATCAGCATCGAACATCCTACAGTCCCTCCCCAAGTACACATAAGGATTCAACGCTGTTATCCCTAACACCAAGTAATACCAATATTGTGCATTGGGCAGAGGTCAAGAAGCACAGCAACTGTCCCCTTTGAAACACAATGTCTAATCTAATCTTTGGTTTATATACCGGGTCATCTCCCAGTGGAGCTCGACTCGGTTCACATGTAATTAAGACTATAATACATAGCAGAAAACATAGGAGAAGGAAGAACTAATTAAAAACTAAAGTACATAAGAAAAGCATAAGAAAAATAACTATAATATTATCATTTTGTTGAGACTGTAGTTAAACCATTTAAAAATTGCAAGAACAACAAAGTTTTCAGGAATTTATGAAATAATTGCAGCTGGCCTAAAAGCCTAATAGAGTCAAGAAGTTCATTCCAGATCTCTACAAACTTGAAAACAAAAGATCGACTGAGCTTCCCAGGAGCACTGGGACATAGGCACTACTGACATCTGAGAGGCATCCGTGCCAAAAGGGTAGCTTCCTTTCCTAGGCTTTAGACAGACACACTAGTCTTCATTGGGTCAACCACCAATTCACCAGTACCTGACCTCACAGAATGTATCTGTACCATGCTCCACTAAGAGATGAGATGCCTTATCACCCAACATGATGCCGAGGCATTGAGGGCATTAGTATCAGCCCTGATGGATCCTAAGCCCGCATTGGAGGTTTATGCCTTGCCTGCTCAGGTACGAGGGTAAATCAAAAAGTAATGGCTTTAATAGAAGTAACAGTGAGCAATTGAACATATTACTTTTCCACATAGTCCCCATGCAAGATGATGCATTTGTTGTATCATTCAACTAGCTTATGCATTCCTGCAGGGAAGAAGTTTTTCAGCTGTTCCTGAAGCCAGGTGAGCACTGCTTCTTTTACTTCATCATGTTTTGTCTTTTATTTTCCGGGTCACAGTGATGCACCCATGTCTCATCGCTGGTGACAATTATTTCCATAATACTCAGACCACCTTCATACCATCTCAAGAACTGGACTGCAACCTCCACACACTGTTGCTTGTGCAGATTAGTAAGCTGTTTGGAACCCATCGTGCACAGACTTTCCTGTATCCCAAGTCGTCATGCATTATGGCAAATGCAGATCCATAGCTGATATCCAAATTTTCAGCCAATTGAGACACAATTATCCATCAGTCTTCTCTAATCAAGGCATCTGCTCTGTCAATGTGCTCTTGTGTGTGCAATGTGGCTGACCTGCAAGCCTTCCCTCTGACATCGAAGGGAAGGCTTCCTGGTCAGCCACGTGCAGCATGCAAGAGCCGCTGCCTGTGTCCCTGCAAACAAGTGTGGATGAAGGCAGGAAGGACTGTTGAGGTAACTGGGGATCCCCTGCTGACCTGGAAGGCTTCCCTCTGATGTTATCTTTACCTCTGTAGGGCAGGAAGGATGGCATGGGAAACCAAGTGGCAGCGGAGATTGAGGAGGAAGGGGTGCAGTGCTGCATACATTCGCAAGCGGCTTGCATACCGCTAGGAGTAAGCGTACCGTGTGTTGAGAAACACTGCTTTATAACATATTCAGAGTAGGAAAAATGTGTATTCATTAGTTCAGATAACCTTGGTGTAACTCAGGTCAGGGCAATATATATTCCTTTAGTCCTAATCAATCTCTGGATAGTGCTATGTTCCTGGTAAATACCAAAACTTGGATTGGAGCAAAGCCGGGCTTTTGTAAGTCCATGAGTATAAAATGGGCTGCTTAGAATTTAGCACTCCCAAAATTCAAAAAGATATAAAAAGAATGGAGTCAGTCTATGGGAAGGCTACTGAAATGGTGCGTGGTCTTCATCATAAGGTGTATGTGGACAGACTTAAAGATCTCAATACGAGGTGCTACCCAAAAGTTTGTTGAATTCAAATGTTAAAAAAAAAAATTGCTTACCAAAACTCCTAGTTTTCACCATCTCCTTTGAAGTAGTTCCCTTGAGAATGTATACAGCGATCCCAGCGTTTTTCCCATGAGTCCATGCATCTATGGAAGTCATCTTGGGTGAGTGCCTTGAAGACCTCCTGCGATTCTGCCTGGATCTCTTCAATCGTGTTAAAACAGCACTCACTTGGGGGAATAGGAAAAAATCACAGGGGGCAAGGTCAGGCAAATAGGGAGGGTGCGTAATCCCTGTAATCTTTCTAGAACTTGAACGAGTCCAAAACTAAACTACTTTGGCTCGGCCCTAAACTTGATCAATTACCCACTTCCATCCCACTGCCCACAGGCTCCTCTCTACAGCTGGAATTCTCTAGCAAAGTTCTGGGCATCACCATAGATTCATCATTATCCTTCAACGACCACCTCAACTCCCTGATAAAAAAATGCTTTTGCAGCCTTCACATGCTGAGGAAAGTGAGATCTTGCTTCCACCAAAAACACTTTGCCGTCCTCGTACAATCCATTATCCTCTCCAGATTGGATTATTGCAATTCCATTTACCTAAGCTTAACAAAGAAAAGCCTCCACAGACTCCAACTAATCCAGAACACCGCGGCCAAACTTATCTTCTCAAAAAGTAAATTTGACCATGTCACACCGCTCCTATCCAAACTCCACTGGCTTCCCGTTATTTCCAGGGTCTACTTTAAATGTGCCTGCCTAACCTTCAAGATCCTCCACGGTATCCTTCCTCCTTTTATCCCTCTATCCTGGAATTCCTCAAATCCAACCTCCACTAGATCCACTCAAAAATTAAAACTATCCTACCCCTCCTTAAAAGGCATCTCCCTTGTTGGTAAACTTGGCTCTTCCCTCCCTTTCAGAATCACTCAGCTCTGGAACAGTCTCCCTTCCCCTCTCCGCAATTTGAGCCCCCTTCTACCATTCCGTAAGCATCTGAAGACCTGGCTCTTCTCCAGAACGTAACCCCGTCCCGCTCCTGTCACTCTCACACCAACCTCTCTTCTCTCATACTTATATAATTCCACTGGAGTTCCGTTCCTTCCCTAACCATGTAAACCGTGTCGAGCTCCATCTGCGGAGATGATGCGGTATATAAACCCAAGATTTAGATTAGATTAGATTAGAACTCAGGAATTGTAGAACGAGTGATGTGTGAGCGGCCTTCTGTTCACCGGTTAGCATTCTTGGCACAAATTTTGCAGAAATGCGTCTCGTGTTCAATTCAATTCGTCCAACAAAATTTGTTGAACTATCTTGTATGACTGTCCTATTTTACAAACATCGTGGATAGTTTGCCTACGATCTGCAAGGATAGTCTCACAAACTGTTGCTATGGTTTCCAGTGTTGTGCTTGTTGACGGTCATCCAGAACGGTCATTGTCATGGACAGATGTTCATCCATCCTTTAAGCATTTGTACCAAAGAAAGGTTTTGCTTTGGCACATGGCATTATCTCCAAAGGCTTCCTGGAGCATACGATGGATTTCTGCGGCAGTTTTTTTAAAGTTTGAAACAAAATTTGATGCAGAATGTTTGCTCTGTAAAATCTGTCATATCGAAATCTGCCAAGTCACTATAACACAACCTTACAAAATCGCACAGAACAAAGCAATGCAACCACTCAGCTGCACACCTGTTGGCACACTGATTCACAAATCATACTGCTAGACACCTCTAGCGGTGGAAGGATATACAATACCCAGTTTGCGCACACTGTTCACATTCTCCAAACTTTTGGGTAGCACCTCATATGTATACTTTGGAGGAAATGTGGGAGAGGGGAGATATGATAGACACGTTTAAATACCTATGTGGCGTAATTGCACATGAGTCAAATCTCTTTCATTTGTAAGGAAGCTCTGGAATGAGAGGACATAAGATGACGTTAAGAGGTGATAGGCTCAGGAGTAATCTAAGGAAATACATTTTTACAGAAGAGGTGGTGGAGACAGTAGGATAGGAATGCGAGATCTCTTAGAGGAAGAGATAATAGTTACTGTGGATGGGCAAACTGGATGAGCTATTTGGCCTTTATCTTGCCATCATGTTTCTATAAATTGTTAGTATGTGCTAAATTGTTACACTTTAGTCAAAGGACCCCTTCATGCTTTATTACTGCTACTATAAGTTACAAAAGAGTGATGATCAAGACTTCTTTCTCTGTGTTAATGTCTATTGAACGGATGTCCAATTTTCTAAATGGTTTAGCAGCAGCATATACTTTCACGAGCATTTTATTTGATGAATTTATAGTTTTCACTATTAAAGTTGAGTTTTTAACCTTTTTTTTTTAAAAGTTTTTAAAGAATGTTGGGTTTCTACTTTGTGGAGGACTTCTAACAAAATAAATGACTGCAATATATACATTTTGTAAGGATCCATATTTATAATGGCAATGGTGCTGACTCTGTTATTAAAAATAGGGTGTTCATGGTATTTAGTAACAGTAGAATCCCATGAAATAGGAGGACATTGCTGGGACAAGAAAAATATAGAACTAAAATACTTAAAACAAATTGTAATCCTTTTAATTCTAATTACAGGAAATACCAGAGGAATTTGTAGGATCACCCATTCCTGAGCCCAGGCAACGGTCAAGGCTTTTCAGATCTCAGTCTGAAAGCTCTGATGAAGCTACAGAATTAGATCTTTCACATGGGAAAAAAGATGCATTTGTCTTGGAGGTAGAGTGGCTCTTATTTAAGTTATGGAATGATCTCTCCACTTTGGTTCTCAAAGACTGCAAAACAAACACCCCAAAACCTGGTTTATAGGATCTTCATAGAGAATGTTAATTAATTAGTTAAACTGAGCCAAAGAACCTGGTTAATTTGCAAATTTGTATTACTTTTTAAACAAGACTGTTTGCTGCGTCATTGCGCATGCATGGTGACCGACAACCAGGCCACAATCCCACCCCCTACCATCAGCCCTAACACGCTGCTCTGTCAGCCAGCACCTGGCAGCCCTGTGGTGGCGTGAAGAGAAGGGGAATAGAAATGGCAGACCTATAGAGGAGAAGACTGGAGGGAGGGCGAACTGGGAGAGAGCACTGACGTGGGGCTTGCGTGGGAGGCTGGATGATGCTGTAGCATGCATGGAGGAATTGGAGAGAGAGGAGAAATGCCTGACCTATGGAGAGCTGGAGGGAGAGGAAAGAGGTGCTGGACCTGTATAGGAGCGGGCTGGAGAGAAAGGAAAGAGGGTCTGGATCTGCAGAGGAGGGGGCTGAAGAGAAGGGAAAAAGGTGCTGGACCTGCAGGGGAGGGAGCTGGAGGGAAGGGAGAGAGGTCTTGGACCTGCAGAGAAGTGGGCTGGAAGGAAGGGAGAAATGTACTGGATCTACAGTGGGAGGGAGGGCGGGAGGGAAGGGAGAGTGATGCCAAATCAGGGGATGAAGGAAGAAGGGGTCAAATGAGAGAGAGAATCAGATGGTGGAAAGGAGAAGGGAGAAAATCTGGAATGGATGAGGTCAGAGAGGAGAGGGACACTTGGTATGAGGAACAAAGGGAAGATGATAGGCATTAGATGGGAGCCTAGGAACTGGGATGCAATGGGGAGATGCCTCTCTGCATCCATATGTCATTCCCGTACATCGATACCTGGCATGGAGGATGGATGTGGGGTGGGGAAATATGGGACTAGAGAGGCAATACTGAACACAAAAAAAGATACTAGACATGGGGGAGAATATGAGCACCGAAGGGAGAAGCTGGGCATGGGGGGGGGGGGGAGACATAGAGAGACAGAAGAGTGATAATGGATGTAGGAATATGAACATGGGAAATACTGAACAAGGAACTATAGAGACATAGATGGAAGATGTATGATGGACATGGAGAGAGCAGAAATTTCAGATAGACCAAAAACCCTGGCAAGTGAGTTGAGAAGACATAGGGAAGCAGAACCCAGAGACTGGAACCAATAGGATTTGAAAAATAAAATGGCCAGACAACAAAAAGGTAGAAAAAAATTATTTTCTATTTTGTGAATAGAATATGTTGGAATGTACAGCTTGCCAGAGCTGGTGTTAGACATGGTTGGGGCCTAGGACAGAAAACTGGAAAGGAACCCCAAAATCTATTACCAGACTGACTGAGCTAACTTCAGCTTCTGGTAGGCTTGGGGCTTTCTCTGGCTAAGGAACCAAGATCAATTGCCCTAGTTGCACTCTCCTAAAACCGTCCCTGGAATGTGGCATTTTATATACATTTTGCATAGGAAGAAATGTCTTGTCTTGTTTCTCTGATACTGTAATAAATGCAAGGTCATGCAAGGGGTTTTATTTTAATTTATGTTTATAGTTTGTGGTCAGTTATTCTATATTTGGCATTAGTGATCTTTGTGTGTGAATGAGGTATTCTGTTAACATGACTTTTTAATGTAGCTTCTGTAGTACTTTGGCTTGTTCAGTTTTCACTATAGACATACTGATATTAGAGTCCCATTGTAATATTTAGGATCCTTGTTTTGGAAGTTAGTGCTGGTTTATGCTTGATTTCAGGAATTGTGTGTGTGTTGCACAGTATTTCCGTTCAAAATATTACATATTAATCACAATTAACATTTTTAATCTTCCTGCAGCCCTACTTTTATTTATTACTTAATTGAAACCTGCTATATATTTGGGGGCTGATATTCATCCCTTGGCAATTAAAATAACAGTAGATATTCAGAACCGATATCAGCCAATGCTGAATATCCAGTTTCAGTGCACATCAGTGCACATCCAGTTAGCAGCGAAATTCTATTTTTCTGTTCTTGTAATATAGATTGCTACATTATTACTTTAATATTCAGTATGTTTGCTTTCAGATTGATGATACAGATGCTGTGGAGGATGTACATGCCTTACTGACAGATGTTCCACCACCTTTAGGTATTGCTGGCTTTCCCATTGATGTTACTTTTTTGCTAAAACCATGTGTCTTTTATCAAATAGAAATTTGTGGATTCCGGATTTCTAAGCCTCAGCATCAGACCATTCTGAAAATGTGTTGGTCTATGTCTATCGACCAACAGGTTGAAATAGAGAATACAAAATTGTAAGCTCTGTCCTATTAAATCATTATCTCTCATTACCTCTGGGATGCCTGCAAATTGTAGGTAGTTCCAGAGAAACCTATTTTCTAAATCCTCAAGCTTATCCTCTTGTGTAGCCAGTATGGCCTTCAGAACTGGCGTTAGCCCAGTAAGTCACCCTCCCCACTGGACACTCTTACACCTCTACTTCACACATGTAACTTGAACAATTTGCAATAGCCTGTTGCATAACATCCAGCTGATTTGATAATTTCTTATTCCAAGTCTAATGCATTCACCACTGCTTAGGTAAATTCCATGATCATTACATCAGCCAAAAATGTTAGGCCTGTTTCTGTTCCATCCATCCTCCACAGATATGTGTCTTTCTTTGCTGATTTGAATGCCACATTCTTACTTATCTGAGTAAGATATTTGTCCATACACGTGAAACTGTAGTACAAGATGTGAATGAATAGCAATTCCTAAGGAAGATTGCTCAGTGTCATGGTTAGGGGAGAAATAGCCATCAGAACAGCTGAGAAACACATCTCTCCCTGCTCTCTACATCACATGATGCTGAATGGTGCTTTATGTATGATGTGCTTCGTAATAATAGGCATTAGAATATAAGTATTGGATACTTTTCAGGCAGTTCTATAGTTATGGTATGTACTGTATCTGTAAACTATACTCTTTAATTTTTTTTAGGTTTCTATAGCTGTAATACTGAAATTATGCCAGGCATAAATAACTGGACTTCTGATATACAGGTAATTAAACCTTTAAAATATTAAATATTTTTACATGGTCTATAAAGTTGCCTGAAAAAAGTAATTAGGACATGGATATTTGAATTATTTTTGTTTTATCACCATGATTTTTTTCAGATTCTGAATGCTATATACAAAGATAATTGAGAACAAAATTGATTATATCATATATGATTGTGTGATTTCAAAGAATTTAAATCTTATTTCATTGTCTTCTTTAATGAAACTACAGTACCTTGTAAAAGTCTTCACACTCTATTAAATTTTTCCCTTTCTGCTGTCTAGAAAAATATAATTCAAACTGTATTCAAGTAGAATGCTTTTTTGACTGATCTACACAACATATTCTAGGAACACACAAACAATAATTAGGAAAAGAAACCAGAATCTTGATTGCATAAATTTTCACATCCTACCTCATAGCAAATCCAAAGTAATTCTGCTTCCAAAATTTGCCTTAATAAGATCCAAAATAAATTACATAACGATCACCAGTGTCCAGGCACCAAAGTTAAGCTTACTTAAATATTTATTGATGACGAATTAAATAGTAATATAGTAAATGATGCACATAAAGACTTAAACTGTCCATCCAGTCTGCCCAACAATCACACTCATTAATTCATTTTAAATTGTTTTTCTTTGGCATTTCTGGAACATAGAAGTCCATCCTTTACTGTCCTTAGGATCCAACTACTGGACTTACTGTCGAAGCCAGCTACAGCCTATCTGGATCACGGTGTCATTTGTGGGACCCAGACCATAAGAGTCTGCCTGTCATCCTCACATTCCAAAGTACTGGAGTTTCCATTGAAGCTCTCTCCAGCTCATCCTATATCAAATTGCTATATATGGTAAACAGATTGTGCGGGTCTGCCTAGTACTTGCCTTAGTTCTTCATAGCTGGAGTCACAATCTAAGCACCACTCATAAGAACATAAGAGTTGCCATACTGGGACAGACCGAATGTCCATCAAGATTAGTATCCTGTTTCGAGCAGGTGCCAGCCCTGGTCAAGTATCTGGCAAGGTCCTAAAGAGTAAAACAGGTTTTTTTTTTGCTGCTTAACCTAGGAATAAAGAGTAGATTTCCCAAGTCCTTCTTAATAATGGCTTATGGACTTTTCTTTTAAGAAATTATCCTTGACACATCAAACACACGTGCAACCATTTCAGTTTTGTTACTTATGCCATTCAGATCTTCGGACACTGTCACCTAATAGTACCTCTCCCTATCTGTGCATATTAGCTACTTCTTGTACAATAAACTCTGTAATCTTCACCAGTGGGTTTGTGTATCCTCTCTAGCTCTGAGCTGTAACATAGTAACATAGTAGATGACGGCAGATAAAGACCCGAATGGTCCATCCAGTCTGCCCAATCTGATTCAATTTAAATTATTATTTTTATTTTTATTTTTCTTCTTAGCTATTTCTGGGCGAGAATCCAAAGCTTTACCCGGTACTGTGCTTGGGTTCCAACTGCCAAAATCTCTGTTAAGACTTACTCCAGCCCATCTACACCCTCCCAGCCATTGAAGCCCTCCCCTGCCCATCCTCCTCCAAACGGCCATGCACAGACACAGACCGTACAAGTCTGCCCAGTAACTGGCCTAGTTCAATCTTTAATATTATTTTCTGATTCTAAATCTTCTGTGTTCATCCCACGCTTCTTTGAACTCATTCACAGTTTTACTCTCCACCACCTCTCTCGGGAGCGCATTCCAGGCATCCACCACCCTCTCTGTAAAGTAGAATTTCCTAACATTGCCCCTGAATCTACCACCCCTCAACCTCAAATTATGTCCTCTGGTTTTACCATTTTCCTTTCTCTGGAAAAGATTTTGTTCTACGTTAATACCCTTTAAGTATTTGAACGTCTGAATCATATCTCCCCTGTCTCTCCTTTCCTCTAGGGTATACATATTCAGGGCTTCCAGTCTCTCCTCATACGTCTTCTGGCGCAAGCCTCCTATCATTTTCGTCGCCCTCCTCTGGACCGCCTCAAGTCTTCTTACGTCTTTCGCCAGATACGGTCTCCAAAATTGAACACAATACTCCAAGTGGGGCCTCACCAATGACCTGTACAGGGGCATCAACACCTTCTTCCTTCTACTGACTACGCCTCTCTTTATACAGCCCAGAATCCTTCTGGCAGCAGCCACTGCCTTGTCACACTGTTTTTTCACCTTTAGATCTTCGGACACTATCACCCCAAGGTCCCTCTCCCCGTCCGTGCATATCAGCTTCTCTCCTCCCAGCATATACGGTTCCTTCCTATTATTAATCCCCAAATGCATTACTCTGCATTTCTTTGCATTGAATTTTAGTTGCCAGGCATTAGACCATTCCTCTAACTTTTGCAGATCCTTTTTCATATTTTCCACTCCCTCTTCGGTGTCTACTCTGTTACAAATCTTGGTATCATCTGCAAAAAGGCACACTTTTCCTTCTAACCCTTCAGCAATGTCACTTACATACATATTGAACAGGTTTGGCCCCATCACCGAACCCTGAGGGACTCCACTAGTCACCTTTCCTTCCTTCGAGCGACTTCCATTAACCACCACCCTCTGGCGTCTGTCCGACAGCCAGTTTCTGACCCAGTTCACCACTTTGGGTCCTAACTTCAGCCCTTCAAGTTTGTTCAACATGAGGAACTGTATCAAAGGCTTTGCTGAAATCCAAGTAAATTACATCTAGCATATGTCCTCGATCCAGCTCTCTGGTCACCCAATCAAAAAATTCAATCAGGTTCGTTTGGCACGATTTACCTTTTGTAAAGCCATGTTGCCTCGGATCCTGTAACCCATTAGATTCAAGGAAATACACTATCCTTTCTTTCAGCAACACTTCCATTATTTTTCCAACAACTGAAGTGAGGCTCACCGGCCTGTAGTTTCCTGCTTCATCCCTGTGATCACTTTTATGAATAGGGATCACATCCGCTCTCCTCCAATCCCCAAGAATCACTCCCGTCTCCAGAGATTTTTTGTAGGTACTTCAAAACAAACCTTTAGCTCCTCCCTAGGTATATACATCCTGTTACGTGCCTTAGAATTCCAGTCTGTTCTTGCAGCTCTGACTGCTGGTTTGTCTTTTCTGCTCATGCTTCATTTTACATTTCTAGCTTTTTTAATTTGTCCTTTAGCGTGGGTTTTGCCTTTGTGCTGTGGATTCACCCTTTGGGGACATATTTTGGCGAGAGATCGCAGACTTTGGTATTTACATTATCTGCTTTGGGGGGGGGGGGGGCACTGTTAGCAGACCTGCAATAAACCCCTCAGACAGCAGGTCAGATCGGGTCTCCGGGATCAGGAGCCACCTCATCCTGTGTTCGTCCATGATAGGGTAGAGCGCAGGCTGCTTTGGTTCTGTGGAGGTACACTGGGATCGGAACCGGACTGCGTGTCTTCCCTAATTTTCCTGTGAGGTCCTGAGAGTCCCTGTCTAGGGTGATTGGGAAGGTGAGGCGGTCAGAAGATCTGAAATCCAGTTTTTATCAGCTCCTAAGGTATGTGATCTCTCTGCTTGCTCTGTGTTAGCCGGCTGCCATTGATTTTTATTGCAGCACATGTCTCTATGTACTTACAAGTTTGGCAATTTGGGGGGGGGGGTCCTGGAAAGGGGTTTTTGGGTTGTTTCCCTGCATGCCGTATCCCCTCCCCCACCTGTAAAATCTAAGCCATTTTTCTAGGTTTCCTGTGATTTTCCCGGGCTGTTTTCAGGCAAAATTGCCACCCGCGGCGTCCATCTTAGATTTTCTTTAAAACTTTTTAAAGTATATTTTTTGCCCTTAGAAGCTTTGTTTTTGCTCCAAACTTCACAGATGGCCACTTCATGCCTCAATTACGGTGGATGGATGGCGGATTTGCGGCAGAAATTCACTAAAATAAAATAAGACAATTTCAGGTCTATTATTGTAAAATGAAACAGTTTACTCCTCAGTCAAACTATCCAAAGTTAGTGGTAGTGTCACTATAAGGCCTAAAATTCCATAAGAACTACACAGGTCTCTGAGTCTGAGAAAATACTGGCAGTGCAGCAATTTCACAGTTCACAAACATGGCCTTCATGGGATGGTGGCAAGAAAGAAGTCACTACCAAAAAAAAGCCACATTTAGGAAGTTCTGTAAGTATGTTAGAAAAAGGTTTTGGTCTCCATGCTAAGTGATTATGTGTAGTGTAAAACAAACACAGCACATCACCTTTCCAAGTTTATTAAAAACTTAGTATACCACTTAAAAGCAAACTATAAAAGTGGTTTACAATATAACAAAATTATACACACAGGAAAGAATTATAATGCTAGTATAGGAAAGAGAAAGGAAAAGATCACAGCAATATTAAAAAAAACCAACAAAAACAAACACACACAAGCTAAAAAAACTGACCCTACCAGCAGGGAAGCCCAAACACATCCAAGTGACAAAGTGGTACAGTGCCCCTATGAATCATATACTTTATCAAAAAATAAATTTTATGTTTAGTCTTGAAAGCAGATAAGGAACTTTACATTACATTACGGATTTCTATTCCGCCTATACCTTGCAGTTCAAGGCGGATTACAAAAGATTTGACTGGACATTTTCCAGTGAAGATACACTTTTTTTTTTTTTTTAACAACAGAGGAGATATAGCTGGAAAGATTCCGAGGGGATTTACAAGTTGGATAGCAAATTGACAGTGCTGAACTGTGTGATATAAACAAATAGATTACATTTGGAGTAGGTAAGATTACAATACATTTCAGGGATCTGTTTACTTGGTATGTGATTTGGGGAGGATTTTATAGGGGAGAATTATCTGGAGGTAGGTGAAGAGGGGTTAAGATATTTGGATGAATTTTTTGAAAAGCAGGGTTTTGATTTCTCTTCGGAATGTTTTGAGGTCGCCCGTTGTCATCAGCAGGTTAGAGATGGTATGGTCGAGTTTTGCTGCTTGTGTTGCCAGAAGGTTGTCAAACATTTTCTTGCACTGTGTGCCTTTGAGTGGGGGGAAGGCAAAAGGGTTTGGTGTTCTTCTGTGTCTTGAGGTGAAGATCTGGTTTAAGCGGTTGTTTAGGTAGGAGGGAGGAAGAGCCATTTAACGCTTTGAATAATAGGCAGTAGAATTTGAATTGTATTTGTGCTTGTATGGGTAGCCAGTGAGAGTCTAAGAAGGCAGTTGTAATGTGATCATATTTTCTCAGGGAGTAGATCAGTCTGAGGGCGGTGTTTTGTATGGTCTGAAGTTGTTTTATCATCATGGCAGGACAAGGTAGATAGAGGGAGTTGCAATAGTCCAGTAAACTTAAGACTAGGGATTGGGTGATTAGTCTGAATTGTGCTGGATTGAAAAATTTTCTGACTTTACGTAGATTTCTCATAGTTAGAAAAGCTTTCTGGGTTGTCTTGTTGATTTGGGATTGCATTGTGCAGCATCTGTCTATCGTTACTCCTAGGAGTTTGAGTTCGGGTTGTATTGGGTATTTGGTATTTTTGATTTTCAGTTCTGTGATGGTAGGAGTTTTGGCCTTTTCTAGCAAAAGGAATTTTGTTTTTTCTGAGTTTAGTTTCAGTTTGTGGTCCATCATCCATTTTTCCACTGTATCTAGGGTTGTTTCTAGCTTTGCTGTGGTGGTGGTCTCTGATGGGTCGAAGGGGAGGAGTATGGTGATATCTATCGTCTGCGTAGCTGAAGGATGTGACATTTAGGTTTTCTAAAGTGGCTCCTAGGGAGGAAATAAAGAGGTTGAAGAGCATAGGTGAGAGAGGTGATCCTTGTGGAACTCCGCAAACTTATATTCAGAGGAAATGAGTTCCATAACATAGGACCTTGCACACTAAAATTTTTTTCCTCTAATAGATAAGAGGTGGAATATGTGTCAGGAGGTATCTGTAGGAAATGATCCCTTGAGGAATGAAGGGTCCTAGCAGGATTGTAAGGTACTTGAAATTTAGAGAGATATTTAGGATACTTTTTCACTCGGAGAATAGTTAACAGCCCTAATATGTTCATGTACTATTTCTTGATGCAATGGAATTATAAGACGATTTTGATTTTCTGTTCTAAGAGGTCTCAAAATTGTATATGGATTCACAAAACGCAGCTCAGCAAACAGAAAGTGAATGTCCTCAACTGACTCAGTCAAATCAAGACCTGAATCTAGTAGAAAATCTGTTGGGAAAGCTTAGGCTGCAGTACAAATCTATTCAGAGCCAATTTAAAAGAACTTGAACTATTGCACCAAGAATGGGCAAAACTTACATCATCCCACAGTAAAAAATTGGTAGACATTTTTCCTAAATGACTCTTGATTATTAATGCTGCCATTAGGACTTCATATCCAGGGATGTGATGACTGAAAACCCACTAGTATGACAGACCTTGACAACCTGTAACTTAATCACCACTGTCATCCCAAGAAAACCATCACCAGTACCACACCGATTCATATCTCAGGCACAGTGCTCTTTGAATATTTATATAGTATGTTGTATAAATCAGAGAAACAAACTACTTGAATTCATTTTGAATTGTATTTTTTAAATAGCAGAATTTGAAAAATGTTTTTCTGATATCCTTTTTAATTATAAGCAATATAGGCATGATTGAAGACTGAGCAATCTTATATTTTTTAGATTTTGAGTCTCTCACCTATATATCTGTATTTTCTGTGCAAACAGCATATGATTCTTTACGTATGGGTTGTGTACCCCAACTCTTGAGCCATTTTTGTCAGCTCCGCCTTCTTATCTCCCTGAGCAGTGCCCTCTCTCTCAGTCTTAATTCTACAAGCGAGTTGAGAAAGTATCTTTTCCTCTGCTCTGAACTAAATTTGTTATTTTGGGGTATTAATCCAATCTTTGTCGAGGCTTCCCTGTGGTAGGAGGTTCCCTGTAGTCCTGGGACAGCTCTGCCTTGGAGAAGGGTCAGATGTTGGGATCTGCAGCCAGGAGGGCAACCCTTCTAAAAGAGTACCTGTCTGGTTGGCCGGCCTGCTTGGAGCTCAGGAATAAATTCCCTGGGAGCGGTGCTTGAACCTGCGGAGTCAGGCACTTGAGTGTAGGCTGATTAGATCCCATGACTGGCCGGGAAACTTGGCAGAGGTCAGATGCATCCTTGCCTTTGAAGAATCATGTGAGAGTATGAGGGTTGAGGTTTTCAGGTTTTGGAACCTGAATAAAAGGCAGCCTGAAGAGGCAAGCCGCTGAAGCCACCCTTGTCTGAGGTAGAAATTCCTTCTCCATGTCCAGATGCAGGCACAGCACATGGCAGTTTTGTGAGTATTGTGACAATTCAGCAATGAGAAAATCAGGGTGTGTCAAAAATGGGCAAAACTAAGGTTTTCTGGGGTTCTCCCAAGGTTCCCCCCCTCTCTAAAATCCTATTTTCAGTGTTTTCTTAGCTGTTAATTTTGCTCCCATGAGCCGTTTTTTAGCACCAAAAATACTGCCACCATGACCATCTCGGATTTTCTGATTTTATTTTTAAAGCCTATATCTGCTGACAAAACACCTCGATTTTGGTTTAAATTAATTGTAATGGACTCCTCAGGTGGTTTTACCCCTATATCATGCTAGGTTTGCACTAGATGAGTGCTGAGGAGAGAGGGGGTAGAAGTCGTGGGCTTAGCCCCCTCTGGTCCTTCTACTGGTCATGAGTCACAGAAAGCGTAAAAGCTGGGTTTCAAAACACTTTTAGAATCCCTAAACTAAAACTACACATTACTGGTGAAGTGCTGCTGTGTGGAATTGCCTAACCCTGAGAGGAGGCAAATTTCAGACCGGCGGAGGTCCCCAGAGGATCTAGGTCAGATCTTTGACCCCAATTTTGTGACCCTGATGTATACAGCCTACCAAAAATATAAACAAACACCTACAGGGTATCAGCAGGGAGGATCACAGAGAGGGTTACTTCATCAGGGTGAAGCTCCTTCACAGTTAGTGGAGCTTCAGGAACCAGAGGTCCAGTCAGAAAAGGACTGGGATGATTTGGGGTCAACAACTGTGCCATTGCTCTCCAAGAAAACATCCTCTTTGGAGGATTCTGTTTCACAATATGGGGCAGATAGCCAGGAATCAGTGGCAACCCTAACCCAGGGAGAGGATCTGACAGTGCAAAGATTTTTCAAACGGTCAGATTTAACTGAAATTATTACAGTTTCTTTGCGGGAGTTGGATCTAGAGTTCCCGCAGGTCTCGGCCAGTCAACTTTCACTGTTAATGCAGTACAAAGTCACAGTCCATGTGCTTCCCTTCTCACTTAGAGATTTCCAGGATGATAACGGAGCATTGAGACATGCCAGAAGGTCCTTTTCCAGGATGATAACGGAGCATTGAGACATGCCAGAAGGTCCCTTAAAGGGGATGAGGGCGATGACAAACCATTTTATCTCAATGGTTTCAGAATTTCAGCAATTGTTTACACCACCTAAGGTAGATTCGCTGGTAACACAGGTTACGAAGCAGACTTCACTGCCGAGTGAAGAGAGCATGATCCTGAAGTATATTCAAGATCGCAGAGTGGATTTGGTCCTCAAAAGACAACTTGAGGCACTGGCTTTGGGCCTTAAGGCAGTGGGCGCAGCATCCTTTGTAATGTGAGCCTGCCAAAAAATGCAACACCAGAATTTGGATGTAGAAGGGTTGGTTTGCCCCCCTGTTGTCCTGACAGGGGTGGATTATGTGGCTGACACTATCTACAATATACTCAGAGTTATGAGTAAAGTCTCAGCATATACAATCTCTCACCCCCCCCCCCCCCCCCCCCCGCAGAATGCTCTGGATCAAGCAGTGCAGTGGGCGGGAGATTCAGCATCTAAAGTTACTTTGAGCAGACTCCCCTTTAAGGGGCAAATGCTGTTTGTCAATGGACTGGACAATCTGATGACAAGTGTAATGAACCGTTGTCCTAAATTCTTGCCAGACAGAAAACCATAAGGATCAGACAGTTCCAATCATGGTTCCTTTTGTGGCTACAGAAGACCACATTATGGGTCTGTGGGATCCTTGTCACAAATGTTCTATTAAGGATCTAGACAAAGGTTTGGTAGTTCCAGGAGAGCCCAGACATCCAGCTTGCGCTCAGCAGCCAGTTCTAAGAAGTCCCAATGACTCCAGGTTGGTCTCCGAGCTCCCTGCACAGGAAGGAGACTTTTGGAGTTCAGGGGAAATTTAAGTGCAGATTTCTTCAGATCAGTGGGTGCTAGACATAGGGCTACAAACTCAAATTTTATCGTCCAGTCTGAACTTTGAGGATTTTCTTAAGACATCAGACTCCACAGGTGACCCTTGAGGGGAGGAATGCTGGCCTAGTGCCTAACCCTTAGTAAGCCTGGTTCTAAGAGAGAAGTTGTAGAGGATCAGCATTAAAGATAGTTTCTGGAAGGCCCACCCCTAGCTTATTTCTTTACTTATAGCAACCTGTGAACTATTGTCTGCCTATGGTAGGATTTTTCTGCCCTTTCTTTTTTTTCTTCCAGGTGTAAGTACTTCTGCACCACAGTATGGTTGGGAAACATTGTATCACCAAAGCTGCTGCTCAGGTTACAACTTCTGTCTCTGTGCAGACAGAAAATGTTACCCAGGCAGAGGCATGTACATGTACATGTTCAAGCTGTCTTCAGCTTGAATCCCTCATGAAGGAAGTAAAAGAACAGAGAGGAGGTGGCAAGATTGAGAAGCATCCATGAGAATGAGAGGTACATTGATGAAATGGTTCATGAGGTGTCAAAGATTTCCAGTAGTGTGGAAGAAGAGGATGTGCTGAGGGAATTGCAGATGGACTCAGATTATGGAACACTGCAAGATTGGTACTGTGACTCCCCCTGCCCTTGAACTGAAGTGGAAGTGGAGGAGATGAGAGCTTACCAAGGAGAGGAAGGACCAAAACTTGAAATCCCCAAAATTACTGGATCCGTGACCAATAGGAGGCGTAAAATAGTGGTAGTTGGCGGTTCCCTTCTGAGGGGTACAGAAGCATCCATCTGCAGACCAGACATGATGTCACGAGAGGAATGCTGTCTGCCTGGTGCCAAAATCCAAGATGTTACGGAGAGCTTGCCGAGATTCATCAAGCCTGATGACTACTATCCGATGCTGCTCATCCACATTGGCACTAATGATACTTCCAGGTACTCCAGCGAACGTGTCAAAAGTGACTCTATGGCTCTGGGAGAGAAGGTGAAACAGTCAGGTGCGCAGGTGGTATTCTTGTCTATCCTCCCTGTCGAAGGTAAGGGCTAGGGCAGAGAAGCTTGCATCTTGCAGATGAATGCGTGGCTAAGCGGATGGTGTCATCAAGAGCATTTTGGCTTCCTGGACCATGGGATGATCTTCCAAGGGCTGCTGAGCAGGGATCTATCAAAGAAAGGAATAAATGTCTTTTCCAGCAGGCTGGCTAATCTACTGAAGAGGGCTTTAAACTAGAAGTGATGGGACAGGGTGATCAAAGCTCCCGTGTGAGTATAAGCCCTCAGGTAAGTAAATCGCTGAATACCTCTAAACGGATGGGAAAAGAGGGAAATGTCTGGAAAATAGTATATACTAATGTTCGAAGTATGGGAAACAAGATTCTGGATCTAGAAGCTTTGATGGAAGAAGAGGAGTTGAATATAGTGGCAATCACAGAGACATGGTTCACAGAGAACCATGACTGGGATGTTGTTATACTGGGCTATAATCTATTCAGGAAAGACAGGGTAGGAAGAAAAGGAGGAGGAGTAGCGTTATGTGTTAAAGATCATATTAAAGCCACACAATTGCAGGATCTGCAGGGCAAGGAAGAGGCACTGTGGATTAATTTGGAAAGAGGGCATGGTGAATATATTTACATTGGTGTGATATACAAGCCTCTTTCACAGACGGAAGAAGTAGATAGAGATTTAATAGTAGGCATTCAGAATATCTGAAAAAGGGGAAGTCTGAGGCACTGCTTATGTTCTTATGTTCTTGCTAATAGGTGATTTTAACATGCCGGATGTTGATTGGGGCATCCCTATTGCGGGGTGTTCTAGAAGTAGGGAGATTCTGGATTCTCTACAAGGAGAACTGTTCCAGCAGTTGATAATGGAACAGGTACATTAGATAGATTGTGAGTCCACCGTGACAGATAGGGAAAATGCTTGACTACCTGATTGTAAAACTGCATAGATAACCTTGATAAGCGGTATATAAAATCCTAATAAACTTGAATGGAACCCATTTGAGGTCATACTGGACTTAGTGCTTACAAACGGGGAAAGTGTTTCTGATGTTAAGTGGGTAATCTGGCATCCAGTGATCACTGCATGGTACGATTTAATATTAAGATGGGTATAGAGAGGGCTTATTCAAAAGCAAAGGTTCTATATTTTTTAAAAACTAACTTTGTTCGGATGGGGGTTTACGTCAAGGAATTATTGTCTGGATGGGAACGTCAGGAAAGAGTGGAAATGCAGTGGGCAAAACTGAAAGGAGCGATTGTAAGGGCGACAAACCTTTTTATGAGGCAAGTAAGTAAGAGGAAAAGAAGGCCGCTTTGGTTCTCAAAAGTAGTAGCTGAGAAGATAAGGAATAAGAGGTTAGCTTTCATAAACTACAATAGATCGCAGAAAGGGGAAGACAGGCAAAAATATCTGGAAAAGTTAAGAGAGGTTGGTCGTTTAGTCTGGAAAGCAAAGTTGCAAATGAAAGAAAAATATAGCTGACAAGGTAAAACAGGGAGATTACATTTTTTTAGATATATTAGTGATGGGAAGAAGTGCAAAAGTGACATTGTGAGACTCAAAGGTGAAGGGGAGAATATGTAGAAGCTGATAAAGAAAAGGCCGAATTGCTTAATTGATATTTCTGTTCTGTGTTCACGACTGAAACGCCAGGAGCGGGACCGCAGAAGACAAATGTGAATAGGGATGGAGGAGTAATAGACCCTGATTGATTTTCAGAGGGTTGTGTTCGTGAGGACCTACCTGAAATAAAGGTAGACAAAGCAATGGGGCCGGATGGTGTACATCCAAGGGTGCTGAAGGAACTTAGGGAAGTTCTGGTAGCTCCACTGACTGACCTTTTCAAAGAGTCTCTAGAGCCGGGAGTGGTACTGGAGGACTGGAGAAGGGTGGATGTGGTCCCTCTCCACAAAAGTGGAAGTAAGGAAGAAGTAGGGAATTACAGGCCAGTAAGTATGCCTTCTGTGGTAAGCAAATTAATGGAAACACTTTTAAAACAGAGAATGGTCAAGTTTCTGGTATCCTGTGGATTACAGGACCGGAGGCAACATGGATTCACTAGAGGTAGGTCTTGTCAGAGAAATCTAATCAATTTCTTTGACTGGATTGCCATGTTATATTCTACTATACTGTGTCTGAGAGTGTAGCACATGGGTTAAATGATTCAAACCCACGTTGCTCCTTGTGACCCTGGGCACTTGATCCCCCATTGCCCCAGGTATATTAGATAGATTGTGAGCCCTCTGGGACACTCGGAGAAAAATGCTTGAATACCTGAATAAATCCTTGCAAACTGTTCTGAACTCCTCTGGGAAAATGGTATGGAAAATTGAATGAATAAATAAATATGGTAAGGCAGTGGGTTTAAGTTCACTGCTCGCTACACACTGCTTTCACAGAGCTATACAAGTGCTGGTTGCACATAAAAGTAATGAGTTGGTTCTGCCTTTAATTTTGGGAGTTGCAATACTTTTTTATTTTTTATTTTTTACTGTTTTTGTTCCTATTGCAGAGCAAAGTTAACATTATCAGGGAGACCCCTGAACCCCTCCTCATCATAATTTCCTCTTTTAGGGGTTATTGCTTGCTTTGGTACAGACTGAAGAGAGAGAGCACTGCCCAGGGAGACAAGGAGGCGGGAGATGAGAAAAATGATGCCTTCTACAATCCAGCTTGTGAGTTAGGGTACACAAACCATCCGTAAGTAACCGTATGCTGTTCTACAGGAAAGAGAATTATCAAGGTAAGAACCTGATCCTTCCATCTATATCATGTCACAAATGCATAGAATAACAGATTTTGTTTTCTGTTGCTTTAGATGTTCACATCTGTAAGAGTTGTTCGATTAAACAACATAAACCTCACTAATCAAACACTTAGCAAGAGTTTTAATGATCTCTGTGAGAATTTGTTAAAGGTAAGTGACCTTCTTTCGGCTGCATTTTACTGTTCAAGGAAACTGATTTAAATTTATACATTTTAGAAACTTTAACAAGTTTTCATAATGGTACAGGATTTTACAAAAACCCTACCTATGTAGATTGCTTTGATTTTTCCATACTACTGAAAACTGTTAAAATGCCAAGACCATGAAATGAGTGCTGGATTTCTTAGTGAGAGGCTGAGTGAATTTATATGAACAAAATATGAGTGACAGTGTAACTGTTGTATAATAATTAATGAACTCTGAGCTGATCTTATGAGCTAGCTACAGTGCTGCATGCAACTATTCAGGAAAGATGAGTCAGGTAAAAGCAGTGTACATAGATTTCTAGGAGGGAGTTCCAGGCATGATTGGTGAATGTACATTGAGGTCTGTCAGGAACTTCTGGTCAAGTATCTCAGTATTTCACTGCAGAGGTTAGGCCAGGGTAACATTAGGAAAATGAAAAAGGGATGGTACAAAACCCCAGGTCTCTTGAGTGAAATACCATTCTCTGAAGACAGCAGATCATGTAACCATGAGTGCCTTGAGTGAAAAAAACCTTTTCAGAATTTTTTGAAATTTGTACTGCGTAAATGCAGCTCCACAACTGCTTCAGTTTTCATTTAGACAAGCTAAGTAAAGGAGATGTGTGAGTACATATATGAAGAGCATGAGAAGATAACCCAAAATCATGAAAATGGGTCCTATGAAGGAGGCCTTCGATCATTTACTGTTCAATCTTAGAATCCTACTAGAGGATGTATCCAAGAAATGAGATATGTATATGTTGACTGAATTCTATGATGTAGACTTCCTCAAGGGTAGTAGAACATAGGTTGATTACAGATATTAGAGGCTGACCAAATTTTTGATTTGGTTTTAAAATATGCACCGAAACCAACCTAAAATCCAGGTTTGTGTTTCAGACAAAAATGTCTGTGCAATTCTGGCAGAAACTGAAACCATAGTTTTGTATACCCCCTGCAGCTGCAAACCCATCCTTCCTGTGAACTTGCCCCTCCAACCCTCCCTTTTTAAAAGCTCTAGTGGCCTCTTCAGATTGATTCTGCCTCCACTGGCTACATTATGAAATTAGAAGTTGTGACTTACCTCTCATGCCATTGCCAGAGCTTTTAAAAAGGTTGATCCAGGTAGAGCCAATGCAGGGGGAAGGGTGAAGTTTGTGGGCAGTCCAGAGAGGGAATGAGTTTTCTTTCATTGGGGCTGGTTCGAGGACAGGCTAGCAGCAGGGGTGAGGCTAGAGTTTCAATCCTAGTCCCAGTTCAAAGTGGCAGATTTTAGCCATGGATTTGGTTTTGACTTGACCTGAAATCACTGGTTTCAGTCAGCCTTTACATGAAAAGATTTGACAGGTCCTTCTAAAGTCAGAACTCCTCAGACATTACTACAAATGGGAGATGCAATATATTAACCCAACTAAAAATGATACTTTATAAATATGGGGAGAGCATGGAGGGGTGTATGTGTGTGTCACATAATGTGAGTTTATTATCATTGTGAAGTTGTAGGTATTTTCTCTCTGTCCATTAAATTATCTTCTTATTCCACTCTATTCCATTCTCCACTACCCTCCCATTTGTACTGTCCCCTTTCTACCCCTAGCTTCCTATCAACCTTCTGCAGCTGAGTCAGCACCTTCACCACTGCTGTGACTTGCTTAAGATCATAAGAATTGCTATACTACTATTATTTATCATTATTATTTATCATTTCTATAGTGCTGAAAGTCATACGCAGTGCTGTACATTTTTTTTTAAACTTTATTTAGTTTTTATTGCCAACAAAAAGTACAATACAATTTACATACAAATAATAATAATCAAATAAGCACTTATAAACAGTCATAATCTATACAAAAGATACAAATTCCGTCCCCCGTCCATCATTACCTTCAGAAATAATACCAAAACAAAAGATATACCCCCCTTCCGCTCCCACACCCCCTGGATGTGTAGGTGCAATACAATGGAAAATAAAAATAAAGGGCAACTATAACAAATCTACAAAAGACGTCAACATTTAACATTCAATAGATGGTCCTCGCTCAGAAGAGCTTACAGTCTTAATTTTGAGGGTTGGCACTAAGAGAGTTAGTTAAATGTTGGTAGTATTCTTGTTTGGCAAACAAGAGGGTAGATTGGAAGGAGGTCAGCATGAATTTGAATTTTGAGGTTGGCATGTGTTCAGGATTTAAGTCAAAGATGTTCAGCAGCTTGGGCACAGGAGTGCAGGTGTTGTTGGGGGGGGGGGGGTCAGCCAAGGCTAGGGTTTGGCTCGTCTTACGGGGCATGAAATAAGAGGGGTGAGGGTATCAATAGCAGACGAGAGAATGGAGTTATAAGAGAGGACAGCTTCATTGATATACTTGTGTGACATAGTAATTGAAAGGAGGGATGAGACAGTGGTGGAGAGCGTGTCAAGGTCAATATCATGAAGGTTCCTAAATGTATGGATAGTGAATGGCTGGGTTGGGGGGGAGGGTGATGAGTTCTGAAGGTTAGCAGATGATGGTCAGAGAGGGGAAGAGTTGAGGTGCAGAATTCGATAGTAGAGCAGTTGGAGAAGACCAGGTCAAGGCAGTGGTCTTTCTGGTGCTTAGGGGTGGTGGAGCACAGCTGGAGATTGTATGAGGATGTGTAGGAGTCATCAGGATCATCGGCTTGGAAGTTGAAGTTGCCGAGGATGAGAGTTCAAGAAAGGAGGAAAGCCAGGAGTCAAAGTCAGTGAGGAAGGAGGAAAAGAACTTATCAGGGGGTCGGTAAATAACTGCTACTCTGAGAGGTAGAGGAGCGAATAGATGGATGGAGTAGACTTCAAAGCAAGGAGAACAGTGAGATTGAGGCAGAAGGGGGTTTGACATTTACAAGATGGTGAGAGTAAGAGTCCCACACCACCTCCATGACCATCTGGGCGAGCAGTGTGTAAGAAAAGGTACCCTCCATGACATAGGGCAGAAGCTGAAGCAGAGTCTTTGGGGCAAATCCAGGTCTCAGTCTGACTGAAAATTCATCAAGCTCAGTATCCTGTTTCCAAAACTGGCTAATCCAGGTCACAAGTACATAGCAAGATTCCATGCTGTTTATTATCATAGATAAGCAGTGCCTATTCCAAAGTCTGCCTTAATACCAGTCTATGGACTTTTCCTCCAAGAACTTCTTCAATCCCTTTTTAAATATAGCCACACTAACTGATTTTACAACATTTTCCAGCAGCAAATTTCAGAGCTTAATTATGCCTTGAATGAAAAAAAATATTTGTTCCTGTTCTTTTTAAATGTACTACTTGTAACTTCTTGACTTGTCCCTTAGACTTTGTTCTGTTATTATGATGTATTTTATCACTTATATGCAGATGAACAACATAATATATGCCCTCTTTTCAATATCATAATGTGTTCATGCATTGTCAGTCTATCACTCATTGGTTGGCCAAGCATGGTTTAGAAATTATTGTAAGAAAAGTGTCTCAAGTTCATGACTAGAATCACAGAAACGTGACGGCAGATAAAGGCCTAATGGCCCATCCAGTCTGCCCATCTGCAGCATCCACTATCACCTACTCTTCCTAAGAGATTCCATGTGCTTGTCCCATGCTTTCTTGAATTCAGACATAAATTTTGTCTCTACCACCTCTACCAAGAGACTATTCCATGCATCTACCAGCCTTTCTGTAAAACAGTATTTCTTTAGATTACTCCAGGTCCTATCACCTCTTAACTTCATTCTATGCCGTCTCATTCTGGAGCTTCCTTTCAAGTGAAAGAGACTTGCCTCATGAGATTTATGCCATGTAGGTACTTAAACATCTCTATCATGTCTCCCCTCTTTAAGTTTTCCTCCAAAGTATACATATTGAGATCTTTAAGGGCTCCTTTTACTAAGGTGCGCTAGCGTTTTTAGCGCGTGCTGAAGATTAGCGCGCTCAATACCATGCGATAGATGAAAATACTAACGCAAGTTCTTTGGAGGCGTAAGCGTCTAGCGCGCGCGGCATTGTAGCGTGCACTACTCCGCGTGCTATTGTCCTAACGCACCTTAGTAAAAGGAGCCCAAAGTCTTTCCCCATATACCTTATGATGAAGACCACCAAACATTTTGGAAGTCTTCCTCTGAACCAACTCCAACCTGTTTATATCTTTTTGAAGGTTCAGTCTCCAGAATTGCACACAATATTCTAAATTTTATACAGCAGCATCAATACCTCATTTTTCCTACTGGCCATACCTCTCCCTGTGCACCCTACCATCCTAGCTTTTGTCATTACATTTTCAACCTGTTTGGCCACCTTAAGATCATCACATACTATCACACCCAAGCCCCACTCCTTTTTTGTGCACAAAAGTTCTTCACCCCTAAACAGTACCGTTCTTAGATTTTTAAAGTTGGTTTGTATGTTCATTTTATTATGTTTCTGTTTTAAAATTATGTATGTAAATTTTGTAAACCGTTTAGTTGTAAACAGTATAGAAATTTTTAAAATAAATAAATACATTTTTTGCAGTCTTTGCATTTCTTAGCATTTCAGACCATTCTTAAAACTTTTCTAGGTCCTTCCTCATGTTATTCACACCATCAGGGGTGTCTACTCTATTGCAGATTTTAATATCATCCACAAAGAGGCAAATTCCCGACAGCCATTCAGCGATATCATTTACAAAAATGTTCAAATGAACAGGCCCATGAACTGAACCTTGAAGCACACCACATCCCTTTCCTCAGATTTTAATTGACCGCTACCTTCTGTCACCTCCACTCAACCAGTTTCTGACTCAGTCCATTACTTTGGGGCTCATACCGAGGACACTTAACTTATTTATTAGACACATGTGTCTTTGCTAAAATCTAAATATATCTATCAAATTCCCTCTATCCAATTCTCTGGTCACCCAGTCAAAGAAATTGATCAGATTTGTCTGACAAGACCTGCCTCTAATGAATCTATGTTGCCTCTTCTCCTGTAATCCACTGAAGTCCAGAAACTTCACTATTCTCTGTTTTGGGTTTTGATTTTCTTTATTGCAATTTTAACATAGTTTTACAAGAGATCTCTTGTTCAGGCAAAACAGATAGAAAATATTACCGGAAATTCATAATATTTCACTTATAAACCAAAACAGCTTAAATCTTTCTTAGACCACAATATAGAGGAGAACACAATAGAGTGAAGAGCAACTCAAATAAAGCGAATTTCATTATAAATAGGCTTAACAATTTTTTTAGGCCCTTTTTCTTTCTTTATAATTGTCTCAAAAAGATCTTACTAAACTTTCCCAGCTGCCACTTTCTTCAAATCCAGGAAAGCTCGGAGTTGCTCTGGCATAAAAAAGACATATTCTGTATCGCCTAGTATACTGGTATAGTCCTTATGAATGGGTTATATACCTCACTGCTACCAGCAGGTGGAGACTGAGAACAAACTTGTATATCAGGATAGACTACCCTCTAGCAATCCAGTCTTCGGCAGCAGGTGGTTAGACTAATTCAGCTCCCCGCTTAGTACTGTTGGAATTTATTTTTGGACTCCTGGGTTCCCCTTTTGTGCTGGATGGAGCTTGGACAGTTTCTGTTTGGGGGTCCGTCCGACCTTGGGGGTGTTAAACCCAGTGGGTCTCCTGCTGGGTCCCTCCCCCCCTCCACCTCTCCAAATTTTTGTAGAGATGCCACAACAGGCAGCCTGGCCCCCTGGTTGGTCAGGCTTCCAGCTTTGAGTGCTGTGGAGTCTGTTCTGACTAAGTTAAAAAAAAAAAATCCTGAGGTGTGCCGGTCTAAAGGGCTCATTTCCCTTTAAAACTGCCTTTATTTCTGTGTTTTCTCATCTAACCGGCACTTTATTGCAGCTAGGGCGGTTTTCAGCACAATGAGCACTTTTAAAGGGAAAAAGTGCTCATTGTGCTCCAGACGAGAGGTACTCGCGGCCGGCCTGTGCAAGCGTTGTGCAGACCAGAGCAGTGGGAGAGTCTTGTCGGCAGTGGATGCTAGCGGCCAGGGCACCTCACAACATGTACCTTGCGAGTCGGCAACAGAGGGTTCCACAGCCGCCGATGGTCACGGTGAAAAGGATTCCCTTACCGCCGGAGCGACTGCAGATTCCCTTTTCGTGTCGGTCAGTTCCTCAGCCTCAGTATCAGGAAAGTCCCAGGCTTTTCAGACGAGGCAGGCCACAAGAGCTCCGATTTTGGCGGTTTCAGGTCCAATTCCGGCAGGAACCTCCTCCTTCAATTCTGTGGCCTAAGTTGACCTTCCCCCTGTTCTGGAAATACAGGAGCAAGGTATGGCTGGGTCCCCCCTAGTCCCTTGAGGCCGCCGGGGATTTTTCCCCCTGAATTTATGTTGGCATTATGTAAAGCTTATGTGCTGGCAGCTGGAGGTTCCGTGTCCACTCCGGGGGTCTCAGGGGAGGGGGGAGGGGTTGCCCTCGACATCTTCCCTGGTGCGGTCCCATACAGTGCCAGTTTTGCACCCCTCTACTCCTTTCGTCCAAGCGCCCGAGGGTTTCTTGGGATGAGGATTTTTGCCCAGAGGAGCAAGATAGTATTGATAAGGACCTGGACCTTTGGGGAAATTTCCAGGATCCACTTAGTGGCCGGATTCCGCCAGCGAAGGGTTCGACCACTCTCCTGCTAGCAAAGATGCATCTGTGGCACACCTATTTTAACAGGAAGAGCTTCATGAACTAATTCTTCAGGTCTCCTCGGTTTTGCACTTTGAGGACACTGTGTCGGAGCCCTCGCGTATGGTGGACCCATTGCTCAAGGGGATCCTCTCTGCTTCCCGCTCTTTTCCTATGTATCAGGATATTCAGGACATTATGCTCGCTCAATGGTAGATGCCGGAAGCTCCCTTTTGTTTTGCGCAATCTATGACCCGCCTGTATCCCATCCTGAAGGGGATAGGGACACTCTGAAGTTGCCTGTGGTAGATGCGTTGGTCTCAGCCATCTCTAAGCGGCATACAATGCCTGTTGAGGGTGGTGCGGTCTTGAAGGATCCCGAGGAGCATAAGTTGGAGTCCCTCCTTAAACAGAGTTTTGATGTGACAGCTCTGGCGGTCCAGGCAGCGAAGTGTGGCAGGCTGGTTGCTCAGGCGTGTTTTGCTGGGCTGAGCATGTGCTTGACAGTAAATCTGAGGATTGGGAATTGCTAAAGCATGAAGTGGCAAAGATTGAATTGGGTGCTTCTTATCGTTCAGTTGCTATATATGACCTCTTACGAGCTTCTGCCAAGTCGTTGGCTTTTGGAGTGGCAGCATGCCATACCTTGTGGCTTCGCGCTTGGCAGATACGGCGTCCAACGCTAAGTTGACAAAGTTTCCCTTTAAAGGGTCTTTCTTGTTTGGTGGGGACTTGGACAAGTTGGTTCAGACTCTAACTGATTCGAAAGTGCCTCATTTGCCTGAGGATAAGGCTAGGCCGCTGGCTCAAGGTGGTGCTGCTCGTGAGCGTTGGCGTGATTTCTGCCACTTCCACTCTGGTCAAGGAGCTGCCTCTTTTCAGTCTCCTGGGCTCTCTAGAGGTAGGTTCTTCCAGCGCATGCAGTCCTTTCATGGGACCTGCCGGGGTGCGGGCAGCGCCCCTTCCCCCCCTGTCACCCATCCTGCCCAATGACTCATTGCCGGCACCCGTCTTGGTTCCGGTGGGCGGCCGGCTGCAAGATTTTTATCTGAAATGGGCAGACATCACGTCAGATCAGTGAGTTCTGAAGGTGATTCGGGATGGCTATGCTCTGGAGTTTGCCTGTTCCTTGCCAGATCGTTTTCTCACTTCTCCCTCGCATGTGGCGTGGAAGCAGCGGTGGTTCCAGTTTCCCCTCCGGAGTGGGGCACAGGTTGATACTTGATTTACTTTGTGGTGACAAAGAAAGAAGGGACATTTCGGCCCATCCAAGATTTGAAGGGAGTCAACAGGGCTCTTTATGTGCCTTGCTTCTGCATGGAAACTCTGCAGTCTGTCATTCTGGTGGTTCATCCGGGGGAGTTTCTGACCTCTCTAGATCTGGCGAAGGCCTACTTGCACTTCCTGCATTTTGCGATCTTGGGGCAACACTATAAGTTCTGGTGCACTTCCCTTTGGTCTGGCCACGGCTCCATGGACATGCACAAAGGTGATGGTGGTTGTTGCAGCGGCATTACGAAAAGAGGGCATTCTAGTTCATCCCTATCTGGACGACTGGTTGATTTAAGCGAAGTTGTTCCAGGAGAGCACACAGGTCACAGCTTGGGTGGTGGAGTTTCTGCAGTCGCTGGGATAGGTAGTCAACCTTTCCAAAAGCTGGTTGTCTCTACCTCAGCGCCTGGAGTATCTAGGAGTGCTGTTTGATACCTCCTTGGGGAAAGTCTTCCTTCTGGAGACCCGGGTAAGCAAATTGAAATCTCAGATTTGCCTCCTTATGGCGTCCCAGTGTCCTCGGGCACAGGATTTCCTCCAAGTCTTGGGGTCGATGGTAGTTTCCCTCGACGTGGTGAGGTGGTCTCGGGCCCACATGTGTCCTCTTCAGTATGCTCTTCTTCGGCGGTGGTTGCCTCAGAGGCACAGTCCGGATCATCCTGTTCCACTTCCGGTCTTGGCTCGGTGCAGTCTTCGTTGGTGGCTCCAGACCTCCCATCTTGTACAAGGGGTGAGTCTGGACCAGCCGCAGTGGACGGTGCTGCTTACGGATGCCAGTCTTCTTGGTTGGGGAGCTCAGTGTCTCAGTCACTCAGCTCAGGGCACCTGGTACACGAAGGAGGCTTCTTGGTCGATCAGTGTCTTAGAGACCAGAGCCATCCGTCTGGCGCTGTTAGCCTTCCAGTCCTTTCTGATGGGCAAATCAGTCAGGGTTCTTTTGGACAATGCTACGGTGGTGGCCTATGTCAATCATCAGGGGGGACACCAGGAGCACTTTGGTGGCACAGGAGGCGGCTCTGCTCATGGTATGGGCAGAGTCTCATCTTTAGACGGGAAACTGACTGAGTTGACAGTCAGTCTAGAAGAGGTATGCAGGCAGATTGATAGGCTTAAAAAGAATAAATCTGGATCGGATGGCATCCATCCAAGGGTAATCAAGGAAGTGAAAGGGGTTATAGCTGAACTGCTTCAACTAATAACCAATCTGTCGATCAAATCGGGAAGGATTCCGGAAGACTGGAAAGTGGTGAATGTTACACCGGTCTTCGAGAAAGGTTCGAGGGGAGATCCTGGAAACTACAGACCGGTGAGTCTGACCTCGGTACCGGGAAAGATGATAGAGGCGCTGATAAAGGACCGCATCATTGACCACCTTGATGGACACAATCTGATGAGGACCAGCCAGCACGGCATTAGTAAAGGAAGATCTTGCTTGGCGAACTTGCTGCACTTCTTCGAGGGAGTAAACAGGCAGATAGACAAGGGTGACCTGGTCAACACTGTATATTTGGACTTTCAGAAGGCATTCAACAAGGTCCCACATGAACGACTGCTTTGAAAAATTGAAAGCCTTGGAATCGAGGGTGAAATACTCAAGTGGATTAAAATCTGGTTGGCGGATAGGAAACAGAGAGTGGGAGTAAATGGACAATACTCGGACTGGAAAAGTGTCATGGATGGAGTGGTTTCGGTGCTTGGACCCATGCTCTTCAACATATTTATAAATGACCTGGAAATTGGAACGACGAGCGAGGTGATTATATTTGCAGAAGATACAAAGTTATTCAGAGTAGTGAAAACACAGAAGGATTGCGAAGACCTGCAACGTGACATAAACACACTTGAGAAATGGGCTGTGACATGGCAAATGAGGTTTAACTTGGATAAGTGTAAAGTGATGCATGTCGGTAACAAGAATCTTATACATGAATACAGGATGTCTGGTGCGGTACTCGGAGAGACCCCCCCGGGAAAGAGACTTGGGAGTACTGGTCGACAAGTCGGTGAAGCCGTCCGCGCAGTGTGCGGCGGTGGCAAGAAGGACGAACAGAATGCTAGGAATGATTAAGAAGGGGATCACGAACAGATCGGAAAAGGTTATCATGCCGCTGAACCGCCCCCACCTGGAATACTGCACCCAGCACTGGTCGCCATACTACTTGAAAGGGTCCAGAGAAGAGCGACTAAAATGGTTGCCGTACAGTGAGAGATTAGAGAAACTGTGCCTCTTCTCCCTTGAAAAGAGGAGACTGAGAGGGGGCATGTTTGAAACGTTCAAGGTAATGAAGGGAATAGACTTAGTAGATAAAGACAGGTTGCTCACCCTCTCCAGGGTAGGGAGAACGAGAGGGCACTATCTAAAGTTGAAAGGTGATAGATTCCGTACAAATGTAAGGAAGTTCTTCTTCACCCAGAGAGTGGTGAAAAGCTGGAACTCCCTTCTGGAGGCTGCTATAGGGGATAACACCCTCCAGGGATTCAAGACAAAGTTAGACAAGTTCCTGCTGAACCAGAAAGGGTTGGATTGCAATTTTGGTAAAAAGGGGTTTGGGATTGGTCATTGACCAGATTTATAGGGATCCTAAGGGGAGATGCCTAGCATTGAGAGGGATACTACAGGGGTAGAGAGTGACAATAGTGAACATATATGGCCGTAATGTTGCTCAGGCAGTTTTATCGTACCTTGCAGACTGAGCTGATATCGTTCCTTCAGGAGGTGGTATTCCTGGGGGGGATTTTAATGTGCTTCCAGATGGGTGCCTGGATCATTCTAAGGGGGGCAGTGGTTCTAATAGGGGGAACACTCGGGCTTTTCGGATGTTTATGCATGCTTTGGGGTTGCTGGACTTTGGGTGCCTTCTGCATGGGACTCAGCATAATTATACTCATTACTCTTCTGCTCAACAAACTTACACCAGGATTGATAGGCTCTGGGTTCATAAGAATCAATGGGGGAAGATAAAGGGGGCTGAGATTGGGAGCATTCAGGTGTCGGATCATGCCCCAGTGTCGGTAGAGTGTACTGGGGTGGTGCTAGGAGGTGGTACCCGATATTGGAGACTTAATAATTCATTGCTTAACGCACCTGAGGTGGAAGCAGAGATCCTTCAAAGTATAGCTACTTATTTGCAGTTTAATGATACGGGGGAAGTGTCTGATGGGATTCTCTGGGACGCCTTAAAATCTGTTTTGAGGGAGGGTCTTCATTAAGTGGGGAGCTCGATTTAAGCATCGGTGAGCATGAGTTCAGCTATGTTTACGTGAATGCCTCCTTTCTTTGGAATTGCTGCATAAACACTCACTGGACCCTCAGATACTGGCACGATGCGCCAGGTGCGTGGGAACCTGTCGCAGCTTCAAATGGAAGAGTATAATCGTGTGCAAGAGTGCTTTCATTCCTATCTATACGAGCATAGTAATAAGTATAGTGCGCAATTGGCTCGTTACATCAAAATCAAGCAGGCAAAGACATCTATTACAGCAATTCAAAATAGTGATGGAATAGTGCAGGTTATGGATAAAGATATTGGTAATTCCTTTTTGGAATATTACTGGCAATTGTATAGTGCTGAAGGGGGTGGGAGGAATGAGGGGGTGCATAGCTTTTTGGATAAGGTTTGTTTACCTGCATTGTCCTCTGATGACAGGGCGCAGCTCAATGGGTCGGTCATGTTAGGGGAAGTTTTGGGGGTCATCCGAGATGCGAAGCCTGGCAAATCCTCGGGGTTAGACGGATACACGAGCTGTTTTTATAAGAAATTTGGTGCTCAGGTGGCTCCTTTGTTAGTGTGTATTGTGAATGGGGTCCAGGTGGGGGGTAGGTTATCGGGAACCATGGGGGAGGCGGGTATAGCAATCCTTTTGAAACCAGGGAAGGACCCTTTGAATTGTGGTTCATATAGACCCATTTCCCTATTGAATGTGGATGTTAAAATCATTACGAAAGTCCTGGCTGTACGTTTGGGAAAGTTTCTTCCCAAATTGATACATATGGATCAATTTGGTTTTATACAACAGTGGCAGGTGTGCGATAACATACGACGAACTTTGCATTTGATGTGGCATGCGAGGCGGGGCAGGAAATCGGCGGTTTTAATGGCAGTGGACGCCGAGAAAGCTTTTGACAGGGTATCTTGGGAATGCTTGTAGGCGGTTATGGAAAAGGTGGAATTGGGGGGACCCTTTAATGATTGGGTTCGAACGCTCTATTGTGAGCCTCGGGCATGTCTTAGGATTAATCAGACGTATACTGAATTTTTTTCCATTGCACGTGGTACTCAACAGGGCTGCCCAATTTCCCCATTACTCTTTGCGTTGTCCATAGAACCATTGGCAGTCCTGATCTGGAATCACCCTCGGTTCAAGGGGATTTTGGTAGATGGTATTGAACATCATATAGCCCTATTCGCCGATGATATCCTTTTGTATATGGTGGATCCCGATCGTACTGTGGGGCCCTTGTTATATATTTTGGAAGATTATTGGAATGTGTCGGGGTTTAAGATCAACTTAGACAAGACTGAAATGATGAATCTTACCTTAGAGGAGCCCCAGGTTTTAGATCTCCAGCGCCAGTTTCCATGTAAATGGGCGTCCAAGGGTATTAAATACTTGGGGATCTATTTGCCCATGGATTTGGATAAGCTATATGAGGCTAATTATGGGACGGTTATCCGGAAGATTCGATCGGATCTCCAACGCTGGCATGGGCTGTGGCTTTCCTGGGGGGGGGGGGGGAGGGCATATCACCGTCCTCCAGATGAATGTGTTACCCCAGATATTATTCTTGTTTCAGACTCTTCCAACCCCGTTACCTCCTAGGACGCTTAAGATCTTACAAGCGGAGTTTAAGAAGTTTATTTGGGCGCATAGAGCGCCTCAAATTTCCCAGAGGGTGATATGGGCTGATAGAGCACGAGGTGGAAGAAGGGTTCCCAATCTTCACTGGTACTATCAGGCTACGCAGTTGCGGATGTTCTTGGAATGGGAATTGAGTCCTCATAAGTGGGGTGTGAGATTGGAACAGTCCTTTGTACCTCACCTTAGACTGTCCAATGGGCTTTGGTCTTCGCAGACAGTTCGCCAGTGGGAATTGGAGACTGATAATATTTTTATTTTGCATTTGATCAAATTGTGGGATAGCCTGAAGAGGGAGTTTAATAATGGGGTGGCCCTTTCTACCTTGGCTTCTTTGTGAGATGAACCCTGATTTTTGGTGGGTAAAACTAATCCAGTTTTTGAGCGCTGGGGACAACTTGGGCTTACCCGTTTTCAGCATTTTCTGCGTATCAGGACCGTAATTTCGTTTGAAGCTTTGCTACACATCCCTGGGGTGAAGTCAAGAGATTATTTGGCATATCTTCAAGTGAAACATTTTATGGGGGTTCAGGGTTGGGATAAAACATCTCCCCTTGAGAATGAACATTTAGAACAGTTATTGGAGACTTTGCAGAAGGTGCCCAGATCTATTTCCATCATATATAAATACATTAGGGGGAGAGTTGTACCCAATTTGGCATTCCGACAACACTGGGAGAGGGACTTGCATTGTATTTTCACAGACAAGGAGTGGGACACTATTTGTGCTGAGGTGGGTAGAGTGTCTGTTTGTGCATTAATACAAGAAAATGCATAAAGTGTTGATTCATTGGTATTATACTCCAGAACAACTTCATAAGATGTATCCTCAGACATCGGATAGTTGTTAGCGCTGTCATAATGCTGTGGGAACTTTTCTTCATATATGGTGGGAATGTCCTGTGTTGGTTCCTTGTTGGATGGCAGTGGTGCGATCTTTGTCCCAGTTGTTGGGGGTTCCTGTACCAAATACTCCTCAGAGTTGTTTATTGGGGTTCTCTGCCATTTGTGTGACCAAATGGCAAACCCAGTTACTGGGATTGTCTGCGATTAAATGTCTCTTAGCTGCCTACTGGAAACAGTCCCTGGTGCCTGATGTGAGTGAATGGAGGGTAAAGTTATCATTGCTGGGGAAGATGGAATTATATGTGGCTAAACGCAGAGGTTATTATCAGCAATACCTGGACTATTATTGCTCGGAAATTGGATATTTAGGGGTATGAAGAAACTTTGATCCTATAGTGCTTATCGGTAGAGGGGGGAAGGGGGGGATTGGGTTGTCCTTAGGGGTGTTCATTTTGCTAATGCTGTATCTGCAATTTATGTAAAGCGGTGTTGTTTCGCCACCTGTTTTTAAGTGTTTCTTTGGCTGTATACTTTTGCTATTCATTTGCTAAAATATCATTTAAAAATTTTTTTAAAAAAATTTTAATATCATTAAAAAAAAGAAAATTTAACTTTGTTGGCACCTTAGTAAACATTGTGAGAAACAAGGGATAACTCACAAGGAAACTCTGGAAAGTCTTGTAGTAAAGCAGAAAATAATTTATTTCTCTCTTGCAAGTCCAAATGCAAAAATTGCAAAATAGGCACACCGAGCTCAGTGTAATCATTCAATATATATAGTTCACATATTTCTTAGTCCCTCCTGCCTGTCTGCTCGTTGGTTAGAGCAACAGCAGTTTACAACCTATCAAATATTTCCCTCCATTTTTCCTGCCCCTGTTTATCACTCCCATTACTCTTATTATCCCAGGACAAGCAGGCAGCATATTCTTAACGTATGGGTGACGTCACCGACGGAGCCCCGGTACGGACCTTTTTAACTAGAAAGTTCTAGTTGGCCGCACCGCGCATGCGCGGGTGCCTTCCCGCCCGACGGAGGAGTGCGTGGTCTCCAGTTTTTTCGTTTCCGCGGAGCGAAGAAGACGCATGTGCTTTTCAACGGCCGTTGAAAACTCTCAATTTGCCTTCCCGCTCGCGATTTTTGATCCAATTTTGGTTCTATTTTTGTCTTTCAACTTCATTCTTCTAAAAAAAAAAAAAAAAAATTCTTTTCGTGTCTTTTTCCTTATTTTTGCAGCCGGCCCCGGCGGGGCCTGTTGTAATCATCCAAGCCTCCGGGTTTGATTTCGCGGAGGCCGTGTTTCCCTTCATGCCCCCTCAACCGGGCTTCAAGAAGTGCCAGCAGTGTGCACGCCCGATCTCTTTAACTGACCCACACAACTGGTGCCTTCAGTGTTTGGGTCCAGAGCATCGGGCTGACACCTGCACCCGCTGTGCTACTCTCAAGAAACGCACTCTTAAGAACCGGCAAATACAACAAAATATTCTTTTCGGTACCGGTTCTACCATGGATCAGGCCCCGACGTCGACGGCACCGCCTAAATCGGCACCGACCACATCGACACCGCCTGATCCTCCTTCGGGGTCGATAGCGCCAGGTAAGCCGGCTAAGAAGCCTTCCACTTCCCTTGAGCGACCTCCAGCTACAGCGGTGACCCCGGTTCTTCCGACGTCCCGCCGCTCCCGTAAACGCTCCGCTCCGATCACGGTGAGTGCCTCGTCATCGGCCTCCTCATCGCCGGAGCGTCGAGCAGCACCTATGGTACCGAAGAAATCTAAAGCGGTACCGGTGCCCCCATTGGAGGACCGAATCTCGGCCATCCTCCAGGACAAGCTTCAGGAGCAGCTACAGAAGCAACTCCAACAGCTCCTTCCAACTTTACTGGCACCGCTCCTTCCGGTACCGGTCCAGCCCGAGCTTCGCACCACTCCACCGGTATCCACCCCCTCGGTACCGTTGAACACATCCATGCCGGTCTTATCTGCTCAGCCGGCACTTCAGACTTGCTCGGCAGAGGACCCTTCCCAGGCCCCAGATCGACGCCGGTCGTCTCGGGATCGGGATCGGCACCATTCCTCCAGGGACAGAGATCGACGCCGGTCTTCATCCCCCGGCACCGTATCCATGCGATCTGGAAAGTCCCTTTCTAAAACCCGCCATACTGAACCGGCTATCAGGGACCCAGACCTATGGGAACAATCCCCACTCGGTACCGAGGAGGATGCCTCTTCTACAGATGAGGAACCCTCCATGGCTGAAACCACTTCTAAGCCTGAGCAATCCTCCTTCACGAAGTTCCTTCGGGAGATGTCAGCGGCTCTCTCCATCCCCCTTGAGTCCGACTCTAAGAAGTCCCAGGCCTTTTTAGAAGCTTTGGACTTCGACCAACCTCCCAAGGAGTTTCTTAAACTTCCTGTACATGATATCCTCCGGGAAACATTTTATAAAAATTTGGAGATTCCATTGACTGTTCCAGGTGCCCCTAAAAAACTGGACAGCTTATACCGGGTCATCCCTATTCCGGGATTTGACAAACCCCAATTGCCCCATGAGAGCCTCCTTGTAGAGTCCACTCTCAAAAAATCTCAAGGCTCCAGCGTTTATGCCTCCACCCCTCCTGGCAGAGAGGGAAAGACAATGGACAAATTTGGAAAGCGCCTGTACCAGAATGCCATGCTGGCTAACAGAGCCAACAATTACACCTTTCATTTTTCATTTTATATGAAACACCTGGTCCAACAACTTTCTGCTCTAGAAAAATATATACCTGAGCGTAAGGTCCCACTCTTCCAACAGCAGATTTCCAACCTCCTTCAGCTCAGAAAGTTCATGGTGCGCTCGATTTACGACTCCTTCGAGCTTACTTCACGAGCCTCCGCACTGGCTGTGGCCATGCGACGCCTAGCCTGGCTGCGAGTGTCTGACCTTGATGTAAACCACCAGGACCGTCTCGCCAACGCGCCCTGTCTTGGTGACGAACTTTTTGGGGAGTCTCTTGATACCACAACACAAAAACTTTCGGCCCATGAGACCAGATGGGACACCCTCATTAAACCCAAAAAGAAAACTCCACCGGCACGACCATACAGGCCTCAGTCCTCTTATCAACGTCGATTCTCTGCCAGGCCGCTGAATCCTCCTCAGCAGCAATCTCGCCGTCCTCGCCAACAACAGCACACTCAGGCTCGCTCTCAGTCTCACCAGGCGACCAAGCCTCTCCCTCAGACTAAACCTCCTCAGCCCTTTTGACTCCTTTCTCCAGGGCATAGCCAGTCTCCACCCTTCGATGCCTCTTCCTCAACCTATCGGAGGCCGCCTCACCATCTTTCTCCAACGCTGGGAGGCCATCACATCAGACCTGTGGGTTCTCAACATCATCCGCCACGGATACTCACTAAGGTTCCAGACTCTTCCCATAGATCATCCTCCCGTAGAGTCTGCTTCTCACTCCTCCCAAACTCCTCTCCTCCTCAGGGAGGTCCAATCCCTCCTCCTCCTCAATGCCATCGAAGAAGTTCCTCCAGACCAAAGGGGTCAGGGATTTTACTCCCGATACTTCCTGGTACCCAAGAAAACGGGAGATCTTCGGCCCATCTTGGACCTCAGGAACCTCAACAAGTGTTTGGTCAAAGAAAAGTTCAGAATGCTCTCCCTGGCCACGCTTTATCCTCTTCTATCTCAACACGACTGGCTATGTTCCCTGGACCTCAAGGAGGCCTACACTCACATCCCAATCCGTCAGGCTTCGCGTCGCTACCTCCGATTCCAGATACAAAATCACCACTATCAGTACAAGGTGCTGCCCTTTGGTCTCGCATCATCACCCAGGGTGTTCACCAAGTGCCTGATTGTGGTAGCGGCTTTTCTCAGGTCCCACAACCTACAAGTGTTCCCATACTTGGACGATTGGTTGGTGAAAGCACCTACATCTCCGCTTGTGCTGCAAGCCACTCATCAAACCATCTCTTTCCTCCATCTCTTGGGGTTCGAGATCAATTATCCCAAGTCACATCTGCTTCCTACGCAGCGCCTGCAGTTCATCGGAGCAGTTCTCGATACCAATCAGATGAGGGCGTTCCTTCCTGCCGACCGGCACCGGACGCTACTTCACCTTTGCCGGCAGGTGCTCCTTCATCCATCCATCCCTGCTCGCCAGATGATGGTCCTTCTAGGCCACATGGCCTCAACAGTCCATGTGACTCCTCTGGCACGACTCCACCTCAGGATACCTCAATGGACCCTTGCCAACCAATGGTCACAGACCACGAATCTTCTTTCTCATCCCATCTCTGTGACATCGTCTCTTCAGCAATCTCTTCAATGGTGGTTGAACTCCTCAAATCTCTCCAGGGGACTTCTCTTCCATCCGCCTCCTCATTCCATGGTCATAACCACGGATGCTTCCCCCTATGCCTGGGGGGCCCACTTGGGCGATCTCCGCACCCAGGGACTTTGGACCCCTCAGGAGCGTCAACATCACATCAACTTCCTGGAGCTCAGAGCCATGTTTTATGCTCTCAAGGCTTTCCAGCATCTCCTCTACCCTCAGGTTCTTCTCCTGTGCACGGACAACCAAGTCGCCATGTACTACATCAACAAGCAAGGCGGCACCGGATCTCGTCCCCTTTGTCAGGAGGCCCTCCGAATCTGGACCTGGGCCATAGCCCACAATCTGTCCCTCAGGGCTGTCTATATCCAGGGCGAACAGAACTCCCTGGCCGACCAGCTCAGCCGCATCCTGCAACCTCACGAGTGGACCCTGGACCCTCCTACTCTCCACTCCATTTTTGCTCGCTGGGGCACCCCGCAAGTGGACCTATTTGCAGCTCCTCACAACCATCAGCTGCCCCAGTTCTGCTCCAGACTCTTCTCTCCGCATCGTCTGACCCCAGATGCATTCCTACTCGACTGGACGGATCGGTTCCTCTATGCCTTTCCTCCACTCCCTCTGATGTCGCGGACCTTGTTCAAGCTCCGCAAGGACAGGGCCACCATGATTCTCATCGCCCCCCGGTGGCCCCGACAGCACTGGTTCTCCCTCCTGCTCCAGCTCAGCTCCAGGGAGCCCATTCCTCTTCCTGTGTTTCCTACTCTGCTTACACAGCAGCATCAGTCTCTACTGCACCCCAATCTGTCTTCCCTCCACCTGACTGCTTGGTTTCTCTCGGGCTGACCTCTCCAGATACCCTGTCTCAGCCTGTCCGTCGCATTCTGGATGCCTCCAGGAAACCCTCCACGCTCCAATGTTACCATCAGAAGTGGACCCGGTTTTCCTCTTGGTGCCTCCTGCATCATCACAATCCCACCTCATTGGCGGTAGAGACCATTCTGGACTATCTGCTCTCTCTGTCCGAGGCTGGTCTCAAGTCTACCTCAATCAGAGTCCACCTCAGTGCCATCACTGCGTTTCATGAGCCTATCCTCGGAAAACCTCTCACGGCTCACCCTCTGGTTTCCCGCTTCATGAGAGGCCTCTTCAACATCAAACCACCTCTACAGCCTCCTCCTGTCGTCTGGGACCTAAATGTGGTTTTGTCAGCCCTCATGAAACCTCCTTTTGAGCCTCTTGCTGCTACTTCGCTCAAACTTCTCACATGGAAGGTGCTTTTCCTCATTGCCATCACCTCTGCCAGGAGGGTCAGTGAGCTGCATGCGCTGGTCGCCGATCCACCGTTCACTGTTTTTCACCATGACAAGGTGGTTCTGCGTACCCATCCTAAATTCCTTCCCAAGGTGGTTTCGGCTTTTCACCTCAACCAATCTATTGTTTTGCCTGTCTTCTTTCCAAAACCCCATTCTCATCCTGGGGAACAGGCGTTACACACGCTGGATTGTAAACGTGCCCTTGCATACTACCTTGACCGTACCAGGGCTCACCGATCCTCTCCTCAACTTTTTCTGACCTTCGATCCCAACCGTCTGGGTCGTCCTGTCTCTAAACGAACGCTGTCCAATTGGCTTGCTGCCTGTATTGCGTTCTGTTATGCTCGGGCCGGCCTGTCACTGGAAGGAGCTGTCACGGCCCACAGGGTCAGAGCTATGGCTGCTTCTGTGGCTTTCCTCCGTTCCACGCCTATTGAGGAAATCTGCAAGGCGGCCACTTGGTCTTCAGTTCACACGTTCACTACTCACTACTGTCTGGATACCTTCTCCAGACGGGATGGACACTTCGGCTAATCTGTGTTACAAAATTTATTTTCCTAATGGCCAACCATCCCCCCTCCCTCTCTGTTAGCTTGGAGGTCACCCATACGTTAAGAATATGCTGCCTGCTTGTCCTGGGATAAAGCACAGTTACTTACCGTAACAGGTGTTATCCAGGGACAGCAGGCAGATATTCTTACGACCCACCCACCTCCCCGGGTTGGCTTCTTAGCTGGCTTATCTTAACTGGAGACCACGCACTCCTCCGTCGGGCGGGAAGGCACCCGCGCATGCGCGGTGTGGCCAACTAGAACTTTCTAGTTAAAAAGGTCCGTACCGGGGCTCCGTCGGTGACGTCACCCATACGTTAAGAATATCTGCCTGCTGTCCCTGGATAACACCTGTTACGGTAAGTAACTGTGCTTTTCTCAGACCTCCAACCCTATTTACATTCCTATATATTATTATTATCCAGTCCTTCCACTATAGGCTCATCCTTCATGCTATGCATTTAACTTACGTAAGGTGCAGAATTACCAGGGACCTAGACAGAGGCATGATGGTGTTGTACATTTTCTTTCCATTGTTTTTTTATTTTTTTGCTTCCCTAGTTCTTCTTGTAGTCTCCAATGTCTGCTTCCTAGATTGTATCACACAGCAGTTTTTTAAATATAAGTGTGCTTAAGGTTTCAAAAAGATTAGGAAACATTGTTACTTAAACATAGCCCCTAGTTAATACTGCTGAGACATCAGGTTTTGCAGTTACTAGAGGCATTGTGTTCACACAGTTACAGAAACTATCCCAGGAATGCTTCATTTCCTTCCCCTTACTGTATCTGCATTCCCCTACCCTGCACTGTCTCTTTCTAGATCACATAGTATACGCAACATGGGTTTTCCGCATACTGATTCTATATATTATTACACTCTGCAATAATTAACATCATTCACTTGTTAACAAAAATATATTAGTAACACACTCTATTGTATTACATTATAAAGTTATTTCTTATTTCATTTCTCACAATATGATCTTAAGTTACTTTATTCATAAACTATTAAAAGAATACAGGTTAGGCCCAGAAATGTAATTTGTCTGTCAAGATCAAGAAAGCTTTTCCCCTTTCCTTTTAGCAGCAACCTTTGGTGAATATGCATTTTTAGATAAAGTGTTTTGAAATGTATTTAGTAATAACACAATTTGCTTTATATTTAACAGAGCCTGTATTTTAAACTGAGATTCATGATTCCCTGCTGTCTCTGCCATGTCAACTTTACAGTAGCTCTTCCAGAGGATGAGCTGATACAGGTAACAGATTTCTCCATACTGTCTTGAAGGATCCCAGCAATCACATTATTTGGGGGTTTTCTTATTTCTGGTAAGAAAAGAAAGTGAGTCACACTTGTTTGTTTTGTAACTTGACTCACATTCATCTTCAGAGAACACTTTCAATGCCTTTGTGATATGTGGATCACAAATGGTAAGTCTGGTTTGAAGTTAAGGAAATTAAGGCCATGTCATGCCGCTGGCTACAGCCAAAGAGAGCTGCCTTCAACTTTATCAATTAAGACATAGGCTTTTCTGTTTAAGCAATTTCAAAGGCTTGACCAAGTTGAAGCCTTGACTAGAAATATCCAAGTTAATGTATGAAATGTCTCGCATTTAATAGAGATACTCCTGGAGAACTGACTAGCCCTACAATCTTAGGCCCCCCCCCCCCCAGTGTGGGACTATTGTTGTAGTTTGGCTGTTGGTCTGGTTGTTTACTTGGAATAGTGTATGGATGCCGTGTACCTGTGAGATTTGCAAGAACCAAGAGATTGATTTCCAAACTTATAACAGGTTTATTTTTTTTAAATTGAACTATGTTGTAAGTATGTACCAAATATACAAAGGTCCCTTTCCCCTCCCACACACTTACTCACCCTTTTCCCTTCACCTTCTCACTTCTCCCTCCCATTTCTTCTCCTCACCACCTCCACCCAATCTTTTGTACCTTAGGCCACAGCCCTGAAACTTGCAAGAGCAGAAAGCAGGTGATCCTACAGCAGAGGGTCAGTTGGGACACATCTACGTGTATGCTTAATGACATCTGTGAGAGCATATAGGTCTGCTTTCATAACCTGCATCTTACTGGCCTCTGAAGCCCTGCTTCATCTCTTGTCACAATGATCACAGTTTTAGTAGGATTTCAGGAAAGCAATATGACACTTAGCTATCATATCTAGGGAAAGGCTGAATTCCCTCCCCACTACCATCTGCCAGCCACTATTTCAGCCAGACAGATGATGCAGATGACACATGGCATCCACAGTCCATGTTACCTCTTTGCAAGGCTCCATCTCAGACCAGCTCAGTGGGCCCTAGCATCTCAATCGTCTCAGGCTCTCGATCCTTTCTCTCAAAAGATTACAATCATCTCACCTCTTTGTCAATCTCTTTAGTGGTGGATGGATCCAACCAATCTTTCCAGGCTCTACTATTTCACATCCCTCCATGTCAGAAAGTGCTTACCACAGACGTGTCCATGTATGCTTGGGGAGCTCACCTGGATGGTCTTTGCACACAAGGTCGCTGGTCTGCTCAAGAGAAAACATTGCACATCAACCTATTAGAGCTGAGAGCAATTCGATATGCTCTAAACATTTCAGAGCAGTCTTTCCAATCAGGTCCTCCTGGTTCGAATGGATAATCAAGTAGTGATATATTACATCAGCAAGCAAGGAGGAATGGGCTCTTTCCCTCTTTGTCAAGAAGTTAAGTACATTTGGAACTGGGCGATTGCTCAAAACATATTTCTCAATGCCATATATGTGCAAGCTCGGTCCTTATGGATATAAACTTATATTCTTCATAAAGAAGATTTGAATGGACCTCAGTGGTACCTTCTTTATGTATTAAACTTTTTTTCATACAGAATATTGGCACCCGAGTTCGTCATCGGTCCCAAATTATATTTCTTTATACGTGTTATCTCTGTTTTTTTTTTATATTTTTAATAAGATAGATACTCATCTTAGTCTAAACTAAACTAAATTAAGCCTTAAGTTTATATACCGCATCATCTCCACGGAAGTGGAGCTCGGCACGGTTTACAAAGCTTAAAAATATAAGAAGAGAGGAGAAAGATTTACAAGAGTATATGAGTAGAGGGACTATAAACATGAGAGTAAATGGTTTTATGATAGAAAAAGTGATTATATGTTAGAAAAGAGTCTACACGGGTGAGGACAGGCACTCCGAAATAGAACTATGTTTCGCCCATACAGAGCCCCAGTTGAAAAACGACTGAACGCGGGGAGCATGAGTTGTTTGGCTTAAGGGAGACTTTCCTTGATAAAGCCCTGTATGGGCGAAACAGTTCTGTGTTGGAGTGCCTGCACCCACCTGTGTAGACTAAGATGAGTATTTATCTTATTAAAAATATATAAAAAAATAGAGACAACATAGTAACATACATAGTAGATGACGGCAGATAAAGACCTGACTAGTCCATCCAGTCTGCCCAAACATGTATAAAGAAATATAATTTGGGACCGATGACGAACTCAGGTGCCAATATTCTGTATGAAAAAAAGTTTAATACATACAGAAGGTACCACTGAAGTCCATGCAAATCTTCTTTATGAAGAATATAAGTTTATATCCATAAGGACCGAGTTTACATTGATTTACTTGAGTAGTGGGTCTTTGGATTTACTAATTTTGAGCGATTTAATTTGATATATGTACAAGGTCACAAAACACTATCTGAAAAGCTCAGCAGATTTCTTCAACTGCACAATCGGATAGTTGTTAGCGCTGTCATAATGCTGTGGGAACTTTTCTTCATATATGGTGGGAATGTCCTGTGTTGGTTCCTTGTTGGATGGCAGTGGTGCGATCTTTGTCCCAGTTGTTGGGGGTTCCTGTACCAAATACTCCTCGGAGTTGTTTATTGGGGTTCTCTACTATTTGTGTGACCAAATGGCAAACCCAGTTACTGGGACTGGCTGTGATTAAATGTCTCATAGCTGCCTACTGGAAACAATCCCTGGTGCCTGAAGTGAGTGAATGGAGGGTAAAGTTATCATTGCTGGGGAAGATGGAATTGTATGTGGCTGGACTGTTATTGCTCGGAAATTGAATATTTAGGGGTATGAAGAAACTTTGATCCTATAGTGCTTATCGGTAGAGGGGGGAAGGAGGGGATTGGGTTGTCCTTAGGGGTGTTCATTTTGCTAATGCTGTATCTGCAATTTATGTAAAGCGGTGTTGTTTCGCCACCTGTTTTTAAGTGTTTCTTTGGCTGTATACTTTTGCTATTCATTTGCTAAAATATCATTTTAAAAAAAAAGAAAATTTAACATTGTTGGCACCTTAATAAACATTGTGAGAAACAAGGGATACTTCACGAAGAAACTCTGGAAAGTCTTGTATTAAAGCAGAAAATAATTTATTTCTCTCTTGCAAGACGGTGTCCAAATGCAAAAATTGCAAAATAGGCACACCGAGCTCAGTGTAATCATTCATTATATAGTTAGTTCACATATTTCTTAGTCCCTCCTGCCTATCTGCTCATTGGTTAGAGCAGCAGCAGTTCACAACTCGAAAGTATTACGCCACATTTTCTTACTATGGGAGACTCCTCAGATCTGTTTGCCTCACCCCACAATCACAAATTGCTTCAATTCTGTTCCAGGCAATTTTCTCCTCATTGTCTGGAAGCAGATGCCTTTCTTCTGGATTGGACAGACATATTCCTTTACGTATTTCCACCAGCCCTTCTCATTCTCAAGACTTTGGTCAAACTCGAGCAAAAGTTAGCCATGATGATCCTGATAGCTCCTTGTGGCCCAGACACCCTTGGTGTACAACCTTCTATTTCAGCTCAGTGCCAGGGATCCAATTCCCTTATAAATCTTTCCATCTCTGCTCACTCAGAGTCAAGGGTCTCTTTTACATCACAATCTGCACATGGAATTTTTATCCATGCTATCTATGTCATGCAGAAAGTTTATTTTGTTTGACTCAATTCTCTCTTTAACATATAGTGCAACCCCCCTCCAAATTAAGCTACTATTTCATTGCAAAATAATTTGTATCCTGGTAACAGTGTTATATTCCTTCCACCAGGTCTCAGAGATGCCTACTATATCTATCCTTTCATTTACTGCCATATATTCTAACTTTCCCATGTTGTTTCTTAGTCTTCTGGCTTTTGCATATAGACATTTCAAATAATGTTTGTTATTCCTATTTACAACTTGCTCAGTAGTTGGTATAGATAATTTGTAATCTTTAAAATCTATCTGCTCTGTATTTAGGGACACCTGGTCAACTATGGTCTCTATTGTAACCTTACTAATTGGATGACCTATATTCCCTGTTTTGGTGATATCTTTTAAAGATATCTTGTTCCAAACCATGCACTTTTGAGCAACTGTCGGCCTTCCTCCAGTTTCCCATATTCTGAATAATGGTTTTAAATAGTTGCTGGATTTATCTACAAGTCATACAGCTGCTAGTAACGATGTGACAGTCTATCCTGGTTTTATTAATTACTCTTACAGGGATCCTAAACCCTTTTGACTTTTTTAATGAAGATAAATAAAACCACTTGTAAATAGGGGAGCTCAAAAAAGTATGATACTTTTTGCATATCATAAACAGCAGGAATATTTAAAATGGAGTCCTGTAGTACACTTTTTAAAAATCTGTATGGTGTGTATGTTAACAGCTTCTAAGCTGTATGATTTTTTTAACATCTTAAGAGGAGATATTTTTTATTATTATTTGTCAATTTCATAATTTTAACATAAAAATGTTGTTCAGAAAAGATTGCTATTATAAACAAAAGTTCAATTTTACAGAAGAAAAAATAAAAATTTAATAAGCAAACTATACATTTCTTTAACAATCTCCAGTCTACAACTTGAGAACCAAGACTTTCAATGAATGAGCTTTATATTTAACTAAAATCAAATCTAGGAAAACAAAGTAACTGAAGGCTGCATTGGATGTCCCTTTATACTTTAAGTTGTTGTTCCTTCCTTTGCAAGATGCTTCAGAGATACTTGTTAGGTGTTCAGGCTCAAAGAAAATATATTTATTCATTTCGTATCTAACTATTCAGTTGTAGGGAAATCTAAGAAAAAATACTCCACCTATCGAAGTTACACTGGGCTTTGTCATTAGGAATTGGTGTCTTCTCTTCTTGGTCTCTTTAGAGACATCTGGGAAAATCTGTAGTTTTAAACCTAGAAACTCCTTGTGTCTGTAGTTAAAGAACAACCACATCATCCAATTTTTATTGGGTAGTAAAGCCACTGTTACCAATAAAGTTGTAGGCTTAGCCAGATCTTTAAACGAAGTTTCTAGAATCGCAGTTAAATCTAACTGTGGATCTTGTTGAGCCTGAACTTGATCTTGATTTTGTTCAATCGACTGTTTTAGTACTCTGCTAGGCAAATAATATACCTGAGTTAAAGGTGGAATGGATTCCTCAGGAACATTAAGAATTTCTATGAAATACTTTTTCAGCATCTCCCTCGGAGTTATAGAGAAGACTTTTGTTGGAAAATTAATTATTTGTAAATTGTTAACACGGTAATTATTATCAATTATTTTCATTTTTCTTCTTAAATTTGTTATCTTTTATAATCACTTCCTGAACTTGTTTATCCTCGTGACCTCTGTGTCTATCTTTCCAACATTAGATTTTACCATGGATAGTTCATCTCCAAAAACTTTCAATTCTTGTTTTTGTTCTATCAGTTTCTTTTCTACCTCTATTAATTTTGGATTCAAGGAGTTTCTCAACTTTATAACCAAGTCCCAAAGAGAGTCCATTGTTACTTCGGTAGGTTTCTCAACAGTAAATATGTTTCCATATTTAGTTTCAGGAATCTCACCTTGCACTTTTCCCACACTCTGGGCTTGCTGCTCCTGCCCCTTAGATGTTCCAGCTGTAGAACCTTCCTTGGGACCTGAAAGGTCCATCAAGGAATCCTCTTCCAAGCTCCCAACTGAACTGGCCTCTCGGCTTGAAAGCTTTGCCTCTCCGGACATGTTTTCTCACCATGGGGAGCTGATTGCCTGCGGCATAGGGGGGAGGATCTCTTTCAGCGGGACTCAGCAGGACCTCTAGCCCTGAAGCTTCCGTTGTGGCGTCACGGACTCCAACTGAAGACGACTCAGGAATTGATCAATTGTAATAGAGGGGGGATTTTCCGGGCACCTCAAGGCACCAGCAGGGCTTCTACCCCTTCTCTTTGGCATTACAGTTGTTGTGCAGAGCTCACTACATGAAAAAAGGTACAAAATATATTTCAATTCCAACAAGCAGACCAGAGCGTCCTTTCAGCCTTCAGGTGCTCGCAAGCCATCTTGGTTCCCTTAAGAGGAGATTTTTGTAAGTAACTTGAGCATATTGAAGTGTTTTACATGCCTAAAAGTAGACAGTAGTAAAAAAGCACCTATTTTTATGCGATACATGTTTAGACATTCATAGGGGTGAGAATAAGCACTGATTCTTAACCAGCATATAAGCATGCAAAGTTATGTCGGTTAGCCCGAAACCCTTTGGGTATCTGGAGAATAGAGAGCAGGTCTGGTTTTTGGAGTTCCTACTTGCCTTACATGCAATGCATAAGTGCTTTGTTATAAAATTATGCATCACCTATAATAATTTTGAATTCTTACCCCACACTGGGAAAAATAAATTGTGATGTACCACCTGTAGAATGCAGACCATTAAAAAGCTGTAATTATCTTAGGCAATTTACACAAACCCACAGACAGCTTCATTAGCTAACAGATTACCCACAACTGTTTGTAAGATCTTGGCCATCTGTATTGTACATCTAACTTTGAGACTCTTAAAAATGAATTTTTGCTGCATATAATAAATAAAGCACATGATTTAGAAGGCTCTGAATTTTTCTCAAGCTTCTATGTACAAGCCAAGGAATATGTATACACTAATGTAATTTTTCATTACAGGTTGCAGTTACTGCAGTTGCAATAACATTTGACAAACACAAGGCATTACAGACCAATAAAATTAGTATGGAGAAAACTTTTCAGAGAGGTAATAAATTTGAATGATGGGTTTGTAAAAAAAATATGCCATTCTTAAAGTATTTTTAGGACTTAATTTACTAAGGGTTAGGGTTACCGTGTGTTTATGCTCCTATTGGCAACTTTATCAGTCACTTTAGGCCCATACCAAATGTACAATAATGTAAAGACTCTTATGAAGCATTGCATGTAAGAAGATTCATCAATTCAAATGTTCTGAACAAAAGCTGAGTTACACAGGTCTAAGAATAAGAGAAGGAGTTTTAGCCCTCAAGGTTCTCTAAACCAGCTCTCTTCATATTAATTTCTTTAGCTTTGGTAAATAAAGGTGTTTTTTATTTACAAGCAACATAAATTTGTCAGCATAAAGTCTATTTTTCTATCCTGTAATTTAATGAATGAATGTTTCAGTGGCTTACCAAAGGGGGGAGGGGCAGTTCACCCCAGGTATACGCTCTAAGGAGGTGCAGAGCCTGTTTTCCCGAACCATCAGCAGCTGTAAATTCAGTCATCACAGGACCTTCCTGCACCTCCCCGCAGCTGCCGGTCCACTTCCTCCGACGTTACTTTCTTGTTTCAGAGCAGAGCTGGCAGCTACGAGGAGGTACAGGAAGGTCCTGTGATGGCTTCATTTAAGTTTACAGCTGCTGCTGGTTTGAGAAGTATACAGCAGCAATGGGGAGATGAGGGGGCAGGATATTGGATGGTATTGGAGTGGAAGGAGAGAGAAGGGAGCAGGATACTGGTATGGAAAGATGGTGGAGGGGGGAGACAAATGGGGTAGAGGGAGAAAAGGGAGGCAGAAGCTGATGGAAGTGGTAGAATGGAGAGGGAAGGGGCAGATACTGATGGAAATGGGGTGGATGGAGAGAAAGAAGGTGGCAGACATTGGATTTTAGTAGGGAGAGGAGAGGGGTGAGCAGGCTGGATGGGGATGGGAGAGAGAGAGGAGAGAAGACACTGGATAGAAGTAGGAGAGGAGAGAGAAAGGGGAGCAGATGCAAGAAGGAACTAGGGAGGATAGAAAGGGGATCAGATGCTAGATGAAAGTGGAGAAGATAGAGAAGAGAAGATGCTGGATGGAAGGGGTAGAGAAATAGGGCACATGATAGAAGGAAGGGATAAATAAAAAGGGCACATGCTGGATGGGAGGAAGATGATATAGAGTTAATGAAATACTGGAGAGAGTGAGGGAAAGAGGTAGCAAGCTGTAGGTAGACACAGTGAAAAGAGGGAAATTGAAGACTGGCTAGAAAGAAAGAATTTAATTTAGACAGATGCAGAAAATAAATTGAGAAGGGAAAGGAGAGAGTGAAATGCCAGGCCATTGGGAGTGGGGGAGGTAAGGGAAGAAAATGGATGTCAGACCAATGGGGGTGGAGGGAGAGATGGAAGGGGAGGTGGACAATTTCTGGAAGAGACATAGAAGGAGAGAAGATTCCATTTGGAAGGGGCAGAGAGAGGGCAGACAATGGATGGAAGGAAGAGAGTAATGAGAAGATGAGGAAAGCAGAAATCAGAGATGACAAAGGTAGAAAAATTTTTTCTATCTATTTTATTTTTTTGCTTTAGGATGAAGTAGTATTGTAGCTGTGTTGATAAACGTTTATAAATAGAAAATGGAAATAAGGTGATCCTTTTATTGGACTAATTTTAATACATTTTTAAACTTATTCTATATTAGTTTCCAAACTTACATCACCAAAAATTGGAGACAAACAAGAAATCCCTGAAATATAATTAAACAACCAAAATACATAGAAAATGAATAATGATTATTCGCCCACAACATTAAGGCAATTGTGATCCAAAAATTAGAAAAATAAATCTTACTTAATCAATATAAGGACATTGAAAGGACGCCCCGAGACTCTTCCCCAGCCAGCCAAAAGCGAATGTATGAAATTTACACTATGACATTGATTTCTTTCCTAGCCTTTAGAAATTCCTCAAGCTGCTTAGGGTCAAAAAATTGAAATTGTTTGCCTTCATGAACAATATAACAATTACGAGGAAGTTTTAACATAAAATTAGCAGATATAGCCTGAACCCTAGCCCTAAGGGCCAGAGAGAGAGGAGAGAAGACACTGGATAGAAGTAGGAGAGGAGAGAGAAAGGGGAGCAGATGCAAGAAGGAAGTAGGGAGGATAGAAAGGGGATCAGATGCTAGATGAAAGTGGAGAAGATAGAGAAGAGAAGATGCTGGATGGAAGGGGTAGAGAAATAGGGCACATGATAGAAGGAAGGGATAAATAAAAAGGGCACATGCTGGATGGGAGGAAGATGATATAGAGTTAATGAAATACTGGAGAGAGTGAGGGAAAGAGGTAGCAAGCTGTAGGTAGACACAGTGAAAAGAGGGAAATTGAAGACTGGCTAGAAAGAAAGAATTTAATTTAGACAGATGCAGATTATAAATTGAGAAGGGAAAGGAGAGAGTGAAATGCCAGGCCATTGGGAGTGGGGGAGGTAAGGGAAGAAAATGGATGTCAGACCAATGGGGGTGGAGGGAGAGATGGAAGGGGAGGTGGACAATTTCTGGAAGAGACATAGAAGGAGAGAAGATTCCATTTGGAAGGGGCAGAGAGAGGGCAGACAATGGATGGAAGGAAGAGAGTAATGAGAAGATGAGGAAAGCAGAAATCAGAGACGACAAAGGTAGAAAAAATTTTTCTATCTATTTTATTTTTTTGCTTTAGGATGAAATAGTATTGTAGCTGTGTTGATAAACGTTTATAAATAGAAAATGGAAATAAGGTGATCCTTTTATTGGACTAATTTTAATACATTTTTAAACTTATTCTATATTAGTTTCCAAACTTACATCACCAAAAATTGGAGACAAACAAGAAATCCCTGAAATATAATTAAACAACCAAAATACATAGAAAATGAATAATGATTATTCGCCCACAACATTAAGGCAATTGTGATCCAAAAATTAGAAAAATAAATCTTACTTAATCAATATAAGGACATTGAAAGGACGCCCCGAGACTCTTCCCCAGCCAGCCAAAAGCGAATGTATGAAATTTACACTATGACATTGATTTCTTTCCTAGCCTTTAGAAATTCCTCAAGCTGCTTAGGGTCAAAAAATTGAAATTGTTTGCCTTCATGAACAATATAACAATTACGAGGAAGTTTTAACATAAAATTAGCAGATATAGCCTGAACCCTAGCCCTAAGGGCCAGGAAGGCTTTTTGCCTTATCTGTGTATCTCTTGCCAAATCAGGAAATACTCTTATTTTAGACCCTAGAAACTGGGAGTCCAAATATCTAAAGGAAAGTTTCAATACACTATTGCGGTCTAGTTCAAAGGCAAAGAGAACCAGTAATGTAGTTCTAGGAGTAACCACTTCCAAAGAGGATTCAAAAAAAGGCAGTGAGACCCAGAGCTGCTTCTCTCTCAGCTGCACCTTCAGAGTCAACAGAACTTCTCAGACTCTCTGAAGGTAATGAGCTCGGGTAATAGGAGGGAGTGCCTCCAACAACATCCCCAAGACTTCCATCAAGTATTTTTTAAGCATATCCACAGCTGGGATTAATGGGGATTTAGGAAAATTCAAAAGTCTTAAGTTAAGTCATCTTGATTGTTTTTCAAGGTACTCTAAACGTTTTGCAATATAATTTGTATCTATAACTACCAAGGATTAACAAGTCTCCACAGCCTGGACTCTAACCCTTAAAGAGTCCATTTCTTGTCCATGTTAAGTGGCAACCTGCGCTTGAACCAGCACTGCATCAGAAATATTTTTCAAATCAACAGTATTTTGTCTAACTTCTTTTAATAGAGAAGACTGTATGCCATTAATGGCATCCCACAGTGAGTCAAGAGTCACAACAGCTGGTCTTAACATCTCTTGCTTCTCTGAGACCAGAAATACCCGGGTCTTAGTTTTCATTAGATTACTCACTGCTTCTTGACCCAAGGTTTTGGAAGTTGCTTGTATCATTTGTTCTTCCTCCTCTGGAGTATACTCCAAACTCCCATCAGACCACCCCCCTTGCTTACAGGGCTATCATCCTGTACAGGTTCCCCTGCATAATGCTGGTCTGCTGGTAAACTTTCACCAAGGTGTGGAGTAGCTGTTTGTTCTACAGGCTTAAAGACGCCCCATTCAAACTGCTGCCTGAAGCAAAAGTTCCGGGCACAACAGAAGGAGATGAGGTCACCAGTCCCATTGGAGCTCGGAAGTAGTCAAGAGTAGACTGCCTCATTCCTGGAGTGGATGGCACCACTGGGGGAGGCTCCTACACCTTTCCTCTCCTCTTCCCCATCAAAAAAGCAAAGGGAAAGCAAGGTATGGCAGGCTAGACTCAAACAAAATTCCAAGCACCGCTCGTATGCACTTCCAATGCTGCCTTTCAGTGTGCCTCTACAGTGCAGCTTTTCAGCACGTCCTTTCATCACAGTACCATTTTTGGTCTAATTTAATACATTTTAACTAATTCAGAGTTTAGAACTCCCTTCCTCTGTTCAGGACATGATACCGTAACAGCAGAATACTTTATTGATCTGAGGAAAGAGGTTTTAGCTTCTGAAAGCTAATTGAAAAATGTAATAGTCCAATAAAATTGTATTGTCTTATTTTCCATTTTTTATTATTTGTTAAATTGTAAAGTAATTATTGCTAGTTTTTTTCAAATTTACATCTGCTATCTTTATATTTTGCAAGTATTAGAGGACATGCATCACCGTTTCTGTGGTGTTGCATTGTATGCAGAGTCTGACTTCTTTGTGGTTCAGTTTAACTTTTATCTACATATTTCTATTTTTAGTTTCTGATTACATATTCCATACTGGGCAAGGGTATTTCTATGTTCTGTGTGTACGAAAGACAAGGTTTTCTGTTAGCAATGACTGGGTAAGATCGATCTATACTAGTCTGACTTGTTTAGTTTTACAATGGATATATTGATGTTCTACTGCTCAAAGCAGTATGTAAGATGCTGCCTTTTCCTAGGTACACTCTTGTTGTGTGACGGGTGGACTATAACTAAAATCATGTTTTTCATATAGAGGAGGGGGTGTTAAAAAATCATAGACCCCGGGTGTCACATATGCTAGGTACACCACTGAATGTTGTTATAATTTAGTACCCAAACAGAACTGCATTCACTTTTTCTGTTCGAAATTCTGCTTTTGATATTTTTCTCTTGAATCTAAGCTTTTGTAGAAAATGAAGAACAGCTACAGTTTCCCATGGAACTATGCTCCGATTTACCAGTATCTCAACCGTTCTCACCAAGTAAAGGTTAGTTATGTAGAAATAATAATTCTACTGTCTGGTATATTTTAAATAAAAAAGGTTACTTGTAAAAAAAAACCTTAGATATAACTCTAAGAACATTTGTCACTTAGGGCTCCTTTTACAAAACTGCTGTAGCAATTCCCCCATGGCAAATGCACTGAAGCTTTCAATTCCTATGGGCTTCAGTGTATTTACCACAGAAGAATCGCTACTGCAGCTTTGTAAAAGAATCCTTGAAAAAAACAAATTCTTCCTAGCCAGCCCAAATGACAAACTCAAAGACTCTTCAATCTCCTTGAATGGTCAAGTCTATCCTATTGTCAACTCCATAAAAATTCTGAGAGTAACCCTGGACCGTCACCTTATTCTTGAAGCGCACACTGAGCTATTGATTAGAAAAGGCTTCTCGACTCTATGGAAACTAAGAACCATCAGGAAGTACTTTTTGCAGATGATACCAAGATTTGTAACAGAGTAGACACCGAAGAGGGAGTGGAAAATATGAAAAAGGATCTGCAAAAGTTAGAGGAATGGTCTAATGCCTGGCAACTAAAATTCAATGCAAAGAAATGCAGAGTAATGCATTTGGGGATTAATAATAGGAAGGAACCGTATATGCTGGGAGGAGAGAAGCTGATATGCACGGACGGGGAGAGGGACCTTGGGGTTATAGTGTCCGAAGATCTAAAGGCGAAAAAACAGTGTGACAAGGCAGTGGCTGCTGCCAGAAGGATGCTGGGCTGTATAAAGAGAGGCATAGTCAGTAGAAGGAAGAAGGTGTTGATGCCCCTGCACAGGTCATTGGTGAGGCCCCACTTGGAGTATTGTGTTCAGTTTTGGAGACCGTATCTGGCGAAAGACGTAAGAAGACTTGAGGCGGTCCAGAGGAGGGCGACGAAAATGATAGGAGGCTTGCGCCAGAAGACGTATGAGAAGAGACTGGAAGCCCTGAATATGTATACCCTAGAGGAAAGAAGAGACAGGGGAGATATGATTCAGACGTTCAAATACTTGAAGGGTATTAATGTAGAACAAAATCTTTTCCAGAGAAAGGAAAATGGTAAAACCAGAGGACATAATTTGAGGTTGAGGGGTGGTAGATTCAGGGGCAATGTTAGGAAATTCTACTTTACGGAGAGGATAGTGGATGCCTGGAATGCGCTCCCGAGAGAGGTGGTGGAGAGTAAAACTGTGACTGAGTTCAAAGAAGCGTGGGATGAACACAGAAGATTTAGAATCAGAAAATAATATTAAATATTGAACTAGGCCAGTACTGGGCAGACTTGCAGGTCTGTGTCTGTGTATGGCCGTTTGGTGGAGGATGGGCTGGGGAGGGCTTCAATGGCTGGGAGGGTGTAGATGGGCTGGAGTAAGTCTTAACAGAGATTTCGGCAGTTGGAACCCAAGCACAGTACCGGGTAAAGCTTTAGATTCTTGCCCAGAAATAGCTAAGAAGAAAAAAAAAAAACATTAAATTGAATCAGGTTGGGCAGACTGGATGGACCATTCGGGTCTTTATCTGCCGTCATCTACTATGTTACTATATGTTACTTTGATGCAACTTCATTCCGTTTATTGATGCAAGCCTCCATACTAAACATACTTGACTACTTCAACATCATTTATCTGGGGTCTTTCAAGAAAACTATTCAAAGACTCCGAATCATCCAAAACTCAGCCGTCCGACTGATTTTTGGTATAAAAAATGGGACCACATAACCCCCTATTACCAAAAACTTTTTTGGCTACCCCTGGAGGCAACAGTCCTGTTCAAATTTGCCTGTCTTTGTTTTAAATCTATACTTGGCTTGGCCCCCACATACCTGATCGCACATTTCAACTTGGACTGCCCCAGCAGACCTACACGCAGAGTCCACATGTTCGCCCATCCGTCAATAAAGGCATGCCGATACAAAAGATACCTAGACAGAACACTCGCTTTCCAAGCAGGCCAAATGAACAACTGGCTGAGCAACTTAATAATGCACTCTTCATCCTATCTAAGTTTTAGAAAACTAGTAAAAACAAACTTGTTCAACCAATTTGTAACCTAATTGCTCCCATTGCCCTACCGCTTTACTCCATCTGATTTTTACCATGATCTCTCATTCCCGCTCTGTTCTCTGCCTACATGTATTGATGTCTGTCCAGTGCCCCTATTCTCGCTAATTATTTGCAGCATGTTCCCAGCCCTCTTATCCCTATTCTGCTTCATGTACTTTAAAACCTTACTTTGTACCTATCTTCAAACTACTATGGCTTTGGCGGTATATAAGAATAAAATTATTATTATTATTAAGATTTACAAGTTATAAGAGACAGCAATTAGCTAAAACCATTTTCTAGATTCAGTGTTATACTATAATTTAAGCACAGAAAAGTGTAAATTTACAATTGTCTGCATTAAATAGGGATCCTCATAAAGCCAGGATGGCACCACCTTTTATGGCAGAACTGGAAGAGACATTTTTGAATACACATCACACTAAACCTTTTAAGTACTATTGGTACATTGATGTGTTTATATGATTTGACTGAGGAAGAAGAAACTCCAAACAATTTAGTTTATCTTTTAGTGCATCCCATCCTTCAATGATTTTCAAAATTTTCTGCTCTGAATTGTCAGCTTTTTAGACACCACAGTTTCAACCAATAATGATTATATACTAACATCTACTGTATATACAAGAAACCAACTGATGGAACTATCTGATGGAACCAATTAATGGAACTATCTGATGGAAAAAGGATAACCAGTAGAATACTGTTACATCATGATACCAAATTTATTGAAATCACAAAGTAGACAAAAGTGAACATCACAGCATGGCACCATGAGTCAAAGATTCCATAGTCAAGAAGAGTATATATTTTACAGGAAATAAATTGCATTCTAGAAGCTATATGAATAGAAATTTCATGTGTAACAGAGAAAGGAAAAGCAATGGGATGATTAGTATTGTCCAACTGACTAGGATGATGAAACTGAGAAAGAAGACAAGTTTATTTATACATATAGAAATACAACTACGAGTTTGTTGAGGGATTTGCCTCCCCTTTACCAAAGACGCGTCCACAGACAGTGGGGTTGAAGATTTTAATCTCTTAGAGACTGATTAAAAGGCAGCCCAGGGAGACAAGCTCCTGAGGACTCTCTGGCCCTGATTCTCTAAAGTGCATCCCGATTTTAGGCGTCCTACAGCTGTCTAATCAGCCAATCGGGATGCACGTTATTAAAAAAAAAATGCTCCCAAGGCAAGCCTGAAGGCACCTCCGGGAGCCTAGGGAGACCCGCAAGATGCCTAAGCTCGTCTATGGGCCTTAGGCGGGCCTTAGGCTGAACCTAGGCGGCCCTACGCGTCTCCCTAGTAGAGGAGAAGCTTAAAATGTAGGCCAGCAAAATGCTGGCCTACATTGTAAGTAGACGCGGCCGCTATACTTATCGCGGCAAGGGATCTCTCTGCTGCTATAAGTATAGCGGGCCGCGGCCTCCTGACCAGGAGGGTGCCCAAACCCTCTGCCCGAAGACGCACCCCCCCCCCGACACTACCGACCGCCCCCCCCACACTACCGACCGCCCCCCCCGACATTACCGACCCCCCCCCCCCCGACAATATCGATAGCTGGCAGGAGGGTGCCCAATCCCTCCTGCCCGAAGACGCACCCCCCCCGGCGCTAACCCCCCCAAACCTCCACTCCACCAAGCCTGTTCTTAGAAGGGTCTTGCACGTCTTGAGCCGGCAGGCACGCCTCGTCGAAATGAAGCGGGCCCGCCCCTTCCCGGCCCATCCCGCCGAAGCCTAAGGCCTGATTGGCCCAGGCTCTAGAAGCCTGGACCAATCAGGCCTTAGGCATAGCGGGTCCGCCCATCCCCACTTAATCTAAGGCCTGATTGGCCAATCAGACCTTAGACTTAGTGGGGATGGGCGGACCCGCTATGCCTAAGGCCTGATTGGTCCAGGCTTCTAGAGCCTGGGCCAATCAGGCCTTAGGCTTCGGCGGGATGGGAAGGGGCGGGCCCGCTACATTTCGACGAGGCGTGCCTGCCGGCTCAAGACGTGCAAGACCCTTCTAAGAACAGGTTTGGTGGAGTGGAGGTTTGGGGGGGGTTAGCGTCGGGGGGGGTGCGTCTTCGGGCAAGAGGGATTGGGAACCCTCCTGCCAGCTATCGATATTGTCGGGGGGGGAGGGGGGATCGGTAATGTCGGGGGGGGGCGGTCGGTAGTGTCGGGGGGGGGTGCGTCTTCGGGCAGAGGGTTTGGGCACCCTCCTGGTCAGGGGGCCGCGGTCCGCTATACTTATAGCGGCAGAGAAATCCCTTGCCGCGATAAGTGTAGCGGGCTGTTTCTAATCTAACCCGTTTCTCTAACCCGCGTCTGTAACATGGCGCCGGTTACAGAATCGGGGTTTAGTTTAGGCCGATTCTGAATAGGACGCCTCTCCCGGGCGTCCTATTCAGAATCAGGGCCTAGGTGTCTTGCGGGCCTCGCCTTCAATATAGGCGGCCTGCCTGGGGAGCATTTTTTTAAAAAAACGTGCATCCCGATTGGCTGATTAGACAGCTGTAGGACGCCTACAGCTGCCTAAAATCGGGACGCACTTTTAGAGAATCAGGCCCTCTGTGCGTATCTGAGGCAGAAATATCTTCTCCAGAGTCCAGCTGCTGTGAGAAGCTGAGCAGGCAGGCATCGTCCCACTTCGTGAGTTCAACCTATTACTATATATGGGAGAAATTGGAGGGGTGGTGGTGAAATTTGCAGTTTCTGGAGCTTCCTTTGAGTTTGGGTTTTTAGCACCAAAACATTTGCCCCCGCGGCCAGATTTTACTTCCTGATTTTATTTTAAAAGCCTTTCTCTGCCTCAAAACACCTCCTAGTTTTGGTTAAATCACTTATAGACTCCTCAGGTCTGTTGACATCGATGATATGCCAAATTTGTGATGGATGGATAGCTGAGGAGCGTCCATGCGTCACATGCTGTGGGGCATGTGAGGAGGGGATGGGAGCAATGGGCTCTGGCCCTTCCAAAAGGCTGGAGTCACAATCAGCTTGGTTGCTGGGTCAGAAATCCCTTCTAGAGCTTCCTGAGAGTTACTCAGTGTAGTCGGCAAAACGCAAATTCACAGACACTACCATTATGTCTAAACGTCACTTAAGTGAACAGTTAATGACAGTGCCTATGAAGAAAGGGTAGTGCATGATTTAAAACTGCATGACTGGACAAACTTATAAACACAGAACTTAATAGTTCAGAACTAAATGTAAAGCTGACTGTACTGTGTACTGTGACATTGATAATGACAATGATGTTTGCGACATCTGTCTGAAAGCTAATGCAGGAGGCAATTTCTTTACTGGCAAACGATGGGAAGATTGGAAGTTTTATTGTCTTAAATAGTATATGAAGCAGAAGGCGCATGTTGATTCTGTGGTGAAGCTTAGGCATCAAGAATCAGGAAGTTTACTGAGAATGCTCACAGAAAGTACCGGTGACAAAAAATGGTACAAAAAGTAGCACATGAGAGTGCAAAAGCTGAACTTGTAAAAATTGTGATCAATAACATACTCTTGGCTATAAATATGAATGCTTCTGTGCCAGTTGTTCTATACACAGCCAACTGGTGAAATATATGTCAGTGCTTGCAAGTTGACACAGCAATGCATTTGAGTTTGTAGAGTGCATTATCCCAAGACAAGCAGGCAACATATTCTCACATATGGGGACATCATCCACAGAGCCCCGATGCGAACAGCTTCACAAGCAATCTTGCTTGAAAAACTTTTACAAAGTTTGTAACTGTCGCACCGAGCATGCGCGAGTGCCTTCCCGCTCAGCGTAGGGTATGCGTCTCCTCAGTTCTAGTTTTTCCGCGGAGCTGAGAAGCCATCACTTCAAAGATCTGCGTGAGCATCAAACTAGTTTGGTCTTTTTTGCCTTCTCTGCCGCGGCTTTCATTTGTTATTTTACTCCGAGAGTTGTTGCGATGTGCGTCAGTTTTTTAAAAAATCGACCTTATTTTGAACTTCTGGTGACGGAACCCATTCCACGGTCTAGTCCCATGGACTTCGATTTGGCTGCGGCTGTCTCTACCTCGATGTTCCTTCCACTCACTGGCTTCAAGAAGTGTAGTCGGTGCCAAAGTGCAATCTCCATCATCAATCCCTATCATTGGTGTATTCAGTGTCTGGACCCAGACCATTGAACGGAGTTGTGCATGCGCTGCGCTACACTTCAGAAGAGATCTCTTAAGAAGCGTCGGGTTCAACAAGAGAAAATCTTTGGAGGTTTAACGTAGATAAGTGTAAAGTGATGCATGTCGGTAACAAAAATCTTATACATGAATACAGGAAGTCCAGTACAGTACTTGGAGAGACCCCCCAGGAAAGAGACTTGGGAATACTGGGTGACAAGTCAATGAAGCCATCCGCGCAATGCGCGGCAGTGGCGAAAAGGGCAAACAGAATGCTAGGAATGATTAAGAAGGGGATCACGAACAGATCGAAGAAGGTTATCATACTACTGTACCGGGCCATGGTATGCCCTCACCTGGAATACTGTGTCCAGCACTGGTCACCGTATATGAAGAAAGATGCAGTACTACTCAAAAGGGTCCAGAGAAGAGTGACTAAAATGGTTAAAGGGCTGGAGGAGATGCCGAACAGTGAGAGATTAGAGAAACTGGGGCTCTTCTCCCTTGTAAAGTGGAGACTGAGAGAGGACGTGATCGAAACATTCAAGATAATGAAGAGAATAGACTTAGTAGATAAAGACAGGTTGTTCACCCTCTCCAAGGTAGAGAGAACGAGAGGGCACTCTCTAAAGTTAAAAGGGGATAGATTCCGTACAAACATAAGGAAGTTCTTCTTCACCCAGAGAGTGGTAGAAAACTGGAACGCTCTTCCGGAGGCTGTTATAGGGGAAAACTAAAATTCAATGCAAAGAAATGCAGAGTAATTCATTTGGGGATTAATAATCGGAAAGAGCCGTATATGCTGGGAGGTGAGAGGCTGATATACACGGATGGGGAGAGGGACCTTGGGGTAATAGTGTCTGAAGATCTAAAGGTGAAAAAACAGTGCAACAAGGTGGTGGCTGCTGCCAGAAGGGTGCTGGGCTGTATAAAGAGAGGCTTAAACCGTCTGTTCTACCTTGGGATCTTAATCTGGTCCTGTCCGTGCTGGTGTACTCACCTTTTGAGCCTTTGGGTGCCTGCTTGTTGAAGGACCTTATTCTTAAAATGATATTTTGGGTGGCCATAACTCTGCTAGACACGTTTCTGAGCTGCAGGCTTTTCTCTTGTAGGTCTGCCTTTCTGGAGCGGGTGGTGTTGCGGCCTGTTCCTTCCTTTCTGCCAAAAGTGGTTTCACCTGTTCATGTCAATCAGTCCGTGGTCCTCCCGGTGTTGGGTAGTCAGGAGGGCTCTTCGGAGCAGACACAGTTGCGCAAGTTGGATGTCTGCCGGGTCCTTTGCTCTTATGTTCAGCGGACCCAGAAGGTCAGGAAATCGGATCATCTCTTTGTTCTCTTAGCGTGTCCTTGTAAGGGGGATGGCGCTTCCAAGGCTACCATTGCACGGTGGATTATGGAGACTATTGCTTTCGCATATCTTTTTCAGAAAAAGCCTATTCCAGAATTTCTCAAGGCTGTTTCCACTCGGAGTCAGGCAGCTTCTTGGGCTGAGTCTTCTCTTATGCCTCCGGTGGATATTTGTAAGGCTGCGGTTTGGTCTTTGCTGCATTCCTTTGTCAGACACTACCGTGTGGACAATTCAGGTGCATCGGGATGCAGTATTCGGTGAGCGTTTTCTGGTGTTGGCCCTTCGAGGGGTACTGCTTGGTACACCCCATCAGTAAAAAACTGTACCGGTCTAGAAGGCGACACAGAAGGAGAAATTAGGTTCTTACCTGCTAATTTTCTTTCTGTTAGCTTCTAGACTGGTATATTCCTGTATATTAGTTGTTACTCCTGTTCAGAGTTTTTGTTACGTTTATAGTTCCTTTTTCTTAGTTCTGCTTGACTATTCGGCAGACTGAAGTATATAGGGAGGGACAGCTATTATGTACCATACCAAAGTTTTGGTCTCAGGCTCCACTTGCTGGTCATGATGAGCTATTACCAACCAGTAAAGAACTGTACCGGTCTAGAAGCTAACAGGTAAGAACCTAATTTTTCCTTTAAGGTCTGATTTAAATTTCTGATAGAATGGTTCAAGACACAGATGTAATGGCAAATTGTTCTATAAGGATGGATGAATAACACTGAAAATAGAATATGAGTTATGTTAAAAGCATATCTGGTGAAAAGAGGGTACTTTTTCCTGAAATGAGCATAGGGTTCTGTATGGTGTGTATGTAGCCAAGACAAAAAAAAAATGGAAAACCTGTAGTTTTGAATTTTACGTGTAAGTGGAAGGATCTTATGATGAATATGTGAAGAAATTGTCAATCAGTGTTCCCTTTGAAGTGTTGGGGGGAGTGGGGGTAACACGGTCTCCTCTCTTCGCACCAGATCTTAATTTTTACCACAGTATGGATTAATTGTAATCTTTTTAAGTCAATCAGACCAAAAATTGTAGATTTCCCAATATTCTTTATCAAACAATAGACAAAACAAATTTTCTTCAGTTTGAAAAAACTATTTCTGCATTAGTGATGATATGTATGATTATAATGTTAATGTCAAAAATAATACCAAGAATTCTTAAGCGATTTATGAGTTCACCACCTGCCAGAGGCATCAGTTGCTTTGATCTCAAATCTAAGTGGATTAATTATTATAATGAAGCTGTACACAATCATGGCTGATAGATTCTCATAAAGTCTATAAGATTATACAGGAGCATTTCTTTGTGAAAAATCTTTATATTGTTGCATACAAAGTATGCTAATATCATTTCTCTTGTCCCCTCAGATATGCTAGATAAAACAAGCTGCAGCACAAATACACCAGCTACATACAGAAGTAAGTTCACCAAATTCTTTGCTTTTTGCTGCGTTGCAGAATCATCACCATCCTTTTTCTCAAAAACAGATAAATGCTTCATCAGAAGATGCATTGCCATGATCAGGAGACACCATCCATATTTTTTCTTAGTTCTTTTTTTCTTTTTTCTTTTTGTTTTTTGTTTTTTCTTTCTGTCTGTGTGTTTTCAGCTACTTCAGTTGATTACAGTTCCTTTGCAGACAGATGCAGCAGCTGGATAGAGCACATTAAACTGAGAGCTCAGACCATAAGGCGTGGATCAGTTAAGACAAGTAGGCGGATGTTGTTTCTACCAAGTTATAATGCCAATCCGAAGCATATCTTTGATTCTCCGGTGGTGTGGAACGATGTTTCCTATACAACAGCAATACTGCAGATTATACTTCCAACATACAGAGTGTGAAAGCTGCAAGTTCTTCCCCTTTGCCTTAAAATAGAAAAGGAGAAGAAAAAGAGATAACATCCACATTAGATTTAAAAGTTGATATAAATATCTCAATTAAAAATAAAATGCTGAATCTTAAATCTTTTTTTATTACATATGTATGTGCAAAATTGTAAAGTACTTTTCACGAGAAGAACTAAATTAGAAAAAGAAACTTTAGTTTGAGATTAGTGATTATGTTTGGGCACAACTAGGTTATATGGAAGCTACTACTACTATTAATTATTTCTATAGTGCTACCAGACGTACGCAGCGCTATACAGAGTCTGATGATAGTGATTAAAATGGGGGAGATTAGAATAGTAAAATACATCACTGTACAACTTTCACGCTCTTTCTTTAAATAATTTGTTCTTCAAACAATTATATAAAATGCAGCCTTTCATTGATTTTTTTTTTTTTTCCCTTTTGGTTCAGCTTTTATCTTCTTTTTGTTACTGGATTTTTGTGCTCACTGAAGCATTGTTGATTGTTTTCTTTGCAGGAATGTCACTTTTTTGAAAAAAAAAAATCAATTTCAACTGTTTTTCATCTTTTTGTATCATATGCATGCATTGCATGATTAGCTCTTTTTTTCATTCTGGTCTGCGCTTTGTTACGTGGCTGAACTGCTTGAATGCTTTCACCCATCTATTTGGGAAAAAAAATCCCTGAAGATGAATTACTTATAGACATTTATTTATACATACATCTAGAATTGTATAGTTGTAGATCTTTCATCATTAGACGCGTTATTAAATTTTTTCCTTACAATTTCTATCTGTTTTGTTTTGTTTGTAGCTGCTTCCCTTGACAAAGCAAGTCCACTTGCTGAAGGGCATGCTCGCCACCATTCTGTCACCACTTGCACCAGTTCCACGGTTACCGTTGTCAAAATGACACCCCTTTCTTTCATACCTGGAGCAAAAATAACCAAATACCTTGGGATTATCAACATGTTTTTTATACGAGAAACTACATCCTTGCGTGAGGTGAGCTTCATAATGAAGACTTTATGAAATAATATTTTTTATTTTATAGTGTATTGTATCTGGGAATGTGGAAAGAGTGATGCAAAGAGTAGAGAATGACACGGTGGTGGTTACTCGCGGCTAGCCGCGTTTAGCCACGGGTAACCCGCCGGAACGGGGAAAGAAAAATAGCAGTCATTGCGGGGACGGGGACAAGGCCATTCACCGCCCCATGGAGCGGTGAATGGTCTTGTCTCTGCAGTGAGGCATCAAGGATCGCGCGGTCCCCGCAGCCATCGCCCGCCCGCCCATAGCCTTTAGCCAGCTCCCTCCCTCCACCTCACCTTATACTCCAAGTTTGCCAGCTTCCTTTTTCCTGAGCCGCACGCGTTCAAAAAACCGTGCACGCGCGGCTGTGCGAGTCAATCAATCTTCTCCTCTGACGCAACCGGAAACAGGAAGTTGCAGGAGAGGAGAAGTTTGATTGACTCACGCAGCCGCTCGTGCATGGCTTTTTGAATACATGCAGCTCGGCAAAAAGAAAGCCGGCAAACTCGGAATATAAGGTGAGGTGGAGGGAGGGTGGAGGCTGCTAGTCCTTTCAAAGATCTGTAATACATAAATATTGTTTCGTTGTGGGTATTCTCCCCTCTTTAGCAGAACTGGTTTATCATTTTAAAATCATGGCAAGAAAATATAATGATAAAATAGCAACTAATTTTGCCTATTTTTATATACTTAAAAAAGTACTACATTTGAAATGTATATCACCCAGTCCATAAGGTGAATGTCCATATTGCTGTCTGTTGTTCTGCTGAGCACTGGCATTGAAACAGCAAAATGCATTTATTGCATACTTGTCCTCTGTCGGAAACATTATGGTGGTATATTAGTTGTGTTGATAAAAATTTATAAACAAAGCCCTGCCAGCTGAACATCTCTTTCTCTAGTTCAGCAGCAGGAACTTTGATTTATAAGAATGGAATAAGCTAAATATTAGAGTACTAAGGCTTATATGGAAGCTGCAGGGACGGTGACGGGGCGGTGAATGGGATGGCAGTGGCGGTGACGGGGCGGTGAAAGGGATGGCGGTGACGGTGACGGGGTGGTGAAGGGAACGGCGGTGACGGGGCAGTGCAGAGGATGGTGGGACAGGGCAGTAACGGGGACAGATTTTTTCACCGTGTCATTCTCTAGCAAAGAGCTTTACCTTCACAATAAATTCATTGAAGATTCCCTCATTCTTTTGTTCATGAACACCAGTATTCATGAATTAATTATAAGTGTTCCTCAAGAACTTATGCACAGGGAGGATACATTTATAACAGAGTACCTAGGCAGAGAAGGCACATAGATGCATATGTTGTACTTATTTTATCAAGGAAATGTATATTCCTGTTTACTTTGATAAAATTACCCTACTGTAAAGTAGATGCAGAAATGCATACCTGCTCAGAGGGAGGCACCTATGACATACATATGCAAATATTATAGTACCATCATACATCTATGGAATAGTAGGTAAGGAAGTGAGGTTGGGGATGGAGTAGAGACAGAGGTTGAACTGGGCAAGGGTTGAAGCAGAGCTCCTCCATACAAAAAGGATTCATCTGCCCCTGCCATCTCCATAGCACAATCAATATAAAAGCCTTTCTCAAATCATACCATCAAAGCTCATTTGCTTACTTTGACAAATACTGTTAAAAGGGGCAGTTTTAAATTGGCACTTCAATTTAAGTTCTACAATAGGGTGCATATAAAACCGGTTCTATAAAAGCACTTAGGCACACCTCCTTGCAACCATGGGCAAGTCACCTAACCCTCCAAAATATAAGTAAAAACTTGGATTGTGAGCCCACTAGGGACAAAATACCTGCATATATAACAAAGTAAAAAGCAAGGAAACAAACCCCACGAAGAATTAGCAAACAATGAAGGAGGGGGGATGATACACATCAACCAGAGATAAAATGAGTGAATAAATATTTATTAAAAAGTCAATAAAGAGTCTTTATCAAATGTTGAATTCAATCTGTGTTGCAAACCCGACACGGTCCATGTTTCGGCCTTAAAGCCCTGCCTCAGAGTGTCTGAAAGAGCAATAAGAATAGCCTTACTAAGTAAAACCAATGGTCTCTCAAGCCTAGTGGCCCATCCTTATGGTGGCCAATCCAGGTCACTAGTACCTGGCAAAAACCCAAAGAGTAGCAACATTTCATGCTACCGATCCAGGGCAAGCAGTGGCTTCCCCCATGTCTTTCTCAATAACAGACTATGGACTTTTCCTCCAGGAAATTGTCCAAACCTTTTTTTTAATCAGCTACACTATCCGCTCTTACCACAACCTCTGGTAATGCATTCCAGAGCTTACCTATTCTGAGTGAAAATATATTTCCTTCTATTGGTTTTAAAAGTATTTCCCTGTAACTTCATTGAGTGTCCCCCTAGTCTTTGTAATTTTTGGACAGAGTTAAAAATCAATCCAGTGGTACCCATTCTACTCCACTCAGGATTTTGTAGACTTCAATCATATCTCCCCTGAGCCGTCTAGTTCCAAGCTGAAGAACCCCAACCTTTTTAGTCTTTCCTCATACTAGAGAAGTTCTATCCCCTTTATCATCTTGGTCACTCTTCTTTGAGCCTTTTCTAGGGTGGCCAATGTTATGCTGATTTTTAAAAAGGCTTCCAGGGGAGATCCAGGAAATTACAGACTGATAAGTCTGACTTCAGTTCCTTTCTTGAGATAAGGAGACCAGAATGGAACACAATACTCCAGGTGAGGTCACACCATGGAGCAATGCAGAAGCATTATAACAATCTTAATCTTGTTAATAATCCCTTTTTAAATAATTCCTAGCATCTTGTTTGCTTTTTTGGCCACCGCCACATTGGGCAGAAGGTTTCATCATAATGTCTAAGGTTCAAGGTTTATTAGTATTTGATGAATCGCTAAATCTGTTACAAAGCGATGTACATAATTATAAAATAGAGTAAGATTATAAAAATATACAATTCATGAACATTAAAATTAAGACAGGACAGACTTTAGTTGGAAGGGAAGGGGGTAAAAAGTTACATCTGTTATATCAAGAAAAACAAATAAGGGAAAAACAAAAGGAAGCAGGGTAGTTAAAAGATTAAAAGTATCGTAAAAGTCAGAAGAATTTTAAATGTTAAAAGCATCTTTAAAAAGGTGCGTTTTTAAGGATTTTTTAAAAGAAAGGATATCTTTTTCGTTTTTAATGTGTTGTGGCAGGGAGTTCCACCATTGAGGACCAATTACAGAGAACATGTCAGATCTTTGTGTACCTATTATTTTTAGAGAAGGTACAGCCAATAGATTTTGAGACAATGATCAGAGTGTTTGTGTAGAGCTGTGGGGAATTAACATTCTTGCTATAAACTGGGGTTCGTTGTAAGCTAAGGTTTTAAATATAAGCAGCATGACCTTAAACAGAATGTGATGACTGATGGGGAGCCAGTGAGCATCAATAAATAGTGGTGTAACATTTGGTGTGACATCCAGATCTTTCCCTTGGGCGCTAACCCCCAAGGTGGACCCTAGCACCTGGTAACTGTGATTTGGGTTATTCTTCCCAATGTGCATCACATTAATTTCATCTGCCACTTGGATGCACAGTCTTCCAATTTCTTAAGGTCTGCGTGCAATTTTTCAATCAGCACACATTTAAACAATTTTTAACAGTTTAATGTCATCTGCAAATTTAATCACCTCACTCGTCTTCCAATTTCCAGATCATTTATAAATAAGTTAAATAGCACCAGTCCCAGTACAGATCCCTGTGGCTCTCCACTGTTAACTCTCTTCCATTAAGAAAAATGACTAACCCTACCCTCTGTTTTCTATCCAGTAACAAATTCATAATCCGCATCTGAACTTTGTCACCTATCCCATGACTCTAATTTTCTCAGGAGCTTCTCATGAGGAACTTTGTCAAAAGCTTTCTAAAAATCTAGATATACTACATCAACCAGCTCACCTTTTTCCACATGTTTATTCACACCTTCAAAGAAGTCGAGCAAATTGGTGAGGCAAGATCTCCCTTGGCTGAACCCATGCTGATTCTGTCTCATTAAATCATGTATGTCTACATGTTCTACATTTTTTACAATTGTTTTCACCATTTTGCCTGGAACTGAAGTCAGACTTATCAGTCTGTAATTTCCTGGATCTCCCCTGGAAGCCTTTTTAAAAATCAGCATAACATTGACCACCCTCCAATTTTCAGGTACTACAGACGATCTTAGCGATAAAGAAGCATTATAACATTCTTAGTCTTGCTAATATTGTGCTTAGAACTGTGAAAGCTTTCCTGCTTCAGACTGGTTAAATCATTTCCATTATAGCACAATTCTATATCATCTCCAAAAAGTGTATGTAATATAGGTTATCTTGCGGTGGTCAAAATATCAAGAATTATTCAGTTATTTCTTCAATCTCTTTTAATTGATGTCCAAATGCAGGTTCACCCATAAATCCTGTGGAAAAAATCTTTAAAAAATTCAAAGCAAACTCAAATGTTGTTCAATCAAAATCTCCAATATTATAAACTTGACTCTCTATATATCTGACATTACTGTACACATGTAAATTCATAATATGTTTGTCTATGCATTAAGTATGTCAACCTTGTAACCAGTTCTGAGCTCATTGGGGAGGATATAAAACTAACCAAATAAATAAAATATTCTAATTATAATGAGTCTCCTTTTAATCCATATAATATCTTGCTCATTGTACAATTCTGCTCACTCCATTTGCTGTCTTGCTTAACATGTTTCACTGGTGTCTTCAGTAGCAAAAACAAAACAAAAATATATATATATAATGTAATACTATCAACAATATTCATCCCTCTAATTTCTCACAATTCTAGTTGATACTCTTGGTCATAACCAAACTGTTACCAAAAATGGATAGTAATTAAATTCTACAATTGGCTGGATAACAAGAAAGGAATCTTCACAAGTTATTCACTTCCCTTCCCATTATTTAACTGACTGGCATCATGTAACTGGGCCGAGCTATACAATATACCAGTCACCTATCCACACACCCCCAGGCACCATAGTTCTCTGTAAAATCATAAATACAAGGTTACACACACATTCCACGTTTATTCCATTAAAATCCCCAACCAGGTCTTCCGGATCTCCTGGTTGTCCCAAAGTCCTTCCTGGACTTCTCATCTCTCCAGGCTTCTCCAAAGTCCTTCTTGACCCTGCATTAGCCTTCCATGTCTTCGGCAACATCCGGTGCCATTTACCGGTCCCTCTGCCAGTTGTCACTGTCTTAGCTGGTCCCTCCGCCAGACTGCTCTTCAGTCAATTAAGTTAAGGGGATAGACAAAGACAAATATATGTATTTTTATGCCAGTCCTTTGGCCAATGCTCCCTGGGTCCTTGGACTCTCCCAGCTTTCCGTCACTTGGTCATCTTATCCAGCACACATGCTCTAAGGGCTCTCTCAGCCCCTCGGTTATCTTCTCGCTGATGTATGCACCAAGGACTCCTAGCTGCTCCATAACTCAGTTATCTTATCCCGCACACACGCACTGAGGGCTCTCCCAACCCCTCAGCCGTCTTCTTGCAGAAGACGCATGCACTGAAGACTCACCTAGGTTCTTAACCTTTCCCACCTCCGGTCGTGAAGCCTAAGCCCCTTGACTCCAGTCTCAACCGGGTCCCCGGCTACTTCTTAGCACTTCCCCTGCCAGTATACAGGTCCCTGTGGAGCCTCCCACCACCAGGCTTCTCCACTGCACCAGTCTTCCCTGTCGGGACTGGTCAGCCACATAGGGCCAGATCTTTCTCCCAGATCTCTCACACCACCGGACGTCTATTTTCTGCTGACCCATAACTTATGCCCACCCTTGTACCTCTCCATGTGAATACCCCTTTTGCAGTTACATGCTATGCACCATACATAAGTGCTTATACTCTATAGTCTTTGTACGCAAATGGTGCTTACATTTATTTATTTATTTATGTAAAAAATGTATAATCTGCAGCTTCCAACAGTTCTGTTTATAATTTAAACAAGTTTAGGAACTAAGGACCAAATTCTATATATGACGCTGAAAATGTCTACGCTTAGCGCTATTCTAAAAGCTGCCTTTGAAGTTAGGTGTTGTTTAGAGAATTTGTTTAGTGTCTCTCTAATTTGTTTAGTGTCTCACAAAATCTCCACATTCCGAGGATTTCCAAAGAGGGGAGAACAAAAGGTAAGGGAGAACTGGCATGGCTTACCAGACAGGTGAGGGAAGCCATAAAAGAAAAGAAGGACTCTTTCAAAAAATGGAAACACATGAAAACAACCGAAGCATGGAAAAAACATAAAGATGATCAGAAGAAATGTCACAAGGCGGTGAGGGATGCCAAAAAGGACTATGAGGAAAAAATAGCGCAAGAGGCCAAAAACTTCAAACCCTTCTTTAGATACGTGAAAGGGAAAAACCCCACAAAAGAGGCGGTGGGACCCCTGGACGACCAGGGAAGAAAAGGGTACATCAAAGAGGATAAACAAATTGCAGACAAACTAAATTCCTTCTTTGCGTCCGTCTTTACGGAGGAGGATACCGCAAAAATACCAGAAGCAGTGAAAGTGTTTAGTGGAGTAATAGAAGACAGCCTCACCACAGTTGAAGTGGAGTTGGACCAGATATACTACCAGATCGACAAACTTAAAAGTGACAAATCCCCTGAACCGGATGGAAGTCACCCGAGAGTTTTAAAGGAACTGAAGGTTGAAATCGGAGAGCTATTGCAAAAACTTGCCAATCTGACAATCAGAACTGGACAGATACCAGAAGACTGGAAGATAGCGAACATCACGCCAATTTTCAAAAAAGGATCGAGAGGGGAACCGGGCAACTACAGACCTGTGAGCCTTACGTCTGTCCCTGGAAAGATGGTTGAAGCACTGATCAAGGATAGCATAGTCCAGCACCTAGATACACACGACTTGATGAAACCCAGTCAACATGGGTTCAGGAAAGGGAAATCATGTTTAACGAATTTACTTCAATTTTTTGAGACCGTGAACAAGCAAATTGATAGTGGAATGCCGGTGGACATAATATATTTGGACTTCCAGAAGGCGTTCGACAAAGTTCCACATGAAAGACTTCTCAGAAAACTACAAAGCCATGGAATAGAGGGAAATATACACAGGTGGATAGGCAAATGGCTGGAAAACAGAAAGCAGAGAGTGGGCATAAATGGGAAGTTCTCAGACTGGGAGAAAGTGACTAGTGGTGTGCCCCAGGGCTCGGTTCTTGGGCCGATCCTATTTAATATTTACATCAATGACCTGGAAGAAGGAGTATCCAGTGAGATCATTAAGTTTGCAGACGACACAAAGCTATGCCGGGCAATCAGATCGCAGGAGGATAGCGAGGAACTCCAGAGCGACTTGTATCAGTTAGAGAAATGGGCAGAGCAATGGCAGATGAAGTTCAACGTGGAGAAATGCAAAGTAATGCATTTAGGTAGTAAGAATAAGGAACACGAGTATAGAATGTCAGGTGCAACTCTGGGTAAGAGCGAACAAGAAAAGGACCTGGGTGTACTGATAGATAGGACCCTGAAGCCGTCGGCACAATGCGCGGCAGCGGCAAAGAAAGCAAACAGAATGTTAGGCATGATAAAAAAAGGAATCACGAGTAGATCGGAGAAAGTCATAATGCCGCTTTATAGAGCAATGGTCAGACCACACTTGGAATACTGTGTCCAACATTGGTCTCCCAACCTAAAGAAGGATATAAAACTGCTGGAGAGGGTGCAGAGACGAGCAACGAAGCTAATAAGAGGTATGGAGAGCTTGGAATATGAGGAACGACTCAAGAAACTGGGACTGTTCTCCCTTGAGAAAAGGAGGCTGCGAGGGGACATGATCGAGACGTTCAAAATGCTGAAAGGCATCGATAAAATAGAGCAGGAAAATAAATTATTTACATTGTCCAACGCGACACGGACAAGAGGACATGGTTTGAAGCTAAGGGGGGACAAGTCCAGGACAAATGCCAGGAAGTTCTGCTTTACACAGCGAGTGGTAGACGCCTGGAATGCTCTCCCAAAGGAGGTTATTAAGGAATCCACTGTGCTAGGATTCAAAGGCAAATTAGATGCACATCTCCTTACGAGAGGCATAGAGGGATATGGGTGACTAAAACTACATCAGGTGTATACCTGACTGGGCCTCCGCGTGTGCGGATTGCCGGACTCGATGGACCATGGGTCTGATCCGGAGATGGCAGTTCTTATGTTCTTAAATGACCAGCATTTAGGCACAGCCGTTTCTGCCAATGAAAAGCAGGCATAAATGTCTGTGTCTATATTATGCACAGAGCAGGGAAATTCTAGAACACTGCACCTGACATTTACCCATGCCCCTCCCCTGGCCATCTTTTGAAATCCACACAGTAGAATTTGCACATGCCACTTTATAGAATACACTTAGAAAGTTGTGCTTGTAAATTCTAATTAGTCCCAATTAGTGCCACTAATTGTTAATTGGCAATTATTGGCACTTATTGGTATGCTAATCAAGTTGCACATGCAGCTTGGCAAAGCACACAGATTTGCACATCACTTTGGTTGCAGTATATAGAATGTGTGGCGCAGGGATTAGAGCTACAGCCTTAGCACCCTGAAGCTGTGGGTTCAAATCCCTCACTGCTCCTTGTAACCCTGGGCAAGTCACTTAATCCCCTCATTGCCCCACGTACACTAGCTAGAGTTTGAGCCCACCGGGACAGATAGGGAAATATAATAAAGTACCTGAATGTAAACCACTTAGGACAGAGGTAGGCAATTCCGGTCCTCGAGAGCCGGAGCCAGGTCAGGTTTTCAGGATATCCACAATGAATATGTATGAGATGGATTTGCATGCACTGCCTCCTTGCGATGCAAATCTATCTCATGCATATTTATTGTGGATATCCTGAAAACCTGACCTGGCCTGGCTCTCGAGGACTGGAATTGCCTAACCCTGACTTAGGATATAAGTGGCATTTAAATAATAAAATAAATTCAAGGATAAGATTATAGAATGAGGGGATAAGAGGGTAAATGTATACGTGGGGTCCTATGTCAAATAACAAAAGTGCCTGCCTATTTTATAAAGGTAATATAGGCTTCTATATTTATCTATAAAATAGGCACCCAGAACCAATCCCAGTAGCATGCAAATGCTTATGTACAACTTTACATCTGTTCTGAAGAAGGGTGTCAATGTGTGCTCTATGCAAGTATCTGAATATTTACTGACGTATGCATATATATTGCAACTCTACCCCTGCTAGTCTGGAAGCACCTACATTCTGCCGTATTTACTTATATGCATGTATGTAGCCATACAGTTTCATAAAAGCCTTTTGAGGTTCATAATACCAACATGCACAATTATCTCAAATTTAATAAGCTTTAGAGTGAAAAATCATATTCTAAACTAAGAGTGAAACTATATCAATTTTTTTGTCTTTTTCCACCAGGCTAATAAGTTTCTTGGAATTTATATGCATGGCTTTGTTTCTGTTTCTGCACTGTATTAGTGAAAACATAGGTTTGATTCCAAACTCTGGCTTGTATTCCTATAGTGAACTGGAAAATAACATTCACAGATCTCAGAGAAACCCCAGCATTATGTATGAACAATGACCGTTATTGGCTAGTTTGTGCCAGAGGTTAGAATTTTGGCCAATGACTTTGTCATTGATAGCTGAACTAGATGAGTGGAGATAAAATGGATGGAATATGTAGGTGGTTGTGAATTAAGGCTCCTGAGTTGTAAAGAGGTCAAGTTTCACGTGAGTTGGAAGTTCAGATGAAGAAGAAAGAAACTGCTGGTTCTAAACAATTGCTCAATCAAATCCATGTCAATTTTATACATTTTTATTGAGTGCTATTACTTTATAATATCTTGATCTTGCCCAATAAATGTTCAGTAATTAACTTCTAGCTTGTTTTATAATCTAAGAACTCTCCCAATCATTATTCTTCTCAAATAGGAGGGTTAAAGTCTTTTGGAACCCTAGTGAAGATTATCTTGTGGTTACTGTAGCTTGGCCAGATAACTTTAATTCTGTTTTGGGCTACAAATACCTCAATATAGTTGTTTTTACTTTATTATGTTAAAGAGCAGAATTAGAAAATTGGGCATAACTATTAGAGAGGCGTTGACCCAGCACTCTGAATGAGAGGATGTCACTGAAGGTGAGAGAATAAAGTAGAGCCGGTGGGGCTCATTTTCAGAACACTTAGGTTTTTATGGTACATTGTGTATCTAAGTGCTTTGAAAATGAGCCTCTTTGTATGATATTCTAATGAGAGCCCAATTTTAGGCCTAATGATTTACAGGGAAATCTAAACAATAAAAGGAAAATGCAAGAAACACCATTTCTACCAAAGCTAGAAAATAACTTTTTCTACTCAAAGAAACGTAACAATATAAGAGCATTACAAGCCCCATTATTCTTAGTGAGGCCTGTTTGTTACCTTTGCGCTTAACTCAAATGTGTGTTAAGTTAGTAAATGAAACCATGTATTTTAATGCAAGAGAAAATACGTAGGTCAGGTCTCCTCTAACGAAATCATTGAGTTTTCTTATATCAGTATATTTTGTTATTTTAGGAAGGTGGAGTCAGCGGCTTCCTACATGCATTCATTTGTGAAGTGTTTGCAATGGTGCGGGCCCATGTTGCAGCTTTAGGAGGAAATGCAGTTGTCTCGTATATAATGAAGCAGTGTGTATTCATGGAAAACCCCAATAAAAATCAGGTAACAGTAATGGATTAACATTTTCTTATTGGCAGTAGTGTCATATTATTTGAATGAAAAATTGTCAAGACAAAAAGTTTTGAGAAAACCCAACCTCATGATAAATACAATCACCAAACCAAAGAAGCACAGTATGTATAATTCAAAACAAAATCAGTAAAACAAAAACCCAAAGGTGCAAATCTTTTTTCCCAATACATAATTAAAAACAAATATAGCAGGCCAGTGTCCAGTCTCTTCTCATGTACCAGTATTCATTCAGGTCAACATGTTTCGGCATCTTGCCTGCATCAGGGGCTAACTTCATAAACGTACAGTACCATCGGTAATCTATTCACACTCAGAGCACCAGATTAAAGCAGAAAATGGTGCTGGAAGCAAATATGGAAAAAAACAGAAGAAAAAAAAAAATCATCAAAAGTATACACAAGAAAAAATATAAGATTACATGATAACTTTTAACAATGAAAGAACATCAGGCAGTAGTTCCAAAAGGAAAGAAACATAGTATTAAGTGTTCATAACTATTCCTCCTAATTCTTTTACTATTTGATTAATAATAATAACAGTAATATTCCTAAGAATAAAATTAGTAACAATAATATTAACATATCTAAATATATATTTGGATATTAAATGTCAATATAACCTCTTTGATTAAACAGTTGGAGGAGTTGCCATACAGTGAGAGATTAGGGAAGCTGGGACTATTCTCCCTTGAAAAGAATGCAGACGGGATAGTACGCCTTAGAACGCCAGACGGGAATTATGTGGAAACAGATTCTGAAAAAGCCAAACTACTGAACGATTACTTCTGCTCAGTCTTTACCTGCGAGGCACCAGGGCAATGGCCACGGCTGGAAGCAAAAGAAAGCAAGGAAGACCCATTTCTGAATTTTGAGTTCACACCAGCTGATGTTTACAGAGAACTTTCAAGACTCAAGGTGAACAAAGCCATGGGACCGGACAATTTGCACCCAAGAGTGCTCAGAGAGCTGTGCGATGTTCTGGCAGAACCGTTAGCCATGCTCTTCAATCTCTCCCTAAGTACGGGGAGAGTCCCCCTGGACTGGAAACAGCCAACGTCGTTCCTCTGCACAAAAAGGGTTGCAGAGCAGAGGCTGCAAATTATAGACCAGTGAGTCTCACATCAATAGTGTGTAAACTCATGGAAACTCTACTTAAAGGTAAATTAGACACGATAATGGATGAAGGGAATCTAAGGGATCCCTGTCAACATGGATTCACCAGAGGCAGGTCATGCCAATCCAATCTTATAAGCTTCTTCGATTGGGTGACAGGAAAGCTAGACTCGGGAGAGTCTCTGGACATAGTGTACTTGGATTTCAGTAAAGCTTTCGACAGTGTCCCACACCGTAGACTATTAAACAGGATAAATCGTTGGGTTTGGGTGAGAAACTAACTGCATGGGTCAGTAATTGGCTGAGTGGAAGACTTCAGAGGGTGGTGGTCAAAGGCACCCTCTCTGAGACATCGGAGTTGACTAGCGGAGTGCCGCAGGGCTCAGTCCTGGGACCATCCCTTTTCAACATATTCATAGGGGACTTGACCTGGGGGCTTCAGAGTAAAGTAGCACTGTTCGCCGACGATGCCAAACTGTGTAACATAGTAAGTGAAAGCAACATCCAGGATAGTATGACACAAGATCTGATCACGTTGGAAAACTGGTCCTCGACATGGCAGCTAGGCTTCAACGCTAAAAAATGTAAGGTCATGCATCTTGGCAGTGGAAATCCATGCAGAACATACTCCTTGAATGGAGAAACGCTAGCTAGGACTTCAGAGGAACGGGACTTGGGGGTAATCATCAGTGCAGACATGAAGGCTGCCAAACAAGTAGAGAAGGCCTCATCAAAGGCAAGGCAAATGATGGGATGTATCAATAGAAGCTTCGTCAGCCGTAAACCTGAAGTCATAATGCCACTCTACAGAACCATGGTGAGACCCCATCTGGAATACTGTGTGCAATTCTGGAGGCCACATTACCGTAAAGATGTGCTTCGAGCTGAGTCGGTCCAGCGGATGGCCACTAGGATGGTCGCGGGGCTCAAAGGTCTCTCATACGAAGAAAGACTGGGCAAACTGCAGCTCTATACCCTAGAGGAGCGCAGGGAAAGGGGTGACATGATTGAGACATTTAAGTACGTCACGGGTCGTGTCGAGGTGGAAAATTATATATTCTTTCCCAGGGGACCCTCGGTCACAAGAGGGCACCCGCTCAAACTCAGAGGAGGGAAATTTAGTGGTGACACCAGGAAGTATTTCTTCACAGAAAGGGTGGTAGATCACTGGAACAGACTTCCAGTGCAGGTGATAAAGGCCACCAGCGTGCTCGACTTTAAGACTAAATGGGACATCCAGTGGGATCCCTACGAGGGTCGAGTTAAGGAACTAGGTCATTAGCATTCAGACTTAATGGGGTGGGTCAATAGAGTGGGCAGACTTGATGGGCTGTAGCCCTTTTCTGCCGTCATCTTTCTATGTTTCTAAGGGTATAGAACATTGGTCTTCACAAATTTTTAAGTTGGGGCCATTTTGAATCCAAAAAAGCTGAAGGAGATCCTACAAATATCTTCCTACCTGGGGCCACAATACCAACCAAGATTTCTGGACTTCCATCCTTACCAGAACACCTGGCCTTGGTCATATATGCAGAAAATAGAAAAACCCTTTTCAAATACAGATCCACAACTAAAAACACTATTGTACAGAAACAAAACTCTAATAGAAAGAAATGCATTTCTTTTGAACAGTCTAAAACAGTGTTCTTCAACCTTTTTACACCTATGGACCGGTGGAAATAAAATAATTATTTTGTGGACTGGCAAACTACAAAGACTGAAATTTAAAAAAACATTTTCGCCCCGTCTCCGCGAGTTTGGTCCCCGCAAACCATCTGATCCCATCCGCACAAGCCTCAGTTATGATTTTATATTGAACATATTTTATTAAAGTATAAAAAGAAACAATATTCTGTACAATTGTCATTTTATAAATACAAATATACAGAGCAAGGACCAACAAAACCCCTGTTTCCCCTCCCCTCCCCTTCACATATATCCCCTCCACTATCAAGAAAACTGAACAAGCCAAATTATTACAGAATGCTACACAGAAATATTATGCTAACAGAATACTGCAGTCACACATGACAGGAATAGTGTTAGGGGAGTGCTGGAAGCTAAAGAATCACTGCCTGGGCTTTGCAGTCCCCAGTTATGTCTATAGCAGGATATATAGTTCAAATCTGATATATTCTAATGACAAAATAGAAATAAAATTATTTTTTCTACCTTTATTACCTGCCCATTTTGTTCTGCTTTCTTCTGTCTTTTCTTAAATTTCTTTCCAAGGTCTTCAGTCTATCTGCCACTTCTGTCCCTTCCTGTCTTCTACCTATTATTCCAATATCCAGAACCTCCTTTTTCTTCTTACTGCATCCACCTTGTGTCCAGCATCTCCCACCTACTCCATCAAGTCCTACTCAGTCAAGTCTGCTTTTTATCCCAGGACAAGCAGGCAGCATATTCTTAACGCATGGGTGACGTCACCGACGGAGCCCTGGTACGGACATTTTAACTAGAAAGTTCTAGTTGGCCGCACCGCGCATGCGCGAGTGCCTTCCCGCCCGACGGAGAAGTGCATGGTCCCCAGTTTCTTCGTTTCCGCGGAGCGAAGAAGACGCATGTGTTTTCAACGGCCGTTGAAAAACTATTTTTTGCCTTCCCGATCGCGTATTTTTTCTTGTTCTTTGATTCTTTTTTTCCTTTCGGATTCCTTTGCTTTTATTTAAAAAAAAAAAAAAAACTCGTCCAGTTTTCTTATTTTTTCGGCCCGGCCCCGGCAGGGCCTACTGCCACCATATAGGCCTCCGGCTTCGATTTTGCGGAGGCCGTGTTTCCCTTCATGCCCCCTCAACCGGGCTTTAAGAAGTGCCAGCGGTGTGCACGCCCGATCTCTCTCACCAACCCGCACAATTGGTGCTTGCAGTGCTTGGGTCCGGAGCATCGGGCTGACACCTGTACCCGCTGTGCGACTCTTAAAAAGCACACATTAAAAAATAGACAGATCCAGCAAAATCTTCTCATCGGCACCGGATCTGCCATGGAACCTGCCGCGACGTCGACAGCATCTCAAAAGTCGGCACCGACTACTTCGACACCGCCAGATCCTTCTTCGGGGTCGCTGGCCCCAGGTAAGCCGGCTAAGAAGCCTTCCACTTCCCTTGAGCGCCCTCCTGCCACAGTTGCGCCGGTCCTCCCGGCACCGCACCGACCCCGCAAACGCTCCGCTCTGATATCGGTGAGTGCCTCGTCATCGGCCTCCTCATCGCCGGAGCGTAGAGCGGCACCCATGGTACCGAAAAAGAAAAAAGCGGTACCGGTGCCTCCCCTGGACGACCGCATCGCGGCCATACTCCAGACCCAGTTACAGGAGCAGCTGCAGCAACAACTCCAACAACTGTTGCCGGCACTGCTGGCCTCACACCTTCCGGTGCAAGACCGGTCCGAGCCTCGCACGATCCCATCGGTGTCGACCCCCTCGGTACCGCTCAACACCTCCATGCCGGTGCTCTCGGCTGAACCGCACCGTTCCCAACCTGCGGTACAGGCCCGTTCCGATGCCGACCCTTCCCAGTACCAGGAACGGCACCGGTCTTCCTCTCCCGGTACCACCTCGGTCCACTCTGGCAAGTCTCTCTCCAAGACCCGCCATGCCGAGCCCTCCACACCGATGACCTGCCGTGCACACCCCGACATCAGGGACCCTGACTTATGGGAAGAATCCCCGCACGGTACCGAGGAAGACGCTTCCTCGACGGATGAGGAACCCTCCACGATTGACACCGGTTCGAAGCCCGAACAGTCCTCTTTTACCAAGTTCCTCAGAGAGATGTCGGCTGCTCTTTCCATTCCTTTAGAGTCCGACTCTAAAAAGTCCCAGGCTTTTCTCGATGCCCTAGACTTTGAGCAACCTCCCAAGGAATTTCTTAAGTTACTCGTCCATGACATCCTGCGGGAAACTTTTTACAAAAATTGGGAGAACCCCCTCACTGTCCCCGGGGCCCCTCGCAAACTGGATAGCTTGTACCGGGTCATTCCAATCCCAGGGTTTGACAAGCCTCAATTGCCCCATGAATCTCTCCTGGTGGAGTCCACCTTAAAGAAAACTCAGGGCTCCAGTGTCTATGCCTCCACCCCTCCTGGCAGAGAGGGCAAAACGATGGATAAATTTGGCAAGCGCCTTTTCCAGAATGCAATGCTGGCCAACAGGGCAAATAATTACACCTTTCACTTCTCCTTCTATATGAAGCATCTGGTGCAACAACTCTCCTCCTTGCAAAAATACATTCCTGAACATAAGGTACCTCTTTTCCAACAGCAAATTTCCAGTCTGCTCCAACTTCGGAAATTCATGGTACGCTCCATTTATGACTCATTTGAGCTGACCTCTAGAGCATCTGCCATGGCTGTTGCCATGCGGCGTCTGGCCTGGCTGAGAGTTTCTGACCTCGACATTAACCACCAAGACCGCCTGGCTAACGCACCTTGTCTTGGTGACGAACTCTTCGGGGAATCCCTGGACTCAACCTCCCAGAAACTCTCAGCACACGAGACTAGGTGGGACACTCTAGTCAAACCCAAAAAGAAGACTCCGCCTGCTCGCCCCTACAGACAGCAGTCCTCCTACCAACGCAGGTTCTCAGCCAGACCTCTCAACCCGCCTCAGCAACAACCTCGCCGTCCTCGTCACCAGCATCAACCTCAGGCTCGTTCCCAGTCTCATCAGCCTGCCAAACCTCTCCCTCCGTCAAAACCATCTCAACCCTTTTGACTCCTTTCTCCAGGGCATAGCCAGTCTCCCACCATCATTGCCTCTTCCTCAGCCTATCGGAGGACGCCTCCAACTCTTCCTCAGCCGTTGGGAGGTCATCACATCCGACCAATGGGTCCTCAACATCATTCGCCACGGCTACTCTCTCAACTTCCAGACTCTTCCACCAGACAACCCTCCCATAGATTCTGCTTCTCACTCCTCTCAATCCCTCCTCCTCCTGAGGGAGGTTCAATCCCTCCTTCTTCTCAATGCCATCGAAGAGGTACCCTCAGACCAAAGGGGTCAGGGATTCTACTCCCGCTACTTCCTGGTTCCCAAGAAGACAGGAGACCTCCTTCCCATCCTCGATCTCCGGGACCTCAACAAGTGTCTGGTCAAGGAAAAATTCAGAATGCTCTCCCTTGCCATGCTTTACCCTCTTCTCTCTCAACACGACTGGCTATGTTCCCTAGACCTCAAAGAGGCCTACACTCACATTCCAATCAATCCGACTTCACGTCGCTACCTCCGGTTTCAGATACAGCACCATCACTACCAGTACAAAGTGCTACCCTTTGGCCTCGCATCATCGCCCAGGGTGTTCACCAAGTGCCTTATTGTGGTGGCGGCCTTCCTCAGGTCTCACAACCTCCAGGTGTTCCCCTACTTGGACGATTGGTTGGTGAAAGCACCTACGTCTCCGCTTGTGCTACAAGCCACTCAACACACCATCTCTTTCCTCCATCTCCTAGGGTTCGAGATCAACTACCCCAAGTCGCACCTGCTTCCCACACAGCAACTTCAGTTCATTGGTGCGGTTCTCGACACTACTCTGATGAGGGCGTTTCTCCCCTTCGACCGACAACAGACCCTGCTCCACCTCTGTCGTCAGGTGCTCCTTCATCACTCCGTCCCAGCTCGGCAGATGATGGTCCTCCTGGGCCACATGGCCTCGACGGTCCATGTGCTTCCTCTGGCGCGACTCCACCTCAGGACACCTCAATGGACTGTAGCCAACCAATGGTCGCAGACCACTGATCCTCTTTCTCATCCCATCTCTGTGACATCGTCTCTTCAGCAATCTCTTCAATGGTGGTTGAACTCCTCCAATCTTTCCAGGGGTCTACTCTTCCATCTACTCCCTCACTCCATGATCATAACCACAGATGCCTCCCCCTATGCATGGGGAGCCCACCTGGGAGATCTTCGCACCCAGGGACTCTGGACCCCTCAAGAGCGTCAACATCACATCAATTTCCTGGAACTCAGGGCCATGTTCTATGCCCTCAAGGCCTTCCAGCACCTTCTCTACCCTCAGGTTCTTCTCCTGTGCACAGACAACCAAGTCGCCATGTACTACATAAACAAGCAAGGCGGCACCGGATCTCCCCTCCTCTGTCAGGAGGCCATCCGCATCTGGACCTGGGCCACGGCTCACAGTCTCTTCCTCTAAGCTGTCTACATCCAGGGCGAACAGAACTCCCTGGCCGACAATCTCAGCCGCATCCTTCAACCTCACGAGTGGACTCTGGATCCTCCCACACTCCGCTCCATCTTTGCTCGGTGGGGCACTCCTCAGGTGGACCTATTTGCAGCTCCTCACAACCATCAGCTGCCCCTTTTCTGTTCCAGACTCTTCTCTCCTCATCGTCTGGCCCCGGATGCATTCCTGCTCAACTGGATGGATTGGTTCCTCTATGCCTTTCCTCCACTACCTCTGATGTTGCGGACGTTATTCAAACTCCGCAGGGACAGAGCCACCATGATACTCATCGCCCCTCAATGGCCCCACTAACACTGGTTCTCCCTCCTGCTCCAGCTAAGCTCCAGAGAACCCATTCCTCTTCCTGTGTGTCCTCGCTCCACCTGACAGCTTGGTTTCTCTCGGGCTGACCTCTCCAGAGAATCTGTCTCAGCCTGTCCGTCGTATTTTGGATGCCTCCAGGAAACCGGCCACCCTCCAATGTTACCATCAGAAGTGGACCCGGTTCTCCTCTTGGTGTCTACTACATCACCACGATCCCACCTCATTGGCGGTGGAAACTATACTGGACTATTTGCTCTCTCTATCCTACGCTGGCCTCAAGTCTACCTCAATCAGAGTCCACCTCAGTGCCATCACTGCGTTTCATGAGCCTATCCTCGGAAAACCTCTCACGGCTCACCCCCTGGTTTCCCGGTTCATGAGGGGCCTCTTCAATGTCAAACCACCTCTGAAGCCTTCTCCAGTCGTCTGGGACCTGAATGTGGTTTTATCTGCCCTCATGAAACCTCCTTTTGAGCCTCTTGCCACAACTTCGCTCAAATTTCTTACCTGGAAGGTGCTTTTCCTCATTGCCATCGCCTCTGCCAGGAGGGTTAGTGAGCTGCATGCACTGGTTGCCGACCCACCTTTCACTGTTTTTCACCATGACAAGGTGGTTCTGCGTACCCATCCTAAATTCCTTCCCAAGGTGGTCTCGGAATTTCACCTCAACCGGTCCATTGTGTTACCTGTTTTTTTCCCTAAGCCCCATTCTCATCCTGGGGAACAGGCGTTACACACGCTGGACTGTAAGCGTGCCCTTGCATACTACCTTGACCGCACCAGGGCCCACCGCTCGTTCCCTCAGCTCTTTTTGTCCTTCGACCCTAACCGCCTAGGTCGTCCTGTCTCTAAACGGATGCTTTCCAACTGGCTTGCTGCCTCCATTGCGTTCTGTTATGCTCGGGCCGGTCTCTCACTGGAAGGTGCTGTCACGGCCCACAGGGTCAGAGCTATGGCTGCTTCTGTGGCTTTCCTCCGTTCCACGCCCATCGAGGAAATCTGCAAGGCTGCCACTTGGTCCTCAGTTCACACGTTCACTACTCACTACTGTCTGGATACCTTCTCCAGACGGGATGGACACTTCGGCCAATCTGTGTTACATTATTTATTTTCCTAATGGCCAACCATCCCTCCTCCCTCTCTGTTAGCTTGGAGGTCACCCATACGTTAAGAATATGCTGCCTGCTTGTCCTGGGATAAAGCACAGTTACTTACCGTAACAGGTGTTATCCAGGGACAGCAGGCAGATATTCTTACGTCCCACCCACCTCCTCGGGTTGGCTTCTTAGCTGGCTTATCTTAACTGGGGACCACGCTCTCCTCCGTCGGGCGGGAAGGCACTCGCGCATGCGCGGTGCGGCCAACTAGAACTTTCTAGTTAAAATGTCCGTACCGGGGCTCCGTCGGTGACGTCACCCATGCGTTAAGAATATCTGCCTGCTGTCCCTGTATAACACCTGTTACGGTAAGTAACTGTGCTTTTCCTTCACCCTACAACCTCCATGTCCTGCATCTTCCTGTGTTCTTTTTTTCTTCCCGTTGCTGAGCCATCCAGCCAACCCACCATCTTTCCCCATCCCAGTGCCTCCCCTCTTTTCTCCATCTTAATCCAGCAGATACCTTCCATCACCCTACTCCCTCCATTCCTTATTCAGCATCTTCTCCTTGTCTCCCTATTCCCCCTTCACCATGTCCAGCATATCCCCTCTGTCTCCCTACTCCCTCTACCCATGTCCAATATCTGACTTCTGTCTTCATAGTCCATCCTCATGTTCAGCATTTTCCATGTCTCTCTGCCCCCTGTAAGGTCCAGCATCTATCTTTGTGTCCCTATTCTTCCAATTCCCACCTAGTTCCAATAACTATCCTCCCCCAAGGGGATCCACCATCTTCCTTCTGTCACACCAATCCCCCCTCCTGGGTCTACCATCCCCTTCCAACAACACCTATATCACCTTTTTCCCTCTCCTCATAATCCAGCATCTCTTATTTCCTCCCTTGGCTGCTGGCCCCGATCCACTCTTCCAGCACTCGATTGCTATTAGCCCTGCCTTCGACCCCAGTACTGCTAAACTTGGCAGCAATAACAAAGCAAAACCTACCCTACTTTCAATTATGGTCCCGCTAAATCAGACGGCTAGAATGAAGACAGAAGCCGCGGGACCTTTCCTCTTGCCTGAATTGCTATTCGCTACAAGCTCTGCCGGTCTCAATCCTGCCCCTCAAAAACAGGAAGTCACTTCAGAAGGGGGCGGGATCAAGATCGGCAGAGCCTATAGCGATGCAGGCAAGAGCAAAAGTCCTGCGGCTTCTGTCTTTCTTTTTGCCGTCCGTTTGTAGCAGTACCGCAGCTGATCTTAACGCCGGCCCTTTAAGGGAAAGGGGAAGAGATACCCGACAGGAAATTTAATTCGTAGATCTCGCCGGCTCTGCGCGGACCAGCAGAAATTTTCTGCGGACCGACACCGGTCCGCGGACCGGCAGTTGAAGAACTGTGGTCTAAAATATAACAGATATAAATTTTCAAAATTGACACATTTCAATCACTAAATTGAAAATAAAAGCATTTTTCTTACCTTTATTTAGTGATTTAAAAAAAAAAAAAAAATATATATATATATATATATATATATATATAGTCTTGTTCCCTCTCTGCTCTGAAATTAGATTTTTTCCCTTGTTTCGTTCTTTTGTATTATTTGATTCTTAATGTTAACCGAGTCGAGCTCCAAATTGATTGATGACCCAGTTTATAAAACCAAGTTTTAGTTTAGTTTAGTTTTAACTCTGTTTCCAAGTCTTCCTTATACATTTGATGTTTCTTTCCTCTCCTCATTCACTTTTTACACTACATCCATCTTTGGCACTGATGTTTTGACAGCGATAGGCTGCTTATCGCGTCACAGAAATAGACCTCATACTCCTTGGGTTACTGGTATGAAATACAGTGGTACCTCTGTTTATTAGTGCACCGGTTTGTGAGTGTTTTGGAAGACGAGCAAAACATTTGCAAAATCGGCACCTCGGAAACCGAGCGTGGCTGGATTTACGAGCGCCCCCCGCGATCCGGTACTCCCCTCCGACATGATCCGGCATCCCCCCCCTTCCGACGTGATCCGGCACCCCCCGCTGCAATTGGGCACCTCCCTGCCGCTTCTTACTGTCATCTGGGCACCGGCATGTCCTGTGCTTAGTGCCGGTGCCCGAAGATCGGCCTCCTCTTCTGCTGGGCCTTGAGCATCTGGTGAACAAGTGCGTATTCTGGTGGGGCTAGTCTCAGTTAGGGTGCTGGTCTTTGACCAGAAGGCCGCCGTGTGAGCAGACTGCTGGGCTTGATGGACCACTGGTCTGACCCAGCAGCAGCAATTCTTATGTTCTTATGCTGTTAGGTAGCTACCCCTCTAAGGGAATAAAGAAACAGAACTATTGTTCATTAACACTGAATGTACAGTAACTAAAATCACTCTTGCAAACTAAGCCTAATATAACACATTAACGAAAAGGAATAAGAAGGCAAAAGGAAATAAGCGTAGCATAGGCCAAAAAACATAGGCAGTGATGTGATGCTGTTATCCTACACTGCCACAGAAAACATAATAAACTCGAGAAAAGCATCTCTCCCTTCTTCCTCCCTCCTGCCTCATCATTCCAGTTCCACCAGACGTCCTTCCTACTAGATTCCAGAGCCCCCCTCACCCTAAAAACTACAAAGAGATCATCAACAAGGTGGTGATTCTCTAGCACTGCCTGCAGCTTTCTCTGCATGGTTCCTTTGTTGTGGTCTGCCCAAGTGTAAACAGGAAGTTGCATCAGATAGGGATGGATCACAGCAGAACAACAGTGCAGAGGAGGCCACCCGCAGCATTGGAGAATCACTGCCACCCCAGTGCCCTTCTTGTAGTTCTCGAGGTAAAGGGATCTTTGGAACAGGGTGGAATACCTTAATGGCTAGTGTAGTGGCCTGAGAACCAGCGGAATTGGGTTTGATTCCTACTGCAGCTCCTTATGATTCCAGGCAAGTCATTTAACCCTTCATTGCCCCAGATACAAAATAAGTACAAGTGTATAATATGTAAACCGTTTTGATTGTAACTCTTTTCCCCTTTAACAGCACAGGAGAAGATATAGAAGATAAAATCTGCAAGCATTAGAAGTAGATAGATGCATTAGACCAGGGTTGTCCAACATCGGTCCTCCCCAATAAATTTGCATAATATCTATTTGCATGCACTGCTTCCATTGTTTGCAAATATATCTCATGCATATTCATTTGGGAAATCTGGAAAACCTGACCTGGTGAGGGCCACAGTTGGATGCCCTTGTATTAGACAAATCAGCAAGGCCATTTTTAAAGTACAGTGGAACCTTGGTTTACGAGCATAATTCGTTCCAGAAGCATGCTCGTAAACCAAATTACTCGTATATCAAAGCGAGTTTCCCCATAGGAAGTAAGGGAAACTCGCTTGATACGTTCACACCCACCCCCACTCCCCGAGGCCATCGGTGCTGCTCCATCCCCCCGAGAACCGGCATCACTCTCCCCCCACCCCGCTTGCAAACTGCACCCCCTGCCCGAACAGCATTCAGCCTTACCATCTGGCACCGGCACACAGCCCACAGGAAGTGCCAGTGCGGTGAAAGAATTTCCTGCCTCTTGCCTGGGCCTTGAGCATCTGCGCATGCTTAAGACCTTCTGGTTCTCACTCTCTTCGAGATTCTCGGAGATCTCTGAGAATCTCAGAGAGAGCGAGAACCAGAAGGCCTTGAGCATGCGCAGATGCTCAAGGCCCAGGCAAGAGGCAGGAACTTCCTTCATTGGCACCGGCACGTCCTGTGGGCTGCATGCCGGTGCCAGATGGGGGGGTAAGGCTGAATGCTGTTCGGGCAGGGGGAGCCGGTTCGCGAGTGGGGGGAGGGAGCAATGCCGGTTCTCCGGGGGAAGGGTTCTCGCAAATCGAGTCAAAGCATGGTTTGTGAGACAAGAATTGCGAGAATGTTTTGCTCATCTTGCAAAACACTCACAAACCGAAGTCTGACTGTATTATAGTTTGTGAGGAGGGGAGGAAAGGATATGAAGTAGCATTGGGCAGGTATCAAAGGAAAGAGAAAAAAGTATTTATAAATGTTAAATGACATCAGAAAGAGATACAAAAATATGTGAATGAAGTGAGGAGAACAAATCAATGGCTCTTGAAAGAAGCAAAATTGAAAGAAAAGAAAGAAAGAAATGAGAAAGTAGTAGTTATAGCATGGAATGTTGCTTCTATTTGGGTTGGGTTTTGCCAGATATTTGTGACCTGAATTGGCCATTGTGAAGACGAGATACTGGGCTAGATGGGCCATTGGTCTGACCCAGTAAGGCTATTCTTATGTTTTCCAATGTGAAAATTTAGAGCTAAGTGTTCCATCTGATCTTGTCTCTTATTTTCTTGCAGGCACAATGTCTAGTAAATGTAAGTGGAGATGCGGTAGTATTTGTGCGTGAATCTGAATTGGAAATGGGATCGACTCAGCAACCTCTACAGAATACTCAGTCTGCGGGTGTTGGAGGAGATGTTACCTTGTGAAACAAACAAAATATAAGAGTTTACCTAGATTTTATGATTATCTTTTGAAACTAGAGAAATCATTTGGATTAATTTCCTGTGTTTTAAGAATTATAAAAAAACATTTGTGAAAAAATCAGTAAGGTTACATGTATCAACTTTATTCAACATCTTTAGGCAATAATGTCACCCACATTGCACAGAATTAGTAAAGTGAATGATTCTGCTTTTTTGCTTGTCTACCAGCTAATTGTCTTCCAGAAGTAGAACAAATATCCAAGGTTCAAGAAAGCATAAGAATTCAGTGGTACTAGTTTATTTTAACAATATGGAGAAATTAAAAATGAAGGACTCACTTTACAAAGCTGAGGTAGAGGTTTCTACAGCAGGCCAGCAAGCTAAATACTCCAATGCTCGTAATAGGAACCACTATCACAGCTTTGTAAAAGTCAGTGTTAATAAGAAACCTAATCTAGCTGATTTTTTTGCAAAAGATATTGGTGAAAGGCAGAATTATAGATTGATTATTATAAAAAAAATACCAAATAAACAATTTGTGCTTAAATATTTTCAAGCAAATGATTAGCTGCTATTTGTTTAGTGAAAAGAACATTCTAGGAACACACATTTTTGTAGTGTGAAATATTTATTACTTAGATAATGCTAAGAAATCTATCCACTGTAGCTGAAACATTTAGGCCCAGATTCTCTAACCGGTGCCATTTTTTTAAGCTTTGGTAGGCCCAAGCTCAGTTTTTAAAAAAATCACATTTGAGTTTCAAGGTGCCTACTGATGCCTAAAATAATCAGCATCAGAATTGCACCTCTGTAGGCACTTTAGGCTGTCTAACGCTACTGCCAAAAGTGGCGTTAGGCAGCCTAAAGTGCCTACAGAGGTATGATTCATATCAAAGGTAGGTGCTGAAAGTGTAGATCTAGAAAACCCTTGCCTTCATTTCTGGCACTTGCCTTTGCCGGAGGCAAAATCTGTACCTGGTGCCATCATGTGATTGACACACGATTGGCAGCCGCCGACAGCAGCATTGTTATGTGATTGACACATGATTGGCGATCGCCAACAATGGTGCAGTTACAGAATCTGAGCCTTAAAGCCAAAAATGTATTGAAACTGGAAATTAGTAGTAATGCATGGTAGAGGTTTTTACCACAAGTCGGTGAGGTACTGTATTTCTCCACATACAGGCCGCCCTTCTGCATAGGCCACACCCATGTATAGGCCGCAGAAAAGGGCGGCCTATGTTTTAAAAATGGAAGATAAGCCGCCCCATGGTATTAGCCGCGGCTTATCTTCCGGTACCTCCACTGTCTTTTCCATTCATCCCCCCACCCCCGGTAACTTTTTCGTGTGCCCCCTTGCTGGCACATGGCTCGGGTCTCCAGTGGTGCAGGGCAGCCGCGATCTCTTCGGCATCCGGCCTGCCTCCACACCGCCTACTGAATGGCCTACATCAGCTCTCACAGGACTCACGAGAACTGACCTCAGTCAACTCAGCAAGTGGTGTGGGTGCAGGCCAGATGCCGAAGAGACCTGAGCCGCACCAGCCAGGGGGCTTCTGATAAAGGTACCAGGGGTGGGGGGGATGATTAAAAAATTTTATATAGGCCGCCCCATTTAACTAGGCTACGCCCCATACATGTGTTTGTAAAACCCATGTATAGGCAGCGGCCTATATATGGGGAAATACAGTAAGTGCTCTGATGCTCATTGGAATTGAAGGGGAAATTCTATAAGAAACACCTGAGTTAGGCGCCTAACTTAATTAGTAAAATGACTTCAATAATGAGCTTTAACAAGCTCATAATTGAAAAAAATTTAATTTAATTGGAAGATAAGTGCATATTGCCTGGTGCCTAGCACCGCTTAACACCAAAGTAGGCGTGTTTAGGGGTGGAGAAAGATTTGGGCGTCACTAGGCACGATTCTGTAAAGGACCTAGGTCCCTATAATGTAGGTCTTTAAAACCGTGGCCTATATCAGTGATTCCCAACCCTGTCCTGGAGGAACACCAGGCCAATCGGGTTTTCAGGCTAGCCCTAATGAATATGCATGAGAGAGATTTGCATATGATGGAAGTGATAGGCATGCAAATTTGCTTCATGCATATTCATTAGGGCTAGCCTGAAAACCCAATTGGCCTGGTGTTCCTCCAGGACAGGGTTGGGAACCACTGGCCTATATTACAGGTGCCTAAGTTTTAAGTTAGGTGCTGCTAAGCACGATTCTGTAATGGGCACCTAAGTATGATTGACATGCAATAGGCACCAATTACAGAATCATCATCAGAGCATTTACCTTGCTGGTCCACGGTTAAAAGCTCTACCATGGTTTAATACAAGGAGCCCATAGCCATCTGAATAATATTTTTGTTACTTTTGTAAAGATTTTACTAAAACAGTGTTCAGTTTTTTGTTATTGTTTAGCATGTCTGGAAGAACCTGATTTGATTAGAATTTTTTTAATCTTAAAAAATGAATGTAATTATTTTTTCAATAGAGCTCTGTCTTCACAAAATAAATACTAGGAAAAGGATATTAGAAACGGAAATGATTGGAATCATATCTGTTAAATTAAACACTGTGAAGTTTGAGAATAAGTAATGTCTTGAATATTAAATTTCATGTACATACGTATGTATGCTGAACCTTAGCATTGATATGTTATTATTTTGGTTGTACAAAATAAGCATGAACTTATCTTTATGCAATAAACTTTCTATATAAAATAACTGTATACTTTTAAATGTGTTGATTATATTTTCCAACTATACCAAACACAGATTTCAAGAAATATAAAGGACCACCATGTGAAAAAATAACATAAAGCTTCTGTTTCATATATAGAACGCAATTTAGAGAGCAGGCTAAAGTGGTTAGATGCCTCCCCTAAATGTGGGTAACAGGATAAGCAATGTGGATTAGCATGCATATGTTTAGACATATCAAAGGGAAGGCAATTATCAGACTGCCAAGGGCTAGATTCACTAAGAAAAACGATCGTGTACTGATCGGTTTGCGAGCCCTTTGCAACCAAATTTCCTTCCTGCACTATTCACTAAGGCCTATAGCGATCTGATCCCAATCCTCCCATGCAAATTAGTAAAACCCCATGCAAAATAGCCAAGCAATTGATTCACTAACAATTGCTTAGCTATTTTGAATTGGGTTTTACTACTGACAAACCCGACTGCTGCAGGATTTTTGACCGGCCTGCCTGTCTTTTTTTATTCATTTTTTTCCATGGCACAGATATTTTCCATGGCACAGATATTTTCCATGGCACAAAATATCTGTCCCATAAAAAAAAAATGAATAAAAAAGACGGGCAGGCCTGTCAAAAATACCCCCACACAAACGCGCTCCCTCCCAAGCACGACCGCCACCAACACCCGACCGGCAAGGCCCTCACCCTCCATCCCTCCCTGTGACCGACATGGCCCGGCCCTCACCCCCCTCCCTGCACAGCCCACCCACCCCCAGTACCAAAATGTTAGGAGCAGGAGAGGTGCTCAGTCCCTCCTGCTCCTAGTCCTCCCACCCCTGGCCCACCCCTAGTCAGCCCAGGCAGTCGGCCTCCTACTCCTGTTGCTCAGGCCAGCCGCCGCCCAATAGCAGCCTTAGGCCCCGCCCCGGTGCATCATGTGATGCACGGGGAGGAGCCCAACCTCCAACTGACTTAACATCTTCAGTTCATCGGGGCTATTCTGGATACTACTCTCAAGAGGGCGTTTCTTCCTCCAGATCACCTAGTTGCCTTGCTTCATCTCTGTCAACAGATGTTTCAGCTACAAACAATCCCTGCAAGACGCATGATGGTTCTCCTGGGCCACATGGCCTCCACGGTTCATGTCGCCCCACTAGCCAGATTGCATCTTCATACTCCTCAGAAGAATATAAAGCTTTATGAAATTCCCAAAATTGTTTTAAAATAAGTCCAATTTGAGAATAAGTATCATCTTTTTCATCCTTTACTGCAATTATTATTTTTTTTTTTTTGCTTTAAGATAATTTGCCAATAATCTTCCCGCCTTATTTGAATTTCCGTAATACAAAACTTGTTGAGCGAATAAGTCTTTTCTTATCAATTTAGAAGAAATCTCATTATATTTACCTTTAGCTTTTAGAAGAGCCTGTAATGTAGAATATTTCCATTTATCAATCAATTTTGACTCCAAAAGTTTAATTTCTTGTTCCAAATTGGAAAATTGTCTTTTAACTTGTTTTCTAATATATGCTGAAAATGAAATAATTTGACCTCTCATGGTTGCCTTAAAAGCATCCTATAGAGTTTCCATGGAGATATCTTCTGTATTGTTAAATTGGAAATAATAATTTATTTTTGACTGAACTTCCTCAATAAAAGTTGGCTCCACAAGCAGTGTATTATCAAATCTCCATACAGATCTACTATTATCTTTTTTTATTGTAATTTTCAAAGTTATACATTACACAAAGTATAAGAATGGAATTTTCAATACAGAACAAGAAGAAAAAAAGAAATAAACTACATCTGTAGTAATACTAAAACAACCAACATTTTCCATCAAGCCCACATTTAGGGAGATTACTATTTCTAAATCAAAAGAAATTGCAATCATAATTAAGAGATTTATAGTAATGTAATTAAAGTAAATAATATTCTAAATAGTCAAAATTCTCAATTCGTACAGATCTATTATCTTGATCAACTATTTAAATTCAATCCACACAGTCCCATGATCAGACAAAATAATTGGATCTATGGAGGGCTTGTGTTACCTGTTGAACTAATTGATTTGAAACAAAAATATAATCTATTCTTGAAAAGATTTGTGAACCTGGGAACAAAAAGAAAATTCCCGATCATTAAAATGAAGTATTCGCCATATATCTTTTAAATTACAAGTTTGTACCAAATTATCTAATCCTAATGACTTCATAATTCTAGGTTTTTTATCCATTAAAGGATCCATAACAGCGTTAAAATCCCCTGCCACAACTAAATTAGAATTGGTAGTATCAATTGTTGTAGAGATTTTAAAAATTCAATTTGGTTCGAATTAGGTGCATATGCATTGAAAAGCGCCAGCATATGATTTCCCAAGCTCATTTTTACATGTAATCATCTCCCTAAAGGATCAGCAGCAATCAAATTAAACATAGCAGTGCATGTTTTTTATTCATCAAAATTGCTACACCAGCCTTCTTTCCCACAGCAGGGGCAAAAAAACAATGTTTTACCCAACCCCCTTCTAGTTGCTTGGATTCTAAAGCCGACAGATGTGTCTCCTGGATATAATAAATATCTCCTATCTGTTGTTTCAAAAACAAGTGTTTTCTTCCTTTTAATTGGATGATTGAGGCCGTTAACATTTAATGAGAATATTTTAAACTCCATTCTGAAGTTTTCCTCCAGGACATATAAACCCAATCAAATATTTTGAAATATTATGATTTCCCTGTAAATACTCCTCCCTCAATTTAAAACCTAAAACATAATACCTATCCCCCCAAACCACCCCGTCCCAAATCTCTTTTCTTCCCTTGATCCTTTGAACAATATAATTCTAAGACCCCTAAAATCCATCCCTTTTCTCTCCCATATCACCACCCTCCTTATCCTTTGATTACTTGAAGACATATATTCAGACTGACAGCCATAGCCCTCCCCCAGTCACCCTACTTTAATTTTTCCCTCTATATTATTACAATTAACCCAAATTAAATAAAACTCTTTCTAAATAGTAAATCATTATATAATTACTTTTGAAACAATGAACCCCTATAATAAACCCTTTAATAAGAATAATATTCAATCCTATAGAACAAAATCATTTCATAAATATCTAAGTGAACTCTATTCATAAATTAAATAATTAAATATTACAGTATATTACCCACATAAAACAAATTTTTATTCAGTTTTAAAAATCCCTCTTTCAATTAATTTTCCCGATCCTATTATTTTAATTTATGTATATCTAATATCCCTTTCAAATAGAATCCATTTTTTAAAAAAACATTTTAACTTAATTAATATATTTAATAAATGACTTTCAATATTGCTAAAATGAATATTACAATATCTAAAAGATCTCTTTTGTCCCTTTCATATAATAAAGTTGATCATTCCCAAAGGAATAAAATATTTCATAAGTATCTTATTAATACCTATCCTTAAAAGTTAAATAAATAAATATTAAAGTATATTAATAATTAAAGTAAATAATAAATTACATAAACAAATGCATTAAATTAATATTGCCATCTCTTCCTCTAAGAATTTCTTAAATATAAATAATTTACCCTTTCCATACTTTATATAAAAATCTGCACCCATCTGGCCAATTCAGACCCGCTCTCATATGATAACAGTGTCTCCCCTTCACTTGATAAAGAGCACTCTCACAGGCTTTCTCCCAGGCTCCAAGTGTGCTTGAGCCTATTTGAGAACCTTGTACAAATTTCAACTGCAGATGATTTGATTTCCTACATTGGCATGTTTGCAACTGCTTTGTGTGTATGGAACAAATTGTGAATTCTTTTATAAAATGAATCTAGGGAGAGGGTACCAGTTAAAATGGGTGTATGCAACAGGAGGAATGGGAGGGGGGGAGTCTCAACTCTAACAAGGGAGGCTTTGGTATTTCTGTGACATGCCTGTGTTGTGATCCTAAAATAGAAGGGCATCCAGGTAGTCACTTATCAAAGGGCGCATCAGGTAGGATCACAGGCAGCAGAATCATGGCCCCCATCAATCTTTGCTCCATACAGTGAGATGGGGGCAGGGAGGAAGCTTTTTGTAACTGGTCTTCCTAACTGAAAGGCTGCTCTGCTGCCCCTTACTATCGGTGTTCTAGCAATTGTAGCTTCTTCTGTGAAGCTAGGGCAGGAGAGCCAAGTCTGCCAGGAATCCACTTTTCAGCAGAGTAAAGCCACTAGATCTCTCTTCTCACTCAAATGCTATTCAGGGCAAAGGCAGCACCATGTCCCTTTAAGGGGCCGGGGTGGTGTGGCCACTTTAAGGCCTCTGCCCAGCGCTTCTGGAGGTGGCTGTGAGGCAGGAGTGGCCTCGGGGGAGAGTGCAGCCAGGGCGGCCTTGCTAATTGAAACATGACTGTGACTCATTGACGTCTCAGCTCCGGTTTCAGGGCAAATTCAGACCACAAAGCTGATTGCTGGTTTCACATCGCATGGAAAAAAAAATCAATGGAAGCCTGCAGCTGAGGATTTACTGCAAATCCAGAGGCAGTTTTAACCCTTGACTGCCCGGCACCATCCAGTGTGAAAGAGCCAGTCTCGCTCCTGACTCCTTGCTACCTGAGACTGACTATTGATTCCTTTACCGCAGTTATTCAGGACAGTGGCAGTGACAGTCTTCAGTATCTCTTCCTTTATTTTAACTCTCCTGTAACGCAACATTTCCTATGGGCAATGCACATCGTTGTAATAGGCTCTTCTCCTCCACCAACAAATCAGCTTCACTCTTATCAGAAGGGGGCGGGACCCAGCAACTGATGCACTGGAATATAACTCCAGGCTTGGTTCTGCTCTCCCTCGCCGACCTGCAACTTATTCTCTCAAGCAGGATTTCACCGGAAGCAGTTCTGGCATCAGAACAGAATGATTCAACAGCCACTGATGATTCCAGAAATGACACTCTGGGCTTCCAATCTCTTTTTAGAATGAAGACAGTATTGAGTGTTCCTTCCACTTCTTTCATCATCAGGTATAAATTTGCATATGATTATATTAATGAGATGGAACTTTCTTATTAGATTTAGATTCTTTTTTTATTTGAATGAGGGAAAAAACTGCTCTTAAGAGTTCTTTTACAGTTAAAAGAAACTGCATACATTTGGAATGTCAATCTTTATGTAATAAATCATGTATAACCAAAAACTTATAATTATTATTTTAATTTTCTTTTTAGTTTAGTAAACCCTAATAATAAATGAAAAACATAAAAATAAAAGCACTGTTTCCACTTACAGGGTTATTCATTCAATTCATTGGAGTTTCTTGAGATGACAAAAATTCCTTTAATTTTTTTGGATCATCAAATTGGTAATATTTGTCTCTTAGCCCATACTTGGCCCCTATATCTCTTAATGGTTGTCTTAATAGCTGAAATTTCTTGCGCTGCTGTACAGTCTCTTTGGTGAAGTCTGGGACAAACATTAACTTTGAGTCTTTATAAGTCAATATTTTTGTTTCCTTTGCCACTTTTAAGATCTCTAGTATATGCTGAAAACGCAGTAAACGTAATATTGGCCTGGGTTTGTCCTGATTTTGTGGTCTCTTCCCTGGTATCCTGTGAGCCCTTTGTATTTCAGTAGGCATAGTTACCTTGATTGGAAGTATTTTGGTATTTATTCTTCAAGAAAAAATATTATGTTTCTTCCTTCAGTCCCTTCCTTTAAGCCAAGAATTCTTATATTCTGCCTTCGAGTGGTTCTCAATATCTGTCATCTTCTTTTTCATTCCTTTTAGGATCTTATGATCTTCTTTGTAATCCTTCTGCACTTGTTCAATTGTCTCCACTCTGCCTTCTACTTTATCCATTCTGTTGTTAATCATATCAAATTTATTATTCATAATCTCCATTTCTTTCTTCAACTCATTTAAACTGATGTTCCTTAATTCCTCCATTACCTCAATCATATCCAAAGCGTCCACTGGTAAAGGGGTCTCACTAGAAGTATGTGGATCCTCTGTTAACCTTTTGTTTTTCCTGCAGACTTTGTAGAATTTTCTTGTAACTTCTGCTTGCTAGAAGCCATAAGAACAGGATTTTTCAGATGAGTAGAAGAAAAATTATGACTCTGAAATCCAGCAATTGATGCCAAGAGGAAGGAAGCACAACAGCTAACCAGCCATCTACCACGTCTCCAACTTCCAGAATCCCTAGGGAACAGTTTGATATTATGAGGTCAGTTTGACCATTAGGCTATGTTTCTGTTATTTATAAGTTTGACTTTTAACTATACAGTGTTCCCCTGCAAATTCGCAGTTCGTGGACTCACTAATTCATGGTATTCTCCGACTGCCTCTTCCTGTACTAAAATCGGGCTACACCAATCAGGAGCTGCGGTCAAAACAGCTCCTGATTGGTGTAGCCTTACCTTAGTAACAGGAAGAGGCGATCGGAGTATACCGCGAGTGATTTTCTTCACTCACCGGCGCTGCAGCTGCCCTCTCCTGCCTTTTGACAGGCGAAAAACTGTATTTGCAGTTTTTTTTAATTTGCAGGGGTTCCTGAAATGGAATATTGGGGGAATACTGTAGTTATAAGAATATAAGAATTGCCACTGCTGGGTCAGACCAGTGGTCCATCATGCCCAGCAGTCCTCTCTCGCGATGGTCCCTAGGTCAGAGACCAGTGCCCTGAGACCAGCCCTATCTGTGTACACTCTGGTTCAGCAGGAATTTGTCTAACTTTGTTTTGAATCCATGGAGGGTGTTTTCCCCTACAGCCTCTGGAAGAGCGTTCCAGTTTTCCACCACTCTCTGGGTGAACAAGAACTTCCTTACGTTATGTTATGACTGCCAGGTATTGCCTCAGGGTATTGTTTTCCAGACATTAGATCTTGACCAGTATCAGAAAATTCTCTTTGCTTCACTAGTAACGTAAAAGCCTGTACTCCGCATGCTGTGTCCAATCTCTAAACTAAAGTAGTCTCTGAATTAACATTTTAGTTTTGTGCCATAATATGCTTTCTATCTCTTTCCCTCACCTTCCCCCAGTGGCGTACCTAGCATGTGTGACAGCTGGGGCCCATCATTTTTTGGCACCCCCCCATCTGTACGAAAAACATGATTTTTAGTAACAAGCCACACGTCACACATGAGTACCTAGGAAAAGGCAGCATCTTACATACTGCAGTGAGAAGTACAACAGCAATACACCCATTGTAAAACTAAACATGCCAGACTAGTACAGATCAATCCTGCAGTCAATCCTAACAGAAAACCATGTCTTTCGAACACACAGAATACAGAAAACACCTTCGCCTAGTACGGAATGTCATCACAAACTTACTCCTCCCCCTTTTACAAAACTGTAGTGTGGATTTTAGCCACGGTGGTAACAGCTCTGACGCTCATAGAATTCTGAGCATCAGAGCTGCTACCACCACGGCTGGCGCTAAAAAACACTCCACAGTTTTGTAAAAGGGGGGATAAAATAGGAATACATAGACAAAAGTTAAATTGAACCAGCAAGAAGCTGGACTCTGCATACAATGCAATACCACAGAAACAGTGACACATGTCTCCTAAAGCAATAAATAAATAGAATATTTTTGTTCTACCTTTGTCTTCTCTGGTTTCTGCTTTCCTCATGTTCTTGTTACTCTCTTCCTTCCATCCACTGTCTGCCATCTCTCTGCCCCTATATGGCATCTTCTGTCCTTCTATGCCCCTTCCAGAAACTGTATGCCTCCCCCTTCCATCTCTCCTTTCACCCCATTGGTCTGGTATCTGTCTTCTCTCCTTCCCCCCTGCTCTGGCATCTCTCTCCCTCAGCTCCCTTCCTCCTGTTCTTCCCTGGTCTTCCTTCTCAATTTATTTTCTGCCTGTCTAAATTCTTTTTTACTATTCAGTCCTCAATTTCCCTCTTTCACTGTGTCTACCTATAGCTTGCCACCTCTTTCCCTCACCCCTTCCAGTAACTAACTCTATCCTCTTCCCTCAATCCTGCATGTGCCCTTTTTTTCTTTCTCTTCCCCCTTTCCCTCACACTTCCATTCAGCAGCTGTCCTTCCTCTCCCCCACACTTCCATTGTCTGTTTCCCTCTCTCTACCCCTTCCATCTACTGTTCACCCTCTATCTCGCCCCTTCCATTCACTGCCCTCTGTGCTCTTTCTATCCAGTGTGCACCCTCTCTCTCTCACTTCCATATGGCATCTTCCCTCTTTCTATGCTCCTTCCATAAACTATCTATCCCGTGCCCCTTCTCTCCTTTGTACATGATTGATTTCAACTCTGTCACCTCTCCATTTTTCTCTCTCTGTCACCACCCCCTCCCCTATGCTCTGACATCTCTTTCTCCTTTCCTTCCCACCTCACGGTCTGGCATCATCCCTTCCCTGATTCCCGGCATCTCTCTCCTTTCCTTTTCTTCCATCTCCCCCTCCCCCTCCATGCTCTGACATCTCCTTCCTTTCCCCTTGATCTGGCATACCTTCCTCCTTCCCTCCATGCCCTGGCGTCTCTTCTTCCCTCCAAGCCCTGGCATCTCCTTTCATTCCCTCCAGTTGGGTACAGCAACACTCTCCCCAATTCTCTCCCCCTCTGCTCCCTTTCCTCCTTCTGTCACCCAAGGCCTGGTGTCCTGAACTTCATCGGGCAGCAGCAGCATTCACAATTCACTGCTGTTGCCGGCTTCAGGCCTTCCTCTCTGTCGGGTCTTGTCTTCATGAAAACAGGAAGTAGGCAAGACCCGGCAGAGAGGAAGGCCTGAAGCCGGCAACAGCAGCGAATTGTAAAAGCTGCTGCTGCCCGAAGAAGATAATGGTGCCAGGCTTTGGAGCACCGAGGCAGACTGCTTCTCCCCCCTCCCAGCCAAACCCCCACTGACCCTCCTATCTCTCCCCCCCCAAGTGAATCTTTCCGACCCTCCCTCCAGTAGCGTCGGCTGCTTCGCAGCTTTCTCCTGCTGGTGAAGCGTCTCTGACGTCATCAGTGACGTGGCAGAGGGAGGAGAAAGCCGCGAAGCAGCCGACGCTACTGGAGGGGAAGTTTGCTGCTCTCGCTGGGAGGGTGGGAGTGCGATAGGGACCGGGCCGGCTGTGCACCCCCCTAAAGGCTGCACCCAGGGCGGACCGCCTCCTGCCCCCCCCTTGGTACGCCACTGATTTCCCCAGCATCCTTTTCTATTTCTCTCCTAATTCTCTCAGGTGTATCAAAGGGTGTCGCACACATGGTGGGATGCCCCATCCCCCTTTCTCAGAGACGATAATACCTTCATCAATGCCATCCATGGAGCCCCAGCATGGACCATGAGTGCTATCATTTTAAATCCACGAGGTCATCCACACTGTATGTGATTCAGCCCCCCCCCTTTTCTTTTTTTAATCTTTATTGATTTTCCAAACATCAACAGTGCAAAACACAAGTATATATACATACAGGGGTAAATTCTCTATTACTGCGTTTAACTTAGACGTGCTTTGGACGTCCGATGTAAGTGAATAATTACGGAGTTAAGGGTCTTAATTAATGTTAATTGGGTAATTAACGGCACATAGATGTCCCTATGAAGTACTTGACGAACTGACGTCTATCGAAAGCATAGTCCCGTCTCCAGCTCTGGACGTGGGCGTTCCGTGGACGTTCCGTGGGCGTGCCAAATGGGGACGCTAGATAGGCGCTACCTGAGCGAACGCCTGCGTCTAAATATCGTGAATTATGTAGACGTAAGAAACCCTGGTCTAACTTGGATTTCAATGCCGTTTCAACTATCGTACTTGCGGCTCTTTGTTACACGCGAGGCAGACGTCCGCTGTGTTTTTTCATCAATAATTCCAATAGTGAATTTCAATAGGTAATTTTCATCTTTTCTCTGTCCTAATAAATATAATGACACCATAACAATGGAACACATTATATTGCATGGATAACAAACCACATTTCAGCCCGAACCATAATATAATTTACACATGGCTTTTACAACCCCCTTTTTTTTCTCAACAAACATCACTGCAATCGGCTCTCTTTTGAAAGCAAAGAAAAACCAGCACACATTATCAGCATTTAAAAAGAGAATAAACAGATACACACCTTAACATTCCAGCTTCCCTCATTGCAAAATGGAGGTCTTCAGTTGCACAAAACTGACCTCATTGTGACCTCATCAATCTGCATCTTCAAAGTAATATGCCACAATTAAAAGATGTGCTGGGTGTAGAACCCACAACCTCTGGATGTTAGGAGCACAGGCTGGCTCCTAACCCATAGAGCTACAGCTGCTTGACTGAGCTGTCTGTGCTTCATTAGGTATCATATCAGGATGAACTCAAATAAGTTTAAGCAAAGGAATGCCTAAAGATTTGGAAAGTTTTCAAGTAGAAAACAAATATCAAATATGTATTAAAGAATTGCAGCACAAATAACGCCTAAACGGAACAGATTATTTACAGTCATATATGCATTAGTACAGTGCTTAGAATGAAGACTAGCGTGTGAGAAAAACGGAGCTCCACCTCACATGCATTCAAGCACACTTGGGAATATGGGTTTGGGGCTCAGTGAAAGCAGCGCTTTTAACCATTGAGCTACCACTTTTTTTGTCTCAGCCTACTATGACATTATAGCTAAACTCCTTTTCCCTTAGCACTTCACTAAGATATGATATGACAAGGGAGCCAGAGGCATTGGAGCTGTAGGTCAGTGAGGAAAGGCACTCTCTACCAATCTTCTGGGCTTTGAGGGTTCAAATCCCAGCCTGTATTTTACTTGTGGCATATCTGCCTTCCAGGTGCTCATTTTAATAAGGTCCTAGTTTTTTCCTATTAGCTCTTATAACATTTCCCTTTGCAGGCAAACCTATTTTCAACTTACCATCCTAAGCAGTGATGAGAGGAAACCTTTCCTCTGACAGCAAGATGACATTTGTGGATCGCCTGGTTAATGTGCTCTCATCACTGCTTAGGATGTCCGAGCCATGGTAAGTTGAAAATAGGTTTACCTGCAAAGGGAAATGTTTTAAGAGCTAATAGGAAAAAACTAGGACCTTATTAAAATGAGCAAAGGTGGGAGTCGAACCGGGGAGTTTCAGAGGTCAGAGCTCAGAACAGGAGCATTACCGTGTTGAGCTACAAATGCTTTCATGTGCTTATAGCAGTTTGGATTTGCTTATACCGCTTACTGCAGTTGTATATTATTGTTTCTTCACCATTTCAGAAATGTATACTTTACCATGATAAAAACTAACAAAGTATGCCATGTTTAAAAGGAGAAATATAAGATGAGTTGAACTCAAATTCTTAGCATAGAAGGGGGAAAAGTTTATTTTTCTGCTACACAGCAAAGGTGTACAGTAATGTTATATTCAACTCCTATAAGAAATGGAAAGCATCATCAAAGTGCACCTGGAAGGCAGATATGCCACAAGTAAAATACAGGCTGGGATTTGAACCCTCAAAGCCCAGAAGATTGGTAGAGAGTGCCTTTCCTCACTGACCTACAGCTCCAATGCCTCTGGCTCCCTTGTCATATCATATCTTAGTGAAGTGCTAAGGGAAAAGGAGTTTAGCTATAATGTCATAGTAGGCTGAGACAAAAAAAGTGGTAGCTCAATGGTTAAAAGCGCTGCTTTCACTGAGCCCCAAACCCATATTCCCAAGTGTGCTTGAATGCATGTGAGGTGGAGCTCCGTTTTTCTCACACGCTAATCTTCATTCTAAGCACTGTACTAATGCATATATGACTGTAAATAATCTGTTCCGTTTAGGCGTTATTTGTGCTGCAATTCTTTAATACATATTTGATATTTGTTTTCTACTTGAAAACTTTCCAAATCTTTAGGCATTCCTTTGCTCAAACTTATTTGAGTTCATCCTGATATGATACCTAATGAAGCACAGACAGCTCAGTCAAGCAGCTGTAGCTCTATGGGTTAGGAGCCAGCCTGTGCTCCTAACATCCAGAGGTTGTGGGTTCTACACCCAGCACATCTTTTAATTGTGGCATATTACTTTGAAGATGCAGATTGATGAGGTCACAATGAGGTCAGTTTTGTGCAACTGAAGACCTCCATTTTGCAATGAGGGAAGCTGGAATGTTAAGGTGTGTATCTGTTTATTCTCTTTTTAAGTGCTGATAATGTGTGCTGGTTTTTCTTTGCTTTCAAAAGAGAGCCGATTGCAGTGCTGTTTGTTGAGAAAAAAAAGGGGGTTGTAAAAGCCATGTGTAAATTATATTATGGTTCGGGCTGAAATGTGGTTTGTTATTCATATTTTTCTAATGTCCAACCCACACCATGCTCACACGCTAATCTTCATTCTAAGCACCTTCACTTTTGTTTCCTTGCATCCTAACAGTTCTCAGAAGTGGTGGAATTTGCTGTTTCTCCTCAGCATTCTGCAGCCACAGGTGCATGAGATATTTTCATTTGCTCCTAATTGCAAGCCATTCTAGTAGGAATGTGTTTCTTTTGATGCAATATAGGCATTGGCCAACAGCTATGAGTTAAATCAAACTTCAGAGGGCTTGGACAGGTGTTGAAGAATGATCCAATTAGGGGGGGATGTTTTTGGTGGGGGAAGGCAAGGCTAAAGAGTTACCAGGTGTCCTGGCTGAGAAATGAATATAACCTATTTGCTAACCTTACTCAAGACTTGAACCCCCTGATGTATGGAAGATGAAAAAGCAATGCCTTAAGCCATAGAGCTATAGAGGTAACTTTGTTTAGAACATAGAGCTTCGTATCAAAGCTTAGAGATGTGAAGGAAATGACTACAACGTCACTACAGCTGTATATTGCAAAACGATATCCAATGCACATCCAATTAGATTTGAATCCTAACGGTTCCTATGACGTCAGCCGCTAATTAGGCGTGCTTTAGTATATAGAAAGCTTTGGCACAGTCATTTTTCCTATATAAGACCCCCTCATGTGAGTTGGTGTTTGTGGTGTTCCGTTTCCTCAATGATGAAACTTTGTGCTATGACTTGCCTGTTCTCCTTTATACTCCCTTCTGCCTTTGACACTCCTCCCCACCCCCATTATCTGTATTTCTTTAGTTTATGGATTTTTCTGGGTGTTGGTGTGAGGGATTGTTGAGGACTTAGGTTTTGTGTTAAGTGTGGAGGGGAATCAATTGTTAGGGAAAAGAAGGGGCCAGGCCAGGTTACACACAGATGCCTACACCCACCACTCTCCCTGCTTTCATAATGTCATGGTCTGCCTCACTTCCATTTTCCATATCTGCAACTCTCCATGCAAGAAATTCTATTTCCGTTTTGGAGCCATGTTGTAAGGTGAAGATATCTTTTCAGGCTACTTGTAGAACACGTTCAAACACACCCCCATAGGATAGCCAATGAGGTGTGATGGGCGTGGTTAGGAAGCGGGCCAAGGAACCGCACCCGAATGGTGCCCAATAGGCATTGAGAAACTTTTCCCGCCCTACTGACGTCAGACGCTAATTAGGCGTGCATGGGTATAAGAAGGTCCAGGTGAGCAGTGTTTCTTTTCTATTCTGTCCTATTCCTTATGCAGATGTTTGAGACTTTACTCTGTCTTAGTCTTTTACTTATTTTTTTCCTATCTCTGCCTCCCATTTCTCTCTATTCTACAGAGCCATTAACAAGCTACATGTCATTCTAATATGTTGTTTTATCTTTTCTAGAAGCAGCTCAGATAATAAGTCCAGGTGAGAATGATATTTTGTAAGCTACTTAGGTGTCCTTATGATAGAACAAAAGAAACCAACCAGCAAAAACTGACTTCTCTTTATGGGCTTTCATTGTGTGCAATTGTTTATAATAGTTATTTTATTTCTGATATCTCTTACTCTCCATTCCACAGGGCTGACAAAAATGACTGAGAAGACTGATAAAGACCATGCTGGTAGATATTTTGCTGGTAGAAATATGGATATGTAAGTAAAATGGATGTGTTCATACATCTGAGAGGGTTTACTCATAGAGCTAAAGTTAATTCTTTGTAGAATCAAATTACAGGCAAGTTAAAATCAGGTGAGGAATGGTTCTGTGTACTAATTCATTGATAAGAATAGGTTGGGTGTGTTGGGGGGGGGGGAAACACTGCCATTCAGTGGACATCCAATCAGTGTACATGGTTCAGGTGGAAAATTCCTAATGAGTGGCTAATGGCTGCCATTTTTAATGAGTCTAAAGGTATGTTAGCACCTCTGTTACTTCTAGGTGTGTGTTCTGCCACAACTTCAGTGTTTCATTTTGGAGACATAGGTCTTTGTTAACAGTTTCTCTCTATTCTTCATTTCAGGTTAACTATGCTCATCAGCTCAGCACACCAGCTTGCACCTAGCCAAACAGTTGTAGGTGAGAATGATATATGGTAACCTTTATTTGCTTACTCTACTATTCTTCACTTGAGTCACTCTTCTGATGAGTGAAATAAATGTTTCACACTTCTATTGTTCTCTTCACACAGGTATCCTTGATAACTTTCAGGAACAATAGTAAATTGATAATGTTGGCCTCATAGAACACCATGGCACGCATTCCTGCTGTTATATGCACACAAACTTTTTGTTTTCAGTTAGTCTATTCCCTCACATGAGTTCTAAACAGTAGCAGTGGAGGATTACAGGTGATACTAACCCACACCATCAGTGAGTTAAGGTTATTGCTTTAACAACTATACCACGGTGACATCTAAGCAGCTCAACATAAATGAGGTTAACACATTGCTTCAGGGAAGGGAGGACCTTGGGGGTTGAACCCCCTGTTTGTGAACCTTGTGTAAACCAGCTTCTCCTCTTTTCTGTTTTCAGGTGTCTTAGACAGGCAACTGCAGTATTGTCAGATGGAGTTTTGTATTACTGAGAGCAGTGCAGCTGTGAGCATCTTTGTGGTTTCCACACCTGCTTAACCAAAATAGTGCAGCTCAAGAACCAGGAGGATAGATTGAGGTATCTGGCCTTTACTTCCATCACCTTCCGTGAAAGGAAGAAAAACCCACATGTCTCATTTGGATTCTCCTGGTGTGGAGCCAACTCTTACTAGCAGTAACCCTATTCCTTAACAACATATCTACCACAGTGACTTATATTCTCTTCCTTAGGTAGCCATTTACTTTGGAACAGGGACTGGCTTACTTTGCACATCATAGCTGAGATGTCGTCATCTACCTACAGTTGCATATACCCTTGCATTCACTTACTTTTTTCCTAGATTCTGCACTGATTTGACATCAAAGTGGCTAGCAGGTAATAGAATGAATGACAGACCCCAATAAAGATTGTCAAACTTTCTATATGTCACCTTGTTGTTATATTGAAAAGGGCCCATTCAGCAGTCCCTCCTGAACCCCTATCTACCTTGGACTCTGTCCACTAAACTGCTGATGCTACAAGGTTAAAACCACACAGGAAAGTTTAAACTATAACCAACTTTTTTATTAAAATATAAACTTTTTAAAACTTAAAACTTTTTTTTAAATAACTATTTACATACACATAACACAGGGAAAGAGGGTGGGTGCCCCCCAAGAGCAGCTTGAGCTACCTCAGGCGAGGGGGGCGGAAGAGGTGCAGTCATTGAGAGGGTGTATGGCTGCTGGGTCTGCCCTCTTTCGGCTACCAGCCGCAAGAGGGCATGTTCCATCCTCTCCACACACCCTCTCAATACCTGCACCTCCTCCAAGATGGCAGAGTAGGCCGCCATCTCCCTGGCTGCCCCCTCCTGAGCCTGGTCGGGCTGCTCCTGGGGGGGAACAGCAAGGAAAGGGGGTGGGATGGGAACAGGAAGGGCAGGAGAGTGAGGGGAAGGGCTATGGGTGGGGGAAGGGGAAGGTCCAACAGGGGATGGTGGTGGTGGTCCTGGAGGTAGTGGTGGGGCAGGCGGTGGGGGTCCAGGGGGCAGTGGTGGGGCAGGCAGTCCAGGGGGCAGTGGTGAGGGCAGTGGTGGAGGTCCAGGGGGCAGTGGTGGTGTGGGCGGTTCTGAGGGCTGCCAGGCCTCCTCCTCCTCCATCATCTCCTCTTCCTCCTCCTCCATCATCTCCTCTTCCTCCTCCTCCTCCGCCGAGGACCAGGGTGGGGCTCCCTCCATCACCTGCGGGGCCTCCTGAGGGGGTGCCTGCGCTGCTGCTTGACAAGAGAGAAATAGGATACAGTCAGATATGTCCACAACACTTTTGAACATGACATTATTTACTACGTTATTTTCTTCAAATGCTAATAACAGGATGCAAAGCACCTACTCCACTGTAAACATCAAAATGTAGCGTAAGTAAGTGAGGCAAGTAGAACACCATAAAGCCATTGTGACATGATATCATAATAGCAGCTTTACTGCAGATTTTATGATTAAGAATGGTTTACAGCTACTCAAGCATTTTCATCTATTTATTCTGGTAGGCTGATCACAAAGAAACACACGCTGGACTCATTACTCACCGGCTTCTGCGCGCAATTCCTCCCTCACCCCCTCAAGGAAGGCCCGCTCCTGGCGCCTCAGCAGCCGCCCTCTTTTCCTGAGATCCTCAACCTGGATAATAGAGAGAGAGAGAGAGAAAGAACAGAGAGGGAGGGATATGATGACCTCGACAAGCTGGAAGACTGGGCAAACAAATGGCAAATGCGCTTTAACGTGGAAAAATGCAAGGTCATGCATATAGGGAAAAAGAACCCGTTGTTCAACTACAAATTGGGGGGGAGACTGCTGGGAGACAGCAGTCTAGAGAGAGACTTGGGTGTGCTGGTGGATGCATCAATGAAGCCATCTGCGCAGTGCGCAGCAGCCTCGAAAAAAGCCAACAGGATGCTGGGCATCATAAAGAGGGGCATAACAACCAGGACGTGGGAAGTCATCATGCCATTGTATCGAGCGATGGTGCGTCCACATCTGGAATACTGCGTTCAATATTGGTCGCCGTACCTCAAGAAGGACATGGCGATACTTGAGAGAGTCCAAAGAAGAGCAACGAAACTGGTAAGAGGGCTGGAACACTGCCCATACGCCGAGTGGTTGGATAGGCTGGGGCTCTTCTCTCTGGAAAAAAGGAGGCTCAGGGGAGATATGATAGAGACCTTCAGGATCATGAGGGGCATAGAGAGGGTGGATAGGGACAGATTCTTCAGGCTGAAAGGGAAAACAGGTACGAGGGGGCATTCGGAGAAACTGAAGGGAGAAAGGTTCAAAACAAATGCAAGGAAGTTTTTTTTCACCCAAAGGGTCGTGGACACCTGGAATGCGCTACCGGAGGAAGTGATCAGGCAGAGTACGGTACAGGGATTCAAACAGGGATTGGACGGATTCCTGAGGGATAAAGGGATCGTGGGATACTGAGAGAGGTGCTGGGATGTAACAAAGGTATAGAAAGCTAACCAGGAAATAAGTATAGAAACCCAACCAGGTCGTGCATGTGCAAGACCGGAGGGTTAGGACTTCGATGGGAAGATAGGACTCAATGGGAAACCAAGGTGGCAAGGGGGCCCCTTCTAGTGATTCAGACAGGTCGTGATCTGTTTGGGCCGCCGTGGGAGCGGACTGCTGGGCAGGATGGACCTATGGTCTGACCCGGCGGAGGCACTGCTTATGTTCTTATGTTATGTTCTTATGTTATGAGTGCCATCTAGCACTGTGGCATAACATGTTTACTTAAGTATTGACCTCTATAAGCACATAAAAATGGAGTGCGCTGCCCTCCAAGAGCCCCTATCCGCTTTGCTGTCTGCCTCCACCCCCTTCTGCCACATGTTTCACATGAATTTATTCACGTACTCCAGCATTTTCCCCTTTCTGTGCTGGAGGCATCGCTATCTCTCTACTGTACCTGGGACAGTGGGGGGGGGGGGGGGGGGTGAGGTGACATGGACAGCATCACAAGGAGGAGTGTGGGATTGAACTCACAACCCCAGGGTGCTGAGGCTGTAGCCTATCAGCACTGCCCCACATTACAGCATGTCCTGGTGAGCTTACAATCATGCAGCAGGGGCAATAAAATAGTTTGGTCAGAAGGAGCAGCGTGGCTTGAAACCCCTGACGTCAGGGTACTGACGCTGTCACTTTAAACGTCATGCCACTATCTCCCTAGACCAGCAGATTGATACAGGAAAGTTGAAGGTATTTGAAATGACATAGCAGCACTTTGGCAAAGTTGATTTCAAGATGTTTCTATTACAAATGCGAAGCTTGTGACCCAAAAATTAGTTGTGTGCATGTTGTGAATGGAATAGATGCCTTCTAGGAGCTGAATTTGTCATTTGAAATCCTACTACTGCTCCTTTGGGATGTGCTTTAATTTCAGTATTCAATGTAAAAGATTTATTATGCACAATTGTAGTTTTTAAAAGGAATCAAAATTTACCCACAAAAACATGAACAATTTGATTGAGACAGGTTTCCATCATTACATTTTACATGATTATTTGTGAGGGCCTGACTTGGAATACTTACTTCCCTGGGACAGGAGGCTCTACGATTGAACCGCCGGGTCAGGCGGGTCCAGGAGTCCCTGAACTGCAGGTATGACCTGCGATGGCCTGCTACTCTAAAATAGTGGTGCTCATGCCCTAAAAAGAGCCTGGCCAGCAGCCTGGAGTCTTGAGTGGTGAAGTTTGGCTGTCTCCTGGCAGCCATTTTAGGAGAAATAACTGCGTATGAAGAACGGGTGATTCTATGACGTCACAACGCAAAACAACGTTTTTGTGCCGCTTGGGCGTGCTTGGAGCGGCCGACCCGCGCTACATCAACACTATTGATTACATCCTAAACCACGCCGATATCGCTGTTATACAAAAAAGTATAGCAGAACGCTTCGAAACTTACCATGTAAACCTAATGAAACTTCACCTCCCCCAAACACAATGACAAGTTTAATATTATGTCTTTGGTAACCTTAGTCAGGACTTGAACCCCTGACCTTTGGAAGATACATGCAGTGCTTTTAAGCACTGAGCTATGTTGGGGATTTGGGAATGGGAGTCTCCAGAAATGACTTTAGGTACAAGCTTAGAAGCTTACCATGTAAACCTAATGAAACTTCACCTCCCCCAAACACAATGACAAGTTTAGCTTAGCTATGCATGTTTGGGTGGGTGGAAAAAAAAAGAATATTATGTCTTTGGTAACCTTAGTCAGGACTTGAACCCCTGACCTTTGGAAGATACATGCAGTGCTTTTAAGCACTGAGCTATGTTGGGGATTTGGGAATGGGAGTCTCCAGAAATGGCTTTACGTACAAGCTATGACGTCAGACGCTACTTTATGGTTAGGGTTAGGGCTAGAGTTAAGTAGCTCAGTAGCTCAGTGAATAAAACGCGCTGTACCAATCATCCATAGGTTGTGAGTTCAACTCCCGGCTTGTCTTTTACTTGATTATAACATGAGGGGTTTATGCTGCAGGAGTGTGTTGTTGGGGTGTTGCAGGGGTGTCTAGGATGACAGAGAACAGTCACTTGCGTTTTCAACAACGCATTTGAATTTCTTAAGACGAAATCTTAGTGAGCCGGGGGAGGGAGGTCACCGCAGCCTCGCGCCTCAGATGAAAAGATTCATTTTTTAGGGACCGTGTAAGCTGATCTGGGACAGTCTTCAGCGACTCGGAGCCCTCCTCCCGGCTGGGCAGGAGGAGGCTTTGGCGGTGGTGGTTTTGGTGGTGGTTTTGGTGGGGAGGGGGGAGTCGCCTGGCTGCTGCATCTGCACTCCTGCTGGCCACAGACCTACTGATCACAGAGCAGAGATCACAGAAGCACGCAGGTATGTGCGCATGCGCGGCTAGGGTTTTATTATATAGGATATACACCTATCGCATCTCATTTTCATCACAAACACATTAGCGAGACTATACACAATACATTACAAAGTTGAGCTTGGGTTTGATAAAATAAACAGCATAATTTTTACTCTGTATTACATTTATTGAACCATACTTAAGAATATGGGTGTTGCATCCGTGACAACAGTGCTTTACACCATTGAGCTTCAACTGACTGTGATATGATAGCTAAGTAGAGTATACTTTAGCACATCACAGGTATGCTATGACAGGGGAACCAGAGACACAGGTGTAGGTCAGTGAGTAAAAGCACTATATCGATCATCTGTAGGTTGTGAGTTCAACTCCTGGCTTGTCTTTTACTTATGGCAAATCTACATTCCAGGTGCACCTTGATGATGTCACAATGAGATCAGCATTGTGCTGCTTGCTACTTCCTCTTCCTGTGACCTGGAAGCCACATTCAGGTTTAATCTGTGTTTTGTTTCTTGTTGTGAAGAATGAGCTGATTGTTGCAATGTTTTAAGACCAGGAGAGTGTTCTTTCGAGCAAGATATCACTTCTAAACTATCCTCTCTGAAATAATGTCTCTGTGAAATCGAGAGAAAGCTTATTGGATGACTTAGGGTGCCTTTCCTGCCAGTCTTTGTGGAAGTTAAACGAAGTTTATAAAAAGTCTATATGGTGTTCAAAGTCCTATCCTTTCCACTTCTAATAGGAGGTGAGTATGACATTCCTGTACAGCTTTCTGTGTAGCACACATCTACCGGTTCCCACCTTCCATACTGATAATGTAAGTTCAACACCCACTCGGTACGTTTCATCTTCTAGTTCTCCTTTGAAACATAACATATTTTTTTCCCTTGTATTAATGGTAAACTGTACAATTCTGATATCCTAGAGGAAAAAGATACAACACAGAAGTGTTCTCTGCTAGATTAACTAATATATAGTTTACAAAATGGTATACTGTGTTTTAGTTATGTTTTTCATCATCCTATACTTACAATGCTGAATGTGTGATAATAAAGAGTATAAATAAAGTACAATTTAAAAAAAAAACAAAAAAAAACCCTACTCACGTCTATCACGGGTCCATTGGAGACGTTTCAGAAACCTGCGTCTATTTTGCGCGAAGAGGTTGTAGGGACGTCTACCGCACGCCTAAATACCGTTAATTGGCAATTACGTTTACCGGACGTCTAAAGCACGCCTAAGTTAGACGTACTAATAGAGAATTTACCCCACAATGTTCAAGAAAAGCACATTCATCTTACAGACATACATGAGCAACCATTTTAACCCTCCCACCCACCCAATAACTAAAGAAAAACACAAATACATAGATTCTTTTACTATCCTTTCCCAATTTAAAATAGTGCATTTCCCCCCTCCACCTGCCCACCCCGGATGTGTATATTGAAAGGGCCAAAAATAAGATCAACTATCATTCCTTACAGAATTTTGTCAATGGTTCCCAAACATCCATAAATTTTCTATAATGTCCCTTTGGTATAACCATCATATGTTCCATTTTAAAAGTATGGCATAGAGATTCCCACCAGAAATTATAATTTAACTGATCCCAATTTTTCCAGTTCTTCAAACTAAGTTGTATGGCAACCCCTGTCATTATAAAGAGAAGTTTGTTATTATGAGAAGATATTTTAGCCATTAATGTGCCAAATAGCACGGTATCATATGTCAATGCCACTGGATTTTCCAATACTTTATTCACTTGACCCCAAATAGATCTCCAAAATTTAAGTATCAAGGGACAATAGTACAGTAGATGATCCAATGTCCCTACATCGAGATGACAGTGCCAGCATCTTTTAGACTTAGAACCATCCGATTTCTGTAAATGAACAGGGGTCCAAAAAGATCTATATAACATCTCATCCTCCAAGTCCAAATTCATGGCTATTGAGATGCAGAAATCTGCTGCTTTATCTCAATGCTCCAGATGTCATGAAGACTAGTCTGTGGTTTCTTATTCAAAAATTCTGATATTAATTTATACCACTGCGCGGCCTGCTGCCTCAGGAAATCTGTCTGGAAGCATAGGACCGGCAAACATAAGAACATAAGAATTGCCGGTGCTGGGTCAGACCAGTGGTCCATTATGCCCCGCAGTCCGCTCACGTGGCGGCCCTCTGGTCAAGGACCAGCCCTACCTGCGTACATTCTGGTTCAGCAGGAACTTATCTAACTTTGGCTTGAATCCCTGAAGGGTGTTTCCCCTATGACAGACTCCGGAAGAGCGTTCCAGTTTTCTACCACTCTCTGGGTGAAGAAGAATTTCCTTACGTTCGTACGGAATCTCTCTCTTTCAATTTTAGAGAGTGCCCTCTCGTTCTTCCTACCTTGGAGAGAGTGAACAACTTGTCCTTATCTACTAAGTCTATTCCCTTCAGTACCTTGACTATTTCAATCATATCCCCTCTCAAACTCCTCTGTTCGAGGGAGAAAAGGCCCAGTTTCTCTAATCTTTCACTGTACAGCAACTCCTCCAGCCTCCCAACTATACTGATTTTTAAGCTTTTGACAATCAGGGAACCCCTTCTGAATGGCTTGTTTCAACTGCAACCACCTATAATTTTGAGATTTGGCAATACCAAATGTTTGTTGCAGTCGTGAAAAGTCAAGCAACTTTCCATCTGATAACACATTATCTAATGCATGTATACCTGCCTGCATCCAATGCTTCCAGAGGATCTTAAATCCACCAATTTGAATCTTGAAGTTCAGCCAAAGGGACTGACAGATGGATTTATGAATCGGAATTGGTGCTAAATTATTAATAAATTTTAATGTCTGCCAAGTGTCTAATAAAATTCTATTGTCCTTATACATTCTAGGTAACTTGATACTTAAAATGTGACATAACCTCAGGTACCCAGTACTCGCTCATGAGCAACACTAAGGCTCAGAACACATGCTATTCCTTTCACCAGGACATTACTAAAATGTTAACAGACCACTGGGAAGTCCTGGAAGGACCCCTGCGGGTATCCAAGGTCGTGACTAAACTTTACCCAATGGAACCTACTCCACCAAAGGTGGATTTCCTAATAGCGTAGGTGACCAAGTGTACCTATCTCCCCAGATACCCAGGACAGCAGGCTGGATTTTATTCTCAAGAGACAATTCAAAGCCTGGGTCTCAGAGGTAAAGGAAGCGGCATCTTATGTCACATGTGCTTGCCACTCCCAAGTTGTGGCAAGTTCTGGAAGCAGCTGCTGGACAGGATCACTAATTTCTAATGGCTGGTGTGGACAGTTTATAAAACATTTTACAACCTGATTAGCTGCAGCTTCAATGATAACATTGTTATTTATCAAGATCTCAAGGCTAGGGATTTTAGACTGCAAGTAGAGATGTCTCTTTTATTGTTTGGCATATTTCTGGTTTAGTAAAACACAGAAGACAGGGATAAATGATAGAAAGGAAGTGACAAAGCAATGATAATTACCAGAATACAAGGGTCTTTACAATCCTTTATTTAGCAATCATGCTTCCAATTTATTTTCAATAAACAGCATAGTACCATAAAACAAAATAGTACATTATAGGCATAAGAACATAAGAATTGCAGCTGCTGGGTCAGACCAGTGGTCCATCGTGCCCAGCAGTCCACTCACATTAATTCCAATCCTTCAATAAAATGAATCAATAGGGCACTACAACAAGGCAAGCACAGCAGTATTCCATTTGAATTAATGGGGCCAAAGACCACTTTAGACATTGAGAAGCCCAAGGCTGCACTGCAATCTGCTCCTGAAAATCTCCTGTGAACAAATAGTTTTGAGAACAGTGCTAATTTATGTGCCATGAAACTGAAGCAGAACTTTCTAGTGTAGTCACTGTGGTGCACATATTACAGGCTTGTCATAGAAGTGGGAGGAACTATAATATTCTAGTGCCCTTCTGAGTAGAGAATGACACGGTGGTGGTTACCCGCGGTTAGCCGCGTTTAGCTGTGGGTAACCCGCCAAAACGGTGACCAAAAAAAATGGTCACCGCAAGTTCAGGGACAAGGCAATTCACCGCCCCATGGTGAACGAGCGGCAGCCCACTCTCTCACGCTGGCCGGCTGACCATGCATCTCCCTCCCTCCCTTCATTTCCCTTACCTTTTCTTGTTAAAATGTGCATTTTCTATAAGGCTAGGAACTGTATTACAGCCGGAACCTTTAAGTCAAGTCGCGTTTGCACACTGGAAAAAGTCTCCTCTGACGCAACTTCCTGTTTCCGGTTGCATCGGAGGAGACTTTTCTAGCCGGCAACCCGACGCGACTTCAAGGCTCCAGCTGTAATACAGCTCCTAGCCTTATAGAAAATGTGCATTTTAACAAGGAAAAGAAGGGAGGGAGGGAAATGCACGGCTGGCCGGTGGGAGGGAGCTGCTGGACTGTGTGAAGCGTGCTGGGGGTGGGGGGATGGAGAGGAGAAGACGGGGATGGAGCCGGGGCGGTGAAGGGGACGGCAGGGGCGGTGACGGGGACATAATTTTTTCCCATGTCATTCTCTACTTCTGAGTCACACTTATGGTCTTTTTTTTGTCAAAATTACCTCCTCTCATACTTAGGGCTATATTTGTGAAGACAAAAAAAAAAAAAAAAAGGACATGACCCTCACCACACCCTGCCCCGGTCCCACCCACATCCTAACTCCTCCCAGTCACTGCATTGAATCTTCGTGCAGACCAGCAGCGACAACAAGGAAAACCTGCTGCCGAAGGCCTGCCCTGGAAGGTGCCTCTGTAAGTCCTGGCTAAATGGGAACAGAAGTTGCTGCAGAGAGGTGGCTTCTGGGGCAGGCTAGCAGCAGCAGGCTTCCTTCCTTGCCGCTGCCAGACTGCCTAAAGATTCAATCCAGCGGCTGGAGAAGAGGTAGGGGGGGATTAGAACCAACAAAACCTGGACAAACTCCCCCCTTTAAAAAAAAACCCATCTGGACACCTGGACAGCCCTCTAAAAAGAGGACATGTTTTCCTGGCCATCTGGTAACCCTACTCCTACTGCAGTTTGAAAACCCCTAACAGAAGTTAGATAAAGAATGTATTCTTTCTAGTTAAGAACTATTTAGTATTTTTGCTATGGAATAGGCTTTCCACAGGAGCTTCATTTAAATTGGGGGGTCACCTAAAGGCAAATTTGTTTTTGAAGGGTTAGATTGTAAAGCTGTAGGAATGCTGGGAGGAAGTAACAGTAGAAAGTTGTTCTGTAGCTGATTTTTGATTGGATCATATTTAAATTTTATATTTTGACATTTATGTTGTGTAGCAGCTGCTACAATGTTTACATTAGATATTGTGAACTGCCTTGGGTTCAATTTTTGCTTTCACCAGCAGACAGCAAATTGCCACATTATTACAACGGAGGGAGTTTGGGGATATGTTGTTAAACATCCTCAGATGTGATGGCTTTGGCAATTTGTTCGGTTTTGGTGATGGCTAGATTTGGAAATTATAGCACCACATCTAGACTGCACAGGGCACAAAAAAGAAGGGATGCAAAAATGGCTCTTAGCCAATCGTCTCCTTACAGATGTGGCAAAGTGAGTGGAACATGGGAGGGGGGGGGGGGTAGGAACCACCAGCAGACCAATCACACAGAGCACAAACGACTGCCTTGCTATGGCAAAAGAAAGCAAGTGCCTATTTTTACTGAAGCACCCATCTCCTTTTCACACTGCAGGCCAGTGTAGCTTGGTACTATCCTGGGACTTGCTTTAAAAACCTCTGAATGTTGCATTTATAGCTTAAGGAAAGATGACTCTTCTTGTAATAGGAGACTAGGGTTCTAGCCTCACATACTGTCTAGATAGGCTACTGCTTTGGAATGGAAAAAAGAAACCAAAATGTGAAACTCCTGTTTGAAATACAATTTATCGAGATGCATACATTTTCTTTAAAATCTAAATACTTAATCACAAAATCTAGGGTCCATAGATAGAAATGTAATCACAGTAAGCCTATTACAGACCAAAGATGTTAACACCGCCTGCAAAATGTTCAGCTTACTAGGTATACAGCACTGTATTGTTTAACCTTATCTAGTAAAATTATCTTAGACTGGCTATTGGCTCCTTATCATATACATGAATCTGCAAGGTTTGACTTGATTTGCTCAAGGTCCAGCCCAGACAAGAGGCACAGGCAAAATGTGCAAAAAATATTTCTAACAATCTGACATTTATCCCAGTCGCCATATACTCCATAATCTTAAAGACAAAATACAAGTAAAATATCAGTGATTTGCAATGGGCTGAAATAGTATCCATATTTACAGTACATCACAGAAACTGGAATTAAAATGTCCAGGTCAGGACATGTGAAATTCCAGTAGTATTTTAGAAAAAGGAACTGCTAATGTAGCCCTTTTTCTAAACTACATGAAGACATGCACATGACAAGAGCAATCATTTTATATGTCAGCATCAGAGGCAACTCAGCAACGTACACATGTAAATGTCAGACTTCCGTATACATGTTGGGATTTCAGAATCCAGATATGTTAAGTGCCAACACTTAGAAATATGTGTCTGCCATTCAGAAAACATCTAAATGCTTCCAAATTAAGCAGAAAGGCCGCAACCATTTGACATCAAAGCTGCCCAACACAAGCAGTTTTACAAAACAGATATGTACTCAGGAGCAGCTGTAAATCCAGACACTGATCTTTGATCACAGCCATACATTTCCCTTCTGAATTGGGGAATACACATGTACTTTTTGGTCCTCAATGCCCCATTGCTATATATAAACAAAGTTGTGATTTATATTTGTACATCTCAGCTTTCTTAAAATTGGGTTTCTCGCATTTATTCAGGGTACATAAACAGTGAATAAAAGATTCTAAAAATAAGTGCCTTAATTCACAGCTACAGCACATAATATGCTAACACAATATTACATTTACAAACCACTATAAAAATTGTTCAGAAATTTACATGTATTTTCCTAACTATTTGGTTTTGAAAAGACCACATGAAGCAGTATTCATAGAGGCACACGGTTTTAAAACGTAGTGTTTCAGAAGCTATATGTAGGTACTGTACAGTAACTCATGCTTATTCATCAACACCACTGTTGTCAACAAATCAGAATCTAATATTCTATTCCAGGGGTAGGGAACTCCAATCCTTGAGAGCCGTAGTCCAGTCGGGTTTTCAGGATTTCCCCAATGAATGTGCATGCAAATAGATCTCATGCATATTCATTGGGGAAATCCTGAACACCTGACTGGACTACAGCTCTAGAGGACCGGAGTTCCCTACCCCTGCTCTATTCTAAGCTTCTTTAACAGCCATGATTATTTTCATACACATTTAGAACTTTCATTAAATCCTACTGGATGCATATGTAAAGCTAGCTTTCTTTCACTTCATTTTTTGAGCTGCAGGAATTTCAATGAAATACATCATGCAATTCAGCTACTTTGATCCATGTGCCTTTGCCTAATATTCCCATCTCTTTGTTCCTGGTACCAGTCAGCTGGTACCTTTTTGGATCCAAAATCTCTGGGAGTCTTAATATATTTATCTCTGGCCTGAAAAGAGAAAGGAAAATGTTTGAGTTACACTCAACCTTCCAATAAAAAACTTACAAGGGACATTAAAAACAAAGCTTGGGCCAAAATCTTGGACAAATCACTGAGCTATAATCTCGAGGAGACCTGAAATGGGCCAAAAGCAAGGTTAAATGAGAGTAACCTCTAACAAGCAGCGTATTTATTTGCTTGTTATAGTTATCAATCATAATCGACCCACTTTATCATGCTTAACACCACTGTTCCGTTTTCCACCTACAGTCCTGACAGTGAGGGGTGCTGTTTCAATATCACATTTTCAACAGTGAAGGACAGGCAAGCTCTCTGCAAGATTCCAGAGAACCTGTCTGTCCCTAGTGATTGAAAACGCAATGATGAAGCACCATTCTGGCAGCAATGCAGTTGGAGGACACCCATTCAGCTCACAGGAACAGTGCTCAACACCAGATTCTAGATATTTATAGATACTCACTCTGTGTGTGAGAGTTACCATATTATTGCGGCTTTAACTTCAGATGCCTCAACATGCTAGGGAAAATCAGTTTTATTAAGATTTAGGCTGCCAGAGCTTTGGCGCACAATCTTAGTTGCCAGTCTCCAACCCAAGAGAGAAGTTTTCTGCTATCCTACCTTCTGATCTTCTGGAACCAACTGGTCTATTGCCAAGATCTCTCTGACATGCTCTGCTCACAGAAAATTACACTTGGATTTAGCTCATGCCTTTCTCAATAGCTCAAGGCAAGTTACATTCAGGTACAGTAAGTGTTTTCTTCTCTCCAAAAGGCTTAAAATTTAAGTATGTACCTGAAGCAATGGAAGATCACATGACTTTTCTCAAGATCACAAGAACAGCAGTGGGATTTGAACCTAGTTTCCAGCCCACTACTCTAAGCATTGGGCTACTCCTCCAATGACCCGGTGCTCACTCTTGGTGGTTCAGTTAATGACTGGCATGTCTGCCACTATACTTTCCTGCTATGTATGTGGCCCTTAGAATAGTCCTATAAATGAAGTTTTCACTACTTTGTTCACTTGGAGTTCATAGATAAGTAGTTATCCTATCTCAATAACCCAAAATCCAGGCAGATAGAACAAATACATAGTTGTCGGAATTGATACAAAAAAATCTGGTAGTCCAAGGAGCTCATTTTTGAAAAACATTCAAAAAATGGCACAATGCCACAGATGAATTTTCACAAAAATATCCAAATTGCTATTTTTGAAACTTTTTAAAAGATGTTTTTCTCCACAGTTTGTCTATAAATCTCAAGAGGGTTTTGGGTGACATGTTTGGGGTGGGACTAGGTCAGGCTTAGATTCTGACATTTTTCTACGGCTGAACAGATGACTACTAGAGGGATAAAAGCATGCCCCTTCCCACCCGACTAAGGGTTATATTCACTAAGCAAACCGATCGGTTTGCGACCACTTAACTATCAAATTTTCCTCTGGCCTGATTCACTTACCTCTCCTGCGATCCGCTTGGAATCCTTGCATGCAAATGAGGTGAAACGCAAACAAATTGGATAGCGACCAGATTCACTACACCAAATTTCCAATCCGACTGGGCTGGCCGATCACCTGAAGAAGCGACTTCTGGGGACCAGTCGAAAACGTCATTCCAACTGGAAGCCCTGCTCTCTGCCCTGCAATCTCTCCTGCCTGCTCGCCCCAAATGCTGCCCTGCTATCTCTGCTGCTCGCCCTCATGCCGCCCTGCTCTGCCTCGATCTTCCCCTGCATCGCTGTTCTCCTGCCCTTCGCCGAAGCTTTCCTGCCCTTCCCCGCCCAGCGAGCCCGTGGATCTAAACCAGGTCTAAGCGCTCAGAAGGTATTTAAAGTGAACAGATAACCACTACAGGGACAAAGTACAGACCTCCACACACTCCCCTGTGATCACTGACCCTCCCACACCACCATAAAAATCTGAATAGAAAAATGTACATACCTGCCTCCAGAACATCAGCACCTGGCATAGGAAAGCCTAGTAGAGCTGCACAGAGGTGGTTTAAGTAGTCTGGGGGGGGGGGGTGATCTAGTGATCCATAGAGGGGAGGACCCAGGCCCATACGATACTCTAACCATTGCATTCATGGTGGAATGCCCTAAAACCCTACTTTACTGCCATATAGGTGGCACCTGCAGTCATAAGGGCTATTGAAGTGGTAGACAGGTGGGTATAGTAGGTTTGGGGGGGGCTCATCATGACCTGCAAGGGAGTTGTGGTGAAATGTTTATGTGGCACCCTTTTTGTGGAGTTCACAGCTGTGCCCTGTAAGGTGCCCCACTACTCTGTTGCCATGTCTAGGTGGCCAGACCATCACTTTGCTGACCCCTCACACGTCTAAAATATCTTTTTCTAGGTGTTTAGAACTTGGACAAATTTGGGGATGAGAATGCAGTATAAAGATAGACTTGGCAGACTGGACAATCAAATAGCTGGATGTATAATTAGACAATTATCGGAAAAAAAATATTTTGGACATATTTTTTGAGAATGGACTTTAGACACCGCTGACTTTGGACGACTAGCACCCTAGGCCCAAAATAGACTTTAAGACTTTTTTTTTTTTTTAATTATGCCGCTCCATGTGTTTTATATTCAGGTACTCAAGCATTTTTCCCTATCTGTTCTGGTGGGCTCACACTCTATCTAATGTACCTAGAGCAATGGCGGATTAAGTGACTTGCCCAGGATTTGAACTAGAGACTGACACAGAAATAAAATTTGTCCCCATCCCCATGGGAAACCATCTGTCATTCATTAAAGGAGAGAGGGAAGAATCAGAGTATAATTGGGTACAGCCACTGACCCTCAAACCTTGCATTGAAGAATGCTGGTGTAGAAGGACTGAGGTTGAGATACACTAAAGTAGGGGTGCCCAAAAGGTCGATTGCGATTGACCAGTAGATCATGAAGGCAATGCGAGTCAATTGCGTTGCCTTCGCGTTCTACTTGCTTCCCGACTCAGAAGCGCCGAGCCGACCAACTTCCCCCACCCGACGTCAATTCTGATGTCGGACAGGAAATTCTGGGCCAGCCAACTGCTGCCTGGATGGCCCGGAACTTCCTCTCAGACTTCAGAAATGACGTCAGGGAGATGAAATCTGGTCGGCCCGATGCTTCTGTGTGGGGAAGCAGGGAGAGCTTGGGGCGGCGGTGGTTTGAAGGCCTGTTCCCCGATGATGTTTTCTTTTCATGCAAAATTCCCCCCCCCAGGAGATGATTTTTCTCGCGAGCCGAGTTAAGCCGTCTCAGGGAAAGGAAATGAGCTCGACGGCACCTTAGAGCGACCCAGTATCGACACGTCTTCCTACCGTTACTCGCAGCGTGTCCAAGTCGTAAACAGAAAGGCTTTTGCGATGATCTATTCGGCCTACAAGAGAAGGATGGGGGGAGAACAAGAGCCATACGGACCCGAAGCATTCTGGCAGTCCTCATGCGCCCGGCAGCTCCTCTCACTACATGCATGGTGCGGTGCCAAAAGTCAGTCAACCTCCCTCCCCTCCCCCATCCTACCTTCTCTCAAGGATTCCCAGGCCAGCCCTGGAGCTTTCCCCTCTGCCACGGGCCACCCCTTCAGAAGTAGGAAGTTGCGTCAAGGGGGGGGGGACTGGGGGGCAGGAAGTGGCAGAGAGCGCAAGCTCTGGGGGGGTCGGTTGCAAGCGCCCTCGAAGATGGCGGTGCAGAGGATGGAAGCAGGAGGAAGGACAGATAGAGAACCGATCGAACGCCTGTTCGCACACTTGGAGATGTTGATAACATCGGTCTGGCTTTAGCTTCATTGATGTCCCAGGGGGATCCATCCTTGGTGATACCTGCAGAAAACTCCCGTCCCGTGCAGCAGTTTGCGACAGGTAGTGTTTGTGGCTCCGAGGGGGAGGAAGGGAGGTGGTGGTTTGGAGGCCTGTTCCCTGATGGCAGTGGCTTGGAGCAGGCAGGGAGACAGAAAGAAAGGGGGCAAGGAGAGAGAAAGACAGACAGACAGACAGAAAGAGGGGCAGGGAGACAAAGAAAGAAAAAAAGAAGGGAGAGGGGCAGGGAGAGAGAAGAAAAAGTTGGCGGAGGGAATGAGGTCTGGAAACATATAGCAGGCTGAAAGAAGGGAAGAAATATTGGATGCACAGTCAGAAGAATAAAGTGCAACCAGAGACAACAAAGGTAGGAAAAATGATTTTATTTTCAATTTAGTGCTGTCTATATTTTGCACTATGGTCTCCTTTTACTAAACCGCAATAGCGGTTTTTAGCACAGGTAGCCTATGAGCATCAAGAGCAGCGCAGGGCATTCAGTGCAGATCCCTATGCTAAAAAACGCTATTGCAGTTTAGTAAAAAGGGAGGGGGTATATTTGTCTATTTTTGTATAGTTGTTACTGAGGTGACATTGCATAAAGTCATCTGCCTTGACCTATGAAAACCTGCGGAATATAAATGATAATTTGTTTGCGTACAGTGTGCTTTTTAAAATTTTATTGTTGGTGGATCATTTTGACTTGGTCATCTTAAAAGTAGCTCGCAAGCCCAAAAAGTGTGTGCACCCCTGCACTAAAGAATGACAGGATGGTTTCTCAGTTATCCGTGGGGACGGGAACAAATTCTGTCCCCATGTCATTCTCTAATTTGAACCCACAACCTCAGGGTGCTGAGGCTGTAGCTCTGACCACTGCGTCACACTCTCCACATATCAGGCTCTGACAGCTGTGAATATAATGGCCATTCCTCTTACAGCAGCAAATAAGTCCCTGGCCTAGCTTTGTGGTCCATATAGTGAACTGCAGGTAGCGGGCGCAGCTCATTTTCCACTTTAACTGGTACATTTGTGGCGGAAAGTACGAGTGCCCCAAAACACAGAAAATAACTACTGAACCCACATATAGGTACACCTTCAGGCATAAAGACTTTTGTAGTGGTGTACAGTTGGATACTGTACATTTTGCATTATTCGTGGAGGGCTCACCATATAAATTAAATAAGTTATGATGTGATGTTTAGCTGTGGCCTTTTAGGTGAAGTTCACTGGGATGCCATGCTGCTCTTCTGGGGCATCCCAATGGCTTGTTTCTGTGCATTTTTCCCTTAGATGCTTTTTGTTTGAAAATGGCTCTTAAAGAAAGCCATAGCGAGCACAAAAATGTCTAAAATAGGGCAATTTGTGAACAAAAAAAATAGATGTTTTCTGATTTGAAAATGGCCATATTTGGCACCAGAGTTTTGGATGTTAACAGCAAGTGACATCAGAGAGAGGATGAAGCTGACTTGAGCAACAGGTAAGAGATGCTGCTTGCAGCCAGCAAAGATTCGAAGAGGTTTGAGGGGGTGTGGCATGGGAAGGGGGAAGAGGAAAGGTGCTGGCGCCCCTACCAAAAGGTGGCACCTAGGGCAGTCCATCCCACTTATTACACTAGGGACACTCACCCAAACATCAGTTAAACCAAATTATAAAAAGGACCATACATTAGTGATTTACCTACCTCTCCTATCTTATAAATTAAGTGCTCTACAAATTCATGGATAGCATCAGAGTCAGTTTTATGTTTGCACTTATAATTGGAGGCTTCCAAAGCAGCTGGGCAAGCACTAGGGAGGGCAGTGCAGATACAGACTTTCTTCATGTATTCCACATCAGATTCTTCACTTCCTGGACAATGAAAGGAAGAGTGCCCATACTGAATTAAATAAACCATTTGTCAAGAGTGCCTGGCAGAAATCTTCACACCCTTGTACATGTTTCACAATCTGCTATCTAAAAAAATACAATGCAAAATGAATTAAGGGTGTGGTTTCCCTGATGTACACAAATTACTCTACTTTCAGTGTGACAGAGCAATTACATAAATAAGCAAAAAGGATTGCATAAATCTTCACACACAGTCACAGCAAACCCACATTTGCTCCATTTCTGCAAACGTCTTTAATAAGGCCTATAATAAGGTTAATTAAAGCCCACCTTTGCCCAATCATACTAGATGAACTGATTTAATATTACTAGATAATCATTTTTTTTCTCTTAAGTTAATATACAGAAATAAAACAAAAAAAAAATAACCAAAAGAAATAAGGTAATACCTTTTTTAATTAACTAACTCAATGCATTTTATGATGAGCTTTCAAACTATTGGGAAGACACATACAGTCACTTTTTTCGGATCGCTAAAAGCAATTGCTTTTTTTTTGTGCATCATGAAACGTACCAGTCACTCGGCTAGGTTACATGGCATTTCAATATTAATGACCTTATTTGCTTGGCCGAATCGGAGAATGAAGCGATCATGCAGAAAACCATGAGAAGAGCCATTTTCTGCATTAGGTTGGCAAATCCGATCATCGCTAAGCACTCAAAACTGGTTAAGCGATGATCATTAGATGATCGCCGAGTTTAGTGCATCTGGGCCAGAGTATGATAGCCAAAGGTAAGAATTCATAAAAACATAAGAATAGCCTTACTGGGTCAGTGAAAGTGGATAAAGCCCTGAAGAAACGGTTGTATACCGTGAAATGTTGACTATTATATTGTATCACTGATACCTACATAATATGAAAGGCTGCTAGTGATCTCAGTCCTGCTAGAGTAGTGGCAGTAGCACATTCTCTCCAGAAGTTTTTTGGCCGATGAAGTGGGTGGAGGAGGTTTGAGCTGCTATGCTCTGCCATGATAATACCTGAGGCCTTTTCTTCCGTTGAGATAGGGCTCTTGAGTTTGTAAGTGGAGTATATCTATCTTTTCATTCTTATAAATTCATAAAAAGCAACACAGGAATCACAATTAACATGTATTTATATTGAAGTTATACAAAGATGACCACAGATAGAAGCGAGTAGCTTTTCAAGATTTGTGTTTGTATTGTAAGTCACATTCATGAATCAGGCCCCAGATGTAGTCTCCCATCATGTTCTCATTATATTTTCCCTGGTAGTGGCATTCGAAGTCCAGTATATCCTGATGTAAGTGTTCACCTTGCTCCTCTGACTATGTTCCCATGTTCTCCTTGAATATCTCAATATGAGCATCAAAATTTACTAAATATCTAAAATATATTTTAAATATCTAAAATTTACTTTATTTTATTACTTTTTGCTTTTAAAATCCCCTTACTCCCTAATGTTTTTTCCTTAAATGTATTTCTCAATATAATAGATGTAACTTTAACCCCCCTTCCCTCCCAATTGTTGTTGGTCATGTTGGAGTTCTATTGTTTATATATACTGTATGTATTTTAACTTAATTTTTATTATTATGTACATCGCTTTGTATAAAGATATAGCGATTCATCAAATATTTAATAAACCTTGAAAATAATGGACTTTAAGAGACATCCTACAGCCCATTTTACTGTAATTCTTCACCAGATTCTCAACCAACTCCACATAATTTTCTGTCTTGTGATTGCCCAGGAAGCCCCGAATCACTGTAACTAAGCTGTTTCAAGCTGCTTTCTCCTTCCTAGTTAGCTGGAAGATGTCTTGAAGGTACTTGAAGGCTGCCGACTCATTATCTAGAGCTCTGACAAATTGTTTCATTAAGCCCAATTTGATGTGCCGTGGTGGCATCACCTTCTGGGGATCCCCCAGTGGTTCCCATTTGACATTGTTTCTCCCCACAGAGAACTCAGTCTGCTGTGGCCAGTGCCATCTTTGTATCCCTGCTGTCCCAAAGGCAGAGATATGAGGGAAACGGTAAAACTGCCTTGGAGACCAATTAGGAATGCCACAATTTTGAAGTCTCTGATGACCTCCCAGCCTAGTAAGATGCTGTAATCCTCGTTGAGGTGGACTGAGTGAGCAGTGGAAGAGATGGGCACTTGTTCCTGTTATGGAACAGCATGGCTTTGATGCACTCTTTGGGTTATAGGCCGTTCCAATTGCCTCAAAAAGACTGGTCACACTGTGGGAGAAGCAGAACCCATCTTGAAGGGTAAAGATGGTAGAAAGCTTGGTGACACTTCCTCTGATCTGTGACTTGCACACTTTCATCCCAAGTTTCACTGTTTGAGCCTAGATGTCAAAAGGGCTTGGAATCAATCTGGAATGGTTTGCAAAAAAGGTAAGTTTCAAATCAGTGTTCTGGTCACAAAAGCAGAGTTTCAGGGGAATGATAGCCATTTTCTATACTTTTGTGTCATAGGCAATTAAGAAAGAACACTTATTATCCAAGAACAAGAAAAAAAAATTGTTACATAGTGTTATTTTTCAAGTAGTGGGTCCAAAGCTGGGTTTTTAAGCAGCCATTTTGGGCTGGATGACATGAGATAGGGTTTACATGCATACTTTATAATATAAAATATTTGCACATATTTACATTTGCTCCTGAGCATGCAGAAATGTCTATGACTTTTCTTTAGTTGAGATTTTAAAGACACATTAGGTACCTATGTTTCTAAACAGGTCTAAAACAGGTACCTTCTTGCCCTCATGACCTAGGCCACCTGTTATAAAATTGTTGTTAGGTGCCATCGACTCGCTTTCGAGCCCTAGCAACTTCTTAAGTAGATTGCCGGGCCTTTTTTCTGCGCAGTATAAATTCGATGTCGTCATTGTCGCATTAAATGTGACCCTCCACATCCAACACTGCCCATCTGCTGCTGCCCAGATGGGTGGTACATAGTTAGTCTGACATCTCTGCTGAAATCTATCCACCTCGGGAGGCCCTGTTGGTAACGAAACTACCGATGACATAGCTTTCAGCTTCTCAGATGCGCGCAAGCCCCAGTGGCACGACGACAAGCCCATATACCATGACTAGAGGTTATAAGATTACCTTATATAGATGTAGATAGTAATACCTTGCTTATGGATTTTACTAATATACAGAACAGACTACAAGCCTATAAAAATGCATTACTAGAGCAGTTCTGGTCAGTCAAAATTTGATTTTAGCTACCTATCACCATTTGGAACTTGGTTATTATATTTGACTTTCAGTATAATGTTTGAGGGTTCTATATTTACAACAGTAGTTCCTAATGGCTACTCTTAAACTAGGTTGCTGACATTTCTGGAAAGGACTACATCCTGGTAGTTTTAATGGTTGCCCAAGAAAAGATTTTACATTATAAAAAAGATGCGGTTTGATCCAAAGGATACAGAGTAATACAGTGATAACACTTTTAGAAGGATACAAACCTATGAAAGCAATCTGTTTCCAGGACCGAAAATTTATTTCCTTCATCCACTCCTCTATTAATAATTTAGCAGACTTTATTTCACTTTTCCTGGGGAGTAACCGTATCTATTGGATGACAAAGAGAAAAAAAAATAACCTCAATATTTCAATGACTTGGCTCTACTATGTTTATTGATCAGGTAGGAAGGTAGGAGAAAGGGATCTGAGTGTGCGTGTGTGGAGGAGGGGGAAGGTACATCTTGGTCCTGCCATACATTCTTTTGGATTGGGAAGATAGGCAGAAGAAAAAGAAAAGAGTGCCGACTGGCTGTTATTCTCATAGTAGACCAACCTAATACCTTTTTTGACTCACTAAGGTTAAACAAGTAGAGAAAGAGTGCAGAGCATAGCTTATGGAATTCTTTCCAACCCTTCTGCACGAGTGTGCATGGGTGTGATGGGGAGATTGGTGAGGAAGTGTGAGCACATGCAAAGTTGTATGTTAGTATGTGCGTCTGATCAGGAGAGAGAAAAGGGGAAGGCAGTTTGAAGCGTACAGTTCCTTAATCACTATATTACAGTGAATCAATGTGATACAATTGCTTCTCCCATAGAAATGTATTAAGGCATTTTTATAGGTACTATAGTTCTCTTTTTTGAAAGGGGTTCATTATTCTTCAGCCCCCTCCACCACTTTCTATGGCACCAACTTCCTCTACCTCCTCTCTTCCTGTGACTAGAGGTGCTTCCCTGTCCGCTGTTCCCACTCTAGGATAGATGCATAAAACATGGTCGTTAAGACTGTGCGAGTCGCTGTGGGCTGATTTTTTGGCCGATTTCCAAACAACGATCCACACTCGAAAGGCTTCCCATGCAAATGGGTTGAGTCAGATGTCTGCCCTAATCCCAACCCACCAGTCATTGAAAAACCAACTCAACACATGCACAGAGAATCCTGAACAGCTGAGCTGCAGGAGAAGCGCCAAAGCAGACTTCTGCTGCTCAGCTGCTCGAGGCAGGAAGCCTTTTTATTTTTTAATGGGTACAGATGCTGTACGTGTTACACACACAATATCTGTCCCCATTTTTTTTTTTTTAATGTGAGAGTGTCCCCACCCCGATGACCCCCCAGAACCAAAATATATTTCTCCTGTTTCTTACTATCCCTGCCTCTCCCCCACCCACCACAGGGTCAGAATTTGTCCTTCCTTCTCTCCTGTTATCCCTGCTCTCCCAGGGCAGCATCTCTCCCTCTCCCTCCCTGAGGCCTTACATCCCATGGTCAAGCATCTCTCTCCCTTCCCACCCTCCTTTTTAATCTGGGTCACTCTTCCCTCACCACATCCCCAGTACAGCATCTCTTCTCCTCTCTCTCTTTCTTGTGGATCCAGTCCCTACCACTGTGCAGTCTGGCTCCAATCTCTGTTTATTTCTCCCCCTACCCCCAGCATGAGTCCCGGCATCTCCTTTCATCCGCAGACCTCCCAAAGGAGCAGCAGCTGGCCAACAGAGACAGTGCGATAAACAGGTTGCCTGCAGCTGGCCCTACCAGGGCCTTTCCTTTCCTGAATCTGCTTACTAGAAGTGACATCACAGGAGGCAGACACAACCAAGGAAAGGCTATGAACAGACTGATTGCAGCCTATCCCACCAGGGCCATCTCTCTGCCACGTCAGTGACATCATTGACGACGCAAGAGGGAAGCCCTGGCAGGACAGGCTGCAATCAGCCTGTTCACAGTGCTGCCTCTTCAAGGCTAGCCACCACTGCTGCTGCTTTGGGAAGCCCAGAGGTAAGTCAGGTCTCCCGGTGGGAGGGTCAGTGGGGTGATGCTGCACAGGGGGAGGATGGGAGGGATGGAAAGCTGCTACATATGGGGGGAAAGGAAGAATTACTGAGGTGGAGAGGAATGGAAAGATGGAAAGGTGTGAGGGAGACATGCATGGAAGAGAGGGAGAAATGTTGGACATAGGGTGGAGGGCATGGAGAGATGGTGCATGGGGAGAAAAGAAGTGTTGCATATGATAATGGAGGGGAGGAAGGGAAAAATGCTGCATGGAGAAGAAGAAAGAAGACTTTGGGAAAGAAACATGTGTTGAATATGGCAATGGAAGGTAAAAAAAAAATAAATTATTTTCTATTTTGCGATTACAATATGTCAGATTTGAAATATGTATCCTGCCAGAGCTGGTGTTAAGACAGCGAGCATGAACTAGGTAGGACCTGAAAGAAAGAGGAAGTCTTTTTGTTTGCTTTGTTTACACCACAGTGTCGGCGTGGGGTTGGAGAGGGCAAAGGGGGATAGGGTGAGTGAAAAAGCTACAAAATAAATCTGTCAGGACATTTGAAAAAACGTCCGATTGGGCAAGAAAAGTCAATTGAATCGAACAGAAAAAAAAAAAAAAAAAAGATTCAATAGGCCGAATCAAATCAAAAAATTATTCTGTGAATCGGGCAGCACTAAGGTGCACCAGCTGTGATACCATTTGTATGCTTTTCTACCAATTTAAGAGGTTGCAGCACCTTGAATCAACTTGTTTTTGCACGCACCCCCTCCCCCCCTTGTGCCCTACCTTCTACCCTGCCCTTTGCTTTGGGATCAATTTGGCAAAAATAAGTAATGCACATTTTCAATCTCTAAAAATTGAAAAGAAATGTTCTGTACTTTTGATCATTATTTTCCAGTTGGGTTGGTCCAAGTTTGTCTTGTTGCTTAAGTCCTTTTCCAGGATCTCTTTTACATTTTTGTTTCTTCCCTTCATACTTTTCAAGAAATCCCCGAAAAAGTCTTAACACCTCGAGTACCTTCCGTCTTCCCATCTTCCTCCTGTCTCCCCAAATATACCTGATCTATTCTCTACCTTCTCTGGAAATGACCAGAGATCTTCTTTTGTAACCCACTTTCTATAATGCTTTTGTAATCCACATTGAACCGCAAGGTAATGGTGGAATAGAAATCTCTAATGTAATCTTCCTCTTACTTTGATCCTTCTTTTTCTTTCCCCCTTCAATTCTCTTATCTGATTCCTCCTTTTCCCTTTCCAGCACTGTGCCCTTCCACTTCATATGCTTCTCTCTAATCCTGTATGGTATACTATTTACTCACTGTGTTAAACCAGAAAAGGGGCATACCATCAAGTTCTCACTGTATTTCTAAAGCTATAGCAAAGCTTATTGACTCCTCAATCATAGGCTCATCTTGGCTTTGGGGAAAGCACATTAAAAAACAAAAAAACAAAAAAAACCACACCTCAATGGCAAACTCCAAATGAGAAAAACCTGCGCTTGCCCACTCGATGACAGAGGAAAAATGTACCCAACTTTTTTCAGGCAAACACAAGGACGTAGTGAAAACAAGCTTGAATGTAGTCAACCCTTCCACCATGCTGTGAATGGGCTAGCTTGCCTAAAATTCCATCACTGCCATGAACCACTTCTAGAAGAGAGACAGCAGTCCATCCTCAATCAAGAAGAGCTTTGTTTTGCAATCAATCAGTTGCTTCAGGAGATAAGGTTTTCTGCAAACTTAGATGAACTATGCTGCACAAAGCGAAACAAGGTTCTTATTGAGTGAGGGTGGACTGCTGTCGCTCTTCCAGAAATGGCTTGTGGCAGTGGTGGACCTTTAGGGCAAGCTAGCCCATTCACAGCATGGTGTTTTCCCAGCGTGGAGATTCTACTACAAGAAGCCAGCTATTCAAGCTAAGTGGAAGGATTGACTACATACACGCTTTGTATGTGATGATCTTAAGGTGGCCAAACAGTTTGAAAAGGTGACAGCGAAAGCTAGAAGGATGCTAGGTTGCATAGGGAGCGGTATGGCTAGTAGGTAAAAGGAGGTATTGATGCCCTTGTATAAGACTTTGGTGAGACCTCATTTAGAATATTGTGTACAATTCTGGAGACTGCACCTTCAAAAAGATATAAAAAGGATGGAGTCAGTCCAGAGGACAGCTATTAAAATGGTATGTGGTCTTCATCATAAGGCATATGGGGACAGACTTAAAGATCTCAATCTGTATACTTTGGAGGAAAGGCGGGAGAGTGGAGATATGATAGACATTTAAATACCTATGTAATGTAAATGCGCATGAGTAGAGTCTCTTTAATTTGAAAGGAAACTCTGCAATGAGAGGGCATAGGATGAAGTTAAGGGGTGATAGGCTCCAGAGTAATCTAAGGAAATACTTTTTTACAGAAAGGGTGGTAGATGCATGGAACAGTCTACCAGAAGAGGTGGTGGAGACAGAGACTGTGGCTGAATTCAAAAGGGCCTGGGATAGGCATGTGGGATCTCTCAAAGAGATAATGGTTACTGCGGATGGGCAGACTAGATGGGCCATTTCACCTTTATCTGCCATCATGTTTCTATGTAACCCCTGCCCCTGTGTCAACCTTCAGCTCCCTTCTCTCAGACCCAGCATCAGATTTAGTCAGGATTGGAAACCCTGATGGATACACTTAGGATATCTTATAGGAATTTTTGATGGCACAGTTGGCTCGTATTCTACCTATAACAGGTCTACTTATGCTTCAAAAAGTGTCAGTGGACACTAAAGAAGATATAAATACGAAAAAAATAAAATTTGAGATAATTTTTGGTTTTGGATTTTTGATGACTCCCAGCTGGGACTCCAGAGTAGAGATATGTCCTTAACCCCACTCCCCCCCAAAGCTACCCTTGGAGTATATCCATTCTTCTCTCAACATATACTAATCGCTTCCTCCCCTCTCACAGTAAGATAGAAAAAGACAGCTTAAAAAGTCAATCATGTACCACCAGTTCCCCAAATTACTTTCATTGAACCTCAACCAATCAACAGTACACCTACCTTTTCTCCAGGTTATCCATTCCTCAGTAATGACCTGTGTATCTATATCAGGTAGAAACAGAGCTCACCACTTCAGACATAAGCCTTAGTTGTTCAGTAGGCAAACAGAATATTACAAGGTCCCTCTCCCCACCACTGATAGTTTGTAAGCCACAGTGCTTTACATTCTCCCTCTATACACTCACATAAAGGACACCTGTAAGTAAATGTGAACATCAAGCTTGTAAAGACTGAGGGAAAAAAACACCATATATACATAAAACTTACCTGAATACCTTCATTTTTCAACTGACTCAACGCATTACTGAAAACATCAGCAGAGCGATCATCAATATTGCAAACCAGTAACTTGAGTTCTAGTAGACTGAAATACCCATAACTACATCAAAGAGAAAATATTTCAAGATCACACACATCATGCTAAAGATTCAAACGAAATTTGAAGTCTTAAATCCTGTGGATTCTTATTATTTTTTTTTTTAATTAACACAAAAACGCAATCTTTCACACCACAGTCCAGCCCTTCAGAACTACAGCAGAGTCTCGATTATCTGACATCAAGAGGTCTGATAAGTTGTCGCATAATTGAAAAGTTAGATATACAGAAAAAGTGGACGAGGGACAAAATAGAAGTACACTTCACCCTCCCGATTCGCGCTTTTAAGACTCACAACTTCGGTTATTCGTGAGTTCTTTTAAAACCCAGAACCACCCCCACCTCCATACAGCTTACCTGGTGGTCTAGCAGTGAAGCGGGGCAGAAGCGCTCTTCCTATGCTCCTGCTCCATGCAGAGCAGTCTACAAAAATGATTGCTGTGAGTTCCTGTGGTCTCACAAGACTACATCGGGAACTCACAGCAGCCATTTTTGTGGATGGCTCTGCACGGGGCAGGAGTGTAGGAAGAGCGCTGCTGCCCCGCTTTACCGCTAGACCACCAGGTAAGCTGTATAGAGGTCTGGGAGGCAGGAGGGAGGCAGGGGAGAGGTCCGGAAGGCAGGAGGGGGTGGGTCAGAGTCGGCCCTAAAAAGTTATTTGTGGGCCTGCTCTGCCCCTATCCCCCGCGAATATTGAGGGGGGAGTGTATACTAAATGTACTTTTAAAAAAAGAGGAAACAATAAAGAGTTTAAAAAAAATGTAATGAGTCTAAGAATCTTACCTAGAACGGCTGCTTTTTAGCAAACATGATGCTGGGAAGGAGAAAGAAAAGCCCATGCACATCTCAATGACAATGCTGTGATGTCACCACGGAATGTCAGACAAGCAAGACTCTACTGGATAAGCAAATCTAACCATCATGGTTGCCAGTACCCATCTTTCATCTCTGTGCCTCAGAAATTACTTCCACCTGTTCCCAACTTACATCTGGCAAAAAAACAGACACTGCGTTGAAAGTCAACAGGAAAGTTGTACTGAGTACGAGCACACAGGGGGTCTGAGCCCTCCCCTTTCAAACTAAATACCCACTAAAGAAAGGGGCAAGGCTACTGCAGGACAGAGCAATTGCTGGTTCACACATCTTGCATTTTAAAACTATTACTTGCAATCTGTGAGCAGTACAACAAGTTAAAGGCTGCCCCAGAGTTTTCCTCTTAGAGTTTTACATTCTAAGTGACATGGATTGATATCTGTGGTACACAACTTTGAAGCCAATTATGCAGTTACAAGGGAAGCCATTTTTCTGCTACTGGTATTGTTTTATGTCATCAGCTGCCAGCATGCTTGTGCTATTTTTCTGGGTTTTCTCAATTTAAGAAGCTACTCAAGACATATCTTGTTATCCAGGCCGTTCATGGTTGATGAGATTGTTTTGCTTGCTTTAGACTGTTTTATCTCCATGCCAGCTTTTCTCCCTCTTCCTTTGTTCCCACACCCAATAATCAGCATTTTCCAGTGGTATGGCATCTTCCCTCCCCCACCCTGCAGTATAGTATCTTTCCTCCTCTCTCTCTCCCTCCACTCTGGTCCTTCCCTAATGTGACCATATGTCCCGTTTTGAACATGACCATCCAGTTTTTAAGTACCCTGTCCCGTTGTCCACAAGCACAGCTTCGAGATGCCGAAATGTCCCATTTTCAGAAAGAGAGCAACTAGAGATTAGTTGCTCTCTTTCTGAAAATGGGACATTTTGGCGTCCCGAAGCTGTGCTTGGGGACGTGCAGGGGTGCCCAAAAGGAGCCTGGTATTTCTCCCTGCTGGCACGAGTGGCTGGCTGTGAGGGCCGAGAATGCACGGAAGCACCCCGGGGACATCAGCTCACATGCTCTCCTCAGTCGTCCCCCCTTGACAGGACCGCCCTGCCCCCTCCCTATGGCCCTGGCCTAGTGTTCGTCCTGGGGGCTTAGTTCGTGGCGGGAGGATAGCCCCCCCATCTGCACATTAAATGCGAGCGGCCTGGGCTTCGGCGGCAGTGGCCATGCTCAAGTGCATCCCCCTCTAGTGCTACAACCGGAATGTGGAGTCGGTGAACAAGCAGCACTGCTCCCTGCAGGCTGTGCCCGCTACAGCTGCAGCCTGGAGGAGCTGCTGCTCGACACCAACCAGCTGCGAGAGGTGCCCAAGCCCACTGCAAATAGGAAAGATGACCCTGAATGCCAGCGGAAGCCCTGCTCCAGACTTAAAGTTCTTCAAAGATGCAACAGGGGAGAGATTTGTAGTTTGAAATAAAAAAAAGAAAGAGGGGGCAAGGAGAGAGAAAGAAAGAGGGGTAAGGAGAGAGAAAGAAAGAGGGTCAAGGAGAAAGAAAGAAAGACAGAAAGAACTGATGCACAGTCAGAAGGAAGTGCAACCAGAGACTCACCAGACAACAAAAAGGTAGAAAAAATGATTTTATTTTCAATTTAGTAATCAAAATGTGTCAGTTTTGAGAATTTATATCTGCTATCTATATTTTGCACTATATTTGTCTATTTTTCTATAGTTGTTACTGAGGTGACATTCCATATTTTAAAGTCATCTGTCTTGACCTCTTTGAAAGCCCCCCCCCCCCCCCCCCGAATATAAATGATAATTAACATTTTCTCTGAATACAGTGTGGTTTTTTTTTTACTTTTATGGTTACCATTATGAATAAGATAATGTGTACTGTACATTAAAAATGAATGGAAGAAATTGGGGGCGGGACTGGGGCGGGACTGAAAATTAGTAGATGTCCCGTTTTGAGGAAAAAAAAATAAATGGTCACATTATCCTTCCCTCTCTTGCTTCCTGTCTTTCATCAACTCCCCGGCAAGTCCTGCAGCTGGCCCTTTTCCTTTCATTCCACTTCCCCCTTTCCTGTGGCCCTCTGTACTTTGAATGTCTTTGGCATCTTGACAGCAGCAGTGATTAAGACAGGCTGCTAGTATTGGAGCCTTCCATCTGTAAGCCTTGCACTTTGTTTCAACTTTCTGTTTCCATGTAGACAGGACTCGCAGAGGGAAGGCCCCCAATACCAGAAACCTGTCTTAATTGCTGCCTCAGGGTTTAAAAACATTTGGATGAATTTCTTAAAACAAAAGTTCATAAGCCATTATTAAAATGAACTTGAGGAAAGCTTTGGAGGATCCAAGGATTCTGATAGCCGATCCAAGATGGCTGCCACTATCTGATTGCTGGTAAGACGCAGGAGAGTGTCTCTCTTACCGCTCAGAAATGCCGAAAAGAAGGGATAAGAGTGTTGGTGGAGCCTCCCAGCGCTTGGGACCCATGGTTCTTACAGTCGATGACATCTTCCGACGCCTCCAAAGTGAGCAGGGCCGTTTGGGGATTCGCCCGTTGGGAGCGCCGGCAGAGAGGAGTGCTTCAGTGGATACCCCCGGGCTAGACGTCACACTGAGCCCCGATGTCAGGACGCCTCCCCTTCAGCTGTTGCCGCTGGGAGCCAGCTCTCTACGAGAGGAGAGTATGTCTGAAGAGTATTCTCCTCCCGAGAGGCCAGTGAACTGGAGGGCTCGTTACAGGGAACAACACAAAAGGAATCTTTCCTTTTGGAAGGACCAGCAACTGGGACAACTGTGTCTAAGGGGCAACAAGGCACAGGGGAGGTAAACCATTCAACTGAGCAAACTAGTATTGCACAAATATCTTCCTTTGCTCCTGTTAAGCCCCCAGAGGTTACACTGGATTCGCTTTGGGATTTAGTTTCTACTTTGGGAAATTCCCTCAACTCTCAAATAAAGAACTTAGAAAAGGAATTAGAAATCCAGAAAGAAGAAATTAAAATCTTGAAACAAGACATTGTAGTAACAAAGACTGAAATTCAGGAAGAAAAGAAGGATTTAAAAATGCTTAAGAGTAATCAAGACTTAATTGTGAAAGATTACCTGATTATGAGGAGAAAATTGGAAGCACTTGAAAATAATAGTCGGTTTAACAATTTGCGTTTGATTAATTTTCCAAAGGTCTTGTCAATTTTTCCAGGAGATATGATAAAACGTTACTTTTTGGAAATCCTAAAAATTCCTGAGAACTCTTTGCCACCACTGTCAAGAGTGTATTATTTGCCTAAAAAGAATCAGGACTCTCAAAAAAAAAAGACAAGGATGGAAAACCACAGGAAAGTTCTTTGAATGTTACAATTTTATTGGAACAATCTGATAGAGAGGTGGCTAGCCCAGCCACTCTCTTATTGACTGTGGCTTTGGCTCCAGACAGAGATTGGATCCTTAAACCTTTCTTTAAAAATAGATCTAGAGCAGTGGTCTCAAACACGCGGCCCGCAGGCCGCATGTGGCTCTCCAGGTTTTATTTGCGGCCCGCGGTCTGGAGGCATCATTCTCTTCCTTTTGGAGCAGCAGTCGGCTCGTTCGTTCAAAGCCGCGGGTTGGCGGCTCCTTGCGCTATCCACTCCTGCATCAGACGCAGGCACTATTTTTTCTGCGGCCCTCCAAGTACCTACAAATCCAAAATGTGGCCCCGCAAAGGGTTTGAGTTTGAGGCCACTGATCTAGAGATTTCCTTGGCTTCCATATTCAAATTTTTCCTGATGTTTCGAGAGAAACCCAAAAGAGAAGGAGGGAATTTTTATTATTAAAACCAGGTGTGATCCAGATAGGGGGTTTATTTTTTTCTTAGATACCCTTGTAAATGTGTAATCAGATATAGTACTTTTAAATATATTTTCTTTGAACTGGCTCATTTGACGGCTTTCCTCTCTATGAAGCGTCTTGAAAAAGGAGAAATATCTGTGTCTTAAAAATTTAAGCTCTCTTTCAGCAACAGATAATGTGATTTGGTTTAACTGTTATTGTATTGTATTTACTCCTAATTCTTTAATCTTGGATCTAATTTTGAGAACTAGTGTGGGATTAAGATGAAGATCATATTATTTTTTTTTTCATGCTGTTTTGGTTTATTTTCAAGTTTGGAAACAATTAATGTTGTTTTCTTGATCGTACTTTTCTGTACAAGATTATATGCTTGTTAAATAATTTGAAAATTTATAAATAAATAATGAAAAAAAATAAAATAAAATGAACTTGAGGAAATCAACTGCTTATTCCTAGGATAAGCAGCATAAAATCTGTTTTGCTCCTTGGGATCTTGCCAGGGACTTATGACCTGGGTTGGCCACAGCTGAAAACAGGATACTGGGCTTGATGGACCTGTGATCTGACCCAGCAAGGCAACTCTTATGTTCTAATACTGTATTTTTTTATTTTTTTTTGGGGGGGGGCGAACAGAAGTAGTTTTTTGCTTTTAATATTACAAGTGGATAAAGCATTCAGAACATAGCTCATGGAAATGTTTCCAACCATATTACATTCATGTGGTATTATGTATGTCAATATTGCCTGTGGAATGTATAGCCTGTATACATGTGTTGCTTGCAAATTTGTGAATATATTCATATAGGAAAGGCGGAGGCAGTTATGGGAGAGATTTTTGAGGTTAGGATAATTTGGAGAGGCAAAGCACAAGGCAGTTTAGGGTAGAGAACAGGAATGAGGAAATTTAAAAAGGAGAAATTCCTCAACAGCCTTATTTCACTATATATAAAAAAAAAGTTTCTAGACTGCAGAAGCTGAAATTACTTGTCCCATAGAAATGCACAGGACCATTTCATGTAATGTTTATTTTCTGGAATCCTCAGTCCACTGTGGTCTATTTTCAAACTCAATGCACAATATCTTTTCACTAATCTCTCTTTTTTTTTTTTTGTGCCTTGCCAAGTTTTATCTCACTCTGTTTTTGGAGAGATATTTTGCCTCCATCTACTTCTCAATCACTCTTGTGTAATTATTTTCCAACTTCCATTAGGTTAAAAATAATATAAAGCTATCAAATATTAAAACCCCCCAATTAACAGCTTTTTATTTAAACTGAATATAAATTACCTTAATATACGTTCTTCTGCAATAGGCCAGTCAATGTCAATATCTATGTCCACACTGTGTTCAGCTTTCATTTCATAGTAGATAACTTTTCCACGCTAGAAACAATTAAAATAAATATTAAATAAGCATATTTTCCATTTTCAAAAGCAAGTATGAAGCAAGTGTCCCCCCGCGAATTTGCAGTTCACGAATCGCGGACTCGCTAATTTGTGGTATGCTCCGACTGCCTCTTCGTGTAATAATAATAATAATAATTTATTCTTATATACCGCCAAGCCATCAGTTCAAGGCAGTTCACAATAAGAAGAAGCTGGACAAACAGTGAATTATATACATGAGCATCAAATGTTTCTCAGAAAATACAAATTGCAATTAAGTCACTAAAGTCAGGCTACACCAATCAGGAGTTGCACGTCGAAGCAGCTCCCGACTGGTGTAGCCTGACTTTAGTAACAGGAAGAGGCTGTTGGAGCATACTGCAAATTGATTTTCTGCACCCGCCGGCTTCAGTAACAGATTCCAGATATTGACACAAAGATGAGTCAGACCAAAATTTTGATTACATGTTCAAGCTCCTCATCATTGGTAACAGCAGTGTGGGGAAGACGTCTTTCCTCTTTAGATATGCCGATGACACGTTCACCCCGGCTTTTGTTAGCACTATGGACATTGACTTCAAAGTGAAGACTGTCTATAGGAATGATAAGCGAGTCAAACTGCAGATTTGGGTCAGAACACCCCCCCCCCCTGCTCTCCTGCCTCTTGATAGGCGCAAAACTGCATTTGTGGTTTTTTTGACATTCGCGGGTGTTCCTGGAACAGAACCCCCGCAAATTTCGGGGTAGTACTATAGATTAATAAGCTTCCCTCTGACTGAACAATGGTGAAACCACCACTACCCATATACTGAATTAAAAGGAATGCCTTGTACATCTTGCTGTAACAAATTGTCTGGTACAACCAGCATTCTATACAATGTATGGGTTTTAAAGACCATGCTTTTTCAAACTTTTACTCCTTTGAGGATTAGCCTGAGAACTAGGCTCGATTCCCCATTGCTGTTCCTTGCAACTCTGGGCAAGTCACTGAAACCTCCATTGCCCCAAGTACAAAATAAGTGCCTGTATATAATATATAAACTACTTTAATTGTAACCACAGAAAGGTGGTATATCAAGTCCCATTCCCTTTACCACTTAACATTACAAATCACATATAACCCATTACAGGATCAGGTCTAGGCAGTTCACAAAAAAGAAACCGAGCATTCTCGGGGAATACCGTATTTTTCCCGATTGGTGAGGCTTGACTTTAGTGCAGGAAGAGGCGGTCGGAGCATACCACAAGTGATTACCTTCACTCGCCAGTGCTCTGGCTGCTCTCTCCTGCCTCCCCCACTAAAAACACCTACGGAAGTGACTTCAACCACTGGATTTTGGGCTGAAGAGGGCTCTGATGCAATCAGCTAGAGAAGCTTGTTCACCTCCCTGCCCAAACCATCACACCGGTAAAGGCTTTCCTGCCTCGTGCAGACACAGTTGGTTCGAAATTCCTCACCGGAGTGCGTGCCTCCTGTGAGGTGCCCGAATCGCGTGCTTTTCTGTTCAGCGTTCAGGCTCGCTGATGGGACGGGCAGTGGCTGCCACTGCTATGTCGCTGCCTAGCCCTGCGTCTCCCCCACTAAAAACCGTATTCGCAAATATCAGGGGGAGTACTGTATACGGATTCTTTTCCCTGTTAGGGCTCTTTTTACTAAGGTGCGCTAGAGTTTTTAGCGCGTGCTAAACGAAAAATACTAACGCAAGCTCTATGGAGGCGTTAGCGTTTAGTGCATGCGGTATTGTAGTGTGCGTTAAAACCGCTAGCGCACCTTTGTAAAAGGAGCCCTTTGTCTTCAAGGAAATTGAGCATATTCAGATTATTTTAAGGAATACCTTGATCCCTCAATTTCTCTTTAAAACAGCCAATAGGAATTTGGATTTAGCAATGCACACCTGTGTATATTGGACACTAAAAAAGAAATTAGTAAAGGCTTGAAACTTTTGAGGAGCGGCCCAAATTATCAAGGTTTCAGCCCCAACCAAGGGGTCCTTTTATCAAGCTGCGGTACGGGGGTTTAATGCGCGTTATATCGCCTGCCGCGCTAGCCGCTAACGCTTGCATTGAGCAGGCATTAGTTTTTTAGCCGGCCGCGGGGGTTAGTGATTGACGAAATGTCCCGATGCGCTAACCCCGCTAGCGCGGCTTGATAAAAGGACCCCCAAGTCTCAAACCCATGCTAATGTGCGTTTCAGAAAAGGAAGGATTCCGTTTAAATTAAAAAATGGATACTGAGCATTTGAAAAGGTTTCAAAGAGAAAATATAATTTTTGTTGAACACACGTGTGCATAACATATAAAAGGAATACAAACCTGCATGCAACCTTTATTTACATTACGTTTGGTACCAAAATAGAATGAGCCATTTTCACACAGCTCTCCACGCCAATCCTGACGACGGGGTCTCTTAGCTGGAGTAAAATTAAGAGGCTTTGTCCAATTACCTACAATGAAATAGTACAATTCAACTACTACTATAAGAAAAGAACTGATAGTTATACCACATTTCCAACACATTCAATCCTGCTTACTTATTAAAATGGGATATTCTGTGTAAATATTTCTACAAGCCAACCCCATTAGGATAGTTTGTTTTTCCAAACAGTTTTCCAGAAATCCTTTTCTCTTAAAATTATTTTCTTATCTTTTGCAACAAGTTACTTTTTATTTTCTAAAACTACTGGGCACTCCAGTAATGGATATTTTGAGATTTAACCACTTCCTAAAAAATTTCTTCTACAGTGGGCAGGATCCAACAAAATGACAACTTTACAGATGGCATGCTTCAAAGTAAGAAGGGCTGGAAGGGGACTGAAGCATCTCCTGCTACAGGAGGACCCTGACTGGGAGAGTAAAGGCATTTTGTCCCAGTCTGCCTCAGACAACTTCCCAATCTTGTGCATGGCACCGTTGCTGGGGAATCCATGATGCCAGCAGGGACTAGATCCCCAAGGGTTCCATAAGGCCCTTATTAATCATGTAAACTTCAAACATCATATTGATGAATTCAGGGGGAAACCTCTGACCAGGACGTCCAGAAGCTTCTTTCTGGGGTTTTGCAGCCATGTCACAGCTGCACTGTGACAGGGACATAGTTGTGCTGCTCCCCAGTTCAATCTGAACTTTCTGACAGGCTTCGGACAATTGGGCACTAACACTACCTGAGGGTCCAGAGGAGGCCAAGCCAGAGGCTCCTGCCCCCACCATACATGCCAGCTGCGTCTAGTTTAAAGAGTTGCCCAGGGACAGAAATCAAGCCCATCCCTGCCAGCATCAAATCCATCCCTGCCTGTTCCCACTGGAAACAAATCCGTCCCCGCAAGTAACCTCTTCCATTATCGCCTGTCCCCATAAACTTATGAAGTAGTTATTTCTTTTAATTATGCTACTGAATTAAAGGATCTGGTAGAGACCTATTTACAAATAAGCAAAGACACTTTATTAATTTATAAAAATTAATTGGGAAGCATATATACTGTAAATGGTTTTCTGCCAGTGCCTCTAATATAAATACTCCAGCTGATGAGGACCCTCAAGCTATGTCAGCTGAGGACTTAACTCTGAAGGTGGCTGGGGATCCCTTTTGCCAAGCTTTGCAAGCAGCAGCAGTGCCACAGAGTCACAGATGCTGGCACCTTACTGGCTCAGGGATGCTGTCAGCAATTGCTACGGTTGGTGGAAAGAAATTCTGGCCGCCTACGGAGAAGGTACTCAGCTGGTGGTGCTTGGGGATCCTCAGTGCCCACCAGCCACAACAAGGGTTCGCAAGTACAGCGGTACCTTGGTTTGTTAACATAATTCATTCCAGAAGCATGCTCGCAATCCAAAGTACTCATATAGCAAAGCAACTTTCCCCATAGGCCATAATGGCAACTCAGATGATTCTTTCCACCCAACCTGCGAACCGACACTTGATCCCCGAGCCGACACGCAAGCTGACCCCGGGAACCAGCAGTATTGCTTCCCCTGAAGCCACCAGCGCTGCTCCCTCCCTTCGCGATTACCTCCTCCCCACCCACTGACCAGCCCTGTCCTTGCCTGTGCACCGCCGATGTTAGAAAGTGCATGCCGCTGGTTTTCTGCTGGGCTGCTGCTGGGCCTTGAGCATCTGCGCATGCTCAAGGCCTTCTGGATCTCACCATCTCCGAGATTCTCATGAAATCTCGAGTCTACCCGCATCCACCGCGAATAAGGAGGGAGAAGTGTATACATTTCAGGCATCTATTGCGGCCCTAGAGAGCTGTGTGATGTCCTGGCAGAGCCATTGTCTGTGCTCTTCAATCTTTCCTTGAAGGCGGGAAAAGTCCCCTTGGACTGGAAAACAGCCAATGTAATCCCACTCCACAAAAAGGGCTGCAGGACAGAGGCTGAGAATTACAGACCGGTGAGTCTCACATCCATAGTGAGTAAACTCATGGAAACACTAATTAAGCATAAATTAGATACAATCCTAGACGAGAAGAATCTACGGGATCCCCGCCAACATGGATTTACCAAAGGCAGGTCCTGCCAATCCAATCTAATTAGTTTCTTTGATTGGATAACAAGGAAACTGGATATGGGTGAGTCCCTAGACGTCGTTTACTTGGACTTTAGTAAAGCTTTTGACAGCGTTCCGCACCGCAGACTATTGAACAAGATGAAATCAATGGGACTGGGAGAGACGTTAACTACATGGGTCGGTGATTGGCTAAACAGTAGACTTCAGAGAGTGGTGGTAAATGGTGCCCCTTCAAAAACGTCAGAGGTGATCAGTGGAGTGCCTCAGGGCTCGGTCTTGGGCCCGATCCTCTTCAACATATTTGTGGGAGATCTGACTCAGGGGCTTCAGGGTAAAATCACATTATTCGCCGATGACGCCAAACTATGCAACATAGTAAGTGAGAACACTTTACCAGACAGTATGATGCAGGACCTACTTCTATTGGAACATTGGTCCTCGACTTGGCAGCTAAACTTCAATGCTAGAAAATGTAAGGTCATGCACCTCGGCAGCAGGAATCCATGCAAAACTTACACACTAAATGGTGAAACCTTAGTTAGGACCAAGGCGGAACGTGATTTGGGGGTGATCATTAGCGAAGACATGAAGACTGCCAATCAAGTGGAGAAGGCTTCATCAAAGGCAAGACAAATGATGGGTTGCATCCGAAGAAGTTTTATCAGCCGGAAGCCCGAAGTTATAATGCCATTGTACAGATCCATGGTGAGGCCTCATCTGGAGTATTGTGTACAATTCTGGAGGCCACATTACCAAAAGGATGTGCTGAGAGTTGAGTCGGTTCAAAGAATGGCCACCAAAATGGTCTCGGGACTTAAAGACCTCCCGTATGAAGAAAGGCTGAATAAATTGCAGCTATATTCACTCGAAGAAAGTAGAGAGAGAGGAGACATGATAGAGACGCTTAAATATATCACCAGCCGTATTGAGGTGGAGGATGATATCTTCTTTTTTAAAGGTCCCTCTGCCACAAGAGGCCATCCGCTGAAAATCAGGGGTGGGAAATTTCATGGTGACACCAGGAAGTTCTTCTTCACCGAAAGGGTGGTCGATCGTGGAATGAACTTCCACCTCAGGTGATTCAGGCCAGCAGCGTGAAGGATTTTAAAAGGAAATGGGATACACATGTGGGATCTCTAGGGGGGTAAATTCAAGGGGGTAGGGTTGTTGGAGTGGGCAGACTTGATGGGCTGTGGCCCTTTTCTGCCGTCATCTTCTATGTTTCTATGTTTAGAGAGATGCCTAGGGCCGCATAAGCCTGCCCAAGGCAACTTCCAGCCAAAACCACGCCCATGCCCAGCCTTGGGTGAGCTTAAGTGTCCCTAGGCATCTCCCTACACCCATGACAAACGCCTACAGTGTAGGCAGCCTGCCTCGAGTCTTTTTTTTTTTTTTTTTTTTAATAAACGTGCATCCTGAGTGGCTGCCAGACACCTTCTGCTGCCTACAATCAGGATGCCCTTTTATAGAATTTGCCCCTTACTACTTAATTAATGGATGACGATAGGGGCTCATGCGCTAATGGGAAAATTAGCATATGGCCATTAAGGGAAATAGGAAAATTGACTTTTTACCATTGTTTGGTAAAGGGACCCCAATTAATGCTTAACTGCAAAAAATAGAATCTAAATGAGACGAAGGTGAAATACTATCTGTCCTCTTCAACTTGTTAATCCTCATTATCAAATTTTTAAATGAAAACAACTCATGACAGAGGTAAAACAGAAAAAAAAAAAAAAAAAGGTCACGGCGCCTCAGTCTATGTGCACTGATGCCAACTTCATCTGCCCCCCCCCCACCCCCACCGCTGACTTCGGGAGGGGAAATGGTAGAATGGCAATTGCACACATAGCCTTTTTCCGTTTTTCCACTGCTGTTTACACCAAGACTTCTGGTTAAAAATCATGTACCAAAAGGGAGTACCGTATTTTTCGCTACTTAAGATGTACATCGCCATAAGACGCACCCCAGATTTAGGAGGAAAACAAGAAAAAAAAAACCCATTCTGAACCAAATTGTATACTAATATATACTCGGCACCTTTAAATTCTGTCCCAGCCCCCCAGCGCCTTTTGTAAACTGCATAGAACCGAAAGGCTTTTGCGGGATATAAATAAAAAATTTATGTTATGTTATTTGTGCTGAGAATTCTTCAGAGTAGCAGTTTGTAGCCATGAATTTCCATGAGTTCTTGTGCTGTGTAAAATCTCAATTTGACTTTTATTGGCGTTTATTCAGAGCCCATGCAATAACTGTGAGGGCTCATTCCCTCCTCCGCTGGTGCAGGGCCCAGGCAATTTGCGCTCTCACTCAAGATTTTACCATTACAGCCCACTAAGTTAAACTGATCAGACAGTTCAGTCACAGAATGCCATCAAATCTTTGTTAAAGATTCTGGCAGTTCAACTATTCACATGTTGTTCCTGCAATTTCTGTTCTTTTGGTCTTTTAAATTATGTCCCAGAACCTCCCCCCCCCCCCGCGGTACCTTTAAATTGTGGTGGTCGGCTGTCTGCTGATTATGTCGAGGCCAGTGACACACAAGCATGCTAATGCTTGGGCTCGCAACACTTCCTGAAAGGCTGCTGGCAGTCCCACGAGAACTGCCGGCAGCCATTCAGGAAGTGGCACGCGCCTACACAGCAGCCGCTGGCCCCAACATACCAGCAATCAGCAGGAGCCGTCCAGCGAAGCACCAGCGAACATCATTCTGTGACTGAACTGTCTGATCAGTTTAACTTAGTGGGCTATAATGGTAAAATCTTGAGGTACTGCCGGGGGGGGGGGGAGGTGGTGTTTGATATATTTGCTTCATAAGATACACTTACTTTTCTACCCCCTTTTTGGGGGTGGAAAAAGTGCGTCTTATGGAGTAAAAAATATGGTACCTTTTTGTCAAAATGACTTTTTTAGTAAACAAGTAAAGAAATTAGTTACAAGTATGACATACTGCTTTAAACTGTAGTTCATTGCATGCAAAAGTACACAAAAATATAATGAAATATTGTAACCAAGTACATCTACTTGTTACCCAGCCCTGTGCGCACCCTTTACACCCTATGGGAGTGGCCTTAGGCATCTTTCACCTCCTCAGTGCATCCCAGAATGCACCATGAAGGCCTGACATTTTGGAATGGCAGGCCTGCCAGCTAGAGGGTGTAAGCATCCCTTCAGCTGGACTTTCTTCTGGAAAGGTACGGGAGCATGTGGGAGGTACCCCAGCCGCTTTGGCAGGGGTTTAGGGGCAGGAGGGAGTGGGCATATCTTCAGCCGGTCAACTTTAAGGGAGGTGTTCAGGGGTTCTGGCAGTAAGGAGTGGCCATCCCTTCTGCTGGCCAACTTCATGGTGGGGGAGGGGCAGTCCCTGCCACAGCCACTCAGTTGGTCACAGCAGGGGGAATTCTTAGAAATGATCAGCTCAGCGGCTTCATCTGAAATGGCCTATATTTCAGGTGTTATGTTATGGTCCTAGGGAGATGCCTAGGGCGTTTAAGCTCACCCAAAGCCACTTTTGGGCAAAACCACACCCAGACTTGGGCAAGCTAAAGTGTCCCTCTCAACCGCGACAAATGCCTACAGTGTAGGCAGTCTGCCTCGGGTTTATTTGTTTTTTAAACGTGTGTCTTGATTGGCTGCTAGACAGCGGTAGGATGCCTACCACTGCCTATATCGGGACGCCCGTTTATAGAATCTGCCCCCGATTGCCTAGTTAATGAAATACCCTTCTAGAATCTAAAGTACTAAACACAACTCATATCTTACATGTTTAAAACAAATTAACAGCTAGAGTTACTAACGTGTAATGTAATGTAATGTAATTTATTTCTTATATACCGCTACATCCGTTAGGTTCTAAGCGGTTTACAGAAAATATACATTAAGATTAGAAATAAGAAAGGTACTTGAAAAATTCCCTTACTGTCCCGAAGGCTCACAATCTAACTAAAGTACCTGGAGGGTAATAGAGAAGTGAAAAGTAGAGTTAGAGGAAAAATAAAAATAAAATAAACATTTTAACAAGACAGCATTGATCTAAATACTTTGGAAGGTAGAAGAGAGGAGAGAAAGGAATAGAAGCAGAAGGGGGAGCCGTTGAACAGTAGAATTCTGGAGAAATTTAAATGATAGAAATAGAACAAAACAAAGACAAAAGGCAAAACAATAGATAAGATTAAAGATAAATCATAAGCTGGAAAGAAAAATAAAATAAAACTTTGTCTTCAATCCACGGTTTCAGCGTCAGTGATGAAGTGGAGCAAGTAAGTTTAGGAGGAGCGATTGACGTTTCCAGAAAGGGCTTCTTCAGGGAAGAGACTTGGCAGACAGTCCCAGGATGCCTATGTCTCCTCCCCTGCGATGTTCTCCCATCCATGCATTCCCTCCCAGACACACTGCCCGTGCCCCAGCCACTCCAAGGAGGCTGCCCCAGATGAGGCCCACGGTGAATGCAGGATTCTCTCCTCTGCGGGAAAGCCGCCCGGAGCCGACAGTCGATCTTCTTAGCGGATTGCATGGGGGGAAGAGTTCACACTCTTGGTAGGATCGGGTCTGTGTGCTCTCGGTGGTTGTGGCTGGTCTCGTTGCTGCTTAGGTGTAAAAGCAGTTGATCTCCACTGCTGCTGATATTTAAAAGCAGGCAGATTGATCTCTCCAATGGACTGCAGGGGGAGGAGTTCACACTCCTGGCAGGATCGGGTCTGTGGGCTCTTGGTGGTTGTGGTAGGTCTCGCTGCTGCTTGTAAATAAAAGCAGTTGTTTTTCTACTGCTGCTGATATTTAAAGCAGGTAGATTGATCTCTTAAACGGGATATAGGGGGAGGAGCTCACATGCCTGGTTGGATCTGGGCAAGGGCTCCTATTATAGGCTGCTTAGGTGTAAAAGCAGTTGACTCCTACTTCTGATAATATTTAAAAGCAAGCATATTGATTTTTCCAACGGAATGCTGGGGGAAGAGCTTACTTGTTTGGCTGGATCAGGGCAAAGGGCTCTCGGTAGTGGTGGCTGGTCCTGTTGCTGCTTAGGTGTAAAAAACAGTTGATCTTCCTAGTGGACTGCAGGGGGAGGTGGAGCTCACACTCTTGGCTGGATCGGGTCTGTGTGCTCTTGGTAGTTGCGGATAGTTCCGCTGCTGCTGAGGTGTAAAAGCAGTTGATTTCCCACTGTTGCTGATATTTAAAAGCAGGTAGATTGATCTCTCCAATGGACTGCAGAGGAAGGAGCTCACATGCCTGGCTGGATCGGTCCTGCTGCTGCTTAGGTGTAAAAGCAGTTGATTTTCCTAGCGAACTGCAGGGAGGGTGGAGCTCATATTTTTGCAGGACCGGGACTGTGGGTTTTTGGTGGGTTGGTCCCGTTACTGCTTAGGTGTAAAAGTAATTGATCTCCCACTGCTGCTGATATTTAAAAGCAGGCAGATTGTCCAGGGAGAGGAGCTCTGCACTCAAACTGCCATCCTCCTCTCAAACTGCCATCCTCCTCGTGCTAGGGTGGATTTGATTTTCTACAGACAGACTCAAGGCTTGCTGGACTCCCTTAGAGAATCCCGGAGAGCATGGGAGTCAGCAGGCCTTGAGCATGTGCAGATGTTCAAGGCCCTTCAGCCCAGCCCAGAGCGCCAGCATTGGCTTCCAGCGCATCAGTATTGTAAGCGCGATGTCAGTCTGGGGCAAGGAAGAAGCAGGTAATAAAGGACAGCAGTGATGGTCATCTGAGGGAGGGTGGAGGAAAGATAGCAGTGCCGGACATCAGGACGGGTGGGAAAAAAGCACCATCATTGAAAGGAAGCTCGAATATAAACCGAGACCCCCCCTTTTTGGGCCATTATTTTGGGCAAATCTCTGTTTATATTCAATGGTAGTAATATTTGCTGGGAGAGTGGAGTAGCCCTTTTTTTTTTTTTTCTTTGAGAATGAAATTAATGAAACTGTAGTTTTGTTTTAATTTTAGGATTGTAATTTTGTCTTGTGTTTATAATTATGTATGTTTATTTTTATGGAAACCGCTTTGTTTATATGTAGTATATAAATTTTTTAAATAAATAAATAAGTTCCCCTTGCATAAAATAGGACCTGTGGTAAAATAACTTACTGTATTAATAACATTAGTAAATTTTATTAAGATAGATGCTATGACCCGGATTCTCTAAATGGCATCATTGTTGGCAGCTGCCAATCACATGTCAAATCACACAATGGTGCCATTTAGAGAACTGTGCCTCTATCAAAGGTAGGCGCCGAAAATGTATGCCAGAGTTTTCAAGGCCTACATTTCCAGAGCCTAAACTTTAATGTGAATTGCGCCTATGTAGGTGCTTTACAGTGCCTAACGCCACTTCCAGTATTAAGTCAAGCCTTCGGGGCTGATCACGTGATGCAGTGAGGAGCGAAGTCGCACGCCCTTCAGCTCCCGGGCCCCGCTCTGATTCCCTGCTCTACTTACCTCCATGAATCGATTTCAGCGCACCGAATGGTGTTTTTTTTAACGGCAGCATATGGATCAGTTTGTTTCCAGATCCGGAGGAGGCATGACGAGCCGTACGGTCGCCAAGACGAGACAAGCTGAAGAAAAAATGGCGGATCCAGGCGTAACACAGCCTTCGGAGTTTACTGAGGGATAGATGCGCCAGCTTGCAGCTGTAGTTACCGCCGCACTAGCTTCCCCACTGGACAAATTATCTATGCAACTTTCCCATATGGAAACCTTGCTGGGGGAAACGGTGGTACGCACTACAGAATTGGAAACCAGGGTATCTGGGGTAGAAGATTCTACTCAGGCTCTTACTACAAAACTTGTCAAGTTAGAGAAACGCTTGGCAGAAAATGAGGAAAAAATAGATGACCTGGAGAACAGATCAAGGAGGGATAATCTCCGAATTGTTGGTGTTCCAGAATCTATCACAGACCAGCAGCTGGGATCTACCTTTAAAGAATGGTTGGCGGCTGAATTTCCCTTTCCACCCGGCCTAGGTTCACTTCGCTTTGAGCAAGTGCACTGTGTGGGCCGTTCAGTGCCAGACCGCCAGAGACCTCGAGTAGTAGTAGCTAAACTGCATAACTACCTTCATAAAGTAAAAATCCTGAAGCAATATCGTCTTCGTCGTGACTCCTTTAAATATGAAGATACACAGATTCAGATTTTTCAAGACTACTCTGTCACCCTGCAGGAGAGGAGGTGCAAATTCCAGCCCCTATGTGGGGCCTTGACGGAGAAAAAGATCAGGTTCCTGTTTATATATCCTGCTATTCTTAAGATATATTTAAATGGAGTCTGGAAATCCTTTGACACTGTGGAAGTGGCTAAGGAATTTATGGATTCTATGTTATAACTATGCGACCTTGTATGGTCACATAGTTTCATTTGCTAACTTCTGATTTAAAAGTTGTAATAGGCCTCACTGGACATGGTGTTGTCTTGGTGCATTCCGATTTGTATAAATCATTGCATTGTATCTTAGGGTCTCAAAGGGGGCCCCCGCATTTTGTGTTCATTTGGGATCCACTACGTTGGGGGCCCCGGTAATGGAGTGGGGTTGGGTATTGAGGGTAGATCCGGAGTCCTTAAAAAATCTTTCTTTAAAGTTTATGTCTTGGCTTTTGAAATATCTTGTTAGTATAGGAACATGGAGAGATGTACAGCCCTGGGAGAGGCAGGGCTCCTGGGGCATTTTCGTATTAGTTTTAATTGGAAAACTTCTCCTTGTCTAAGCCATGGGTTCACCTCTTAGGCTGGTCTCCTGGAATGTAGGGGGTATCACTACACCAATCAAGCGACAAAAAATTCTTACCTCCCTACAACGCACCAAAGCAGACATTGCTTGCCTCCAGGAGACCAGACTGACAGACGAGGAACACCTTAAGTTGAAAAGATCATGGGTAGGAGAGGTATTTTTCTCTTCCCCTACAGGTCGCCATGGTGGTGTGGCAGTCTTACTTCGCAGGTCCTCTTCCTTGGGTGCTCAGATATTAGACAAAGATATAGAAGGTAGATATTTGCTGTTACGTCTCCAGGTGGGGGATACTCATTATCTTTTGTTTGTGGTATATGGACCAAATTCCTCACCATTACCTTTTTTTCAACGCCTGATTGCGTTGTGTTCTCGCTATTCTGGCACTCCTTTACTTTTGGTAGGAGATATTAATTTAGCGATGGAACCTGAGTTGGATAGGTCCTCCTGTCCTGATACCTCTATTGGTCCACGGGGCTCAATCCTTAAAAACTTTTGCTCAAACCTTGATTTAATTGATTCTTGGCGGCTCCTCCATCCGGAAGTACGAGATTATACTCATCTATCTCGTGCTCACGGTTCTTGGTCTCGTCTCGATTATGTTTTGTTGTCCTCCTCTTTGTTATCACAGGTCAGAGAGGCGAGAATTGGCCATATTCATATTTCTGATCACGCTCCAGTTTGGATTGATATTCAATTAGAAGCCCCTCTCTCCCGTCCAGAGCATTGGAGGTTCCCTGTTTTCTTGGCCCAAGATTCTGAGTTTAAAAAATTTCTCTTGGCTCAATGGGAAGATTATGTTTCAAATAATGTTCAGCATCAAGATGATCCCCTTTTATTTTGGGACGCTGCTAAATCGGTCCTTCGGGGACATATCTTAGCTTATACTAGTACCAAGATGCGTAGAATAAATAAAGCTATTATTGAAATGGAACGTGCATTGCAAGCCGCTAAACGCATTTATGTGGCGAAGCCTTCAGAGGTTACTAAAGGAAAATATTTAACCACACAGGCTACTCTCAATGCCCTGCTCCATTCCAAGATGCAACGGTGGGCCTCCTGTCGTAAATATCATTTTTCAATATATGGTAACAAACCAGGTAAATTGTTGGCTAGATTGGTGGATATGCATAAAGGTAGGAAGCCTATTTTAGCTATATGTTCTCCTGGTGGTACAACTGTTTCTCGCACCGCAGATATAATTAATGTTTTGAAAGATTATTTTGCATCTCAATACGTCACAGGTTCTCCTTTGTCATCTGAACTGGTCAATGATTATTTAGATTCCTCAGGGATGCCGCGTCTCTTGGAGGAGGCAGTACTACAACTTAATCGTCCACTTAGAGTTACAGAAGGTTATTAGGGCTACTAAGCCTGGTACTGCTCCTGACCCTGATGGCTTTTCAGGTGAATTTTATCGTATCTTAGAGACATCGCTTTGCGGTCCCCTGTTGTCTTACTTTAATGAGGCTGTGCGAAGTGGCTCATTTCCTCGATTCGCCAATGAGGCATCTATAATTCTTTTACTCAAATCTGGCAAGGCTGCAGATCTCCCAGGCTCTTATCGGCCTATCTCTCTACTTAACGTGGATCTTAAGCTTTTTTTCTCGAATATTAGTAAATAGATTACTCCCATATATTCCCTTGTTGATCCATAAAGACCAAGTTGGCTTCGTTCCAGGACGCCAATCAGTGTTAAATGTGCGCAAGATCTTACATGCTTTAGCTCACGCTCAGCAAGTAGCGCTCCCAACTTTATTTGTGAGCCTGGATGCGGCCAAAGCATTTGATAATGTCTCTTGGACCTATATGAATCAAACACTGGATTATATTGGAGTTTCTGGATTTTATCGACACGCTCTTTCTTCCTTGTATGCTAATCCTATGGCTTCCTTACTGGTTAATGGAATTCCTTCCGAGAAATTTCCTATTCCCCGAGGAACCCGTCAGGGTTGTCCGCTTTCTCCATTATTATTTATCCTCACATTAGAACCACTTTTATGCACTTTGCATAATTTCGTGGCGATACAGGGGTTACAAATAGCTGACCAGGAACTTAAAATATTGGCGTTCTATGTGGACTCTGATTAGTCATATATGTGGAATTATTATATATAATTTAATATAATTATTTTCTTTTTCAATTGTTAATTTCTTTAGATTGTTGTTAAACAATTTGTGAAAAATTATAAATAAATAAAAAAAAATAAAAATATTGGCGTTCGCAGACAATCTAATGCTTATATTAACGAACCCCATATGTTCTTTTCCGGTAGCTTTGGATCTAATAGCGGAATATGGGTTCTATTCGGGTCTGGTTATTAATCTTGACAAATCGATGGCTATGCCCTCCCACTCCTTTCTTCGTCAGCAGTGGGTAGGCGTTTTCCCAGTGCAATGGGCTGATACGCACCTTAAGTATCTGGGAGTTTTGATTCCATCAGATCTTTCCACTCTATATGCCATCAACATAGACCCTCTGTTCCGATCTCTGTCTGCGAAGTTACGTATGTGGCACACCTTTCCTCTTTCTATTATGGATAGAATCGCATTACTCAACATGATTGTGATTCCCTCTTGGATATATATTTTTCAAACTCTTCCTTTATATTTTTTGACTCGAGACGAGACCAAGTACATCCGTTTTCTTCAATATTTTCTTTGGAGGGGCCACCAGGCACGACTATCTTACCACCAGATGGTGTGTCCACTTTCCAAAGGGGGCCTTGGATTACTTAATCTCCGTTACTTAACTATCAGTTGTGGTATGCGCCATATTAACGATTATTTTAGGGGAACGTCTGATTTTTCCAACACCCCTATAGAACTCACTTGTTTCCTAGGAGATCATTTCAGTGCATATCTACATTCCATTTCTTCGCCCTTTCCCTCTCATCCTGGACTAAAGTTGTTTGGTATGCCTTTGAGACGGGTTTGGGCATGGATATGTAAATTTCATGGATTTAGTTACCGCGAGTCCCCCTTTTTGCCTATTTGCTTCAACAGACAATTTATACCTGGAATGGGGGTCTCGCGGTTTACCCACTGGGAAACTAAGGGGCTGATATATTTGTTCCACCTAGTTCATCGGGATGGTACCATTAAATCCTTTGCCCAGCTATGCAGAGAATATGATTTGACTGACAGAGATTGGTTTCCATACCTGCAAATCCATCATTATGTGAATTCCCTTAAGCGATCCAATCTGGACACTACCAGACGTGAATTATTGTCCACAGTTTATACGTTAAACGCCCAAATGCTGGTGCCTCTAAAATTTCATCATCGTTACTTGAAAGATGAGACCTCATTGCCTGATTATACTAAATATCAGATCGCTTGGGCACAGGATCTTAATGTTACACTGACCGATACTATTTTAACCGCTGTAACTCGATTGCCTTCTTTAAGGAAATATATATACTTTTTTGAAATGCAATATAAACTGCTATTTCAATTATTTATTTCACCCAAGTGGGCATATCGAGCTAAGTTACGCCCTTCTCCTTGCTGTGACATGTGGACACCGTGAAGCTACTCTTGGCCATATGTTCTGGTCTTGCCCGGCTGTACAGGTTTTTTGGACCAATCTATTCATCTTTATTGGACATATTTGGAAGATTTACAGTACGTCCCTCACCAAAACTGCTTTTCGGGGTCTTACCTTCTCACCACCCTAGACAACCTGGCGCTGGTGTCTTCTTGCGATGGTCAATTTTGTCTGCACTCAAATGCATTTTGTTGCTTTGGTTAGAGCCCACAGTTCCCACGCTTTCTTTGTGGAGGTCTCAGATGATTACCTTTTAGCCTGGGAACGTCGGAGTATCCTGGACCTTTGCTTAGTACGTGGTCTCCATTTTACGATTATTTGGGAACCTTTTTGGAACACTATAACACCTGTGGCCAGAAGTCGTATTTTGAATTACTGAATACCTGTTTAACCATGTTTGTATATGTGTGTGAGTTAGTTCTCATGAGACTCCGGATAGGGGAGGTGGGGGAAGGGGAGAGGGGGGTTGGGGATTATAGTAAAAGGTTAAGGTCTTGTTTGCTACAAGGAATATTGGATTTGTTTGTTTAGTGCTCAATAAAAATTATTTAAACATAAGTCAAGCCTTCAGTGGCGTTAGGTGCCTTGAATTTTATTTTAAGTACTCTTTTAAACAGCATTTTGGACTTAACTTAGGCGCCTAAGTTAAGGCGCTGTTTACAGAATATGGGCTTATATGTATGTAAAAATACTAATCGAGATAAATGGAAACAAGTTATTGGTTACACAGACCATAGGTATAAGAACTTGTTGAATAAATGTTTCACATCTATAACTGAACTCTCAGATGCCTGCCCTGGTGAATCATCAAAGATTTCTATCCAGAAATGCAGGAGAAGGTATCATTCATTGAGTTCGTTATAAATAATAAGAGTGCAAAAAAGTATGTGTTGAACAAAACTTAAAGTGAATAAATAGCACTAAAAACATCGCACTTATCTTTTCATTTTGAAATTATATGCAAGTGCCAATGTGAGAAACCCTACGGGGACCCGTTTCACCATTCGTGGCTTCCTCAGGGGTCAAAATCTACAACAGAAAAAATAAGAAAAAAAACAACTAAAATCATAGTAAAACATTTCTGTTAGTGCTTCTGGGTGGAAAACCAATAGTATAATTTAATTCTGTTAGAGAAAACTTACGGTGCAGCTAGACTCTGTTGAAGAGACAAAAAATGGCGCTGACAGCCGGCAGAACGCTGGCAGGTATCTCAGCTGTCAAGATATCACGCATGCGTGCTTATCAAGTTCGCGGATGATACAAAACTCTCCAACAGGGTCAAAACTGTTGAGGAATGCAAAGAACTGCAGAGCGACCTGAACAAACTGTGTGAGTGGGCAAAAAGATGGCAGATGAGCTTTAATGTGGAGAAATGTAAGGTCTTGCACATGGGGAAAGGGAACCCCATGTACAGCTATACGATGGGAGGAAGGGTGCTGGGGAAAGGCACCCTGGAAAAAGACCTGGGGGTTTTGGTGGATACAACAATGAAGCCAGCGGCGCAATGTGCAGCGGCCTCAAAGAAAGCGAACAGAATGCTGGGCATTATCAAAAAAGGTATCACTACCAGAACAAAGGAGGTTATCCTGTCATTGTATCGAGCAATGGTGCGACCACATCTGGAATACTGTGTCCAATACTAGTCACCGTACCTTAAAAAAGACATGGCGATACTTGAGAGGGTTCAGAGGAGAGCAACTAGGATGATAAAAGGAATGGAGAACCTTTCATATGCCGAAAGGTTAGACAAACTGGGGCTCTTTACCCTGAAAAAGCGGAGACTGAGAGGAGACATGATACAGACATAAAATCATGAGAGGCATAGAGAGGGTGGAGAGGGACAGATTCTTCAGACTAGCAGGGACAGCAAAAACAAGAGGTCACTCAGAAAAACTGAGAGGGGACGGATTCAAAACGAATGCAAGGAACTTTTTCTTCACTCAGAGGGTGGTGGACACCTGGAACACGCTTCCAAAGGAGGTAATAGGACAGAGTACAATACTGGGTTTTAAAAAGGGACTGGATGACTTCCTGGAAGCGAAGGGGATTGCAGGGTATAGATAGAAGGTTACTCTACAGGACAAAATCGAAAAGTGTATGTGAGTTTTAGGGTAGGAGCACTATCAGGTCCTGGACCTGAGGTGCCGCCGCGTGAGCGGACTGCCGGGCACGATGGACCTCCGGTCTGACCCGACAGAGGCAAGTCTTATGTTCTTATGTTCTTATGATACAAAATTAAAATCCAAACACTACCGAATTGTCAAAGAAAAGATGTCCAATCTATGGACGTGTTCAGTCCTTTTGGATTTGGATTCTCTAGGGAGAGAAATCTAAAAGAAATATTATCTTCCACCACCAATGATATTGATTCGACCTCAAATAAGAAGGTTTTACCTACAGGATTTTTCAGGTGCGGAAAATGTAGTATCTGTACGATCACAAAAAGAATTCATTAATCCCAATGATGGAAACCGTTATTCTATCAAACATTTTTTAACGTGCTCCTCGGATCACGTAATTTATATCATAATGTGTCCTTGCAACAAATTTTACGTGGGTATGACCACAAGAACATTCAGGACCAGAATGGTTGAACACAGATCTAATTTGAAAAACAACAGAGTGAATGCACCCTTGGTAGAACATTGTTCTCTCCTACATCATAATTTCGAAGATCTCAAAAGTTTCTGTATTGACAGAGTAACATCAAGTGTCCGAGGGGGTGATAGAAAAGCACAGTTACTTACCGTAACAGGTGTTATCCAGGGACAGCAGGCAGATATTCTCACATGTGGGTGACGTCATCTACGGAGCCCCAGCGCGGACAGCTTTTCAAGCAAACTTGATTGAAGTTTCAAGTTTGCTACACTGCACCACGCATGTGCATGCCTTCTTGCCCACTAGAGGGTGCATCCCACCTCGTGGTCCTCAGTTCCATAACTAGCAAAGAAGCCATCCCCGGGGAGGCGGGCGGGTTGTGAGAATATCTGCCTGCTGTCCCTGGATAACACCTGTTACGGTAAGTAACTGTGCTTTATCCCAGGACAAGCAGGCAGCATATTCTCACATGTGGGTGACCTCCAAGCCAACCAAAAAAGGGCAGGTGGGAGGATGGCAATCTAGGAAAACAGATTACGTAACACCGACTGGCCAAACCGGCCGTCGTTTCTGGACAAAGTGTCCAGACAATAGTGGGAGGTGAACGTATGAACCGAAGACCAAGTGGCAGCTTTACATATGTCCTCCATAGGAGTGGATCGGAGGAAAGCAACCGAAGCTGCCATCGCCCGGACCTTATGCCCCGTGACTCGACCCGGGAGCGTAAGACCAGCCTGAGCGTAGCAAAAAGAAACACAAGCAGCCAACCAGTTGGACAAGGTGCGCTTGGAAACCGGGTGTCCTAAACGATTAGGATCAAAGGACAAAAACAATTGAGGAACCTTCCGATGAGACCTGGTACGTTGGAGATAAAATGCCAACGCCCTCTTACAGTCAAGCGTGTGGAGCGCCGTCTCGCCAGGATGGGAGTGGGGCTTAGTAAAGAACACAGGAAGGACAATGGACTGATTGAGGTGGAAATCAGACACAACTTCAGGTAAAAATTTAGGATGGGTGCGGAGAACCACCTTGTCATGATGGAACACAGTAAAAGGTGGGTCCGCAACCAAAGCCTGCAGCTCACTAATCCGTCGAGCAGATGTGAGCGCAATCAGAAATACCACCTTCCAAGTAAGAAATTTCAGGAGAGACTTGTCGATAGGCTCAAAGGGAGGTTTCATCAGTTGAGCTAAGACAACATTCAAATCCCAAACGACGGGAGGAGGCTTCAGAGGGGGACAAACATTGATTAGACCCTTCATGAAACGCGTCACCAGAGGATGAAGCGAAAGAGAACGTCCGTCTAAGTGCCGATGAAAAGCAGAAATGGCACTGAGATGTACCCGAACAGATGTTGTCTTCAGGCCGGAATTAGACAAATGTAACAAATAGTCCAGTACCGAAGGCACCGGGACCGAATCCGGATTCAGATGACGCGAGGAACACCAGGAGGAAAACCTGGTCCATTTCTGAGAATAGCAAAGCCTGGTCGAGACCTTGCGCGAGGCTTCCAAAACTTCCCTCACCGACTGAGAAACCGGGACCGAAGTCAAGGGGAGAGGAACCAAGCAGTCAGGTGTAACGACTGAAGATTGGGATGCAACAGCGAACCCCGACTCTGAGATAGCAGAGAGGGAAACACAGGCAGAAGCAGAGGCTCCCTGACACTGAGTTGAAGAAGCAGGGAAAACCAGTGTTGACGAGGCCACCGAGGTGCAATGAGAATCATAGTGGCTCCGGATGATTTGAGACGAACCAACGTTCTCAAGATCAGGGGAAAAGGAGGAAACGCATAAAGGAACCTCCCTCCCCAGTCGAGAAGGAAGGCGTCCGCTTCTAGACTGTCCGGGGAGTACATCCGGGAACAATACAGGGGTAGTTTGCGAGTCTCCGGAGAGGCAAACAGATCCACCTGTGGAGTCCCCCAGCGGTCGAAGACCTCGCGCAGGACTCTGGAGTTGAGTGACCACTCGTGAGGCTGGAGAAGCCGACTGAGTTTGTCTGCCAAGCAGTTCTGTTCCCCCTGGATATAGACCGCCTGTAGGAAAATGTTCTGGGAGATCGCCCATTCCCACAGGCGCAGAGCTTCCCGGCAGAGGGACCAAGAGCCCGTCCCACCTTGCTTGTTCACATAATACATGGCCACCTGGTTGTCCGTTCGCACGAGGACTACCTGATCGCGGAGCAGGTGGCAGAATGCTCGAGCCGCCAGAAAGATGGCGCGAAGCTCCAACACATTGATGTGACAGCGTCGGTCCTCCGCCGACCACAGGCCCTGGGTCCGCAGACCGTCGAGGTGGGCCCCCCACGCGTACTCCAAGAGGTCAGAACCTTGCGATGTGGAGGGACGAGAAAGAGCAAACCCCCGGAAAGGTTCGAAGAGTCGGTCCACCAATGGAGCGAACGTCTCAAAGAAGGAGTCACCGTTATGCGAGAAGAGACAGGATCGCACTCCTGGCGCCACTGAGAGGCCAGAGTCCACTGAGGAATTCTCATGTGCAGTCTGGCGAATGGAGTGACGTGGACCGTAGAAACCATGTGGCCCAGAAGCATCATCATGCGCTGAGCCGACACCACCGGTAGCTGAGAGATCAGACGGCCCAACCGAACCAAAGCCTCCAACCGAGGAGGAGGGAGGAATGAACGGAGGCGAACAGTGTCCAGCACTGCGCCTATAAACTGAAGTGATTGGGTCGGGCATAACTGTGACTTGGGAAAGTTCACTTCGAACCCTAGTCGTTGAAGGAAGGCGATAGACTGTAGGGTCGCTGAGATAACCCCTTCCCTGGTCGGGGCCTTGATCAGCCAATCGTCCAGGTAAGGGAAGACCTGAAGCCCCCGAGACCTCAGGGCTGCAGCGACTACCACATACACTTCGTGAAGACTCGAGGGGACGAAGCCAGGCCGAAGGGGAGGACCCTGTACTGCAGGTGTAGCTCGCCCACCTGGAACCGTAAGAATTTGCGGAAGGCGGGATGCACCGGAACATGGGTGTACGCTTCCTTCAGGTCCAGGAAGCACATCCAGTCCTCTTCCTCCAAGAGAGGATACAATATCGGAAGTGACAACATCCGGAACTTCTCCCGGACCAGGAACTTGTTGAGCTTCCTGAGGTCTAGAATGGGACGCAAGTCCCCGGTCTTTTTTGGGACCAAAAAGTAACGGGAGTAAAACCCCCGCCCCCGCTGGTCGGGGGGTACAGGTTCCACCACCCGAAGCATCAACAAGGCCCTGGCCTCGGCCATGAGGATGGGGAGCTGGTTCCGATTGTATGGGCAAGCCCCCGGTGACTGTTCCGGCGGCGCAGAGCAAAAGTTGAGAGAATAGCCCTCGGAGACGGTCCGGAGCACCCAAGCGTCGGATGTTATCTCGGTCCAAGCCGCGTAAAAGGACCGGATTCGACCCCCTATGGGAAGGGGGTCCGGCGCGATCGCGGAGGGGGGCCGGCCCCATCCGCCTAGCCCGTCAAAAGGACGGCGCTGGCTTGGCAGGACCCTGTGCTGGAGTTTTGGTTTGTCCCCCTCTGCCCTGTCGAGGGGGGCGCCGAGGCGGTGGCCTAGAAAAAGCAGGGGTCGACTTTTGAGGGTACCGCCTCGGGGGAGGCCGGAAGGATTTCTGTGGCGTGGCTCGAGGTTTCGGACGGACCAAGGAGGCCAACGAGCGCTCCTGTTCCGAGAGCCGTTTGGTCGCCGCCTCCAGGGATTCATCAAATAATTCGGACCCCACGCAAGGTAAGTCCGCAAGGCGTTCTTGCAGGTTTGGGTCCATATCAAGGGTGCGTAGCCACGCCAACCGGCGCATAGCTACCGCAAAAGCCGACACCCTCGATACCAGCTCAAACGTATCGTACACCGCATGAAAAAGGTACAGACGCAACTGAGACAGGTTGGACATAAACCTGTCGAACCCTTCCTTGCGGGAGTCCGGCAAGGCTTCGCGATATTGGGGCAGATCCTTTACCATGCCACGCAGATAGGATGAAAAGGTAAAGGCATAATTTAAAACCCTGGTTGCCATGAAGGAATTCGCATAGAGGTGACGACCAAACTTGTCAAGGGTCCGACCCTCCCTGCCGGGCGGGACCGCCGCAGAAACTCGGGAGGGTTGCGTCTTTTTGAGCGCAGACTCGACCAGTAAGGACTGGTGGGAGAGTTGAGCCTTCTCAAACCCCTTGGGTGGAATCGTCCTATATTTGGACTCCATCTTGGACGGGACCGCAGTGACTGTAAGAGGTGAAGTCAGGTTCTTAAGTAAGGTCTGATGAAGGACCTTATTCAAGGGCAGCCGAGGGGATTCCCTTGGGGGAGTGGGAAGGTCCTGCTCCTCGAGGAACTCTTTAGTATATTGAGATCCAGCCATGAGGTCCAGACCCAAGGCACGCGCCATGTCCTGCACAAAGCTGGAGAAGGAGGACGGTCTGGCAGGCGGCGAGGGAGTTCTCGACCTCTCCGCCGAACAGAAGGGGGAAGCCTCGTGAGAATATCGTGGCTCCCTACCGGACCCCGAGCCCCATGAGGCCAGATCTAATGGCCTCGAGGGGGTCGGGGAACGTCTCCGCCTCGAAGAACCCCTGGGAGAAGTCCCAGGTGTCCGAGGGACCGAGGCACGCCCCCTTTTCCTCGGCGAGGAGTCACGAGAACCCCCTCTCGCAGGGGAACGGAGAAGCCTCGGGTTATCGAGGCGAAGCTCCGAGATCCGCAAGGCCTCGCCCCCGAGCGGCGAGGAGCGACCACGTCGCCGAGGAGAGCCTCGCGAACGCTTGGGCTTCCTCGGGCGACGCCTCGCCCAAGGCCGGCCCGAGGGCGAGGAACCCCGGGAGGACCTCGAGGAGGAGGAGGAGGAAATCCGTCTCACTCTGCGTACCTTGTCCCGGGGCCGTACGCTGCTCTCAGGCGGGGCCCCCGAGGGCAAGGTCGAGGCCGAGGTCGGTGGTGCCCCGGTACCCGAGACCGAGGGGGGTCGAGACCGAGGTCGCCGAGGTCGGTGCCCCCGAGGTCAAAGCAGTCGAGGTCGCAGCCCGCTGCAGTTGTTCGAGGGCGCCAGACAGCTCCGAGGAAATCAATGCTCGGAGCAGGTCCTGGAACGCCGGAATCCCGACCATGGTAGGCAGGTCCGAGGCCGGGGGATGCTCCCTGGAGGGCGACCTCGGTCTCGAGTATTCCCTCGGGGCATTAGTGGCCGGAGTCCTGGGCGGGGCCGAGGACGACCCACCCGCCGCAGAGGAGCTTGAGGATGGCTTCTTCGATGACCCTGGAGTCGGGGATGGAAAAGAGGACTTACCTGAGGCAGGTTTGGTCGCAGGCGTCGGCTTCGAGGTCGAGGGACGCGGCGAAGCCGAAGGCGCCTAGGTCAAGGCCGGGGCCGGGGCCGAAGCCGAGGCCGACGTCGAGGCCTTCCCGGGCGCGGAGTCAACTGCGAAAAGCTCCGCCATCCTGGCGCGGCGTCGACGGAGCGCTCTGGCCTGAAAAGTGGAGCACCGATCGCAAGAACCAGTCGGATGCTCGGGTCCAAGGCAGAGCAAGCACCACCGGTGGGGGTCAGTGATGGATAGTAACCGCTCACACCGGGTGCACTTTTTGAAACCCGTCAAGGGACGGGACATGAAAACCGAACCGACCGACAAGGAGGCCGGGTCGCGGCTCACGGGAGCCCCCGGAGCCGACGGAAAAACTTTTTTTTTTTTTTTTTGATTCAAAGACGTAGAAAACTAAAAGAAAGAGAAAGCAAATACCACGACCGAAGAAAAAACACCGGACGTGGCAACAGAAGGCAAAAATAGCAGAGCTCAAATTCCACAGGGCTTCTGGCTCCGTGGAAAAAACTGAACTGAGGACCACGAGGTGGGATGCGCCCTCTAGTGGGCAAGAAGGCATGCACATGCGTGGTGCAGTGTAGCAAACTTGAAACTTCAATCAAGTTTGCTTGAAAAGCTGTCCGCGCTGGGGCTCCGTAGATGACGTCACCCACATGTGAGAATATGCTGCCTGCTTGTCCTGGGATAAAAGACGCTTATCACAAAGGGAAATACGCTGGATATATAGACTGGATACAATGAAACCAAAAGGACTGAACACGTCCATAGATTGGACATCTTTTCTTTGACAATTCAGTAGTGTTTGGATTTTAATTTTGTATCAAGCACGCATGCGTGATATCTTGACAGCTGAGATACCTGCCAGCGTTCTGCCGGCTGTCAGAGCCATTTTTTGTCTCTTCAACAGAGTCTAGCTGAACCGTAAATTTTCTCTAACAGAATTAAATTATACTATTGGTTTTCCACCCAGAAGCACTAACAGAAATGTTTTACTATGATTTTAGTTGTTTATTTTCTTATTTTTTCTGTTGTAGATTTTGACCCCTGAGGAAGCCACGAATGGTGAAACGGGTCCCCGTAGGGTTTCTCACATTGGCACTTGCATATAACTTCAAAATGAAAAGATAAGTGCGATGTTTTTAGTGCTATTTATTCACTTTAAGTTTTGTTCAACACATACTTTTTTGCACTCTTATTATTTATAACGAACTCAATGAATGATACCTTCTCCTGCATTTCTGGATAGAAATCTTTGATGATTCACCAGGGCAGGCATCTGAGAGTTCAGTTATAGATGTGAAACATTTACTCAACAAGTCCTTATATGTATGTAAGCCATGTAAACTGTTTAGTTTTATACAGTATATACATTTTTTAAATAAATAAAAATATGTATCTACAAACTACCAATTAGAACTAAAAAAAAAAACAAAAAACACCAACATATAAACTTACCTGGCTTTACCTCTTGCCAGCGAAACTGATGTCGTCTCACAACAGCAAAGACACAATCAAAATTGCCTTTCCTGATCATATCTACTACATTTATGAGGTCTTCCGGATGCAGACATGGAGAAGTAGCCTGAATGAGTGCAACAAGATCAACCTCTAGAAAATAAAAAGAAATCAAGTAGCGTATGAGTAAATATTGGCTTACAGATAATTCATTTTGAAAGAGGTTAATGTATAGAGGTCACTCCAGCATTCTGCCATGAAATGTTCCATTTCATGAACATGCTAGAGTAGAAGAGTGACTTTATTCTGAGGGTTCTTCAATAACTAATTCTTGTCTCACCTTACTTTTGAAATACATTCTGCACGGCCTGGTATTCACACTGCCATTTACTACACTGTGATTGCACCAGTGTGTGTTGATTTGCCCAGCACCCCAGACTGGTCTAAGTACCACATGACTGATGCCATCGCACTGAGGCAGGCAATAGATTTAAAATATGCACATTTTATAAACCTCTCCTTTTTCAGTTGTATCTCCTCCAAAAGGAAAACAAACAACCTGTTCAACCTCTCTTCATAAGGAACTTATCTAATTCCCTTTGGTCCTTTGTGGTCTGAGATCTCACAGGGTACTGCCCATCTTCAACACTATTCGATATTTATCTCTAGTGTTTTTATACAGTAAAGGCAGTTTTGAGTTTATGCAATGCCATACAGTCAATTCTTGTTCTTAAAGCTTGTGACATCCCAGCAATATTGTAGATTTGTTCAAATACAAATGACTGGATAGCACACAAGTTGGCTCTGTGAGTGGAAAAAGATGCTGGGGTCCAGGAAGCCTATTTTCAGACATGTTGTCATTGTTTCAAGTTGCAGACTTTTGTTCATACATATCTTCTCTTTGTAATCTGGGTGGGTATGTGAATACCTTGTTAGACGGGGCTGCTCGTAAGCGCCAAGCAATATGGCAGCCTAAAGTTTCTGCTCTCCCAAACAGGCATTTGACTCAGACTCCGCCTCCTCTAATGTTCTACTGTCCAACCTCTACTACATATAGTAAAACTAAGAAATCTGATTAAACCACAGGAATATAGGATATTTCTTTATGTACAAAATTAGAGGTCAACCGAATTTCAGTTTTGGCACCAAAACCAACCCAAAATCTGGGTTTGGGTTTCAGCCAAAACTCATGCCCCCCTGCCTATTACCAGAAGCTCTTCCAAGGCAGGATGCCCTGGTGGTCTAGTGGCCTGCCCTGTGTCACTGTTCCAATGGAAATGGTTGCTGAGACTGCTGTGGGAGGTCCCAGCAGCTATTTTGTGGTTGGAGCCAGGACTTTTTCAGATTTTAAACATTTGTACTGATTCTCCATCTCTCAGCAAAGTGTTAGTTTTTTTAAAATTCATTTTAATGGATTGGGTTGGAATGACTTCTAATTAACAACTTCAGTGGAACAAGCGGGTACACATACAGTCCAGTGGTAGAAAGCATAGCATCTTTCATCTATTAAAGCAATTTACACAGCCTTTTAAGTGTTAAAAGTAATTTTTTGAGGCGATTCAGTGAAAGTGATAGATTTTAATGACCGTTTTTAACTTTGGTGGAGTTGTTTATTTTCAGCATTTTTATAACAAATCCTACTGAGCTATAAAATATAAAATTATTACAGTCTAACAAACTGAAAAATTTTTGTGAAAAAATAGGTTTTAAAAAATTTCTTTGTGAACCGATCATGGGACCCAACTCTCCAAAATAAGACTAGGTTGTAACCATATGGTTGTCTATGCCCAGGTACCATATAAGGAGAAAAAACTCCTTATATGGTATAGGCCCCTCCAAGTACATTCCAGGAAGCACTGGGCAGGGGTAGAGTGCCACCATTTTGAAGAGGGTGGGCCAAGATGCAGGAGGGAGTAGGCATCTCTCTTGCCTGCTTTAGAAATATGTGGAAGTTATGTGGATGGGTCTTTGAGGAGGAGGGGTGGTTGAGGGCCAGTGTTGACTAGGGGTTGGAGTTGTGCCTGGTCCAGGACCCGCTTGGTCAGGTGGTTTATTGAACCACCAGGCAATTTTAGGGGGTTGGGGGGGGTCCACTGAACCACCATGGATTTGGGGGGTTTGGGAGGGGGAGGCTAGGGCTCTGGTGCATGCTTCCCTTACTTGTCTGTCAGTGCCTGAGCAATCAGCACTCGGGTGCTGATAGGAAAGTAAAGCAGGGGACCCTATTGACAGTTTGTTAGTAGTTTGGCAGGGGTTTTCCATGCGCCTGCTTCTGTGCATTGCACAGAATCTGCTAATGAATTTGTTTTAATACTACCAAGCTCATTAGCATGAGACTTTGTCACTGCCTCCATATATGGTAAAGCAGTGACTGAAAGCTTCTGTGCATTGGCTGCAGAAAACCATTTCATTTAGACTGGCTAAAAGCAGTCCAAATGAAACATTGCAAGGCTTAAATTTTATGCATCTTCCCTTAAGTCTTCAAAACAAGTATCTTATTTTTATCTTAGAAAGATATCACCATGAGAGTAGCACATAAAATGGCTCATTAAATAAATATGGAAATGTGCATCAATTTCTGGGTTTTTTCTGTTAAAAGCTTTTTTAAACACAACAAAAATATCTGTGTTGTAAAACCTTACACACATGAATGTAAACTGCTTTGATACCTTTTTGATTTGTTATCGTATCAAAATAAACCAATATATTTTAAAAATGTTGCTGCTCTGGAAAATATTTACAAAAAAACAGGTGCTTAAGTGATTATTTCTCCCTACATGAAAAACTTTCATATTTGTGGCAGTTCCTATAATTCGTTCATGGCTTGGTACTTGAGTGCAGAGGGATTAATAACAACAAATTTCAACATTGTGGACAGTTTGTCTACACCAGTGATCACCACCATTTTTTCCAGCAGGGACCATTTTTTTGCCAAAAACTATATGAGAGTTAAGACCCAACACTGGACAAAGTGGTCAACATCCTGGTTAAGTGGGGAAAAGGGAATCTCCAATGACAGCCTACAGCAGTATTCAACGCAAGGCCCAGGGGCCAATGGTGGCCCTTGGAGACCTCTCTGCCTTTCTAACCAAGTTCATGACAGAAAAAGAGAAGTTTATTGTGTTCAATTCTGGTCACCGTATCTCAAAAAAGATAAAGTGGAATTAGAAAAGTTCAAAGAAGAGCAACCAAGATAACAAAGGGGCTGGAACTCCTCTTGTATAAGGAAAGACTAAAGCGGTTAGGGCTCTTCAGCTTGGAAAAGGGATGGCTAAGGAGGGATATGAAGTCTACAAAATCTAGAGAGGTGTGGAACGAGTATTCGTGAATTGATTTTTTACTCCATCAAAAAAGTTACAGACTCCCTAGTTAAGCTTTGGAACTCAATGGAGGTTGTCTAAGCGTTTTTTATAATCAGGTACTCAAGCATTTTCTCTATCTGTCCTGGTGGGCTCACAATCTCCTAATATACCTGGGAAAATGGATGATTGAGTAGCTTGCCAAGGGTCACAAGGAGCAGTGCTGGGCTTGAACCCACAACTTCAGGGTGCTGGGGCTGTAGCTCTAACCACTAGGTCACTGCCTCCCCAGTATGGTTATTCTTATGTTCAATGGATGGTAGGAAAAGCCACATGCTTTAAATTAAGAGGAAGGGGAAAGCCGACAGTCGACCTGGCGATGACGCATCGGAAAAGAGTATCTAATGAAGATACTCAGCGAGAAAAATGCGGGGAAGAATTAAAAGACAAACTAAAGGGGTCCAAGGAACATGTGAAACCAGAGAGAAATAAGAAGAGAAAACAACAGGAGCTAGAGGGACAGGTGGAAATGAGGAAGCTGGCTGAGGACGAAGAAGACGCACCACAGAAAGAGGAAGTACAAAACAGAACTCAGGGGCTGGCAGCCTTTGAGGGGGAAGGCAAGAGAAACAAACCACAAAGAAAATCAGCAGGGAAAGAAAAAACCAGGGACTTAAATTGCTTATAAGCCAACGCAATGAGTCTAAGGACCAAAATGGGAGAACTGGAAGTCATGGCCAAAAATGAGGACCTAGACATAATTGGAATCAAGGAAACATGGTGGACTAAGGACAACAAATGGGACGAAGTACTGCCAGGGTATAAACTCTATAGGAGAGACAGGACCTGCAAGAAGGGAGGGGGAATAGCGCTATATATAAAGGACTCCATTCACTCGGCTGGGATGGATACGGCAGCAAGGGCGGAAGGATTGGAATCACTATGGGTTAAACTGCTAGGAAGAAATGGAGCTGACATAAAATTGGGACTATACTATTGCCCACCTGGACAACCAGAAGCAAATGACCACGACCTGGAAGCAGAATTGAGGCGGGAATGCAAAAGCGGGAGTGTGATGGTGATGGAGGACTTCAACTACCCTGGGATAAACTGGAGTTTTGGAAACTCCAACTGCACAAGGGAAACATAATTTCTAGAAACTGTGAAGGACTGCTTCATGGAACAGCTAGTCAAGGAACCAACACGAGGGGATGCCACCCTCAACCTAGGGGGACTCGCAAAGGAAGTGGAAGTAGTAGGGTCACTAGGAAATAGCGATCACAAGATGATCCAGTACAAATTAGAGGTAGGAACATCAAAAGTGAAGAGAACCACAGTAACAACGCTCAACTTTAGAAAAGGGAACTACGGTGCTATGAGAACAATGTGAGAAATAAACTCTGAAACAGCTCAAGGAAGATGGAGACCATAGAGAAAGCCTGGTCCCTACTCAAAGACACGGCGCAAAAAGCATAAAACCTGTACATCCCCGGGTTTAGGAAAGGGTGCAAAAAACCCGGTGTGGATAACAAATGAAGTGAAGAAAGCGGTAGGTAATAAGAAAGTATCGTTCCGAAAGTGGAAAAAGGACCAAACTGAGGAAAACCGGAAGGAACACCAAAAACACCAAAAAGAATGTCACAGGGTGGTTAGGAAAGCAAAAAGAGAATACGAAGAGAGGCTGGCTGAGGAAGCAAGAAACTTCAAAACGTTCTTCAAATACGTGAAAGGGAAGCAACCGGCAAGGGAGGAAGTGGGACCGTTGGATGATGGAGACAGAAAGGGAGCAATAAAGGAGGAAAAAGAGGTAGCTGATAGGTTAAACAAGTTCTTCTCGTCGTTCTTCACGAGCGAGGACACATCCAATGTACCAGAACCCGAGGAGATCATAAGCGGGGATCAAGATGAAAAACTGGAACAAATAGAGGTAAGCCATGAGGATGTACTCCGGCAAATTGATAGATTGAAAAGCGACAAATCACCGGACCCGGACGGAATCCACCCAAGGGTATTAAAAGAACTAAGAAACGAAATAGCGGAAACACTCTGACAAATTTATAATCTATCCTTGAAAACTGGGGAGATCCCGGAGGACTGGAAAATAGCAAATGTCACACCTATCTTTAAGAACGGATCGAGGGGTGACCCGGGGAACTACAGGCCGGTGAGCTTGACTTCGGTTCCGGGTAAAATAATGGAAGCACTGATAAAGGACAGCATCTGTGAACACATAGAAAAGAATGGACATCTGAAAGCGAGCCAGCATGGCTTCTGCAAAGGAAGGTCGTGCCTAACAAACTTACTACACTTCTTTGAAGGGATAAACAGCCAGATGGACAAAGGGGAATCCATAGACATCATTTACCTCGACTTCCAAAAAGCCTTCGACAAGGTACCCCACGAGCGGCTACTTAGGAAGCTGTGGAACCATGGGGTGGAAGGGGATGTTTACCGATGGATTAAACACTGGTTGGCAGAAAGAAAACAAAGGGTTGGCGTAAAAGGCCAATACTCGGACTGGCAGTGGGTCACGAGCGGTGTTCCGCAGGGGTCGGTGCTGGGACCGCTGCTGTTCAATATATTCATAAACGACCTGGAAACGGGGATGAAGTGTGAAGTTATTAAATTTGCAGATGACACCAAATTCTGCAGCAGGGTTAAAACCATGGAAGACTATGAAGACCTGCAAAGGGACCTAAAGAAATTGGAAGAGTGGGCAAAAAAGTGGCAAATGCGCTTTAATATAGAGAAATGCAAGGTCATGCATACAGGGAAAAAGAACCCGATGTTCAGCTACACAATGGGGGAATCACTGCTAGGGAAAAGTAACCTTGAGAAGGACTTGGGGGTGCTGGTGGATACAACAATGAAATCATCGGCACAGTGTGCAACAGCCTCAAAGAAAGCAAACAGAATGTTAGGTATCATTAAGAAGGGTATCACGACCAGGACGGAGGAAGTCATCATGCCACTGTATTGTGCAATGGTGCGCCCGCACCTAGAGTACTATGTCCAGTATTGGTCGCCGTACCTCAAGAAGGACATGGCGATACTTGAAAGGGTCCAGAGAAGAGCGATGAAAATGATAAGAGGTATGGAAAACCTTTCATACGCTGATAGGTTAGAAAAGCCGGGGCTCTTCTCCCTGGAAAAGCGGAGACTTAGAGGAGACATGATAGAAACTTTCAAGATCATGAAAGGCATAGAGAAGGTAGACAGGGACAGATTCTTCAGACTACGGGGAACCACAAGTACAAGGGGGCACTCGGAGAAACTGAAAGGGGACAAGTTAAGAACCAATGCCAGGAAGTTCTTCTTCACCCAGAGAGACACATGGAACGCACTCCCGGAGGTTGTGATAGGGCAGAGCACGCTATGGGGATTCAAAGAGGGATTGGATAGATTCCTGAAGGATAGGGGGATTGAGGGGTATAGATAAAAATAGAGATAGGTTAGGAAGAGTATAGATAGAAGAAAAAGGGGGATTACAGGGCTAAGTCAAGAAACACCTGACAGGTCATGGACCTGATGGGCTGCCATGGGTGCGGGCTGCTGGGCGCGATGGACCTCTGGTCTGACCCAGCAGAGGCGACTTCTTATGTTCTTAAGTCATTCCTCAATAGGTAAAGAGAATGCAATTGGAAATACTTGCCTCCTTGAGGATACATCCAATAAACAGTTTGAAGGTGGGATGGTAGACTGGATGTCATTGGCACACACTGATCAGCGGTGTTGTGACTTCGCACTGAAAAATATTTGGCAGCTTGCCTTAAGCTCACTGGATCCAAAGTGGCTCCATCTTTAAAATTAGTAAAGGTCACTGGTCCAGAGGGATTTCCCTTTATGAAGATACAGTTGGTCCAGTTGCTCAGAAGAATTGAGTGGCCCAAAAAGCTAAAACAAATCCTACTCTCCTCCACTCTAAGTTCTATCCTCCCTCCCAACACATACTATGTCTGCCTCCCATTTCATCTCCTCTTCAAAAATATGTATATCCTTCCAACCCCCACCAGTCAATTCCATCAACCTGTTTTCACTCCCATTTTTGCTCTCCTCCTTGTTTTTAATCCTCTTCCTCCCCCCATTCTTTCATCATAGGCTTGTTGATGGCATTACCTTCTCGAAGGAAATATATCTTACCTGCTAAATTTTTTCCCTTTTGTCCTACCAGACAAGTTCAGAACCTGTAGGTATTATACATGTCAACCAGCAGACTGATTTCTCTCTCTAACAGTTCCATGCAATTTGCCCTTTAAAGGCAGCATGCAGACACAGAAGCTCAGTATTTCATTTGATAAAATAGCTCAAGAATTTTAAACATATATCGTTATTGGCTAGAGATAATGTAGAGAAGCTAGCATATTACAATGAACAATTGTAAAAGGCAAAACTACTGAGTGAAGATAATGAAGTAAAACTAGGATAGTAGTACTAATTAATTGATGAAGGTCAAATTGATGGAAAAAAATTAACCGTGAAAAATCAGAAAATTTATATCTGGAAAAAATATAAACAGCAGAATTGCTGAATAATCAGATATCCAAAGGTAGATTTATGAACTGGTCTACTAAGACTAAAGGAAAGAAAATTAGCAGGTAAGATACTGTATAATTTTTTTTCTTCCTTAGCATCCTTTCCAAATGAGTTCAGAATCTGTGGTATGTAGCAAAATAACCAGTCCCAAGTATGGTAGGGATCTTAACAGGGGCTGGCTTAACCTATAGACCAGGTGAGGCTCTGGTACAGGGTAGTGGTGATAAAGGGCCAGTGACGTAACCATCCCTATTGATTAAACCATAGTATGCGCGCATAAGAAGATTGGGAAGATTAACCCATAGTCACACTGCCAATGTTGGCAGTCTCCCTCCTCTTCCTCCCCGATACAGGAAGTTATATCATTTAGGGGGGAGGGGGAAGCAGCAGAATGCATTGGTGAGTGAAGATAAGAGGAGGGAAGTTTGTGGCCTGAGCAAGCCAAAAATCAGTGACCAGGAGGAGGAGAGACGGAGAAAGAGAGAAGGTGGTGAGGTGAGGGGAAGGAAGACATAGAAATGTTATAGAAGATAAAGGCCAAATGGTCCATCTAGTCTGCCCATCCGCAGTAACCATTATCTCTCTCTCTCTCTAAGAGATCCCACGCCTTCTTAAATTCAGAAAGTCTCTGTCTTCACCACTTCTTCCAGTAGAGTGTCCCATGCATCTACCACCTATTTCCTTAAATTACTCCTGTGCTTATCACCCCTTAACTTCATCCTATACCCTCTCATTTCAGGGATTCCTTTCAAATGAAAGAGACTCAACTCATGTGCATTTACGCCATGTAGATATTTAAATGCTTCTTATCATATCTCCTCTCTCCTGCCTTTCCTCTACATATTGAGATCTTTAAGTCTGTCCCCAAATGCCTTATGATGTATACCATGCACCATTTTAGTAGCCTTTCTCTGGACCGACCCCATCCTTTTTATATATTTTTGAAGGTGTGGTCTCCAGAATTATACACAATATTCTAAATGAGGTTTCGCCAGAGTCTTATACAGGGGCATCAATACCTCCTTTTTCCTACTGGCCATACCTCTTCCTATGCACCCTAGCATCCTTCTAGCTTTCACAGTCACCTTTTCAACCTTTTTGGCCACCTTAAAATCATCACACATACAATCACACTCGTCCCGCTCTTCTGTCGTGCACATAGGTTCTTCACCCCCTTAAACTGTACCGTTCCTTCGAATTTTGCAGCCCAAATGCATGAACTTGCATTTCTTAGTATTACATTTTAGCTGCCATTCTTCAAGCTTCGCTAGGTCTTTCTTCATGCTATTCATGATAGGGCTTTTAAGAGGAAATAGAGATAGGGGAACGAATGATGCTGGATGGAGGGATAGGCGAGACAGCAATGCTGGATACTGGAAGGATGATAGAAGAGCAATTTTAGAGAAAAAAAAGAGGGGTAATGGATGGTGAGAAGAAAAAAAGAGAGGCCATGCTGGATGATAGGAGGTGGGACAGAGAGGAGATCCTGCATGTTGGGAAGGGGGTCGAGGAGAGGTCATGGATGGCTGGACCGAGGAAGAGAGAAAGGAAATCCTAAAAGGCAGGGCAGGGGGACAGAGAGAATGTTGATGCTATACAGTACCAAAACACAAAAAATGGAAGTGACACTACTTGTTTTAAAGCAAAGGCGATTCAAAACTGCAGCTCATATGCATATTTCTTTATTTTTTTTTTTTTTATAATTCTTTATTCATTTTCATATTTTACATGAAGTGTACAAAATATTGAGTTACAACTAATGAATACACAATATCACTTTTATATCTATTACATAATATTCTGAACAAATTTTTTTTATCCCCTCTCCCACCCCCCACCCTTCAAGTACTTTCCAATCACCTTATACATATTGTATACCATATTATAACATGTTATGTAAAATTATTTTCACTACCCCCCCTCCATGTGTGCCATAAAGAAGACAAGAAAAAGAAGAAAAGAAGAAGATAAATCCTATTATTCATTCAGTACAATACTTTGTCAATGGCCCCCATATTTTTATAAATTTAGGATATTTCCCTCTTTGTATTTCTATTACTCTTTCCATTTTGAATATATGACAAATTGTATTCCACCAAAATGTATAATTAAGGTTACTATGATTCTTCCAGTTATTGGTTATATGCTGAATGGCAACCCCTGTCATGACTAGTAAAAGCTTGTTATTTTCTGGTGAAATTTGACTTTTTTTTCTCATCATCATTCCAAATAACACTGTATCATATGATATTGCTACATGATTTTCCATCAATTTATTAATTTGTGGCCAAATTGCATTCCAAAAACTTTTAATGTAGGGACAATGATATAGTAAATGATCCAAAGTCCCAGGTTCCAGATTACAGTGCCAGCATTTATTGGACTTAGAACTATATAATTTTTGCAAACGTGTAGGGGTCCAAAAAGCTCTATGTAATAAAAAGAACCAAGTTTGTCTCATAGATGCTGACACTGTACATCTCATTCTCCAAGACCAAATTAGTGGCCATTGAGATGCAGTAATTTGATGCTTAATCTCAATGCTCCAAATGTCTCTTAGACCATTTTTTGGTTTTTTATTCAAATATCCAGATATTAATTTATACCACAAGACGGCTTGATGCCCTAGGAAGTCTGCTTGGAAGCATAAGAACTCTAAACTATATTGATTATTCAATGTTTTCCATTCAGGGAACCCAACCTGAATGGCCTGCTTCAATTGCAACCATTTAAAACTTTGTTTTTTACTAAGACCAAATCTATGTTGCAATTGTGAACATTCCAGCAGTTTACCTTCCGAAATAACATCATTCAGAGATCTAATGCCTGCAATAATCCATTCCTTCCAAAGGATTTGAGCTCCGCCAATTTTAATCTTGGAGTTTATCCATAAAGACTGATTAGTTGAACATAAGAACATAAGAAATGCCTCCGCTGGGTCAGACCCGAGGTCCATCGTGCCCAGCAGTCCGCTCACGCGGCGGCCCAACAGGTTCAGGACCTGTGCAGTAAATTTCTATCTATACCCCTCTATCCCCTTTTCCAGCAGGAATTTGTCCAAACCTTTCTTAAACCCCAGTACTGTACTCTGCCCTATAACTTCCTCTGGAATTGTATTCCAGGTGTCCACCACTCGTTGTGTAAAGAAGAATTTCCTAGCATTAGTTTTGAATTTGCCTCCTTTCAACTTTTCCGAATGCCCTCTTGTTTTTTTATTCTCTGAAAGTTTGAAGAATCTGTCCCTCTCTACTCTCTCTATGCCCTTCATGATCTTGTAAGTCTCTATCATATCCCCTCTTAATCTTCTCTTTTCTAGGGAAAAGAGTCCCAGTTTTTCCAATCTCTCAGCATATGAAAGGCTTTCCATCCCCTTAATCAGTCGTGTTGCTCTCCTCTGAACTCTCTCGAGCAATGCCATATCCTTCTTAAGGTACGGTGACCAATACTGGACGCAGTACTCAAGATGTGGGCGCACCATTGCCCGATACAGCGGCAGGATAACTTCTTTCGTTCTGGTTGTAATACCTTTCTTGATTATACCTAGCATTCTATTCGCTCTCTTAGCGGCAGCTGCGCACTGTGCTGTCGGCTTCATTGTCATGTCTACCATCACCCCCAAGTCCCTTTCTTGGGCACTCTCATTCAAAAACTTCCCTCCCATCGCATAATTATACCTCGAGTTTTTGCTTCCCACATGCAATACTTTACACTTCCCAACATTGAATTTCATCTGCCATCTCTCTGCCCATTCCCCTAGTTTGTCCAAGTCTCTTTGCAATTCTTCGCAGTCCTCCTTTGTCCGAGCTCTACTAAATAGTTTGGTGTCGTCCGCAAATTTTATTATCTCACACTTCGTCCCTGTTTCTAGATCATTTATGAATATGTTAAAAAGCAGTGGCCCGAGCACCGAGCCCTGCGGAACACCACTCGTGACCTTTCTCCAGTCTGAGTAGTGGCCCTTCACCCCTACCCTCTGTTTCCTACCTTCTAACCAGTTTCTGATCCATCTATGCACGTCTCCGTCCACCCCATGGTTCTTCAGTTTCCGGAGTAGACGTTCATGAGGCACCTTGTCAAAGGCTTTCTGGAAATCTAGGTATATGATGTCTATGGGGTCTCCTCTGTCCATTTGTTTGTTAATTCCTTCGAAGAAGTGCAGTAAGTTAGTCAGGCACGATCTTCCCCTGCAGAAACCATGTTGGCTGGTTTTCAGAAGTTTGTTTCTTTCAAAATGTTCATCGATGTTTTCTTTTATCAGTGCTTCCGCCATTTTCCCCGGAACCGAGGTCAGACTCACCGGTCTGTAGTTTCCCGGGTCCCCTCTTGATCCCTTTTTAAAGATGGGCGTTACGTTGGCTATCTTCCAATCCTCCGGAATCACACCGGTTTTCAGAGATAGGTTGCAAATTTGCTGCAGTAGTTCTGCTATTTCCTCCTTTAGTTCCTTCAGAACCCTTGGATGGATTCCATCCGGACCCGGCGATTTGTCAGTTTTTAGTTTTTCTATCTGCCTGCGCACCTCATCAAGGCTCACTTCCATGGATGTTAACTTTTGTGCTTGATTTCCCTTGAAGATTTGTTCAGGTTCTGGTATGTTGGTTGTGTCTTCGCTTGTAAATACCGATGAAAAGAACATGTTAAGTCTTTCTGCGACCTCTTTCTCTTCCTTCACCGCTCCCTTCCGGTCTCCGTCGTCCAGTGGTCCCACCTCTTCCCTAGCCGGCTGTTTCCCTTTAATATATCTAAAGAACGGCTTGAAATTTCGTGCTTCCCTGGCTAGCCTCTCTTCATACTCTTTTTTGGCTTTTCGAACCACACGATGACATTCCTTTTGATACTTTCTGTGTTCTTTCCAGTTTCCCTCAGATTTGTCCTTCTTCCATTTTCTGAATGAGTTTTTCTTATTGCCTATCGCTTCCTTCACTATTTTAGTTATCCACGCCGGGTCTTTTGTTCGACTCTTGTTGCACCCTTTTCTGAATTTGGGGATATACAGATTTTGCGCCTCGCTCACTGTATTCTTGAAAAAGGACCAGGCATGTTCTACCGTATGCCATTTTTTGGAAGTGTTCCTAAGTTTCTTCTTTACCATTCTTCTCATTGCTTCGTAGTTTCCCTTCTTGAAGTTAAAAGTTGTCGCTATGGTTCTCTTTCCTTTCAGTATTCCTATTTCCACCTTGAACTTGATCATATTATGATCGCTGTTTCCCAACGGTCCCACTACTTCCACTTCCTTTGCAGGTCCCCTTAGCCCATTTAGGATTAGATCCAGAGTGGCATTTCCTCTCGTCGGTTCTCTAACAAGCTGCTCCATGAAGCAATCTTGTACAGCCTCCAGAAAGTCTGCCTCCCTGGCGCATCTTGAGCTTCCAAGACTCCAGTCTATCCCAGGGTAGTTGAAGTCTCCCATAATAACTGTGTTACCGCTTTTACATTCTCGCTTCATCTCGGCTTCCATTTCTTCATCGATTTCTCCGGTTTGCCCGGGTGGACGATAGTATAGACCTATCTTTATTTCAGGCCCTTTCCTTCCTGGTATTTTAACCCATAGCGATTCTAGCTTGTTGGCCGTCTCTGCTATGTCCATTCTTGTCGATTGTATGTTTTCTTTTATGTATAGTGCTATTCCTCCGCCTTTCTGTCCTAATCTGTCTCGGCGATAGAGTTTGTACCCCGGCAGTGCTGTATCCCATCTGCTTTCCTCATTCCACCATGTTTCGGAGATTCCAATGATGTCTATGTTCTCTGCAATAGCCATGGCTTCTAATTCTCCCATTTTGTTTCTTAGGCTCCTTGCATTAGTATATATGCAATTTAGCTCCTGGAATTTTGTTGCCTTCATTTCCTTTCCCTGTGTTTTGGTCATTAGATTCTTCTCTTTGGTTGTGATCTTTCTAATCTCCTCTCCTTTGTTTGTCGACTCCTGTAATTTGTCCCTTGTCTCATCCCAGCCTTTTATCTCCTTAGTATCTTCACAAGATACCTTTTTCCGAATCATCGACGCTTGGTCGACTGTCGGCTTTCCCCTTCTTGTTAGTTTAAAGCCTGTTCTATTCCTCTCTTGATGTTGTTTGCTAGAAGTCTAGTTCCCGCTGCGCTCAGGTGCAGTCCATCTCTCCTGTAGAGCTTGCTCTTGCCCCAGAACGTCGTCCAGTTCCTCACGAAGTGGAATCCTTCTTCCTCACACCATCTCCTCATCCATGCATTTATTGATTGTAGTTCCTCTTGCCTTTTCACATCTGCCCTCGGCACTGGTAGGATCTCTGAGAACGCTATCTTCTGGGTCCTCATCTTCAGCTTCATTCCCAGAATCTTGAACTGTTCTATCAGTGTGTTTCTTCTATAGTCCCTCCTGCTGACATCGTTCGTCCCGATGTGGATCATTACTGTAGTCTCTTCCGTCTCCGCTCCTTCCAGGATCTTTCCAATTTTGTCCACGATGTCCTTGGCTCTCGCTCCCGGGAGGCAGGTCACCAGTCGGTCCTCTCTCCCTCCTGCTATGTGGCTGTCCACCTGCCTCAGGATCGAGTCCCCCACTAGGATCGCTGACCTTCCCTTCTTCAATGTTCGCTTCGGTCTCAGGTCGATGTCCTCGGTATGTTTATTGGGACAGGTGTTAATTTACTAATAAACCTCAACGTTTTCCAAGTATCCATTAATATCTTATTTTCTCTGTATCTTCTAGGCATGTTGATACTTGGAAGATGAACTAAATTTAGGGGAAACATAAGGCGCCATTCCAAATATAACCAATCCGGTGCATTATCTATCAGTTCTGGGAGGTTCCAATACATACCCTGACGTAAAATATAGGCTTGATGGTACCTATAAAAATTTGGAAAATTTACCCCTCCCTCCTTAATTGATTTTTGCAAAGATACCAAAGCTATTCTATGCGTTTTACCAAGCCAAATAAATTTCGTTAAAATGCTATTAAGCTTTTTATAAAAGGACCCCTGAAAATAAATAGGTATCATACTCATTTGGTAGCAAACTACAGGCAAGATCATCATTTTAATAGTTTGAACTCTCCCCCACCAAGAAAGATGTAACGGATTCCATTGCTCACATAACTCTGTAACTCTTTTCAATACAAATTTTCAATACAAAATTTTCACCAAAAATTTATTATCCACATTTATTAAAGATATAGGCCTGTAGTCTGAAACCAAAGTAGGATCTTTATTTGGCTTAGGCAAAACAATTACTATTGATTCAGCCATAGTATCTTTAATATCACCTTTTATAAGTTGTGTCTGATATAAATTTAGTAAATATGGGGAAAGGACATTTTGAAATGTTTTATAAAATTCTACTGTATAACCATCACCACCTGGAGCGGATCCAACTCTAAGAGATCTCAACGCTGTTTCTAATTCTTTTAATGATATAGGTTCATCTAAACTCCGTTTTATATGATCAGGAACCTTAGGTCCAATAATTAAATCTAAAAAATTTTTACCATCTTTTTGCCTCTCCAAATAAGGCTCGGAAGAATACAGGTCCTTATAAAATTTTAGAAATTGCTTTAAAATTATATCCGTTTGATTGGTTATTATACCATTATCATCTTTTATCCCATTAATGTTAGTTCTTTTTTTTGCTTTAAGATAATTTGCCAATAATCTTCCCGCCTTATTAGAATTTCCATAATACATTGTCTGTTTGGAAAACAAGTCTCTTCTTATCATTTTTGAAGCTAATTCGTTATATTTACCTTTTGCTTTCAAAAGAGCTTGTAATACATCATGTTCCCATTTGCTTACCAATTTAGTTTCTAGTATTTTAATTTCTTTTTCTAACTCTACATACTGTTTTTTAATCTGTTTCCTAACAAAAGCCGAATATGATATAATATGACCTCTCATAGTCGCTTTAAAAGCGTCCCATACATTTTCAATAGATGTATCTTCCACTAAATTAATTTGAAAGAAATCACTAATTTGTGTTTTAAAATTTTCCAAAAATTTTTCATCCACAAGCAATGCATTATCAAATCTCCAAAGAGGTCTTCTATTTTCTAATTGATCTAATTGTAAATCTATCCATACTCCCGCATGATCCGAAATGATAATAGGATCAATGGAAGCCTTAATCACTTGCTGCACCTTATGTGATGAAATAAAAATATAATCTATTCTTGAAAATGATTTATGAACCTGTGAACAAAATGAAAATTCCTGATCATTAAAATGAAGAATACGCCATATATCCTTCAAATCACATGATTGAACCAAATTATCTAAACCTAAAGATTTTATACTTTTACCTGGTTTTTTATCCATTAATGGATCCATTACAGCATTAAAATCTCCAGCCACCACTAAATTAGAAGCAGCCAGTGGTAACAACATACTCTGCAATTTTTTTAAGAATTCTGATTGATTCGAATTAGGGGCATATATATTGAACAACGTCAGGGCATTATTTCCCATACTTATATCAACATGTAGCCATCTTCCATGTGGGTCCGAATTTACTATCTTAAAATTGGCCATACACTTTTTATTTATAAGAACTGCTACTCCTGCTTTTTTACCCTCTGCTGGAGCAAAAACATATTCTTTCACCCACCCACCCGTTAGTTTCTGTGATTCCTTTATATTAAGATGGGTCTCCTGCAGACAATAAACATCCGCGTTTTGCTTCTTTAAAAATGATAATACCTTTTTCCTTTTGATTACATGATTCAGGCCATTGACATTAATAGAAAATATCTTAAAAGACATAATATATTTTATACTCCTCATCATAATCTTCCTCTTCCCTTCTTCCATAACTAAGATCTAAAAAACTTCTCCCCATGGCACACATTCTTACCTCTAAATTACCCAATCCCTTATTAATCTTTTCCTTAATCATCCTAGTAATATCTTTAATACCCACCTTCTTCCCACCCCTCCCTCCCCAATATAATGACTGTTTAAGGACACACATTGGACAGTAATCCCAACTTCCCCCCTCCCCCCCCCAGGCAACCAATATTTATTAATAACCCCTTTATCCTTTATTGAGACAAACTCACTACCTCTCCACAATATATCTAATTATATCTCTCTTCTTTTTCCATTTTAAAGTAATTAATTTCTCTATCTATTATTTAACCTTTAGTCACATAACCATATTTATTTCCTAACATTCCATTAATGCATTTTTATCATTTCACCAATCTCTAATTCATTCCCCCAACATTTTATTTCATTCAAGAAAATTCTATCATAGTCATATATTTAATAAAAAGTATCATTTTCCTATATCTTATATTATCTAATCCATCTTCTCCTATCCTCCTTTAAATATCCAACAACAAATATCCATCTCTTCATATATTTCTGTTAAAAAAAAAACTTCAATTTTATAAGTTTTATCCCCTATTTGTATTTAAACATTTGTATTTCATTTTCAAAATAATTTTTTTTCCCCTTTTTCCCCCCTTTTTATATTTCCTCTTCTACAAATTAAATCCAATCTTTTTAAAACTATATTATCACAACATCAATCTTTACATTCCTTCAGCTACCAATAAATTCTTATGTATCTTTCTTTTATATTATTCATTTTCCTTTCCTTTACTTGCATTTAAATATCATATAACTTGTCCTTTCTATCATTAGTCCATTCTGCAATCTTTTCCTTATTGTCCTTTCATTCTTTACTTTCTCCTTTTCTGACTTATTAAATAAACTGAACTTTCATATTTATTTCTTATCTCCATCCATCCACTCTTAAAGACTTTTGACTGCCAATTGTCATTCATTTTTTTTTTTTTATAATATCCTTTTAGTCTATCAGTCCTGCTTTCTTCTTCTTCACATCTATTTATTTTCCTATTCAGTCTTCACTTTTCCTTTTGTGTTAATTTGTCCAGTCCTTTAATCCTTCTTGTTCATTCTTTACTCCAACCATCCATCTTTCAGTCTCCTAAAAGTTCAGTCTAATAACTTCACTTTAATGTCTTTCCAGTCTATTCTTCTTTCTTCTTTACATTCTTTTATTTTCTTTTTCACTTGTCCATTTTTATTTCCTGTTCTTTGTTGCATATTCTTCTTTTTCCAACAAACAAAAGTCCCATAGTTCTTTATATTTAATTTTTTGTTCAATATCCACCAATCCAGTCTTAGTATTTATCCCTTCATTTCAACACCCATTGTGCTAAAATGACATAGGTTCTGATTTTGAAAGAAAGGTCTTTAGTTTTTCCGGATCAACAAAATACAAAGATTTATCCCCACAAGATACCCTCATTTTTGCTGGGTAATATAACCCATACTTATATCCTTTTTCCTTTAATTGAGACCTCAGATCAAGGAATTTCTTCCTAATATTTGCTGTATTTTTAGCAAAGTCTGGTAAAAACCATATTTTGGATCCTTTATAGTTTAAGTTTTTATCTTTTTTGGCAGCATTTAAAATTTCTATTGCTTGCTGGTATCTTAACATCTTGAATATTAATGGTCTTGGTCTCCCTTGATTTTCCAGACTCTTTATTGGAATCCTGTGTGCCCGTTCTATTTCCAAAGGCTGTTTGAAATCCAACTGCAATAATCTAGGAATTAAATTTTCTCAAAACTGTATTGCATTTTTCCCTTCCAAATTTTCCTGTATTCCAAAAAGTTTTATATTCTTTCTTCTTCCACGGTTTTCGTAATCTTCCAGCTGACTTTTCAATTGAATTATTTCCAAACTGTCATTTTTGCATCTTTTTCCTTCACATTCTAAGCTCTCCATTTTAACTTCTAACTCTGTTGTTCTTTTATTAGCTACTTCCATTTGTCTGTGTATATTCAGGATTTCTTCCTTCAGTTCTGCCATATTACTCACAGTCTCTGTCAGCATTTGTTTGATTTGCCTCAGTTCCCCCATAACTTCAGCTTTGCTTAACTCCTCTGATACATCAGCAGGAAGCGGAACCTTACTGCTTCTGCCTTTTCACAGCCCCTCCGGTTTCACTCTTACTCTGTCGGGTGCTCGCCATGCTCCCGCTGTCCTCTCCGATGTTTTCAGCCAAAAACAGTTTAAAAGGAAATCTTTATTTATTCAACGGTTGCCCAGGTAAGAGGAGTGCTGCGATCACACGACCATTTTGTGTGCACACTAAGCCACGCCCCTATGCATATTTCTTTAAATGCTCAAAGAATTGGTTGTCAGACTGCGGAGCAAGTCCGCATGATGAAGCGTCTGAAACAATCACCTCTAATCATTGCACGCGAGACATGGTGTACAAATTCATATTCAAAGCAATCAATGTGTAAATTCAAAATGGGAAAACTTATCTGAAAAAAGCTGGGTAGGGCTCACGTGCAATGATTAGATGTGATTACTTCAGATGCTCCATTATGCGGACTTGCTCCGCAGTCTGACAACTAATTCCCTAAGCACTTAAAGAGATATGGTCTTGGGATTTTTGGGGGGCTTGTTCTTGGGGGTGGGGATGGGAGGGTGCTTTCTTGATTTGTTAGCGCGAGGGGGTTGGGGGGGCTTCTAGTACTCTTTTTTATTGAGGAGGGGTTGGATGGGGGGGTCAGCTGAGGAGGGGAGGCGGGAGTTGGGGGCTGGCTGGGGAGAGGCTTGTGTCTGCTGGGGTGTGGGTGCTTGTGGGGAGTGGGCTGGCTGCGGGGGGGGGGGGGGGGGCCTCTGATTCTTTGGAGTGATTGGTGTTTTTGTGCCTGTTCTTGGGGGTTTGGCTGGGAGACCCTTGGGGACTGTGAGATGCTTTGGTGTGGTTGGGCATTACTGGCTAGTACTTCTCATGGCTATGGCTGATCTCGTCTGTGTCACGTTAAATGTGGCGGGCATTAACTCTCCTGTGAAGCGCACCAAGGTACTATCCTTTTTGAAGAAGAAGGTCTCGGTGGCCTTTTTACAGGAGACCCACCTTACGGTGTGTGAACATCAGAAGTTGAAGCGTGCCTGGGTGGGTGAGGTGGTTGCGTTCTCCTATAATTCCAGGCAGAGGGGGGTAGCCATTCTCATTCATAAGGAGGTATCGGTGGTCACCCATAAGATTACCCAGGACCCTCAGGGCCGATATATTATCTGGACAGTGACATTATCCGACAAACCTGTGGTGTTATGTAATGTCTACGCCCCCAATGTTTATTCTCACTTTTTTTTTCTACTCTCTTAGCTCATCTGATAGCGCTGCCGAACTATGAGCTTTTGGTGGGAGGGGATTTCAATGTTACTAGCAACCCTTCCATAAATTGCAAGCCCCCAAGACCAGTGCCAACGGATAATGAATGCATGGGGGTAAATTTCTTGATGGGAGAGTTGGACCTCCAGGATGTGTGGAGGGTTTACCACCCTGGGGAGGTGGATTTCATCTTCTTCTCTGGGGTGCACCAAAGCCATTCTCGTCTGGACTATCTTTTACTTCCATCTCGTTCCATTGGCCAGGTGGTGCGCACCCACATCCTGGATGTCCCTTTCAGTGATCACGCTGTTGTGTCTCTGTCCCTGAAGTGGGGGAAGGGGCCCACTGCTGATCGCATTTGGCGTTTTAATCCCTCCCTGTATTTGGACGATGCTTTTCATACTTACCTCATAGAGGAATGGATTAAGTATCAGCAGACGAATGAAGGGGCTGATGTTTCAGACACCGTGTTTTGGGAGGCGGCGAAGGCCTATCTGCGAGGGTGTATAATAGCCTACTCCATTCGTACGCGCAAATTGCGTGATGCTGAGCTCACGTCATTGGCGAAACAACTGTGGGAACGTAAATTCTATCATTTACGGCATCGCTCCGAGGAGGCTCGTCAGTCGTATCTTAGTTTGCGTAAACAAATTGACACCATTCTCACTGCTAGGGCTTTAACTCATATTGATGTCTACAAGTTTAAACTTTATAGGTGGGGGTAATCGGGCGGGAAACTATTGGCCAACCTTGTCAGACCCTTCCGAAGAACTGCGCGTGTCTCCCATATTCGAGACACTTCCAAAGTGCTGCACACGGCAGATGCTGCTATCCAGTCCCAATTCATGCGTTTTTACAGTGAATTGTATAGTCCAGGTGTTTATGACGCTGAGGCTCGGGACCTTTTCTTTCGGGATTTGAATCTTCTTCAGCTCACCGAGGTGCATCGCGCTCTGCTAAACGCTCCTATTTCCTGTCAGGAGATTTCCACAGCTATTGGCAACCTGAAACTTGCTAAGGCAGCAGGCCCGGATGGCATGGGGCCTGAGTTTTATAAGATCTTGCAACCCCATGTCGGGGCCTGAGTTTTATAAGATCTTGCAACCCCATGTCGGACCCACCTTATGTGCTATGTTTGCAGATATGCAGTTCACTGATAGACTTCTCCTGGAGCAGAATCATGCTCATGTGGTGGTGCTTACTAAGCCGGGAAAGGACCCTGACCTTGTGGGCTCTTATAGACCCATCTCATTGCTTAATCAGGACATGAAACTTCTTACGGCCATCCTAGCTAAACGTCTGGCTCAGGTTGTCCCCTCGCTTTTACATCCCAATCAGGTGGGGTTCGTACCTGGTCGCTTCTCATCGGCCAACATTCTCAAGGTGTTGGTGGCTTTGCGGGAGGGCAGGGGCCGCCCTGGAATTGATTTTGTTGGCTAGTTTAGACGCCGAAAAGGCTTTTGACAAAGTTGTCTGGCCTTACCTTTTTGGGATTTTGCAGCGCTTTGGCATTACCGGCTCGTTTCATGACTGGGTTGTTCGCTTGTATACGGCCCCGACCGCTCAGCTGCTCATTAATAGACAGCGTACGATCTCATTCCCTCTGCGGCGGGGGACCCGGCAAGAGTGTCCCTTATCGCCCTTATTGTTCATACTCTCGCTTGAACCTCTGGCAGCTAAGATCCGGGATTCTCCTGGGGTGGAGGGCATTCGAGTGGGCAGGGAGCTCTGCAAGATTACCATGTTTGCGGATGATATGTTTTTATTTGTTGGTAATGCCCGGGTTTCTCTTCCTTGCATAACTACTTTTATTGCCTCATTTGGGTCTTTTTCGGGACTTTGTATTAATTTCAGTAAGTCTGAGGCGCTTCCTGTGTCCTCGCCATGTGTCTCTCGCGCTCTGTCTACCTTTCCTTTTCGGTGGGCTGTGGGGGAGCTTAAGTACCTTGGGATATTTCTTAGCGCTGATTGGTCCGCTGTCTATCGGCGCAATATTGTGCTTCGGCTTGCCCAGCTCCTTGACACTTGTCATCATTGGGGGGACCTTCCTCTGTCTCTTTTCGGTTGAATAGCCTTGGTTAAGATGGTTCTGTTGGCCAAGATTCTTTACCCCTTGCAGATTATCCCTTTATGGCTCAAAGGGGCAGAGGAACGGGCCTATAGGTCCTTTATTGGTTCTTTCATCTGGCGAAATCGGCGGGCCCGTATTGGTTATTGGAGACTTATGCAGAGTAGAGAGCGGGGTGGATTGGCGCTTCCGGACCTCCAGCTGTACAATGTGGCTGCCTTGAAGCGCTGGGAACATGAACTCTCCACATCTAGTTCCCGGTTTGCCCCCCCAGGCTTGTTTGATTCCTCCCCACAGCACGCTGGCCTGTCTTGATGTCCCTCGGTGGCGGTGACCCTGGGTGGGCTGTAATTCTTTGTGGTTGGACCCGCTGCGGCGAGCGTTGCTTTGGTGGCAGCGGCAGATAGGAGGGGGAGCGTGGGATAATTGGGCTTTCCAGTCGGTCCGGGGAAACCCTGCGTTTCCGCCGGGTGTTGGCGGCCCAGTTTTGGCACTAGTTTTTTGTTTGGGGCATGTTTGCTAGCTGTCTTCTGAGGATGGGACTTTCCCTTCACATGCTGTTCTCCGTCGACACTGGTCTCTTCCTGATATGCCTTTCTTTGCTTATTTGCAATTGCGACATTTTTATGAGGACTGTCAGAGGTGTAGCCCCTTGGGATACCATTTTTTAAAGGTTGATCATCTTTTTCTCTCTCTCCCTGCTTCTTTGAATTCTCTGTCCATCTGGTACGGGCTTGCCCGGGCAGAACGGCCAGACTCTCAGCTCCAGCATTTGGCTTCTAAGTGGACTGGGGAGTTGGGGGAGCCTGTTGGGACTGAGTTGCTGGTGGCCTGTTTTTCTAGTATACCTAGGGGGGCCCGGAACGCTCAACTGCAGGAAATACAGTTCAAATTGTTACATCATACTTATTTTACCAGGGACCGGGGGGTATGGGTGGGTCTTTGGGACTCGGATGTTTGTGTTAAATGTCAGCATATGCATGGCACCCTTTTGCATATGTTCATAGAGTGTCCGATATTGGGTACTTATTGGAATGGAGTGCTGTATTTCCTGGCCCGAATAGTGGGAGTGCCCTTTCAGTGGTCTTATTTACTCATTGTGCTGGGCTGTGAGGGAGAGGTGCTTGATCAGGAGCACTGGCGTTTCTTGTACACTGCTCTATTGGTGGCCATAAGTGGGGTGCTTCGCATGTAGATGGATGCCAGTGCGCCTGAGGTGTTGGGATGGAAACGTTCCCTGGCTGAGGTGGCCAGATGGGAGATTTGCAGCTGTCAGGGGACGTTGTCCGCGTCCTGTCGCTTATATCGCTCTCTTTGGGATGCGACCTTACTAGAGATTGGTTCCCTGTGATTGTTTCCAGTTTGCTCCTAATTACTCACATACACGGGGTGAGGGTAGGGGGGTTCTGTGTTGTGTTTGCTTGTGGTCTGGGTGTCGGTGTGGATGTGTTGTTTGGCTGCTGGGATTCTGGGGGATATTGTTTCTTTTCTATCTATTGGAAAACTGAAGTGTACTGACCAGCTTGTTTTCTTCCTTGCTCCTCTTTTTGGATTTGTGTTGCTGTTGCTTCTGGGATTGTGCTCTTTGGGGTATTGCATCTCCTCCCTTTGGGTAGGTGGTTTCCTGCTTGTTTTGCTGTTTTCATGACCTGTGTGTACCCTGTTGCCTTGTTTTGGCTGTTCAGTCTTTTCAGATTAATAAAAATTATTTCAAACAACAAAAAAAAAGGCCAGAGATGAAGGGCAATTAGCCACAGAGGCTATGAAAGATTTAATTCAAGCCTATCCAGTCACATATGCCCAAGATCCTAATGGTGCAAGACAGATAGCTACTTATCAACCATTGTCCTTTGCAATGTTGCGAGAAATCCGTAAATCTATTTCAGAGACAGGTTTAAAATCAGGACACTTCAAACAAAACTTCAAGGCAAAAATTACTAAACTGCCCATATGGAACAGAGGACGAAATAGTAATAAACTGCCCATATGAAACATAGGCCGACCCCCTAATATTGGTAAGCACAAAGCCAACTTGTCAAGTTAAAAATCTGAAATAGCTCACAGTGCAGGCATAGCTTTATATATTCAAGCAGAACAAGAATTGACAAAAAAGCACCAAGGATTTAGAAGCTACGTCTGTGTGTGAGGGGGCTGCCTGCCTGAGAGGTTTTTTTTTCTTGTGTGTGTTACTGATAAGATGGGTCTGAGTAGAAATTAGTGAAGTTGGTCAAAAGCTTTAGAGAGAGAATGGGGACTTTAACCTCTTATCTTTATAACCTCTTATATTTGTAAAGTTGAGACTTGGTTCAGAAAATAACAACAATAAATTATATTTTTGTAAATTAGTTGAAATACTGGTGACTACGATGTGGGGTACTAATTATCCCCCATAAATTGGAGTCACTGTTAAAATTCTAAATAATTATCCCTCATAAATTGGAGTCACTGTTAAAATTCTAAATTCACTGACACTGACTAGTCATTTCTTCCCCAAACTGACCTTTGCACATTTTATCACGTTTGTTGACAGACTACAGCCCAGGTCCTTTTGTTTGCAACTCTTCAGTACTGATGACTCTGATGTTATCTAGGTTTGTCTAAAATTAGATATGCAGGATGTGTCCTTCCATAGCATTTGCCAACTCCGGGTAAGACAATCATTAACTGAATGGCAGGACTCACTCAGAGGTGAATTTAAACTTTCTGACAGGTAATCTCTTTAAGATAGGAACCTTCTAAGGTGATTAATGTTTACATATAAATGAATTTGCAATCTGTTATATTCATGTCTTATTTTGTGAAAAGAAAATATTTTACAGAAAACCCCCAGATATGGAACGCCTTTCCCAGTTAGTTGCAATTAAGGTAAGCTATTTCTGAGTCATGTTATTACACGAATTAATAGCCTCCTCACCGAGTGGTCACAAATTAAAATTTGGGTATTAATTGTACTTTGGTAATTTGATGGGAGAATGAATTACTGATTTATACAGAAAAATGCTGGCTTCTTGAACTCTCCAGTGTTTGTAATAAAGAAAAAATCAGGTAAATGGAGATTGCTGCATGATCTTAGGAAAATTAATCAGTGCATTCAACCTATGGGTCCTTTACACTGTGGCACTCCAAATCCTAACATAATTCCGATAAAAAGGGAGGTTTTGGTAATAGGCCTTAAACATTGTTTTTTTATCATTCCTCTACATCCAGATGATAAAGCAAATATCTTGATAAGTAGCTCCGACAATTAAAACTGAATGGAGTTCTGAATTGACCACACATTTAAAACATTAAGGGTTGTGCATTGCACCTGAAAAAGTTCAAAAGCGGTATCCTTATATTTATTTGGGTCACAAATTACTGCAATCATTTGCAGCTCCTATCATTATTACTTTAAAACTTAATTAAGGCAAACAATTTTTTGATTTGATCTATATAACACCAGACATTCAAAAGGTGATAGTGATTCTTAACCAGCTATTATTAACGCAATGGGTTAATAGGATTCAAGATTCTATAGCACTTTCTTTATTAATCCTTCCATAGAAACGCCAACCTACTGCGGTTTTAGGCCAGCTAACACCAGATAATCATTACATATGGTGGAATGGATATATTTACCACATACACCCCCTAAGAATATCAGTTCTCCTTAATACATGTATAGTTCACTGATTTGTAAGGCACGAAATAGAGCATTAAACTTTATGGGATTGGATTTGATATCTATCACCGTTCCCATTTCACAAGAGCAATGGGAATTTCTTTTTAAATATAATGAGGAATTGCAAATTGCATTAATAAATTACATTGGTCATATTTGTCATCATTATCCTTAAGATAAATGTTTAATTCTAGTGGCAGCAGGTGTTTTGGAATTTCATTCTGCACTAAGCTTAACACCTATAATTGACGCTCTCACTGTGTATACAGATGGCAGCAAGACACGCGGAGTCATGCTCTGGACCCAAGAAAATGATTCTCGGGTCTTAATCTCTGCCCCGCAACAATCTGCTCAGCGATCGGAAATAGCCGCTGTTATTCTTGCGCTGCACACCTTTTCCCTCTGTCCATTGAACCTGCTTACAGGCAGTCTGTACGCTCGTACTTTAGTTTACCAGCTTCCTGGTGCCTACGTCACCCCGTCAATTTATGACAAATTGCTATCCTTGTTTCTTGAATTATGCCCATTATTGTCAACACGTAAAACTCTCTTAATGTGTTTCACATTCGTAGCCATCAAAAATCTTCCTGGAGTCATTTCTATAGGAGATAATATTGCAGATACTGCACACTTTACCCCTTCCATGGATAGGCATGCATTCTTTCACCAAAATGCCAAAGCTCTGGTGAAAATGTTAAAAATTCCTTTAAATCAAGTTACAACAATAGTTCAATCCTGCCCCCATATGCTCACAGCTGCATTCTGCTGCTGAGTACGGGGTAAAACCAGGAGACTTGCAGTAAATTAAGTGTGGCAAATAGATGTCATGCAATATCCCTCTTTCTGGAAATGGAAATATCTGCACGTTACTATTGACACCTATTTTGGTTATCTTTGGGTAACATTACAAACAGGAGAAACAACGAATCAAGTACTTAATCACATGTTACAATGCATTGCTGTTATGGGAAAGCCAAAAACTTTAAAAAGCAGACAATGGCTCTGCATATTCTTCCAATGCTTTTTCTGAGTTTTGCCTACAGTGGGATATCCAGCTGATTCACGATTTGCCTTAAGATTCTACAGGACAAGCCATTTTTAGCACAGCAAACCGTATATTAACATCTTCTTTATTAAAACAGAAACCAGTGAAATATGCCATTCCTAATTTGAGACAGGTTCAAATGTCTTTGTTCACTATTTTGTTCACTCTTAACCATTTGAACTATCTTTCAGAGTACTGTCTCCTAATCCTTGGGAGTCGAGCAGACACGTCTGGCCTGCATGAGCAGAAACTACAGAAGAAAATTGAGCTGCCCCTATGGAAGAAAAGCAAGCAGCTGCAGACACCAGTGCAAGAACCACAAAGGAAAATGTTGTGGCATCAATTCCTGCAGAACCCCATTCCTGAATTAAATTCCATCTTACAGAAACCACAACAAACTCCCACACCACCGGAAAAGAAAGCGTTATTCTAAGACTGATCCTGTGACTTGGGCACACATTAAAAGCTTCCATTTTCGGAAAAGAAAGCGTTATTCTAAGACTGATCCTGTAACTTGGGGGACACCTTAAAAGATTGAGTAACCCAGCCATTCTCACCTTGAAAAAGACTGATAATATTCACATTAGGTGTGCAACTATTGTGCTTTTTCCTTTTTTTAATTTAACAAACCTGTTCTATGGTTTAATACCTTTCTGCCAAAAAATATACACCCACACCATGCAAGCTATTTATAGTAGCACTGCAGATCTTCAGAATCTAATAGGCCCATTATGATATTTTGTTCGCTGTTGTATTTTCTTTATTATTGTCTCATGCATTGTTCTCAGAAAAGAACTATTTGTTTATCCCATATTTTATGTACTGTAACACCTGTCGCAGGTAATAGGCCTGTCCCACAGGTGGCAGTGATTTACATTTTTGATTATTTGCTGACACATCACAAGTTATTTTTACGATTTACATTTAATTTGAGAACTTGGCCCTTGCACCACACTCTAAAAAGACAAAATCTGTCTTGTGTATATTCATTGTTTGTATCACCTTCACATGAATTAACTGTACATATTATGCATATATTTGGGCTTTTTAGGGTTTGCCCTGGGCATTTCTTCTCCATCTTAATACATTTAATTCTAGGTTACTATGCCCGGCACTTCTGGGTATAGGGAAAGTAATCTTGAGGTTCTCTTATTTTAGGGACATTTAGGGATTTTTTGGATATGCATCACATATCTACTAGTGAACTTTAATTAATGCCAGACCCCTCCTTCTGGCTTAGGAAGTTATAGGGACTCACACTTTTGATTATAACATATGCACCTTATTAGTAATTACTGAATATGTGATAGATATACGTGTGACGTGTTTGGGGCCCCAGACTGTGTGTGTGAGCATGTGTTTGATTTAGGTGTGTGAATTGTGGATGTATCGTTATATCTGAAATGTGCATATAATAACAAAAACACTACTACCAACACATTAGATTTTGCAGCTTCCAGAGGCACTATATGGAAATGATTAAGTTAGCACCAAGGGGAATAAGAAAGATTTCCCCACTAACTAATTTTATGATTGAAGCTGAAGTATCATGTACCAAGTTTACATCATGGGGAAACGTAGTCAGAAAATTACCCTGGAATGCCATGACTATTTATTCCCCCGTGGTAGCAAATCACAAAAATATGTCATGTGCTAGGGTAAGAATTGTAGTTATGGAACTGTTCACATTTTGTAAATATTTCATATATTAATGCTCACCTTGTCCTGCCTGCAGGACATCTCTGCTAATTTAACACACAATATCCCAGGCTGCCTGAGTAAATTCTGGGCAGCCTTGGTAAATAGAAAGCAATTGATTAATCCCGGGATAGTTAGAGAAAGACGCTCTGTCTCTATAACCTCTGATAGTTATGCTTTAACTGAATAGTAATGTTAACTTGCTCTCAGCAGCTGAACTTATCTCTTTGACAGTCTCTTTAGTTGGTGTACCTGGGTTAGCATTATTTAATCGAAACACCTTATCACAATTAGCTTGTGCTTTAGCTAAGAACATCGATCATATCTTACTGAGCACTTAGCTTTTTAAATCAAGAACACAATAGCTCACCAAAGTGCTGGAATGCTTTATGGGCATGGCTTCCATTTGGCTGGTGGATCCAGGTTATTCTGCAAAATCTCCTCTTTGAATTAGGTCTCTTGCTTGCCCTCTGTTGTTCTCTGCAATGCCTGTCTGCCTTGTTTAACTTGCCCATAAGTCCACTTTATGATCGCTATCCAAATTCTCCCGAGCAGATTTGCCTCACCTCTTTAAACCCTTCAAAATAGTTAAGTAAGGGGAAATGTAGGGATGGAGATCTGATAAGTTCTGATCCAGGGCATCTTGTGTCATTCCTTCAAAAAGCTTCAAAGGAAGACTTACTTACGAGGAGACAACTACTTCAAACTGACAAGCTGTCTTCTGAAGGGAAAAAGGGTCCCGAACAGATGGAGGTCCAACCACTAAATAAATATGTGTGTGTTTGGGTTTGTTTGAGTTGGGTTTTTTTTTTGTTTTTTTTTAGAAATACCATATTGCTCCTTATGAATAAGGAATTCTGAGAAAATAAGAAGTAGAAAAACCTTAACCTCAGAATATGAACCACTGTAAAGTATAATTTTTCTGCCCAAATGAGGTTCATAACATCTGCAGGAGGAAGCAAACAGAAGCTTGGGACAAACAAAGAAATGTAGAAAGGAGCTATGTGATACAGAATGCGGGGAAAGTAAACAAGATAAGATGAGGCACATCTTGAAATAAGGTTAGCTTCTAAGAATATGAGATACTAGTCTTTAAGCCCATTACATTAACGGGTGCTAGAATAGATGTGTGTGTTTGTCTGTCTTTCTTTCTCTCTCTCTCTCCTCAGCTGTCCACCACCACTCCTTGCCTGCTCCCCCTGTCCAGCAGCAGCCCTTCTCCCTTCGTTTTACCTCCCCCTGTCCAGCAGCAGGCCTTCTTTCCCTGCTCCCCCTGTCCAGCATCCGCTAGCCCAGGCAGAGCTAGCCCAGGCAGAGCTTGCAATATTGAAGTGAGCCGGCCTAGCAAATGCCCTGCGGCTGCTGCGTTTGCTGGTCCGGGGGTGAGAAGAGGCGTCCCGGCACCGCTGCTCAAGCTGTCCCACGTGCCACAAGCCGCCCCACGTGCTTCCAATCGAATTTGGCACGGAGGCAGACATCACAGCGGCAGGGATCACAACTTCCTAAGTGCGCATGCGCGCTTAGGGTTTTATTATAGAGGATATTCCACATAGTACAAAAAGGAAAAACACTAATTTGTGCGGAGTGAAATAAGAGAACCTCTCTAATCTCAAAAACTAGCAATGGTACATCACACAGCAGTACAATCTAGGACAGGGGTGGGCAATTCCGGTCCTCGAGAGCCAGGTCAGGTTTTCAAGATATGAGATGGATTTGCATGCACTGCCTCCTTGAGATGCAAATCTATCTCATGCATATTTATTATGGATATCCTGAAAACCTGATCTGGCTCCGGCTCTCAAGGACTGGAATTGCCTACCCCTGATCTAGGACATTAACCGAGACACAACTTCTCCCACTCTGCATGTAGGGAAAATAAAAAAGGAGTTCAAATATAGAAGCAAACAGTCTTCACACAGCCAAACTGAGACCTCATTTGGTAGAAGGAGTAAGTTGCTAAGAGCCCCTTTCTTTTCACCTGACTGTCAAAACAAGAAACAGTTCTCATGAACCATCTCTGGGAGAAAATGACCCAGTTCCCGAAACATTGCCACTGTTAGTGTGCTTCATTAATAAAAAAGGATTCAAGCTTCCGATTGGGAGATTTTGGGGGCAGGTGGCAAACTTCTTAACTACTCTGCTTCATCAGCCTTTAGAGGTGCAGCCTCAGCTATTTCTTTTGGATATGGCACATTTTTGGACACATTTTAGTAGTGGCAAGAAATTATTTATACGTAAGACTCTTTTAGTGGGCCGCCAATGCATAATACAACATTGGGTCATCCCTGATTGAGGAATAAGCTGCACGAATTGTTTCTTTTAGGAGGTGGAAAAAAAGTTTCAGAGAATTTGGGAACTATGGCCCCGATTCACTAAAGTCAGAACTCCTGCACAAATTAGTGTTTTCCTATGTTAGTCGCCCCTTCTTGCAAAACTGTTTGGAAGTTTGGATAGCACATGACTGACTCACTGAAAAGCTGCACAGTACAGGTAGAAGACCAGACTTATGGGATATACACCAGCAGCAAGTTTGTAGAAAATGTGGGGGAAATTGAATTGGGGAAGAGTCAAGAGGACTATACTTGGAGGCCTTAAAATAGTCTATCCCAGTGGTTCTCAACCTTGTCCTGGAGGACCCCCAGCCAGTCAGATTTTCAGGATATCCCTAATGAATATGCATGAGAGAGATCTGCATATAATGGAGGAGACAGACAAGCAAATATGTCTCATGCATATTCATTAGTGAGATCCTGAAAATCTGACTGGCTGGGGTGGTCTCCCAGGTCAGGGTTCCGAACCAATGATCTATCTAATTTACAAGTTCAGAAGCAATTGTCAAGAACTTGTATTTGTAAAGAGCAGCAGCAACAGAATTTTTGTGTTATTTCTTATATACCACCTTTAAGACCCATGCCATTGGAGCAGCTGGTGGCTGATCGAGATTCCCAAGTTTCAATCTAAACCAAACTAGCAACTAAAATTGAAAACAAACCCTCTCCCTCCCTCCCATGCGATCACTCTTGATACCACTACTATAGCCTATCCCCCCCATGACTGTTCTTGGTACACCCCTCCTCCCTCCCACCACCTGAAGGCCCTCTCCAGGAATGCCTTTAAACCTCTTGGTAGTCTAGTAGATCTTTAGGGCAACAGCAATTCCCAGTTGCACTTATCCCCTCTGGTTCTACAGCCAAAATTGCTGCCAGGACTTTCTGTGGCAGCCTTGCAAGACTGCCACGGAAGGTCCCGATAGTCATTTTGAGATGGAAAACAGCATAAGCAGGAGCAACTGGAGATTGTTCCCACTTATGCTGCTTTCAATCCCATTTTGGCTGCGAAACATATGGGGGAAAGAATGACTGAGGATTGCTCTTGCCCTGAAGACCCACTAGACCTACACCTTTACGTGAATTACACTGGCTACCTATAGAAGGGAGACTACTTTATAAATTATATTGTATTCTATTTAAAATACGGTTTAGAGAAACTACTGATTATATACCACATCTCTATACATTTTCTAACAATCCATCTTTGAACCTAAGAAACAATGATACTTTTGGGAATCCAGTCATTAGGACCATTAGATACAATAGAATTTTTTAATTCCACATGGGCATATCAAGCAGCAAAACTGTGGAAAGCATTACCAATACTAACCAGCAATCTAATTTTAAATGCTTCAAAAAAGACCTAAAGACCTATTTCATGAATTTGTTACTAATAATTCCTAAATATTGTAACACTAGCTTTTAATTTGGATCACTATAATTACTTATGTAAACAGCTGTGAACTTCATGGAGGTATTGGCAGTATAAAAATAAAAATTGTATTGTATTGCATTGTTTAAAGGTAGCTGACCTGAACCCAGATTTTGGGTCAGTTTCTGAAATTTGGTTGGACTCTAGGAGAAGTGCACATTCCAATGTACAGAATGATAACTAGCTTACCTGGATGATACTGAAGAAATTCTTTTAAAGTATCCTGTGATGAGGTTGTATCTTTAGACACCTCAGGGCTCCTACGATGGACCTGAACTACAGAACCCAAACTCCTTGCTTGTGCTTCTATTTCATCTGTATCTGTAGAAACCCACACACTGAAGAGAGAGAAAATTATATGGATATCTCCTTTACCATATCAAGGACTGTGCAAGCAGTGTGGCTACAAAGGGCACCAATGTGGAGTGGTGAAAAAAAAATTGCCCCCTTCCCACCATTTTCTCTCACTGGTAGTGGCACAGGTGCTTCCAGCATGATCTGCAGGTTCTCTGCCAGGCTATGGCACCATTTGCCTTCTTATTTTCTCGCTTCTTAGCACCTCCCTCCCTCCCGCAACTAATTAACTCAGCCATCCCAGTCACGACAGCTATATGAGCCAAAACTGTGCTTCCTCAAGAAATATTAGGTTCTTATCTCTATAATCTACTTTCCTGCAGACAGATGTAGAGGTCCTGAACAGCTGGGTAGTCACCCTCAAACTGCATATTATTTGAAGAAGGCAACAATCATTTTCTCGGCTCCGCCACCTTACCCAGAAGGCTGTGCTGTAGCTCCTCAGTTTGTACCAAAGCAATCGAGTATCAGTATATTATCAAAATACACAGAAGGAGGGGGACTTGGGAGAATTCCCCAGTTAATAACTGTTCTGCTCTGTAAATACCATGCATAAACTACATGAATTAAACATTTGAATGAAAAAAGGTGGAATAAAACAGCCACCTACCTGAGTGCAAACTGCACTAACAGTTAAGGAGTTCTTACCAATTTATGCTAAGTTCTTCAATTGAAGAAGCCTCATCACTGTGCAACCCTGCTTGATAGGGAAATGTAAACATGTGTTAAGACAACTGACTGAGGCAGTCTACTATACTGTAATACATTTCTTGGAACCCCAAGAACGCGAAGTGACAACTGATGGGCAGGTATCAGGACCTCTAAACTCATTTACAGGAAAGAAGATTATCAATGTAAGAACCTAATCTTTCTTTCCAGTGCAATGGGTATAGAAGTCCTGAACAGCTCCAACATACCTAACAGTCTATAGAGTCCAGAGCAGGACAGATGAGCTTGCTGCCAGCACTGAAGACCCAAAAGTTGTGTCCAAGTGAGCCACTACATCCACCCTGTAAAACTTTGTAAAAGGAGGGAGGACCACATCGCTGCTCTACATATCTCTTCAGGCAGAATCACCCAGGACTCTGCCCAGGAAGTTGCCACACCCCTAGTGGAGTGCAGCATCAACAAAATCAGGGATTGTTTTCGACTCTAGATGTATGATGTAGATATGGCCATACGAATCCATCCTGGTGCCTCCCTGCCTGTTGACATATGCCATGTTTCAAGCCCCATGAAAAAGATGGTTTTGTTTTTCAATGCCAGCAAACAATGCCAAAAAAATAAGGGTTAAAGTTTAACAAGTCACTGTAAAATGGCTGAACGTAGAAGTAGACGATTTAAAAAAATAAAAAAAAAATATGGTTGGATGTATTTTTTTGAGAATGGACTTTAAACGCTGCAACTAGCACCCTAGGCCCAAAACAGACTTAAGACATATTTTGCAGCTCTAGGGAAGTCAGCCAGATGCATGTAAATAAAGTTTCACAGTAAGCACAGCTTCTTGAGTGCATGTCAGAACAAAACCAGAAACATAGAAACATAGAAAGATGACGGCAGAAAAGGGCTACAGCCCACCAAGTCTGCCCACTCTACTGACCCACCCCATTAAGTCTGAGTGCTAATGACCCAGCTCCTTAACTCGACCCTCGCAGGGATCCCACGTGGATGTCCCATTTATTCTTAAAGTCGAGCACGCTGGTGGCCCTGATCACCTACACCGGAAGTTTGTTCCAGTGATCCACCACCCTTTCTGTGAAGAAATACTTCCTGGTGTCACCACTAAATTTCCCTCCTCTGAGTTTGAGCGGGTGCCCCCTTGTGACCGAGGGTCCCTTGGGAAAGAATATGTCATTTTCCACCTCGACACGACCTGTGACGTACTTAAATGTCTCTATCATGTCACCCCTTTCCCTGCGCTCTTCTAGAGTATAGAGCAGCAATTTGCCCAGTCTTTCTTCGTATGAGAGACCCTTGAGTCCGGAGACCATCCTAGTGGCCATCCGCTGGACCGACTCAGCTCGAAGCACATCTTTACGGTAATGTGACTTCCAGAATTGCACACAGTATTCCAGATGAGGTCTCACCATGGTTCTGTAAAGTGGCATTATGACTTCAGGTTTGCGGCTAACGAAGCTTCTATTGATACATCCCATCATTTGCCTTGCCTTTGATGAGGCCTTCTCTATTTGTTTGGCAGCCTTCATGTCTGCACTGATGATTACTCCCAAGTCCCGTTCTTCTGAAGTCCTAGCTAGTGTTTCTCCATTCAAGGTGTATGTTCTGCATGGATTTCTGATGCCGAGATGCATGACCTTACACTTCTTAGCATTGAAGCCCAGCTGCCATGTCGAGGACCAGTTTTCCAACGTGATCAGATCCTGCGTCATACTATCCTTGAGATTGCTTTTGCTTACTGTATTACACAGTTTGGCATCTTCGGCAAACAGTGCTACTTTACCCTGAAGCCCTCGGGTCAAGTCCCTTATGAATATGTTGAAAAGGGATGGTCCCAGGACTGAGCCCTGCGGCACTCCGCTGGTCACCTCCGAAGTCTCAGAGAGGGTGCCGTTGACCATCACCCTCTGAAGTCTTCCACTCAGCCAATCATTGACCCATGCAGTTAGTTTCTCACCTAACCCCATTGATTTCATCTTGTTTAATAGTCTACGGTGTGGGACACTGTCAAAAGCTTTACTGAAATCCAAGTACACTATGTCCAGAGACTCTCCCAAGTCTAGCTTTCCTGTCACCCAATCAAAGAAGCTGATAAGATTGGATTGGCATGACCTGCCCCTAGTGAATCCATGTTGACAGGGATCCCTTAGATTCCCCTCATCCAATATCGTGTCTAATTTACCTTTAAGTAGAGTTTCCATGAGTTTACACACTATTGATGTGAGACTCACCGGTCTGTAATTCGCAGCCTCTGCTCTGCAACCCTTTTTGTGCAGAGGAATGACATTAGCTGTTTTCCAGTCCAGGGGGACTCTCCCCGTACTTAGGGAGAGATTGAAGAGCATGGCAAATGGTTTTGCCAGAACATCGCATAGCTCTCTGAGCACTCTTGGGTGCAAATTGTCCAGTCCCATGGCTTTGTTCACCTTGAGTCTTGGCAGTTCTCTGTAAACATCAGCTGTTGTAAGAACATAAGAACATAAGCAGTGCCTCCGCCGGGTCATAGGTCCATCCTGCCCGGCAGTCCGCTCCCGCGGCGGCCCAAACAGGTCACGACCTGTCTGAATCACCAGAAGGGGCTCCCTTGCCACCTTGGTTTCTCATTGAAGTCCTATCTTCCCATCGTAGTCCTAACTAGAGAATGACACGGGGAAAAAATCTGTCCCCGTCACCGCCCCGACACCGGCCCACCATCCTCTGCACCGCCCCGTCACCGCCGTTCCCTTCACCGCCCCGTCACCGTCATCCCTTTCACCGCCCCGTCACCGCCACTGCCATCCCATTCACCGCCCCGTCACCGTCCCCGCTGCATCCATATAAGCCTTAGTACTGTAATATTTAGCTTATTCCTTTCTTATAAATCAAAGTTCCTGCTGCTGAACTAGAGAAAGAGATGTTCAGCTGGCAGGGCTTTGTTTATAAATTTTTATCAACACAACTAATATACTATTTTATCCTAAAGCAAAAAATAAATAAATAAATATAATTTTTTTTTCTACCTTTGTTGTCTGGTTTCTGCTTTCCACATCTTCTCATTGAATTCCTTCCATCCACTGTGTGTCTTCTCTCTGCGTCTTCCATTTGCTGTTACTGTGCCTCTCCCTTAACCCCCCCCCCCAATTGGTCTAGCACCCATCTTCTTCCCTCCGCTCCCGCATAGTCTGGCATCTGTCTTCTTCCCACTCTGTCTTCCACATTTCCCTTGGGGGTCTGTTCCTCTCCACCCTCCTTCAATGTCTGTTCTATTCCTTTCCACCACCACCCTTCCCTCCCTCCTTTACCATCTGTTCCTTTCTACTACCCTTCAGCTCCTCTCGCGTGGCCTATCTACCTTCCTTCCTCTTATTTTCATGGCACGTTACAATGTAATTTGTGCAAGCCACTGGAGCCTGCAAGCTCGGTCCCTGTCCCATCCCCACAAACCATCTCGCTTCTGTGCTCCTATTTTCTCCATTTTTAATATCTCCCCTATGTATCTGTCATTGCCCCCCCTGTGTCCATATACCATTCCCATGGCATGTCCCCTTTATGTCTCTGTCCCTATGCCCCATGCACATAATTTCCCCTCTTTCTGTTACCTTCCTGTGTCCAGATTTCCCCTATCTTCCTCTTCCATACCAGTGTGTCTCTTCTTTTCAACCCCATCTAGCTTTTTTCCCTCTTTCTTCCCCCCCCCCCCCTGCTTCTAGCATCTGGCTCACCTGCCAGTCCTTCCCTTTCTTTCCTGCTGTGGGTTTTTCTTTCCGACTTCATCCCCTTGGCCCAGAATCCTTTTCCCTTTCACTCCCTCCTTCCAATTTGAGCCGGGAACACTAGCGATCGTACGGTCCCCGCAGCCACTACCTGCCTGCCCAATCGATCCTAGTGTTTAGCCAGCTCTCTCCCTTCTCCTCACCTTAGTTTATAGGTTTTCTTTTTCGGCGACCTGCACGCGCGGCTGCTCAGTGTTCAATCTTCTGCTCTGCTGCAACTTCCTGTTTCCGGTTGCGTCAGAGCAGAAGATCGAAACTGAGCAGCAGCGGGTGCGCAGCTCTCTGATAGCATGCGGGTCGCCGAAAAAGAAAATCTACAAACTAAGGTGAGGAGAAGGGAGAGAGCTGGCTAAACACTAGAATCGATTGGGCAGGCGGGTGTGAGCTGCGGGGACCGCGCGATCCTTCATGCCTCACTGCGGGGACAAGACCATTCACCGCCCCGCGGGCGGTGAATGGCCTTGTCCCCGTCGCCGCAGCGACTGCTAGTTTTCTTCCCCGTTTTCGGCGGGTGACCCGCGGCTAAAATGCGGTGGCCGCGGGTAAACCGCCACCGTGTCATTCTCTAGTCCTAACCCTCCGGTCTTGCACATGCACGACCTGTTGGGTTTCTATACTTATTACCTGGTTAGCTTTCTATACCTGTGTTACATCCCAGCACCTCTCTCAGTATCCCACGATCCCTTTATCCCTCAGGAATCCGTCCAATCCTTGTTTGAATCCCTGTCCCGTACTCTGCCTGATCACTTCCTCCGGTAGCGCATTCCAAGTGTCCACGACCCTTTGGGTGAAAAAAAACTTCCTTGCATTTGTTTTGAACCTATCTCCCTTCAGTTTCTCCGAATGCCCCCTCGTACTTGTTGTCCCCTTCAGTCTGAAGAATCTGTCCCTATCCACCCTCTCTATGCCCCTCATGATCTTGAAGGTCTCTATCATATCTCCCCTGAGCCTCCTTTTTTCCAGAGAGAAGAGCCCCAGCCTATCCAACCTCTCGGCGTATGGGCAGTGTTCCAGCCCTTTTACCAGTTTCGTTGCTCTCCTTTTGACTCTCTCAAGTACCGCCATGTCCTTCTTGAGGTGTGGCGACCAATACTGAACGCAGTATTCCAGATGTGGACGCACTATCGCTCGATACAATGGCATGATGACTTCCCGCGTCCTGGTTGTTATGCCCCTCTTTATGATGCCCAGCATCCTGTTGGCTTTTTTCGAGGCTGCTGCGCACTGTGCAGATGGCTTCAGTGATGCATCCACCAGCACACCCAAGTCTCTCTCAAGTCTGCTGTCTCCCAACAATGCCCCCCCCCCCAATTTGTAGTTGAACAACGGGTTCTTTTTCCCTATATGCATGACCTTGCATTTTTTCACGTTAAAGCGCATTTGCCATTTGTTTGCCCAGTCTTCCAGCTTGTCCAGGTCCCTTTGCAGGTCCTCACACTCCTCCCTGGACCTAACTCTACCGCACAGTTTGGTATCGTCTGCAAATTTTATAACCTCGCACTTTGCCTCCTTTTCCAGGTCATTGATAAATATGTTGAAGAGTAACGGCCCCAGCACCGATCCCTGTGGCACACCGCTTGTGACTCCCCGCCAGTCAGAATATTGGCCCTTCACTCCGACCCTCTGCAGTCTACCCGACAACCAGTGCTTGATCCATCTGTGCACATCCCCTCCCACCCCATGGTTCCACAGCTTCCTAAGCAGCCTTTCATGTGGCACCTTGTCGAAAGCCTTTTGAAAATCGAGGTAAATGATGTCTATGGGTTCCCCATTGTCCACCCGACTGCTTATTCACTCAAAGAAGTACAGAAGGTTCGTTAGGCACGACCTTCCCTTACAGAATCCGTGCTGGCTTGTTCTCAGTAGGCCATTCCTCTCGATGTGCTCGCAAATGCTGTCCTTGATCATAGCTTCCACCATCTTCCCTATAATTGAAGTCAGGCTCACCGGCCTGTAGTTCCCGGGGTCACCCCTCGATCCCTTCTTGAAGATAGGTGTGACATTCGCCAATTTCCAGTCCTCTGGTACCTCACCAGTTTTCAAGGATAGGTTGCAAACATGCTGGATTGTGCCCGCTATTTCTTGTCTTAGTTCCTTCAGAACCCTTGGGTGGATCCCGTCTGGGCCCGGTGATTTACCGCATTTTAACCTGTCTATCTGTTTGAGGACATCCTCCTTACTTACCTCTATGTGCTCCAATTTTTCGGCCTGTTCCCCACTCATGAGCTCCTCTGAGTCCGGTATATTAGATGTGTCTTCGCTCGTGAAAACCGACGAGAAGAACGTGTTCAACCTCTCAGCTACCTCTTTATCCTCCTTAATCACTCCCTTCCTATCCCCATCGTCCAACGGCCCCACCTCCTCTCTTGCTGGTCGCTTCCCCTTTATGTAACTGAAGAATGCCTTGAAGTTTTCCGCCTCCCTGGCCAGCCCCTCTTCGTATTCCCCTTTCGCTTTTCTAATGTTCTAGGTTAGGAAGGAAGGGCAGGAATATTCCCTTCAGAGAGGTAATACCCCATATAATCCTTGGGAGATAGGGCTAGAGAATAGCTCAAGCCAGGAGGAATCCTCCTTTGAATCTATCCCAAACACCCAGGAAGGGGGATGGGAAGTGGAAAGTGAAACAGGAGACCTAATGGACTATAGCCCCAATGATACAGGGTGGGGAGGATACAGTGAGACTGAGACTTTTAGAGCCCAGCAGAGGAGAGGCAGCGTGGGAGCCCTGCTCCGCCCCTCCCCCCGACCAGCGATTCAACCCCTGCAGCAGCAGACTTTGTTTCAGAGCCCAGCAGAGGAGAGGCAGCGTGGGAGCCCTGCTCCGCCCCTCCCCCCGACCAGCAAGGGACCCGATTTCACCCCCTGCAGTGAGAACTCTTAATTTCAGAGCCAGCAGAGGAGAGGAAGCGTGGGAGCCCTGCTCCGCCCCCTCCCCGACCAGCAAAAGACCCAAAATCATCCCCTGCAGCAGCGGACTTTCATTCTTTCAGAGCCCAGCAGAGGAGAGGCAGCGTGGGAGCCCTGCTCCGCCCCTCCCCCGACCAGCGATTCAACCCCTGCAGCAGCAGACTTTGTTTCAGAGCCCAGCAGAGGAGAGGCAGCGTGGGAGCCCTGCTCCGCCCCTCCCCCCGATCAGCAAGGGACCCGATTTCACCCCCTGCAGTGAGAACTCTTAATTTCAGAGCCAGCAGAGGAGAGGAAGCGTGGGAGCCCTGCTCCGCCCCCTCCCCGACCAGCAAAAGACCCAAAATCATCCCCTGCAGCAGCGGACTTTCATTCTTTCAGAGCCCAGCAGAGGAGAGGCAGCGTGGGAGCCCTGCTCCGCCCCTCCCCCCGACCAGCGAGGGACCCGATTTCACCCCCTGCAGCAGCAAACTTTCGCTTTTCAGAGCCCAGCAGAAGAGAGGCAGCGTGGGAGCCCTGCTCCGCACCTCTCCCCGACCAGTGAGGGACCCAATTCCACCCCCTGCAGCGCGGTCATTAGTTTTTAGAGTCCAGCCCACGCAGCCCCTCTCCCCAATCTGCGAGGGACCAGACTCACCAAACGCCACCACAAGTTGAGTCTAAACACATAGGCGATTACCTTCACCAGAGAGGAGAGCGATCAGAAACTCTCACCTTCTTCAAAAAATCCCTCTCATAAACTCTAACACCATTGCCTCAACTCTAACCAAATAGTTACTAGATCCAAAAAATCATCCACCACACAAACAAAATGGAAAACCACGCATACAAAATCACACTAGCCCTCCTAATACTCTCTCTACTTACTTCAAACTGGCAAACCACAGGATATCACATATCACCCATCCCAATTCTGACATCAACCTTCAGACAACCACATCCACCCAGAAAAATCCACACCACCAGAACCCTAACATCCTGCCCACTGACCAGCCTAGACCACATTCCCACGGTCTGGGGAAAACGACCTCCACCAAAACATAATACTACCTCGCAAAAACAACAAGCACAAGCACCAGCAAATAACATCCTCTACCTCAATCGCAACCTTAACTCCAACACAAAATACACCTCGCTAACCTGTGCCTACATGAATATAAGGTCAATAAACCCAAAAGCAAATCTAATCAAAGACTGGATAATCAAAGAACAATTAAACTGCCTCTTCCTAGCTGAAACCTGGCTAACATCCAACACGGACCCATGCATAACCGAATTCTGCCCCACAGGTTACAAAGTAGAAATGGTATGTCGAGAAAACAAACGAGGAGGTGGCCTAGCGATTCTAGTAAAAAACAATCTCAACCTAAAAGTGCTACACAAACAATCAACCCCTCACTTAGACCTTCTTGCATGCCAACTATCCGACAACACACTCACAGGCACCTTGAACTGTCTACTATGCTACATCACTCCAGGAAAATGGAACACCTCAAAACACGATCTTGAAGAATTCTTATTCCAGAACTCTCTATCCTCCTCATAAAACTTGCTCCTAGGAGACATTAATCTCCACCTCGAAGACCACACATCCAAACAAGCAAACGAAATACTCTCATACCTCGACGCCCTATCCTTCCAGGTCCTCAATCCGGAACCCACGCACAATAAAGGCCACCAACTTGACATAGCAGCATTCACACCTCATAACCTACACTCCCCAAATATTCACATCACCAATGGTACATGGCATCCCTCTCTATGGTCAGACCACCATAAATACACCTTCACTATCAACTGGCCTCAAAATAACACAAAATCTATGCCCCCAAAAACAACCTTCAAATCTAGACAGAAAATTGAACCAGCCACATTCTGGGACAAAGTGGACCCAGCACTTGACCCCATAGACCCTTCAGACTTCGCAAAACACTGGCGCTCCCTAAGCGAAACAACCTTGAATGAGCTAGCCCCAGAAAAAACCAAACACAGAACCTGCAGACCATCAGACAAGTGGTTCGACTCAGAACTCCACCTACTAAAAAGGCATTGCAGACAACTTGAAAGATCTTGGAGAAAAAAGAGAAACGACCAAACCAAATCCGCTTGGAGAACCCAAATCAAACTATATAACAACAAACTTAAGGAAAAGCGCAAAACATACTACACTAAACTAATTGGCACAAACAACCCCGACAAAAAAACACTCTTCAACTTAGTAAAAAAACTTACAGACACAAACCCATACCTTGCCACTCAAGGCAACAAAACCCCAACAGCTTCCCAACTAGCTGATCATTTCAAACTCAAGATCATCAAAATCAGAACTACCTTCAACAACTCAACTACCATACTCAACGAGTTAATAACTACCCCCACAACAGAAGAAGCCATAACAGCAGACAGAACATGGACCACCTTCCCAACTCTACAATGGCCTGAACTGAACCGACTATATAAAAAATACAGCCACACCTCATGCGACTTGAACAACTGCCCATCGTATCTACTCACAAATGCCTCCCCTAAATTCAAAACCAGCCTCATGCAGTGGATACAAAGCACTCTCTTAGAAGGCCAATTCCCACAAGATCTAGGAGAGATCATAATCACACCCATACTGAAAGACCAAAAAGGTCCTGTAGACACACCTACCAACTACAGACCGATCGCTTCAATCCCACTCTATGTCAAGCTGATTGAAGGACTCGTGGCTCAATACCTCTCTAACTACCTAGCAGACCACAATATACTTCACACATCCCAATCAGGATTTAGATCTTACCACAGCACGGAAACTCTACTAGCAACACTACTGGACATAGCCCGACAACACCTCAGTAAAGGTCACAGGATCCTAATTATCCAACTAGATCTTTCCGCAGCCTTTGATCTAGTTGATCATACCATACTACTCCAGATACTTGATGCAATAGGGATCTCAGGGGTGGTATACAACTGGTTCCAAGGATACCTTAAAACAAGAACTTACAGAGTTAAGATAAACGATAAGAAATCCAACACATGGTCTAATCCATGTGGAGTCCCTCAGGGCTCTCCACTTTCACCCATTCTATTCAACCTCTACATCTCTTCACTTGGTACCACTCTAGACAACCTAAATGTAACATCCTTCAGTTACGCAGACGACATAACTATCCTCCTCCCCTTCGAAACCCAAGACAACTCCGCTACTGGACACTTGGAAACAATACTGGACGAAGTAGAAAAATGGATGACAAACCACAAATTAAAACTAAACTCGGACAAAACCAAATTCTTAATGCTTGAAACGGACAAAATCCCATCCATAACAGACCTGGAAATCAAAACTACCAAATACCCAATCCAGACCTCCCTCAAAATCCTGGGAGTGCTGATAGATAGATGCTGCACTATGCAGACTCAAATCAACAAAACTACCCAAAAAGCATTCTTCACAATGCGCAACTTACGAAAAATAAGGAAATTCTTCGACAAAGAACACTACAGGATCATTGTTCAATCCCTGGTACTAGGACTTGTGGACTACTGCAATATCCTATATCTACCATGTCCTACAAAAATGATCAAAAAACTACAGACCATTCAGAACACGGCTCTCAGACTAATCTATTCCCTCGGAAAATATGACCACATAACTAACGCCTACCTAGACTCACATTGGCTACCGATCAGAGCCAGAATCCAATTCAAACTATACTGTCTAATCTTCAAAGTACTCAACGGTACAGCACCTGCCTATCTAATCGATCGCCTACACCGAAACCTTCCACCCAGAATAAGAAGAACACTGACACCATTCTCATACCCACCACTCAACGGCACTCATCGTACAAAGCTTTACGATAACCTCATAGCAACGCATGCAGCAAAACTCGAACCCTCCATAACCAGATTGTTAACCTCAACATCTGACTTCAAAGCATTCCGCAAAGAACTCAAAACGCTACTTTTCAAAAAGCATATTCAAAACACCTAATCTCCTCTTCCACATACACCGACCAGGTTACCCACTCCCTGACACCATATCCTCAACCGACCAAAAAAATAAAAAAATAAAAAAAATAAAAAAAAACAAAACTAATTCTTCCTACCGATTTATTACCTACCAACACCTGGAAAAAGATTTGATATGTAATGTAATATAACTGCTCTCATCCAATGTTACCAAGTCTATACTCATTCTGTAACTATGTCTTACCCTAAATGTCACGTACCCTCCTGGAAATGTCCAGCTTCTTCTTATGTAATCCGCTTTGAACCGCAAGGTATAAGCGGAATAGAAATCACTAATGTAATGTAATGTAACCTCTTGGTGGCATTCCTTTTGGCATTTCCTGTGCGCCTGGTGATTTTCCTCCGTTGGGTCCTTTTTCCATCTCCGGAAGGATACTTTTTTGTCATTTATTGCCCTCTTTACTTCAGTTGATATCCAAACCGGGTCCATTGATCGCTTGTTCTTGCAGCCTTTCCTGAAACTGGGGACGTACATTCTTTGTGCTTCCTGCAGGGTGTCCCTGAATAGGGTCTCAAAATTCTGAAATGGGTCTTCCATGCTTTGCTTTGTTTCCAGCCGTGGCCCATGCCCTGGTGCCTCGCAGGTAAAGACTGAACAGAAGTAATCATTCAGTAGTTTGGCTTTATCAGAATCTGTTTCCACATAATTCCCGTCTGGCGTTCTAAGGCGTACTATCCCGTTTGTGTTCTTTTTCCTGTCGCTAATGTACCTGAAGAAGGATTTGTCCCCTTTCTTAATGTTCTTCTCTAGAGTTTCTTCCATTTGAAGCTTGGCCTCCCTGACTGCTGTTTTGACCGCTGTAGACTTTGTCCTGTATTCAATGTTTGCTTCCTTTTCCCCGGTGCGTTTGTATGAGAGAAATGCTCTTTTCTTCTCCTTGACGAGGTACAAGACCTCATCAGTGAACCATTGGGGTTTCTTTTTCCTTTGTTGTTTAGTTACCGATTTTATGTAGCGGATAGTTGCCTCGTGAAGGGTTGATTTCAAGGTTGACCACATAGCTTCCACATTATCAGTTACTTCTTGAACCTGCAGCGTCTGATGGACGAAATCTCCCATGCGTGCGAAGTCAGTGCTCCGGAAATTGAGTACCCTTGTTTTTGTTTGTGATCTAGGGAAGCCTTTCTTAAGGTTAAACCATACCATGTTATGATCACTGGTGGCTAGCGTTTCTCCCACCGAGACCTCCGAGACGCTTTCCCCGTTCGTAAGTACCAGGTCCAGGATGGCCTGGGCCCTAGTGGGCTCTAGTACCATTTGTTTGAGCTGTACTCCCTTCATGGACGTCAATATCCTCCTGCTATCACAAATTGTCGCTGAGAGTGTGTTCCAGTCTACATCAGGCATGTTGAAGTCTCCTAACATAACAACGTCCCCCCGTAAGGTGATATTCTCAATGTCCTCAATTAATTCTGCGTCCTTGTCCTCCGATTGTCTTGGAGGTCTGTATACCACACCAAGGTACAGGCATTTTTCTCCGCCTCTGGCCAGGTTTACCCAGATGGATTCCCCAGTATACTTGACATCCGTGATCCTGGTTGTCTTGATGATCTCTTTGATGTAAAGTGCTACCCCTCCTCCTAACTTACCCTCTCTGTCTTGTCTTTAGTGCCTGTCCTTCTGCATATATAAAAGCCTCACAAAAATTTTCAACACAAACATTTAGGAAGGCTGATATCTATGCGGATAGGTACAAGTATGTGTGCTAATACTTTCAATTTTCTCCTAACATGCACACAAGCTCCGTTACTTCCCATCAGTCTTTTAAACTTGCAGGCACTTTTTCTGGCTGCAGAAAATGAAAAAACTGGCTGTTAAATCTTAAAACCTGGCATTAAATCTTCTCCGTTAATCATGGTAGTTAAAATTAAATTATTTTTGGGGAAAAAAAAAAAATTTTTTTTTTAATAAAATGCTTTTTTGAGGAAAAAATCTAAAGAATTTTCTGTTTAAAGTACATTATAGTACAAAAGTTATTCATCATGATATAAGGATTAGTTTTTAATTATGTAGCATGAGGTCTTTGGGTAGGAGGTGCAGCAAATGAGTATGTATTAGCTTGGTATTTTCTTCATGCGGTTGTATATTCATGCAATATTAAAATTTTTGGGCAAGTCTTGATGGATGGAGTAATGTCCAATGATTCTGTTGTATGTGCTGGTATAAGAGATGAAGAAAATGCCTTTTTTGCAGAAACAATTAATACCTCAGAAAGTAGCTTCAAAAGCTGTAATAAAATGTGAACAAAAATTCAAATGTGTAGTATGCAGTTTAGTCACAGACAATGCTGCAAATGTATCCAAGACGAGAAGTTTAGAAGAGCATGAAGAAAATACCAAGCTAATACATACTCATTTGCTGCACCTCCTACCCAAAGACCTCAGTTTCCCAGAAATAAAGACTAATGTCATTGAAATTACGAAATACTTCAGTGGCAATCATTTTGCTACTGCAGCAGCTCTGAAAAGAATGGGTGGAGCCAAGACGCTCCAATAAGATGTAAGATGGAACTCTGTAGTGGACTGTTTTGAGAAGTATATCAAGAACTGGCCTATTCTGATTACAGTGGAACCTTGGTTTACGAGCATAATTCGTTCCAGAAGCATGCTCGTAAACCAAAATACTCGTATATCAAAGCGAGTTTCCCCATTGGAAATAATGGAAACTGGCTTTGATACGTTCCCCCCCCACGAGGCCAGCGGCGCTGCTCCCCTTCTCCCCCCCTGCTTGCAAAGGCTTCCCCCACGTGAACCGGCATCCCCCGCGTGAACCGGCATCCCCCGCCCGAACAATCTGAACTTACCCCCCCCCTCCGTCTGGCACCGGCACGCAGCCCACAGGACATGCCGGTGCTGCTTGAAGATCTTCCTGCCTCTGCTGGGCCTTGAGCATGCATCTGCGCATGCTCAAGGCCTTCTAATTCTCCCTCTCGCCAAGAATCTTAGCGAGAGGGAGAATTAGAAGGCCTTGAGCATGCGCAGATGCATGCTTAAGGCCCGGCAGAGGTAGGAAGATTTTCAAGCGGCACCAGCTCATCCTGTGGGCTGCGTGCCGGTGACAGACAGGGTGGGGGGTGTAAGTTCAAGTTGTTCGGGTGGGGGGTGCCAGTTCGAGCAGGGGGGGCTTTGCGAGCGGGGGGAGAGCGATGCCAGTTCTCAGGGGAGGTGCTCGCAAATCGAGTCAACGCTCGGTTTGCGAGACAAATTTTGCGAGAATGTTTTGCTTGTCTTGCAAAACACTCGCAAACTGGGTTACTCGCAAATCGAGGTTGACTGTACATCTTTTGTAAATATTAAGATTATACCAGCAAGAATAAACTAAACTAAACCTTAGGTTTGTATACCGCGTCATCTCCACAAAACCATGACTTAAATTAATTTGATTTAAATCAAATCCACCCTGCTGCTAACCCTTCAAGGTTGCCCCAGACCCGGCAAAATTTTCTTGGGTTGCCCATAAGGCAGAAGCTACGTCTCCTTTCTCTGCTTGTTGTGGAATAAATGCATTACAATGCTTGGAACAAGGCCAATCTGCAACCATGTCTTCTGCACAAATTAGCACTCATGCTCAACCCCTTCTATGCATTTCTCAGCCATTAATGCACACTTTCAATTCCATAGCAAAGCTTGTTGTTTCCACAGTGCCCCCATAACCTCCCACCCCTGGGTATAGAAGGATATTCTAGACCAGTGTTCTTCAACCGCCAGTCCGCAGACCAGTACCGGTCCACAGAAAATTCCTGCCGGTCCGCACAGGGCCAGCGAGATTGAGTCGGCGGTTAAATTTCCTGTCAACTGCGGTGGTGTTGGCAGAAGGCTGCTGTTCCACCCAGCTTCGGGCGATCAAGACAGGCTGCCAATGTCGGGGCCCTCCCTCTGTGAGTTTCGCCTATTCGGAAACAGGAAGTTGAAACAAAATAGGCGGGACTCAGAGAGGGAAGGTCCCGACATCGACAGCCTGTCTTGATAGCTGCCCCTGCCGAGTTGCCAAAGAGGGCCACAGGGAAAGTGCAGGTGGAAGGAAGAGAGCTGCAGGTGGAAGGGAGATGGTCAGCGTGCGCGGGAGCAAGATCCTGGTGGCTGTCTCCCCTCCCAGCAGCTCTCATACTTGCCAGGGCAGTGATTCACCAGCAACTTCCTCGTTCCTCAGAGGCGGCAACAGACCCAAGGCTGCCTAAGTAAATCACTACTGCAGGCAAGTACTGAGAGCTGCTGGAAGGGGAGGAAGCCACTGTTGGAGGCTGGGAAGCTGCTGGATAAAGGGAGCGCTAATACTGGACTTAGAGGGAGGTAGAAGGAGAGATGCTGCTGGGAGGGGAAGAGGGAAAGGGTAGAGAAGAGTTACTGTTGGATAGGGGGAGGAGGAAAGGGAGAAGGAAAAAAAGGAAGGAAACAGCTGGCAGGGAGATTACAGGAGGAGAAGGGGGTCAGGGTGGAATGGAGAGATCAGATGAGGGAAAGGGGAGAGAGAAAGGAATGAGAAAGTAGAGAGATTGATGCTGGAAAGGGGGTCAGCAGAGAAATGAGAGAAGGATAAAGATGCTAGATCTGGTGTAGGAGAGATAAAAATGAAGAAAGCAGTGAAGCTGGAATGAATGATGTAAAAAGGAGAGGCGGCACAGGTTGGATGGAAAGGGGAGAGGGGCATAGAAAGACGTCAGATACATATGGAAGGGGGAGAGGGCAGACAGTGGATGGAACGGGCAGATACTGGATTGAAGAGACAGGGCAGACGCTGGAAGAAAAAGAGTGAAAAGAAGATGAAAGCAGAAACCAGAGACAACAAAAGGTAGAAAAAAAAAAAATTTTATTTCTATTTTGGCATTAGAATATATCAGATTTGAAATATACTCCTGCTAGAGATATAACTGGGGACCGCAAAGCCCAGGGCTCTCTCGGACCAGGGGGCACTCCCCTAACACTATTCTTGTCATGTGTGACTGCAGTATTCTGTTAGCATGATATTTCTGTGTAGCATTCTGTAATAACTTGGCTTGTTCAGTTTTCTTGATAGTAGAGGGGATATATGTGAAGGGGAGGGGAGAAAGGGGTTTTGTTGGTCCTTGCTCTGTATATTTGTATTTATAAAATGACAATTGTACATAATATTGTTTCTTTTTATACTTTAATAAACTACATTCAATATAAAATCATAACTGCGGCTTGTGTAGATGGGATCAGATGATTTGCGGGGACCGAGCTCACGAAGATGGGGCAGAAATGTTTTTTTTTTAATTTCAGTCTTAATAATTTGCCGGTACACAAAATAATTATTTTATTTCTGCCGGTCCACGGGTGTAAAAAAGATTGAAGAACACTGTTCTATACTCTGCTGTATAGTGTGCACATTGCATTGTCACCACAATTCCTTTGTTAATCAGTTCTTGAATAGAAAGAGAAAATATGTAAACAGAGTTATGAGATAAGAATCAGGAAGAGAAAATATGTAAATAGAGTTATGAGATAAGAATCAGGAATTCTAATCTTGCTTTTACTATTGACACACCCAGAAGTTAGTCATCACTATTTCCAGTTGTCTGAAGCAGACTATATAAAGGCTACACTGTACTTGCATACAATTTGTTGTAAAGCTCTCTATTTTCTTACATATAATTTCTGAGAACAAGAAAGCTGCGACAATATTTTGAACACAGAGCATGAACCATCAAGTCTGCCCAACCTGCTGAAGATTGTAAATATTCTTTACTTACTGCTTTGCTTCTGCCATCTCATCCAGCAGTGGCATATATAGAGGGCTGATTTAGGATGGGCCTAAAATTTCATACCCTCCACCAAAACTAGAAATAAAAATATCTGAGCTGGTAGGGAAAGGATCCCCAAGCCCTGCCAGCGAAAGACCTCCTACCCCCAGCTGGAACCACTGCTTATCCTACCCTGTCCTCTCCTCCCACTTACTGAGTTTCAAGTTTGTAAAAACTGAGCACTTGGGTAGGGGGGGCAGGAGGCAACTGCTTGAATACAAGACCATGGGCAGCCTGGGTTGCAATTCGGCTAGCAGGGCTTAGGGATTCCTGTCATCTGCACAGAAGGAGCACCAATATCCCATCCATGGTTATGCATGTGCCTAAATTTGTTTGCAAGTCGTTTGACAGTACCAGCCAAGGGGGATCCTTGACAAAGCACGGTGTGCGAAACATGTTGGGTCTACTTCTCACGGGTCATGTCAGCTGTTAAGATAAGTGGCTGTAAAGTTTTAAATATTATTACTGAAATAAATTAACATATTTATAAAACATAATTAAACATTAACCGAGATGATGAAATTGATTATGAATTTACTAGTGTTTAAGCCCATTACATTAACGGATGCTAGAATAGATGTGTAGACTTTTAGCACAATGGGTCACTGAGGCGTTTGGTTTTTCTTTATCTCTGTCTTTTTTTCTCTCTCCCTGCCCCCCTTTCTTTCTTTCTGTCTCTGTCCCCCTGTGTCTCTGTTTCTCTTTCTGTCTGTCTCTTCCCTGGCCCCCGTCTTACTGTCTGTCTCTCTCCCTGCCCCCCTGTCTTTCTGTCTGTCTCTCTCCCTGGCTGGCTGGCTGTCAGTCTTTCTTTCTGTCTCTTCTCCCTTCCTTTTACCTCCCCTCTGTCCAGTAGTAGTACCCTTTCCCTGCTCCCCCTGTCCAGCAGTAGCCCTTCTCCGTTTCTTTTACCTCCCTCCTGTCAGTTCCTTCAGTACTGCTCCCCCAGCACACACACTTCACCCAAATTTAAGCAAAATATTCACACGTCCCCCCCCCAAAGCAAAGCAAGATTGTGGCGTGATGAAAACCAAGATAGTTTATTGTTCTCAACCAATTAAAACCCTCCCCCCAAATCAAACCAAGATCATTTCCTGTCCCCAACAAATCACACCGCTCTCCCCAAATGGAAGCAAGATTGTTCCCTTCCCAACACCCCCCCCCCCTTTACCTAAAATAATGTAAGATCGTTCACTGATTTCCCAGCACACACACTTCACCCAAATTAAAGCAAAATATTTCCCTTCCCCAAACAGGCTTATTTGAGAAGTTTAGCTTGTAATCGGAAGCAGCTCTGGCAGGGCTCGGTGCAGGCTATTTTTTTCAGATTGGGAAACTGCTTCACACAGAACGCAACCGCCATGGGCGGGTGATGGAGAAGAGGGAGGCAGGGACACCAGCGTGAAGAGGAGGAGGGGGATAATGAGCCAAGCGCATGACTCCGTGTGGCGGGCCCTCGCTTCCTGCTCGGCTCCACGGGCAGCACTTGTTTGTTGTCGTTGAGGCCTGCTTCCTCCCTCCCCTCTCCGGCACAGAGCACAACAGCAGGCCTTTATACGTCAAACGTGCGGGGCAGAGCTTGGAAACTGTCTCGAGTGCGATGGGGAAACCGCCACAGGCAGAGTTCTACTCTACTGCGCAAGCGGGAACACGGCACCACGGAGGCACGGGAACATGAAGATTGAAGTGCACATGCGTGCTAAAGGTATTATTATAGCGGAAGATGGCTGATGATGAAAGTCCACATAATTCTTCACCCTATAAATTTATACTGGTGATGGAATGGTGGGGCTGAGGCTGTAAAACAGGGATGTCCAACATGCGGCCCCGTTAAGTATTTTGTGCGGCCCCGGTCGAGGGCGATGCAGTGTTTTCCTCTGTTGCCCCCGGGTGTTTACCGTCTTGCCAGCTCCCTCCTGTCTTGCTGTAGCGTTTGCGCAGTCCCAGAAAATTTTTGGGGGGCCAATGCGGCCCAGGGAAGCCAAAAGGTTGTATACCCCTGCTGTAAAACATTCAAAGCTATACACAGTCCGGAATACTTAGGATACGTATTGGTGAATGTTCAGGTGTACGAATAGTTATAAAATTTTACATCATTTTGTGGCTATAAGTGGCAGACCCATGCACATCCCACTCTATGAAACAGGGACACCAAAATCTTTTTTTTTTTGGCTAGAGCTAATAAAAGAACCAACCAGCCTCCCTGTTCTTGACTCACCACATTCCTCGAGCCTCACCTCCTCCAAGCTACTAACCTGCCGAGATCTCCTGGGGCTAAGTTAATCAGGTCCTGGCACTTTGACCCATGCTATACAAAAAATATCCCCCAACCCTTCCTCTTAAAGCATATTGTTAACATATTCTTTATATTTAGAAAACACAAAAATCTAGGTACTAAATTTCAATTAACTTCTTGCGATCCATACAACTCGAGCCGCCCCCTACGAACCTGTCAAAGACGCCCGACTCGATGGCAGCAATCAGCACCCAGTGGATGAGCGGCTTCCCAGCCAGCGGCTTAATATTCTTTTGCGGGATGCCTTTACTTCCTCCCCGGGCCAGCACCACACAGGCCAAGTGCCCCTTAGCTTTATCGGTGGGGTCCGCTCCCATCACCGAGTCACACAAGACACCCAGGCTGGTAAAGCCATCTGCGGCGTAGCCAAAACTAGCAGCCAGGAAACCGGAAGCGGCGCCCAGCAACTTCAGGCCAGTACTGAAAACACTCCCCATGTCAGCAGCACAGACACCAAGCGCCTCGCCGATGACACCTATTTAAATACAGCTGAGACCCTCCACAGCATTAACAGAATGAGCCTGAGCACTAGTCCCGCCCCTTCCACGTACAACCCTAGTCAACGAGTTAGGCTGTTCGTAGGCTTCTAGCCCCGCCTCGAAGATACTGTAGTGTAGACAGAGCGACGGGCGTCCAGAATAACCTGGTTGCATAGCACGCTGCGCATCTACGAAAGATTCGTGACCCGCCCTGCACGTTACGTCGGGCTTTGCGCCCTCCGAACTAGAACAGTTCCCGTCCTGGCGGATAACCGCGGGAAGCCATCCCGTGGCGTTCGTGTCTCTATCTCAGCCTCAGTCCCTCTACACCAGCATTCTTCAATACAAAGCTTGAGGGTTAGTCAATGGCTTACATAGGGTATGTGGCACCCGGGGCCCATCATTTTTTTACACCCCCCCATGTAAAAAAATATTTTTTGTAATAACCATGAAAAATAAATGGTCATAATAGAAACAGGCAGTGAAAATTTTCTTTTATTGAACCTCATATATGTAAGGAAACCAAAAAAACTCTGTGGAGTGACGATGTTCCCAAATGGACTTTATTTGAAAGTATCAAAGTTCCAAAGGTACACTAAAATCATCCACATAAAATAATTCCATCCACATAAGAGCCTTAAAGGACCTAGTCCGCTAGGGATACAGGACCCTCATATATGTAACCATTATTCCAAACATAACAAATTATGTCTGAATTGTCATGACATCAGAAGTACATATGGAGTAGTTGCAGGTGATGCTTGGGACAGTTCTGATTGTATTAGTTCGGTTTTATGTGTTTTTTGAATAGAAGGGTTTTTATTTCTTTTTTGAAGGTTTTGTAGTTTGTGGTTGAGGTCAATAGGTTGTAGAGTTGGGGGTCAAGTGTTAGGAGGTTGTCGAACAGTTTTTTTTCTTTTGACGATTTTGGTTGGAGAGTGTGTGAATGGTGCGTGAGTTCTCATATGTCTAGTTGAGGTGGATTTAATTATTTAGCTGAAGAAATTAGTAACCCCCCCCCCCATTCCACACACATTAATTCTCTTCCATTTTTGTTCCCATTCTAAAAAACACTGATAAGTTCCCAGAAAAAAAAAATACATTAAAATAAGAAGTGAAAACAAAGGCCCCTACAGATAACATAACATAAGAATAGCCTAACTGGGTCAGACCAATGGTCCATCATGCCCAGAAGCCCATTCTCATGGTAACCAATCCAGGTCACTAGTACCTGGTCAAAACCCAAAGAGTAGCAACATTCCATGCTACCGATCCAGGGCAAGCAGACACTTCCCCATGTCTTAATAACAGACTATGGACTTTTCCTCCAGGAATTTGTCCTAACCTTTCTTAAAATCAGCAACGCTATCTGCTTTTACCATAACTTCTGGCCACTTCATTTTTAAGCTTAGATCTTTCCTTCCAAACAGAGACCTTGTTAGATGTAAAATACAGAAAGAACAAGGTAACTTCACAAGGACTTAGCTGTGCAGGAAATGTGAATCTCCTCATACACCCACCATATAGTGCAAAAATGTGCAAAGGTCTGTTTTTTTCTTTCGATCACTACATAGCCTAATGCCACACAAGCAGCGCTGTTACAAACATATTCTGAAGGTCAATGCTAAGGTTAACAAAGTTTCCTTTCTTGGACTACAAGGAGATACTGACAAACCACTGGAAGAGATCCCAAAACAACTACCCAGGCACAACACCCAAAGACCCACTCAGTGTGTGAACCAGCTGAGTGGAGTGGACTAACTGGGGGGTGGAAATGGGCCCGGAGTTTGCTCAGCAGAATTTCCCAGACCACCTCTTCCTCTCAACACATTGACACTCTGCCACCACCACCACTACCATTAGGAACACCTCACCGGATAGACCAACAATGCTTATAAAGTTTATAAAACACATTATTATATTTTCTTATAAAGCACATATTTTAACTGAACTCTGACATCCTCAGCCTTGCCATTCACAAAAATAGGAAGAAAAGTTCCCATTTCCCCCGGCCTATACAATATTTTTCTTCTGCAGACCTTTCAAAAGTATGACCAAATCCACATTTCACTTGCATTATAAAGTACTGAGGATGCCATCTCTCCCCAATCCCAGGTCCTAAAGTCTAAAGACAGTAGCGCAAACTAGTGCTGCCCGATTCAAGAAAAAAAAAAAATGAATTTCGATTTGATTCAGCCTATTGAATTGGTTTTTCGATTCAACTTTCCTGCCCAATTGGGTGTTTTTTTTTTCTTTTTTCAAACATCCTGGTGGGTTTATTTTATAGCTTTTTCACCCCCCTTTGGCTTCTCCTAACCACACTGGCGCTGTGGTGTAAATAAAATAAAGAAACAAAAAGGACTGTTCCTCTCTCTGTTAAATCCTAGCTCACATTTGCGGTCTAACACCAGCTCTGTCAGGATACACATTTCAAATCTGACATATTGTAATCACAAAACAGAAAATAAAATTAGTTTTTCTACCTTTTGTTGTCTGGTTATTTTTCAAAGTTTTATTTTATTATTCTTTCCAGCTTATGATTTATCTTTAATCTTATCTATTGTTTTGCCTTTTGTCTTTGTTTTGTTCTATTTCTATCATTTAAATTTCTCCAGAATTTTTTTATTTTATTTTTATTTTTCCTCTAACTCTACTTTTCACTTCTCTATTACCCTCCAGGTACTTTAGTTAGATTGTGAGCCTTCGGGACAGTAAGGGAATTTTTCAAGTACCTTTCTTATTTCTAATCTTAATGTATATTTTCTGTAAACCACTTAGAACCTAACGGATGTAGCGGTATATAAGAAATAAATTACATTACATTACATTACATCTTGTTGGTCCAAGGCTCTGGTTGTCTTCTGATAACTTGCTTGCCAGGGTCTCCTTCTTTCTGCATGCTAACCATCCATCTGCCATCTCTGTCCTCCCCGTTTCCCTTCCCTCCCCTCCTCAGGAGGTCTGGCATCTTTCCTTTTTTCGTCTCCCTCCACAGATCCATCTTTTCTTAACTACCCTTTCATCCAGCATCTCTCCCTCCTTCCCCACCACCCCAGGGTCCACCATCTCTCCCTTTCTTTTCCCAACTACCCTCCTATCCAGTATCTCTATCCCCCTCTCCACACCATCCCTTGTGTCTAACTTCTCTCCCTTTCTGTTCCTTCCCTCCCTAAAAACCATGGTCCATCATCTCTCTCCCTCTTCTCTACTTTCAGACCCATTATTTCTTCTCATCCAAAGTCCGGCATATGCGCGTCTCTTTGAACCCCCCATTCCCTCCATGTATTCCTACACCAGGGCCCCCCTCCCTGAAGGCCTGTCCCCCCCTTAAAGGTCTGCATCCCACCCCTGAAGGCCTGCACCCCCCTCTGAAGGCCTGCACCCACCCCCTTGAAGGCCTGAACCCCCATTGAAGGCCTGCCCCCCCTTGAAGGCCTGCCTGCCTGCCTGTCCCCCCCCTTGAAGGCCTGTCCCTTCCTTGAATGCCTGCCTGCCTGTCCCCCACCCTTGAAGGCCTGTCCCTTGAAAGCCTGCCTGCCTGTCCCCCCCTTGAAGGCCTGTCCCCCCTTTGAAGGCCTGCCTGCCTGTCCCCCCTTTGAAGGCCTGTCCCCCCTTGAAGGCCTGCCTGTCCCCCCCCCTTGAAGGCCTGCCTGCCCGCCCCACCCTGAAGGCCTGATGCCCCAACCCACTCCGAAGAACTGCTCGTCCCCCTGGCCTCCCCGCACCACCTACGAAGCAGCCTGCAGCAGGATTGCGATGCCAGCGATCCCTGCGCTGCTTCGTAGCTGCTTCCTCCGCCGCAGTCCCGCCCCTCCTCTGACATCAGAGGAGGGGCAGGACCGCGGCGGAGGAAGCAGCGCAGGGATCGCTGGCATCGCGATCCCGCTGCGGGCTGCTTCGTAGGTGGTGTGGGGAGGCCAGGGGGGCGAGCGGTCCTTCGGGGGGGGACTGAATGCCAAGGCCGGGAGCACCCCCTCAGGGCTTGCACCCGGGGCGGACCTCTCCCCCACCCCCCTCTTGGTACGCTACTGGGATTAGTGGTTGTGCCCATTCATAATCTGATTCTTCCCTATCTCCTTAAAGAATGACATGGGGACGGGAACAATGATGAATTTGTCCAGGGTGTCATTCTCTACTCCGAACTTTCTGGTTTGGAGGGGAGTGGGGGGAGACTGCAGGGATGGAAATAAAAACCGGTTCTTTCAGTTTCTCGGAGCTACACCCTTTGCTAATCATCACACTGGTGTTGTATCCTAGGATTTTCTATATAGACAGCCCTGGGTTAAGAATTGTTCCTGTTGCATTGCATCCCTTTCCATTCATCCCACTGTTCCCTCTCCGTCTCCACATCCAACATTACTCCCTCTCATCTCTCTCTTCTACCTAAGGTGACCATACGTCCCGTTTTCAACGGTACCGTCCCGTTGTCCCGACCCACGGCTTTGGGACGCTGAAATGTCCCGTTTTCAGGGACAGTCCCGAAGCTGTGCGCAGGGACAACAGACCAGCGATCGCTTCCCCTCCCTTTCTTACATTGCCTATACACAGATGCCAGGAGCCTAAGGCCCAAAATGGGAGAGCTGGAAGTCATAGCCAGCAAGAAGGACCTAGACATAATTGGAGTCACAGAAACGTGGTGGACTGATGACAATAAATGGGATGTGGCCATACCAGGGTACAAACTCTACAGGAGGGACAGGACACACAAAAAGGGTGGAGAAATAGCGCTATACATAAAAGACTCCATACCCTCAACCAGGATGGAAACAGCAGCAAGGGAGGAAGGCTTGGAATCACTATGGGTTAAGTTCCCGGGAGGAACTGGAGCAGACATAAAATTGGGACTGTACCATCGCCCACCTGGACAATCGGAAGAAATCGATCAGGAACTGGAGGCTGAACTGAAGAAGGTATGCAAGAGCGGAAGTGTGGTGGTGATGGGGGACTTCAACTACCCTGGGATAGACTGGAGTATCGGGCACTCAAACTGCACGAGGGAGACCAAATTCCTGGAGGCCACAAGGGACTGTTTCCTGGAACAGCTGGTCACGGAAACAACATGGGGAGATGCCACTCTTGACCTAATCTTCAACGGACTAGGGGGACCCGCAAAAGAGGTGGCGGTACTAACCCCACTAGGAAACAGCGATCACAACACGATCCTGTGCAGGCTAGAAATTGGATCATCAAAAGTGAAAAGAACCACAACGACAGCACTCAACTTCAAAAAAGGGAATTATGATGCCATGAGGAAAATGGTGGGAAAGAAACTTAACGGCAACACAAGGAAGATGGAGTCTGTAGAAAAAGCCTGGACCTTACTCAAGGGCACGGTGCACGAAGCACAAAACCTGTGCGTCCCCAAGTTCAGGAAAGGGTGCAAGAAAAATAGAACAAAAAACCCAGTGTGGATAACAAATGTAGTGAAAAAGGCGATAAGTGACAAGAAAGCATCGTTCAAAAAATGGAAAAAAGGACCAAACAAAGGATAACCAAAAGGAGCACAAAGAACACCAGAAGGAGTATCACCGAGTGGTTAGGAAAGCAAAAAAAGAATATGAAGAGAGACTGGTGGGGGAAGCAACAAACTTCAAATCATTCTTCAAGTACGTTAAGGGAAAGCAACCAGCAAGGGAGGAAGTGGGACCCTTGGATGATGGAGACAGAAAGGGAGTGGTAAAAGAGGAAAAAGAGATAGCTGACAAGTTAAATGAGTTCTTCATGTCAGTATTCACGAGGGAAGACACAATCAAAATTCCGGAACCCGAAGAGATTGTAAATGGAGATCAGGATGATAAACTGGTCCAACTAGAAGTGAGCCTAGTGGATGTCATCAGGCAGATAGACAGGCTAAAGAGCGACAAATCGCCAGGTCCGGACGGCATTCACCCAAGGGTACTCAAGGAACTAAGGAACGAAATAGCAGAGCCACTTCAACAAATATGCAACCTATCTTTAAAAACTGGAGAGGTCCCGGAGGACTAGAAAATAGAAAATATCACGCACATCTTCAAGAAGGGTTCAAGGGGTGACCCAGGAAACTAAAGGCCGGTGAGCTTGACCTCAGTCCCGGGTAAGATGATGGAAGCGCTGATTAAGGACAGCATCTTTGAACACATCGAAAATAATGGGCAGCTAAAGTCAAGTCAGCATGGCTTCTGCAAGGGTAGGTCATGCCTCACAAACTTATTGTACTTCTTTGAGGAGGTAAACAGCAAGGTGGATAAAGGGGAATCCATAGACATCATTTACCTTGACTTCCAAAAAGCCTTCGACAAGGTTACCACACGAAAGACTGCTTAAGAAGCTATGGAACCACGGGGTGCAAGGGGAGGTCCACTGATGGATCAAAAACTGACTGGCAGACAGGAAACAGAGGGTTGGAGTAAAGGGTCATTACTCGGACTGGCAATGGGTCACGAGCGGAGTTCCGCAGGGGGTCGGTGCTGGGACCGCTCCTGTTCAATATATTTATTAACGACCTGGAGGCGGGAGCAAAATGTGAGGTCATTAAATTTGCAGATGACACCAAACTATACAGCAGGGTTAAAACCACGGAAGACTGCGAAGATCTCCAAAAGGATCTGACAACACTGGAAGAGTGGGCCAAAAAGTGGCAAATGAGCTTCAACATAGGGAAATGCAAGGTCATGCATGTAGGGAAAAAGAACCCGATGTTCACTTACCAAATGGGGGGGTCACTGCTAGGGGTAAGTAACCTAGAAAGAGACCTGGGAGTGATGGTAGACACAACATTGAAGGCGTCGGCGCAGTGCGCCACAGCCTCAAGGAAAGCAAACAAAATGTTGGGTATCATTAAGAAGGGTATCACGACCAGGACGAAGGAAGTCATCCTGCCACTGTATCGTGCAATGGTGCACCCGCATCTGGAGTACTGTGTCCAGTACTGGTCGCCGTACCTCAAGAAGGACATGGCGGTACTCGAGGGAGTCCAGAGAAGAGCAACTAAGCTAATAAAAGGTATGGAAAACGTCTCATATACTGACAGACTGAAAAAGCTGGGGCTGTTCTCCCTGGAAAAGCGGAGACTTAGAGGAGACATGATAGAAACCTTCAAAATCCTGAAGGGCATAGAAAAAGTAGACAGGGACAGATTTTTCAAATTATGGGGAGCCACAAGTACAAAGGGGCACTCGGAAAAATTGAAAGGGGACAGGTTTAGAACAAATGCTAGGAAGTTCTTTTTCACCCAGAGGGTGGTGGATACATGGAACGCGCTTCCGGAGGCTGTGATAGGCAGGAACACGTTACAGGACTTCAAAGAAGGTTTGGATAGGTTCCTAGAGGACAAAGGGATTGAAGGGTACAGATAGGAAAAGGGGTAGGTTATAGGGATAGGAGTAAGAGGCAAGCTATAGAAATAGTCAGGTACCACTGCTCAGGCAATAGGCCTGATGGGCCGCCGCGGGAGCGGACCGCTGGGCGAGATGGACCTCTGGTCTGCCTCAGCGGAGGCAACTTCTTATGTTCTTATGTGCTAAAGCCTGCCTCCCTCCTTCCCTCCCTACAGCGCCGATCAAACCCCGGTCCACCGCAGCTGCTGCTTCTTGCGGCCCAGAAGTCTTCTTCCTGATGTCAATTCTGATGTCAGAAGAAGCTCCTCCCATGTCAAAGGGAAGGCTTCTGACTCAGCCGCAGGATATGCATAGGAGCCACTGCCAGGAATAACAGTGATGCTGGACACTTTATGAAGGAGGCAGGGAAAGATAGAGAACCTGGACTGTTAAGGGATGAGAGGCCCTTCGCGACGGGCTCAAACTGGAGTTTTACTGACCTTTGTCGGATTTTTTTCTGGATTTGCCTGCAGGGCATCCCAAGAAAGCGCTTTGGGTGTAGTCCACGATTCGCAGACTGCTGGACATTGCAGCTATCGAACCTGTGCCAAAAGACAACTTAGGCTCGGGGAGATACTCGATATACTTCATCGTTCAAAAGAAAGGCTCTGAGGATTGCAGGCCGATTCTGGATCTGAAAGCGGTCAATGTGGCACTGAAAGTTCCACACTTCAAAATGGAAACTGTGAGATCGGCTATTGCAGCAGTGGCGCCAAGGGAGTTTTTAGCCTTCCTGGATCTCACAGAGGCTTATAGTCATATCCTCATCTTTCTGGGTCACAGGAAGTTTCTGTGGGTCCATTTTCTGGATCAACACTTCCAGTTTGTGGCTCTTCCGTTCGGCCTGGCAATGGCGCCCAGGACCTTCATGAAGATCATGGTGGTGATTGCTGACCACCTCCGCTCTTGGGGTATCCTGGTCGATCCATTCCTGGTTGACTGGCTGATCAGGGCTCCCTCCCTGGTGGAGGGGAATCGGGCAGTACAGCAGGTGGTCTATTTGCTACAATGCCTGGGCTGGGTGATCAACCTGAGAAAGAGCCACCTCAAACCAATGCAGGACTTGGAGTATCTGGGGATTCGGTTTCACATGGCCAGGAACCAGGTGTTCTTCCGGAGTCATGGAGAATGACGATCCAGCAGACCATTCAAGTAATGTTAACAGTTCCGGCTCCAACGGCCTGGCAATATCTGCAGGTCCTGGGACTCATAGTCGCGATGATCGATATGGTTCCGTGGGCCAGGGCCTGGCTGCGTCCCCTCCAGGAGTCTCTGCTGTCCCGGTGAAGCCCGCCACTGCCTTAGATGGCGGTGACGCACAGCAGCATGTAGTGGTGATTGAATCCTATGTCCCTGTCTAGAGGTCTGCCAATGAGGGTCTCGGACTGGGTGACTCTTTACACGGACACGAGTCTCTCTGGTTGGGGAGCAGTCTGTATGTCTACTCCGGTCCAGGGCTGGTGGTCTCCCTCCAAGAGCAGGTAGTTGATCAATTGCCTGGAACTGAGGGTGATTCACCTTGCCTTGCTGCGTTTCCAGAGGTGTCTCCATCGTTGAGCTGTCTAAGTGTTCTTGGACAATGCAACGGCAATGGCCTATGTCAACAGGCAGGGAGGCACCAGGAGTCCTCTTCTGGAACTGGCAGCTCGGCTGCTCTTTTCCTGGGCAGAAAAGCACCTAGTAGCTCTGTCCGCGGCACACGTGGCAGGCATAGAAAACGTTCAAGTGAATTTTCTCAGTCAACAGACCCTGGATCCCGGAGAATGGTCTCTCTCCCAGTGAACGTTCGAGCGCATAGTGCATCAGTGGGGTCGTCCAATGTTCGACCTAATGGCAACCGCCAAGAACAGAAAGGCAGACAGATTTTCCATCCATCGGCGGGAGGTCGGCAGCAAGTGGCTGGATGCTTTGGTGCAACCTTGGCCTCGGGGAAGTTTCCTCTATGTGTTCCCAACCTAACCCATGATAGGTCACGTTCTGTGCCACGTTGCAGAACACAGGGGCTTAGTGATCTTGGTGGCACCAGTTTGGCCACAGAGACCCTGGTATGCCAATCTAGTTCAGCTCAAACATGGTCAGGGACTTCCCTGCCACTCTCGTCTTCTCACTCAGGGTCTTATTTCTCTGCAGGATTCGGACCGCTTTGGCCTTACGGCATGGCTTTGGTGCGCACGGTCTTGACAGCCAGGGGCTATTCAACAGCGGTCATTGCTATGTTACTATGCAGAGGCCTGGAGGTGTTTCCAGGCTTGGTGTTCAAGATCACAGGTGGATCCCTCGGGTTCCTTGGTGGAACAGATTTTGGATTTCCTGCAGGCTGGCCTCAAGAAGGGGCCACTGTGTCTTCCCTCAGGGGGCAGATTGCAGGTCTTACTTGCTTGGGCCTTGTTTTGCTCAGGCTCATCCGGATGTTGTCTGTTTTTTGAGGGTTGCAGTTCGGCTTGAGGCCTCCTTTGCGGCTTCCATGCCAGATGTGGAATCTGAATCTGGTTCTCCAATTGCTGGCTCATCCGCCCTATGAACCTCTTCAGCAGGCCTCATTGCAAGCTCTCACCATCAAGACCGTCTTCCTGGTAGTGGTCACATCTGCCCGTAGGGTCTCAGAACTGTAGGCACTCTCATGCTGGGATCCTTTTCTGTGAATCACAGATTCTGCGGTCATCTTGCAGACAGTACCTTCCTTTCTTCCGAAGTTGGTCTCTGTTTTCCATGTAAATCAGGAAGTTTGTCTTCCGGTGTTTGTTCCATTGGGTCAAAGTCCAAGGACAGAGTATTGCGGTGTCTGGACGTCCGTCGTCTTCTTCTGCGTTATATAGAGATCATCAGCAATTTTTGTCTCTCAGACCATCTGTTCATGCTTTTGGGTTCTGCCCGTCAGGGTAGGCCCGCCTCTACGACTACCATTTCCAGATGGATTTGTGCTGCCATTTCTGTTGCCTTTGTGGCAGTGGAGAAGAAGCCCCCCCTTGGGGTGAGGGTTCACTCCACTAGAGGAATGTCTTCTTCTTGGGCTAAATCCACTGCAATTTCGCCTGAAGAGATTTTCAGGGCGGCTATCTGGTCCTCCCTGCACACGTTTACCAAGTTTTACTGGATTGATGTGGTGGCCAAGCAGGATGCTGCTTTTGGGGCTTTGGTTCTGGCAGCAGGCTCATCGGTCCCCCCTGATGTTTTGGGACTGCTCTGTTACATCCCAGCAGTCCAGAATAAAGAGGGATTGTACAAGAACGAAAGATTAGGTTCTTACCTCTGCCAATCTTCTTTCTTAAATCTTCTCTTTATTCTGGACACCTGCCCTATTCTGTTGCAGTTACAATTAGTAGTTGGTTTCAGTTCGGATATTTTTTACATTTGTCATTTTTATGGGAAAGAAGTTTTTTAGTTGTGCAGTTGGATTGTTCCTGATGATTGGGCAAAGAGCGATACTAATTAGCCAAGAAGAGCACCTGCAAATCAGTTCTCTATCTCCATCTGCTGGTAGATGTACACTATCCCACTAGTCTCTGGATTCATTTGCTGCGTCTAAAGCACTGTTCTTCAACCGCCGGTGCCGGTCCGCAAAAAAAAAATCGCCAGTCCGTGAAGGATTCGGGTCCTCGCCGCAACGAAAGGTGCCGGCGTCAGCTGACTTGCAATTTCCTGTTGCCATCACTGTGCCGGGACTCCTGCCTTTTGCCGGGACTCCTGCCGCGTATGCTTCCTGCCTTTGTCTCTGCACCTCCAGACCTGCAGCGGCAGCTGTGTGCTTTTAGCCGCAGTTTCATGAGACAGCCTTGGGGCCTTTGCTAGGCTGGCCCGCTTCGATGATGCCATGTGGGCCGGCCTACCAAAGGCCCCGAGGCTGCCTCATGAAACCGCGGCTAAACTACTGCTTAGGGGCAGCTCTGTGCCGTAGTTAAAAGCACACAGCTGCCACTAGCCTAAAGACTCTTGGGCCCGCTGAAGGACGGCAAAGAGCAGCTGTCCTGGAGGTCTCCCTTCCTCTCACCTTTGCAGGTCCCTTTTTTCCACTTTTTTTTTTTTCTTCTAATGGTGACGGGCCCCGGCATCGACGTCAAGTAAGTTCCACTGTTCCTTGCAAGCGGTTCTGCTCGGCCAAAGCTTCCCCTCTGACATCAGCCACCCTCAGGGGAAAGAAAGTGACCTGCAAAGGTGAGAGGAAGGGGGGAAGGTAGAAGGGGGCAGATGATGGAAGTGAGGGGAGGAGAGAGAGAAGGGGGCAGATGATGGAAGTGAGGAGAGGAGAGAGAGAAGGGGACAGATGATGGAAGTGAGAAGAAGGGAGAGAGAGCAGAAGGCAGATGGATGTCAGTTGAGAGGGGACAGCAGGTACTGAATGGAAGTGGGGAAAGAACACATACTGGATGGAAGGAGGAGATAAATAAAGGGGGAAGAAAATAGAGTTAGTAAGATAATGGAGGGGTGAGGGAAAGGGGTGACAAGCTGTGGGTAGACACAGTGAAAAGAGGGAAACAGGACTAAATAATAAGAAAGAATTTAATTTAGATGGAGGCAGAAAATAGAGAAGGAAGACCAGAGAAGAAAAGGAAAGGGAAGAGAGAGGAGAGAACGATATCAGATCTGAGTGCGGAAATGAGAAGAGAGAGATGCTAAAAACCACAGTGGGGAGGGAAGGAGAGAGATGCCAGACCATGAGGGGAACAGAAGGAAGATGATGGATGCCAGACCAAATTGGAAGGAGGGGGGGGGGGCAGGAGGATAGATGGCAGGGAAAGACAGACAGTGGATGGAAGAGGTAGATGCTGGACTGAAGAGACAGAGGGCAGATGCTGGATGGAAGAGAGTGAAAAGACAATGAAAGCAGAAACCAGAGACGACAAAAGGTAGAAAGAAATAATTTTATTTCTATCTTGTAATTAGAATATATCAGATTTGAAATATGTATCTTGCTAGAGCTGATGTTAGACATAACTGGGGAGTGCAAAGCCCAGGTAGTGCTTCTTTAGCTTCCAGCTGGCTTAGGGCTCTCTCTGACCAGGGGGCAGTTGCCCTAGTTGCACTCCCCTAAAACCATTCCTGCCATGTGTGACTGGTATTCTGTTACATATTTGTGTAGCATTCTGTAATAATTTGGCTTATTCAGTTTTCTTGATAGTAGAGGGGATATATGTGAAGGGGAGGGGAGAAGGGTTTTGTTGATCTTTGCCCTGTATTATTTATAAAATGACAATTGTATAGAATATTGTTTCTTTTTATACTTTAATAAAATATATTCAACTAGCTTTATAGCCCATTACATTAACGGGTGCTAGAATATATGTGTGTTTGTTTTTATTTCTTTCTCTCTCTGTCTCCTTAGCCGCTTTTTCCTGTCCATTCTCCCTTATTTTTACCTCCCCTGTGTCCACCACCATCCCTTCATTGCTCCCCTTATCCAGCAGCAGCCCTTCTCCCTTTGTTTTACCTCCCCCTATCCATCATCACCTCTTCCTGCTCCCTCTGTCCAGCAGTAGGCCTCCCTTCATTTCCCCCCCTTTCCATCAGCACCTCTTCCTGCTCCCCATGTCCAGCAGTAGGCCTCCCTTCATTTCCCCCCCCGTGTCCATCAGTACCTCTTCCTGCTCCCCCTGTCCAACAATAGGCCTCCATTCCTTTTTCCCCCCCGTCCATCATCACCTCTTCCTGCTCCCTTTGTCCAGCAGTAGGCCTCCCTTCATTTCCCCCCTGTCCATCAGCACCTCTTCCTGCTCCCCATGTCCAGCAGTAGGCCTCCATTTCCCCCCCCCCCATGTCCATCAGCACCTCTTCCTGCTCCCCCTGTCCAACAATAGGCCTCCATTCCTTTCCCCCCCGTCCATTAGCACCTCTTCCTGCTCCCCCTGTCCAGCAGTAGGCCTCCCTTCATTTCCTCCTCCTGTCCATCAGCACCTCTTCCTGCTCCCCCTGTCAAGCAATAAGCCTCCCTTCCTTTTGTCCCCCCCTGTCCATCATCACCTCTTCCTGCTCCCTCTGTCCAGCAATAGGCCTCCCTTCATTTCCCCCACCCCTGTCCATCAGCACCCCTTCCTGCTCCCCTTGTCCACGGGAGTTAGTACAGGGCCGGTGTCTGTCATTCTCCCCAGAGTCCTTGCGCCCCCCCTTCCCTTCCCACGGACCTGACTACCTACCCGGCGATTCAAGCAGCATGTGCAACAATCTTCACACGCTGCTTCGGGTCCTTCTACTGCCCTGATTTACTCTGGCATGTCCCTGATGACATGCCAGAGTAAATCTGTTGCACACGCTGCTTGAATCGCCAAGGTAGTCGGGTCCGCGGGAAGGGGGGTGAGCGGAAAAGGACACGGACTCCTGTAGTCTGTCGCGGAGGGTAGCCAGGCTCTATTTCAGCTGCAGGGAAGGCTCACTGCCCCAGCTCCTTACCCGTCCGCAGCCCGGGCCAGGCCTCCCACGCTTTCTCAGTGGCCCGGCTCGCTCGGTTGTTTTTTTTTACTCCGCTTCCTGCATTTGCTGCTCTCAGTGACGTAATAAGCGCGCATGCGCACTTGTCTTGCCACATCCGGACAGAAAAGGGATCAGGGAACATGCGAGGCAAGTGCGCATGCGCGGCTAGCATTTTATTATTTAAGATATAAAATCATAACTATTTGAGGCTTGTGCGGATGGGATCAGATGGTTTGTGGAACCGAGCTCTCGGGGACAGGGCGGTGATGGTTTTTAAAAAAATTTCAGTCTTAGTAGTTTGCCGGTCCACAAAATAATTATTTTATTTCTGCCGGTCCATAGGTGTAAAAAGGTTGAAGAACACTGGTCTAAGGAAATAAAGGAAATAAAATTAACAAGTAAGAACATAATTTTTCATTCCCGCGCAGGAGAGATGAGGCCGCATTTGCCTCAGTCGCTCGTGGCCATCTTGCCTCAACAGGAGCTGCCAACATGGGTCGCAAGATCTCACAAGATCTCAGTTGTTCGGCTCTGGTCAGTATACTGGTTCAGAATTGGACGCTAATACCTGGACGCTAAACAATAAACACGTCCAATTTATATGCGTGCTGGGAAAAGTTGGGACAGATTCTCAGGTGACCTTGTGAACCGGCATCGGGTGGGAATGCTCTTGCACCTGCCAGTTTTGGACATGCTCCAGATTTGGATATGAGTCTCCTTAGGATCATGCCCCATGGCTGACATGCCATCTTGGCAATTACTCTCTGTAGTGGAGTTAGATGTTCCGTCCCCACCCTCCCCGTCTTTTTCCAGTGGAAAAAGGGCTCATTTGTACTTTGGCATTGTTGCTGTCAGTATTGAATTGGGAGAGTTTCTTAGTGCTACATTGGTTGTCCCTGCGATGGTCCAGATAGGCTGTATCACGTAGGGTCTGCATGTGTTCAAAGGGGCTGTGGGCCTGTCATATGTCAGCCCAGGCTAGTGCATAAACTGCGCTCCTCCACGTAACCTCTTTTGGTGTTGCCTCTCTTCCGTTGGCTAGTGATGGGCGACCTTTATGTTTTTTTGGCCTGTGTGGACCTGTGGCTTGCATCAAAGACCTCTCTCTCTCTTGCTTTATACATGAGCTAACAGTAGTGTCTGTCTCCAGTGGCTTTTCTTATGCGGTCTTGATGGGGTTATGCCAGCTTTCTTTCAGCTGTATTGATTCCAAACTGTACAGGCATCAGCGGGCTGTAGGCTAACCTATCAGTTAGTACACTGGCCAAGGCACCATTGGGCCCAGGTTCAGTTTCCATTAGGCCTGGTGTCACTTATTTATTTAGGTTCCTTGGTGTGTGGTCCTATTTTTTTTGTTTTGAATTCCTCCAGGTAATATAATGGCTAAGCCTTTTGGATATAAGGATAATATACTTCAATGGCTTGCTGGCAGGCAGCATCTTTTAACGCTACAGGTGCTAAGGTTCTTTTCTTGTCTCTACTGGTTGTAGGCAGGGAGATCACCTTCTGGCAGTGCTGAGCATGTAACATTATGCTGGCACAGTAATTAGTAGCGTCTTGGTTGGCCGGCTGTGTTTAAGCTGACTCTATTTCCACTACTAGTTGCAACTTCCTTATTGGGTTAATATCTAATCTAATCTTTGGTTTATATACCGGGTCATCTCCCAGTGGAGCTCGACTCAGTTCACATATAATTAAGACTAGAGTACAAGAAGAAAACATAAGAGAAGGAAGAACTAATTAAAAACTAAAGTACATAAGAAAAATAACTATAATATTATCATTTCATTGAGGCTGTAGTTAAACCATTTAAAAATTGTGAGAACAACAAAGTTTTCAGGAATTTACTAAATAATTACAGCTGGCCTAAAAGCCTAATGGAGTCAAGAAGTTCATTCCAGATCTCTACAAAGTTGAAAACAAAAGATCGACTGAGCTTCCCAGCAGATTTAATTCCCTTAAAGGAAGGGAAGGCGAACTTATATCTTTGTGTGTTTCTCAAATGGCAAAGTCTAAGGATATTCCACCTTAAGGGGACAAAAGGATCAAATATTCAATAGAGAAGTTTGAAGATTATGCATGCGCATTTAAACTGGATCCTAAAGCGAACTGGGAGCCAATGAAGCTTTATCAACAAAGGGGAAACATGATCATACTTTCGTTTCCCAAAAATGAACTTAGCTGCAGTATTTTGTATTAACTGAAGTCGTTTTAGACTGCTCTGCTTAATGCCCAGATAAACTGAGTTACAATAATCTAGCTGAGAAAGCACAGTGGAGATGTAGTCTATGTTGATGTGTTGGCTTGGGTTGAGAAGAATCTGTGTTTTTCTTTTCAGCACGTTGTCTTTGGGACCTTGGTGGGTCTCTTAACTCTCAATTGCCCCAAACCCACATGCTATCAGGATATCGAATATGTGCCACTTTGATTCTATTCTCTGCATGGTGGGCTATCATATACTGTCTTTAGTTCCTGGCGCCTTGGTGACTAGTCTCCCTTTTGTGCTACTAGTCGTGATTTGGTATGTGCTTTTTGCATGTGGGTATCTGCTTAATGATTTCCTTATGTTCCGCAGGAGTGGCACTGTGTGATGACTCCATGTTTCTTTGCTTCAGCATAGCAGCCCTCTCTCTCTGGCTACATGGTACCCATATACTTATATGCTATAAGAGGGTGCTGTTCTTTTTTCCTGCACAGTGGTGGCTTTCTTATGCCTCAGGGTCATGGCACCTTTAAGGAGCTCTCCAACTCACATCACATTAATATCTAAACCAACAATAAATTTCAAAATTATCAAGTAAAAATAGGTTTCTACGTGAACGTTCAGACCCATAACCAAACTCTAGTGAACTGGCTAAACTAGTTATTGGGTGTAATTACTTTAGATTTGAAGAAAAATATTTTATTCAAACTAAAGGGGTAGCGATGGGGTGACTGTGGCACCCTCTATCGCGTGCCTATATATGACTGAATAAGAAGAGCAGTGTGTATACAAATCGATATGGTTTAAGAAAGTTGGCTTATGGAGAAGGTTCATCGATGATATTTTGTTCGTTTGGGATGGTGGGAAGGAGGAATTAGACATGTTTCTAATAGAACTCAATCAGATGGATCCCAATATTAAGCTATCTTTTAATATTGATAGTTACAGTGTTTCTTTTTTGGATATATAAATAATGAAACAACCTAGTGGGTCCCCAGAGAAATTCTATACTTCCTTGTATAAAAAGCTATCAGATTGGAACACAATCTTGCATTAGAGCAGCTTCCACCCTAAACCCTTACGAGATAGTATCCCAATAGGTCAATTTCTTAGGCTGAAGAAGGTCTACTCTGATGATGACGACTTCCAAGAGCAGGCCATGCACATGTTCATGGAGCGTGGGTATCCATCCCGAACAGTTAAATGCACCTGGAAGAAAGCCCGTTGTTGTCAACGGGAACGGCTGTTCCAGCCACAACACAGTAGAGATGAAGATCGTGTAGTTTGTGTGTTACCTTTTTCCAACCAGAGTCCAAACATTGGTCAGTGCTTCAAGTTCATGATGGCTTGCAGAAGTTGCCACAGTTTGCGTTCAGGTGGGGCCGTAATTTGGCTGAGTTTCTAAGACACAGAGATAATCGGAAAGATCTTGGTTTGTTAGCTCATTGTAAATGTGACCATTGTGCTTATTGCCATCATGTTCTCAGCACTGACCATTTAGTTATCCCCAGATCTAGGGGGAAAAAGTTTTTTCTATGGACTGGCACTGATTGTTCATCGCAGACCGTGGTATATTGTATTATATGCCCTTGTGGCAAATTTTATATTGGCCACACGAAACGGGCTATTAAGGTGTGAATGGCTGAGCATTTTAGCAACATCAGATGTCAGCGCCTCACAGCTCCTTTAGTTGGCCACTGGTTGGAATTGGGTCACACAATTGATGATCTTAAATATACGTAAAAGCACATAAAGTTACAGGCAATGTTTCTCAATACTTTCTCCAGCAGGAGCACTGGTTTATATTCAATTGGCAAACCTTGAGTCCTGTTGGGCTGAATAATGAAATTGATTGGTTTCAGATTTAGGATGCCGGTCTTCCCTATTCGTGCCTCTCAGCGTCATACGTTATGACCTTGTAGTACGCAGGAGGAGTTATTTAACTGCTTGGCCTATGCGCAATTGGGAGCGTCGTCACGAGCTGTCTGTCTGTCTGGTTTGGGAATTGTTCTTCCCGGTAAGCCTAAATAAGAGTATGTTTGAGTTTACATTGTAATTAGAATTGAGATTGTAGTGTGTTATATTTGGGTTTCTACAACGCTTTGGTCCATTGGATAAGTAGTTATGAGTGTTTTGCTTTTCTCACAGCATCCCCTCCTGAAGAATCCGGGGGCGGAGATATGGAGACAGCATTTGTTACCTTGTAATTTAAGTATGCACCCGGAGCAGTTAGAGAGTACAAGCAATGCCACTCTGCATAAGTATGCTGTGTTATTAGCTAGAGTAGTGTTTTTCAATCTTTTTTATACCCGTGGACCGACAGAAATAAAAGATTTTATTTTGTGGACCGGCAAACTACTAAGACTAAAATTAAAAAACCCCGTTTCCGCCCCATCTCCGCGAGCTCGGTCACCTCAGTAACTATAGAAAAATAGACAAATATAGTGCAAAATATAGACAGCAGATATAAATTCTCAAAACTGACACGTTTTGATCACTGAATTGAAAATAAAATCATTTTTCCTACCTTTGCTGTCTGGTGATTTCAGAAATCTCCGGTTGCGTTTCCTTCTGTCTGTGTATCCTTTTTTTCATTTCTTTCTTTCTTCACTCAGACCCAAGAATTGTTCCTTTCTATTCCCTCCCTCTTTCCTTCCTATGTCCTTAGTGCCCCCGGTACCTCCTTCCCATGTTTTTAGTGCCCCCAGTGCCTCCTTCCCATGTATTTAGTGCCCCCAGTGCCTCCTTCCCAAATCCTTAGTGCCCCTTCCCATGTCTTTAGTGCCCCCAGTGCCTCCTTCCCATGTCCTTAATGCCCCTTCCTGTCTTTAGTGCCCCCAGTGCCTCTTTCCCATGTCCTTAGTGCCTCCTTCCCATGTCTTTAGTGCCCCCAGTGCCTCCATCCCATGTCCTTAGTGCTCCTTCCTGTCTTTAGTGGCCCCAGTGCATCCTTCCCATGTCTTTAGTGCCCCCAGTGCCTCCTTCCTATGTCCCTCTCACTGCCTTCCACACTTTGTTCCACCCCCACCCCCGAAGCCAACCTGCCTCCCTGTCTACCTCTCTCCCTCCCTCCCTGGCCAAAGCCAGCCTGCTTGCCTGCCTACCTCCTTCCCTCCCTGCCGCGCGAAAAAAAAAAAAGCCCCCCTCCTTCCTTTCCACCCTGCTGTTGCTACTGCTACTGCTAAAGCCGACACAAAGTTTTCTTTCCGACGTCAATTTTGACGTCGGACAGAACGTTCTGGGCCAGCCAGGCAGCGATTGGCTGGCCCAGAACGTCCTCTCCAATGCCAGAATTGACATCAAAAAGAAGACTTCCTGTCGGCTTTAGCAGCAGCAGCAGGGCGGTAAGATAGCAGCGGATCAAGGGAAAGGAAGGAGGGAGGCTGTTTTTTTTACATGGCATGTAGGGACAGGAAATGATCGCCTGTTCCGTTGCAAAGGCAACGCGGGTTGATCACGATCGACCAGTAGATCATAAAGGCATCCCGGGCTCCGCGATAGACTCACGTTGCCTTTGCGTTCTGTTCTCTCTGCTTCCCCGACACCAGGCCAGGCGCGTACAAGTGCCGGGCCCACAGCCTTCCCCCCAACGTCAATTCTGATGTCAGAGAGGAAGTGCAAGGCCAACCAATCGCTGCCTGGCTGGCCCGGAACTTCCTCTCTGACATCAGAATTGATGTTGGGGAAAGGCTTGTGGGCCCGGCGCTTGTACGAGCCTGGCCTGGCATCGGGGAAGCAGAGAGAAATTTGCGGCAGTGGCTTGGGGGGGCAGGGAGAGAAAGACAGACAGAAAAAAATAAAGGGGGCAGGGAGAGAGGAAGAAAAAGTTGGACTCATGGAGGGACAGAGAAAGATGTTGGGGAATGGAATGAGATCTGGAGGAGAGGAAACATGCAGGAGGCAGAAAGAAAGGCAGAAAGAAAGAAATATTGGATTTACAGTCAGAAGAAGTGGCCGCTAGTGCTGCTGTGCACTGCTCCACTGGGATAGGCAGTCCCGCAGCCAACTGCCCCAGTCAGCTGAGAGGGTCCTTGCTGGCCTCTTGAAATCTTTGGATGGCCGCGGAGGAGACTTGCCACTAGTGCTGCTGTGCACTGCTCCACCAGGACAGGTAGTCTCGCAGCCAACTGCCCCAGCCAGCTTCGAGGGTCTACGGCCAGCCGCAGTACGCGGCCCGAGGTCACAAGCTGAAGGGGCATGGCTAAAGGGGCATGACCTGCCCCTTTTGAGCCCCTTCAGAGCAAGAGGAGCAACAAGCAGCTATATTGAATCCTACGATGGGCAAGAGGAAGGCCAAAGTAATTCCATCTACTTCGACGGGTCCGATGGATCATCATCTTGTGACTCCTGTTTTGCCACAAGTGGAAGAGCAGGTAACTTTAGATATTCAAGCTGCTTCAATATCCTCTGGGAAACCTTCACCATGGGAAACCATTACTTTCTATTGGGACAATAGACTCTCCCCTTCAGTCTGAGGGAGCTGCCTCGCCCCTACAATCATCTATAGTATCTGGACTGGAGGTTCTAAGTCAATCTTTGGGGGGAACTAAAGGGTTGATCCCTGTACAGATGTATACGGGAATGGATCCTGATGTCCAACCTAAAGATAAAGTGATCACTCTAAACGATGTATGGATAGTTGTCAATAGAATAGAGTCATCCTTACAAAAAAACATGTCAAATCTATATCAATTTTCATCAGATGTTACTGTTAAAATTAATGAGTATGGAGTTAAAACTGAAGAAACAGCAAAAAAATTGGAAAAATTAGATCAAGTGGTTAATACTTTACAAGTTAATGCTGCTTCTAATATCAAAGATGGTATGATAATACATGCTAAATTAGAGAAATTGGAGAACTCTATTAGGGCTAAAAAACTTCATTTTTAAAATTTTCCTATTACACATTATCTTTCACCCATAGAACTCTTGAAAATGTATTTGAGGGAAATATTACATTATACTAATGTGGATACTTTTGAAGTTGATAACCTCTATTACATTCCAAGAGCTTCTAAGGAAATAGTAGAAGAAGGTGGTATAGGCCAATTAGTTTCACCTGACAGTTTGAATGTATCACAGTTTCTCTAATCTTCTAAGGATATAATTAGTAAACACACTACTCTGTTGGTGGCCTTCAAGACGGAACTTGAAAAAATAGGCTATTTTGAAATTATATTTTTTAAAAAAACAAGATCTGTTCTGTGGTCAACGAGTGACAATTTTTCCGGATGTATTAAGACATACTCAGTTTAAAAGAAAGCAATTGCTTCAGCTAAAGCCCAAAGCTTTGGCTGTGGGAGTTACTTTCTTTCTAAAATTCCCGTGCAAATGCCTTATATCGTATGGAAGTGATAAATATGTGTTTTTCGATCCAATCCAGCTAGAAGATTTTATTAAAAGTTTTAAAGTTCTTGATTCTAGAACTTGGACACACAAGGAAATGGTCGGTTAAGAGCTGTGCTCCAGGCTAAACAAGCTACTATTTCAAATTTAAAACTCCAACAATTCAATTTTATTTGGAAAAAAGATTGATAAGAAGAAAATGTCATCAAACAAACAAAATAAAAACGATGCAGGAACCGGAGGATCAGGAACCAGCAGTAACAAAAGATCAAAGCCAGAACCAGGGACACCATCAAGAGTACCACTGCCTGCAGAAGATCAAGATATGATGGCAGAAATAAAACAGATAAAGGATATAGTACTGGAGATCAAAAAACAACTACAAAAAGCAATAGATGATGTTGCTATATTAACAAAAAGAGTTGATCTAATTGACAAAAAAATGACACACTTAGAGGAAAGAGCAGAGGAAGTACATACTGAGGTTATACAAAACAAACAAGCCTGGAAGGAAATGGAAATATTAAAGAAAGATCTGGAAGACTGTGTGAATAGAGAAAAAAGAAATAATTTAAGAATTATTGGGATGCCGGAAGGAGTGGAAAAAAATGATCCTATCAATTTCTTAGAACAATTCCTCCCAAAGATACTGCCTATAAAATCCAAGGTGCCTCTTGAAATAGAGAGGGCACACAGAATACCGGGACAGAAAACAACCACACAAAAAGGTCCAAGAACTTTTATTTTTAAACTACTAAGATATCAACATGTAGTTGAAATATGCCAGCTAGCTAAAGCAAATAAAAACCTAAGATGTCAAGATGCACGGATACATATTGTGCCAGACTTTGCTAGAGAAACTGCTCAAAAAAGAAAACAACTCCTTGATTTAAGACCTCAACTACGAGCACTAGGAGCAAGATATGGATTACTCTACCCAGCGGTGATGAAGGTAACATTAGGAAATAAAACACAAAATTTTAATGATTCTAAAAAACTAGCAGAATACCTTGAAACATTTGAACAACCAATGACATCTTAAAAAGAAACTTTGGGAATATTTTAAAGTATTTAATATAACAAGAAGACATTAATAACTTTTCACTTTGATTTATTATATACCAAATAATCTAAACATTAAAAAACTGTAAAAACAGTTTAGAATGCTAGAAATTTTTAAAAAAAAGCAAATAACAGGAAAATGGAACAACTTGAAAAGAATGCAAACATGTCAGTAACAGAATGTTGTGGAGGGGAAAAAAAAAAAAAAAAAAGAACATTGATCTACCTGGAAAATTCAATATATATGCAGCTGAAGGGACGAGATGGAGGAGATTTTTGAAAGATATCCTCTTGCAGCATGGATTATATGCTCACGGAGAGAAAAATGGAGAAAGGTGGAACACTAGAGATACTATGTTTGCTGAGTTGCTGAGTAGAAGAAGGGATCTGCGTGTCAACAGGAAGTACAAACAGTAGTGCAACCTGCGTGAAAACTTGTGGTCGATTGGGAAGTGTCTCATTAAAAAAAAAAAAATAAAATCCTGAATAGAAGGCTACCAACACATGAGTAAATTACAAACTGAATCTGCCCTGCTCCTATGAATATCCCGGAAGACCCAGACGCTAAGATGTGGAACATAATGACTACAATTATATTAGTAAAAGAAGCAGAAAGTTAATTCCCACCCAGTTGGAGGAGAACAGCTGAGCCCTTCCTTTATGTTTGCTATATGTGCAAACAAGCTTGTAACCATTCCCAGCTGATACACTGAGCTAACTGTTATGCATTCTTGGCATGCTCCCTGACAAAGATAGTGAAGAACATTAAGTTTATTATAGAAGTACTTTAAAAAAAAAAAAATTGTCTTCAAATGTTGTATTTCTTCTATATCTTTTTCTCATCTATTTTATTCTCATCCTTCTCATACTTTACACATATAATTTTGAAAGAAAGATATTGCATTTTATTGGATATTTATTTACCAATGACTTTCACTATATACTTAAACTGAATTTATTTATTTACTTAAAAATGGGTTAATAGATACTTTGACTAACCTGACAATTAATATATTGCAATTTTAGGAATCCAGATTAATAATAATTATTTAATAAACACTTTCTAGGCTTTTAAGTTTTTAGTAACGCCTTTATGTTCTTAGGAACTAAGCTTTTAGTCAGGCTTGATTGAATTATATGAAACTCTGTTAAAATCCTGTAGATTAGAATCATTTATTTGCTCTATTCTGTTTTAGAGTAATTTTTTGTAAAATAAAGAAAGGTAAGAATTATAAGGGGAAAAAAAAATAGATATATATATATATATTTCTGAAAATGAATAAAAGAGAAAATAAATATAACAAATATTAGTATAAGGATATATTATACTATGTTATTAGCATGGAGTAATAAGTATAAAACTATAATTTATTTTTTAGCTTGTAATGGAGTAATGTTAAACCTGATCTATGTTGTGTTTCCAAGTGATCGTATACAAATGGGGTGGGAAGGGAGGGAATGGGAGGGTATTAAATTTTAAGGGTAGGGGTAAAATAGATAATTCCTCAAACTATCTTATTTATGGGAAAATGAAGTTCATAAAAAACATTGCAGATGGGATTGTTATAATACATATTACATTAGAATTAAATGGATCTTAAAATAATCTCTTTAAATGTTAATGGTCTAAATCACCCGATTAAAAGAAAAAAGGCATTATTATTTTTGAAAAGGCAAAACGCTGATATATGCTGCATACAAGAGACCCATTTATCAAATAATGAATCCATAAAGCTAAAAGGTGATTGGGTCAAGCAATGTTACTTTTCTGCAGCAATAGGAAAAAAAGCTGGAGTTGCAATATTAATAAATAAAAAATGTTCCGCTTCATTTAAGTTTAAGGCAGCTGATCCTTTAGGAAGATGGATATATATAGAAATGGACATGGGAAATACCACCATGACGCTTTTCAATATATATGCCCCTAATTCAAATCAAAATGAATTTTTTAAAACTCTGCAACAGTTGATTCTTCCACTGGCTACTTCAAATTTAATAGTGGCAGGAGATTTCAATACTGTGATGGATCCATTGATAGATAAAAGCCCGAGAAGATTTATAAAATCATTAGGTCTTGACAATTTGGTGCAATCTTGTGATTTAAAGGATATTTGGCGTATACTTCATTTTGATGGTCGGGAATTTTCGTTTTGTTCACAAGTCCATAATTCTTTTTCTAGAATAGATTATATTTTTGTTTCTAATCAATTAGTACATCAAGTCACACAGGCTGTCATTGATCCAATTGTATTATCTGATCATGGTGGAGTGTGGATTGAAATTAAAATAATAGATCAAAATATAAACAGACCTATATGGAAATTGAATAATACATTGCTTGCAGATAATGACTTTTGTACAAATCTTATAAAAAAAATAGAAGAATATTTTCAAATTAATGATACAGAAGAAATTTCCATAGAGACTTTATGGGATGCGTTTAAAGCATATACTAGAGGACAAATTATTTCTTATTCAGCAATGAAAATAAAAAAGAAAAACAACAATTTATAGAATTAGAAAAATTAATAAAGTCTCTAGAATCAAAATTAATTGAAAAATGGGATTATTTGACACAACAAGAATTGTTAAAAGCTAAAGGTAAATATAATGAAATTTCTTCAAAAATCATTAGAAAAGATTTATTTGTACAACAAGCTCTGTATTATGGAAATTCGAATAAGGCGGGAAGATTGCTTGCAAATTATCTCAAAGCAAAAAGAAAAAAAACAAAAATAATTGCAATTCAAAATGAAAATAAAGAAATGTTATCTCAAACTAATCCCATAATAAAACAATTTTTAAAATTCTATAAAGATTTGTATTCTTCCGAGCCCTATTCAGAAAAGGAAAAAGATGGTATAGAATTTTTAAAGTTAATAAATGGACCAAAGATTCCTGAACATATAAAACGAAGTTTAGAAGAACCAATATCCTTAAAAGAGTTAGGTACAGCATTGAAGTCCCTCAGAGTTGGATCCGTTCCAGGTGGAGATGGTTATACAGTAGAGTTTTATAAATCATTCCAAAACATCATAATGCCCTATTTATTAAAATTATATCAGAAACAACTAAATAAAGGTTGTATTACAGGTACTATGGCTGAATCAATAACTATAGTTTTACCTAAGCCAAATAAAGATCCTACTTTGGTATCAAACTATAGACCTATTTCTTTAATAAATGTGGATGGAAAAATTTTAACTAAGGCAATAGCATTAAGATTGGCTAAAGCTCTCCCTTTCATTATTGATATGCATCAAACAGGTTTTGTTGCTCAAAGACATTCGTCTCATAATACTAGATTGGCACATCACATGTTATATTTGACAAAATCCATCAATGACCCAGCATTCTCTATTTCATTAGATGCGGAAAAAGCTTTTGATAGAGTGGAATGGTCCTTCATGTTTCAGACAATGGAATGGTTTGGTATAGGATCCGGTTTTATACAAATAATAAAGGCATTGTATAACTCCCCTGTTGCTAGATTATATATGGTAATAATGATTTTTCAGAAAAATTTATTCTACAAAGAGGGGTTAGACAAGGATGCCCACTATCTCCTTTGCTTTTTGATATCGTTTTAGAACCCTTGTTATTAGCTATAGAACAGATAAAGGAGATACAGGGTATTCCACATTCAGATAGAGAATATAAATTATCAGCATATGCGGATGATATATTACTTTATTTGAGAAATCCGGAAACAACCATTCCAAAGCTACTCGAACTGATTGAAAGATTTGGAAAATTTTCAGGATATAAAATAAACTGGAATAAATCAGAAGTACTTCCACTCAACGTACATTGTACAAAAAGTTTATTTGACTCATTTTCTTTTATTTGGAAAGAGGAAGGATTAAAATACTTAGGAATTTGGATTACAAAAACTATAGAAGAAACTATGATAACCAATGAAAAAAATTTATTACAAAAAGTGTCAGAAATGTGTGAGCAATGGAATCCTTTGTGCATATCTTGGTGGGGGAGAGTGCAAACTGTAAAAATGATGATTTTACCAATAGTTTGTTATCAAATGGGTATGATACCAATTTTTTTCCAGGGGTCTTTTTACAAAAAATTGGATAAAATATTAACAAAATTTATTTGGCTTGGAAAAAACCCCAGAATTGCTCTAGTATCTTTACAAAGACCAATTGAGGAGGGAGGGGTAAATTTTCCAAATTTTTATAGGTACCATCAAGCCTATATTATGCGTCATGGTATGTATTGGATCCTCCCAGAACCCATTGAACATATACCAGATTGGTTCTGGTTAGAATGGAGATTAATGTTTCCTTTACGTCTGAGTCATGTGATAAGTATTCAAATGCCAAGGTTATATAAAGATCATAAAATATTAATGGATACTTGGAAAACTATAAGATATATAAGTAATCTAACTCCTATTCCAATAACTAAATCAACGACTCAAACAATATGGCTTAACTCAAAGATCAAAGTTGGCGGTTTTAAAATTATCTGGAAACATTGGATGATGGCTGGAATTCGTATTTTAGAAGATGTAATAAATAAAGGTAAACTGCTTGAGTTTTCACAATTGCAAAATAAATTTGGTTTAAATAAATCACAATATTTCAGATGGTTGCAATTGAAGCAGGCCATTCAGACAGGGTTCTCTGAATGGAAAAATCTTAATAATTATCATAGTATGGAATTCTTATGTTTTCAGATAGATTCCATGGGACACCAGGCCGCAATATGGTATAAATTAATATCTGGATTTATACATAAAAAAAAAAAAAATGGTCTTAGAGATATTTGGAGCATTGAGATTAAGCATCAAATTAATGCATCTCAATGGCCACGACTTTGGTCTTGGAGGATAAGATGTACAATGTCAGCATCTATGAGACAAACTTGGTTTTTTATTTTACATAGAGCTCTATGGACCCCTACACGTTTACATAGAATTGATAGCTCTAAGTCTAATAGATGCTGGCATTGTCATCTAGAAGCAGGGACATTAGATCATCTTTTATTCTATTGTCCATTCATATTAACATTTTGGAAATCAATTTGGCCCCAAATAAATAGGATGTTAGAAAATCCAGTAGCCTTGACATATGATACAATTCTATTTGGTACTACAATGAGAGCCCATAGTCAAATCTCATCAAATAACAACAAACTTTTATTTATAATGACTGGAATAGCAATACAGCAAATTACACGTAATTGGAAAAATTGGGACAGATTGAACTATAATTTCTGGTGGAACTCAGTTTGCCATATATATAAGATGGAACATGCATTTGCAACACAAAAAGGATATATGAATAAGTTCAAGAAGATTTGGGGACCATTAACAGAATATTGCAATATTTGAATTTCATTTTCCCATGATAAGAAAATAGTATAAAGAAGGAGGGGGGGAGGGGTTAAGGGGAGGGAATTATTCTCTTTATCATATATTATAAATAAAATATTATAATAGATGATATTCTTACATGAAAATAACGTAATAAAGGGAGAGGGAAAAGGTTCATATTTAAATAATAATTGATAAAATCATTACAATATATATATTGTATAACTTTATAAGAAAAATAATTACAATTATATGATATATAAAACCATAAGAAAAATAAGACAAGAAATGTTATATATAAAATATATTATAAAAATATCAAGTGTATTGTTAAGATAATTGTATGAAAATTTATGACACTTGTTGTTAAATGGAAAAAAAATTCAATAAAAAAAACTTAAAAAAAAAAAAGTTTTAAAGTTCTGTATTAAAAGTTTAATTTCTGTTATCGCTATTTTTATTTGGGAGGATGATGAATGATATATAAAGTAAGCCAATTCAACCTGTCCTTGATGGTAGAATATATAAGAGTTGATTTCTTAGTTTAAATTCTGGCGACCACTGTAATGTGGACTAGATCAAGTTGATTTATTACCTTATATATGTTTCAATGTATTTTATATACAGAGTTTTTGTGGATATTCATGAATATTTGTTATTATTGTAATGAATAATCATAATAAAGAATTAAAAATACAGTCAGAAGAAGGAAGTGCAACCAGAGACTTATGAAATCACCAAACAGCAAAGGTAGGAAAAATGATTTTATTTTAAATTTAGCAAAATGTGTCTGAATTTATATCTGCTGTCTATATTTTGCACTAGGGCCCCCTTTTACTAAACTGCAATAGTGGTTTTTAGCGTAGGGAGCCTAAGAGCATCAGGAGCAGCGTGGGGCATTCAGGGGAGGGGGTATATTTGTCTATTTTTGTATACCGTATTATCTCATGTATAATCACACTTATTTTCCATCCAAAGAAATGTCAAACTCTGGGTGCGTATTATACATAGGTGTTGAATTAATGTTTGTAATTTATTCATCATACAATTGAAAGAGTTCATCGATGTCTACATCATTATCTGATGTTGCAATGTGATCAGCATAATCATTGTTACCAGCATCATCGTCATCGTCTCCATCATTATTGCCATCAGCTTCGTCTGCATTAGGGGACTCGGCATTCTGAGGTTGAGCATCTCTCCATACCAAATCATTCTTTTTTTTTTTTTTTCAAAGTGTTTTTATTGAAAATGGCAAAAGGTCCAGACAAGCAATCACAAACTGTACAGGAACATACACATTGTCAAAATATCGCCAAAAGGAAGAGGAACAGCAATAACAAGCATGCCCCAGCCTCTCCCGATCAATAATTGTCAACAAGCGCAAAACAAGGCGCATCGAGAGGCCAGGACTTGAAACACGCAAACCCCTTCCCAGAGCCCACAACGGGAAGAAGCCGGGCTAGACCCTCAGCCATAATTTTGTGTGAATAATCCCCACAGACAACAACACCCATACCGTTCATCAATCACACCAGTCCTCACATCAGACACTCACAAGACACCCAATCACCACACAAACTGCTCTACCAGACACACCTACCCCCCCAACCCCAAACCCAACCCCCCCCCCGCCCCGAAGAGAGTGCAAACACTAAAGAAATCATGGTGAAGACAGCAGCAGGTATGAAAAAACCCCATACAAGTATGATGGCCAGAGAGAACCCTCAGATAGAAGAGATCATGGGGAAAGAAGCTCCAGCAAGTGCTCCCACAAAGCGACATAGTGCCTCAGCTCTAACTTACGAGATTTACTGTAGGAGCGGATCTCAAATTGCGCCATCTCTCTCAGCTTGGCCCACCATTGTGCCTGGGGAGGTGTGTCCTCAGATACCCAGTAAGTCATGATCATCTTCTTCCCCACTAAAATGGCATTGTAAAGGAATCGTCTTTGCGGGAGTGAGAGACCCTGTTCCCGCAGTGACCCCTGTAACCCCAGAAGAATGGTACCATAGTCCCACTCAATAGAGCTGTGTGTAACTACGTCAAGAAGGCCCAGCAGCCCCGTCCATATAGTGAGTTTAGCACATTCAAGGAAAGAATGAAGGTACGTGCCAGGCTGTGATTTACATTTGCTGCATGAGTCGCTGGCCCAAAGTCCTATCTGAGCCCCCCTCTGTTTAGTAATATAGACTGTGCAAAATTTTATACTGTAGTTCCTGGTAATCCGCCGATTTGGCGAAGAGATAAAGAGACTGGAAGCATTCCATAAATTGGGGCTCGGAAATACTCAAACCCAGGTCCCCCTCCCATCTCACCCGTAGGACACTCATCCCAGGAACCCGAGCAGAGAGACGGAGAACACTATACCAGTGGGACAGCCGATTGGACGCCGGTGGTGTCGCTTCAAAAATCCGATCTAAAGGCCCCGCGTCCCAGTGCCGCGCATGAGCTTGCCGAGTGACCTCCCAATAGTGGCGGAGCTGAAGGAAGGAAAACAAGTACCAAGGGGGGAAGTCCCATTTTGTCTGGAGCTGTTGGAACGAGGGGAAAGTACCTCCCGAGACAGCCAAAACATCAGAAATGGTACGACATCCACTGCGTGCCCAAGCCCGGAATATCGTCCGTCCCCAACCTGGGAGAAAGCCCGTATTACCCTCAAGGGATAAAAAGGGCGAAACCGCAACCGGCAAATCCTGCCTACGCCGCCACCACTGCCAGGCCCTCCTAAAAGGAGTCAACAGAACTGAGCGACCCCCTGAGCGAGCCACATGATCCGGTTGAGTGTGAAGCAGGTTGAAGAACCGAAAAGGCCGGCTCCAGGACTCAACCCAGCCCTGCGGGAAGTAGCGCGCCACGCCTGTGTGGCCCTCGTGGATCCATCGCAGAAGGGCCGCCACATTGTACAAGCGTAAATCAGGGACATTCAACCCTCCCCTACCTCTAGCCAACATCAGCTTTGACAGAGCAACACGAGGGGCCTTAGAACGCCAGAGAAACCGAGAAATCAGAGAATGAAAGCGAAGGACATCAATGCGGCGAAGCCAGATCGGCACTGTCTGGAGCGGATAAAGCAGTTTGGGGAGCATGACCATCTTCACCAATGCCACTCGACCCAGCAATCCCAGAGGGAGATCCTGCCACTGGAGACACAATTTCCCAATGGCGTCAAGATGACGAAGAACATTCATGGAGTAGAACGTGGCCGGATTGATGCTGAGGTAAATACCCAGATAACGGACCGGGTGAAGCGACGGCGGAATGGGCAGTAAGGCATGCCACGGTTCCACGGGACCGCCAGCCAGCAGCAAGAGTTCGGATTTACTACAATTAACCAACAAGCCCGATAAGGCCCCAAATTCCCGAACAATAGACAAAGCCGCCTCCAGATGTATGGGAGCCCGATCCAGATAAAGTAAAATGTCATCTGCAAACATACTAATTTTGCACTCCTGTCCCCCCACCTGGATCCCTCGAACCTCCGGTGCCTGACGAATTTTAATAGCTAGGGGTTCAATGGCTAACAAAAACAACAAAGGGGATAACGGACACCCCTGCCGTGTTCCCCGCTGTAATGCAAACGCCTCCGTCAAGCTCCCATTGATAAGTATACGGGCCTGGGGGTAGGTATATAAAGCTTTAATCCAACCCACAAAACTCCCCGTAAAGCCGAAATCCTCTAATATCTGAAATAAGTACTCCCAGGAGACACTATCAAACGCTTTCTCCATATCTAATCCTGCCACTGCCGATTGCCCTCCCCTACCCCTGTGCTCGTGAATGGCCCCCAACACTTTCAACAGATTCATAGAGGCATACCGACCCGGTACAAAGCCCACTTGATCCGGGTGAATCAGATGCGGTAAAAAACAATTAAGGCGCCGCGCCAGTGTCATAGCTAACACCTTGATATCCTGGTCCAAAAGAGAGATCGGACGGAAAGAGCTCACCAGATCAGGGTCCTTCCCCGGTTTGGGCAACAATACTATATGAGCCATGTTGTCAGAAAAGGGGTCGTCCCCTCTCGCCACCGCATTACACATCCTACTGAGCGGGGGTGCCACTAGATCCCTCAAAATCCGATAAAATTCCGGACCCAGGCCGTCCGGCCCCGGCGCCTTAGCCAAAGTGAGCGAGCCGATCGTGGTAGAGATCTCCTCCGCTGTGATAGGCCCATTGAGAGACTCTGCTTGGCTCGCCGTCAACCGAGGCAACTTCATATCGGCGAAGAACCGTGACATAGCGTCGGCATCCAGAAGCCGGCGACCATAAAGGGCCTGATAGTATTGAACAAATTGGGAGGCAATGTGACTCTCCCCCTCGTGACGAACCCCCCTAGAGTCTTTAATAGAAGTGATAACCTGTCTCTTTTTGTGCGGGCGGATCAAGTTGGACAGGAGCTTCCCCGTTTTACTTCCCCACCTATAAAGCTGGTATCGTTGATAGTACAAGGAGGTCTCCGTTCGCTTATTGAGGAGTTCCTCAAGCTGACCCCGAACCATCCGCATCTCCTCCCGATCCGAATCCGATAATGTGGAGATGTGAGATCGGCGGAGGGCGTGCAAACGAGTAGATAGTCGCAAGAGCTCCCCCTCCGTCTGTTTACGTTTGCCAGCGATATAAGCGATAATGTGCCCACGGAGCACTGCTTTTGAAGCATACCAGAAGGTAACGGGGCCCACATCATGCGTGTCGTTTGTGAGTTGGTAATCTAACCAACGCGCCCTTAAGAAGGTGCGGAACTCCGGGTCCTGGTACAAAGAAGAAGGCAACCGCCAAGAGGAAGTCCTTCCCGCCGGCGCCACGCATAAACGGAGTCCCACCGGTGCATGGTCTGATAGAGTGCTCTCGTAAATTTCAGAGTGAGTGGCCCTAGAAAAAAGGCGTTTATCAAGGAGGAGGTAATCCAGCCTGGCATACACCTTGTGGGCATGTGAGTAAAAAGTGAAATCAATGTCATAAGGGTGTAATGTGCGCCAAACATCAACCAGCTCCAGGTGCTGGGTGAGAAAGCCTACCCCACGCGTGTCGTGATCCCGGGTCCGTGCCCGAGGCGGCTTACAATCCACCCCAGGGTTTGCAGTGATATTGAGATCCCCGCCCACAACTAAATTGTAATCAGAGTGCTGTGAGATATGGGCCAATACTGTGGAAAAAAACTTATGACAGTAGACATTGGGTGCATACAGGTTGCACAGCAGTAACTTAAGACCCCAAAGCTCACCCAGCACCAAAACGAAGCGACCCTCCGGGTCCTGAATTTGCTTATGAAGATGAAAAGGAAGGTGTTTGTGAAGGAGAATGGCCACCCCCCTCTGACGGCCCGTAAAGGCCGAGGAAAACACATCCCCCACCCATCCCCTGCGTAATTTGGTATGTTCCAGCCGAGAGAGATGCGTCTCCTGTAGGAAGGCTATGTCCGCGCCCAACTTGCGGAGGCTGGACAGCACTCGCAATCGCTTAATAGGAGACTTGATACCATCCACATTGAATGTGAGTATCTTAAGGTCAGCCAGGATCAATTCTAGGTGGACTGGAGCCGAGCAGAAAAAAGATAGAAAAAACCGCTCCTGGGCCTCCCAGCTGGACCCAGCAGCCAGACAACAGATACCAAAGAAGTCTGCACCCCCCCGAGACCCCCCCCCAATCCATCCGAACCACAGTCCTAGCACAATCACACCAACATACAAAACCCCATACACACACCCCCAACATCCTTCCCCAACCCCCCACACCCCCCTCCCGCCCTCCCCCCCCCCTCCCCAATCGTGTACCCCATACACTGTCCCTAACAAACCCACTACCTACCCATAGCAGAACCCTCCCCCTCCCGCAACCTATCCACCCCATAGGAACCATCATAGCAAACATAAAAGAAACAGGTAAGATTGAGTAAGTCCAAATCAAGCCGAAATAGGCTCAAGAGCAGTGCCGTGCCCCAGCAACTAGGGGCCTGTGTCCAGGGGCTGTCCAAAGCAGCGTGAAGGAGAGCAGCCAACAATAGGTCCAAGGACCAGGTGTAGGTCCGGCCGATGCACCATCAGAGACCTGCAGAACACGAACAACAGTCAGAGCGGCAAGCGCCTGTGGCCGGCCAGCATCAGGATCATCCATAGCCCAGCTGAGGCCCGGCGGTCAAGAATCAAGGAAGAGGGTGAGCAGCCAGATTGCCCACATAGGTGCGGGCCTCCTCCACAGTGGTCAGGGTCTCAGAGGCGCCATTCCTCCAGACCCGCAGCTTGGCAGGGAAAACCAGGGCAAACTGGATCCCCCTCTTGTGGAGCTCTGTGCAGAAAGGCGACATCAATTTTCGTTGGGCCGCAACACGCACCGAGTAGTCATTAAAGACCAGTACCTTCACCCCCTCGTACTCCAGGGCTCCAGCCTTGCGATAGGCCCTAAGCAGAGCTTCCTTGCCTCTCCAATTGCAGAAACGTGCAATAGCTGTACGTGCTCGCTTGCCATCCCCCGCTTTAGGGCCAATACGGTGGGCTCTTTCACAGTCAAACTGCAGGCCGGATCCCGACAGACCCATCTTCTCCGGCAGCCACATAGTAAAAATCCGGTACAGGTCAGCATCTCCAACAGATTCTGGTAAACCAACCAGCCGCAGATTGTTTCGGCGGCTGCGATTCTCCAATTCCTCAAGCTGCTCCTGCATTTCAGTGTTGGATTTGCGGAGCGCCGACATCTGAGCCTCCAAGGACGCACACGTGTCTTCCTGACCTGATACACGCTGCTCCACATCAGTGAGGCGCCGCTGCTGCGAGTCAAATTTTTCATGCACCTCATCAACTGCCGATTGCAGTTTATTAAGGCGATCCGCCAGGGCAGCCGAAACCGACCTAGTTATTTCCTGTATCCAGTCTCCCGCAGGGATGGTAAAAGACGCGGGCTCCGCCGCCATTTTAACAGCGGGAGACTGAGGCCGATCCCGAGAGGTCTTCGCCGAGCGGATTGGCATGCCCGATAACAACTTGCCCCCGAACTGCTGTAGTAACAGCGCGAGACTCCCAGCACTGCTCCCGAGTGGTTCGCGGTGCGGAACAGGTGGAAAAACGCCGAAAATTAGCAGATTTCAGCGGGATCAGGACGGAGCTCTCTGCTCCAACAACCGGTCAGGTAGGCTGCATCACGTGACCCCCCATACCAAATCATTCTGACTTCCATCCATTGCATTTGATATGCAACATTTCAGAAACCCATTTACGATAAGTTTAGTATCTAGATTGCGCCACACTTCCGCAATCCATTCTGTTACTTCCAAGATTGTCGGTGATTGCATATGCCCATCCGCTGTAAATGAATGGGTACCATCAACAAGCCATGTATTCCATTTGCGCTTCAAGGCATCTTTCGTTGGCTTGTTAACCGAGACATCAAGTGGTTGCAGAATTTTTGTCATGCCTCCAGGGATGATACATAGGTCCGTCTTGTCTTTTTCCAACCCTTTATTACAGGCATTCGATGCACTCAAAATGCATCCAATACCAGGAGCGAACGCTTGCTTATAAAGTCCACCAGAACATTTTACCCAGATGGTTTTAAGCCAATCCATCATGAGAGTTTCATCCATCCAACCCTCTGGATGGACTCGTACAACAATTCCTCTAGGAAATTGAACTCCTTTTGGAAGCGTCTTCCTTTTAAATATCTCATATGGTGGGAGCTTGGTAACATCGGCCATGCAACATAGCATAACCGTAAACCGAGATTTCTCGTGCCCTGTTTTTGCCAATGAAATTGTTTTGGCTCCCTTTATGTTTAATGTCCACTTGTTTAGATTGTCAAAGGTAAGAAGGGTCTGATCGGCGTTTCCAATGAGGAACAGGTCATAGCCATGCTGTTTTCTCATTTTAATAACAAATTTCTGAAATTCGAGAAGTTTGTCATCTAAATCTTCAGGTAACTTCTGGGCAATGGTTGTCCGACATCTAACGGATAAATTGTGGCACTTCATGAATCTCTTTCCCCATCCATAAGATGCCTTGAAAGTGCCAATATTCATATTTGGCATGGTTTTCCATACTCAAGGCCTTTAGACGTAGCTCTGTTATATCAACAGTGCTACCCTGTAGTCGACGTTCCCTTACCCACTTAATTAACAGCAACTCAAGTTCAGGGTAGGCCGCACTTTCCCCACAATCTGCTTGTTTTGAGCGGGGCATTCCTTGAAGCTTGGTTTTATCTTTGCGCCATAGTCGAATGTTCGACTCAGCTACTCCAAATTCATGACCAGCTTCTCTATTACTGTTCTCTTCAGCGTAACAAACAATTCTCAGTTTTTCTGCTGCCGTATATGAGCAATGTGGTTTACCGGTACTCATTCTAAAGACTTAATCCTAAAGTGTACCGTAATTAAAATTTTGTGGTAAACACTGGTATAGAACACTTTGAAACTTTTAGGAAATGTAGTGGTAGCAGTGCACTATTCAAGGAAAGCACATCCAGCTTTCCCCAATTCTAGTTGTCCCACTTCTAGCAAATTGTTGTTGTATTTCCTTTTTTACTGCTACCGTACTTCTTTTATTATACCATATACAGCATATGACTTGACCAGAAAATATCTACAGTAATACTTACAGGTAGTTCAATGTGTTCCAATTTAAATTCCCTATCCACTTGCCAAAGATTTAACATACCAGTATATAGCTTATGCTGTGCCACATTTACAGGGAGATAGACAATTATGCCAGCGCATTATACATAGGTATACAGGTTTTTGTATTATGTTATTTTTAAAAAGTCAGGGTGCGCATTATACACGACGTAATATGGTAGTTGTTACTGAGGTGACATTGCATATTTTAAAGTCATCTGCCTTGACCTCTTTGAAAAAACCCCCAAATATAAATGATAATTAACATTTTTTCTGCGAACAGTATGTTTTGTGTTTTTTAAAATGTTATTGTTTGTAGATCATTTTGACTTGGTCATTTTAAAAGTAGCTCACAAGCCAAAAAAGTGTGGGCACCCCTGCTGTACAGTATATCTAGATTTCATTCACATTTTTCTTTTGTAGCCACCAGATGGAGCTCAAACATAATGTTTAGAAGATAAGCGGACAATGCCAAAAAAGCTCACTGAAGATACCCTTCTCCACTGAATGAAAGGTAACCACATCTACATTTGTAGTGCAAATTCATTTCTAAAACAATTACATACATGTGTATTAATTATGGTTCTTTGGATTTGATTGTTTTATTATTAGAATTGTCATTGAGATGTTTGCTATGATATTTTATGGAAAAAAAATGTAACTTTTGCTCTTAATCTTTCCTTTTCTATTTTTAATGGAGTTCTTTTCTTGATGAATTTGAACTATGTATTGTAAACCACTTGGATCTTTTTAGGCTGTTATGCGGTATATAAAGTTCTTAATAAACATAAACATACGAGGGGAGTTCAATTATCTACTTCAGTAGGAAAGAAAAGAGTTTTCAAAAAACTTTTGTTTTATTTTTCAATATAGTCTCCTGATAGTTCCATACACTTCATCCACTTTTCCTGCAATTCTTTGAAAAGAATTCTTCTGTTTGACCTTCAAACCAGGTTGTCACAGCTTCCTTGATGTCTTCATCACTGGAAAACTGCTGTCCATAGAGAGATATTTTAAAACTCAGAATAGGAAATAATCCGAGGGAGCCAGGTTAGGATTGTAGGGTGGATGTTTCTTCTGCTGAAACCCACATTCTCGGATGGCAGCTTGTGATTGTCGTGAAATGTGACTGCTGTGAGTTTTCCTTGTCCTATCTCCTTGATTGATTCCTACAAAGTGATCATTGTGTTGGCGTTACTCTCTGGTTATGGTTATCTTGTGTGGCATGAATTCCAGAAGCAAAAGTCCTTCAACATCCCAGAAGACAGTTGCCATGCCTTTGCCTGCAGATTTTTCTGTCTTGATCATTTTGTGGGTGCTTCCAGTGCATTGTCTCCGTTTTGTACTCAGGATCTCTGTGATAGACCCAAGTCTCATCTATAGTCATCAAATGATGAAAAAAATTCACTTGGTCTTCACGGAGCATCTCCAAGTTCTCCTGAGATTACTGGAGCCTCGTGGCTTCTGACATAGTATCAGCATTCTTGGAACCCATCTTGCACTAACCTTGGAGATGCACAACTTTTCATGAATTATTTTCCAAACTCTACCTGACGAGATGTCCATTTCTTCAGCTAAAAAATGAAAAAAGTAGGGAAATTGTTTGAAAAGAAATAACATGTAAGAATATGGAGATCAAAAATCCTGAATCTAAACCAACGAAATGGTCTCAAAATTAAATGTCCATTAACCTGGAGGTTAAATTTAGCTTTAAATTCTCGTACATTCAGAACTGTGTAATTCAGCTTAGGACTGAAGTCCCAACAGCTGAATCCACCACCCAGTCACTATGTTTGGGATATTTTATAAATGATTAATATCGTTTAAGAATATTTCAATGTAAGAATAAATAAACATTTGCAAAAGATTTCCCAAAAGTACTTGTGACTTAACTTGTAAGGTCTCACGAGTCCCGACGTGGACCACGTTTCGTGGAGCTTTTTCAAGGAACCCACAAAGGAGTTAAGGTGTGCTTAACTGTCACACATTAAGGGTGGTACATTAAGGGCTCCTTTTACTAAACTGCGATAGCGGTTGCACGTGCTAGGCGCTAACGCCAGCATCGAGCTGGCATTAGTTTAGTCATGTAGCGCAGTTTTAGCGCGCGCTAATTTTCTGTGTGCACTAAAAACACTAGCACAGCTTAGTAAAAGAGGGGGAAAAATGCACCGTGCCATTCTGCCAACAAAATAGGAAAAAAATGCTTAGAAGATCATATAAAATAGCGAGAACCACTAATGCAGCTTAGTAAAAGGAGCCCTTAATGTACAACCCTAATGTGTAACAGTTAAGCACACCTTAACTCCTTTGTGGGTTCCTTGAAAAAGCTCCACGAAATGTGGTCCACGTCGGGACCTGTGAGACCTTACAAGTTAAGTCACAAGTACTTTTGGGAAATCTTTTGCAAATGTTTATTTATTCTTACATTGAAATATTCTGAAACAATATTAATCATTTATAAAATATCCCAAACACAGTGACTGAGTGGTGGATTTGGCTGTTGGGACTTCGGACCTAGGCTGAATTACACAATTCTGAGTGTATGAGAATTTAAAGATAAATTTAACTTTCAGGTTAATGAACATTTAGTTGGTTTACATTTCTTCAGTTATTCAGGAAATCTTAATTTGTCTTTGTAACAAAATTGAATCCTTGACTTTCTTGCACATTTCTGTGGAAGTTGCTTCCACAGGCCATCCAGTATGAGGGTCATCTTCAATGAACTCTACTCCACTTAAACTGCTTGCTCCTAAATTTTACTTTGTAGGATGATGGAGCAGACTCACCATAAACTGCACTCATGTGTTCATGGATCTCCTTTAGCTTTTTCCCTCCTTTTGTGAGACATTTACCATTGAATGGTGCTCCAAATCTATCAGTTTCTTATGTGATTTGCACGAGGACTTGCCTGACAACCTGTCTCTTGGAATGTTAGACTTGCACTGAGCCACAACTATGCTTGCTACTTTCCTTCATACTCAGGTAGATAAATTATTGAACACCCCTTGTATTATTATAAAACAGTGTCTCTCAAACTGTGTGCCCTGAAGAGATTCTGGGTGTGCCATGAGAGATTCCAGAATTTTACTTTCATAAGTATGCACTAGAATAGATGTCATGTATGTAGCATACACAAGCGTCTGTCAATGTTATGAGCATCTCTGTGCATAAGGATACAACCACCCAGACAAGCATCATTCTTTGACATGATTGGTCCTTGAAAACTAAAGGCAAGTAATTTTATTTGTATGGATCTCAACGATGGCGAAGGCGAATCCAGAAAAAGGGGAAGTCATGAGACAAAGGATGTCGAACACTCAGCGATGAGTTATTCCAAAGTGTACTTTAGAACAGCACTGTATCAAACAAGTGGACTCAACACTGGCAGTGTTTCGGCAATCTTGCCTTTGTCAAGAGTCTAGTATTGCATCAAAGAACATATAAAAATACACATAAATACGCATACAGAAAACAATAAGAAGCATAAGTTAAAACACCAAGGTCTGCATAGATGAGAACATGATATAATTGTTTTAGCATTTTTAGGATTTCATCATTGTTTATATGAAGTTAACCATTAATAAAAGACATTGTGACCACTAGTTGGATTTGACATCTCCAGTGCCTCTTTTTGTTGTTTTCTCTAAGTTAGTGATATTGCCAGAATGAGACTGTGGAGATAATGTGTTTGTAATACGGTTGATGTGGACACTTGTTTTTACATTGATTGAAGAAATAAAGGAAAAGTCAAGAACATTGTGTTTCGTCCAGTTTGTTTTTTGTTGGACGAACTATCCAATTCGCTAGCTCTGTTCTGGTTATTGCATAATTTAACAATTGCCTTTAATATCTGATTCACCCTCATATATTTTTGAATATATTCCATAGGATAATGAATAAAATCTGAACCCCTTTCTCAATTCATGTATTGAGCTGAAGGGAACTTTCAATTGCCTATCTAATACAAAATAAAGTGGGAGAGTAAAATCCCTATCGAGAATTAAGGGAAAGTTGATGTATATTCCTAATTGGCTGGTTAATTCTTTAAAAGATACATGAGAACCTCATATAGATGCATAAACATTGACAAGCCCCAACTGGTCACTACCTATGTTCCCTCTAAGCTGGGCACATGAGCAATCATTCATACATTCGAGGAGTGTCGCTTGCAGATTTTACATGGTTGCTCACAAAAAATACTTGCAAATCTGCAAAATTGTTGGTTTTTAGAACTTGTTATGCAAACTAAAAATTTTTTTTAGAACTTATTGTTCACATGAGAAAAAATTTGCATGCAATCAGCCAATACTTAGAGGGAGCACTGGTCACTACCATAAACTGTGCAGTCCAGTAGCTCTCTCCTTTCCCTCCTCCCCACAGTCTGGTTTCTCCTCTTGCCAACCCGGAAGCTTTATCTCTGCGCGACACTGGACCGTGCAAAAGGGGAAAGGCATGCCAGATCGTGGGGAAGAGGGAAAGGAGAGAAACACTGGATCATAGGAAGTGGGAGAGAGGAAAAAATGCCCACCGGGGGGTGGGGGTGGGGTGGGGGAGGAGGAATATGTTGATCTGAGTCTACCCTTACCCCCATTCCAAATTGGAGGGCTGCCTAAGCCCTTGTAATCCCTCCCTCCCATTGTCTACCATCTCTATCTCTTTCCCATCCCCAATTTCATAATTAGTTATTTTCTACTCCATCCCCCACCTCAGGTCCTCATTTTTCCATCCTTTTCCATTCCTACCCCTGGGTTAATTTACAAAAGCTCCAAGGAGTTCCATGGTCCGGGCATCTCTTCCCCTTTTTGTCCATCTCCCTCGCTTTCCCTAACCTTCCCGGTCTTCTTTCAAAATCCAAAACTCCCTTTATCCCAGGAAAGCAGGCAGCATATTCTCTACATGTGGGTGACGTCATCTACGGAGCCCCGATCGGACACTCTCTCAAGCAAATTTGCTTGAAAATCTTCAAGCTTGTGAGTGTACCGCGCATGCGCGTGTGCCTTCCTGCCCGAGTCAGGGCGCGCGTCTCCTCAGTGTGGCCTCAGTTCTTCATTTTCCGCAGAGCCAGAAGCCCTGTTCCTCTGCTCTATGCGATCGGAGTGCCTCTTGCAACGCAGCTTGCTTCATTTTTTGTTTTCAAATTCGGGTGAGTCGCTGTGCGGTGCGTTTCCCAAAAAAAAAAACAACAAACCTTTTACTCATGTTTGTCGTTACCCAGGGCCCCGGGTCCGACTAGGCCGGCGAGCCTCATGCGGCAGCGGTCTGGCCCTATGTCCTGGCCTATTACTGGATTTAAAAAGTGCACTCAGTACATTCGGGTTATTTCAATTACTGACCCCCATTGTTGGTGCATTGAGTGCCTGGGAGCCGATCACTAGACTGAATCCTGCCCGTGCTGTGCTACCCTTCAGCCGCAGGCGCTTCGTAGGAGACGGGCGAGGATCCTCGAACTGTTTGGAGCCATGGATCCTTCGGCCAGGGCAACCTCAGCCCCGGTGGGGGCCTTGGCCTCAAAGGCCTCGACCTCGAAGTCGCCCTCTTCCACCAAGGCCTCAGTGGCTGGCCCGATGAAACCTGTGGCCTCGGGTAAGTCCCCTCTTCCTCCCTCAGGTTCACTAGCAAAGAAGCCTCCCCTGGGATCTCAGGGAGGTGCTGTGGACCATGCCCTGTCAAAACCTCCTGCTAAGCGTGCCTCCACACAACGGGAATACTCTTCATCGAAGTCATGCTCTTTGGAGCGCACTGCTGCACCTGTATGACCTGATCCAATGGTCTCGGTGCTGATGTTCGAGGACATGCTGAAGGCCATCTTGAAGACACAGATCTCCTCGGTCCTGAGCCAGCTTGCCCCTGCCTCGACCCTGCTCTCGGCAGGCCAGCTTGAGCATCTGCTCAATGCCCCTCGGGGTCGATCTTGACGGTCTCACAGGCTCTCTTCTAGTGGGTCTTCCCCTGCTGCTTCGAGGCTTGGGTCTCCGGCCCATGCGCCTCGTTCAAAGCACCTGACAAAGGTCGCTTCCTCTTCAAGGCATTCACTGTCTGAGGGACTCGTCTCGCCAGGGTAGGTCCCCTACCCGCAGACCTCAAAGCACTTCGAGGCTTCGGTGCGGTCGAGGCACACCTCTCATTCTCGAAGGCGGCCCTCTATATCGGTTTCTCCAGGGCGAGGCGGATCGAGGTCACGGACCCCTCCCTCAAAGCCATTGGGGAAATTTGTCTCTTCTCCCCTTCCTCGTACCCCGGGATCTTCCCCCGGTAGAATGCAGCGTGGGCGCTCTTCTACCTCCCCGGGGCTTTGGAGAAGGACGTCCTCGTCCTTTTCTCAAGTCTTGGATATGCCTGCTCTCTATTCTAGGGAAGTGTCCCCATCCTTTTCGGCAGCTCGACGTTCTGGGTCTTCCTCCCCTCACGAAGTTCTTTCTTCTACTCGGACCTCCTCCTTTCTGAGGTTTGTCTCGGACATGGGTAAGGCTCTTCAGCTGGACCTCCAGTCTGAATCCTGGTACACCCAGGAATACCTGTTTGAGTTGGAGCTCCCTTATCATCCTGGGGAGTCTTTGCGTTTTCCTCTGAATCAGGTTCTGAAACAGACATTCTTCCGGAATCTGGAGACCCCTTATGCCATTTCTACCATCCCTTCCAAGTCGGAATCTCGATACCGCACAATTCCGTGTAAGGTCTTTGAAAAGGCGCAGCTTTCCCATCAGTCCCTGGTTGTGGAATCCTCGCTAAAAAAGTCTAACTCCTCCAGAGTCTACGCTGCCGTCCCCCCCGGGCAGAGAGGGCCAGATGATGGACAAATTCGGTCGCCTGCTCTACCAGAGCTCCATGATGGTGAACCGTGTCCTTAATTATAATTTTACTTTCACCTCATATGTCAAGCACTGCCTGAAGGTCCTGCAATCTTTTCTTTCTGACTTGCCCGCTCACCGTCAACTGGTGTTCCGGAAACTTCTAGAGACGCTCTCCCAAATCCGTCTCTATATGCTCCAGACCGCGTACAACGCCTTTGAGCTGTCATCCTGGGTCATGGCCTTTGCGGTGGCAATGCGTCGCTTGGCCTAGCTGCACATCGTGGACAAATTAGACCCTAATTTGCAGGATCGCCTGGCAAATCTTCCTTGTGTGGGGAATGAGCTCTTTGACGACTCGATCGAGGCGGCTATGAAACGCCTTTCGGAACACGAACAATCCTTTGCCTCCCTGGTGTGCCCTAAGGCTAAAGCCCCCCCTGCTAAGCAGTATAAGCTTCCTCCGTGGCGCTATCTGAAGAAGTCCACCCAGGCTCTCTCCCGTCTGCCTCCTCGGCAGCCTCAGCAGCAGCAGCATCCCTCTAAACCTCAGACGCCTGCGATGGCGAAGCCAGCACCATCTTTTTGACAATTCCAGTTGGAACACGCCAGTGCCCTTCATCCATCAGCCTTCCCCTGCCCATCGGGGGTCGGCTCCATCATTTTTATCATCAGTGGGAGTTGCTAACAACCGACTCCTGGGTTCTCACCATTATTCGGGAGGGGTACTCTCTTCACTTTTGGCAGGTGCCTCCGGTTCAGCCCCTAAGGGAATTTCCTTCCGACGGGTCGCAATGTCCCCTCCTACTTCAGGAGGCCCAGGCTGTCCTCCTCCTCCTGGCTGTCGAAGAGGTCCCGGCGTGCCAGCGGAACTTGGGGATTTACTCCCGTTTTTTTTCTGGTTCCCAGAAAACTGGGGACTTGCATCCCATTCTCGATCTGAGGGCTCTCAACAAATGCCTGGTCAAGGAAAAGTTTTGCATGCTCTCTCTTCCGAGGGGACGAGGGGGACTGGTTATGCTCCCTGGATCTGAAAGAGGCCTACACACACATCCCGATTCATCCGGCCTCTCGCCTGTTCTTGAGATTCCGGGTGGGGAATCTCCATCTACAGTATCGTGTTCTCCACTTCAGCCTCGCGTCTTCCCCGAGGGTGTTCACAAAGTGTCTGGTGGTGGTTGCCGCGTGGTGGATGCGGGGTTTTCAGGTTTTCCCTTATCTGAACGACTGGCTCATCAAAGCGTCGTCTCAGTCGGAGGTTATCTCAGCGACTCAACAGACTATTCTGTTCCTTCAACGTCTGGGTTTTGAGATCAACTTCCCAAAATCCCAGTTATGTCCATCCCAATCTCTCCAGTACATCGGAGCGGTGTTGGATACACTTCATCTCCGCTCATTTCTGCCTTGGCCTCGTCAGGAGACCCTCGCCCGCCTTTGCCAGAAGGTGTCTCTTCTTTCGACCATTTCGGCCAAGAGCATGATGATCCTGCTAGGGCACATGGCCTCCACCGTTCATGCGACACCTTTTGCCAGACTTCACCTTCATGTGCCGCATGGACCCTGGCCTCACAGTGGTGTCAGGACTGCGATACGGTCTCTTGCCGGATTGCAATGACTCCCTCCTTGAAATGATCTCTCCGCTGGTGGATGCGCTTTTCCAATCTTTCCAGAGGTTTTATGTTTCATGCTCCCCCTGCACAGAAGGTCCTGATGACAGACTCGTCGACCAACGCTTGGGGGTTCACCTCGATGGCCTCCGGACGCAAGGGCCTTGGTCCAGCAAGGAGCGGTGCTGTCACATCAATATGTTGGAGCTGCTAGCCATTTTCAACGCTCTCAAGGCCTTTCTTCATCTGCTTCGCAATCAGGTGATCCTCATACGGACAGACAATCAGGTGGCCATGTATTATGTCAACAAGCAGGAAGGTACGGGTTCCCTGTCTCTTTGTTGAGAGGCTCTGAGGATTTGGGATTTGGCAATCCGTCACAACATCTCTCTCTACATTCAGGGACAGCAGAACTGCTTTGCAGACAATCTGAGTCGCCTTCTACAACCTCACGAATGGTCCCTCAGTTCGGTGATTGCATCAGGTGTTTGCTCGGTGGGGGACCCCACAAGTAGATCTGTTTGCATCCCCCCTAAACCACAAGTTGCCTCAATTCTGCTCCAGGATTTATTCTCCTTACCGGCTCAAGGCGGATGCATTCCTCCTGGACTGGACAGATCTGTTTCTCTATGCATTCCCTCCATTTCCTCTGATTCTGAAGACTCTAGTCACACTCAAGTCTGTTCACGCCACCATGATTCTAATAGCTCCTCGGTGGCCCAGACAACCCTGGTTCTCCCTGCTCCTTCGACTCAGTGCCAGGGAGCCTCTTCTTCTCCTGGTTTTTCCTTCTCTGCTTTCTCAGAGTTGAGGCTCTCTTCTTCATCCCAACCTGCAGTCTCTGCATTTGACAGATTGGTATCTCAGCACCTAACTGCCTCGTTCCAGTTCTCTCAGTCTGTTCAGGATGTTCTCGAGGCTTCCAGGAAGCGGTCTACTCACCAGTGTTATTCTCAGAAGTGGACCAGATTTTCCTCTTGGTGTTCGACGGTGTCTAGAGCCGCATTCTGCCTCCTTGTCTTCCGTGCTGGACTATCTGTTGCACTTGTCTCGGTCTGGTCTCAAATTGACTTCTATTCGAGTCCACCTCAGTGCCATTGCTGCTTTTCACCAGCCACTTGAGGGGAAACTGCTCTCTGTTCATCCGGTGGTTTCCCGGTTTATGAAGGGTCTTTTCAATGTTCATCCTCCACTCAAACCCCCTCTGGTAGTTTGGGATCTTAATGTTCTCCTTGCTCAATTGATGAAGTCGCCCTTTGAGCCGATCGGGCTCATTTGAAATATCTCACTTGGAAAGTGGTATTTCTTATTGCTCTCATGTCTGCTTGCGGGGTCAGTGAGCTGCAGGCTTTGGTTGCAGATCCCCCTTTCACTGTTTTCAGCATGATAAGGTGGTTCTCCGTACCCATCTTAAATTCTTGCCGAAGGTGGTTTTGGATTTTCACCTCAACCAATCCATTGCTCTTCCTGTGTTTTTTCCTAAGCCCCATTCTCATCCTGGAGAAGTGGTGCTCCATACTCTTGACTGTAAGAGGGCGTTGGCTTTCTATTTGCAATGCACTCAGGCTCATCGGACTGCTCCCCAACTCTTCATTTCTTTCGAACCAAATCGGTTGGGGCGTCCCTTGTCTAAGCGCACCTTATCCAACTGGTTGGCTGCGTGTATCTCTTTTTGGTCTCCCTCTGCAGGGTGGGGTCACGGGGCACAAAATAAGAGCGATGGCGGCATCTGTTGCTTTCCTCAGGTCCACTCCTATTGAGGAGATCTGCAAGGCCGCCACTTGGTCCTCGGTTAATACCTTCACTTCTCACTACTGTCTGGATACCTTTTCCAGATGAGACGGCCAGTTTGGCCAGTCTGTTTTGCGTAATCTGTTCTCCTAAATTACTAACTCTCCCTCCATCCCTTTTTGGTTAGCTTGGAGGTCACCCACATGTAAAGAATATGCTGCCTGCTTGTCCTGGGATAAAGCACAGTTACTTACCGTAACGGGTGTTATCCAGGGACACCCACCCACTTCCCCGGGTTGGCTTCTTTGCTAGCTATCTGAACTGAAGCCACGCTGAGGAGACACGCACCCTGACTCGGGCGGGAAGGCACACATGCATGCACGGTACACTCGCAAGCTTGAAGATCTTCAAGCAAGTTTGCTTGCGAGAGTGTCCGATCGGAGCTCCATAGATGACGTCACCCACATGTAGAGAATATATGCCTGCTGTCCCTGGATAACACCCGTTACGGTAACTAACTGTGCTTTTCAGAGAGGCTCTGGCATAGCAGCCATTCTCACATAACTGCCGGTGGCTGTCTCGAATATTTCTCTCTGCTGCAATTCACCCAGGTGGAAACAGGGAGTTGCATCCGAGGGGGATAGATCGTGGCAGAGGGAAAGCTTTGGGGAAGTTTCCTGCAGCTTGTGAGAATGGCTGCTGCGCTGGGGCCCTTCTGAAAAGGAAGATTTGGATTTTGAAAGGAAACCGGGAAGATGAGGGAAAACGAGGGAGATGGACAGAAGGGGATGTGATGTCTGGACTGCGGGGCTTTCTGGAGCTGTGGGGCCCAGGACAGCTGCCCTGCAGGGCCGCCATCAGGGCAGTACTACCAGTCCTGCATTCAGGGGCCCGGAGCTGACAGGGGGCCCGGGCTCCCCCAGGGTCCTAGGCAGTGTTCTAAGGCAGGGGCGCCAGTAGCTCGCCAAGGCAAAGTGAGTCGATCACCCAGGACTCACTTTGTCTTGGCGATCTAATCTATCGAGCTGATCAGTCTTCCTCTCCCCGACGTCAATTCTGCAGTCAGAGAGGAAGTTCGGGCCAGCCAATCGCTGCCTGGCTGGGCGGAACTTCCTCTCCGACGGCAGAATTGACGTCGGGGAGAGGAAGACTGATCGGCCCGAAGCAGGGAGAGCATGCATCGGTGTCGGCGTCGGCTTTGGGGCCTGTTATCCATTGGTGGGTCCTGTTTCCCAATGGCAGCGGCAGTGGCAGTGGCTTGGGGAACGGCAGGGAGAAAGAAAGAAAGGGGGCAGGCAGGGAGACAGAAGGAAAGAAGAGAAACAGAAAAAAAGAAAGGGGGCATGAAGAGAGGAAGAAAAAGTTGGGGGAGGGAATGAGGTGTGGAGAAGAGAAAGCATACAGGCTGATAGAAGGGAAGAAAGATTGGATGCACAGTCAGAAGAAGAAAATGCAACCAGAAATCACCAGACAAGGTAGGAAAAATTATTTTATTTTAAATTTAGCAAAGTGGAGGCAGTATTACCACAGTTTTCAAAGGAATTTGCCCAAATAACTTAATAGTTAACTGGGTAAATTCCCAGAGATGAAAACTTCCCTTCACTTACTATGCACAGTTCTGAATTTATATCTGCTGTCTATATTTTACAATATGGTCCCCTTTTACTAAACCGCAATAGTGGTTTTTAGCACAGGGAGCCTATGAGCATCAAAAGCAGCGCTGGGCATTCAGCGCAGCTCCCTGCGCTAAAAACTGCTATTGTGGTTTAATAAAAAGGATGGAGGGTATATTTGTCTATTTTTGTATGGTTGTTACTGAGGTGACAATGCATAGAGTCATCTGCCTTGACCTCTTTGAAAAAAACCCAGAATAGGAATGATAATTAACATTTTCTCAGCGTATAGTGTGCTTTGTGTTTTTTAATTTTATTGTTGGTAGATCATTTTGACTTGGTCATTTTAAAGTAGCTCACAAGCTCAAAAAGTTTGGGCACCTCTGAGCTAGAGCGTTGAAACTGTGTATTTCTATTTTATCCCCCCTTTTACAAAACTGTGGAGCGTGTTTTAGCGCCAGCCGTGGTGGTAGCAGCTCTGATGCTCAGAATTCTATGAGCGTCAGGGCTGTTACCACCGTGGCTAAAATCTACACTACAGTTTTGTAAAAGAGTGAGGGGTTAGTTTGTGATGACATATTCCATACTAGGCGAAGGTGTTTTCTGTGTTCTGTGTGTTCGAAAGATATGGTTTTCTGTTAGGATTGACGGTGTAGGATTGATCTGTGCTGGTCTGGCTTGTTTAGTTTTAAAATGGGTGTATTGATGTACTGCTCACTGCAATATGTAAGATGCTGCCTTTTCCTAGGTACTCATGTGTGATGTGTGGTTTGTTACTAAAAATCATGTTTTTCTTACAGATAGGTGGGGTGCCAAAAAAATGATGGGCCCCGGGTGTTACATATGCTACGTACGCCACTGTATGTAAAGATACCAGAAAGCTGGCGAAGCAAAAACTTTAAGTAAATTGTTATTCTTCTAAGTTTTGAGTATTTAACCCTCCCACAATCTCACGGGCACTCGTTTCAAGTTTATTGAGATTTTGATTTAAAAGCAATATCAAATATTTTCAATGCGTATAACAAAAATAAATTTGGGGAAATAAATAAAACCATTTGAACAATAAACATACAAACATATCCATAGATAATTAAAATTACATAAGGAGTACAAGGATAAAGTACATTTGTTTAAAAATGCGTTCTCCGCGCCTGCTCATAAATTTGTTGACTGGAAGGATCCAGCAATGTGGCCAGATGCCATTCAGGACAAAGACAGAGAAAGAATTGTGCAATTTGGATTAATGATGGAAGATGATTTAAAGCAAATGGCACAGTCTATGAGTACAGATCTTGACGGACGTTCTTTTTATGAATATCTCCTCTATGCCAAATCACCCAATGGACGTGAGAAGATTTTACGGGACTGGCTTAGGTGGAGCATTAGCAGAAAAGTATGTGTGTATTCGGCCCATGGAAGAAGAGGGGGGGTGTTGGGGGGGGGAAGAGGTGCATGGGGGGCCCAAAAGGATTTCTCAGTAAGAGGCCCAGAAATTTCTGATGGCGGCCCTGCTGCCCTGTATGCCCTCCCCTAACACTGGCCCTATTTCCCTTTGTACCCAAGTATCCTCCTGACTTTGAGCATCGCTTTTTCTATCTGTTTTGCCTTCTTGAGATCATCAGACACAATCGCCCCCAAGTTCCACTCTTCTGTCATACACGGAAGTATTTCACTCCCTATACGCTGGTCTCAGAATGGCTGCACTTTTCAAGGCTGTATTGTTTGTTCCCCTGATAAGCCAAAACATTGGTGAAACAAGGTCGCTTGTTGGGAAGATTGGAGAAGACGTGACAGTGTTGGAGCTCAAGTCGTCTTTTGTCAGCTAAGTCCTTGAACGTGCCTCCAGGTGACTTTGCCCTTTTCTAAACCTGTTCTATGAGGGAGTTTTTTTGCCAGTGAAAGTATCAAAAGCAGTTTTGATTTGTACCTTTTGGTTCTATACTGCTACATTAGTCTGAGGCTTTTTCTCCATCTTTTTGGGTGTATGCTGGGTTTGAAGAGGGGGGTACCTCGGTGCCACAATCACACAACATTTTGAATCATTATATGAACATATTATATGTTGTGCATCCTTGTATAATTTGTTAACTCCCTATACTATAGAACCAAAAGAAGGAGGGTCCAACCTCGTCTGCAGTAAAAAACCAGGCAGGAACAAACAAACCAAAACTGCAGATATGTACAACGATGTAGGCGAATTTTATTGTGACAAGCAAACTATATATTAAAACCTTTTTACCAAACGGGGGACCCAACACGGTCCGTGTTTCGGACAACCTTCATCAGGGGTCCATGGTAGATAAAGGAAAAAACATGTCACAACAAATATTGAAAAAAATAATATAAAACCAAACAGATGATGTGTCACGCCGAGAGTCTCTGCAAATAGTAAAAATTGCATATTTTTCCATGGAACAAACTCCATTTATCACAACCCTTTGTCTCCTTCCACTTAACCAGTTTTTAATCCAATCTGTCATTTTAGGTCCTATACCTAGGGCATTCAGTTTGTTTATCAGCCACCTATGCGGATCTGTGTCAAAGGCTTTGCTAAAATCCAAGTACACCATATCTAGTGCCTTTCCTACATCTGTTTAGTCTCCCAGCCAAATAAATCAATCATATTTGTCCGACAAGATCTGCCTGTCATAAAACCATGCTGCCTCGGGTCCTGCAGTCCATTCGACTCTAGAAATCTCACTTTCCTCAGCACCATGAAGATATGGGAACAATTTCTAGGGCTACTCCTTGTGACCATGGGAAAGTCACTTAATTCTGCATTGCTGCAGATATAAAATAAGTACCTGTATATATGTAAACTGCTTTGAATGTGTAATCACAAAGGTGGTATACGAATTCCATTCCTTTTCCCTTTAATAAGTGTTTCTGTCTTGACCTTTCAATCTCAATTCTGAGGATTGTCAAGCAGCTTAAACTCATTGGATCTGTAGTCTCTAATAAGCAGGGGGGACTCTATGATTTCTTAAACAACTTTCTTTAATACAAAACTTAAAACAAAGAAATAAATAAACTTACAGTTCAGTTGTTCTCAAGGATTTCTTCTTCCATAGAATCTACACTCAACTGGCACCTCCTATGAAACTGGGAATGTATTTTCACACACTCTGTGAAGTGGTAATACAATGTTCCAACTTCTCTCACTAAAATTAGCTATCTCCACACAAAAGAGCAGCAACCAGAAGAAAAGGATACTCAGCACTTTAAGTGTACAGAAGTGCACTCTGGGAGCTTCTCTTAAAGAAATACTCTTATTGCTTACATATATCTGCATTCATGAATGTGAAAGCAGAACAGTTTTCATTAGTTTACTCACTAATGAGGTCAGACTAACAGGCTTGTAATTTCCAATCTCCTTACTTTCACTCTTGTGCACATCTGCCCTTTTCCAGTCCTCCAGGACCATGTTAGACTCTAAAGCAGGGGTGGGCAACTTCGGTCCTCGAGGGCCGGAATCCAGTCAGGTTTTCCCCAATGAATATACATGAGATCTATTTGCATGCACTGCTTTCAATGCATATTCATTGTGGAAATCATGAAAACATGACTGGATTCCGGCCCTCAAGAACTGGAGTTGCTCACCCCTGCTCTAAAGAAGCATTGAAAAGCTGAGACAACAGAGCCACCACAACCTCTGAGTTCCTTGAGTATCCTTGGATGTATCCCATCAGGCCCCATTGCTTTGTCTATTTTTAATTTAGCTAGCTCCTCTCAAACACAGTCTACTGTGAATCTATCTTGGTCTACAACACATCCATTCTTATGTGCATTTGTTTTCTGCTGACCTACATCAGCTTTTTCATCTATGAGTACTTCTGTGTACTATCACTGAATATCGACCTGTGCCCAGATAACTTCCAGGTATGGACTTAAGGCTTCTCTGGTCCCACTTCCCTCCTAGAAACAGAAACATAATGGCAGATAAATGCCAAATGACCCATCTAGTCTGCCCATTCGCAACATCCACTATTTCCTTCTCTCCTTAAGAGATCCCTTGTGCCTGTCCCATGCTTTCTTGAATTCAGACACAGTCTTTGTCTCCACCACCTCTATCGGGAGACTATTCCACACATCTACCATCCTTTCTGGAAAAAAGTATTTCCTGAGCCTCTTAACTTCATCCTATGCCCTCTCACCCTGGAGTTTCCTTTCAATTGAAAAGACTCACCTTCCCCAATTTGATTCTCCCTCCCCTCTGAAGAAAACTAGATCCCCCAATAAGACCAATTGTTGGGGGATCCCCCAACAAGAGTGAGGCTGTTGCTAGAGGTCACTGTGACTATTTTGAGGCCAGAGCTACAATAGATAGTATTGAGTGGGTATCACTTCTACCCATTGAACTCCAAAACCAATCAGAAAAGGTAGGTCCATGGGGTGGGGGGCCTCCAGTGACTGGAAGGGCATGGGGGAGGGCCTTGTTGGAGGATGTAGTTTTTTTTGGATACAAGGGGAAGGGAAAATCAGATTTAAGGGCAGGTAGAGTAGAGGGTATTGTAACTGGGGATATCTGCTTCCCTTTATGCAGGTCCCAGATGAATTGTGTCCGAAACCCACATAAGATCTGGCAGCCAGCACATGCCCGCATGGCCCCAGATATTCAAAGCTGGTGCCCAAGACATAATCCGACATTGAATATTGGGGCTTAATTCTGCCAATGGAGGTCAGCATTTAAAAAAAAAAGTTTACTGCTGCCATCTGAATATTACCCAGAATATTTATATTCAGCAGAGCTATCCAGATTGTCTGTATATTCAGCACCACTCGCAATGATGAGAACTGCTGCTATCTAGAGAGTGGAGATATTCAGCCAGCCAGATAGTTATTCAAATAACTTTAGAACAGCAACCTTATAAGCCTTATTTTCCTTTGGAAAATCATCTAATAAAATTAGTACTTTGATACTGATATTATTTGTACCCAAACTGAAATGTATTCTTACTGTGGGAAATTTTACAGTCCCAATGTTGTAACAAAAACAATTATTGTGTGAACCTAATTTTACATAGTTTTCCTTGACTTAACTCAAAAGGAAATGCTTGTAGACCTAAACACTGACCCAGCCATTAACACTGAACAGCTGTCTCAAAGCATCAACCCTGACAAAGTGATATAAAACATACACACTTAAGAAGATGTTTGTGAGCATGAGAGAATAAGGAACTTTCTGTGACTTAGATGCAATATAACTAGGCACTGAGAGAGACAACATGAAGTTTTGAAGAATGCACATCACAAAGGGAGCAATGGTGGAGCACTTTATTCGTCTGATGTTACACTGTGATTCACACACTGTAAAGAAGGGTATTTATCTAACTTAGAAATTACACATGCCTTATATAAGTGGATCCACAACTTGCTCTTTAGGTCAAAATCAGGGCATGAGAATGGAAATGAAAAACAAGCCTGAGATAAAATGTATGGGGTCAATATACAGACTGTTTTAACTGGGCAGGAGAAGTTCTAGTCCAGTTAAATCACTGAGCGGACCACCCCGTAATTTCAAAAGCATTTAACTGCTTCCGCACTTGCTGCATAGTGCTGGCATAGAATGGCGGTGGAGTCAGGGAGGAGCCGGGAGTTATGTGAGCACTGATGATATTCAGGACAGTGCCCACATAGATAACTGGGATCATAGTTCAATCCCTTGTCCTAGGACTAGTGGACTATTGCAACATCCTCTATCTTCCATGCCCCTCCATCTTGCTAAACCAATTGCAGACCATTCAAAACACAGCCCTCAGATTGATCTACTCCCTCGGAAAATTTGACCATATCACCAATGCCTACCTAGCCTCTCACTGGCTACCAATAAGTGCCCGAATCCAATTCAAATTTTATTGTCTACTATACAAAGCAATAAACGGATCTGCACCCACCTACCTTAACAACCGCCTTAATTTCAACTGCTCATCCAGAACAAGAAGAACCAAGAACCTATTCGCCTATCCCCCACTCAAGGGAACTCAGCGAAAGAAGATGTATGACGGCCTCCTAGCAACGCATGCAGCGAAACTGGACCCCTTTATCTCCAATTTGCTGTCAACAACTATCGACTTTAAATCATTCCGAAAGGAAATCAAAACCCTACTTTTCAAAAAAAATATACAACCTCCCAACCGAACCTAACAAGCAACCAAGCCTAAACCCTTCTCCTAAATTGTAATTTCCGGCATCTATTATGTAAGCATCATCTAATTATAACTTCCTAGAAAACCCCAGCTATCCCCCTCTATTCTACGCCTGATCTGTATACTTCCCCTGAATTGTAACTTCCTGGATATGTCCAGCTGTCTTACACTGTAATCTGCTTAGAACTGCAAGGTAAAGGCGGAATATAAGTCACTAATGTAATGTAATGTAATGTAACCTTTCTAGGAGTGAAAATTTGGAATGACCTCGCAGAAACGATCAGAACAGAGCCTAACCACACTGTATTTCGAAAAAACAAACAAACCATGAAAACCCTTCTCTTTGATGCCTGAACCTTCTTGTTTCTCTTAGCCCCCCTCCAGCTAATAATAATAATAATAACAACTTTATTTTTTCTATACCGCCACAATCTTACGACTTCTAGGTGGTTTACACTGAAGAGAGCTGAACAATCAGCGAATTACAGAATACAAATAGTGAAAATGTCACTTAACAGTCAGCGAATTACAGAACACAATTAGTAAAAATACACATATTTCTCAAAGTTATCAGAATGGTGTTAATAGTTTTAAAATAGTATATGATTAGGAGATAAATCTACTGAATAGTGCTGTCTTTATTTCTGAAATGCACTGTAGGTCAACCTGGCTCTATTGATGTAATTGCTTAGCCAGGTATGATGTTTACTAGCTTGAAACTTAAAAGTTCTGTCCAGAAAGGACCTGTATTTGCAATCTCTTTTTCTTTCCTCTCTTTCACTTCGCCTACTATATGGTCTGCCTTTCCTCCTCCTCGCTGTAAGTCGCCTTGAGCCTGCATAGGTATGCGCAACACACAAATAGAAGATTAGATTACACTGCACAAAAGTCGGTCCTGACTTTGAATGGTTAGGTATGTGAGTATGGCACTGAATATCGGCTGATGAAGACCTAGAGACATTCAAATATGTCACGGGCCGTATCGAGGTGGAAGAAAATATCTTTTTTCTTAAAGGACCCACGGCAACAAGAGGGCATCCGTTGAAAATCAGGGGTTGGAAACTTCATGGCGACACCAGGAAGTATTTCTTCACCAAAAGGGTGGTTGATCATTGGAATGATCTTCCACTTCAGGTAATCGAGGCCAGCAGCGTGCCAGATTTTAAGAAAAAATGGGATAAGCATGCGGGATCTCTTCATGGAAGAAATTAGGGGGGTGAGTCATTAGAGTGGGCAGACTTGATGGGCGGTGGCCCTTTTCTGCTGTCATTTTCTATGTTTCTATGTTCTAGATATTCAGCACCAATGCCTGCAGTGGCCACCGCCAACTAAATAGACTAAACTAGATATTCAATGGTGGGCTGTTATATCCAACTTCACCCCACCCCCTATTCTGTTCCAGGCTGCACCTTTACAATTAGTTTGTAGTCCAGGTTAATCACTTTAAAGGCCACAACCTCCAGCCTTAGTAGGGGATACCAATTACCGAGTCAAATGCAATCAAATAATGATCCAGCCAGAAAAAAAGGAATGGTACGGATATTCTGTAAAACATATGGAGCAGATAAGTTTGATAATACCAAGGGCTCCTTTTACTAAGCTGCGGTAGTGTTTTTAGCGCGTGCTGAAGATTAGCATGCGCATATCCCCGTACTACACAGAAAAACTTAACATCAGCTCTATGGAGGCATTAGCATCTAGCGTGTGCGCCAAAACCATTAGCACAGCTTAGTAAAAGAAGCCCCCAAGTGTAAGACATGTCCATTGACATGAGTAGGAGTCAAAATCCTTTGAGAAAAATCCAAATTGGAAAGAATTAAAATGTTATGTATGTGGTGATGAAAAAATTATCACAATGTACATTAAAAATCACTCAAAATAATAATATTGGGATAAAATATGATCAGATCTACAATAGTTAGTTAAATATTATCCCAAATACTAACAGGTAATCCAGGTGGACAATAAAAATAAATCCAAAATAAACAGGGTTTTTCTGTAGTAACACTTCTTTATATTGGAGAGAAATTACTGGCAATTGTATAATAGAAATATTATCTTTCACAAACAAGGCAAACTTCCTCCCTTCTTAGCAGCACAAGAGAATGAAGTATAGGAGAAAACTAAAGGAGATGAATTAATTAAACAGGCCTGTTTATCGGGCCTTAGTGATGTCTCAGTAAGGCACATAACATTAATTGTATATTGTCCAGTAAGATCACAAATTAGTGAAGTTTAAAATTTTAGAGATCTACAATTAAGAAGGGCTAAATTAAGAGTGTTATTCTCAGATCTGTCCTGTCCTGTGGATGACATAGGAATAGAATATAAATTAACTATATTGATTCTTCCAAGAGTTTTGGGTTTTTTTTCCAATTTCAAATCTGTTTTATTATTTAAGGAAACATGCCGGAAATGGAGTAGGCAGATTTACATCCTCTGTCCCAAGATGTCTGTAAGTCCTCCATAGTGCCTGTATGACCAGAAGAAAACAGTTACAGGAAAGCACAGGAATGAAAAGAAGACTCAAACTCAAATTCAAAGTACTGAGTATCGAAATAGTAGATTCTGACATAGCCGTCTTTACCGCCATTGCTGTAACTCTTGCCATCTGGGTGGAATGCCACACTATTGATTGGGCCAAAATGACCTTTAACTCTCCCAAACTCTTCTTCGAATCCCAAATGAAAGAACCTGATGCCAAACTTGCCAATCCTGGTGGAGGCTGTGTTTACATCCATTACTTCCTGTCTACCTCCCAAAACCATGTGGCCAAAAATTGAAGAGAGTGCTGCAGAGTTCACAGGTCCAGTCTGGAACATCCTCTAATGATCTAGTGTCGTGGAATCAAAAAGCTTTGCTGTGTTGTCCTTGGATGCAGTGATGAACATGGTCATATCTCATGATAGCTGGATGTCGTTGATCTGTTTGAAATGTTCTTTCGCTGTCGCAACCACCTCACCTGACTTAGCACTGAATTGGTTCAGCTCACCATTCTCATGTCCTACAATGATAAACTCGCCCAGTGGGCCCTGATTTTTGACTCACTACGTGGGCTCTTCATATAGGGCTAATTATCATCGAACTGGCTGGGATCCCGCAGGTCAAAGAAGCTGACAAAGCACTGTTATCTCATCTGCTTGTCTGTGGAGAACATAACAATGTTTTCCCCAAAAGTCAAAGCTACAAGTTCGAACCACACAATTGGTCTTTAAGAGTGCCAGCTGGTTTCCTGTCTCACAGTCCCAAAGTCTACAGGAGTTGTCAGCAGAACCAGAAAGAACATGGCGGGTATCCCAGTCAGCGTCCACACACCACACAGCTCCTGTGTGTCCACTGTTGGTGCCTAGTCTTTCCCATTCACTGAATACCAAACATTAACAATTGGATCTTTGGCCACAGTGAACATCATATCCCCTTCCCAGTTATACTTGATCTGAATTATGGACCTCTCATGGCCTTGCAGTAAGATGGTTTTCATGGCTACTTGGTCCTGGAAATGGCAAGAGCTCTTCCAAAAGTTTTAAAGGTGGGTGAGAATCTACAGTATAACCCTAAATTGCTGAAGTCCTATGGTTACTGTAATCCATGGTCAAGCCAAAAAATCACCCAAAGAAGCATTTAAAAAGTTTAATTTTAAAAAGTGTACCTTTCAGATTTGCACAGATATTTGTCTTTTGAGCTTGTCCCGGAGCACACCTCAAGCAGCAAAGCCAAAGATCTTGACCTGCTCCTTGGACACTCTCCTTTGGCATGCTGCCATGGTGAGGATACCACTAAAGCACTTGATTTTAAATTCTGTGAGCCCAGCGTGCTTATATTAAGGTGGTCATGTGACCATTCAGAATCAGGCGTTTTCTTCTATACCCAAAGATACAGGGAGATCTAATACAGCATCTCTCTGAAAAACATAAGATAGTAAACACATTCATCAACTGGGATCTGCCAAGTACTTATGTCTTGGATTGACCAATCGGATAGAGAATGCTGGGCTTGCGAGAACTAACGGCAGCCATTCAGGGAGCAGCATGGGGCCAGGCTCCTACCTTGTGCGCCACTGGCTGCGAGATCTGTCCAGCGAGGGAGGGGCTCAGCATGGGGCAGGAGCGTGGAAAGCTCGCTCCTGACGATACACTGCTGGACCACCAGGATTTAAAAAGGCGAAAAAAGGTACCGTATATACTGTAAGTTTCCCTGGCAGACAGCTGGACGCTCACCTAAATTAGTTGGGAGGAGTGCCCGGCTAAAAGACGCTAGGGAGAACACTGCACATCACAGTCTGTGATGCAGTATTCACTCCATAAGATGCACGGACATTTCCACCCACTTTTTGGAGGAAAAAGTGTGTCTTATGGAGCGAAAAATACAGTATATTACAAGGAAAAAGATAGGAACATGAAAGCAAAGCTAGAGGTGGCTGGACCTGTATTTTCAGCTACCGTTAATGATAGTATGTATGGCTCAAAAATCATATTTCTTTTGCACTAATATTTCATGAAAAAATCAACTTCAATCTTTAAGTGTTAATTGTATTCTAGTAGTATCAGAATTAACTACACGCTGCAAAACTAATTAATTATATGAACAACCAGATTATTCATTTTATTTCAAAAAGGGCACTTGAAATTTAAATGACAATCACATAATACCATTAAGAAATGTGAATCCATACACATCTGCTACAGCATGATTGAATGTCAGGAAAAAGTATAGAGATGGAAAAAGTCACGGTCATAGCTCTTTCTAATGCAGATTATTTTCTTTTGGTAATAAAGGATTGTGTCATATATTCTCTCTAATTATTGTTTTGTCTCTCCTTCTGCATTTTATTTTAGTATATAATTATTTCAAATGAGTAGATCATTTGAATGGAAAAAGACGCCATACTTGAAATGTAGAAAATTTGATGATAGATAAAAGAATAAAATCCGCGAGAATCATTTTTGCTGGATTGGCATTCATTTGTCTTTTTAAATTATTATTGTTTTGTTTCTTTTCTATTTATAATGCATGAAAGTAGAGGTAGATCTAAATACGTTTGACAACAATTTGGAACCAATCATTTTGATCATGACATTTTTTCTGCATCAGGTCTAATAGAATATATAACTATACAGGTATTTTTAAACTGTATTTGACTTAGACAAACATCTTGAGGTCTGGAAATTCATATAGGCCAATATTCAAAGGGCCTTATAGGTTTAGTGCAGTGGTCTCAAACTCACGGCCCGGGGGCCACATTCTACCCGCCAGGTACTATTTTGAGGCCCTAGGTATGTTTATCATAATTACAAAAGTAAAATAAAAGTTTCTTGACCATATGTCTCTTCAGCAATAAATTACAATATTATTATTAAGACTTAGCCGAAAGGAAAGATTTATAAACTATAAAGAGTTTTACCTCAAGCAAAATTGTCATTTCTTTAATAAGATATTAACTATTTTTTATGAGGCCCTCCAAGTACCTACAAATCCAAAATGTGGCCGTGCAAAGGGTTTGTGTTTGAGACCACTGCTTTAGTGGGTGTTGTTAGAAGTGTAAGCTCCTTATCTGTGGATTTTAAATGCCACTAGACTGATAGTGCTGCCAAAATTCTCTCCACTCACTGGATTATGTATGCATTATCAATAAGTTAAAATTGTACATGAATATGTGGTGATAAATTTTCAAAAACTCCCATTTCTGTGCATAAAATGCTGTTTCCAGGTACCTAGCTATGTTGAGCAAAAAACCCAAGGCTATTTACTGGTAGATGCCACCAAATCTAAAGCCTAGCAAGTCATCCTTAGCCTTCCCTCCTCTACCACAATCTGGTATCTTTCCTCTACTCCTTTCCTCCCATGTCAGTGACCATGTATCTCACTTTCTCTCAACACTCCTCCCCTCCCCCACCTCCCTTCAAACATCTTACTGCTAGAGGCGGGGCAGGATTAATTCTCTGAGGGCCCCTAGGCACTGGGCCCCCTAGCCCCGCCTCTGCCACACCCCATTTATTTACCTGTTTTCTTATTTACTTTCTTTTTTTCTTTTATTATAAAATTCAAAACAAACAACAAAGATTACCATACCAGTGCCAGTGTACAGTTTTAGTTCTATGCAAGCCCCAAACATCTCTGAAAAAATCCTCCCTTCCTTCCCTTCCCACCTACTTGCCCAGGACTTTAACTCAGAACCCTTTCCATAAAAGTGTTCAAATGCATTGTACAGCAGTAATACTATCTGAAACATAAGTCTATATTAATAACTGACATGCACAGGCGGAAACAGGAAGCTGCGTCAGAGGGGAAGCTTTGGCAAGCAGCACCGCTTGCAAAATTACAGTTGCTGTTGCCTTTCTTATCTTACTTTCCATCGATTGGGGGGTTCTATAGCAGATTGGTCCGTTGATAGGGGGGAGGCCGCGTTGCCCATCAATGTTGGGGGGGTGGGGTCCATCCCCGTTTGAAAAAAAAAAATTTCTGTTGATACTTTCCTTCATCGGACCCCCCCTGACCATTTTGGGCCCTAGGCACGTGCCTACTGGGCCTATCCTTTAATCCGGCCCTGGCTAGAGGTTGCTAGCAGTAGCTGTGATTTACCACCACTGCCTGCTGCTTACCTCAAAGCCTTCCCTCTGACACAACTTCTTCTTTCCACATGAGTGGGATGCATCAGAGGGAAGACTCTGGGTCAAGACACAAGCAGCAGATGTGAAGCCCCACTGCTGCCAGTGACCTTTAGTAGACAAACTTGAAGGTAGACAAGTGTGTGTGTGGAGGGATGGGGGATAAGAAAGGGAGATTCTGGATTGCAAGAAGAAGGAAGGAGAGGAAGAATGTTGAATAATGGAAAGGACAGATAAGAACATAAGAATTGCCGCTGCTGGGTCAGACCAGTGGTCCATCGTGCCCAGCAGTCCACTCATGCGGCGGCCCTTAGGTCAAAGACCAGTGCCCTATTAGAGTCTAGCCTTACTTGGCATATGTTCTGTTCCAGTAGGAACTTATCCAACCTGTCTTGAATCCCTGAAGGTTGTTTTCCCCTATAACAGCCTCCAGAAGAGCATTCCAGGTTTCTACCACTCTCTGGGTGAAGAAAAACTTCCTTACGTTTGTACGGAATCTTTTCCCTTCTAACTTCAGCGAGTGGCCTCTTGTTCTCTTCACCTTGGAGAGGGTGAACAGTCTCTCTTTCTCTACTAAATCAATTCCCTTCAGTATCTTGAATGTTTCGATCATGTCCCCTCTCAGTCTACGCTTCTCAAGGGAGAAGAGGCTCAGTTTCTCTAGCCTCTCGTTGTACGGCAACTCCCCCAGTCCTTTAACCATTTTTGTCACTCTTCTCTGGACTCTTTCCAGTAGTACTATGCCCTTTTTCATGTACGGCGACCAGTGTTAGAAGCAGTATTCCAGGTGAGGGCATACCATGGTCCAGTATAAAGGCATGATAGCATTTTCAGATCTGTTTGTGATTCCCTTCTGAATCATTCCTAGCATTCTGTCAGCCCTTTTTGCTGCCACCGCCACACATTACATGGACTGTTTCATTGACTTATCTACAAGTACTCCCAAATCTCTTTCCTGGGGGCTCTCTCTGAATATAGCTCCGGACATCCTGTATTCGTGCATACGATTTTTGTTACCAACATGCATCACCTTGCATGTATCCACGTTGAACCTCATTTGCCATTTCGTGGCCCATTCCTCGACCATATTTATGTCTCTTTGTAGGTCTTCGCAATCCTTCTGTGTCTTCACTATTCTGAATAACTGTATTGTCCGCGATACAGTTCTAGGTTCTAGGTCGTTTATAAATATGTTGAAGAGCACAGGCCCGAGTACCGAACCCTGCAGCACTCCACTAGTAACACTTTTCTAGTCCATTCACCCCACTTTCTGCTTCCTATCCGCCAACCAGTTTTTAATCCACATGAGTATATCACCTTTGATTCCGTGGCTCACAATTTTCTGAAGAGGGGGAGGAGTGTTGGACCCAGGGTAGAAGGGAGGAATGTAGAGATGCTGAACAACTAGAGAGAAGAAAGAGAGAGAGATGCTGGACCATATGGGAGAGGGGGGAGAAAGGAGAAATATTACACTGAGGGGGAGGAGGAGGAATTGGTACCCTTTATGTCAGAAGTTGCCAATCTATTTCCCAAGTGTTGAAAAGTCTTGGGGGTGGCCAAACAGGTTGAAAAGGTGACGGCGAAAGCTAGAAGGATGCTAGGTTGCATGGGGAGAGGTCATGGCGAAAGCTAGAAGGATGCTAGGTTGCATAGGGAGAGGTATGGCTAGTAGGAAAAAGGAGGTATTGATGCCCCTTTATAAGACTTTGGTGAGAAATCATTTACAATATTGTGTACAATTCTGGAGGCTGCACCTTCAAAAAGATATAAAAAGGATGGAGTCGGTCCACAGACCGGCTACTAAAATGGTATGTGGTCTTCATCATAAGGTGTATGGGGACAGACTTAAAGATCTCAATCTGTATACTATGGAAGAAAAGCGGGAGAGGGGAGATATGATAGAGATGTTTAAATACCTACGTAATGTAAATGCGCATGAGTCAAGTCTCTTTCGTTTGAAAGGAAACTCTGCAATGAGAGGGCATAGGATGAAGTTAAGAGGTGATAGGCTCTGGAGTAATCTAAGGAAATATTTTGTTCCATGCATCTACCACTCTTTCTGTAAAAGTCTTCCAGAAGAGGTGGTGGAGACAGAGACTGTGGCTGAATTCAAAAGGGCCTGGGATAGGCATGTGGGATCTCTCAAAGAGATAATGGTTACTGCGGATGGGCAGACTAGATGGGCCATTTGGCCTTTATCTGCCATCATGTTTCTACGTTTCTATGTGACACAGAGATTGAGAATGGCAGAAAGGATCTGGGGCTAACACATGGCTGGGAATGGCAAAAGAAGATGATGTTTGGCAGTTGGTGGGATGGCAGAAGGGGGATGATGTTGGCAGATGGTGGTTTGATGGTGAGGGTTAATACTAGTTTTTACTGTTTCCTGCACTTTTGTTATTTTGAATATATGACGCTGTTGAAAGACATTTCTAGATAATTCCTAGTGGCTGTTTTACATTGGATATTGTTACAATTGCACTTATCATACCCATTTACACATCTTAATAGAATATTGTTTGACACATGTGTTGGGTCTTTGTAGAGTTGGTAAATTGTTATTAAAATCATGTTTTAATCCCTAGTCTCTGGAATTTCTTTGGCTTGCCCTTACCTTTTTTTGGATCCTTTTTATATGGGGGTTTGTTTTTCCTTATATAGTTTTATTTCATTTCTTAGTAAAAGCATTATCAGGTGTTTTACTTCAAAAACAGTACCTTAATACAAGGAAACTATCATTGGACCTACCGTTTTTTTCACTCCATAATATACACCTGGCCACATGACGCACCCTAGATTTAGAGGAGGAAAATGAGAAAAAAAGCATTCTGAACCAAATTCTCCCTGCCAGGTTCCCAACCGCACATTCCTTGCCAGGCTCTGCACCCTGTCCCCCCCCTCCCTGCCAGGCTCAGTACCCTGTCCCCCCTCTGGTGGTCCAGTGGTAGGCTGGGACAGGGCACAAGGTGGGCAGAGACAGGGCATAGATGTCAAGGCAGATGACTTTTTAAAATCTGCAAGTCACCTCAGTAACAACTATAGAAAAATAGACAAATATAGTGCAAAATATAGACAGCAGATATAAATTCTCAAAACTGACACATTTTGATCACTAAATTGAAAATAAAATCATTTTTCCTACCTTTGCTATCTGGTGATTTCTTTCTTTCTTTCCTTCATTCCTCAGGCCTAATAATTGTCCCTTCCTCCCTCCCTCCTATGTCCCCTTCAATGCCTTTCAGCCTTTGTCCTCCCCCTCCCCCCCCCCCCCCGGTTGTCTGGTGATTTCTTTCTTTCCTTCCTCAGGCCTAACAATTGTCCCTTCCTCCCTCCTTCACTCACTCTCTCCTATGTTCCCCTCACTGCCTTCCAGCCTTTGTCCTCTCCCCCCTTCCTCAGGCCCAACAATTGTCCCTTCCTCCCTCCCTCCTATGTTCTCCTCACTGCCTTCCAGCCTTTGTCCTCTTCCCTCCCTCCTGTGTTCCCCTCACTGCCTTCTAGCCTTTGTCCTCTTTCCCTCTCTCCCCAAGCAACCTGCTGGGCATAGAGGAACTGGGATTCAACAGAGGTGGACCTCTAGTGCTCTATCCGAACTGCATCTAGCTCGCTTTTGAGCCTCCTGTCCAGTGTCTGGTCTATTTTCCCACCTGGCACTAGCACCTACACCTGCGAACCTCTTAATTTTAACTTTCCATTCTAGGGTATGTACACTAACTTGACTATAATGCTATGTTTACTGTTTATAAGCCTATGGCTGACAGCCATCAGGGGCTTTTTAAACTTGTAGCCTGATCTTGATCTCAAGAACACAATTCCTGTTATTATATCTGATTCTAAAAAACTGCAACCAAATTCATTGAACAACATCTCACAGAGATGTTTGCTGATAGTTTTTAGCTCTTTCTAATAGACTATAAATCAAGTAAAAATAAGTTACTTTGCAAATCAACATTAAGCAATAAAACATACAGTAGTTTGCACAGCACAAATATGTGAGTTTGACACAGGAGTTATGTCATTAAGTCTAACTAGTTTTATATGAAGACTTCTCAGTGGCCACAGACAAATGAGTCATAATTTGGAAGATTTTGTCATTTTTGACTATTTGAGTACATTTGAGAAATATAACTTCCATTTATCAAGGAAGTGTAAAGTTAGCAGGATCACAAACATCTTCTTTTTTTTATTTTTTTTTTGTAAATAATTTTTATTGATAAAGCAGCTAACAGCAATACAGGAATCAGAGGCTACAGCACTGTAGCGATCCATAAGCAAGAGACATCTTAATCATACATATTTTTTCCAAATTCCAATCTGGCTAATGGTGGACAGTATTTTTGAATTAGCAAAAAGCCTCTAAAGAATGTTAGAGGAGGTCAAAAATCCAATTAGCCACCAACTAAGACCTGCTCATCAATTTCAATATTGCTGTAAGCACCACTGTGATTACCAAATTTGTATAAACCAAATTCAGGTGAATTATCATTTTCTGAGGAACCTCCTTGTTCAATGACTTACTAGGTGTTCACCCGGGTGTATCCCGCAGAGAATGTGCATCGCAAAGTGCACTGCAGGTACTACCCAGAAACATCATATACATTCACCGTCATTTTTAAAAAAATATTTTAAATTGTAGAAATTCTTATCAAAAAGTGCTATAAAGAAATTTTTTTAATCATTCAATGTGTGTGTCACTTCATTCTCCCGTGAAAGGAGAAAAAAAAAATAAATTTTCAAAAAAGTTGCAACCACAATTTTAAAGGTGCTTGAACTTATCTTGAAGCTGAACACAGCTGACTGTATCTTATGAAAAGAAGGGTGCCTTGACTTATTTTTTATACATACTGACCACCGATGTAGCCCTTCTTAGTCCAGTGAAGATAAGAAATACATAGTCTAATTAGCTGATTAGTGTACCTAGCTGTTAACCTAATTTCCCACAAAATAACAGCAAGAGCAACCATTTTATTTCACTCACTGATTAGGTTTTATACACTTTCACTATAAAATGGAGACTATATTATGCAAACTAGTAGCTATAGCAACCATGTTTACAGAACATGAACACATAATCCAAAGCTTAGGGCATTTTCAGGAACTAAGACGTGACGAGAAAGACTGGTGCTGAGACTTCTTGTTTATACTTTGCTGAAAGTTTTAGTCTGGCTGGTTTCATCTCTGAATTTGAGTTATTTTATTTTATTGTACAATTAAGTTAACACTCTCAGTCCTGTACAGTGGTAAAAGCTGAGTTATCACATGTAGAATTACATTAAATAACCACCAAACGTACCACACCAGGAAAAGAACCTCTACGTATAACAACCAGAAATACAAATAACAGGGATATGACAATGGCCTTTCAAAAAAGTTTGACCAGATACCAGAGACAGGGAATAAGCACCTTGTTTACTGGGAAGCTAATGTTGAATTAAATTAGAGTATAATAATGATTTTCCATTATCTGAACCAAGTGCTATTAAGCAGGTTATAATTGGGAATAGAAAACAAAGACTTGTCTATGTGCGAATGCAAGAAGTTTAATTCTGGAGAGGTCTGACTTGGTAGCTCAGGTGCCAAGTGCTGTTCCCTAATTTTCTCCCTTATCCAGATAGGGTTGAGAATGCTACAGAAGGAGCCTTCGTAGACCTGGTAGGGACTGAGGCATGATCATGGTCGATCAGAAATTTAGCTGGTATCATATGACTTGCTACTGTAATAAATGAGGGGATAATAAGCTTATAGGATTGATATTTCTCAAGAATCTCAGAAGCATAGGAAGGACTTCTTGTTATTTTGTATTTTAGGCGTTACTTTTATTTTGCATCTTCCTGCTAAATGTTGTGTTATGGTAAAATCTATTCATTTTTTTAAGCTAAAACAACTTGCTGAATTTGTAGCAGCAAGAGAAGATGTAGATGTTACAATTTAATCTAAGGAGCCTGTTGTAACTTTACACGTTCCGGCAATTGGAAATTCACTGTATCTTTAAATAGTTGCTTGGGTTTTCTTTTTTGAACTTGGTCCTTATATTGTGGTCTGAATAATTTGGATATATTTCTTCTTTTTGAAACTGGGCCTCTTCTCCCTTGAAAAGAGGAGACTGCGAGGGGACATGATCGAAACATTCAAAATACTGAAGGGAATAGACTTAGTAGAGAAACACAGACTGTTCACCTTCTCCAAGGTAGGGAGAACGAGAGGACACTCTCTAAAGTTGAAATGGGATAGATTCCATACAAATGTAAGGAAATTCTTCACCCAGAGAGTGGTGGAAAACTGGAACGCTCTTCCGGAGTCTGTTATAGGGGAAAACATCCTCCAGGGTTTCAAGACAAAGTTGGACAAGTTCATGCTAAACTGGTGAGAGTGTACTCCGCGTAAGCGGACTGCTGGACAGGATGGACCATTGGTCTGACCTAGCAGTGGCAGTTCTTATGTTCTCTATTTTCCTTATTATTTTAGATCTGTTCAAGTAAATTTGCTTGATGTTATTAAAAAATCTGCATAAATAAGCAACCCCCCCAAAAAAAACAACAAACTTTTGGATTTATCCTATAGCTGTGTTAAACTCATTGGCACAGTTTGAGAAACTTAAAAAGAGGGGGGAGGGGCAAAGAGGAAGAAGTGTCAATGGAAAAACTGATTTACTGACCTTGCATCATAGATTCAGTGTACTAGCCTCCTAGCGATACATATCTGTTGGGTTTTTAAAATATTTTTTTTGCTTAATTTATTAATTTATGGGAGCGGCTTAAGGGATCTCGCCAATTAGAGTCTTAAGCCACACCCAGGTGCCTAAGCCTTAAACGCCTTGTCCAATCAGGGCACTAGGCCCCTCCCCGATGCATCCTACAATGCACCAGGAAGGGACAGGCCCACTATTCAGTGGAGATAGGCCTGCCGGTCGGAGGGAGGAAGCATCCCTCTGACCAGTCAACTTAAAAAAGGTATTGTGGGGTCCAGGTGTGCTTGGGGTGGGGAGTCGAGGAGCATGCCCTTTGGTTGGGGGGTACTGGGCATCCCTCCTGCTGATGATCTTAGGGGGGTTGGGGGTTCCGACAGGAGGGGCTGGGTATCCCTCCTGCCAATAATCTTAGGGGAGTTTGGGGGTTCTGGCAGGAGGGACTGGGCATTCCTCCTGCAGGTGGATGTCTCGGTGAGGTAGCGGCAGGAGGAATTGGGCACTTCTCCTGCTGCGGACATTTGGGGGTGAGGGGTGGCTTTAGGGGTTCTGGCAAGAGAGACTGGGCATCTCTACTGCTGGGGGATGTCCTGAGGGACTGGGTATCCTTCCTGTTGGTAGTCTTCACGTGGGAGAGGGGGGTTCCCTGCCATGGCCATTAAACTGATTGCGGCAGGGAGATTCCCTTGCTGCGATCAGCTCAGTGGCAACTCGATTCTCTAACTTATGACAGATGCTGGTTAGAGAATCGTGGTTTTAAACGATTCTATATAGGACGCCCGTGTGTGAATCTCAAAAGCTATTTAGGTGGCTTCTGAGACCGGGTGTCCTATACAGAATCTGGCCCTTAGATCTGGTTTTACATCGTCTAAGTCACATCGTATAAATTCCGTCCAGGCAGCCTTGTGAAACTTTCAATTATCTCTGCAGTATGACTAAGTGTAGGTCAGTCCACATCCCGCCCACCTCCCATCCTCTCCAGTCCTTCAAAAACACTCCTTTCAGCTCTGGGCCCACAGTGGGATTCAGAGGCCTAAAAAGTCTCTGGATACGTCTAAAACCCGTTTCGATTATCAGCACTTGGATGACCTGTCTTTTTGATCGTCCAAGTGCCGACTTGGCTGGGTTTGTAGACATATTTTTGTTTTGATTATGAGCCCCATGGTGTTTTAACAAATATTTAAACACGCTCAAACTCCCTTGTTGCCCTATGTAGCTCGAGAGTTTATTCCATTCTGCTGGACCTTCACATGAAAAGGCCGCAGCCCTCATGGTTTGCATCCTCACGTCTTTTCTAGATGGTATAACTAAATCTCCGTTGCCAGCAGAACTTAACTTTGGGAGTGAAACCTGATAGGAAATTGCTGCTGACATGTATCGTGATGACAATTTATGTATTGCTAAATGAGTTAACAGCAGCAATTTATACCTCACTCTGTACTTCACTTTGAGCCAGTACATTCCTCAAGTATTACAGATTTGGAAATGTTGCTCTTGATTCTGCACCAAGTTGAGGCAGTAGTGTCATTATGAAGATTCTAGCCATTGTAATTCATATCTCCTAAAAAAACAAACAAACCTGATGATACAAATGGAAGTCTGGGAAAGTAACACCCCCAAAGTCCTTTGCTATCTTCATCCTGTTCCTATCTACTTTCAAAATTTTATTCCATAAAAAATGACTTAGTACCCTCCTACATTTGGATATAAATCTTTAGGATAGAGAAAAGGAGCTATTATCAGTATATAATTTATCTGGGGATTTTGATCAAATCTAACCTGAAAGCTGCTCAGATGTCCGTTGTATTTCAGCTTCAGAAAGTATGCTTAACATTTTCTTCGTGTTTTGTTTCCTCATTACATAAGAACATAAGAATAGCCCAGTAGCCCGTACTCACGGTGGCCAATCCAGGTCACTAGTACCTGGCTAAAACCCAAGGAGTAGCAACATTCCATGCTACCAATACAGGGCAAGCAGTGGCTTCCCCCATGTCTTTCTTAATAACAGACTATGGACTTTTCCTCCAGGAACTTTTCCAAACCTTTCTTAAAACCAGCTACGCTGGCAATGCGTTCCAGAGCTTAACTATTCTCTGAGTGAAAAAAAATTTCCTCCTATTGGTTTTAAAAGTATTTCCCTGTAACTTCATCGGGTGTCCCCTAGTCTTTGTAATTTTTGACGGAGTGAAAAATCGATTCACTTGTACCCATTCTACTCTACTCAGGATTTTGTAGACTTCAATCATAACTTCCTTCAGCCTTCTCTTTTCCAAGCTGAACAGCCCTAACCGTTTTAGTCTTTCCTTGTACGAGAGGAGTTCCATCCCCTTTACCATCTTGGTCACTCTTCTTTGAACCTTTTCTAGCGCCACTATATCTTTCTTGAGATAAGGAGACCAGAATTGAACGCAATACTCCAGATGAGGTCGCTACCTCAAATTGCTTAGAGTGGGTTATAAATGGTTAAAATAAAATAGACTCACTGTCAAGCTACATTCCAGCTAATTTTTTTTTTTTTTAAAATAATTTTCTATATCTGCTTGCCTTCAGCATTGATTCAGTGACATTAAATCTGCTTTATTCCAGTTTATTCTATAACCCAAGAGGTTAGAATATTTACTATACCTGGATGGGGTGACATGACAATTCTGTGGGCTTTAATAAAAATACCAATATGTCATCAATGTTTGCCACCAACTTGCATTTAGATTCATTGATTTCAATCCCAATAATAAGAATTGCCACTGCTGGGTCAGACCAGTGGTCCATTGTGCCCAGCAGTCCGCTCACGTGGCGGCTCCTAGGTCAAAGACCAGTACTCTAAATGAGTCCAGCCTCACCTGCGTACGTTCCGGTTCAGCAGGAACTTGTCTAACTTTGTCTTGAATCTCTGGAGGGTGTTTTCCCCTACAATAGAGCGTTCCAGTTTTCCACCACTCTCTGGGTAAAGAAGAACTTCCTTACGTTTGTACAGAATCTAATCCCTTTTAACTTTAGAGAGTGCCCTCTTGTTCTCCCTACCTTGGAGAGGGTGAACAACCTGACTTTATCTACTAAGTCTATTCCCTTCATTATTTTGAATGTTTCGATCATGTCCCCTCTCAGTCTCCTCTTTTTAAGGAAGAAGAGACCCAATTTCTCTAATTTCTCACTGTATGGCAACTCCTCCAGCCCCTTAACCATTTTAGTTGCTCTTCTCTGGACCCTTTCGAGTAGTACTATATCCTTCTTCATGTACGACGACCAGTGCTGGCGCACCATAATTTCTGCTTTTTGTCTGATAACTATCAATAGAGGGTCAAATATTATATGGAATTATAAAGGAGAAAGCAGGCAGCCTTATTTTATGCCCCTAGATAAATAGTACTGATATGTTAGGCAACTGGGGAGGGGAGAATTCTAAAGTTAGGTGCTACTTCAATGCCCAAATTTTAGAATGGAACTGTGTTTCAACATATGCAAAGTGCCAAAATGGGGCTTAAATGGTATATCAGCGTGAAAATACATTTACACGCCCAGTTATAGGGTTGAGCCTAAGTCTATCTGTGTGTAACTGCAAAGGGGGTAGTCCCATGGCATGGCCATGGATGGGTAGAGGTGTTATGGAAAACTGTGCACCTAACTTGCCAGGATTTACACCTGGCTTCATTCAGTGTAATCGTCACTAGAGCTGCCAGATTTGGAGGCTCAGAGCGTGGAGGGATGGGCATATAGCGCCGAGGATAACCGTACTCTGACAGGTTTATAACGGGAAGTGAAGCAAGAAGTAAATGCGGTGAGTGAGGTCAGGTCTTTCCCTCACCAGATCATCCATGGATTGGGGATGATTGTAGAGGCAGCGTTTGCAGTCCCTGGAAAAAGGAGTACTAGTTATGGTGCAGTAATAACACTTTGGGACGCTGTTACAGGATTCCAGAAGGAGACAAAAATCTTATGCATGCCAAGGCCTTTCACAGTAACAACTAGGTTAGGTACTGCTATGTGGATACTTGGTAGCAATGACTGATGCTGAATCTACATATGCAGATTTTCTTGCTTCAGGAAGATCAGGCAGAAGAAATGCTATCCATGATATTCTTGCATCCTCTGATAGTGGGACTACAAGTGATTTAGCTTTAAAACAGGCAGAAATGAATATAAACAAGGATGAAAGTGAAGGAGACACACAAACACATCCAGCAGAGAAAACTATGGATACCCAGAAAGAGCCAGCAAAACAAGAAAGCTAACTCTACACTTTGACTTACATAAACAGCTGCTTATGGTTTCGGGCTGAAAGGCAATAGTGAAATTAATATGGCACAATTGGTAAAAATCAAAAAAAGAAAATGGCAGTTTTATCTTGTTGGAACCAATTAATTGAGGTGCAAAAAATAAGGACATGAATTATGACAAGAGAGGCTTTTGCACTGCCATTAGGTGAGAGGGAAGTCACGGGTCTCTTCCCTAGTAGAGCATTGCTGGCAAACTAGGGTACCGTATTTTCACGCATATAACGCGCGCGTTATACACGATTTTACAAACCGTGCATAACCTTGCGCGTTATACGCGTGAGCGCGTTTTACAACTTTTTTTTTCAATCCGATCGGCATCCCCCCTGCGAACCGGCATCCTCCCTCCCCGCTCGCGTCACCCCCCCCGCGATCCTACATCCCCCCAGCACCAAACATCTCTTACCCGATTGGGCACCGGCACCAGCACCAATGCACAGGACATGCCAGTGCCAGTGCCCGAAGATCCTCCCTCGTTGGTTTGGGCTGGGCTGGGCTGGGCTGGGCGGTGCAGGAGAGATCCTCCTTCTTCCTGCGCCGGGCTGGACTAGGCTTTGAGCATTTGCGCATGCTCAAAGCCTTCTGGTCTCGCTCTCTATCTCGGAGAGAGCGAGACCAGAAGGCTTTGAGCATGCGCAAATGCTCAAAGCCTAGTCCAGCCCGGCGCAGGAAGAAGGAGGATCTCTCCTGCACCGCACCGCCCAGCCCAAACCAACGAGGGAGGATCTTCGGGCACTGGCACTGGCACGTCCTGTGCATTGGTGCTGGTGCCGGTGCCCAATCGGGTAAGAGATGTTTGGTGCTGGGGGGATGTAGGATCGCGGGGGGGGGGGTGAAGCGAGCGGGGGGGGAGGATGCCAGTTTGGAGTAGGCGGGAGGAGGTTTTAGCATGCGCGGTATACACGTGTGCGCGCTATATTAATTTTTTTACATAAATTTGTGTTTCCCGCGCGCTATACCCGTGTGCGCGTTTTACACGGGTGCGCGTTATCTACGTGAAAATATGGTAATGCTGTAGACCTGGGAGTGGAAGAGGCTGGATCCACACCACCATTTGCAGCACAACCCAGTTTACGTGTGGTAGAATTGCAAGGAAAGCCAAGAGGATTGGCAACCATTTCCAAAGCCTGAACAAAGAACTGTGAGTTTTTGTTACTTTACTGTTTTGATTCTCTGCACATTCTGTTAAGAAGCTGGGAGTGCTTTTGTGGGGAGAAGTTTGCCAACAACTGGGAGGGTTTTTGAAAGCTGGTTTTTGTGCTTTTGTAAGGCAAACTTGAGGCACTCCCCTAGACCCAGCAGTGCTTTATGTTAAGCTGGAGGCTTTCTTTTTTTGCAGAGACTGTTTGTGTGTTTGGTGCATCATAGCAGGGAACTGAACTTTATTGGAACCTGCTAGGAACAGGCTTTTGGAAACCTTTATGGAAAAGGAGCCCTGTGGAGAGTAGAACCACAGAGAAAATTCTGTTTGCATTGGGAGAGGAAATCCTGAACTTACCCAGAGTTTTCATTGGGGAGTTTTGTTTTGCAAACTGTATTGAATTTGGATTCGGCCATTTTGTTTTCTGTTTGAGCATTCTGACATTAAATTTACCTGTGAGAACTACATCCTGGAACTTTGTGGATGGGGTTTTCTTTTCTTTGATTATAATTTACAGTATCTGCAGGGTGACTCCATACTGGGCCACGCGCTGGTGCAGTTTTTAGCTGTAACCACTAGGGGCACTGAGGAGTAGCCATTGCTAGGCTCTAGTGCCGGTTACAGTGTTTTGAAGATAAGTTTCCCTATGGATTGCTATTGAGTTCATAAATGAAATACTAGTTAAAAAATATATTAACTTTTCATACGGAGTTTTTGTAGACCAAGGATGTTTTTTCCAATGTAGTTGTATGGTACAGCTAACATAGAGTTTTTCCAGGTGACAACAATCCCTGGAAAGAACTGAGGTCTTTTCTCCATTAAATAATAGGAAACTGTCTCAGATTAAGAACATAAGAGTATAAGAAATGCCTGCACCGGATCAGACCTGGGGTCCATCTAGTCCGGTGATCCACACACGCAGAGGCTCAGCTAGGCTTACCCCGGCAAATACCTTAGTCACTCGTATCCCTCAATGTATCCTGCAAGAAGATGTGCGTCCAATTTTTCCTTAAATCCTAGAATGGTGGTTTCCTCCACCACCTCTTCTGGGAGAGAGTTCCAGGCGTTCACCATTCGCTGTGTGAAGCAGAACTTTCTGACATTTGTCCTGGCCATGTCCCCTCTCAGCTTCAGTCCATGACCTCTTGTCCGAGTCACATTTGACAATGTGAATAACATTGTTACTTACTCACCATCCTTTCCCCCTGCTGGTAAGTGAGCTTGCTCCATTTTATCGATTCCTTTTAGTATTTTAAAAGTTTCTATCAGATCCCCTATCAGTCTTCTCTTCTCAAGGGTGAATAATCCCAGTTTTCTGAGGCGATCATTATAGCTCAAGTTCTCCATACTTTTTACTAGCTTCGTCGCTCGCCTCTGCACCCTCTCCAGCAGTGTTATATCCTTCTTCAGGTATGGAGACCAGTGTTGGACACAGTATTCCAAGTGTGGTCTGACCAATGCTTTATAAAGCAGCATTATGACCTCCTTCGATCTACTTGTGATTCCCTTCTTTATCATGCCTAGCATCCTGTTTGCTTTCTTTGCCGCCGCTGCGCATTGAGCCGACGGCTTCAGGTTCCTGTCTATCAGCACCCTCAGGTCCTTTTCTTGTTCGCTCTTCCCAGTGTTATACCTAACAGTTTATACTCATGCTCCTTGTTTTTCCTGCCCAGGTGCATTACTTTGCATTTTTCTACATTAAAACTCATCTGCCAATTCTCTGCCCATCTCTCAAGTTGGTTCAAATCTCTCTGGAGTTCTTCGCTGTCTTTTTGTGACCTGATTGCCCGGCATAGCTTTGCGTCATCTGCAAACTTGTTGATAACACTGGTCGTTTCTTATGGTACAGTGGGGTTTTTTTGAATATATCTTGTGTGGTGAAGTGAATTTTATATATTCAGCTTGTATTTATTATTATTTTTTTTCATTCAGTGTAAATCATGGAATTTGGTAACCAATGCTGATTTATAAAGAGCATTCAGCCTGGAACACCGTTTATAGGATAGTGCTGATTTTCATCACCCATATTTGGGTGCCATTTACTAAATCTAGCCGTTTTTGATTAATATAACCTTCTTTTACAAAGCCGCACTACTTGTACAATCAACATTTAATATGGATATAAGACAGTAGTTCAAAAATGATATAGTATCTTGCCCTGGTTCTTTCAAAAAAGATTATTGAAGTTGTTCCTTCTTTCAATCTGCTCATCAGGGAACTGTATGTAAATAGACTGAGCATTATTGGACTCAACCTTTTTGACCTTGTGGAATTCAACTAGAAATCCATCGGGTCCTGAAGCCTTACATATGAGTGGGAAGAGCATTGATCGCTAAACCGATTTTGTCTTTGGTGAAAAGTGCTTCCAAGTGTTCCTTCTCATTTGCTGAAAGAAAACATTATTAAAACAATGCAAAAAAGATAAAAACATATACAAAAAGGTGAGCTACCAAAAAGAATTGTCAACAGCCTGGGTCTATCACTACAAATTTATTCCTGCAAACCTATCTAATTCATATAGCTTGCACATCAAACTTAATTCGGACATATGTCGTCTTCAAGGTTCATAACCTAGTTGGGTTTTCAGGATTTCCCCAAAGAATAAGCATGAATTGAATACCGTTTCTGCCACCGGTAACTCCCCCACATCTTCCTCAGTGAAGACCAAAGAAAAGAATTCATTTAATCTCTCTGCTATGGCCTTGTCTTCCCTTTTATACCCTCGGTCGTCTAGCAGTTCAACTGATTCTCTTTCCAGTTTCTTGCTTTTAATATACCTAAAAAAGTTTTTACTGTGCGCTTTTGCTTCCAGTACGATCTTCTTTTCTAGATCTCTCTTCGTCTTTCTTATTAGCACCTTGCATTTGACTTCATATTCCTTGTGCTGTTTACAATTATTTCCCCAATGAATATGCATATTCTTTGGGGTATGTTTAGCAGGTGGAGAGGCATGGCCAACTACTTTTTGCCTGTATAACATAAAATATAAAGCCTGGTGATCTGCCCAAACTATTGGATTCCAAGTTGATTTCTGAAATTGAGAAGGCTAAAGAACTATCACATTTATATGGAAACAGGTCCAATTGATGACCTTTTAAATGAATTGGAGCAGAGGTCATCCATCTAAAATCTAATGATTGTATAAAGTCATATAACTGCTTGACTTTAGGAGTGGACAGGGTATGTTCCAGTACAGATTCATCTAGACCAGGGGTAGGCAATTCCGGTCCTGAAGAGCCACAGGCAGGTCAGGTTTTCAGGATATCAACAATGAATATGTATGAGTTGGATTTGCATGCACTGCCTCCCATGAGATGCAAATCTACCTCATGCATATTATTGTGGATATCCTGAAAACCTGATCTGAGGGTTCTCGAGGACCGTAATTGCCTCCCCATGATCTAGAAATTCACTGATCTTAACCCAGTATAGCATACTGTGGTCCTGATTCTATAAACGGCGCCACTCTGTGTGGTTGTCAGTCAACCGCTAGGCATCCTTGTGATAAATGCTGTTATATTAGGCCAAGGTTTCCCTGGCCTAATTTAGCTATACAATGCAAGGTTTTTACGCTGTTTGTACTCGTCACGTAGCTTTTCAAACGAGACCTTTATGTTTCCAAACGTTATCCAAAGTTATTTTGTACTTCACAACAAGCCCAGAGCATTTCTTTTAGATGTTGAAAGTGCTGCAGCGTCATCTACTGGATTGACACCTTCACCCCTGAAGCATGCTTTCATTTTGAAGCCAAAACATGCACTAGGTCGGATTCAGGAGCAAAAAAAATAGACTCTGTATTTACACTTGTTATATGTTTGTTTGTTTGTTTTTTTAAGTTCAATATCTTTATTGGTATATAGTCAAAACAGAAGTAACAACAACAGAAAAAATAACAGCAGTAGAGGTACAAGCATTATGCAGTGTCCAGCAGAAATAACACTTGTTATATGTTTTAATGTATGATTGCATTAAATAAATTTCATTGGCTCTAAAGCTGATGTGTTTAGTCCCTTCCCCACTTGGTTCCTTGTTTTGGTCCTTATTAGGAGTCACCATACAAGAAAAGGATCTAAGTGTCATTGTGGATAATATGTTGAAATCCTCTATTTAGTGTGCAGCAGGCCCCAAGTATGCAAATAAAATGCTAGGTATCATTAGGAAAGGAATGAAGAATAAAACAGAAATATGATTAAACCTCTTTATCATTCCATGGGCAGCCACACCTTCAATACTGCATGTTGTTTTTGTCACTGTCCAGTCATTGTTCAGCCAGTAGCAGTCATCAGTTTTTTAAAGTGAGACTACAGCTGGGGATCAGAGAAAACCAAAGGCAGATAAAGACCATATGGCCCAGCTATTCTGCCTAACTATGCCATCTACTATCTCCTCCTCTTCCTTAGAGATCCAACATAATTGTCCCAAGCTTTCTTATAGAGACAAATGCCAAAGCTGCCAACATGCAAGCTTGATCCAAACAAAGAAATAATTTATACCAATAGTTTTCAACTCTGTTCTCAATAATCACCTTTAATACAGGGATGGTCAGCTATGGTTCTCAAGGGCCACAACCCAATTGAATTTTTAAGATTTCCACAATGAATATGTATGAGGTTTATTTGCATACAATGGAAGCAGTACATGCACATCAATCTCATGCATATTCATTGTGGGAATCTCGAAAGCCCGACTGGGTTTGTTGCTCTCAAAGAACTGTGGTTACCCATTTATAGTGCATGTAGATATATCTTATGTATATTTGTATCTTCTGTATATGTCTCTAGTCTAGTTATGAATATTTCCCTCTGCCACCATTGTTATTGACCTGAGTATATGACAAAAGCACTCTATCCAATTACCTCCAATATGATGTGAGCATGTCTCTATTGGCCAAGTATAAGCTGATCTTAATCTAATCGATGGCCTCTCCAAGTCATTGTAAATATTCATCTATATCTTGTGCCAATCCAAACCTAAAGGCCCCAGCCTAGAGTGAATGCACCTTTGTAACCCCACTCCTCCTCCCCAATATTTGGTGACTATACCCAGTTGCTTTGCTCCAACTTACTGTGAATGCCCGCCACCCACTTACCTCCCTTCAGTATATTGGGAATGTACCCTTTTCCTGTATCTCTAAAACACTTCGATTGCATTGCTGTAACCCTACAGTATTTAGGACGTACCCTTATTCTTGTACCTCCAAACACTGTGAATGTACTGCTGTAAACCGTTCTGGGCTCCTTGGTAGGATGGGATATAAAACTGAATAAATAAATAAGATTTGTTGTGATTGTGACAATGAAAAATCAGGTCAATTCATTGGTTCGAAAGGGTTTTTATACTCTATGGAAATTAAGAACTATCAGAGCATATTTTGATATTAACTCCTTTCGTTTGTTGGTTCAATCACTTGTCCTTAGTCAGCTGGACTATTGTAATATTATTCATTTTGTAGGTACTCAGAAAAACCTTCATAGACTACGCATAATTCAGAATGCAGCAGTTAGATTGATTTTCAATTTAAAGAAGTATGACCATGTTACTGATTTTTACCGTCAACTGCATTGGCTTCCAGTTGAGGCACGGGTTAAATTTAAGCTGAGCTGTATTTGTTTTAAGGCACTAACAGGCTCAATTCCTGAGTATCCTATGGAATCTTTTATTATCACAAATTCTAAACATCCTAGGAAAACTCATTCATTGTTTTCTTTCGCTTCTGGGAAAGAAATTTCAGGAACGACAATTATCTTTTCAGGCAGCCTCATGGATTAGGGATTTAACTTATATATTTACACTCCTGATTTCATATCAACAATTTTGACGTGCCTTAAAAATGTGTCTTTTCAGGGAACACTTTGGAAGTTAGAAATCGGATGTCTATTCATTTGTACTACTAGTCTTTGTGAACCGCATAGAACTTAATGGCATTTGCAGTATACAAGTGAGTTTTATATTATGTTATGTTAAGGACTAGACTGAGACCACTGTATATACTGTTATACTTCCCCCCACTCAAAGGTACACAACGCAAGAAAATGTTTGACAACCTTCTGGCAACACAAGCAGCAAAAATCAACCATTCCATCTCCAATCTTATGACAATATCAGACAACTTCAAAACATTCAGAAAAGAAATCAAAACCCTGCTTTTCAAAAAATTCATCCAAATATCTTAACCCCTCCTCTTTTACCTCCAGAAGATTCACCTACCTTCAGATAACCTTCCCCCAAATTACCCACCTTAACACCTTCCAATTAAACAAATACCATAAATAGATTGTAACCTACCCTCTCTAACTGCATTCCATATGTATTTTTCATACAGTTCTTCACTGTCAGTTTAATTTCCATCCTATAAGTTCACATAGAATTTTTCTTTTTTCAACCATCTTTATTTTCTCTTCTTTATTAATTTCCAGGTACTTTAGTTAGATTGTGAGCCTTCGGGACAGTAAGGGAATTTTTAAGTACCTTCTTACTTCTCATTTATAATCTTAATGTATATTTTCTTCAAACCGCTTAGAACCTAACGGATGTAGCAGTATATAAGAAATAAATTACATTACATTACATTACATTACTATAGCCTAGTAAGAAAACAGAACATAAAAAGGGAACTACATTACTGATATTTCCACCTGTGTTGTATGTTTCTCTAGGGGAGGTGCAAAGTCAGGGGAAATAGAGCATATTACCAGGGGCTACTGAAAAGTTCTCAGTCCAACCAAGAAGAGAATGATGTGGAGCCATGAAACTTACAAGTGATGTTACTGTGAATGAAAATATTTAACACTTAATGTAATTTTTAAAAATGAATAAAGAATTAAAAAAAAAAAAAAGAAACTTACAAGTTATTCCACACTTTTCTTGACACTTTTCATTTCAAGAAATAAAATGAAAAAGGTCAAGAAAACTTGCAGGTTTCATGGTTTCACCTCATTCTCTTCTTGGCTGGGCTGAGAACTTTTCTGTGGCCCCTCATAACGACAGTACTCAGTAAATATTAAATAAGACTAAGATTTCGGCTCACATCTAGATTCTCCCCTTGTGCTTCTCATGATAAAAAGTATCGGAAAGAAACATTTTTCTTAAGAGTGTTGAAATCCGATAGGAGGCAGCAGCTGATTTTACAGCCTAAAAATAGGTCACTCCCAAGCAGCTGCCCACTCTTATTAGAGAACAAGCTTGCAGTCGGGATGAACTCTGATCAGTAAATATCACAAGAGTTCAGCTTTCAGTTTTTAAAGGTAAGATACTGGGCTTTTCTTACTCTGTCCTAATACTTTAGAACTGGAAAGGGAATCTGCAGGAAGATTGGAGATTCTTTCCTTGATCTTACAAGCAGGGCAGGATCTGCTTTAGGAGCTGCTTTTGTTCCCCTCCTGGAGTTTTCTTCAGTGAAAGGTTACACAACTTAAAAGAAAACTATTCACAATCATTCTCGTCTGTTTCTCCCGATTCTTAAAACTTTACTTTTTGGCATGCTCATTCTGTAAGCATTATAAAAATGTAAGCCATAAATTAAAAGAGTATTTGATAAAGAGTAAAAAATTTCACTAACAACACTATGATCTTCTTTTTGTAACAGATTGTACAGATTCTATTAAGAGAAGTGGGATGCTAGAGGAAGTGAAAAGTTGCATTAAAAGAGATCATCTAAAATTTATCTTTATTATTTGTCTTTTTTTTGTTCTTCTTGCTAATTTACACAACACTCCTGATGTTAAATTCAGGAACCAAAACATTCAGGGCTCTTTTCACTAAGCTGCGCTAGAGGTCTTAGCGCACACTACAATGCCGCGCACGCTAGACGCTAATGCCTCCATAGAGCTGGCGTTAGTTTTTCTGCGTAGTGCGGGGGTTAGCGCACGCTAATCTTCAGCACGCGCTAAAAACGCTACCGCAGCGTAATAAAAGGAGCCCCCATTGTTTGTATTATATTTAATACTCTTAGGGCTCCTTTTATCAAGGTGCAGTAGGCGGTTAATGCACGGAATACCGCGCGTTCAACCACCTGCCGCGCTAGTCACTAACGCCTCCATTGACGAGGCGTTAGGATTTTAGGCTGCCGCGGGGGTTAGCACGTGATGAAATGTCCGACGCGCTAACCTCCGTAACGCACCTTGATAAAAGGAGCCCTTACTTTCAGCAGGTCAGTCTGCTGAATTATGGACTCTGATCACTAAAATCCTGCATTGGTGTGTCCTACTATTTGCAGAGAATAAAATAATATACTCTAAAACAAATACATATCTGTGAACTTAATGAAACAATAATATTAGTTTGATTATACTTGCATCAAAAATATCTAGCCCAACCATGTGTGAACAATCAGTTTCCAGTAGTCATATTGGCCTGGAGAAAATTTGATTCCTTTTACTTTATATGGATACCTAACAATTTTATACATTTAAATTTGAAATCACATAGAGACTTTCCTTCAATTACATCCTAGTTCTTATACTGATCTAATAAAATGCTTCACGGCTTGTACAGAAGAGTTCACCTATCAAACTTTTCTCTCGTTAATAATTTAACTCATATTGGTTGCATTTTATCAATTAGAAAGACAATTGCAATAAGGATTCAAGACAAAGTTAGACAAGTTTCTGCTGAACAAGAACGTGTGCTGGTAGGGCTAGTCTCAGTTAGGGTGCTGATCTTAGACCAGAGGACCGCCGCGTGAGCGGACTGCTGGGCATGATGGACCACTGATCTAACTCAGCAGTGGCAATTCTTATGTTCTTATTAACGTGTGGTGGACACCTGGAATGCGCTTCCAGAGGACGTAATAGGGCAGAATACGGTACTGGGGTTTAAGAAAGGATTGGACAATTTCCTGCTGGAAAAGGGGATAGAAGGGTATGGATAGAGGATTACTGCACAGGTCCTGGACCTGTTGGGCCGCTGCGTGAGTGGACTGCTGGGCACGATGGACCTCAGGTCTGACCCAGCGGAGGCATTGCTTATGTTCTTAATTATGCCCTCCCAATTTCTTTTAATAGATGGGTGAAACACAAAGGTTTAAATAAAAATAAATGAATAAATAGATGCTTTCATAAGGGAAAAATGGAAACCTGGGGGAGAGGAAGGGGGTGTGCTGCCTTTTCTTTCAAATCTTTAAAGTAACCAAACTTTCTACATCACAGCTGGAGGGCTCTGAATGTTATGGACTTTCTCTTGGACTACGGTGGCCCAGTGAATGTGACAAATTCTTTTGCTAGTCTCTTTTGTTTCTCCAATTTTTTTTAATAGATTTTATTAATATTATGATATAAATTAACAAACTTACCAATTAACTGTACAAATCATGGCAATATATACCGTACATATGATTATGTGATAACATATATGAAGTAATACATACACACATTATCAGTAGGAGAAATATTTGTGGACATGAAGGAGCACACTCAACGAGCATCACGTTGACCCAATATATTCTGAATTACTGTATGTAAATGGTCCAAAATGCAGTAATTTTGGCCAGGGCTCCAGATTTTAAGAAATGCGCCAGTGGAATGATGTTTTCCTGCGATTACACCTTCAAATTTGGTAGTGATGCATACAGTGTTCCACCAGACCGTGAATTCTACATTGGATAAATTCTTCCAGGAATGCAGTATGTTCTTGATAGCCAAAAATAATAATATATTGAGGAGGCGAGAATTTGGTTCTGAGAGAGGTTGCACAAGGCCCTGTTGACCAAGGACAGTAATGGTTCGTGGATCTTCAATATGGATAAGATGGTATGCCAAGCCTTATCCCAGTAAACTGTGATGTGAATGCATTGAAATATCATGTGGGGTAGTGTTCCCATTGATAACCCACAGGACCAACATAAATTAGAGACTTTGTGTGAGAATTTTCTATGCTTATATGGAGTCCAGTGAGCCTGATGTAGGAAGAAGTATATTGAATGAAGAACTGAAGCTGATTTAATTGACTTAAAAGCTCTGGACAACACATCTTGCCAAAGCTCATCACCTGCAGTAATGTCTAAGTCAGAATACCAGGCACTCATCAATTGTGATATGGACACAGGCTGCCCTTGATGCAACAAACCATTTGGAGGCTACTTCTTTGAGAGGAGCAATGACAGTACATTGATGAAGGAGATCAGGTATGGGTTTTAGTTTTTTCATGTCTAGAAGCACTGTATTAACACATTGCTTTAACTCGAGCCATCTGTCTAGTTGGTTAACTGGTAGGCTAAATTTATTACATATTTCTTCAAAAGTCATCCAGCAATTATGCGTAAGAAGATCTTGTAAGGTGTGGATCTCACAATTTTGTCATATCTGGCAATTTAGGTAGAGCTTTGGATTTTGAAAGTATCATTATTCCACAAGGAGATCATTGAGGTGTCATTCCATTTGATTTTCATAACACTGTCAAATTATTGTAATAATGACAATGTTATTCAGTTGTTTTTGTAGTTTTGGAGGGGAAGAGATTGACAGAGAAAGTGCAAGCGTGTTGGCATCAAGTAAACTTTTTTCAGCGCTAGCCACGAGGGGGAGTTAGTTATGGTTTTATTGAGAATCCATATGGAGCCCTGCTGCATTATAAATGCTTGATGATATCTAAAGAAATCGGGGAAATTGATGCCTCCATTTGACTTTCCATTTTTAAGCTTATGCATTGCAATCCATGGTTGCTTGTTCCATAAAAATTTGCTCAGGAGTTGTTCTAATCTATACTGATGTATATTTTCTTATGTAAAAGGTAAGGTAGCATGCTTAACACATAGCAAATTTTGGGCTTGATCATCATTTTTATTGTAGCAAGACGGCCCCACCAGGTGATTTTTAAGTGGTGACCACCTATGTGTTAAGTCCTTTAGCATATCTAATAGATATTCAGAATTTAATCATTCGATATCTCTCAATGATGGGCCTATAAGAATGCCTAAATATTTCAGATTACTTTCATTCCAGGCAGTGTTGTACCTAGCATATATGACACCCGGGGCCCATCATTTTTTGATACCCCCCCATCTGTATGAAAACATGATTTTTAGTAACAATCCACACATCACACATGAGTACCTAGGAAAAGGCAGCATCTTACATACTGCAATGAGCAGTATAACATCAATACACCCATTGTAAAACTAAACAAGCCAGACTAGTACAGATCAATCCTGTAGTAAATCCTAACAAAAAAACATGTCTTTCGAACACATAGAACACAGAAAACACCTTCGCCTAGTATGGAATATGTAATCACAAACTAACCCCTCCCTCTTTTACAAAATTGTAGTGTGGATTTTAGCTACGGAGGTAACAGCTCTGACACTCATAGAATTCTGAGCATCAGAGCTGCTACCATCACGGTTGGTGCTAAAAAACGCTTCACAGTTTTGTAAAAGGGGGGATAAAATAGAAATACATAGACAAAGGTTAAATTGAACTAGCAAGAAGCTGGACTCTGCATACAATGCTCCACAGAAACAGTGACACATGTCTCCTAAAGCAGATCTGCCACTTCTCCATTTTTTTCTCTCTGTCACCACCCCATCCCTTATGCTTTGGCATCTCTCTCTTCTCCTTTCTTTCCTTCGCACCCCACAGTCTGGTATCTTCCCTTCCCTGATTCTCTGGCATCTCTCTCTTTTCCTTTTCTTCCATCTTTCCCTCCCCCTCCATGCTCTGTAAACTCCCCCTTCCTTTTCCATTAGTCTGGCATACCTTCCTCCTTCCCTCCAAGCCCTGGCATCTCCTTTCATTCCCTCCCTCATCTTCCTTCTCCCTCCAGCTGGGTACAGCAACACTCTCCCATGCAGCTCTGGACTTCCCCACACCTGCTCCCCCAAAATTGCCATGCTTCGGTTCCTCTTCTTCCTTCCTCTCTCCCCCCGCGGGACCCTGCGGCACCATCAACTCTTACTTCCTCTTACGCCGGCCCTGCAGCTCCGGACTTCCCCACACCTGCTCCCCACCCCCGGATCGCTATTATTTTAAATGTTATGTCAGCCACGGCGCTGTATCCATCAGAGGAGACTTCTAACCTCGGCCTGCCCCGGAATTCTTACTTCAGCAGCCGCCCGTCTAGGCGGGAACAGGAAGTCACTGTTGTAGTAAGAGTTCCGGGGCAAGCCGAGGTTAGAAGTCTCCTCTGATGGATATAGCTCCGCGGCTGCATAAAATTTAAAATAATAGCAATCCGGGGTGAGGTGGGGTGTGGGAACAGGTGTGGGGAAGTCCGGAGCTGCAGGGCCGGCGTTAGATGCAGTGAGAACAGGACAGCTAAGCGTCCGACGTCGCCTTCAAAACTGGGCGGACCGCCCCCCTCCCCGCTGATTCCAGACAACTCCAAGGGATTCAATGATTTGTTTGTCTTCCAAGCAGTTAAGAGGCATTAGTTCAGACTTAGTAGTATTCAATTTATATCCTGACACGAGTGCATATTGCTTAATAACTTTGATGACTTGTGGAATGGAATTCGGAATTTCGTAGAACATGATGTCATCAGCATAGGCAAGAGCTTAATTTCAATGTCTCTATATGTAAAACCATGAATGTCTGGTTGAGCCCTAATGGCCACCAGTAATGGTTCTAATGCTAAATTAAAAAGCAGTGGAGACAGAAGGTATCCTTGTCGAGTGCCTCTGGATGGTTTAAATCTTTCTGAAAGGTGGCCATTAATGAATATTCTTGTATTTGGATCAGAATATAATACAGTTATCCTGTTAATGAACTGAGCTGTTACGTTAAATTTGCGTAGAGTGGCAAAATGAAGGGCCATTCTACTCTGTCGAACGCTTTCTCAGCATCCAGACTTATTAGTGCAAGTTTATGAGAAACAGACCGACAATTTTCAATTATGTTCAGTAAAGTATGGGAGTTGTTAAATGAATGCCTCTTGTTAATAAAACTAGTTTGATCTGTTGATATCAGCTGTGGGATGACTCGTAGCATTGTCGCAAGTATCTTGGCATAAATTTTGGCGTCCACATTGATCATTGAGAACGGTCTATAGTTCGTAACATGCAGTAGATCTTTCCCCGGTTTAGAAATGACTATAAGCGTTGCTTCTGTGAAAGAACCGGAGGCAGAACTTTGCAATATCAACAGTTCAAAAAACTGCTGATATATATGAGGCTAAGATGTTTTGAAAAGACAAATAAAATTCAACCATAAATCCATCTGGACCAAACGATTTGTTCTTGGCCAATAGGTGAAGAAAGCTGCTCTTGGTCCTTGTTGGATAAGGTCGGAAGCTCAAAGGTATGGAAGCTCATCTAAAAAGATATGCGAAATTGTTTTATCAAACAACTTTGAAGTATATAGTTTTCCATAATATTTTTGGAATTCATTTAAAATCTCATGGGTAGAGGAGACGGTGTTACCAGAGTCAATGATTAAACTATCAATTGGCTTCTTTTCGCTTTTCTTTTGCAAGAATGTCACAAGAAGATGGCCAGGTTTGTTGTTTTTGGAATAATAATTAGCTTCTGTGATGAAAATAGAGTGGGCCGCATCTTTCCGTAACTTAGAATTAAGCTGGAAGCGAAGTTTTTGAAGATCCAAGAGAATATTAAAGTTGTTGGTATCTCGTTGATGCTCAAGCTCTTTATTTCTGCAACTTTTATTTTTTTAAGTTTGGAGTTGATTGAAATGATCTTACCCCGAATGTATACCTTAAAGGCATCCCAAGTTGTTACCCAATTAGTATCCTCAGGTTTATTAAACTGAAAAAATTCTTTAATAGCATTGGGGATGTGATCCTAAAATCTGTCTCAAGAAGGAGACTGGAATTAAATCTCCACTGACTAGAAGGCAGGATTCGTGTGATGTTATCTAGAGATAGGGATATGGCGGCATGATCTGAAATTTCTTCAATTGAGGTGTCCTTTAAAAATTGATGAAGATTGTTACTGATAAGAAACATATCTATTCGCGAATACAAACAGTGAGGTGGCGAGTAATAAGTGAATTCTTTTTGATGGAAAACAAATATTCCTCCTCCTTTAGTAATACGTAGCGCAATTTTTAGCACCCACAGCGGCGGTAACTGCTCCGACACTCATAGAATTCCTATGAGTGTCAGAGCAGTTACCACACTACGCGTTAGTAAAGGAGGGGGATAGTCTTATGAGATTTTAATTCAGATTCAGGTCGGTTTCTTGCTGTTTCTTGCTAATGCTATGAATGCAGCAATGTGAATCTCCACCCACTTTGCTACCCACCAGAGGTGGTGTAATTATAGCAGTTTTTAAAATTGAATGCACCTCCACAGACCATGCCACTTTTATTTACCTATTTGCTGTATTATTTTAGGACCAGGTTGGTATTTTGATTTTGACCTTGCTGTTCCTTGTTAGTGCCATGAAGGCCTACCCCCTATACCAACCTCCAGAGATGATGTCCTTACAGCAATTCTTTATGTTTAATTCACCTCTGTAGTGCATGCCATAGGGGTGTGCCAAAGGAGCACAAATATGAAGCAGGACCTTCTTCATGTTCACACCCTATTATTGACTATGCTTTCCATATTACACTATCGTGGTTGTTGGTTGGCTTTGTTCTTGTGGATATTATATATGAGTAGAAGACTAGACTAGTGAGTGGAGCACCAGGCTGACAGCCAGGAAAGCCCAATTCAAATCTACTGATGCCCCCCTTCATCTTGGGCAAGTCATTTTATCCTCTATTGCTTTAGGTCATTGTCTCTCAAACATTTTTTGCTTCGGCACACTAAACGGAGCAAGTGTTTTTCATGGCACATTATAATGGCAAAACCAAGAAAAAATTAAATTTGAGTTATTTATTTAAAATTCTTTAAGCAATGCATGGGTAATTGTAACAACGGTGAAACTGAAATAGATAGAATAGAATTGCTAACGAATATGATGGATGTGCTTGGTTTTGAGTGCAAATGAACTCAAAATGTCTTTGTCCTGTCCACATATTGTCCTATTTTATTTTTTAACTTAAATTTTAGTATTGTAAACCGACCAGATACTTGTCGATGGCCAGTGTATCAAACTTTAAATAAACTTGGAAACTCGGTAGTTGACAAGAAAGCACGCATTTCATAATCTACCATCTGCAGTCATTCTCATTTTTTTGATTTAATGTCTGTCAGAGCTGGAAATCCAAGTTCGCAGAGATAAGAAGATCCAAATGGTAACAAAGCCTTGATTGCTTTGTTAAGAACATAAGAATTGCCACTGCTGGGTCAGACCAGTGGTCCATCGTGCCCAGCAGTCTGCTCACGCGGCAGCCCCCAGGTCAAAGACCAGTGCTCTAAATGAATCCAGCCTCACCTGCATACATTCCAGTTTAGCAGGAACTTGTCCAACTTTGTCTTGAATCCCTGGAGGGTGTTTTCCCCTATAACAGACTCCGGAAGAGCATTCCAGTTTTCCACCACTCTCTGGGTGAAGAAGAACTTCCTTCTCGTTCTCTCTACCTTGGAGGGGGTGAACAGCTTGTCTTTATCTACTAAGTCTATTCCCTTCATTATCTTGAATGTTTCGATCATATCCTCTCTGTCTCCTCTTTTCAAGGGAGAAGAGGCCCAGTTTCTCCAATCTCTTACTGTATGGCAACTCCTCCAGCCCTTTAATCATTTTAGTTGCTCTTCTCTGGACCCTTTCGAGTAGTACTGTGTCCTTCTTCATGTATGGCGAGCAGTGCTGGATGCAGTACTTCAGGTGAGGGTGCACCAGGGCCCGGTACAGCAGTATGATAACCTTCTCCGATCTGTTTGTGATCCCCCTTCTTTATCATTCCTTGCATTCTGTTCGCCCTTTTTGCTGCCGCACATTGCTCAGGTTAGGATAACTACTGCATAAAAAATAAAAATAAAATTACTTGCTGTTAGTTTTCAAGGACCAATCACGTCAAAGAACGATGCTTGCCTGGGCTGTTGTATTCTTATGCACACAGACGTGTACGTAAGAGTCTGTCAATGTTATGAACATCTATGTGCTTAAGGATGTAACTGCCCAGTTGGGAATTTTTAGAAATAAAGTAAAATTCTGGAATCTCTCATGGCACACCCAGAATCTCTTCAGGGCACACCATTGTGCCGTGGCCCACAATTTGAGAGACACTATTTTAGGTAAGAGAGCCCTCCGAAGACAGGGAAATACCTAGTTTACCTGAATGGAACGCCCCCTTTTGCTATGGCAGAAGAATGTGTGCACTAAATCCAAATAAATAAAAATCCAAATTTTCCTTACCTGTCCTCATTTTCTTCTGACCAGTGGCGTACCTAGGGGGGGGCGGGGGGGGCGGGCCGCCCCGGGTACCAGCCCTGAGGGGGTGTTCCCGGCCTTGCCGCTCAGTCCCCCCCCACGCCCGAAGGACCGCTCGCCCCACTGACCTTCCAGCACACCTATGAAGCAGCCCGCAGCAGGATCGCGACGTCAGCAATCCCTCAGCTGCTTGGGCGCTGCTTCCTGCGCCGCGGTCCCGTCCCTCCTCTGACGTCAGAGGAGGGGGCGGGACCGCGGCGCAGGAAGCAGCGCCCAAGCAGCTGAGGGATTGCTGACGTCGCGATCCTGCTGCGGGCTGCTTCATAGGTGTGCTGGAAGGTCAGTGGGGCGAGCGGTCCTTCGGGCGTGGGGGGGGCAGTAGCTTAAGGTAGCCCGGCGCAGGAAGCAGCTCCTAAGCAGCGCAAAGATAGCTGACGTCGCGATCCTGCTGCGGCTGCTTCATAGGTAGTGCGGGGAGGCCAGGGGGGCGAATGGTCCTTCGGGGTGGGTCGGGGCATCAGGCCTTCAGGGTGGGGCGGGCGGGCGGGCAGGCAGACTTTCAAGGGGGAGGGGGGTGACAGGCAGGCAGGCAGGCCTTCAAGGGGGGGTGCAGGTCTTCGGGGGGGGTGCAGACCTTCAAGGGGGTGCAGGCCTTCAAGGGGGGGACAGGCAGGCAGGCCTTCAAGGGGGGGACAGGCCTACAAGGGGGGGGGACAGGCCTACAAGGGGGGGGGACAGGCCTACAAGGGGGTGCAGGCCTACAAGGGGGGGGGACAGGCCTTCAAGGGGGGACAGGCCTTCAGGGGGGGTGCATGCCTTCAGGGGGGGGTGCCGACCTTCAAGGGGGTGCAGGCCTTCAAGGGGGGGACAGGCAGGCAGGCCTTCAAGTGGGGGGACAGGCCTTCGGAGGGGTGCAGGCCTTCGGGGGGGGGGTGCAGACCTTCAAGGGGGTGCAGGCCTTCAAGGGGGGGACAGGCAGGCAGGCCTTCAAGGGGGGGACAGGCCTACAAGGGGGTGGGACAGGCCTTCAAGGGGGTGCAGGCCTTTGGGGGGGTGCCAACCTTCAAGGGGGGGTGCAGGCCTTCAAGGGGGGGACAGGCCTTCAAGGGGGGACAAGCAGGCAGGCCTTCAAGGGGGGGACAGGCCTACAAGGGGGTGGGACAGGCCTTCAAGGGGGTGCAGGCCTTTGGGGGGGTGCCAACCTTCAAGGGGGGGACAGGCCTTCAAGGGGGGACAAGCAGGCAGGCCTTCAAGGGGGGGTCAGGCCTTCAAGGGGGGGACAGGCCTACAAGGGGGTGGGACAGGCAGACCTTTAAGGGGGGACAGGCCTACAAGGGGGTGGGACAGGCAGACCTTTAAGGGGGGATAGGCCTTCAAGGGGGGACAAGCAGGCAGGCCTTCAAGGGGGGGTCAGGCCTTCAAGGGGGGGGGACAGGCCTTCGGGGGTGCAGGCCTTCGGGGTGGGTGCAGGCATTCGGGGTGGGTGCAGGCCTTCGGGATGGGTGCAGGCCTTCAGGGGGGGACAGACCTTCGGGTGGGGGGTACAATCCTTCGGGGAGGGTGCAGGCCTTCAGGGGTGGGGTTTAGGCGTTCAGAGGGGGACAGACCTTCGGGTGGGAGGTAAAGTCCTTCGGGGGGTGCAGGTCTTCAGGGGTGGGGTGTAGCCCTTCTGAGGGGGGACAGACCTTCGGGGGAGGGGGGTCCTGGTGTAAAAGTACACAGAGGGAGAGAGGGAAGGGGGGGTTCAAAGATACGTGCATATGCCAGACTTTGGGGGTTAGAAATAATGGGTCTAAAAACAGAGGAGTGGGAGAGAGATGGTGCATAATGGGATTTAGGGAGGGAAGGAACAGAAAGGGAGAGAACTTGGAAACAGGGGATGGTGTGGAGGGGGGATAGAGATACTGGATAGGAGGATAGTTGGGAACAGAAAGGGAGAGATGGTGGATCCTGGGGTGGTGGGGAGTTGAGAAAAGGTGAATCTGTGGATGGAGACAAAAAAAAGGAAAGATGCCAGATCTCCGGGAGAGGGAAGGGAAACGGAAGGGGAGAACAGAGATGGCAGACGGATGGTTAGCACGGAGAAAGGAGACCCTGGCAAGCAAGACAACAAGAGCCTGGGACCAACAAGATTTGAATATTGATCAGAGAACAAAAGGTAGAAAAAATAATTTTATTTTCTGTTTTGTGATTACAATATGTTAGATTTGAAAAGTGTACATTAGACAGCTTGAAATGGGAACTTTTCTATTTTTGTGAATGGCAAGGCTGAGTTCAGTTAAAATATATGCTTTATAAGAAAATATAATAATGTGTTTTATAAAGTTTATAAGCATTGCTGGCATACTCGGTGAGGTGTTCCTAGTGTTGGTGGTGGTGGTAGCATGTCAGTGTGTTGAGAGGAAGAGGTAGTCTGGGAAATTCTGCTGAGCAAACTCTGGGCCCATTTCCACCCCCAGTTAGTCCACTCCACTCAACTGGTTCACACACTGAGTGGGTCTTTGGGTGTTATTTCTGGGTAGTTGTTTTAGAATCTCTTCCAGTGGTTTGTCAGTATCTCCTTCTGGTCCAAGGAAGGAAACTTTGTCAACCTTAGCATTGACCTTCAGAATATGTTTGTAACAGCGCTGCTTGTGTGGCATTAGGCTATGTAGTGATCGAAAGAAAAAAACAGACCTTTGCACATTTTTGCACTATATGGTGGGTGTATGAGGAGATTCATTTCCTGCACAGTTAAGTCCATGTGAAGTTACCTTGTGCTGTATTTGACATCTAGCAAGGTCTCTGTTTGGAAGGAAAGATCTAAGCTTAAAAATGAAGTGGCCAGAAGTTATGTTAAAAGTAGATAGCGTAGCTGGTTTTAAGAAAGGTTTGGACAAATTCCTGGAGGAAAAGTCCATTGTCTGTTATTAAGACATGGGGGAAGCGTCTGCTTGCCCTGGATTGGTGCACTCAGCAGCAACAAATACTAGTTTTGGCTGGCTCTTTCCCCGCATTTCTCCTCTCTTCCCCACGATTTAATATCCAGTTCAGGCAGTAAGTAAATGCATCGGCAGGGGGGGTCTGGTAAGTCTTGGGGGCTGGGGATGGAAGGTGAGAATCAGTTCTGTAGGCTATCAGAAATTTGCTTAATTATCTACTCACACAGAAAAGCAGTAAAGTCAATAGGTTCTCTGAGTGGGAACAACCTGTTTGATCTTGCACTCTTGTGATTGACCAATTGTTTATCACTGTTTAATTTATCACATTGATTAATTTGAGCACACCTGAGGTGTCCTATGATGGTGTGCACTGCAGGCAGAGGAGCCTTATTGTGTAAATCCTCTCGCTTACCTCTCACGCTGAGGACACCCTGCTTCAGTATAATCATTTATATGATTTATCTTATAAACATTATTACGTGGTCTTTTCCTCAAGTGCTGAGACATCAGGTTGTTCCCACTTGGAGAACCTATTGACTTTTACTGCTTTTCTGTGTGGCTTTAACATTTTTGCTATTCAGTATACCTAAACTATTATTCAGTAGAAAAAATATGGTTTGTTCAATCAAATCCTGTGTGGACATTGGACTTCTATGAGTGAATGTTCTGCTTGATTGAACAAACTAAATTTTTTCTACTGAATAATAGTCTAGGTACAATGAAAGTAAATAGCAAAAATGTTTGAGTAGATAATTAAGGAAATCTTTTTCATATTGCTTGCTTATGGACTGGGAAAAAAGACTGTTCAAGCAAATGTCTCCAGAACTGCTTTAATGGAAAAATGTGATTTTTTTTTTTTAAGTACTTTGTGAAATTTATTGTTGTTGTGAAATTTATTGTTATACTTTGTTTAAACTTAAAAAGCGGTGTCATTAACAGTGAATCTAATCGAAAAATCGATTCAACAGGGTGAATCGAATCGAATGAAATATTTTTCTCTGAATCGGGCAGCACTATTGGCTACCATGAGAATGGGCTACTGGGCATGATGGACCATTGGTGTGACCCAGTTAGGCTATTCTTATGTTATGTTCTCATCTGTAGGGGCCTTTGTTTTCACTTATTTTAATGTATTTTTTTCCTGGGAACTTATCAGTGTTTTTTTATAATGGGAACAAAAATGGAAGAGAATTAATGTGTGTGGAATGGGGGGGTAACTAATTTCTTCAGCTAAATAATTCAATCCACTTCAAACAGACATAGGAGAACTCACGCACCATTCACACACCCTCCAACCAAAAACGTCAAAAGAAAAAAACTGTTCGACAACCTCCTAGCCATTCGAGCTGCAACACTTGACCCCCAACTCTATAACCTATTGACCTCGACCACAAACTACAAAACCTTAAAAAAAGAAATAAAAACCCTTCTATTCAAAAAACACATAAAACCAAACTAACATAATCAGAACTGTCCCAAGCATCACCTGCAACTACTCCATATGTACTTCTGATGTCATGACAATTCCGACATAATTTATGTTATGTTATGTTTGGAATAATGGTTACATAAATGAGGTTCAATAAAAGAAAATTTTCACTGCCTGTTTCTATTCTGACCATTTATTCCATTTCATGGTTATTGCAAAAAAAAAAAAAAAAATTTTTTCCATGAGGGGGGGGGGGGGGTGTGTCAAAAAATGATGGGCCCCGGGTGCCACATACCCTAGGTACGCCACTGCTTCTGACTTATAAGAATTACCCCCAGTAAGAAATTTGAAAACCACACGATTCTGCTCATGATGCTTTTTCATCTATTACTGCCTGCAAGCTTCAGATCAGTATGTAAAGAGTGGATATTTTAAAAGACCTAACACCACTTAAAGACTTGATGCTTGAATATCAATTAGAAACTCTATGCCTTATTGAAGCCTGGCTTACTGATGCTGATATTTCATACATACGTAGTTCAAGCCCTCCCTCCTGGGTTTAAACATTGTTTCATCAGTCATTCAGGAAAGCGAGGGGAAGATTTGGCTCTTACATTCACAAATGCTTTAGATTTGCAGTGCAAGGACACAAGAACACATTCTACTCTAGAAAGCTTGTCCTTTAATCTGAATTCCCCATCATCTCTTGAATTACTCTTTCTTTGTCAATGGATCCTTTACCATGCAGTATAGGAAACCTACAAGATGCTGTAGTGCAGAGGTGTCCAACCTGCGGCCTGAGGGGCGCATGCGGCCCAGTGAAGTATTTTGTTTGGCCCCGGTCGAGGGCGATGCAGTGTTTTCCTTTGCTGCCCCTGGGCCGGCCCGGCTCCCTCCTATGTCTTACTGCAGCGTTTGCACGTTTATGCAGCCCCAGAAACATTTTTTTCCAGCCAATGCGGCCCAGTGAAGCCAAAAGGTTGGACACCCCTGCTGTAGTGCATTATGTCCTAGAATCAGCACATCCAATATTATTGGGCAACCTTAATGTTCACTTATAAAATGTTATGGCATCATTCATATCAGATTTTCTTAATTGTAGCCAAGATCTCTCTCTTTTTCAACATGTGACCATTTCTACTCATACTGATATCTTTTCCTCTGTTCATTCCTCTAGTTAGTTTCTGTTTAGTGGCTTTACCTTGGACAGACCATTATCTCATAGAATTTACTAGACCCCAATAGACATGTTAAGAACTATAGGGATCTTCATAATTTAACCTGCATTTGAACAATCTCTGGGCCTCTCTCTATAATCTTTCAAATCCTTACCACTAGAAGAACAAATACAGAGCTGGAACTCATCTTTGTTGATAATTTATTGTTCTCCAGCTCCATGTAAAATATCTCCCCCAGAAGGAGGGAGGCATAGTATGACAATAAATTAGTTTTACCGAAATGCCAGCTCCGTCATTGGGCACATTAATGGTTAAAGACCCCAAATCTTCATTATTGGACTATGTTCAAGGCTCATATCCTTTCCTATAGATAGGTAATTATAGAATCCACACTCAGGGAAACTATGGGGCTCATTTTCAAAAAAGAAAGATGCCCAAAAAAATGGCATAAATCAGCACTTGGACGTTTTAATTGCTAAAACGTCTAAGTGCTGATTTTCAAAAACAACTTCCTAGACGTCCTGCTAGGTTTTTTTGTCTGCCGTGTGTTCAGAGTTCAAGGGGGCACATGCTTGAGAATTTGTGCCTGTGCAGATGATTTTCAGATCTTGACTGCACTTGAGCTTCAGAATTCTCTAGAAATTATTAACATCAATTCTAAACTGACTATAACTGTAGATTGACTTCAACTGTGTATTGAAACCGAACCCTGAAAAACCAAAAGGCATGATATTTAATAGGAAGAAGTCCTGTGCTCCGATTTTTCCTATACTTATTGCAGGTTCAGCAGTCTCTTTGGTTTCCTCATTGAAGAGATTTCCATAAGGACATTATACATTGCACATTTATAAGCAACGACACTCATTTTCAAAAGAGAAAAAAATGTCTCAAAAGCAGCACAAAGTGGCAGATGGATGTTGTTCTCACAAGATTGCCTGTCACAATTTTCAAAACTCAGAATTGAGACGTTTTACTCTGTAGTTCATCTAAATTGCAAAGGGGAATGTTGGAAGGCATATTTTAGGCAAGACTTGAGTGGGATTAAAATCTGGATTTTTTCAGAGATAATGGAACAGTAGGGCATGCAATTTTGAAGATGTCATAATTTTAAAAAGCACTGCTGAAAAAATGGTACAATTTCATGTGGATGATCAACAACTTCCTATAAATTTTGTGAAATAGGTTAGCTACCTATTTGGAATTTCTAGGAAATTATACAACAATACCCAAATTACTGAAATATGTTTAAGTGCTCTGATAATAGTTTTATGTGTTTGCATTGCATATTGATGCCTTTTGGAAGAAATTCTATAAGAGGTGCCTAACATTAGACACATAACTTAATTAGTAAATTGGCTTCAATTGTGAGTTTCAACAAGCTCATTATTGAGAAAAATGAATTGGGAGGTAGGCACAATGCTACAACAGGCACCTATTGCATGGCGCCTACTTAGGTGCCCTGTTCTCCCCTACTTGTTGACGTAGTACATGGCTACTTGATTGTTCAGATAAGTACTACTTGATTAAGAAAGCGATCCTGAAATTTATGAAGGGCGTTGTGGATTGCTCACAACTTGAGGAGATTGATGTGGAGAGATTTCTCTTGAAGACTCCAATTGCCTCGAGCATGGAGGCCATCGAGATGAGCTCCCTACCTGAATATGGAAGCATCTGTTGCCAATATTTTTTTGATGAGGCGGAGTGTGGAAGAGAAGGCTTCTTAAGAGATTGGTTGGTTGTAACCACCATTGAAGGGATTGACGGAGTGATGTGGTCGCTTTCAGCTTCTGGGATAATGGCTGTGATGCTTGGGTCGATAGTTCCCATTGAGGTGCCCTGAGATGTAGGCCGGCAAAAGGAGTTATATGAACCATTGATGCCATGTAACCCAGATGTGCCGTGATATTGCGGAGAGCTGACACCTGGTGTCAGATTTGAATCAGTGTCTAGCCTCTGTTGTGGTACAAGGCAGGATGAAAAAGAGAGATATGGCAGTGGAAGAGAAAGTACAAAGATGGATGGTGAGCACAGAGAAAATGGGTAGGAGACCCTGGCGAGCTAGTTAACAGAAAACAAACAGAAACCAGAGCCTGGGACCAATATGAATAATAAAATGACCAGACAACAAAAGGTAAATAGTTTTATTTTCTAATTTGTGATTACAATATGCCAGATTTGAAATGTGTATCCTGCCAGAGCTGGCGTCAGGGAGAGTGAACTATGACCTAACTGAGAGAGGAAAAGTCTTTTATGTTTATTTTGTTTACACCATCGCTGGCATGGGGTTGGAGAGGGTAAAGGGAGGTGGGGTGGGTGAAGAAGCTACAAAATAAACCTGCCAGAACGTTTGAAAAACAAACAAACAAAAAACCTGGGAAATTGTGTCGGTAAAGCGAATCGAATCAAAAAATTGATTCAGTAAGCTAAATCAAAACATTTTTCTCTGAATTGTGCAGCACTAGTGAAAACCCTACATGGAGAGAGGGGACAGGATGCTGCTGAACCTAAGCAGATAGGGTTACCATGTGGCTCCAGAAAAAGAAGGATGGATTGATACATCCATGTTTTTCTTCCATTTACTTTCACTGATAGCAATGTAAGTACTATCTGTCCTTTTTGGGGGGAGCCATATGATAACCCTATAAGCAGGTCCTATGATGAATTTTGTCATTAGTGTTGATGCTCTGCTTGGGGACCTTATTACAGAACAGCAGATTGAGCGGTAAGATGTACCACTTTTCTACATGAATTGCCTTTTTAAATAGCTTTCCTCCTTCCTTTAACTTCCCTGCAATTACTTTATGTACCCATGTATACAATTTGAGCTGTGCCTGTCTCTCTCCCCTAGCTCTCTATTGTACTAAACATTTCTTCAGCTTGCCTTGTTAGGGCTTTCCAACTGAGCCTGTGATGATAGAGAAACTACTTCCTTGTGTAGTCCTCCTAGGTATTGCTTGGTTAAATTCCTTTGTGAGATCTCACTGTAGTTCTTACGACATAGCAAGTCCTTTTACAGAATTCAGAGTACTGTAATGTGCTGAGCCAGAAAAGCCAGGATTCAAATTCCGTTTCTCACATTGGTAATCCTTGTGACTTTAGTCAAGTCATTGCATTCTCTGTTACTCCAGACACAATCTAAGCCATTTGAGAAGAAAAATGCCCACTGATTAGAAATGTAACTTGCTTTGAGCGTGGGTTTATAAAATCCAAATCCATATCCATTTCTGAATCCAAATAGTACACTTTTGCCACTTGATCAAAATCTACCTCATATTTCTTCTCATTTATAAATTTAGACTAGGGCTGTAGCCATGGGCAGGCTTTGCCTGTGCACCCAGCGTACCTGCTGGTTGGCTCTCTCTGTCACATCCCTTTCCTGGCATTTACTCCTTTTATCCCCTCCCCCCGAATCAACATTTCTTTTTGTCCCCCCCAACGTGTGTGCCTTAAATTTGTTGTAAAGATTGCCAATTGGCTTCGCTGTCCTGTCACTGCCCCCAGTGCTTTCTCTTCATTGTGGCCTACTCTCTGACAACTTCCTGTTTCCACTGGAGCAGGCCGCAGTGGAGAGATGGCACCGGGACCAGCAGCAGGACAGTGCAGTGAATTGCTGACACTGCCCAGCAACCTTTACAACAAATTTAAGATAGACGCACCAGGGTGGAGGGGAAATAAGAGGATATGCCAGTCCAGGGGAATAAAAGGAGTAGATGCTGGGAAAGGGACACTGCAGAGAGAACCAATCAGCAGGTATGCTAGCCTGCAGCAAGATGTCACTTCCACCAGATTTCTACCTAGAAATAAGGCCCCTCCCGAGATGTTATATTCGGGGACAAGTAGAAGGAAGAGAGGCGGTGATTTTGGACTTGGGGAGGGAGAAGGGAGCAATGTTGGCTTCAAAAAAGGAAAAGGGGGAGAGATGTGAGACGGGGAAATGGTGTAAGGGAAGGAAAGATGTCAGATTTGTGAGGGAGAGATATACTTGGGGAGGGCAGAGGGGATAAAAGGAGTACAAGGGAGAGGTGGCAGAGGGGGCTAAAAGAGGGACAGGGAAAGAAGGACTTAGAGGAGGACAGTGGGAGAAGAGGAGGGAGAGATGGACATGAGGGAGGGCAGAGGGAAGTGTCCTGCCTCCCCTCCCAGTTGGTACCTGTCCATCAGTGATATTGCGAGGGTCAGAGGCACCCTTCCCCCGCCCTCATCTCCGCCCTGTGCTCCTTCCACAATTCTGCCTGTCATGGACCCCCCGCTCCTTCCATGATCCCACTTGCCACTCTCACTCCCTTCCCTTATCCTGTACCTCTAGTTGAAGTTGTTGCTCGTGGCGGTCAACAACATGCTCCTCACGACCCCATTGGCTCTCCCTCTGACTTTACTTCCTATGCGTGGCACCGGGAAGTGATGTCAGCGGGAGAGTCGATGGGGTCGCGAAGAGCACGTTGACTGCGGCGAACAACAGCTTGTGTGGAGGGGAGGAATGGGAAGAGGTGTGTGTGTGTGGGGGGGGCGCCTCCACTAACATAGTGCCTAGGGTGGACTGCCTCCCTCGCCTCCCCCTCCTTTACTACGCCACCGCTGTCCATCTCCCTGTCCACCTATGGTATGGCAATTCATCTGCACAGGCGTTAGAGGACGGGAAAGAGAGAGATGCCTGCCCACTTTGGGCTCAGACCCACCCAAAATTGGCTGACTGGCTATGCTACTGATTCATACGTCATGCTGGTGCCACTTTCTTGTTTGGCAGACATCAAGGGAGAACTCAATAACTGGCATCCTAAAAAGTCCACAGTAGGAACCTATTTTATAAAGTAATTTAGGAACTGTTATAGAACGCATGCAAAACCAGGCATTGCTGTTCGAAACATCTAGGTGCCGACACTTAAGCCAGCATAAAGCGGGGATGCATCTTTACAGTATTATGTAAATTATGCACATAAGTGGGAGCCATTCCTGTGTTCTTCCCATGCTCCACTGCTGTATACAACCCTGTTGCAAATATGCAGTATGGGGTCCTTTTATTAAGGCACGCTAACTGATTTAGCGCATGCTAAATGCTAAGGTGCCTATAGAATATAATGGATGCCTTAGCATTTAGCGCGCCTATATAAGTTAAGTGGGTATTTGTAGAATAGCATTTAGGCAGAATTTATGCATTTACACCCATGTATGCTCATATATACACACATGCCAGTATTCTCAATATCACATTTCAAAATGAAGGAAGAACATATCTGTTAAAAAAGGCAATATAGCATTTTGGGATTTTCCCCAACACAGTGGCTGGATGGTCACAAAATGCTGGTTGCGTCAGATTAAGGAGCGTTGGATTCTTGCCCAGAAATAGCTAAAAAGAAGAAGAAGAAAAAACAACAACAACAAATTTTTAGATTAAATCAGGTTGGGCAGACTAGATGGACCATTCGGGTCTATATCTGCCATCATCTACTATGAATATTAAGATTGTATATGACAGTGTAGCTTGGCCACCTCCATATAAGTGAGATAAATGTTTTACATATTAGAGAATAATTATCTATCCTTTTTTTCTGTTTTTTTAGAAACACATTTTGAATTAAGAGAACCATATAAAACTGTAAAGATTTGGGAGGTTTTTGAGCTAATGATCGAGAAAGAGTAGCTGACATTGTGGCCATACTGGTTCTAATGCTTTTCCTACTCCATATTTAAGGATGTTAAAAAAATTGTAAAAGATTAAAAAAAAAAAAAAAATTTGAATATCGAGATGGCTACCTTTCAACATCATTTTTGTATATGATTCACACTTACAAGGGTTCCATAGTATCAGCTATTCACTCTCAATGTATGACATTACACACGTAATATAATACATTTAGATCTGTATTTTACACTTCTTAGGATCCCTGAGGAAAGCTATTACAGCCGAAACATAGACTGTGTTGGGTCTGCTTTATTGCTACTTCATGTGGATGAGCTTGTATCCTTTAAATTTCCAACAAATTGTTTTGACATTATTTCTCCATGTGGTTGAGTGTGCATTTTATAAGAACTCAACTTCATATTGCATCAAGACCATTGATTCCACAGTCTTTTTGTTCTCTTAAAACATTAGTGTGCAAGCATGCACACATTGACACCTTCCTCAGAACAGCTCTATATTTTACATAGAGTAGACCAGACACACCAACCAATGTAAAAAGCAGATTATTTTAGTGAAGAATAGGCACTTAAGATCTGCCTGATGAGGCCATAGTTTGCCTAAAATTAGGCTGCAACAGGGGCTAACAACTGTCAAACAACATATACGTCTTAGAAACATCATGAAAAAATTCAATTATAACAATTGAAAACAAATAAAATTAAATAATGTGAATAAAAATATAATAAATATTGTTTTGTGTCAGTGTTTTGGGTAAGTGATGTTTATTATTGACACAAAACATAGTAACATAGTAGATGACGGCAGATAAAGACCTAAATGGTCCATCTAGTCTGCCCAACCTGATTCAATCTAAAAATTGTTGGTTATTTTTCTTCTTATTATTTATTTCTGGGCAAGAATCCAAAGCTTTGCTCGGTACTGTTCTTGGGTTCCAACTACTGAAGTCTCCGTCAAAGCTCACTCCAGTCCATCTACTCCAGTGGTCTCAAACTCAGGGCCCAGGGGCCACATGTGGCCCGTCAGGTACTATTTTGAGGCCCTCGGTATGTTTATCATAATCACAAAAGTAAAATAAAACAGTTTCTTGATCATATGTCTCTTTAGCTCTAAATTACAATATTATTATTAAGACTTAGCCAAAAGGAAAGATTTATAAACTATAAAGAGTTTTACCTCCTGCAAAATTGTTATTTCTTTAATAAGACATTAACTATTTTTTTCTGAGGCCCTCCAAGTACCTACAAATCCAAAATGTGACCCTGCAAAGGGTTTGAGTTTGAGACCACTGATCTACACCCTCCCAGCCATTGAGCCCTCCCCAGCCCATCCTCCACCAAATGGCCATATATAGACACAGACCGTTCAAGTCTGTGCAGTACTGGCCTTAGTTCTTCAATATTTACTATTATTTTCTGATTCTAGATCCTCTGTATTCATCCCACGCTTTTTTGAACTCCGTCACCGTTTTCATCTCCACCACCTCTCTCAGGAGCGTATTCCAGGCATCCATCATCCTCTCTGTAAAGAAGAATTTCCTTACATTGCTCTTGAGTCTACCACCCCTCAACCTTAACTTATGTCCTCTGGTTTTACCATTTTCCTTTCTCTGGAACGTCTGAATCATATCTCCCCCTGTCCCTCCTTTCCTCTAAGGTATACGTATTCAGGGCTTCCAGTTTCTCCTCATATATCTTTTGGCACAAACCTCCTATCATTTTCGTCACCCTCTGGACCGCTTCAAGCCTTTTTGTGTCCTTCGCCAGATACGGTCTCTAAAACTGAACACAATACTCCAAGTGGGGTCTCACCAACGACCTGTTCTTCTACTGGTTATGCCTCTCTTTATACAGCTCAGCATCCTTCTGGCAGCAGCCACCACCTTGTCGCACTGTTTTTCGCCTTTAGATCTTCGGACACTATCACCCCAAGGCCCCTCTCCCTATCTGTGCATATCAGCCTCTCACCTCCCAGCATATACGGCTCCTTCCGATTTAATATATTTTTTATTCACATTATTTAATTTTACTTGCACATCTCCATTCTGATTAAAATTTAGGACCCATGTTAGAAACACCTTTGGTTTCTTGAAAAGAAACATCTTGCCGATTCTTCATTAGAGATGTACAAATTACTTAAATCAGGCAGACTTATTGCTAAATTTAATCTAAAATATCAAGTATGGGATATTATTAAAAAATTTTAAATGGTTTATTGTAAACTTCATTTTTTTCCTGGCTGATGAAAGCTATTTCTCAAAAACTACTTCTCAATGTCTTTTTCCCCACCCATTTCAGCAACCATATCTTAGATCAGGGGTATCAAATGTTGGTCCTCGGGGGTCGCAATCCAGTCAGGTTTTCAGGATTTCCCCAATGAATATGCATGAGATCTATTAGCATACAATGAAAGCAGTGCATGCAAATAGATCTCATGCATATTCATTGGGGAAATCCTGAAAACCAGACTGGATTGCGGTCCTCGATGACCGACATTTAACACCCCTGTCTTATATAGAGAGGGATTTGTACTAAATGGTAAAAGCTCGTACTTTAGATTATTCTAAAAGTTTCTAATTTTGTTTTATTTCTAGGTCATTGGATTAGAATTGACTGAAGAGCATGAACCTCTCATTTTGTGGTAATGACAGAATTTCTTCTTATAATGTTGATAATGGAATTCTGGAAAATATCTGCTTCTTGGATGCTCTTAACTTGGTTCCTCATGTCTTCTTGTTATTTATCACCTTTCCAATACTTTTCATTGGTGAGTAATTTTTTTGTTTGTTGAATCACTCTTAATTTTTATGTTAAGAATTTACTTCAAACACTTGAATCCATGACAAAACTTTTACTGCCCGATATTCAAAACGATTTAGCCAGCCACTATCCAGTTAAATCACTTGGTCGAGGCTAGACGCTAATTTTCAGTGGCACTTAACTGGCAAATTGCCGCTGAATATCGTGGTTAGCGTCAAACATAAAACCAGCTATCTTAAGAGCGTTCTGGGGGCAGAGTCAGTACTGATATTCATCACTTAAGCAGCCAGGGTTAGAACAGAAATAGGACTGCATAAATGTCTGTCCTATCTTTATTTGATAATTTCAAGGCTAGTTAAGTGATGAATTTCGACAAGTGTTAGCTGAAAAACAATCAGATGTTCAATGCTCAAGCCCACATAGGTCCTGGCTTTGAATATCTGGGAATAACACTGTTAACACTGAGCAAAATACTCACTGCTGGCAGCTTAATATTGACCCCTTAGTTGATCGCGTCATAGGGAACTTGCTACCAAGTTGGAGAGCGGCCTGCGAGGTTTGCTACAGCCGGCCGGCGAACCTCTCAGCAGGCTGCTTTGAAGAGGAGCAGCAGCGGCGGCAGCGGTTGGTGAGTGAGGGCGGGAGGGAGGAGTTGCCGGCGTGTTCCCTGCCTCCGTGCTCGAAAATGGAATTTGGCACGGACCCAGACACCACGGTCACAGGGAATACGCCATCCATGCGCGCTTAGGGTTTTATTATAGAGCAGGGGTGTCAAAGTCCCTCCTCGAGGGCCGGAATCCAGTCGGGTTTTCTGGATTTCCCCAATGAATATGCATTGAAAGCAGTGCATGCAAATAGATCTCATGCAGATTCATTGGGGAAATCCTGAAAACCCGACTGGATTCTGGCCCTCGAGGACCGACTTTGACACCTGTGTTATAGAGGATGTTCAACCAAGAAGAGAATAACGTGGATGTGGTTCAATCAATGATCTGAAACAATGTCAAAACAGAATTCTGTTTCTGCAAATTGGCACTAATGAAAAGATAACACTTTTCAGCTGGATGGTTGGGCAGAGAACTTTTCAGCACCCCCCTTGTATACTACAATTGAACAGAGAGGGAAAACATGTAGAGCGTGGCTCACGGAATTGTTTCCAACCACTCTGCGAGTGTTTATATATGTGTATACATTTGTGTTTGTAAGAAGTGTTCACAGGGTGATGTAATGGAAAATTTTTGATCACAGCAACTCAGTCCTTAGTTTCACTATGTACCACTTCCAACTAAGTCGGAATAACTATAAATCTCTCTCAGTAGCTCAGACAAACCACAAAAAGCATATAAATACATTTGAGAAGATAAATATCACTTATTAAAAATAAGACTTGTAAATATATGAAAGGTATTAACATAGGACCAATTATTTTCCAGAGAAAGGAAATTAGTAAAACTAGAGGACATAATTTGAGGTTGAGGGGTGGTAGATTTAGGAGTAATGCTAGGAAATTCTTTTTCATGAAGAGGGTGATGGATGCCTGGAATGCCCGCCTAAGGGAGGTGGTGGAGAGGAAAATGGTGGCAGAATTCAAAAAAGTGTGGGATGAACACAGAGGATCTCTAACTAGAATATGAATGGTCAAACTTTCACGGTTTGAATCCCTTCAAAGGATGGCTACCTGGACCATGGGATAATTTTCCAAGGGCTGCTGAGCATGGATGGTGTCCATCTATCAAAGAAGGGAAGATGTGTCTTCGGCAGCAGGCTGGCTAATCTACTGGAGAGGGTTTTAAAAAAAATATATTTTTTATTTAGAAAATGGTATACAACAAAAAGACACAACACTCGAAAAACAAGTATAACCATAAACCAGAACTCAAGATAATAGTCTACCGCTTGGTTTCTTCGCGGAGACTAAATGAAGCATACTGGAAAACAGCGCAACAGCCACCACCCCCCCACTCCAATCCCTTCCCCCCTCCCCTCCAAGCACTCCAGTGTCAAAAATTCAAAAAAGCACTTCGGGCTCCAGGGGGCAAATTTTCCCAGACTGCCGGAGAGGGCTTTAAACTAGAAGTGATGGGGCAGGGTGATCAAAGCCCCCAGGTGAGTTTAAACCCTAAGGTAAATAAATCACTGAATACCTCTACAAGGATGGGATAAGGGGGCAATGTTTGGAAAGTATGGGAAACAAGATTCTGGATCTAGAAGCTGTGATGGAAGAAGATGAGTTGGCTATTGTGGTGATCATGGAGAACCATGACTGGGATGTAGTTATAATTTGTTCAGGAAAGACAGGATAGGAAGAAAAGGAGAGGGAGTAATGTTATATGTCAAAGATCATATTAAAGCCACACAATTGCAGGATCTGCAGGGCAAGGAAGAGGCACTGTGGAATGAGAGAATGGAATTTGGAAAGAGAGACTGATGAATATATTTACATTAGTGTGATATACAGGTCTTCTTCACAAACGGAAGAAGTGGACAGAGATTTAATAGTAGACATTCAGAATATATCTAAAAAAGGGGAAGTTTTACTAATGGGTGATTTTAACATGTTGAATGGGGTATCTCTATTGTGGCATATTCTAGAAGTAGGGAGATCTTGGATTCTCTACAAGGAGAACTGTTCCAGCAGTTGATAATGGGACCCATGTCCATAGTGGCGTTAAGCATCATAATTCACCTACATAGGCACGATTCCAGGGCCTTTTATTTAGGCACTGATAAGCACTTTATTTTTACTATTTTTTTGCCTTTTCAAATAGTATTTCTCAATTAACAAGCGCCGGTAGGGCGCCTAAATTTCAGCGCCATATATAGAATATACCTTATTTTCAATTGCACAAGTTAATATAAATTACATAGAAAAGGGTTGATGATGTAAAGTCTGGAGCAAAAATGAACAGTCAATAAGATTTGGCAATAGCTCTTGATTTGACAGTCCCTTATTAACATTCAAATTAATTTCCTAGTGGAATTTTTACAATTATTTTTCTTGCATTTAATGGGTTTGTTCTTTATTTGAAGCATTTTATAAAGGTAACACAGGTGCCTAATAGGGGCATTTTGAAACCACAAAAACCACCAAAATTGGCACTTGGCCTTTTTTCTCTGGAAAATGATCAAGTGGCGTTAATTCAAACAAAGAACTTAGATGTTTTGCAAGATGTTCGCCCTCTAAAACATCAAACTCAGAAAGGGGCATTCTAGAGGCGTGTTTTGGGTGGGCTGTGGGCCGATTTAGTGTTGGATGTTTTGCAGCGATAATTGAACGATTTGCAGGATGCCCTAAATGGAACTTAGATGTTCCGAGCTAGACCTGTTATAGAAGTGTCTATCAAAAAAGATACCCAAACTGACAGATGACCACTGGAGGGATTAAGTAATCACCCCCCCCACACACACACTATCCCAGTGGTCACTAACCCCCACCCACCCACCCAAAATATGAATAAAACAGTACATACCTGTTTCTAGAACAGCAGCATTATGGTGGAAAGGATGAAGCCACAGAAACATCCAAGTTGAAAATGTCCAAATCTAGACCATTTGGACATGGGAGAGGCCAGCATTGTAATTAACTGGCCAAGTAGACATCCCAATAGAACAGTGGGGCACCTTAGAGGGTACTGCTGTGAAATTTCACATAAAAGGTGCCAGATATACATCTTACCAAACTCCCTTATAATTTATGGTAATCCCTCCAAAACTCCCCCCAAACCTATTATGCCCACCTGTCTCTCACCCCAATAGCCCTTATGACTGCAGGTGGCACTTATATGTCAATATAGTAGGATTTTGGTTGGTTTTGGTGGACTTACACTTTTTAATCTAATCTTCATTTTATATACCGAATCTACTCCCTAAGGAGCTCGACTCGGTTTACAGTTCGTTAAAAAACTGAAACATAACTGTAAAAACTGTGGGATAAAAACAGAAATTGGTTAGATTAGATGGATGGAAAAAGTTAGAAAAAAGTATGTTGAATTGCTTAAAATAGTATATGACAGCTAAAATCAAATTAACTATTGTGAAAAACAACCAGGTTTTTAAACTTTTTTGAAATTGAAATAATTGATCTACCAGTCTTAGAGAATCTGGAATCCATTCCAAATTCTCACCAATTTAAAAGTAAAAGATTTACTAAGCTTCCCAGTGCATTTAATACCTTTCAGAGAAGGAAATGCTAATTTGTGAATTGTTGTAATTCTTGAATAGCAGGATCTAAAGGAATTCCCATTAAGGGGAATCAAAGAATCAAATATTCCATAAAGGAGTTTGAAAACCACTCATGCACGCTTGAACTATATCCTATGATGGACTGGAAGCCATGTTTCTCAGCAATGGGGAAACATGGTTTTACTTTCTCTTTCCAAAAATAAGTTTGGCCGCTGTATTCTGTATTAACTGGAGACGATCTAAACTGCCCTGTTTAATACCCAAATAAATAGAATTACAGTAGTCCATCTGGGCCAACACAGTGGATTATACCATACCAGTAATAAATAATGTTCTTGATAAAATAGTACCCTGACTTTCCTGAGCATGTGCAAACTAAAGAAATATTTCTTTGCTAAGGAATGTATCTGGTCATTAAAAGTGATCCAGAATAATACCCAAAACTCTAGAAGTGAGGTCAAGTTGTAATATAATATTTGATTTCAATGCAATATTAGTAGGAAGATTAACTAATCTAGGTCCGATCCAAAGCAGCTTAGTTTTTGAAGCATTCAGTTTCATTTGAATGGAATTCACCCAACTCTGGAGCTTATAGATACAGCTATCTATGCCTGTAACAGGTCACTGAAATCATGTTTGACTTCCAATGAAATAAAAAAGTCATCCGCATAGGTAAAAATAGATTCTGCAGGCGAAAGACAGACATTTTTTAAAGACGTCATATAGATATTAAAAAAAATAGGTAACAAAGGAGAACCTTGCGGCACCCCACATTTGGATAACCATGAAGATGAGACCTGGCCCTTTAAGCATACCTCATAAGAACGTCATGAAAGAAATTTACTAAACCAATCTAGAACCACATGGGTTAGTCCTATGTCAGCCAACATATGAATCAAAATATCATGATGAACCACATCAAATGAGGTTGAAAAGTCAAATTGTAATAATACTTTCCATCATAAATATAGTGGTTAGTGTGTCTTATTGGCCTGGGACCTCCTTTCTATTGCTCATTAGCCCATTCAAATGGACAGAAAATGAAGCACTGGAAATGTCAAATCCAACCTGTAGCGCCAAACGCTTTATTGACAGTTTCTACCAAAGTTAATGATTAGTTCATTAAATAATAAAACATACCAAGTCCCAAGGATCCAAGTTTCAGTGACTTCGTCGCCTTTCTCAGGGGACAATCGTGTACTTGTAATATGCTACGAATGGTGCATAAGTGCGTGTCTGCGTCTCTGCTTGTCGCTTCTTTTCCGAAGCAGAGACGCTGACACGCATTCACCTCTGATGAAGTAAAGGAAATGGACCTCACCAGGCTTTGGGAGCAGCCAAAAAACCTCTTCTCTGCAGGAATGCAGAAGCTAGTTGAATGATTCAAAAAAAATGTGTCATTTTGCATGGGGACTATAAGGAAAAGTGATATGTTCAATTGCTTACAATTCATTCTATTAAAGCCATTAAATATATTTTGCTTTTACTTTTCGATTTTCCATAGTATATTTCAGTTGATGGACACTAACACATACGCTTGATTGTAGAAATGTGCGATGATTACAGTGTAAGAGAAAATTTACTCATGATAAACTATGAAAGGATATAAGTCTCAATTAATATGAGTACATTTTACAATAATTTATTCCTAATGGAGTGTGGGTTTATTAGAGTTCATTAGAATAATGGCACAGGGGCAAGAGAAAGGGCAAATACCCAGCTTATGTCTTCTAGTTGGGGGTGGTGCTCTGACCTTGGGCCTTTGTGCATTGTGCTGGGATGGAACGTAGAAGCTGGATGAGGCCTGGGAGATCCTGCAGCTTCTTTGGGGCCTAACTAGGGTTACTCAGACATGTCCTTTTTTGGAGGATTGGTGACCAGATGGATTAAAAAAACATCCCAAACAGCTGTTTGTACAGGTTTTTGAAGAGCGCCGAGCTCAGAGCTGCATCTGGAATGCCTCTGAGCATGCGCAGATGTGATGCGATGATGTAACATGCATGTGCGCATGTGTACAACATCATTAGGTCACATCCGTGCATACTCGGAGGCCCTCCAGACTCGGCCCTGAGCTTGAGGAAAGAGAAGAAAAGAGGTTTGAATGGGGCGGGGCTGGGGTGAACAGGATGTGGCTAAGGTGGAATGGGGCGAGGTTGGAGCAAAACTGGAGGTGGCTCCACAAAATCGGGTAACCTTGAAATGAAAAGATTACCCATAGGTTGTAGGAAGTCAAACTCTGATGCTATTGGTAATAAAACCCATGTGTAAACCAATGTGTACTTAAGGGCATATCTGTCTCAATAGCAGATTATGGACTTTTCATTCAGGAACTTGTCCAAACCTTTTTTTAAACCAATTACGTTAACTGCTCTTATCATATCCTCTGACAATGCATTCCAGAGCTTAACTATTCTCTGAGTGAAAAAATATTTCCTCTTATTGGTTTTAAAAGTATTTCCCTGTAACTTCATTGAAAGTCCCCTAGTCTTAATTTTTGATGGAGTAAAAAAATCGATCCACTTGTACCCCATTCTTACTTAGGATTTTGTAGAGTTCAATCATATCTCCCCTCACTCAGCTGTCTCTTTCCAATCTGAAAAGCCCTAACCTCTTTAGTCTTTCCTCATACGAAACAAGTTCCATCCTGTATATCACCTTGGTTGCTCTTTGGACCTTTTTTGGTTCCACAATATCTTTTTTGAGATAAGCTAGATACCTGTTTATAATATTACCGTATTTTCGCGGATATAACGCGCGCGTTATACGTGATTTTACGTACCGCGCATACCCCTCGCGCGTTATATGCCTGAGCGCGGTATAGAAAAGTTTTTAAACATAGTTCCCACCCCGCCCGACGCCCGATTCACCCCCCCAGCAGGACCGCTCGCACCCCCACCCCGAACGACCGCTCGCACGCGCTCCCACCCGCACCCGCATCCACGATCGGAGCAAGAGGGAGCCCAAGCCCTCTTGCCCGGCCGACTCCCCGACGTCCGATACATCCCCCCCCCCGGCAGGACCACTCGCACCCCCGCCCCGAAGGACCGCCGACTTCCCGACAATATCGGGCCAGGAGGGAGCCCAAACCCTCCTGGCCACGGCGACCCCCTACCCCCACCCCGCACTACATTACGGGCAGGAGGGATCCCAGGCCCTCCTGCCCTCGACGCAAACCCCCTCCCCCCAACGACCGCCCCCCCCCAAGAACCTCCGCCCGTCCCCCAGCCGACCCGCGACCCCCCTGGCCGACCCCCACGACACCCCCACCCGCCTTCCCCGTACCTTTGTGTAGTTGGGCCAGAAGGGAGCCCAAACCCTCCTGGCCACGACGACCCCCTAACCCCACCCCGCACTACATTACGGGCAGGAGGGATCCCAGGCCCTCCTGCCCTCGACGCAAACCCCCCTCCCTCCAACGACCGCCCGCCCCCAAGAACCTCCGACCGCCCCCCCAGCCGACCCGCGACCCCCCTGGCCGACCCCCACGACCCCCCCACCCCCCTTCCCCGTACCTTTGGAAGTTGGCCGGACAGACGGGAGCCAAACCCGCCTGTCCGGCAGGCAGCCAACGAAGAAATGAGGCCGGATTGGCCCATCCGTCCTAAAGCTCCGCCTACTGGTGGGGCCTAAGGCGCGTGGGCCAATCAGAATAGGCCCTGGAGCCTTAGGTCCCACCTGGGGGCGCGGCCTGAGACACATGGTCGGGTTTGGCCCATGTGCCTCAGGCCGCGCCCCCAGGTGGGACCTAAGGCTCCAGGGCCTATTCTGATTGGCCCACGCGCCTTAGGCCCCACCAGTAGGCGGAGCTTTAGGACGGATGGGCCAATCCGGCCTCATTTCTTCGTTGGCTGCCTGCCGGACAGGCGGGTTTGGCTCCCGTCTGTCCGGCCAACTTCCAAAGGTACGGGGAAGGGGGGTGGGGGGGGTCGTGGGGGTCGGCCAGGGGGGTCGCGGGTCGGCTGGGGGACGGGCGGAGGTTCTTGGGGGGGGGCGGTCGTTGGGGGGAGGGGGTTTGCGTCGAGGGCAGGAGGGCCTGGGATCCCTCCTGCCCGTAATGTAGTGCGGGGTGGGGTTAGGGGGTCGCCGTGGCCAGGAGGGTTTGGGCTCCCTCCTGGCCCGATATTGTTGGGGAGTCGGCGGTCCTTCGGGGTGAGGGTGCGAGTGGTCCTGCCGGGGGGGGGGGATGTATCGGACGTCGGGGGGGGGGGGCATCAGGCTTTCAGAATGGGGACAGACCTTCAAGGGGGACAGGACTTCAAGGGGGGACAGTGCACGGAAAGTCAGGGGGGGTGAACGGAGAGTCGGGACAGCGCACGGAAAGTCAGGGCAGTGCACGGAAGTCAGGGGGGTGAACGGAGAGTCGGGACAGCGCACGGAAAGTCAGGGCGGGCGAAAGGAGCGTCGGGCATCATGCGCGTTATATGCCTGAGCGCGGTATAGAAAAGTTTTGGTACATATCATCGTGATTTCTGCGCGCTATACCCCTGTGCGCGTTTTACACAGGTGCGCGTTATATCCGCGAAAATACGGTACTCCTGGTGGAATTCTGTGCAAAGTAGAATTTTTGCAGAATTCCCCATAGATGCAGAGTTTATTATCTTTTGTGCGCAGAATCACTGATCAGAATCACTGGCCAGGCCCCTTCTCTGCTCTGTTGCCCATTAAAAAGAAATTACACAATGGAGGTAGAGCCTTCTAACATGTGGAGTCTAAGAAGTAGACTCTGCAGCATAAACCTGTACAGTTCTGGTTCTTTCCGAGTTGTATGTGGCCAGCAAAGTAAATCAAAGTGGCAGATAGGGAGAGAGGACCTATGCGCAGCACTGAGGTCTTTTTTAAATTTTTGCTGAGGGGAGGGGGATTAAAAAAAAAAAAGAAAAAAGCATTATGGCCTCCTTCTACAAGGTGTTTAGTCCCTGCTCCTGTGCCTGTTTCCCTACCCCTGTGACCAGTACCGTTGTCTCCCACCTTTCTGCAAGTCCGGCAATTTCTCTTACCTCCCCCCACCTGGGTCCTGTAAATGTGTGATCCTTGTCAGTGATTACAATAGGTTCTCAGACATCTCTCGCCTCCATGGAAAGCAATGTCCTGTTGACACGCACGCAGGATGGATAGCTGGCTGATGGCGGTCTGCATTAATTGCCAGCAAATACTGTGCATTTACAGGACTGGGCGAGAGGTAGGAGAAACTGCTGGACCCACAGGAGGGGTATTTCAATAGCTGCCGTGCGATAAACGTTGGCTTTTCAGATTAGCAAAGGTTGGGGGGGAGTAGAAAAGAGATAGTGAAGTGCAGGCTTAGGGGAGTGTTAGTGGAGACTGAGAGATGATGGCTGGGGAGTTAAGGGAGGGAGAGATGCTTGCTCAGGGGGACAGAGTTGAGAGAAATGCTGGCTCTGGGAGGATAGGGGCAAGAGTGTGAGATGCTGGCTTGGGTGGGTGGGGGAGGGGAGAGAGAAAAGAGATAATGGCTTGGAAGGGGATAGATGAGAGAAATTCTGGATTGTATTGAAACTCTAGATAATAATTAGAGAAAATATTGTTTAAATTTTACAAAATAAACTTACAGAATCTTGCAGAATTTGCAAATTTTGTGTCAGAATTTTGCATTTTTTTGTGCAGAATGCTGCCAGGTGTAATCATATGTAAGCTGCTTTGATTGTAACCACAGAAAGGCAGTATAGCAAGTCCTCTCCCCACAAGGTATTTCTTGTTGCTTTACAGTATGTGCAGTAGTTTTAATTTAGTTTAGTGTCCTCTGTCAGGCTTCAACAAGGGATGTTTCTGTGTCTTTGCAGGTTGGGGAAGCCAGAGTTCTAAAGTTCAGATTCATCACAACACATGGCTGCATTTCCCAGGACATAATCTAAGATGGATTCTAACATTTGCTCTCTTGTTTGTCCACGTCTGTGAAATAGCAGAAGGGGCTGTTTCAAATGGGTAAGTCATTGAGGCCCAGATTCTATAAACAGCGCCTATGTTAGGCATTGCTAGGTCCCCTATTGTAGATGCCTAGCGATACATAACTAAAATCTGCATGCAACTTAAATTATGTCAATTAGCTTAAATGGCATAGTTATTGACCCCACCATTGAAGTTAATTCATAAATTTTAAAAAAATAAAATGAACAATTAAGAGTTCCATGTGGAACTCAGAGCAGCGCCTAGCGATGCCTATGTGGAGGTGCCCTCTGATGTCTATTTGAAAAGTATATTCAGACTTGAAGAACACTGTATCATCTTTATAGCAGACTTCGGTACATTATAAATTTACTTTTCTCACAGGGATATTCAAATTGCCATAAGAGTAACATAATTCTATAGTGGCCTCATTCTTCATTGATCCTCTTCACTTGTAGATTCATGTTCATAGAAACGTGATGGCAGATAAAGGCTAAATGGCCCATCTAGTCTGCCCATGCACAGTAACCATTATCTCTTCCTCTCTCTTAGAGATCCCACTTGCCTATCCCACGCCTTCTTAAATTCAGACACAGTCACTGTCTCTACTACTTCTTACAGGAGACTGTTTCTTCTGGGCCACAAACCTTAGAAGTACAAGTGGTACTGTCCTTAGCTTCCAACTACAAGAGTTAACATATAAATATAGAATATAGAAACATGATGGCAGATAAAGGCCAAATGACCCATCCAGTCTGCCCATGCTCAGTAACCATTATCTCTTCCTCTCTCTAAGAGATTCCACGTGCCTATCCCAGCCTGTGTTCCCGCTAAGCTGCGCTGGGGTGCGTTGGCGCACAAAATATTACCTCGCAGCGCACATGTTTCTCGTCACAGCGCACACAGTGTAGAGCACAGTTCTTCAACCGCCGGTCCGCAAACAAAATCTTGCCGGTCCGCGAAGGATTCGGTCCCCGCCGCAACGAAAGGCCGGCGTCAGCTGACTTGCAACTTCCTGTTGCAGTCGCTGTGCCGGGACTCCTGCCTTCGCCGGGACTCCTGCCTTCCACCGCGTTTGCCTCCTGCCTTGTCTCCGCACCTCCAGACCAGCAGCGGCAGCTGTGTATGCTTTTAACTTCGGCACAGAGCTGCCCCTAATCAATAGTTTAGCGCGGTTTCATAAGGCAGCCTCGGGGCCTTTGCTAGGCCGGCCCACATCGCATCATCGAAGCGGGCCGGCTATCAAAGGCCCCGAGGCTGCCTCATGAAACCGCGCTAAACTATTGATTAGGGGCAGCTCTGTGCCGAAGTTAAAAGCATACAGAGCTGCCGCTGCTGGTCTGAACTCTTGGGCCGCTGAAGGAGGGCAAAAAGCAGCTGTCCTGGAGGTTTCCCTTCCTCTCGCCTTTACAGGTTCCTTTTTTCCACCTTTTTTTTTTTCCTTCAAACGGCAACGGGCCCCAGCATCGACATCAATCAAGTAAGTTCCACTGTTAATCAAGCGGTTCTGCTCGGCCAAAGCTTCCCCTGTGACATGAGCCACCCTCAGGGGAAAGAAAGTGACCCACAAAGGTGAGGGGAAGGGGGGCAGATGATGGAAGTTGGGGGGGGGAGAGAGAGAGAGAGAGAGAAGGGGCAGATGATGGAATAGAGGAGATGAGAGAGAGAGAGAAGGGGACAGATGATGGAAGTGAGAAGAAGGGAGAGAGAGCAGAAGGCAGATGGATGTCAGTTGAGAAGGGAGAGCAGATGCTGAATGGAAGTGGGGAAAGAACACATACTGGATGGAAGGAGGAGATAAATAAAGGGGGAAGAAAATAGTAAGATAATGGAGGGGTGAGGGAAAGGGGTGACAAGCTGTGTGTAGACACAGTGAAAAGAGGGAAACGGGACTAAATAGTAAGAAAGAATTTAATTTAGATGGAGGCAGAAAATAGAGAAGGAAGACCAGAGAAGAAAAGGGAAGAGAGAGCAGAGAATGATCAGATCTGAGTGGAGGAAATGAGAAGAGAGATATGCTAAAAACCACAGGGGGGAGGGAAGGATAGAGATGCCAGACCATGAGGGGAACAGAAGGAAGATGATGGATGCTAGACCAAATTGGGGGGTGGGGGGGGGCAGGAGGAGAGATGGCAGGGAAAGACAGACAGTGAATGGAAGGGGCAGATGCTGGACTGAAGAGACAGAGAAGGTTATCATGCTGCTGTACCGGGCCATGGTACGCCCTCACCTGGAGTACTGCGTCCAGCACTGGTACTTTAAGAAGGACATGGTACTACTCGAAAGGATCCAGAGAAGAGCAACTAAAATGGTTAAGGGGCTGGAGGAGTTGCCGTACAGCGAAAGATTAGAGAAACTGGGCCTCTTCTCCCTTGAGCAGAGGAGATTGAGAGGGGACATGATAGAAACATTCAAGGTACTGAAGGGAATAGACTTAGTAGCTAAGGCAGGGAGAACGAGAGGGCACTCTCTAAAGTTGAAAGGGGATAGATTCCATACAAACGTAAGGAAGTTCTGTGGTAGAAAGCAACATATTTATTTGGCTCATAACTTGCTGGCGCCCGATATTTTTAGCTCACAGTGAAAAAAGTTTGCTCACAACACCCGCCCGCTTAGAGGGAACACTGATCCCAGGCTCTTGAATTCAGACACAGTCTCTGTCTCCAGGTAGAGAGAACGAGAGGGCACTCTCTAAAGTTGAAAGGGGATAGATTCTGTACAAATATAAGGAAGTTCTTCTTCACCCAGAGAGTGGTAGAAAACTGGAACACTCTTCCGGAGGCTGTTTTAGAGGAAAACACCCTCCAGGGATTCAAGACAAAGTTGGACAAGTTCCTGCTAAACTAGAACGTAAGCAAGTGAGGCTGGACTCATTTAGAGCACTGGTCTTTGACCTGGGGGCCGCTGCGTGAGCGGACTGCTGGGCACGATGGACCACTGGTCTGACCCAGCAGCGGCAAGTCTTATGCTCTTACCACCTCTTCCGAGAGACTGTTTCACGCATCTACCACTCTTTCTGTAAAAAAGTATTTCGTTAGATTACTCCTTAGCCTATCACCTCTTAACTTTTTCCTTTGCCCTCTCATTCCAGAGCTTCCTTTCAAATGAAAGAGGCTCGACTCATGCGCATTCACATCACGTAGGTATTTAAACATCGCTCAAGAAAAAATAATTAATAACAATATTCAACAAATCCAAGTAGCAAAAACAATGTTATTAGCCAAGTGGTTGAGCTGCCCACTGAAACACATTTAATTAATAGTGGAGAAAAAGCCTCAAGTGCATTCAAAATCAGACAGCAACCCAATTGGATTTCTAGTCTTTCAAATTCTATATTACAGGCAAAAATCTCCACGCTAGAAAAATGCAACTTTCAAAATAGGCTATACACCCACCACTGTGTATAGGAAAAAGAAACAATGCAAAACTTATCTTCACATGCTGGAATAATTTTACACAGACCATTGTGATCCTCATAAATCGCTGTTATTCATCTCACTGTTGCACCTCCTTCTAATCCACAACGTTGCTAGTGAAGAAAGACATTTCTTCCAACAAGGCTCTTGTTTCGCCAACAAGTGGCTGCGTCAGGGAAAATGTCAGCAATCTCATTCTACTCCAACTCCTTGCACTGTTGGCTCCAAACTGATTTAAGCTCCCAGATAGTCATGACGCCACTTACGGGAAATCCACTTAGATAGTTTATGAGATAGTTTATGTTTATTTAAGATTTGATATTCCACCCTGCATTTTACTGACCTAAGCGGTTTACAATGTATCAAACTAAAATGAAATTAGGTACTTGAGAAAAACTACCCTATCTGTCCCGAAGGCTCACAATCTAGCTAGTTCAGTCCCTTTGGCCAGATTGTATCCAAAAAGAAAATAAAACGTTCACTCCGGTAGAGACTTATTTTGATCACCTCTCTGCTGTGTCAAAGGAATGTGATACAATCTGGCCAAAGGGACTGAAACCCCAAATTGAATGGTGCGCGTTTTATTGAACTATGTGGATTTCCCAGAAGTGACGTCATGACTATCTGTGAGCTTAAATCTGGGCGTCAGTTTGGAGCCACTGTTTCCAGATCTACTTTCTCTCCTCTCACTCTGTTGTATGTTTTTCTGGCAAACCCTCTCATAGTTTCCTTCCACAAGCAGTCAGTACCTCTGGAGTCTCCCTCAGTACTAGGGCTCTGGTAGGAGAATTAGGATCTTACTCCTTACTTCCCTTTTATACTGTTTTCAAGTTTTATTCGACTTTGATGAATCGCTTATTTAGGGGCTCCAACTCTTCCCACAATGATCTACTATCCTCAAGCACACACTCGATGACTCACCAAAGAATCCTGTGCCTCCTGTTCTTTTTTTGGGGGGAGGGGAGGTCACACTGTATAACTATCATCATTTCACAAGGCAATAAGTGCAAACCTTTCTTCTTTCTTCAGATTATCCTTATATTTGAAGATTTTGCTGCTTTTTTTTCCCCTGAGATAAAAGACAAAGATCTTGAAAACTGCCAACAACAGGATCCCAAAATCCTGATAGGGGTCCAAGTTGATGTATTGGAATATGTGGATTATTCTCTGTTTTAACTGAGTATTTAGAAAAAAAAAAATAAAGAGTTCAATTGTAATTGCCATATAAAATGGAAAAGGCAAACACACATCTTAAAGAGATTATCAGGTTGATTTTCAAAAGACAAACACATCCAAAAAATGGCATAAAGTGGCACTCAGATGTTTTATTGCTAAAACATCTCTAAATCCATTTTCGAAACCTATGTTCTAGATGCCATTTGTCAGTAGTTCGTCTACATTTCAAGGGGACGGAGGCATATTTTAGATGATACTAGGATTGTCTTATGATGACTTGGATGTTTTGCAGCAATAATCAAATATTTTACAAAATGTCCAGGGCATAATTTGGATGTTTATGGCTAGACTTGTTTTAACAGTGCCAATAAGGTGCCCAAACTGACCAGGTGACCACTGGAGGGATGAAGGCATAACCTCCCCACACTTCCCAAGTGATCATTGACCACCTCCCACCCTGAAAAGTTGTGAATGAAATACACTTCCCCCTCCCCATTTGCGGTTCCTGCACTCGCGGTTTCATATAATCACAATTTTTTCTGGGAAGGGGGAAAATAAAAAAAACAGTCTTCATGTAAAAAAAAAATCCATCTTTTTTTCCTCCCTGCCGCCTTCCCGGCCTTACCTGGTGGTCTAGAGGGCTTTCGGGGCAGGAGCGATCTTCCTACGCTCCTGCCCCGTGCAGATCGCCATGAGGAAATGGCTGCTGGGAGTTCCCGTAGTCTCTCGAGACTATGTCGGGAACTCCCTACAGCCATTTCCTGATGGCGGTCTGCACGGGGCAGGAGCGAAAGAAGATTGCTCCTGCCCCGAAAGCCCTCTAGACCACCAGGTAATGCTGGGAAGGCGGCAGGGAGGTGGGGGTGGGTCAGAGCCGGATAATTGCGGTTTTTCGGCATTTGCGGTCCGGCTCTGCCCGTATCCCCCGCGAATGACGAGGGAGAAGTGTAGTATATACCTGTATCTTTGACAGCAGATGTTATGGCCAGTCTTAGTAGAATATCAAGCAGGAGTCTGAAGTAGCCTGGTGATCAGTGCAGTTGACTGCAGAGAAGGGGACCCAGGCCAATATCTCACCCTAAGTACATTTGTGGTGGAAAGTGTGAGCCCACCAAAACTCTATTGTACTGTAGGTGACACCTGTAGGCATAAGGGCTATTGGGGTGGTATACAGTTGGGTTCGGTAGGTTGTGGGTGAGCTTTGGAGGACTTACCATACAATATAAGAGAGTTATGGTGAGATGTGTACCTGGAACCCTTTATATGAAGTTCACTGCAGTGCCCCCTAAGGTGCCCCTCTGCTCTGCTGGCATGTCTATGCATCCAGTCTACTAAAAATGCTGGCCCCTCCTAAATCCCAATGACTTGTTTTGTGAGTTTTTCATTTGGATGTTTTGTTTTTGAAAATGGTAAAAAAAAAGATAGAAGCACTGCAGATGAACACATCTAGAAAGGTCATTTTCAACAACAAAAACCAAAGACTTTTGCGGTCTCGAAAACGGCTACTTTCTCTACCTGATTGTTGGATGCACTTCACAAAATGTCCAAACTTGGACTTAGATGTCATATTGAAAATGGCCCAAACCAAAAGTTAATACCGTATAAGCTCTTTTCTATAACTTTGTGATAAGCATCTTTTTGTTTTATAAAATTATCCTCCATATGTATTTCTACATTATATACCAACGAGCAAAACAAGATTTTCAAGATCTCTTAATATTATTATTTCACTTGACTTACAATACAGTTCACTGCTGTAACCAATAGCCTATAATTTTTCCTTATTTCTGGGGTAGGGAGACACTTAAAATGGAAAATAGCTAAAAGTATCTCGCTTCCCTTCTTGTTTTGCTGCCATTGACACTTTAAAAACTGACCTTTCCTTACACATATCCTTTGATTTTCTCTGCAGATACATGAATACTTGTCATCTACATCTTTTCATGCCTGCTACAATGGGCTTTGTGGCTGTTATAACTTCAATAGTCTACTATCATAACATAGAAACATCTAATTTTCCAAAATTATTATTAGGTAAGTATATTTTATTTGGTTTTCCTGCTTGTATATAGAAAATGAATTACACTACTGATCTTATCCTGTAATTGTTTTGTTATAATGTATGGCATTATTCAATTGCTCAATGTCATTCACTGTGTATGTTCTTATTGTAAACTACAATAACTTGATTATGGTGAAGTGGGAAAACAAAATAATTCAAATACAAAAAACACCACTTTAAAAGGCTAAGAGTCTCTATCTGACAAAAGAAAAAGCCTCAGGTCTCATGGCTGAGCTGTTTATTTATGTTCTATGTTGGCTGCATTAAGGACACTCATTAAGACAATAGTTCTTTCGGACACAATTTCAGTTAAAGTTAAGAATCTAAGTCGCATGAATACAACTAATGTGGCAATAAGTCATTACTGACAAAAGTATTTTATGCCGATGATATGGGTGGGTAGAGGTGATAGAGCATAAGTAAGCAGCTCAATCAAGAGACCTAAGGCTTTCTCTTTCGTTGGATGGAGACTCATGGAGGGGCATAATAAAAAAAAAAAAAATGTCTAAGTCCCCTTTTGGCCTAAGGCCCTAAATGTTGAAAGTAGAAGCAGGGAAAATGTACATTATAAAAAAAAACGTCCAAAAGGAGGTTTTTTTAAAATAATGGCCTGCCTCTACGTTCAGCTGTTTAAATGCCCAACATATAATCAACTAAAAAAAGGCTAAGTCCCAAACGCCCAACACAAGAGCTTTTAGGCGAAGGAGGAGCCAGTCCTTTGCCTAAAAGCTGGATTCTGTAACCGGTGTCTGTCAAAAACACCAGTTACTGAATCCACCCCCCCCTGACAACTATCCAGATAGGAGGGAGCCCAAGCCCTCCAGCCCCAGCGACCCCCCCCTTACAATGATCTGGGCAGGAGGGAGCCCAACCCCTCCTGCCCAGGCGACCCCCCCCTCAACAAGATCGGGCAGGAGGGAGCCCAAGCCCTCCTGCCCCAGTGACCCCCCCCCCAAAACGATCTGGACAGGAGGGAGTCCAAGCCCTCCAGCCCTAGCGATCCCCCCCGACAATGATCCAGGCAGGAGGGAGCCCAACCCCTCCTGCCCAGGGGACCCCCCTCTCGATAAGATCGGGCAGGAGGGAGCTCAACCCCTCCTGCCCAGGCAACTGTCTACCCCCCACCTCCACTAAGATCTGGGCAGGAGAGATCCCAGGCCCTCCTGCTACAATGCAGCCCCCCCCCACGACCACCCCCGAAACCCTGATCGGCCCACCAAACACCTTCCCCCACCTGCCGACCTGCGAGACCCCTCCTCCCATTAACTACTCGTGGTAGGCTATGAGCCTTCCAAAATTCACCCTATATCCCACTCTACATACATATAGGTGACACCTACAGACATAAGGCTATTGGTGTAGTGTACTTTTAGGTCCAGTAGGTTTTGGAATGCTCATCATACACTATAAGGGGATTATAGTGAGATGTGTACCTGGACCTCTTTATATGAAGTTTACTGCAGTGCCACCTCGGGTACCCTATTGCTCTGCTGCAACATCTCTGTGGCCAGTCTACTAAAAATGCTGGCCCCTCCTATATCCCAATGGCTTGCTCTGGACAGATATTTTCTGACAATGGTTCCAAAAGATAGATGCACTGAGGACAAGCACAACTGAGAAATGGCCATTTTAGAAACAAAAAAATAGATGGTTTTCTGTTTTGAAAATGGTCCTGTTCACTACTGGATTTTTGTGTGTGTTGCGCAAAATATCCTAACTTGGTTTTGGATGTCATATCAAAAATGCCCCTCCACGTATTTGAGTTTATCTGAGGCTTATATTCATTCTTTACATATTGTTCAGAACTTCATAGCGCATATCCTGCTATTTCTTTTACAGTTTGAACATATTTAGTCTCCTAGAATGTTGCATTGGTTACATTTAGAGTTAAATATAAGATTTTGCTGTAGATATGGTCAGGCATTGTATCACTCTCTTCACATTTCTTAAAACTGGTGCTTCAAATATTTGCTTGCTTATAGTTTCTGACTTGTGATCTTTTTTGTTTGAAAAGACCAGGTGAGATCCTTTTTATTTTTGCACCACAGGAGTGGAATTAGCTACTCATCACCTTACAGCTATTGAGATACATCAGCATTTTAAAAAAAGCTTTAAAATGTCATCTGTTTAGGGCAGGGGTGTCCAACCTCGGCCCTCGCCAGGTCAGGTTTTCAGGATTTCCCAAATTAATATGCATGAAATCTGTTTGCATGCAATGGAAGCAATGCATGCACATAGATCTCATGCAAATTCATGGGGGAAATCCTGAAAATCCAACTGAATTGCAGCCCTTGAAAACTGATGTTGGACAACCCTGGTTTAGGACATCTTATGGAACAGCACTTGGATAAAGACCTTTGGATGGTTCTACTTGGACTATGTGTTGTTGGGTGTTCTTGGCTGTATATATATGTATTCTTAGCTTGTATATTGTTTATTTGGGGGGTTTGTTTTTATTATATATGTTTTATTTTACCGCACCTTGGGTAAAGGCGCAGGATATACTGTAAATAATAAACCTAAACCAAAACCAGACCTAATAAGTAATGGAGTCCACGCAGAAATGGTTCTAACCTTCATTTACTGCTTATCTTCCTTAATTACATTCAAGTAAATAATAGAGACTATATTAGGGCGTAATATGTGATGATTCCTATAATCCATTTACCTAGGGTTGCCTGACATCCAGATTTACCTAGACATGACCTCTTTTTAGACATGACGTCTTTTTAGACAACACAGTGACATCATCGTTTCACATCTGCGCAGGTGCCCTCCCGATGTGGCTCTGAGCATGAGGAGGTTGGGGGCTAGGGTGGAACAGGGCATGACTTGGTCAGGGCTGGGTGGAATTGGGCGGGCCTGGGGGCAGGGCCATGAGTCCAGATTTTACGATCGTAAAATCTGGAAACTCTACATTTACCAAGCTTGGCTATGTGTTACTATATATGTTTTTATGCTTCACAAAACATTAGATTGCTGAATATAGAGAGGGCAATAGAGATGGAGAGATAAAGATCCTCAAAGATAATCTTGGTTAGCTACTGATAAGACTTCTCTATTATACGTTGAACAATATTATACGTTGAACAATTTCCAAATTTGTCATCATATCATATAACATGGGCATGGACATTCACTGTTGTAGTCTTACTGGTAGTTGCAATGTTATACATGTAGCTTGAATGATAAAATAATTACAATGTAATATACTTTTTTACAGCACTTTTTCTTTACTGGATACTGGCTTTTATTTCAAAAACCATCAAGCTAGTAAAATACTGTGAGTATGAAGTAGGAGTGTCTCAGCTACGTTTTTGCATTACTGCAACCATGGTCATCCTCTACGGGCTGTTGATGGCAGTGGAGATCAATGTTATTCGAGTTCGGGTATAGTAAATATTATCTCTTTGTTATTTTTTTGTAAAGATTCTGTTTACAGTGAAGAATACTTGTATTGTCATTGCATGTATGTCTAATGCCACTTCTCCAGTTGGATTGTTGTAGGTTTGTAACTTTCATCAAAAATGTTCAATACAGTAAAACCTTGGATTGCAAGTAACTTGGTTTGCAAGTGTTTTACAAGACAAATAAAACATTTTATTAAATTTTAACTTGATATACAAGCAATGTCTTGCAATACAAGTACATACAGTATACACACATCACAACTGAGCCGATGGTTCTCTCTCCGACACTGCAAGAATGCAGTGACTGTTCTAAACAAGCAAAGTCTTGCAATACGAGTACATACAGTATACACGCATCATATCAAACATGGATATTTTTATTACATAGAGTGTTATGGACCCCGACGCGCTTGCAAAAATAGATAATACTAGATCTAATAGATGCTGGCATTGTAAAATAGAAGTAGGGACATTAGATCATTTAATTTTTTTTTGTCCTTGCATAAAAGCCTTTTGGAATTTAATTTGGCCCCAAATTAACATATTACTAGAAAATCATATTGGTCTCTCATATGATACCATATTATTTGGTACTGCAATGAGAACACAAAGTCCAATATCAGCAAACAATAACAAATTGCTTTTAATATTGACAGGAGTTGCCATGCAGCAAATCACACAAAATTGGAAGGATTATACCAAGCTAAATTATACATTCTGGTGGAACTCGGTGTGTCACATTTACAAAATGGAGAAAATATTGGCATTACAACAAGGAAATATAAAAAATTTTAAGAAAATATGGGATCCATTGACAAAATATTCTAAAGATCAGATATCTTAACACATTGATAATAATAATATAGGGTTAGGGAGGGAAATATAGAAATTAATATGAGGAAAAATGAAAAAACAAATAACAGGGGAAAGGGATTCAATATATATGATATGATATTGTACATACAACTATAATTATTATAAACTAAATATTATGCTATTCATTTATTGTAAGAATGAAAATTTTATAAATAAAAAAAAAAAAAAAAAAAACAACTGAGCTGATGGCAGGAGCGTAGTGACTGTTCTAAATGAGCGAGGTCTTGCAATACAAGCACATATAATATTGAGTTTCCATTATTTCTTATGAAGAAATTCGCTTTGATATACGTGTGCTCTGGATTACGAGCATGCTTCTGGAACTAATTATGCTCGCAAACCAAGGTTTTACTGTAATTTTATTTTGCCTATAACAGTGTTTGGCATTATTCCATGTGTCTCTGAATTCAGTTTAACAGTCTAGAGATGAAATACTTAAGAGAAAAAGACAGTAACATGGGTGAAAGAGCCCATTAAACAGGTAGACGTAGCCCTACGCAAGTGTACACCATTATTTGCTGCATTTGTATTGTCTGTTTGGCAGTGTAACATTCAAACATCATCCAAACAATTGTCTTTTCTACAATGGAGAGATAAGACACACCAATATTGGAGCAAACTGATTGAATCCATCATTCTATCTTTCACAGTGGACAGTCTGGTCTCTGGCAAGTATCCAACGGAGGCCAAAGAGCAGATCCATTTCTTATTGCATATTCTCAAAGATAAGTTTTAGCTTCATCAAGATTTATCCAATTTAGCAATTCCCTTCCTTGAGTGGAGAAATGGCTTAGTGGTTAGAGCAATTGCCTCAGTACCCTGAGGTTGTGAATTTGATTCTCACTACAGCACCTCGTGACACTTGGCAAGTCATTTAACACTTCATTGTCCCAGGTACAAAATAAGTACCTGTCTAAAAATACGTAAACTGCTTTGAATGTGTAAAACAACACAGAAAAAGCAGTTTATCAAGTCCCATTCCTATGAGCTTTGGTGCATTTACCACAGGAGAATCACTACTGTGACTTTGTAAAAGAGACCTTAAGAATTTTTTTAGTCTTTATTTATTCATTTTATGACAACAGCAAAATTTAACAGTCAAACTGGAACAGCAACGTAAGCATAAGGATTAGATAAATAAAGCAATGTCAGAGAATTATTACACAAATATACAAAGTTGTATTACTATTTAAAAAGGCTTACCAAATACCTTCAGTCACTATCCGCACTGGACAGAATGCCAGGAAATCAAAATAGTATACATATTAAGTTTTATTACCTATATACAATATTTCTAGCCATTTTATTACATATATACAATATTTCTAGCCATAATCATTGATTAAGTACAGAGTTTGAATTAATACGTTACCGGTTATTACATCATTATTCTGTCACTTTCCATACGATCAGGAGGCTTACTCACAAAATATCATCACACAGCTTGTCAGTAGTGGAAATGTCCTCTCTGCTTTTCTTTCTAGGGGAAACAGTATTTATCCCCCTATCCTTGTGGATTGAGTTAAGTGAATGCCGGGAGGATGTTTACCAATCAATATACTCCTAGCCTGCCTCGTGAACTAATTTCCCATCCCAATGTCGGGAGGATGTTTACTAATTAGTATGTGTTTGCCTCATGAGCTAATTTCCCATCCCTTTCCTTGTGGATTGAGTTAACTGAATGCTTGTGGAATGTTATGTGTTAGCCTGCCTGAGGACCTGCTCAATAGGTGCTGAAAAGTCCTTGCTCGTTCTCATAATACTTGTGTTTTCCCTGTAACAGCTATCATGGATCCTAGGCAGTGTCATTCAATATTAATAATTCTTTCATAACATCCGTTTCACATACGTGTCACATTCGGTCCTTATTGAGTGATACTGCCATAGGATACCATCGTGGTCCGAGTTGGTTTACAGCATAGTCCATAAACCACATAACAATTCCACAAGGACAGAACAAGTACTACTATGGTTAGTAATCTAGTGATGCTTTCGTTCAAATTCCTTATGGACTGATTTATCATAGTATTATAGCTTTTAACTTTCCCAACTTTAAATCCCAATTTGGAACGGAAAAGTTGTTCTCCCAGAATACATTTGTTCTAAATCCTATATCAGGTGTTCAAACATAAGTTTGATTCTGCCAAAGAAGTGTTGACATATTGTGTAAGCATCCTGCAAAGGGTACTATCATTTTTGGTATTATTGGCTCATTAGTCACCACACATATTACGCGTGGTGCTATTTCAATAATATAGTCCATTCACACACATCATATATTATTGATTGTAATTTACAAATTCGCCCTTGCAATGTGGAGTCACAAAATGTTAAAAATTAAATTTAGGTGCCCAGAAAAATTGCTTCTGAGGTTCCCCTAGTATGAGGGGTAACACTACATATTTACACATGAGTATCATTACATTGTATTAAACACGGTCCTCTATATCTGCTCATTTCTAGTGTGTTCATTGCTTTTAATCTGTCTCTTGTTGTCACATTTGCAATGATACATCTGGAGTTAGCGCTGCAAGTGAAGTTATCTTGCTTCCGATTCATTGAAGAATGCTTCCATCTCCATGACGTAACGACCCCTTCTTTAATTGTAATACGTCGCCCGGGGGCAGCGCCTCTTACCCCATACCATATTCCAAGGATTCCAAGGCACACGCATATCTGTAAGTTTCAGAAAACATTATTACTCTCTCAAATAACATTTTTCCTGAGGCATTTTTCCACTCCCGGTTTCATTACAAGGAGTGCCTTATCTTTCCCGATTGCAATCACCTCCGCTGGTTCCGGAGGTCCTTTAGGATTGCTAATCCAGATTTTGGCTATGGACAGTTTCCCAATCGTCAAATTGGGGGTTACATTATCCCTCCACTGCCCATATTTGTCATCTGTAGTTAGTTTTTTAAGGGCCTCTTTCAAAAGTCCATTCATCCATTCAATTAATCCCGCTGCCTGGGGATAATAGGGCATGTGATATACCCATTCAATATTATTTTCCTTAGCATATTCTTTTATCTGCCCTCCCGTAAAATGTATTTGTAAGGGCATACCATAATACTGAATAATCATGTCTAAAGTCCTTAGAGTGCTCCATTGTGACGCAGAAGCACAAGGGAATGCTAATAATAATCTACAGCAGTACACATATATTTACATTTACGACTTTCGGGTAACGGTCCTATGAAACCCATTTGCCAAATCTGGGCTGGCAAATCGCCCCCTGCCCATGTGCCCCATTACCTTATGTGGTACTTCCCGTTCTTGATATGTTGACACACCGGACATTTTCCGATCACATGTTTGATCACATCTATCGTCAAAGGAATCTCTCATTCCTGAGCCCACCTGTAAGTAGCTTTTTCTCCAAGATGTCCACTTTTCTGATGTGTCCAAATGGCTGTACCTTCCAACCATTCTTCCACCTTAGGAATTTCATTAGTAGTTGTTACAGAAATGGTAGCTGCGGCATCTGCTTGGGAATTAAACAATCGTTCCATTGAATCAACAGGCATATGTGCATCTACATGAAATACTGACACTATTGTCTCCTGTACAATTTTTTCTATGTCTTGCCACAATTCTTTACCCCACAGCTAACCAATTATGGGACTTCCACCCCATTAACCATGTAGCAAGACCATTAGCGACCGACCAGGAGTCAGTAAAAAGATATTCCACTCCCCATTTCACTGGGGATTCATGAGCATATACTGGCTTTATGATTTCCAGCTCTTCGTTAGGAATATTAGCTATTTTTTCGTGCAAAGCAGCTACCCCATGCTCACCTATTTTAGCTCTTTGAGAAATGTACCATTTCCATTTAATAATACTTTGTTCCTGAGCATATCCTACTCTATTTGACTTGGGATCAGACATTATCCATTGCATAATTGGAATTTGTGGTCGCAATAGTACTGTATGACCTAAGGTAATCTGTTCGGTCTCAGCCAACGCCCAATAACATGCTAAAAGTTGTTTTTCGAAGGGAATATATACATGTAATTCCACTTCCCCCTCTCTCATGGGCCACAAATCTACAGTGGTCTGTATGGCTTGTTTAGCATTTTCAAAAGCAACCTGCTGTTCTTCTCCCCACATAAACTCATATTTTTTACTAGTTATATTCTTTGGAGTGGGAAAATCTAATATTTTTCGTTTTGCTTTCTCTGTGATTTCCCTAATATCCTCTATTCCACTGAATTCCTAAAAATTTTACCGACGTTGCCGGTCCTTGTATTTTTGTTGGATTTATTTAATTAATAAATCCAACTGCCCTTTCTTAGTTTGTATGTCAATATGTCAAACTCATGTAATTTACTATCTTGCTCTATCTGTACCTCAAGCTGAATTTAGAGTCTGACTTCTTTCCCTTATCCTGCATCTCCAAAATTGAGTCCACAGGTTTTTATTTTGTTTCGGTACGTTCCCCAAACAAACCGGAAACCTTATTTCAGACAATTTGTCTGTGTATCAATCGAACTGCTGAAAAGTCCGCGGCTAGCCTGCTAACAGTGCTGAAGAAAAAAAATTCAGGCTACATCAGGCAAACAGTTCCTTAATTACCTCCATTGTTCTTAACAGCATAGATCTACCCTGCAGAAACTCTTTCAAACTTAAATCAACATACTTAAACTTTCTTTGTTTCCTGAACAGCAAAACAACTTTCAATTAACTTCAAGTACCTTATATTGGCTGATCGGAACTCTAAATAACATAAGGCTGGTAAAGTTTTATCCATAAACCCTTTGGTTCCTTGCTTACATTATTAATTTCATTACAAATTCCTACATTTAAATCCATAATTTGATAATATTTAAGCATATTTTAAATATCGATCCCTGTTTTTGCAACATTCGTAGAATTGCAGACAGATCCCATGCTGTCTCTCTCCTTTTTCTCCCCTTCCCCCTCCCCTCTGCCTAGTGAACAAAGGAGAAACTTAGTATCGAAGGAGGAAAAAGGTGGGGGTGAAAATCCCTCCCTTTGCAGTTCGCTCTTTCAAACAAAGGAACTTTTACTCCAACATCTTATATTTTGTGGCAGTTTTCTAAAGCTTGTACAAGATCATCACCCGATTCATCGGGGCATTTTTCTAAAGCTAGTACAAGATCATCACCCGATTTATCGGGGCATTTTTCTAAAGCTTGTACAAGATCATCACCCGATTCATCGGGGCATTTTTCTAAAGCTTGTACAAGATCATCACCCGATTCATCGGGGCATTTTTCTAAAGCTTGTACAAGATCATCACCCGATTCATCGGGGCATTTTTCTAAAGCTTGTACAAGATCATCACCCGATTCATCGGGGCATTTTTCTAAAGCTTGTACAAGATTAATTGGTTCTGCACTTCCCAGAACCCAGAGCAACTGCATCACCCGATCCATCGGGGCATTTTTATTTCTCTAAACTACATCACCCGATCCATCGGGGCAACTTTTTTTTTTTTTTTTTTCTAAACTTGTACAAGAACAATTGGTTCTGCACTTCCCAGAACCCAGAGCAACCACATCACCTGATTTATCGGGGCAACTACCTCACCCAATTTATCGGGGCATTTTTCTAAACTTGTACAAGATCAATTGGTTCTGCACTTCCCAGAACCTTTTCCCATGACTCTGCTAATCCATGATTATTGGCTAGTTCTTGTGCTATTAAATTATACGATGCCTCGGTCCAGCTGGGCACCTCTATAGGTTCTTTTGAGGATTTCTCTCTCTTCCTGAACATTCCTGTATCACAAGAGCGCTCAGGTTTTCTTTAGAGAAATCCTGCCGACTACGCCAATTAATGTATTACTATTTAAAAAGGCTTACCAAATACCTTCAGTCACTATCCGCACTGGACAGAATGCCAGGAAATCAAAATAGTATACATATTAAGTTTTATTACCTATATACAATATTTCTAGCCATTTTATTACATATATACAATATTTCTAGCCATAATCATTGATTAAGTACAGAGTTTGAATTAATACGTTACCGGTTATTACATCATTATTCTGTCACTTTCCATACGATCAGGAGGCTTACTCACAAAATATCATCACACAGCTTGTCAGTAGTGGAAATGTCCTCTCTGCTTTTCTTTCTAGGGGAAACAGTATTTATCCCCCTATCCTTGTGGATTGAGTTAAGTGAATGCCGGGAGGATGTTTACCAATCAATATACTCCTAGCCTGCCTCGTGAACTAATTTCCCATCCCAATGTCGGGAGGATGTTTACTAATTAGTATGTGTTTGCCTCATGAGCTAATTTCCCATCCCTTTCCTTGTGGATTGAGTTAACTGAATGCTTGTGGAATGTTATGTGTTAGCCTGCCTGAGGACCTGCTCAATAGGTGCTGAAAAGTCCTTGCTCGTTCTCATAATACTTGTGTTTTCCCTGTAACAGCTATCATGGATCCTAGGCAGTGTCATTCAATATTAATAATTCTTTCATAACATCCGTTTCACATACGTGTCACAAAAGTAAAGAGAAATTTTCGGGTGTGTATATTCCAAATTTAGAATATGTAGTAGTTTACCTTTGATTGAACAAGTAAGTTTTTAAAGATTTCCATTTGGAATTAAATTTATGAGATGCTAGCTTTTTTAGCAAGATAAGCCTCAAAGCTGTAAGTTGAACAGACTAAGGGAGAATTCATCAATGAGCACTATGTAAGCTCTAACATGGTTAGTGCATGCTAAATCGCTAAGGGCCAGATTCTGTAAACAGCGCCATTATCAGCGACCAACCCCAAAATGGCTGCCTATCACGTGTCAATCGCGCAACTGCGCTATTTACAGAATTGCAGCTTTCGTCAAAGGTAGTTGCTGGAAATGTAGACCAAGGTTTTAAAAGCCTACATTTCTAGCACCTACATTTGATGAGAATCGCGTCTACGGAGGCACCTTAGAACGTGTGTTGTGAAATATGTTAACAGAACAACCACACTGGAAAGGGAAGATACCTCATTGACCTCACTCCCTCCCCCCCTTTCTAGTTCGGTTGTTCAGTTAGCATACTTCACAACACACGGGGATCTGAGGCACCTTCTCCTTTTGAATAATCAACAATATATTTGAGACACAGTTGTGGGAGAAGAGCTTTTATTGCCATTCCAAAAGAATAAACACATAAAATAAACATAAAAGAGAGGCATTTTTTAATGTGATTAAGTGACTTGACCAGGGTCACAAGAAGCAGTGTGGGTTTGAACCCACAACCTTAGGGTGCTGAGGCTGTAGCTTTAATCATTGCACCATACTCTCCCCACACTACTAATAAACAATTATCAGGAGTTAAGACAGAGGATAAGTATGCAGATTACATTATAAGCACTGTGTAATTTAACTCTAATTTGATATCAAATGTAGAATACATAACAAGACAGAGTTCTGAAAACATTTTGCATGTGAACATTCATATATGAGATGTTTAAAAGAGCCAGTTTCTGAATTACAAGTCCAATAGCTCTTAGAGGATGATGGGTTATCATAATGAGATCTTAGTGGAGTCCAATGTGTTCTATGGGCTAGAAAAAATATAGTTTGTGTAATAGATGCAAATCTGGAAGTTCTCATTTTAGAAGTCCAAATGAGTTCCAGTCAGCATCTGAAAAAGAATGACCTGTATCTTCTTCCTAAACACATTTTAGACCTGATAATTGATTAGGAATATAATTTTTTAAAAGTTTATAAAATTTAGATGCGACACCATAGCAATGTTGGATAAAGTCTAAAGGACGAAAGAGGAATATTGGATTTGTTTAGAGCAGATTTGAGTTGTAATCACTGATAAAACTGAAAATCCTTTCATTGAAATTTGGTTTATAATTTGTTAAAAGTAAACACGAAAGTAGAGCTGCAAAAGATCCCAATCTTAATAATCACATCTATGATGTTAGAATTATCAATAAACTGACTATCTTGGCAGTAGGTTTATATGCAAAAAGATTTATGACCATTGATTAAATGGATGTCCCATTCAATTGACCAACCTTGGCTGTTTGAAATGATTTGAAGGGTGTCTGAGGCCTTTTTCCCTCTTTTTGTATATAAACCTACAGCCAAGATATTCAATTTATTGATATTTCTAACATAGATGTGATTATAAAGATTGGGATCTTTTGCTGCTCTACCTTTGGTGTTTATCTTCTGATTACAGTTTGTAGAGGTTTTTGTCTGTTATTTTTTTTGCATTCATTAAAAGTAAGCCATCTACATTGCTTGTTATATAAGGCACCAATGTCCCAAACATCTTGAATCTGTCAGGTATTCCAAGAAGCTTGTGGTTTTTTAAAAATCAATTAGGATATTGTTGTTATACCATAATGTCAATATAAAGTAGAGGCCCATGGATGTTCTATTTGTTTATCTAATGCTTTAAGAAGTTTATAAGTAGTAAATGTGATGGGATTATGTGAAAACATTTTTAAAGAGCACACACCAGTGAGAGCAAAAGGTGCAGTAAGGTCTGTTTCAAGCTGTACTCATCTTGGTAGAGGAGAATTTTCAGAGATATTAAACCACTCTGAACTTTGTCTTAATATAAATGACATATGATATAAAAGAAGGTCGAGAAAATTAACACCTCCACATTCTTTGGAAGCTTTTAGTTTGATTGAGGTTCTAGAGGTTTTATTAACCCATAAAAACTTAGGGGAAATTCTACAAATGGCGCCTTAAATTAGGCGCTGGTTATTGCCCTTCTAGTACCTAAGGGCCTCTTTTACAAAGCCGCGCTAGCGGCCATGAAGCCCATAGAGATTTAAAGGGCTTCTGGGCTGTTGCCGCGCAGCTTTGTAAAAGAAGCAGTAAGTTAATAGGGAAACACCATTTGAAATGGCAAATAACTCTAAATTTAAAGCGCCTACCGGCGCCTAAAGAAAAGGTACTGGAATCGTGCCTCTGCAGGCACCTACCAGTGCCTAACACCACTATGGGCATGGCTAACGCTGGAAGTGGCGTTAGGCACCATAAAGCATCTATGTAGGTATGATTCAAGTTTCAAGTTTGACCTTTATTTGATGAATCGCTTATAACAATATCTAAGCGATGTACAGTGTTAAAAACCATCAGAATGTGGTAATACATTTAATTTACAAAAGTCACTCAAAAGACAAACAGAATTGAACGAACAGGAGGGGGTGGGAGGGAGGGGGAAAAGTTACAATGTTATTCTTTGTTAGAAATTGACATCAAAGGGAAAGCACATTGGGTAATAATGGGTTAAGATAAGCTAGGAAGAGTATGAGAACCTAAATGACAATGATAGGCCCTGGAAATATAGGCCTGGAAAACCCTGTCATACATTTCTGATGCCTATCTTTCCTGGTGGCACGATTCTCTATATAGCACTGTCATGCGATTGACACACATTCAGTAGCTGCTTTTTAGGTGCTTTTTGGCGCCATATAGAGAATCCAGGCCTTAGTTAAAATTTTCTCCAAAGATTTATAAAAAGAAGGAAAAAAATAATGAAACAATCATCATTTTTAAGGAGTCTAGCCTCCCCCGCCAAGAAAGATGTAAGGGAGACCAGGAAGCTATTACTTCCTTAACTTTGCGGGAAATTCCATTTTAATCTTCAAAGAAATAGACAATTCTGTATCAAAATAGACTCCTAAATATTCAATATTAAAGGTGACCCATTTAAAAGGGTAGTTGGGACTTGAGACATGCTGTGCGAGTGCTGGTTATTTTTGCATACTCAGAGCTTTTCAGATAATTTTTGGTGCATATACAAAAAGGAGGCATAGCCCCTGACGAAACCGAGTGTGAAACGGTTGGGCAGCCGTCGGGCACAAAAGATAAGTGCCTTCCTTTTTTAGCACCTTAAGCACTAAATGCACTTTATATTTATTAAATGTCATTAAATTAAAAAGATTTAAGCACATGTCACTTTACCAAGACCAATGATGAATTACCACCCCAGTAAGGGCATAAAAAATTATTAAGTAGTGCCTCGGGTATTTGAGGTCTGATTAATCAATTTGACTTGATATCAATTTGTTCTTTGGCTCATACAACTATTGTTTGTTTGAACAAATTGTTGTTTTCTTCTACTAAAGTTGGTAGATCATATGATGCTTGTTGCGAATATTTCCCTAGGTTTTATAGGTGAGTTATTTGATCATTTGTCATTACACATGTATTTATGGTGAATGATCAGCACTTGTCACTGTTGGTTTGAACATGGTGGATAATTAATAATCACGGCTCTCTGTCTGGTCATTGTGGACTCACTCAAATCTTTTGTTTCATCATTTAATATGATTTTAATAGCAATGCTTTTTATATACAGTGATGCTTTTGCATGAAATGGAATTGTGACAACAATGTCTTAATGATATACATTGGTTATTTTGGATATGATGTATATGAAATTTGTACCTATTTCTTGATTTTTTGGCTTGTCTTATAAATTAATGTTTTGCATGTGTACTTTTATAGACCCTGGATGCAGGCGGAGATGCCGAAACATGGCCCGTATCAGGTCTTAATTAAAGCACCTCTATTACCTAGTATTTGAAGGCCCTTTGTGCAGATTTCTTAAGGCCATGAAGAAGTTTTACTACAGGGTTTTGAATTAATTGTAGTCTGTGTATTTGATAAGCAGGTAGGCCTATGAGAACAAATTTGCATATCTGAGTTTTGAAAATACCAGAGAATGAAAAATAATGCCTAGGGCCCCTTTTATAAAGCTGCAGTAGTGATGCTGCCGTGGTAAATGTACTGAAGCCCGTTCAATTCCTATGGGCTTTGGTGCATTTACTGCAGTAGTATTACTACTGTGGCTTTATAAAAGGGAACCAAAGGAAGCTAGCCTCTAAGAGGAACAAATTGAATGATTTTAAGTGTGAGGAAGGATGAAGATACTATATTTGAGATATGGGGGTATGAGGATAGAGTTTGGTCCCAAGTGACACCCAGAAATTTTGTTGATGGGGAATATAGAAAAGGGCTATTTTTAATTGTGACATTTGGAACATTTGTACTGAGGGGCTGGGAGTTAAATATTATAGTGACGATTTCACTCGGATTGAGCTTTAGACCATTGTTGGCTAGCCATTCTGCAACTGAGTCCAATTTATCAGAGATTAGGGGGTAACTGGAAGAGCAGCAGGAATGAATTTGGACAAGGAACTAAATGTTGTTGGCCTAGATAAGGGGTTACAGCAACCAAGGATATATTGGAGAATATTGGCCCCAAAATCATATCCTGAGAACTTCTAGAGAGCAGTAGCCAAAGGGAGAGGAAGAGTGGCTTTACATAGTTTGCTATTCCAACTCTTCCTCTCCCTTTGGGTACTGCTGTCTGTGCAGTGCTAGTTACTGTCAAAAAGTAACTAGTTACTATTACTAGTCACATGGGATATAAAGTAACTAGTTACTGATTTTAGTTACTCTTCACTAAGGGCTCCTTTTACTAAGCTGCGCTAGCGGCTTTAACACACGCTTAGCGCACACTGAAATGCCACATGCGCTAGATGCTAATGCCACCATTGAACTGGTGTTAGTTCTTGGCATGTAGTGTGGGGGGCAGCGTGCGCTAATCCGCAGTGCGTGCTAAAAATGCTACCGCAGCTTAGTAAAAGGAGCCCTATATGTAAATAGTTACTAAAAAAAATTAACTAGGTAGTTAATAGTTACTTTGTTTATTAATTATAACTATATGAACATTACAACAATTAGTACATTACAACAATGAGTAATTATAACTATATAAACATTACAACAATGAGTACTTTATTTTCAAATGGGTTTCTTATTGGCTCTGAGCATTAAGAGCTTTTCAAAATGCTCGTCAGCTAAACTGTTCCTGCATGGTGTAAGAATCTGTCCACCGATGCTGAAGAGTCTCTCCACTGTTGTGCTTGATGGAAGGCTCATAGTCTTCAGAAAAAACATTCCTTCACAGTTGGACAGCGCTGGAGACTAGATAAGTCACGTGCAGCATCATTCAAGAAGAGGTCTAGTTCCGACTGCACAGAGTTGTCACCTTTATTTGAGTCATAGAAGCAGAAGAAGCTGGTGTCTTCACTGGAAGATGCTGCCACATTAGTTGTGTTTGCAGCGTCAGCCTGAGCCTGCGTTACTTGCATCAGCAAGTATTTGGTATGAGCTCTGGCAGCATCTGACTGTATCCAGTGCAGCTTGAATTGTGGATCTGAAACACTTGCTACTATCAAATCATCCTTAGCTTCAAGTGGACCAAAGCGCTTAATGATTCCATTCATTAGAGCATCAACAAGTAAAATGGCAAATTTGAGCGATGGAGGTAAAATGTGCACGCAGGGAAGAAATTGTTGGCAGAAGAACTCCCATGAAACACTGATCTTCAGCCTGCAGTGTGTCCAGTACCATAGCAATCGGTTTCATCACCTTAATATAGTCTGCCATGAAAGCAGTTTCATTTGAGTGGAAAGCTGTTAGGGAAAGCGTCTCACAGATATCATTGAGCACAGTTTCAGAATACACTTTGCCAACAGCATTCATCCCCTCAAGGGTTGCCTGGAGAGTCCCAGTTTCCCAGGACTCTGACAAGGTGCTTTTTCAGTCCACAGGTCTTTGTCACTGCCTTCTTTTTATCTCAGGGTGAGAATATCTTATGTCCATTGTTGTCCATCTTGGAGGCTTCCTTTTGGAAGGAGGGTTCTCTCCCCAGTGTTTAAGGCCTCTTAGCCATTTAGTAGTTAAAATTTAATGCTAAGAAATGCAAGGTCATGCATTTGAGCTACAAAAGCCCGAGGGAATGGTACAGATTAGGAAATGAAGACCTTATGTGCACGACAGAAGAGCGGGACTTGGGTGTGATTGTATGTAAGAACATAAGAATTGCCGCCGCTGGGTCAGACCAGTGGTCCATCATGACCAGTGGTCCATCATGCCCAGCAGTCCACTCGCGCGGCAGCCCTCTGGTCAAAGGCCAGCGCCCCAACTGAGACTAGCCCTACCAGCGCACATTCTTGTTCAGCAGGAACTTGTCTAACTTTGTCTTGAATCCCTGGAGGGTGTTTTCCCCTATGACAGATTCCGGAAGAGCGTTCCAGTTTTCTACCACTCTCTGGGTGAAGAAAAACTTCCTTACGTTTGTACAGAATCTATCCCCTTTCAACTTTAGAGAGTGTCCGAAGTCTATCCCCTTCAGTTCCTTGAATGTCGTGATCATGTCCCCTCTCAATTTCATCTGTTCAAGGGAGAAGAGGCCAGTTTCTCTAATCTCTCTCTGAACAGCAACTCCTCCAGTCCCTTAACCTTTTTAGTCACTCTTCTCTGGACCCTTTTGAGTAGTATCGTGTATTTCTTCATGTATGGCGACCAGTGCTGGACGCAGTACTCCAGGTGAGGGTGCACCATGGCCCTGTACAGTGGCATGATAACCTTTTCCGATCTGTTTGTGATCCCCTTCTTTATCATTCCTAGCATTCTGTTCGCCCGTTTCGCCGCCGCTGCACATTGCGGCAATTCTTATGTTCTTATGTAAGTTAAGAGGTGATAGGCTCCGAAGTAATCTAAGGAAATACTTTTTTACAGAAAGGGTGGTAGATGCTTGAAATAGACTCCTGATAGAGGTGGTGGAGACAGACTGTATCTGAATTCAAGAAAGTGTGGAACAGGCACATGGACTCTTAGGGACAGGAGGAGATAGTGGATGCTTCAGAGGGGTAGCCTGGATGGGCCATTTGACCTTTATCTGCAGTTATGTTTCTATGGATATTTAATGCCAGTGCCAGGACATTGTCCAGCATTGAATTTCTGGGACTAATTTAGCTGGTGATTAGCTGTTTAAAAAAAAGCTGCTGAAAAACGCTGGTTGAATATTGAACGGATAGGTGCATATTTTCCCGGATATACTGGTATTCTGTTAAAAAGGGGGAAGCAGTTACATTTCTTAATAGAATAGGGTCTAAGGCAGGTAACTCCGGTCCTCGAGGGCCGGAATCCAATTGGGTTTTCAGGATTTCCCCAATGAATATGCATTGAAAGCAGTGCCTGCAAATAGATCTCATGTATATTCATTGGGGAAATCCTGAAAACCCGATTGGATTCTGGACCTCGAGGACCGGAGTTGCCCATGTCTGGTCTAAGGCCCTGATTCTATAAAGTCTGCCTAAAGTTAAGACACCAATTATCAGCACCGATTCTATAAAACTTAGACGCCCATTATAGAATCACGCTCAGCATTGTCTAAGCATGCCTAGGTGATGTTCAGCATCCTAGTATTTAGGTATCCCCAATTTATGCCAGGATTTTCGGTGCCTAAAGTTGGGCACCAATATTGGAGCCTAAGGGAACCTGTTCACAAAGTGATGCCTAACTCAAAATACACCCATGATCCACCTTCTAACCATATCCACTTTTAGTGTAGGCACCTTGGGCTAGGCACTATTTTTTTTTTTATAGAATTGAGAGTTTTCAGTTAGGCGCCTTTCAATTAAGTCTGATTATGCGATGTTGAGTGCCAGTGTTAGCACTGATTAAGCCTATTGCTCAACTGAAGTACGTAGGTGCCGATATCTTTGCCTAGCTTTAAATAGACTTTATAGAATAGGGCATAAATTGGCATCCTTATACAACTGTTTTGTTGAGGGTGCAATTCTATAAGTGGACTCCTTCCTTTATGCATTCTGATGCTGCATGGTGAAAGTCTATTCTATGAGGCATCTGGACTCCTATACAGTGGAACCTTGGTTTACGAGCGAAATTCGTTCCAGAAGCATACTCATAAACCAAACTACTCGTATATCAAAGCGAGTTTCTCCATAGGAATTAGGGGGGGGCTTGATACATTCCCCCCCCTGAGACCAGCGGCGCTGCTCTATCCCCCAATAACCGGCATCGCTCCCCCCCCGCTCAAAAGGCCCCCCTGTGCGAACCGGCACTCCCCTGCCGGTGCCAGACGAGGGGTAAGTTTGAAGTTGTTTGGGCGGGGGGGGGGGGTGCCGGTTCGCGCGGGGGGTGGGCGGTGCCGTTTCGCGTGGACGGGCCTTTGTGAGGGGGAGAGCGATGCCGGTTATCAGGGGGGAGGTGCTCGCAAATCGAGTCAACACTCGGTTTGCGAGACAAGATTTGCGAGAATGTTTTGCTCGTCTTGCAAAACACTCGCAAACCGGGTTACTCGCAAACCGAGGTTTGACTGTATTCTGTTATATTACTATTGTTCTGTTATAGAATACTAGCCAAGCCTGCATCAGTGCAACTAAAAATCTAGGTACCCGCAGTTTAATCAGCTAAAGTCCTGGAAGCACCTAAATTCAGCAAGAGAGAGAGAGATAACGACCATGTTTTGACATTTGCCAGGGCTCAGGGGCTATTTATAAACTGCAAAATATATATACCTAAAACACAAATTGAGTAGGAATCAACTACACACAAGGCCACACAGATTGTTGAACACAGAGTATAACTACTGGGAGCTTGATTCAACAGACCAACATATCTTGGCTCTCAAAAATACGAATTAAGTTTAGAGTTTTATATTTATTTTGAGTTTATAAATAGCTTCTGACACTGCTCTAGCAAAGGGCAAACCCTGGCCATGTCGAGCCTTTTAAGGACTGTTTTAACTATTTATTTAGAACATAAGAATTGCCGCTGCTGGGCCAGACCAGTGGTCCATCGTGCCCAGCAGTCCGCTCACATGGTGGCCCTTAGGTCAAAGACCAGTGCCCTAAGACTAGCCTTACCTGTGTACGTTCTGGTTCAGCAGGAACTTGTCTAACTGTCTTGAGTCCCTGGAGGGTGTTTCCCCCTATAACAGCCTTCGGAAAGAGCGTTCCAGTTTTCAACCACTCTCTTACGTTTGTACGGAGTCTATCCCCTTTTAACTTGAGAGAGTGCCCTCTCGTTCTCCCTACCTTGGAGAGGGGTACACCCGCTAGTGGTAAATAAACTTTATAGAAGCTTTACGGTACTCCTTTTTGTTAGCTATTCTGGATCTTGCAGATTCTTTGCCTGTTTATTTCTTGGTTCATAAGTGGAAGGCATACCTATTTTCCGCCACTTGAATGTCCTCTTGCATTTACACACCATGGGGTAAATTCTATATATGTTGCCTAAAATATTGGCACCGAAAGGTCAGTGCTTAGTGTAATTCTATAAACTGCCTCCGGAGTTAGGTATAGTTTATACAGTAGAATCACGCGTAGCGTCTGTCCGCATGAATAACATTTAGGCGCTGGGATTTATGGCAATGAAAACCAAACCTAAATTCCTGCACCTTAGCTGTGCGCCGATCAGGCATATTCTATAACAACGTGCCTAACTTTGAGGAATGCCCAGGCTCCTCCATTGGCCACACCCCCTTTTGAGAACAGCGCACAAGAATATGTGCATATCACTTTATAGAATACACTTAGAAAGTTGTGCACTTAAATTCTAATTATTCAATCATTTATTAATCTAATTTTCTATACAGGCAGTTTATGCAGGCGGGTTAAGAACAAATTACCTTTTTAAAGCTGTTCTTAAGAAGGATTTGTATGTAACTCAAAACTTGTAGATTTTAAGAATCTTACTACTGACAAAAGGGCCAACTGTCCCAGTGTTCCCTCTAATGTGGGCTCACAATCTGTCTAATGTACCTGGAATAATGGGGGGATTAAGTGACTTGCCCAGGGTCACAAGGTGCAGCGTGGGTTTGAACCCACAACCTTAGGGTGCTGAGGCTGTAGTTTTAAGCACTGTGCCACACACTGCACCACAATTATTGACCAATTAGTGACAATAATTGCTTGTTAATTGGCAATTATTGCTGCTGATTGGTGTGTGAAAATAGTTACGTTGCCTGAGGAAATCTGCAATGGACTCAGATTTGTGTGCACAACTTTGGCCACAGTATAGGGGGCATATCTCTTACGCATGTCCTTACAGAGTAGTACTTAACTGCATTGCTACCACTTACACCAGGGGTGTCAAAGTCCCTCCTCGAGGGCCGCAATCCAGTCGGGTTTTCAGGATTTCCCCAATGAATATGCATGAGATCTATTAGCATACAGTGAAAGCAGTGCATGCAAATAGATCTCATGCATATTCATTGGGGAAATCCTGAAAACAAGACGGGATTGCGGCCCTCGAGGAGGGACTTTGATACCCCTGACTTACACAAATAAGTATACATTTTCCCACAAAAGTGCTCTATCATGTACATTTAAATATACAAGTGGAACATAAATGCAGACATGCAGTGATAGAATTGCTCTTTTAGTACCCAACTGTGAATATTTTGGGTTTATTACCATTAGGATGTATTACTATTTTTCAATTTACTTAATTTTAAGTTTTAATATTTAGTTTGTTTTGTTGTCTTATGGGCCTTTCATCGGATCATTAGTTCCTGTTTTAAGCTCTAATAAATATTTACAAAAGACTGACTTTCGCATTTATTGCTATTTGTGTTATTATTATTACTTTTTAGAGATACGTGTTTTTGATGAACCCTCAGAAAGTAAAGCCTCCTGAAGATCTGCAAGATCTAGGTGTGAGGTTTCTCCAGCCCTTTGTTAACTTACTCTCCAAGGCAACGTACTGGTGGATGAACACACTTATAATCTCTGCACACAAGAGACCAATTGATTTGAAAACAATTGGAAAATTACCAATAGCTATGAGAGCTCTAACCAACTATATGTCCTTGAAAGATGCATATGAAGAACAAAAGGTAAAGAATGGAATTTGAAAACCTCAAGAATAACAGTATTTTATTTGTAGCTTATTTTCTTAGTTTTTCAGAGCAATAATCATAGACATTTATATGAGTAAAACGGTGTTTTATTGTACCATTATAACTCCTGCCCTTTAAATGGGTAGAGATTGGGCTTCTACTGCACCTTAATTTCCTATAGGAGTGACTAACCTATATCACTCCTGTTATATATGAAAAACGCGGCTTGTGATCAATCTCGCAAGCACCATTATTCACACTGCCCAGGTAGGATTAAGCCTCTCAGTTGTAATATAATGCTTCTGGGCAACTTCTTAAAGGGGCTGTCCAAAGTAAAATTAAGCTATGATATTCCTCCAATCACAAATCCCCTTTCCTCAAAGACCCACTAATTTCAGATCCGCCCCCCCTATCTCATTCCCCTAATGACCCCCCTTTCTACAAAACCTCCTACCCTCCTGAAGTTGCCCCCAATTTAAGATTTGCTTCTTGAAGGCGCCCCATCAGCATAATCCCTGTCATAATCCCTGGGGGGGGGGGGGGTCTAATGAGGTCCGAGCAGGGGCAATCTCCAGTCACTCCAGCGCTTTGCTTGCTGGTGCCAGTTGAAAATAGCACCAGTGACTCCCTAGAGCAGGGGTGTCAAACTCAGGCCCGTGGGCCAAATCTGGCCCGCAGTGTAAATTATATTTGGCCTGTGAGAAAATACCAAATGTCTACTAGAGCTGGCCCACCAGGTATGTCAATGTAGGACAGCTATACTATCTTCACGATATGTGTCAGTTGTTTTTAGACCTTTCACTTTTATTTATTTATTATTGTAAATCGGGTTTCAATTCATGTGACCATCGATTTCTTTTAGCGTTTTTTTCATGCCACTTTTTGCTTATGATTACGGTTGTGACTACAGCACTTGTCAAGTGACCCCCCTCCCCCCCCGTTTTAAATTACTGGCGTTTTTCGAGCCAGTTTTACTTTGTTTGCCCAGCTCAGAGCGCAACAGATTGTCTCTAATAGGTAAGAGCCACCATGGCTTTATTTCATTCTTCCTTTTTATTTTTAGCGTGCACATAGATATTTTATCCTAAATTCCCATAAAATATTAGCTGATGGTTTTTATGTTTTCTATAATCTATTAAACAAAAAATAAAACAGAGAGCTACAACCAATAAACAACGGGATTCAGAAGTAAATCTCAAAGATAAGAAAAAGAAATCCCTGAAGGGTATATACCACAGAAAAATACTATAATATCAGAGCAATGTACTCAAATTACAAAGTTAGAAATATTGTACATATTTATTAATTTAAAATTTGCAAAATGACCACAAAATTTTCATAGAATAGCATACACAAAACACCATGTAAACACTACCAACAAACCAAACAAACCAGACAAGATATAACAACATATAACATATAACAAGCACTATCAAACCAGGCTTGCTTGCTTTATTGCTCGTGGACATTGTTCCAGGAAGACTTCGAACTTTCAAGCTAAGTGATTTATGAACTTTTGAACACAGCTATATTTATATATCATTGTATGATCTTTTGTGTGGCCTTTTCCAGCCTGGTTTGATAGTGCTTGTTATATGTTATATGTTGTTATATCTTGTCTGGTTTGTTTGGTTTGTTGGTAGTGTTTGCATGGTGTTCTGTGTATGCTATTCTATGAAAATTTTGTGATATTTTTGCAAATTTTAAATTAATAAATATGTACAATATTTCTAACTTTGTAATTTGAGTACATTGCTCTGATATTATAGTATTTTTCTGTGGCATATACCCTTCAGGGATTTCTTTTTCTTATATTCTATAATCTATTGCCACACTGCGATGTTTGTTAGTGCAGGACAGATATACTTTTTCCACACTCTGCAGCAGAGACTTTTTATTTATGCATTTTTTAAAACTTTCCACATGCAATTTTTGTTATTATTGATTTTTCACTATTTATATTATTTATTTTTTGTTGGGTTTTAGTTTATTATGTTTCCGTGATGCTTCTTTGGCCACGTTTATGTTTACACTCTTAGTTTCTTTTGCTGAATCTTGTCCTTAAGCATGGTTAAGCACTTGTTTGTGGCCCACGACTTTGTCCATGTTTTTCATTTTGGCCCACTGTGTATTTGAGTTTGACACCCCTGCCCTAGAGATAGTCCTTTTGTATATGGACAACAGACCGTTTTATAGAAGCTGACCCCTAATAGTAATATCATAAAATTGCTGCTAGGGTTACTCGCAAAAGGCAGGAATGACTGGGGATTACTTCTGTCTAGACCTCACTAGACCCCAGGGATTATGACAACTAGATCCTACAGATGGAGGTGGAGCTTGCAAGTGTGTGTGGGGGTGGGGGAGGCATCATTGCAACCCAATACTCTCAGCCTGGATAAATAATGCCAGATTTTTGCTGGCTTTAGTTTTTCAAGGAGAAATGCAGCTTGTTGGATTCACTACAGGCTGCATTATTCTATTTCCACAGTAATAAAGAATCCAGTATTCGAAAGGGTTTAATCAGGTAGGAGAGATTCTGCCCAGTTAAACTTTGCTGAGCTGGCCATCCACCAATATTCAGTGGCAATTGGGCAGGTAATGCTACTGAATATTACCTGTGCCTGCCTTGACATTGTCCAGTTAGAGCTAGAGTAGCATTGGGGGTGGAGCTTGTAGCCAACTGGGCAGCTGAGATTTTCAGCAAAAAGGCTGTCCTAAGTTTACCCAGGTTCTTAACCAGTTAGCAGGCTGAATTTCTGCTTAAATATTTGGTCAGTCCTGTTCCCAAACCTCCTCCCTCCCACCCCGTACCCCTCAGAGCAGTGCCCTATTCCTGATCTCTACAATAAGATCTTACTCTCCTACATGACTCCACCTCATGAGCAGCCTCCATTCTGGATTCCTCTCATGCCCTGTAGGCCTTCTCCTCAGGCTTACTATAGCATCTCTGATAGACCTGTGCTCTTAAGACATTTTACTGTAAGTATAATCTTGATGAATAATTTTTTTCTCTTTTTCAGTATGATTATGCTTTTATAACATCTCATGGAATGGAGTTCCTAGTGTTGCACTTGTCTCCTGGAAATCTGTATGCCACTTAGATCCTTTATTTAGAGGGAGTGGGCAACCAATGAAAACAAATAATAGAATTGAATGGGTAGGAGCAATCCCTACTTGCTCTTGGGATCTCATACCAACCTCTGGTGGCTGCTGCAACCTCTGGCAGCTGCAACCTTTGGCGGCAGTCTTGCAGTTACCACAAAACGATCCCATCTTTCCTATCACCCTGTACAGCAGCTTTCCACCCCTCATATTTATCTCCCTATGCAACAGCTTTCCATTCCTCCCTCCCACCCCTTGTGCAATAGCTTTCTATCCCTCCTTCTCCTTCTCCTTCCCTCCCATCCCTCGATGCAGCAGCCTTCCATCTCTTCCTCCCATTCTCCTATGCAGCAGCCTTCCATCCCATCTCTCCCCCTGTACATCACTTCCCAATCGATCTCTCCCCCCCTCCCCATAAGACCTCAACTTTCGGGTATCCTAAAGCAGCAGCAGCGGCTGTCGGGCAGAGGCAGCGTAGTGAACAGGCTTCTCTTAGCCTGGTTAAAGATTTGGGGTGTGCACTTTTAAATTTGACCCACCGGGAGTTCCTTCTAAATTTTCCTGTATTATTGCAACTATGGTTATGGTGGTGCGTTTAGCATTGGCTGCTGCCTAGCGTCAGGAAATGATACCATCCAAATTACAAGTGGTTAATAAATTGGATTATGTATTTTGTATGTCCAAATACTTTGGTTATGTTCCTGCATCGGTGGAAGCCATGTATTGATTGGAAGGCTCAGAGGGATGGTTGAATTTTTTGTTTGCTTTGTATACCATTATTATTATTTTGTTTCCAGGACCTTGGGGGGAGAGGGTTAGGAGGGTAGTGGGGGGTGGGTGAGCTTCTGGTACTGTTTTAATTATTGCAATATGTTGGCCTTGTTACAAAGAGTCATGTTACAACTGTTTGGTTTGTACTGGAGTTTTTGATATGTTATATATTTTGTATGTTTTCAATAAAATCTTTTGGAAAAAAAAAAGAAAAAATGCATTTAAAAGCAAAAATGTAGGCACCTAAAAAGGCACCTGTTTCGTGCCTACAGAAGTGCTTTACGATGCCTAATATCACTGTGGCATTAGGCATTATGAAGCACTTCCGTAGGCGCAAATTACGTAAAAGGTAGGCGCCAGAAATAAAGGCCTTAAAACCCTGGCCTACATTTTCGGCGCCTACCTTTTCTGAAGCCACAGTTCTATAAATGGCACTGTTGTGTGATTGAAACATGATCAGCGTCTGTTTTTAAGGCCGCCACCATTTATAGAATCCAGGCCTTAAGGTGGTGTACAGCAAGAATAAATCAAGCATGAGCAATAGACAATTATAGCAATAAAATATTCATATAACAATACAAAGTACGGCACAGTATGCTACATTACAATCTCAACAAAATACGCGATAAAACATTTTAAGAAACAGCATAGAGTGTAAGCAAAGATGGAGCATAAAGATAACAAAATGATACTCAAGATGTGATTCAGAATCGATCCACACTGGTAATAACATGCATGAGTGAGATTGCTAAAATGTTAATTATGAAACTTTACTTCAAAAATAGGCTAACAAAGTTTTGTGGCGATTTGGTTAGAATCTTTCCTGATGTCTCTAGAGCCACTCAATTTAGAAGGAAAGAGTTTTTGAGTTTAAAAGTTAGAGTTTTGGCTCTAGAGGCATCTTTTTATTTGAAATTTCCATGTAAATGCTTAGTCAAATTAAAAGAAGTCGAATATGTTTTTTGGAATCCTATCCAACTACAACAATTATTAGTTGCTCGAGAACAGAAATAAGTTTAATTTTTATTTAGTTTCATCACTAAAAAATGTGAGGTGAAATCTATCCCTATTACAGTAAGGAATGATTCAAGGTTCGCACAGGTGATCTGAGAATCAATTTTTTCATCTTTTCCTATACTTTTCTGTTGTAAATGTATCATGTCTCCCTTTTTAGTGGGCTTAAAAAGGAATTATGTATGATTGATTATGTATTTTGTTTAGAGATCCCTTTTTTACCTTTATATTATTGGATAATGTAATATTCAAATTATAATAAAAATTACTGAACTAAAAAAAAAAAAATAACAAAATAAGGGGAGGGGTGGAATTCGTGAAGCAACATTAGGGTTTAATATATTTTAATGCACATTAAGGGAAATAGCAGAAGTTAAACATTAAAATCCCATAGGTATAAAATAGGCGTTTGAATTTAGTGCATGCTAATTCCCTTAATGCGTGTTAAAATTGCATTAAGCTCTAATGCTGTTTGATGAATTTCCCCCTAAGAGGAGTAATTTCAAGAATATACCCTCTCTTTTACGAAACCATACAAAAGGTTTTCAGCGCTGGTCGGCACACTGAATGCGCTGCTGTGATGCTCACAGGAACTCTTATGACCATCGGAGCGGCGCAGATCATTCAGCACACTGGCAGATGCTAAAAACCTCTTGCGCGGTTTTGTAAAAGGGGGGGGGGGCTTAAAAAATTAATTTAAAGATAGGCACACTCAGGGCTCCTTTTACAAAGCCGCGTTAGCGGTTTAACGTGCGTGGATAGATTGTATCCACACTCTATGTGCCCCTTTTACAATACAATTAGGTTTTAAGCAGAATAGAAATGTTTAAATAAAATAAATACCATAGTTGTGAATCCTGGTGTGGCAAATGCGATGCAGCTCGTAGGAACTGAATAGGCTGTGTTGCATTTTCTGCAAGAGAATTGCTACTGTGGCTTTTTAAAAGGGCCCCTATGTTATGCTGAGTTTTGTGAGCGGATGTCTATGAACATAAAGAACAGTTTCTTAGAATATGCTTAGCTGCTAACTTTGCATTGTTAATCTCATATATCTCAAAATTAACTGGTAATGAGGTTACGGTAGTTATTTTATGATTATCTTTTGCAGAAAAAAGTGGCTGACAAGCCAAACCATAATCCTTCCATATGGCTTGCGATATACAGAGCTTTTGGGCGTCCTATTTTGCTCAGCAGCACATTTCGATACTTGGCTGATCTGTTAGGCTTTGCTGGGCCACTCTGTATTTCTGGCATAGTTCAGCGTGTTGATGAGAGAAAAGAAAATATAAATCAGTCTGTAAGTATTCCTGATACTGTATAAATATTTGTGACATTTAACCTCACATTTTCTTTCTTTCTTTTAAACAACAGGAAATCTATTGCTGTTCATTATTAGAGATTCCAACTTGTCTACTGTATTGTGGTTATCAATCAAGCTTTTGTCATTAAGGATACAACCAAGTAGGGTTCAATTTAAAAATCTAGGGGGTCAATATGAAGTTTGGTTTGAGCAGGCAGGAGAGGATCCTGTCCACTTAAACCATGCTGAGAGGGCTGGCCACCAATATTCAGTAGTACTTAACTGGGCAATGCCGCTACATATCAGCTATGAGAGTCCGACAATGTCTACTTAATGCAAGGGAGGTCCTGGGACAGAACATGGGTGGAGCCAGGGCAGGATTAACCAATAGGCCAAGTAGGCACGTGCCTAGGGCCCGAAATGGTCAGGGGGGCCCGATGAAGGAGGGCATCAACATTGTTTTTTCTAAACGGTGATGGGCCCCCTCCAGCATCGATTGGCAACGCAGCCCTCCCCCATCGACGTAAAGTAAGACAAGCAAGCAACGCGAGTAAGAAAGGCAACGGGAACTGTAATTGTGCAAGCGGTGCTGTTTGGCCAAAGCTTCCCTCTGACGCAGCTTCCTGTTTCCGCCTGGGCGCATGGTGGGGTGGGACGGGGCGGGGAAGGGGGCCCAGTGTACTTGTGTGCCTAGGGGCCCTCGACAAATTAATCCTGCACTGGATGCAGCCGGCACTTACTCAGATAGGGCCAGTTAGTGGAGTGAATATCGGCACCATCTTTAACCACTAGGTACCAGCCTGACTCAGATATTCAATGTTACCGCTGTCAGTGACTTCAAAATGTATAATAACTGCGGGCTGAATAGTTGCAGCCTTGTGTGAGTCACATTCAGAAGCTTTCAAAATTTATGGTGGAATGAATTGGCCTACACAGGACACCCCTGAAGAAGCCAAGTTGCCAATGAAACGGGTTCTATTGGGCATTGAATAAACTAGCCCTCTCCTTTAATAACGCATAGCATGGGTTTTAGCGCCGGCAACGGCAGTAACTGCTCTGACGCTCATAGCTAAAGACTTCCTCCTCCTCACGCAGCCAGAGCTCTTCCAAATGGCAGCTGATAGCTCCTGCCTCAAGATGATGCTGTCGGCGCTAAAACCCACGCTGCGTGTTAGTAAAGGAGGGGGTAAGTTCAGGCTTTAAGTTGAAATTAGAGCAATTAGAAAACCAATGTATGGGAGGTTTTTAGGGTAGATGAAAGAACACTGGAACCTGAAATCACACACAAGTTAAATTTAGTGCCTGTGCACGTTTCTGAGATCTTTTTCCTCCTTTAAAATAAGGGTGTTTGGTGGTTATTAGGTTCATTTGTTATTTATAGGGGTCTATTTTTGATTGGTATCACTATAGTTGATTTCTATACATCATATTGTTTTTAGTTACTGATATTCACATCATTATCCGGATAATGCTGTTGGCTATCATGTCTGACTGCCTCGGCACTATCTAAGTGCTTGGGCGGAGCTAAGACAAAGTTGGATGTTATCTGGGTACCACCGATATTCAGCACAGGTACCTGGATCTGGGGCGTGGCTAGATGAGCCAGAGTCCAGTGTGGGTGGCAAAAAATTTGCCCCTGACCCTACTTTGCTCTCCATCCCTTCCCTCCACCCACAAACCCAAATATGAAATATCTGATCTGGACGGGGTCCTGAAAATCCATCAGCTAAAGATTTCCTCCTCCTCAGGAAGCAAGTACTCTTCCAAACGGCAATTGGCAGCATTTGTCTCGAGCTGACACCAGTGCCGGCAGGCTGTGCATGTGTAAAAATTGAGCATGTGTAGAACGGCTGGTGTCGGCATTAGCTTGAGGCAGGAGATGTCAGCTGCCATTTGGAAGAACTCTGGCTGCGTGAGGAGGAGGAGGAGGTCTAGCTGGTGGGGTTTACGGATCCCCACCATCCATAGCAAGAGTGCTAAAATTTGGGGTGGGCTTGAGTCCAAACTGAGTGGGTCCCAGCCCACTCAGGCCCACCCGTTGCAACGCTACTGACCTGGATAGATAATCTGGGCAATTTAGTACTCCAAAATAGCTGTCCTACCTTGTCTGGATAACTATCCGAGTCCTGACACTGAATATCAACAGTACTCGGATAACTTCTGATGCCCTCTGAATGATATGATAAAGATGTTTAAATACCTACGTAATGTAAATGTGCCTGATTCAAGTCTCTTTCATTTGAAAGGAAGCTCTGGAATGAGAGGGCCTAGGATGAAGCTAAGAGGTGATAAGCTCAGGAGTAATCAAAGGAAATACTTTTATTACAGATAGTGTGGTATATGTGTGGAACAGAGGTGGTGGAGACAGCAACTGTTTCTGAATTCAAGAAGGCATGGGATAGGCACACGGGATGTCTGAGAGAGAAAGAGATAATGGTTACTGTGAATAAGCGGAGTGGATGGGCCATTTAGCCTTTATCTGCCATCATGTTTCTATGTTTCTGTGAATACGCAGATATTCGGCGCCTGTAGCTCTAAAATCTAATGTTGAATATCTGGGTATATTAAACTTGTGGCAGCTAGCATTTAAAAAAAAAAAAAAATGATGATTGCTATGAGTTAAATATCACTCCTCTAAGCATAAGCTCTGTTTATACAGTGGTTTTTTTTTTTTCCTGAATTCTGGTTCCTTCTGAATGGATTTCTATGTTTTTATTTATTTATTCAAAAGTATTTATATTCCACAACACCACTAAAAAAACCAATGTTTTATCAATGTGATTTAACAGATATACAAATATCCAGGTATAGGTGTCAATATTTCTTTAAGTGGACATTTAAAAATGTATCTGGGTAAGTTAGTGCTGCTGAAAAAAGCCAGTTAAAGATATCTGAATATCATTATATGGATATGTTAGAACTGCTATATCTGAGGCCAACTTTTCTGGATAATTCTGGCCAAGCTCCTGGAAAAAAAGGTTACAAAAAATATTATTTAAGGCTCAAAACAAAAATAATTACTAAATGTATGAAAAAATATGTTTTGTAAGATTTTAGTTATTAGTAGGGAAACATCCAGACCATATGTACCAAAAACCAAAGCTGACAACACATAAACCAAAAATTGAAGCGGAGAAAAAATAAACCTCAATTGAGGTACATCACGTACACTAACTGTTAGAATTACAGAACATAAGAGCTGTTTGAATACCCGAAAGTTAACAGCTCCTATAGTTGCTCATTGTATGGAATTGGGTCATGAGTTTGAAAATTTAAAATGTTGGGTAATTGAGAAATTGCCCTTAACCCAGAGAAGAGGTGATAGTAGAAGAATATTATGGCAGAAGGAACAAAAGTGGATCAATCGTTTGCAAACTTTGGAGCCGTTGGGCTTGAATACTACTTATGAATGGCAACCTTTTTTTTGAATTCCACTTATGAACAGTAGTTTCTTTTTCCTTTTTTGAAAATAATCTCTCTGGAATTGTGAATTCTTTTTGAAGATCGGATTTCATGTCCCTTTTGGAAGTTTCTGAGTAGTGCTTGTGTTTAGCCTATCACGCATCACGTAGTGGATGCGTCATGACGCCCGGTTCGCTTTTTGTTCGAGCTGGGCGCGTCTCACAGTCCCAGTACCTGTTCGAGAGGAGTCGGCTTCACTACCAACAAATTGTAAGAGGCATGGAGACAACAGAAGATGGCTTTTTTCCCCTGAAGTAGCCTGTGTTGGGCGAAACAGAAAGTCTTTTCTGTCGGGAATAAGAGTTGGAAGCCTTTGGTGAAAAGCCTTTTTCAGATGAGTGTATTTTTTCTATATTATTGGTGACTGTGAGCTCCATATTGTTAAGAACTCTTACACTAATGCAATTAAGCTGTAGCCCTTGCTGATTATTTCAGTTAAGTTTGGGATTCTGGCCGGTATCATTACATACTGACGTTTATACACAACAATAATTTTGGAGGAAAAGAAGAAAAAAAGTGACTTATATAAGATTTTGTATGAATGAAAACGAGTGAAGCAATTATTCTCATATATATGTTTACGGAGTTTTTTTATAAACCCGTGATGATGAGTGAGTGGTTGGGTACTTGTGTAGTCCCAACCTTCCTCAATTGAGGTTTATTTTTTCTCCGCTTCAATTTTTGGTTTATGTGTTGTCAGCTTTGGTTTTTGGTACATATGGTCTGGATGTTTCCCTACTAATAACTAAAATCTTACAAAACATATTTTTACAAAAAATATTAGCCAGATAGGCTCGGGGGAGTCAGCACTTATCCCTGGTAATTAAGTAAAAGAAATACATCTACTGCTCAGGATCTGCTGTGCAAATATATATAACAATTGCCATACTGGGACAGACTGAAGGTCCATTAAGCCCAGTATCCTATTTTCAACAGTGGCCAGTCCAGGTCAGAAGTACCTGGCAAGATCCTAAAAGAGTAAACAAATTTTATGTTGCTTATCCTAGAAATAAACAGTGGATTTTCCCAAGTCTATCTTAATAATGGCTTATGAACTTTTGTTTTAGGGAATCATTCAAACATTTTTTAAACCCTGCTAAGCTAATTGCTTTTACCACATTCTTTGGTAACGAATTCCAGAGTTGAATTTCACATTGAATGAAGAAATATTTTCTCAGATTTGTTTAATACTAATATGATGAACACAGTATCATATAACAATGGTAGAAATTTAATACAATGAGGAAAAAGACCTCAAACACCCCAGTGCCCAATTTTTTGAAGACACTTTTTTGTGTTGCTTTTCCCATTCACCTAAATAAACAAAACAAAGTGAGAAGGTCGAGATGTTCCAGTAGGGGTCTTTATTGTCAGTAACATAAAAACATTCAGTGACTCAACGCTGCATGTGTTTCGGTACTCAGGGTACCTTCCTCAAAATGTACCTTTATAACATAATCTTTTGGTTCTTAAATAACAAATTTCAAGGTATCTTTAAAATTCTTTTACATGTGCATATTTATTACATATTTATGGCCTATTCCTTTGAATTCAATATTTGATGGTTTATTCAATGGTGTTGGGCTTTATAGTGGTCTCTATATGTTTTCAATATATATTTCTCATCTATGATTTTGAATGTTCTTAAGTTTTTAGCTAATTCATTTTATATTTAGTTTATGTGTTTGTTTTCAGACTCCTGAAGGTGGTACCCTGAGTACCAAAACGCATGCAGCATTGAGTCGCTGAATGTCTTTATGTTACTGACAATAAAGACCCCTACTGGAACCCCTACTGGACCTTCCCGCTTTGTTTTGTTTATTTGATTGCTTCTATGGGGGATTTCCTGCCGCTTCTAATGGGGCAGTTTTCCCATTCACCAAAATAATATGTTTCTTGTTAACACCTTTTAACAAAATAATTTTCCAGGTTTCCAAGTTTATCTAAATTTTACTATACCTCACTATGTGTAAGACCCTCTAGGCCAGGGATCTCAAAGTCCCTCCTTGAGGGCCGCAATCCAGTCGGGTTTTCAGGATTTCCCCAATGAATATGCATTGAAAGCAGTGCATGCACATAGATCTCATGCATATTCATTGTGGAAATCCTGAAAACCTGACTGGATTGTGGCCCTCAAAGAGGGGCTTTGAGACCCCTGCTGTAGGCAGTTTACAATGCTATTTGGGGAAAAGGACAGGGGATTATGTGAGAAAAAGAAAATAAAAGACATGAGAATGGAAATGGGGTTGGGGGAGGTAAATTACATAAGGATTGCTCTCTGTCTAGTCAATAGCAGTAGTTAAGAGATCTTAGACCAGACATGGGCAACTCCGGTCCTCGAGGGCCGGAATCCAATTGGGTTTTCAGGATTTCCTCAATGAATATGCATTGAAAGAAGTGCATGCAAATAGATCTCATGCATATTCATTGGGGAAATCCTGAAAACCCAATTGGATTACGGCCTTCGAGGACTGAAGTTGTCCATGTCTGTCTTAGACCATAACAATGATTATGGAAAAGCATTTTTGAAAAGAAAAGTTTTCAGTTCTGCTTTGAAGCAATCAAGTGATGAGATTCATCTAAGGGAAATTGGGAGTGAATTCTCTGCAGCAATGGCCCAGGACCAGTTTTGGATGGTCTCCTGGCAGAGGTGACAAGATCCTGTTCCACCCTGTTTGTTCATGTAGTACATGGCCACTTAGAAACAGAAACAGAATATGACGGCAGAAAAGGGCCTACGGCCCAACAAGTCTGCCCACTCAAATAATCCTCCCCTCTAAGTTCCTCTTTGAAGTGAGCCCACGTGTTGATCCCATTTGATCTTAAAATCAGTCACGTTACTGGCCTCAACTACCTGAAGTGGAAGATTATTCCAACGGTCGACCACTCTTTCGGTGAAGAAGTACTTCCTAGTGTCACCATGGAATCTCCCGCCTCTGATTTTCAGCGGATGCCCCCTTGTCGCCGTAGGGCCTGTAAGGAAGAAGATATCTTCTTCCACCTCAATGCGGCCAGTAATGGATTTGAACGTCTCTATCATGTCACCCCTCTCTCTGCGTTCCTCGAGAGAGTAAAGGTGCAACTTACCTAGTCGTTCTTCATAAGGGACATCCTTGAGCCCTGAGACCATCTTGGTGGCCAATCGTTGAACCGATTCCATTCTTAGCACATCCTTCCGATAGTGTGGCCTCCAAAACTGTACACAGTACTCCAGATATGGTCTCACCATGGACCTGTATAGCGGCATCACCACCTCGGGCCTTCGGCTGACAAAGCTTCTCCGGATGCAACCTAGCATTTGTCTAGCTTTAGATGAGGCTTTCTCCACCTGATTGGCTGCCTTCATATCATCACTAATGATTACTCCCAGGTCTCGTTCTGCCACAGTTCTGGTCAAGATCTCACCATTCAGAGTGTAGGTTCTGCATGGGTTTCTGCCACCAAGGTGCATTATCTTACACTTTTTGGCATTGAAATTCAGCTGCCAAAGAGTAGACCAGTGTTCCAGAACAAGTATGTCCTGTGTCATAGCGTCAGGCATGATATCTCCGCTCACTATGTTGCACAATTTAGCATCATCGGCAAATAATGCAATTTTTCCCCGAAGTCCCTGAGGCAGATCTTGTATGAAGATATTAAATAGGATTGGGCCCAGGACCGAGCCCTGCGGTACACGTACCGCATAGTGAGCGGAGATATCATGCCTGACGCTATGACACAGGACATACTTGTTCTGGAACACTGGTCTACTCTTAGTTGTCTATCTGAACCAGTACAACTTTGAGGAGATGATCCTGGAATGTGATCAGGGCATTGTGAATTGCTTGTAGTTCCAGGAGGTTGATGTGAAGATGTATCTCCGCCTAACTCCAAGATCCCTAGGTGTGGAGATTATCTAAGTGAACTCCCCATCTTAACTTGGAAGCATCTGTTATCAAAATCTTTTGATAAGGTGGTACTTTAAAAAGGAAACTTCTGGAGAGATTGACTGGAGACATCCACCACAGAAGTGAGTCTTTGAGTTGTGGTGTCACTGATAAGCTCTAGAATAGAGGACTGGTTGCTTGAGACCACTGGGAGGATAACGCCCACTGAGAATGTTTGAGATGAAGCTGGGCAAATGGGACCACACTGTATACTGTGGAAGCCATGTGATCCAGAATTTGTAACATGTGATGTCCTATCAGAGTTGAAGTAGTGTAGAGAGTCTCTTCTGAGGGAAGAAAACACTTGTCTGGTTTGTATCTAGAAGAACTCCAGTTCTGAGTAGGCTCCTTGCAGGATGTGGGATAATAGACTGCCAAGTCCAGGAGCTCGAGAAGTTGAATGGCTGTTTACTGAGCCTGTTAGGGTATAGAGGTTTTGATCAGCCAGTTGTCCAAATAAGGAAAAACATGGAAGCTGTATGAGCTGCCACTACTACCAAGCACTTGGTACTGATGCCAGCCCAAATGAGAGAACTTTGTACTGGAAGTGGTACTTTCCCAGATGAAAGTGAAGGTATTTTCTGTGAGCAGGGAGAATAGAAATATGTATGTCCAAGTTTCCAAGTTTATTAAAATTTTGATAAAACGCAAATCAAGATTTCTAAGCCCGCTTGGGCCCGCACCACTATCTGAATGGCTGTCATCACTCGCGAGAACTGACGGCATCCATTCAGATAGCGCCACAGAGCCAGGCGGGAGCGCGGAAAGCTTGCTCCTGACTTCCTTGCTCCTGACTTGTGCACCGCTAGTAAGGGAGAGATACACACTGGACCACCAGGTACTGCGGCCATGGGCGGGAGGGTGTTTTAAAAGGTACGTCGGTGGCGTGTTTTAAAAGGGGGCAGTGGGGAAGTGGGTGTTTTAAAAGTACTGGAGGAGGGGGATTCCTACAGGGCTGGGTGGGTGCCCATATTTTGGGCAGTGGTGTGCCTGCTGGGTTGCCTGGTGGCTCCCCCCTTCTCAGATCTCTCTTTCTTTCTTCTCGTTTCTCTTTCTTCTTTTCTCCTTTTTTTTTTGTAGGTACTAGGAGACTTGTGGTTAGGGCATTTCATTCCTTTCTTCTGGAGCCTATAAAAGTCAAAGGCCCTGGGACGCTGGGTTGGATCTTCTTTGAGGGCAATGCCTGAGTCACTGCAAGGGGGGGTGGGGGGAGGGATATGACAGATTTGGGGGGGAGGTTTCTCTGTATTAATGATGATATCTCTATTTACTAGTTGTTGTTTCAGTTTCTGGTAGTTGTATGCTATATTGTTTATCATGCTGTTTGGTTTTCTTTTTCTTTATCATAAAAGTACTGGAGTGTATAGGGGATGATTTAAAAGTACTGGAGGGGTTACGGGGGGATGATTTAAAAAGGTACTGGGGTGTGTGAAAAATTGTTAGTCAGCTGGGACGTATCCTTCCTGTCCCAGCCTACCACTAGACCACCAGAGGGGGGGGGGGCAGGGTACAGAGCCTGGCAGGGAGGGGGGACAGGGTGTAGAGCTTGGTAAGGAGTGTGGGATTGGGTGCAGAGCCTGGTGGAGAATTTGGTTCAGAATGTTTTTTTTCTTGTTTTCTTCCTCTAAATCTAGGATGCGTCTCATGGTCAGGTGCGTCTTATGGAGCAAAAAATACGGTATTTTCTTATTTTCCATTTTTTGTTTTATTTCTATTTGTTAATTTGTAAAGTGGTGATTGTTATTTGTTAGTTTTTTCAAATTTACATCTGCTGTATTTATATTTTGCACAGTATTAGGGGACATGTTTTGTGGTGTTGCATTTTATGCAGAGTCTGGCTTTTTGACAATTCAGTATAACTTTTGTCTACATATTTCTGTTTTTAGTTTGTGATTACTTATTCCATCCTGGGCGAGGGTGTAACAGTGTTCTCTGTGTATGAAAAAGACATGGTTTTCTGTTAGCATTGACTGTGCTGGATCAATCTGTATTAATCTGGCTTGTTTAGTTTTACAATGGGTGTATTGATGTTGCAGTGCTCACTGCAGTGTTTAAGATGCTGCCTTTTCCTAGATGCACCCTTGCTGTGTGCCTTGAGGATTATTACTAATTTTTTTTTTTTGAGAGGAAGGGTGTGTGTTTGTGTGTTAAAAATGATCAGCCTGAGTGTCAAATATATTAGGTATGCCACTGGAGTTTAGTGACTTGTCCAAGATCTCAAGGAACAGCAGTGGGACTATTTTGAATGCAGATTTCCCTGGTTCTCAACCTACTGTTCTAACCTTTAGATCAAGGGTGCCCACACTTTTTGGGCTTGTGAGCTACTTTTAAAATGACCAAGTCAAAATGATCTACCAACAATAAAATTAAAAAAAACCACAAAGCACACTGTATGCAGAGAAAATGTTAATTATCATTTATATTCCGCGGGTTTTCAAAGAGGTCAAGGCAGATGACTTTATGCAATGTTACCTCGGGAACAACTATACAAAAATAGACAAATATACCCCCTCCCTTTTTACTAAATCGTGCGCAGCGGCTGCTAAGAGAGCGAATAGAATGCTAGGTATAATCAAGAAGGGTATTACAACCAGGACGAAAGAAGTTATCCTGCCACTGTATCGGGCAATGGTGCGCCCACACCTGGAATACTGCGTCCAGTTTTGGTCGCCATACCTTAAGAAGGATATGGCATTACTCGAGAGAGTTCAGAGAAGAGCGACACGTCTGATAAAAGGGATGGAAAACCTTTCATACGCTGAGAGATTGGAGAAACTGGGTCTCTTTTCCCTGGAGAAGAGGAGACTTAGAGGGGATATGATAGAGACTTATAAGATCATGAGGGGCATAGAGAGAGTAGAGAGGGACAGATTCTTCAAACTTTCAAAAAATAAAAGAACAAGAGGGCATTTGGAAAAGTTGAAAGGGGACAGATTCAATACAAATGCCAGGAAGTTCTTCTTTACCCAACGTGTGGTGGACATTTGGAATGCGCTTCCAGAGGACGTTATAGGGCAGAATACAGTACTGGGATTTAAGAGAGGATTGGACATTTTCCTGCTGGAAAAGGGAATAGAAGGGTATAAATAGAGGATTACTGCTCAGGTCCTGGACCTGTTGGGTCGCCGCGTGAGCGGACTGCTGGGCAAGATGGACCTCAGGTCTGACCCAGCAGAGGCATTGCTTATGTTCTTATAGCGCAGGGAACTGTGCTGAATGCCCTGCGCTGCTCTCGATGCTCATAGGCTCCTTGCGCTAAAAACCGCTATTGCGGTTTTGTAAAAGGGGGCCATAGTGCAAAATATAGACAGCAGATATAAATTCTAAAAACGGACACATTTTGATCACTACATTGAAAATAAAATCATTTTTCCTACCTTTGTTGTCTGGTGATTTCATGAGTCTCTGGTTGCACTTTATTCTTCTGACTGTGCATCCAATATTTCTTCTCTTCTTTCAGCCTGCTGTATGCTTCCAGACCTCATTCCCTCCGCCAACTTTTTCTTCCTCTCTCCCTGCCCCCTCCCCTTTCTTTCTTTCTGTCTCCCTGCCCCTTTTTCTTTCTGTCTGTCTTTCTCTCTCCATGCCCCCTTTCTTTCTTTCTGTTTCCCTGCCTGCTCCCAAGCCACTGCCGCTGCCATCGGAGAACAGGCCTCCAAACCACCACCGCCGTCGGGGAACAGGCCTCCAAACCTCCGCCGCCCCAAGCTGTCCCTGCTTCCCCACAAAGAAACGTCGGGTCAACTATATTTCCTCTCTTCGACGTCATTTCTGAAGTCAGAGAGGAAGTTCCGGGCCTGCCAATCAGCAATTGGCTGGCCCGGAACATCCTCTCCGACGTCAGAATTGACGTTGGGTGGGGGAAGTTGGTCGGCTCAGCGCTTCTGAGTCAGGAAGCAAGTAGAATGCAAGTAGATCTACCGGTCGATTGCGATCGACCTTTAGGGCACCCCTTCTTTAGATACAGCTAATGCAGATAAGATCTCCTCCAAACATATTTGGAGTAAACTAAAGACCAGCAAATTTGAAGCCTTGTGACCATTTGGCACCTATTAAAACATTGATAAGCAAATTATTTTATGGTTGCCAGTAACCACAGGATTTCTTTTGCATTGCTGCTGAATACTACTGCTAACATAGGGTCCTTTTACTAAGGCGCACTAATCGTTTTAGCGTGCGTTAAAATGGCTAGCACGCCTTAGTAAAAGAGGAGGATAGTCAACAGCAAGACTGACTGGGAGCCAAGTATTAAAGTATATTCAAAGTCACTTAACATATTAATTCATTCCTTGGTAATTTCAAAAATTGATCATCTGTTCAAGGGAATTGCCCAAAATGAAATCAGATGTTTACAGATTATCCAAAATGCTTCAATTAAACTTTTAATGAAAGCTAAGAAATTCGATCACGTGACACCTCTCCTTAAGAAAGCGCTTTAGCTCCCAGTCGCTCACCATATAATATCTAAATTAAGTCTGCTAACTCTCAAATCTTTGCTATACAAAACTCCTGCTTTTTCATTCATAAATTATTGATTCCCTACACCTCAACAAGATTATTGAGGTCAAACGATCAGAATCTACTAATAATTCCCTCACTTAAAATTATTAATACTTGGCGGCAATTCAGTTTTTCTGTCAAAGTCCCCCAAACATGGAATTCCCTCTCTATTTATTTAAGGGAAGAACGCAATTTAGACAGATTTAAGAGCAAATTAAAAAGCTTTCTTTTTAAGGATGCATTTGATAGTTAGAAAGCCTGATTAGGAGCCTCATTTCAATTCCACTTCATAACTTCTCTGAAGTACATTGATCTCTCCCTTCCTATTGTTTTTCCCCATAAGTGTCTTATTTATTATCAACAATTTGTATTTATCTTCCCATCCTTTCCTTTTGTTTTAACATGTTTGTAAGGTTAGTCTTTAATATGTTTTGCAAGGTTGAGTTTTTACCGTTTGTTTTGTTGCCCCCTAAAAATTTATAATTTTATTGATGTGTACATCGCTTAGAATTTTGAATTAGCGATCAATCAAATTTATAATAAACTTGAGACTTGAATTTGATTCATTTATTTCTAGAATCCTGAAAACACTGGCCTGTTTTATATGTTTTATTACTTTGATGTATATTACTTTGATTTTTTTTTTTAGCATATAATTCTCTGAAATGTATTGAGTGTGCATATTATCACCAGAAACACTGTCTGTGGGTCTCTGCTATGTTTCAAAATGCCCCTTCTATCAATTTACTGCTGATATAGGTGTTACCTCCCCATCCTAAGGATTTTAACTTGTTCCATCATGCTTCATTTCACCCCCATTCAATCCCCGCCTTAACCCTTCCCCATTCTACCCCAACCTAGCCTTCCTCAGCCTTACCTCCCTTAGCCCCACCCACCTTAGCCTCCCCAGATAGTTGAGTCAACAACTGCCAATGGCTACCTAGTTCAAAATAGGAGGAGCTGGAGGTGTGCTAGGCATGGGTTAGCATTTTAACAGGACAGCACAGATTTTTGACTCCATCCAGTTAAGGTAATAGTTAACACTAGCTAGAAAAATTGTTGTTCTACACTTAACTGTATGATTTGAAGCAATTAACTTTAATCAGCAATTTGTATTGATCATTTCACCAATGTTTCTCGTGTGCAAATATGAAAACAATGGTTTGTCTTTAATTGAGTGGCCAACTAATTGTGCCACATGCCAGTGTTTCAGTATTATCTGATTGATCTTGAAGAGAGGGTGGTAAATTTCTGAACAAACATAATGGAGTCATTTTGTGTTTTATCTTGTTTGTATTCTAACAATAACTCCCGCTGAGCATATTTAGCTCTCAAATATGCTTGTTTGATTACTTTCTTGGAATGCCCCCGTTGAGCAAATCTCTGTTTCATTTCCAGGGCTTGGATCCAGAATTCCTTCAATAAATGGCAAATTCTCCTCAGTCATAAAAATTGACTGATTGGCAAGCTTTTTTTCAGGCGATATGGATGGAAACTGTGAAATCTCAAGAGATTGTTTCTATTCATCACTTTCCGAAATAAGGTAGTCCCGAGTTCCCATTTTTGCTTCCTGATTTTCAAGTCCAAAAAGGTGTATAGTTGCTGTGAATTGAATGTTTGGGTCCAGTTGATTCAACCATCTCAAAAATTCATTAAAGTTCTCTAATGATGATGACCAAATACAGAATATGTCATCCAAGAATCTTTTCCAGATGGTTATATATTAGAACCAGTTTGCTTTATAAAGATATTGTTCCTCCAAATTAGCCATATATAGAGTTGCTAGAGCCGAAGCAAAACAGGTACTCATGGCAATGCCATGGGTCTGTTGGTAATATTCCCCGTTAAACCAGAAATAACTCTTCTTTAAAACTAGCATTGCCAATTGCATAAAAATGTTCTTACAATTCTTGTACATATTGTTTGTCTATCAAATATCCCCTGCAGTAATTGCAGGGTTTTATCCACTGGATATCATGATATATAGTGCTGTTATATCTAGAGTCACTAATAACCAATGAGATTCTACCTGCTGGACCGATGATAACATTTGAAGCATATGAGTGGTGTCTTTAACATGAGATTTACCTTTTACAACCTCTGGTTGCAGGAAAATATCAATAAATTTGGTGAGTGTTTCCAGTATAGAGTTCTTCATGGACACTATTGGATGGCCAATTTTTGTATATTTTAGGTTAAAAAAAATTAGATTCTCAGAGTGGCAGGAGACAAAAATCTTAAAAAATTAATCTCTTTTATAGTTAACATTTTTTCTTTATAGGCCTGAGACCAGTCTCATGATCTCCTGTTGGAGTTCCATTATCAGTTCAGTTAATAATCGTTTATAAAGTTTCAAGTTTCTTAAAATTTTGATTAAACGCAAATCAAGATTTCTAAGCGTTTTACACGTTATAAAACCAACCATCATCAAGTTGGCGGTGGGCCTCTATCAGATACTCTTGTCTTGTTTGAACAACAGTGGCTCCCCCTTTATCCGCAGGGATGATTATCATTAATGGATTGAATCACCAGGGCCGGATTTAGATGAAAAGAGGCCCTAGGCTATTCCACTTATGAGGCCCTTTCACCTCCCATTTTTAAGTTTGTAAATTACATGAGAGATAATAAAATACATCATTACTGTGATATATATCAATATGTTAAATGAAACATGTTGTTATTGGTACTAACCTTTATAAAAAATGTGACACGGATAATAAATAAAAAAAAGTCGAAAACACTTATTTGGACATTTATTCTCAGCACCATATATAGTACTTGTAACAATAACTAATCAAACATAACACACAACATTGCCCCTTCCTATGTCCATAGTGCCCCCAGTGCATCCTTCCTCACCTCACCCCCCCTCCGATGCCCGCCTGCCTCCCATCCCCCTTCCATTGAACACCCCCCATGCCATCCTGCCTGCCTGCCTTTCATTAAACCCCCCCACCCCCCTCCGATGCCAGCCTACCTGCCTCCCATCCCCCTTCCACTGAAACTCCCCCCCCCCCCCGATGCCAGTCTGGGCCGCCATGTCCTGACGGATCCACGTTTTGCCTCTCTCCCCACGGGGCTTGGCTTTGCCCAGCTGTTTCCAGACTAACGTCTTTCCCTCCCCGATCCTCCTCCCAGGGCAAGAAAAAGAAAGGGAGAAGCCGAGTCGGCGCCCCGTAGCGGCCGGAGTCGGTTCCGATCCCGAAGCGTAGAATTTCTCCTTATTTTCGGTTCAGTGTTTTAGTGTTCATTGTTTTTAGAATAGTGTAATTTTAATTTTGCTAACAATTTGAATGTAGGCCCCTCTTGATCTTGAGGCCCGAGGCTGAAGCCTAGTTAGCCTATAGGAAAATCCAGCCTTGTGAATCACAATTCCTGCACATCTTCCTACGCTGCATGAGATAAATTATAATAATTATATTGTGAAACTGAGATTCCAATTGATTCACATCTTGTAACACCAAATCTTTAAATGTTGTCAGATTTGGATGTAGAGGGCCAGCAAAAAAGTACTTTAGCTGTAATCTATGTATCAAACAAAATATAGCAAGCCTGGTCTCAAATGCATCATATTTCACTGTAGGGATGAAACCCAATCCTAAGCTCAGGACAGACTCTTGAGTAGGGGTTAAGCTCCGTCCTGAAAGATTTACAATTATTGATGGATGTCTGTATTGTGAATGAGTTTGTGGTCACCCTCCAGTATGGCTTGTGCTTGAAATTTCACTCTGTGTGATCCTCATTGTCGATAACGGCCTCATTGTCCTTGGGCTTAAAAACCCTATTGGGCTGTTTGTCCCTTGTTGTTCCATTGCAGGGCACCTTCATCACCACCTGAAGTCATGCCAGTGGATAGTTGGTCATCATCAAAAGGCTGTTTATACGTACCTATGTTATTCATTTTAGACATCCACCAATATACTCGATTGTTCATGTAATCTCTTTCATCTCTCAAACTTTTTTTAAAATCTTTGTTTGTGTCCAAGTTTTTATTATAATCCCCTTCATGTTTCTTAAATTCGGTTTCTTTAATGGTATCTTTCACTTGTTCTATAGTCTAAGTTCTTATTCCAACGGAGTAATTTGCTCTATAATTAGCAGCATGAGATCTATGCTGCACTTATTCAGAATAGCACACCATTTTTCTTTGAAGTGAGTGTCATAAGCAAATAATGTTGGACCCTTTTGGATCCTCATACCTCTGGGGTTCATTGAGCATTGGCATGTAGCTCCACTCATATTAATCTTTTCCCTTCAAACTCCAATTCAATCCTTGTTGGAGAATTTGTAACGTTCTTATCGTTATAAAAGGTGGGTCTGCTGATTAACACTGTTCTCTGTTCCTCTGAGAAACTAAATGTATTTTTATTAGCTTGATTTTGTGCCATCACTCTGACAAGTCACCCTTCAGTATGGCTGCTTCAACAAATTAGTGATATCTCAAAATATAAATTCTTGAGACAAGTTCTGCTGGGGCTTGGTTGAGCTTCTTTTAGGCAATTGATTTGTCAGCAGGGTATAAGAGGACCCTATAGGCTATTCCAAACTATTTGGGACTTTATTGAGCTTCTTCCAGTTCTGATTAGTGGGTTCTATCCCAGATTTATCTTGAATACAGGGCATGAGAGGTTTATGATTGGTATGGATGGATATCAGGATGGCTCACCTTGCTTGTGTCCCTGTGTTCAAGGGGATCAAAAGCTTTCCCCTCTCAGTAGGCTTGTGACCTTTGGTGGTACATGGGCTGCTGTTGCAGGTTGCCTGAAGTTCTTCATGATCCTTAGCTTCTATACCTCCTTAGCCACCATGAGGGGTGATCCGTGTAAAGTTGCAGGTACTACCTCAGCCTCCAACTTTCAGACTGGTGTCTAGATTTGGATGGTTTCTATCCTGAGGGATTGAATCTTGCCATTCTAGGGTGGGTTGTATTGATTGTGAGGATGTCTTCTTCCTCTGGGGGCTTCTTCTGTGCCTTGGACTACAAGGTGTGAATGATACTTACATTCTGTGGCCTGCAGTATTTGGTGCTTGGAAGCAACTGTGAGATCCTTAGGCATCACTCTGGGTCAGTATGGCTCTTAAGTTGAGCCTGGACTGCTAAGGTTGGCTATAGTTGGCATCTTCTAGCCAGCTGGTTGAGGGATAGAAGAGATATCCATTTTGGAACATTTTGGTCTAGGCCTCTTCTTCAGAGTTTCATTTTTCTCAGGGATCTGTAGTTCCCTGTGTAGCAGACCATTATAGGATTTAATGTCTAGCAGATTTCCTTCCTGAAGGAGATCGTCTCAATGGGGTCCATTTTCTGGTTTTAGTGTACTTAATTGCTACGTTAGGTTGGTTTAGAAGGATCCTTATGGTGTTCCAGTGTCAAGTAGGGGAGTTTTTGCTGTTCTAGTATCCTTCTTACAGTTCTGTTGGATCCTGGTGAGCCTCTTTGGTTGACTGGGTGTGCTGTTTACACTTCATTTTTAGGAATGTGGTTGCTATGTTTCTTGGAGATAAGATTGTGCTCCAGAGAGGGATTGCCTGAGTTTCCCATCTCTGGGTGGCTCTAGTTTTGTCACTTGCATGGTGGGCTTTGGAACTTGGTTCAAGCATTAGCCCAATTAGGATCTTATGACTCTTCTTATGTCATACAAGAGACTCCCTAGTGAGAATGCTGAGATGATTGTATACTCCCTACCTCCTATGACTAAAAGCTTTAGTGCATCTTACTTGTCTGGACTGGTCTAACAGGATGCTAAGGAAGATGAAATATGGTCTTATTAATATCCTTGCCTTGAGTCATGCAAGACCAGTCCAAGACTTGCCCTGGAAGACCAAATTGTAAAATGGAAAAAAATTTAAACAAACAAGCAAAAAAACTAGAGGATTCCTGCCTAATAGTTCACACTCTTGGATGGGCCTTTCAGACAGTTCATGATCAGATTCTTCTATGGCTTCAACTGTGTTATCCCTCAGTTCCACGGGCATATGGAGTGAAGCCATCTATTTGGATCAGATTCTTAAGTTCGTGAGGGCTGCAGACCGTGTGCTCTTGCTGTTGGGGAGTTGGCCTTTCTACTTCAGAGAGCAGTCCATAATTGCACTTTTTGGTGTGTTCTGGTTATGATTGACAGGAGTTAATAATGCAAATTTATTCTTTTGTGTTGTGTCCTTTGGCCTTGTCTCTTTGATTGATCTAAAGGCTTCTTTAATTACTGCTCATAGAGCAGATCTATGGGTTAATTTGTGCAGAGGTGTCATTGCATGAGCCACAGTGTACATCTGTGTACCTAATCTATTGCTGTTTAGTTGTTTCAGGTCTCCTTTGACAATGGAATACTGGAAAGTTCCATGATTGCACCATCTCTTATCTTGATGATGATGCCACTGAAATATCAGTTCTCTGCCTTCATCTGCTGGTCAGGAAAGGATACAATTCACTTGCCTGGACTGGTCTAGTAGGAGTCAAGAAATGAAATTAGCAGGTAAGACCTATAGTTAACACCTCTTCAAAAGTATTCTGTTAGCTTTAAGGCCATGGTCTTTCTTATACCTTCCTGCTGAAATATCCATGTATCAGCTACTTTTCTGAATTTTTTTGTAAGCCCTTCATTGGAGGATTTAAAATAATTAGGTCTTCTTATCTTTCCACTGCTGTTGTAAGTTCCACCAGCCTAGTAGGTCCTGGTTGGTTCTCATATTCACAGTGGCTTTAGGGTGATGGAAATGTGATTTTTGCAATTATACTACACTGCCTGGATTTACCAACAGCTTTACATCTCTATTGTATTACTAGTTTAATTAGAAAAACAAAACAGCACATTCACACAGATTCTGTGCTCCTTTTACCCTCTTTCTCCTGTCCATGGTCACACTAATAGAATTGTATTCATTAACAAAAGATAACTTTTTTAACAGCAGATCAATAGGTGACAGCTTTTATGAATACAAATGTGTCACACAACAATAATTGAATAGCATTCACTGGCCAGGAGACCCTTTTGCTCCTTTACTATATGCCAAGCTTGTCCAGCCTTTTTCTAGCAGGAGCCACATTTTATATTTTGTAACATTTGGAGGGCCAAATAATGGCAAAATATAACAATGTGTTGTCTACTCCTAGCCACTCTCTTTCTCTCTGTGTCTCATCTACCTGGAACCTTCATCCAATCTACTTGCTGTCTCTCATGTACCCTCATCCCTTGCTTTACCCAATCTCTTTCTCCTTACCTGGCTTTAGTTGCAGAATAAACAATGGGCTTCCTGCTTCCCCGAAGTGACTCAGCTCTCTGCACGGCTAAGCTGCATGGTGCTGGAAGTTCAGGTTGGTCTCATGGTTTCAAGTCTCACAAGACTTGAAACCGCGGAGACCAATCCAAACTGACAGCATTTCTCTGCTCAAATTTAAAAGAGATCTGAGTCATGGTAGGAAAGCAGGAATCTTGCCATAGGTGCCAGCTATGTGGGTATTAGAGCACCCCCAATATTCTAGCACTGCCCAGACATCAGAGCTGAAATCTTCCCAAAGTAGAGCTACAGGAGAAAACAGGAAGAAAGGCAGTGTCTCTGTAGCTACTGCTCCTTCTCCCTCTGCAGCCCATTGGTCAGATATTCCTTAGCTAGTCAATAAGCTGCGAAGAAAGCAGGACCAGTAGCTTAAGAGACATAATTGGCCAGACATTCCTTAGCCAGTCATTAGGCCACAGGGAAAAGCAGGATGGAAGGTTTATGTCTCCTAAACTACTGATCTCACCTTTCCTTGCAGTCTATTGGCTGGCTAAGGAATCTGACCAATGGGCTAATAGGGAACAAAGAAAAGCTGCAGTGTAGGTCTGACAGGCTTCCTGCCTTAGGTCTACCATAGAGAGGAGGAGAGGTACTGAGGGAGGCTTTGGGAGAGGAATGAGGAAACAAAGAGTAGCACAGGTACTGTGAGCTAGAAGAGATGGGTTCTGAAGGGAATTGGGGCATGAGGGAAGACACATGGACTATGAAAGGGAGAAAGCTGAAAATGCAAGCTGGGGGGCATGGACATGGATGGGCTGAAAAAAAAACCTGAAGAGGACATGGAGAGGAACTGTGTGGGGTTCAAAGAACAGGGGGCTGAGAAAAGAGTTCTAAGAAGAGAGGATCAGGTTTGAAGGATGGAAATGGCAGAAGAGGTGAATTTAGGAAGCAAAAAAAATCAAGAACAAGCAAAGAAAATATAATTTTCAGATTTTTGGAGGCATGATTCAAACTGATCGAGCCCCAAAATCACTGAACTGAAAGAAATCTCAGTGAATCTGGAAGATGTACTAAGCCAAATCGACAAGTTAAAAAGTGATAAATCACCAGGACCGGTTGGTATACATCCCAGGGTACTAAAAGAACTCAAACATGAAATTGCTGACCTGCTGTTAGTGATCTGTAGCCTGTCACTAAAATTGTCTGTAGTATCTGAAGATTGGAGGGTTGCCAAAGTTACACCGATTTTTGAAAAGGGCTCCAGGGGAGATTCAGGAAATTACAGACCGGTAAGCCTCACTTCAGTGCTGGGCAAAATGGTAGAAACAATTGTAAAAAATAAAATTGTAGAACACGTAGACAAATATGATTTAATGAGACTGAGTCAGCATGGGTTCAGCCAAGGGAGATCTTGCCTCACAAATTTGCTTGATTTCTTTGATGGTGTGAATAAATATGTTGATAAAGGTGAGCTGGTTGATATAGTAATGTAATGTAATGTAATTTATTTCTTATATACCGCTACATCCGTTAGGTTCTAAGCGGTTTGTAGAAAATATACATTAAGATTATAAATGAGAAGTAAGAAGGTACTTAAAAAATTCCCTTACTGTCCCGAAGGCTCACAATCTAACTAAAGTCAATTTTCCAACCCCGCCCAAATAAAAAGGGAGGAGGAATAGCTGTTATCTTCCATACCACGATTCCTCTTCAGACCAATACCACCATTTCTTATTCAGACTTTCCAGTGGAATCCCTCCACTTCACTTTAAAATATTCCCCCTCCTTTAATTTTCTTCTTATTTACCTTCCCCCTCCTATAACTAAAACTTCTTTTTCTTCTCTTATTTCCGCTATTTCTGACTTTAATACCACCTATCCCGACTCTATCATTTTAGGCGACTTTAACATACACTTTAATATTCCCAACCACTCTAACACCGCAGAGCTCTTAACTTTAATCTCTGATCTTTCATTATCTCCTCTCATCTCTACCCCCACCCACTCCGCTGGCAACACCATCGACATGGTCTTCTGCCCTGACTCCCTAGGTCACCTCTTTAAAAACTTTCAATTCTATCCTCTTCCTTGGACTGATCACATTCTAATTAACTGGCAAATAGATTACTCAGACTTTTCACCCTGTCCTAAACAAAAAACAAATAAAAACCACCACTCCCCCAGTAATATTAATAAAATACCTCTTTCCTCTATTCAAAATTCCTTCAATCTAAACCTTAATGACTTTTCTTCACTCTCTGTTGATAAACAGTTTTCCCTTTGGGAAGTCTCTACAAAATCTTTAATTGATTTACTAGCACCTCAGCAAGAAATATGCACCCATCCCAAACTAGATTCAAAAAACAAAAAACAACAACCTTGGTTTGATAATAAACTTACCCTACTTCGTCAACAACTTCGCTCTGTCGAACAAAAATGGCGCAAAACACGCCTCAACAATTTTCTAACTCTCTACAAGGAAAAAGCATCTCAATACAAAATTTCCATACAGCAAACAAAAAAAGAATACTATTCTAAACTCATTTCCACTACCCGTAACTCATCATTGCTCTTCAATCTAGTACAATCTCTCTCCAATTACTCTAAAAAGAAAACCACTCCTACAGCTGCACAACCCTCAGCAAAAGAGTTATCACTCTTCTTCGATACCAAAATTAAAAACATCAGATCTAACCTAGGACCTTCCCCTACTCCTCCCCTTCCATACTCTATAGACGATTCCTCCTGTCTCTCCTTCAGTATCTGCTCAAATTTCAAAATGCCCTCTTTAACTAATCTTCTTCCTATTCTTCAATCGCTTAACACTTCTAATAATCCAATAGAGAGCATACCCCCTCTCCTCCTCAAAAAATACTTTTCCTTCTTTGGTCCATTTATCTGGGAAATGATCTCTAAATCCTTTTCTGACCGTATAGTTCCTATTTCTTGGAAAACTGCACTTATAATTCCAAAATTAAAACAGCACAACTTAGACCCTTCTCAGCCAAAAAATTACCGTCCCATTGCCAACTTACCCCTCATCTCTAAACTCACAGAAAAAATCATCCATACCCAATTGACTGAATTCATTGAAAAAACTAATGCTCTTCACCCTTGTCAAACAGGCTTTCGCTCTTCACACTCGACTGAACTGTCTCTGCTAGGCCTCATCTCCACTATTCACTACTATCATGAGCACCAAAAATCGGTTCTTCTTATTTCTCTCGACCTTTCCGCAGCCTTCGATACTATTGATCACTCACTTCTTCTAAATCGACTCAAAGACTGCGGTATTTCAGGTCCAGCTTATCAATGGTTCATCTCTTACTTTACTGAACGTAATTTTTCAGTACAGGTAAAAAATGAAATTTCTCAACCTATCTCACTGACTTACGGAGTTCCTCAAGGATCTATTCTATCCCCACTACTATTTAATATCTTCCTGTCTCCTCTCCTCACACTAGCTCAATCTATTGGTTTCACCATTTTCGCCTATGCAGATGACATTCAACTTCTTCACCCAGTCAACACTTCCAATACTACAGACGTATCAGATATAAATCATAAACTTGACACTATACACGACTGGTTATATACTAACAAATTATCCCTCAATATCGAAAAATCTTCAGCTCTACTTCTACCAATTAAAAACAGTGAATCTTTGCCAGATAAAATTGCTATTAAATCCACTCCTATACAAATGGAAACAAAAATAAAACTATTGGGATTTATAATTGATAAGGATCTCACTTTTCATGACCAAATCAGTTCAGTTGTAAGAATATGTTTTTTTAAACTCCGTCTTATCCGCTCATTAACCTCGATTCTAGGAACAGAAGCAATTACAATTCTAGTACATTCCCTTGTCATCTCTCATTTAGACTATTGTAACTCACTCTACACTGGTCTCCCACAAAAAGAAACCCGCCGTTTACAATTAATTCAAAATACTGCAATAAAACTCATTTATAAAATAGGCAAATATGATCATGTTACTCCACTACTGAAAGATGCACACTGGCTACCAATCGCGCACCGCATAACCTATAAAGTCATCCTGCTTATTTTTAAAATAAATCTCACAAACCAGCCTCTATTCCTTCATAAACTTCTTATCCCCCATAGCTCTCCACGAATTCTGAGGTCCACCGACCAAAAACTATTACGAATCCCTTCTATCAAAGAATACTATAATACCCGAAAAATAAATTTTACAGTTGTTGCCCCTACACTATGGAATGCATTACCTCAACAACTTAGAGAAGAACAACATTTAGATAAATTTAAGATCAATTTGAAGACATTTCTATTTCAGGATGCATTTTCTCTATCATAGTCTTATTTTTTTTTTTATTTTGTTTTTTCTTCTTCCCTCTTCTCCCCATCCACTTTATTCATAAACTCGTCCAATCCAATTCCTATATTCAACCGCTTTAAAAAAGCGACCCTACCCAAACTGTTTTTTCCCATCCCTACTTCTCCCTTTCTTCTCTAAAATATGTAACTTTCCCCCTCCCTTCCCCTCTTATCCACACGTTCATGTTAGTCAAATTATGTTTTAATGTTCACTCACTATATTTTATATTTAAACTTTTATAAATCTTATTGTAAACCGGCCAGATACTTTGTGATGGTCGGTATATTAAAAAGTCAATAAACTTGAAACTTGAAACTTGGAAATTAATAAAGAAGAGAAAATAAAGATGGTTGAAAAAAGAAAAATTCTATGTGAACTTATAGGATGGAAATTAAACTGACAGTGAAGAACTGTATGAAAAATACATATGGAATTCAGTTAGAGAGGGTAGGTTACAATCTATTTATGGTATTTGTTTAATTGGAAGGTGTTAAGGTGGGTAATTTGGGGGAAGGTTATCTGAAGGTAGGTGAATCTTCTGGAGGTAAAAGAGGAGGGGTTAAGATATTTGGATGAATTTTTTGAAAAGCAGGGTTTTGATTTCTTTTCTGAATGTTTTGAAGTTGTCTGATATTGTCATAAGATTGGAGAGTGAATGGTTGATTTTTGCTGCTTGTGTTGCCAGAAGGTTGTCAAACATTTTCTTGCGTTGTGTGCCTTTGAGTGGGGGGAAGGCGAAAGGGTTCGAGGTTCTTCTGTGTCTTGAGGTGGAGATTTGGTTTAAGCGGTTATTTAGATAGGAGGGGGAAGAGCCGTGTAATGCTTTGAATATCAGGCAGTGGAATTTGAATTGGATTCGTGCTTGTATGGGTAGCCAGTGAGAATCTAAGAAGGCATATAGTGTATCTAGATTTTCTGAAAGTTTTTGATAAAGTTCCTCACGAGAGGCTCCTGAGAAAATTAAAGTGTTATAGGATAGGTGGCAAAGTTTAGTTGTGGATTAGGAATTGGTTATCGGATAGAAAACAGAGGGTAAGGTTAAATGGTCATTTTTCTCAATGGAGGAGAGTAAACAGTGGAGTGCCACAGGGGTCTGTACTGGGACCGGTGCTATTTCACTTATTTATTAATGATCTGGAAATTGGAACGACAAGTGAGGTGATTAAATTTGCAGATGACACTAAACTGTTTAAAGTTGTTAAAACGCATTCACATTATGAAAAATTGCAGGCGGACTTTAGGAAATTGGAAGACTGGACATCCCAATGGCAGATGAAATTTAATGTAGACAAATGCAAAGTGATTCATACTGGGAAGAATAACCTGAATCACAGTTACCGGATGCTGGGGTCCACCTTTGGGTTTAGCACCCAAGAAAAGGATCTGGGTATCATCGTAGACAATACAATGAAACCTTCCGCCCAATGTGTGACGGCAGCCAAAAAAGCAAACAGGATGTTAGGAATTATTAAAAATGGGATGGTTAACAAGACTAAGAATGTTATAATGCCCCTGTATCGCTCCATGGTGCGACCTCATCTGGAGTATTGCATTCAATTCTGGTCTCCTTATCTCAAGAAAGATATAGTGGCGCTAGAAAAGGTTCAAAGAAGAGCGACCAAGATGGTAAAGGGGATGGAACTCCTCTCATATGAGGAAAGACTAAAACGGTTAGGGCTCTTCAGCTTGGAAAAGAGACGGCTGAGGGGAGATATGATTGAAGTCTACAAAATCCTGAGTAGAGTAAAATGGGTATAAGTTGTCACATCTGTGCCCCCAAAGAGCGTGATGGGCAGCCAGGTAGTGACACGCTGCTTAACTCTGGTGTGGTCCCCCTGAAACTAGGAGAGCCTCTCAGGATATTACTCCCTAGGCAACAGCCTAGAATTGCTCTTGCAATTGGTATTGTAATGAATAACACTTAGTCAGAATGGCCGTAAGAAAAAATATAAATGTTATTTGGCCAATGGTCTCAAAATCATAGTCCATATCATGGGCTTGGTAATGTAACACAAACTTAAGCTCCTCACCGGTTTTCATGAAAACAAAAACATAACCAAAAGAAAAGATTCCTCCAAACAAACTTTTACTCAGTCCAAAGCTCTGGACTTTAGTAGGTAGATCATACACAGTCTTCTTCATCAGAGTCTAATGTTAGGAATGCATTGTACAAGAAAAATACAATCATTTCGATTAACTGCTCCACTATTTTACAGCAGCCCAAAATTAGCAGCTCTCTGTTCCTGAACTGCAGGATGGGGCTTACTGCAGTGATTAACAAGCCAGCAATACTGGGCTACAAGCACAGGTAGCCAGGAGAAAGAGACAGCACAATTTACACTTCTGTGAAGGTTTCGTTAGCAATGCACACCGACAGCTTTTATGGCATTTATACTGTAGACAGCAGACACTGGTTCTTAAAGATGGACTCAATCAAAACTGGAATGGCGGTTAACAGAAAAAACATACCAGCTTTAACCTCAGGGATTTTCAATATGTGTCTGAGAAGCATGCAGGCTTAGTGCAATCATAGATGCTGCTGTGGCAACAGCTAACAGCTAGTGTTTCCACATGGAGATCTGCTAACAGTGAATCATAAGAACAAACAGGCTGAGTTTCCTGCCCAGTGTTTGACTTAGTTTACCCACTGTTCTGTACAGTGGAGGATACAGTCCCTAATTTTAAGGTACAGAAGAAAAATACAGAAAACTTTACAGTCAAGTTTCAAGTTTCAAGTTTAATAGTTTTTTTTGATTAATCGCTTAATCATATTTCTAAGCGATGAACAGTTTAAAATTACATTTGGTGGGAAACAGTACAATACAAAATTTTATATAATAACATTAGGGATTGAAGTTTAACTTAACATACTCATAACACTAGGTAAAAGGGGATGTGAAATACAAATCAAAATAGGAAAGTAGAAACAAAAAGGGAAAAGTACAAAAGGTAAACAAATAAAAGATAAAATATTATAGGATAAAAATAGTTTGGCCTATGGATTGTTAAGATTAGTTATCAAAGGCATCTTTGAAAAGAAATGTTTTTAAATTACTTTTGAATTTTCCAAGCTCCTGTTCTTCCCTCTCTTGCAGCACCCACAGTCTGCATACCAGAAAAAAAAGGCAACAAAGAAACATCCAGCAAACTCACGTTTGTTTCAAGCCACTTCTATTTTCTCTGGCCAAGCTTCAGCTGCTACAACACCACTCTTTTCAAAGACCATAGCCTCACTCGGCTCTGAGAGAGGAAAATCTGGAGTCAAATTACCCTGTGTCTTGCTCCTCAGTCATCTCCCAATCAATGCTGTGTACCTCAGCTGGCTGGTCCGTGTGCAGCCCAGTCCCACTCTGAGCTTCTACCTGTCTCTCCTTCCCTTGCTCTCTGCTGAGCCTCGCTTTAAGTTGAGTAAAACCACACACCCTTGGCTTCTGTGGGGGGAAGGGCTTTCCTTCTCTGAGGTAAAATTTCTTTCTGGTTTCTGCCTTACAGGAACTGAATAATAGCAGGGCAGAGATTTCCTGCTTTGCTTTGGCACTACCTCAGGTAGGCAAACCTTTCCTGTTCTTGTCTATCCTGATATTCTGTGCCAGTCTCCTCTACACTTCTCATAGGGTAGTCAGCTATTTTACTGACATGGGCTCTGGCCTGGTTTGCCCTTCTGCACCAGGGTTTGTATGATTTCCTGGATTTTCCTGTGATAAACCTTGGGATTGCAGTAGGTTTGTCACAAAGTGGATCGCTTTTTCACTCTGTAAAAAATTACAAAGACTAGGGGACACTCAATGAAGTTACAGGGAAATACTTTTAAAACCAATAAGAGGAAATGTTTTTCACTCGGAAAATAGTTAAGCTCTGGAATGCGTTGCCAGAGGATGTGGTAAGAGTAGATAGCGTAGCTGGTTTTAAGAAAGGTTTGGACAAGTTCCTGGAAGAAAAGTCCATAGTCTGTTATTGAGAAAGACATGGGGGAAGCCAATGCTTGCCCTGTATTGGTCTCTAAGAGAATGGCTGTATTTATTGTATTAGTTTACCGGGATCAGATCTCAAAACGTACTATAGCAATACACAGAAACCGGTATATAATGTATTTCAATAGCTTCAATAGAGTATGAGTATGCCTCAGCCCCACCACTCCACCGCTGTACTAGCTCTTGACTGCGGAGAGATTTATGTGGCACTTCATCATTGGCCGCTCATAACCATTTTAAACCTTTTTAGTATTTATATACTACTTATAACTTAAATGGTTTACATTCAGGTACTCAAGCACATATGTATTTCCAATCAAAAATATTTATTCAATATCTATCAAAAGCCAATTAATTACAAATTCAGCCTTTCCATAAAGTTCCAAATATATTTGGACAAAGAAGTCTTACAGAGTTCCAAATTATGAAACTCTCTGTCCAGAATTCTCAACTTGCTCTGGCTTTTCATCTTCATATATACTGTTAAATGACTGTATGACTTCATTTATCAAACTTCACACAATTGGTCAAAAACTCTTACATTCAATATAAGGCATTCCTTACAGTTTACTCCATATGAGACAATTAAGGGCCTGTTTTACAAAGCCGCACTAGCAGCTACAGGCGGTAACGGCCCAGAAGCCCAGAGAGATTTAAAGGGCTTTGGGGCTGTTGCCATGCGGCAGCTGCTAGCGCGGCTTTATAAAGCAGGCCCTAAGTTTACTTTATAATTTAAATAACAGCAGTTTCTTGCTTAACTCATTAAAATTTAAATGTTTGATTATACAGCAACAACCCAATAAAATATAAAAGGGTCACAATATAGTATACCCCTGAAATTCAAAATTTAAATTAGTCCTGCATTCTCTAGCACAGCATACAGGGCCCCTTGCTAAAAAAGAGTAGTCATGTCTGTATAGCAAAGATAAAAGAAAGGCCTCTGCTAGGTTGTTCGTACACACCCTTTTACATTCTGAGAAGAGCAAAACATATATTATATATAACCCAACCCTGTTTAAATATTGCTCATAATATTTCTAAACACAGAAGCACTCATGCATACTTCACTTAATATGACTTGATGTAATGATTATAAGAAGAAATATTAAATAAGCAAGGTTTTTAACTCTAAAATCTAACTAAATACATCACTATATAAAAAAAAATGTTATGATAGCAAAGGGAAACAACAGAGAGCAAAGACAGAAAGCTTGGGCTCAGCTAACATTCCCAGGGAATAAAGGGATGGGGCAAGAAGTCTTTTGGTTGAAAGGCAAAGTTTTAAGTTTCTCTGCCTCTGTAGATTTTAGTTATATTTTCAATTCAACTTTTATTACCTGTATTCCATTAATAGTCCAGTAAAGACTCATATAGTTGTTATTTTTTCTTTTTCCACCCTCATTGTTCATTCATAATTCTCCTGGCCATCTGTTTGCTACATATAAAAGTGTTTATATTTGTTTTGTTTGCACATACCAACAAATGCCCCCTTCATGCTCTCCAGGCTTTAGAAAGGTTTGCTATTTCCTGCTATTTCAGCCACAGTTCTACATCTTCAGCATGTGGCAAAGAGTCTCATTCTACGTCTTCAGTATGTAGCAAAGAGCCTCTATAGGCAGACGGTGATCATTTGCCTGGAATTTGTGAATGCCAGGGGAATTGTTGAGTTATAAAATGGGATGAAAAAGCAATCCCAGAAAACAGGAATGTGCCCGGAACCAGGGAAAGCACAGCAGGGAAATGTTCCATGCCTGTGGTCAATATGGAGTCACAAATTGAAGATGAGTTAAACCTACCAAAAAAATGAAGTCTCACCTGTAGAGGAAAGTGAGAAGTGGGGAAGCAGTGAAAGGATGGGTGAGCGAAACCTGCATTGAACAACACTTTTTCCTGGTTAGGGAAAAGTGCATTGCAGCTTGCTGGAGAGGGAGGGAAATGGAAGTCTGGATCAAGGGGAAATGAAAAGCATAACAGGCTAAAAAAAGATTTAGGGAGTGAAGCAGGAAGAGAGCTATTAAACTGCTTGCTCCCAAATATTAAACATCAAATTATGCCTGTGAAAAAGGAGAAAAAATTAAACAGTGCAGAGGGAGTAAGGAGGGAGGGAAAGAGGACAAGGAACAGAGTAGACACCGAAGAAGGAGTAGAAAATATGAAAAAGGATCTGCAAAAGTTAGAGGAATGGTCTAATGCCTGGCAACTAAAATTCAATGCAAAGAAATGCAGAGTAATGCATTTTGGGGTTAATAATCAGAAGGAACCATATATGTTGGGAGGTGAGAAGCTGATATGCACGGACAGGGAGCAGGACGTTGGGGTGATAATGCCCGAAGATCTAAAGGCGAAAAAACTGTGTGACAAGGCGGTGGCTGCTGCCAGAAGGATGCTGGGCTATATAAAGAGAAGCATAGCCAGTAGAAGGAAGAAGATGTTGATGCCCCTATACAGGTCATTGGTGAGGCCCCACTTGGAGTATTGTGTTCAGTTTTGGAGACCGTATCTGGCGAAGGACGTAAGAAAACTTGAAATGGTCCAGAGGAAGGTGACAAAAATGATAGGAGGTTTGCGCCAGAAGACGTATGAGGAGAGACTGGAAGCCCTGAATATGTATACTCTAGAGGAAAGGAGGGACAGGGGAGATATGATTCAGACGTTCAAATACTTGAAGGGTATTAACGTAGAACAAAATCTTTTCCAGAGAAAAGAAAATGGTAAAACCAGAGGACATAATTTGAGGTTGAGAGGTGGTAGATTCAAGAACAATATTAGGAAATTCTAGTTTATGGCGAGGGTGGTGGATGCCTGGAATGCGCTCCCGAGAGAGGTGGTGGAGAGGAAAACAGTGACGAAGTTCAAAGAAGCATGGGATGAACACAGAGGATCTATAATCATAAAATAATATTAAATATTGAACTAAGGCCAGTACTGGGCAGACTTGCATGGTCTGTGTTTATATATGGCCATTTGGGGGAGGATGGGCTAGGGAGGGCTTCAATGACTGGGAGAGTGTAGATGGGCTGGAGTAGGTTTTGACGGAGATTTTGGCAGTTGGAACCCAAGCACAGTACTGGGTAGACCTTTGAATTCTTGCCCAGAAATAGCTAAGAAATTTTTTTTAAAAAAATTTAAATTGAATCAGGTTTGGCAGACTGGATAAACCCTTCGGGTCTTTATCTGCTGTCATCTACTATGTTAAGAAAAAGAATCAGGGGAAAATGAAAAAATTGAAAGAAAAAAAGTGTGGTATAAATGATGGGCTGAGGGACTGATTGGAGAAAAGTGCTGTAGATGGCCTGAATGGAGAGAGAGAGAGAGAGAGAGAGAGAGAGAGAGAGAGTATGATGCTGACATGTTGCAAGGGGAGGGGAGAGTGACAGGACCCTAGCATTTGAGTTATCCACATTACCTGTCATGCTTTTGACATTTAGATAAAGGTTGGTTGTTCATTACCAGATGTAACTTTTTTTTCTTTGCTGAGTGAGGGGAAGTTTGCTCTGAGTTTTGAGTTCAGCACCATCAAACATTTTCAAAAAGTTGGCTCCTACGAATCTTACTACAAATACCACATGAAGAAGCAGCAGTAGTGGGAGGTTAGGGGGAAGGATGGAACTGAGGTGGAAAGAGAGAGAAGAGAGCAAGATATTGCATGGAAATGGGGTGGAGGGAGAGGGAAGTGGAGTGGATGGAGAGAGAGAAAGAAGGGGGTAGGATACTAGATGAAATTAAGGTAGACAGAGAGAGAAAAGAGCAGATGCTGATGGAAGTGGGATGGAGAGAGAGAGAAGGGGCAGATGATGATAGAAGTGGGGTGGAGGGAGAGAGAAGGGGGCAGACATTGGATGTTAGTAGGAGGGATAGAAAGAGAGGGGAGCAGATGCTGGTTGGAAGAGGAGGAGGAGAGAGAGGAGAAGTGGAGAGGAGAGAGGGAAGCAGACACAAAGGAGGTGGGGAATAGGTCAGAGAGAGGGAAGCAGACACTGGATTGAAGTGGAAATGAGAGAGAGGGGAAGATACTGGATGCAAGGGGGTACAGAAAGAGGGCACACACTGGATGGGGAAGAGGATAGAGGTAGGTACTGGAAGAGGTGAGGGAAAGAGATAGCAAGCTGTAGGTAGACATAGTGAAAAGAGGGAAATTGAGGACTAGATAGTAGCAAAGAATTTAATCTAACTAGAGGCAGAAAATAAATTGAGAAGGAAGACCAGAGAAGAAAAGGGGGAGGGGTTGAGAGAAGGAGAGGAGAGAGATGCCAGTGCATTGGGGAAGGGGGAAGGAGAAGGGGAGGGAGAAGGGAGAGATGCTAAAAGCCACAGGGGTGGGGGAAGGAGGGAGAGATGGATGGGAAGGAGACAAAGATGCCAGACCATGGGTGGGGGTGGGGAGAAGGGAATGGAAGAAGATGGATGCCAGACCAATGGAGGGGAAGGAGAAATGGAAGGTGGAGGAAGACAGTTTCTGAAAGGGGCATAAAGGGCAGATGCCATATGGAAGGGGCAGAGAGAGCGCAAACAGTAAATGGAAGGAAGAGAGTGACGAGAAGATTAGGGAAGCAGAAAATAGATGACAAAGATAGAAAAAAATTTCTATTTCTTTTATTTCATTTTTTGCTTTAGGATAGAGTATTGTAGCTGTGTTGATAAACATTTATACAAGCAAATAGAACTAAGGTGATTTTCTTTTTATTGGACTAATTTTAATACATTTTTGACTCGAGACCAAAACCCCCTTCCTCAGGTCAGGATAGGATATCATAACAGCAGTATACATTTCTGACCTGAGGAAGGAGGTTTTGGCCTCTGAACGCTAATTGAAAAATGTATTAGTCCAATAAAATGGCTTTATTTTCCATTTTCCATTTTTTGTTTTATTTTTATTTGTTAATTTGTAGGGCTGTTTGATTAACACGTAAAATGTTTAACTGCTTAGTTACTATCTCTCAACAGGGCCTGACGTCTCTTCCTCAGGGGTTTGGTAAGTTGCAGCCCTTTGGGTTAGAGTAGTAACCAGTGCTGGACTGTTCAGTCAGGGAGTTAGAGATGCATGGACGGGGCAGCGGTTGGAAGACCATTTCTCTGGAGGAAATTAGGGGCCATTAGTTTTATTGCTTTAACATTCCTGTAATTTTAGGGTGTGGTGGATATCCTGGATTTGTTACTTTGGTGAGAAACATGGAAGAGCTGAAAGGGGGAGGCATCCACTGAGGATGCAGGGGAAGAGAGTGATAGATGTTGGAAATGGGGATGGAAGAAAGAAAAACAAGGAAGATGGTGGATAGGAATAGAAGGTAGAAGGGAAGAGAGGAGAAATGTACATAGATGACAGGGAATGGAGGAGATGCCGCCAATGGTTGGAGGGAAAAGGAAGAGCTGGAAACTAGATAGATTTGAGAAGGAAGCAGAAAAATAGAAGAAAGTTGGATGTGAAAGACAGATGTTGGGCAGGGAATTAAGAAGAAAGGAGGAGAGAAAAGAAATATGAGGGCCAATTGAAAAGTTTCTGGCCTGACCAAGAAAGATTAGCATCACAATTCTATAACTGTTTGACAGATGGTGTTGACAAACATCTATGGCTAGATTTTTAAGTCAGTCTGACAACTAGTTTTGTTGTGTCAGCATTATAAAGTGAACAACTGACTTACTTTATAAAAAACTAGCTGATGACCCGGCGTTGCACGGGTATTTAATTATAGCAATAACACAGTAAAAGGATTGAAATAAAGATACTTTATAGTGGTGAATGAAATTATTTTTTTACAGCTTTATAAAAAGTACAATAATCAAATTATAATGTGAAATATTTGACAAAATGAATACAATACAACTAACACAAAACTTGATTATAAACAACAATTTTAGTTTCACATCCAGGAGCAAGAACATATAAATTCTTGGGTGAACCCACCCTTGATCAAGCAACATAGAATTGTCCATGGGAAAAACAGGGGGATCTTAAATCCACTCCACAGTATGTAATAGTCTGTCCCTGTGATTTGTTGATTGTGATAGAGAATGCAAGTCTCACTGGAATTTGCAATCTCTTAAACTGAAAAGGAAGATCTGTTGGAATAAGTGGCATCCAAAAGTTTCAGTATTGATTTAAACAACTCAATATGTGGAAACTCAGGTTGAAAAGAAACTCCATGTAGTTTGTTCCCGGTTCAGAATGGAACCTGTGTTCCTAGTTCAAGATATGTGAATACTCATGTAATGTAATAACATTATGAACTGGGGTGCATGAAGGAAACAGTTACAAACACAGTTAGAACATACAAACTCTATATGTATGGTGTCCGTGGTAGAATAGAAACGATGTCCCTAATGGTTATAGTGTCATAGAAAGTGTTTTATAGTTGGAATTACAGTGAGAATGGCAGCTTTTTACATTTTTTCCATTGACATGAATGGGTGAAATCTGATTTTCTGTTTGTAGCTCCACCCACGTGTGCAGGTGGGCAGCGAGACCCCCAGAACATATCACCCCAGGTAGTGAGGGATCTGCATCCCAAGTTTTGTTCAAATCGGTCAAGCCGGTTTTGAATTACAGTGAGAATGGCAGGTTTTTACATTTTTTCCATTGACATGAATGGGTGAAATGTGAATTTCTGTTTGAAGCTCCGCCCACGTGTGCAGGTGGGCTGTGAGACCCCCAGAACATATCACCCCAGGTAGTGAGGGATCTGCATACCAAGTTACGTTTAAATCGGGCAAGTCGTTTTTGAATTACTGTGAGAATGGCAGCTTTTTACATTTTTTCCATTGACATGAATGGGTGAAATCCGATATTATGTTTGTAGCTCCGCCCACATGTGCAGGTGGGCCGCGAGACCCCCAGAACATATCACCCCAGGTAGTGAGGGATCTGCATACCAAGTTTCGTTCAAATCGGTCAAGCCGTTTTTGAAATACTATGAGAATGGCAGCTTTTTACATTGTTTCCATTGACATGAATGGGTGAAATCTGATTTTCTGTTTGTAGCTCCGCCCACGTGTGCAGGTGGGCCGCGAGACCCCCAGAACATATCATCCCAGGTAGTGAGGGATTAGCATACCAAGTTTCGTTCAAATCGGTCAAGCCGTTTTTGCGTGATCGCGGCACATACACACACACATACATACACACATACATACCTCCGATTTTATATATATAGATAGCCAAAATTGAGTATTGCGCTGTGATAATATTCCTTTATTTGAAGGGAAAAACACCTACTAAAATTAAATCTGAGTTAAATGCACTGTGTGGTGATGAGTCTTCTTCATTTTCAATGGTGAAAGCTTAGGCTGCTGAGTTTATACATGGCCAGACAACCATTGTTGATGAACACTCTGGACGTCCAAAAACAGCAACAACCGACAAAATGTTTGATGAAGTTCACCAAATCATGATGGAAGATCGCCGATTGACCCTAAGTGAGATAGCAGAGGCTGCTGGCATTTCATCAGAATGTGTACACATCATTCTACATGAATATTTAGGCACGAGGAAGTTGAGTGCAAGATGGGAGTTACGTTTGTTAATCGTTGACTAAAAATGAGTTCAAATGGACCTTGCAAAAACATGTCTTGAGTGTTTTAAACACAATCAGAACAACTTTTTGCAGCGTTTTGTGACTCTGGATGAGATTTAGATTCATCTTGTACTTGTGAGACAAAACAACAATCCAAACAGTAGACATGAACAGATGAACCAACTGCAAAGAAATCAAAAACGGCTCTTTCGACTGGGAGGGTGATGGCGACCATCTTTTGTGATTTCTACAGGATAATTTCATATAACTCCACTTTTGATTGCTGCTGATTGGCTGCCTATTAAAGATGCTGGGAACAAATATGTGGAGAGTGATGAGGAGAAAGCAAATGTGCTAAACAAATACTTCTGTTCTGTGTTCACAGAAGAAAATCCTGGAGAAGGACCGAGATTGTCTGGCAAAGTTACACGAGAAAATGGAGTAGATTCTGCGCCGTTCACGGAGGAGGGTGTTTATGAGCAACTTGAAAAACTGAAGGTGGACAAAGCGATGGGACCAGACGGGATCCATCCCAGGATACTAAGGGAACTCAGAGAGGTTCTGGCGAGTCCTATTAAAGATTTGTTCAACAAATCTCTGGAGACGGGAGTGATTCCTGGGGATTGGAGGAGAGCGGATGTGGTCCCTATTCATAAAAGTGGTCACAGGGATGAAGCAGGAAACTACAGGCCGGTGAGCCTCACTTCAGTTGTTGGAAAAATAATGGAAGTGTTGCTGAAAGAAAGGATAGTGTATTTCCTTGAATCTAATGGGTTACAGGATCCGAGGCAACATGGCTTTACAAAAGGTAAATCGTGCCAAACGAACCTGATTTAATTTTTTGATTGGGTGACCAGAGAGCTGGATCGAGGACATATGCTAGATGTAATTTACTTGGATTTCAGCAAAGCCTTTGATACAGTTCCTCATAGGAGGCTGTTGAACAAACTTGAAGGGCTGAAGTTAGGACCCAAAGTGGTGAACTGGGTCAGAAACTGGCTGTCGGACAGACGCCAGAGGGTGGTGGTTAATGGAAGTCGCTCGAAGGAAGGAAAGGTGACTAGTGGAGTCCCTCAGGGTTCGGTGCTGGGGCCAATCCTGTTCAATATGTATGTAAGTGACATTGCTGAAGGGTTAGAAGGAAAAGTGTGCCTTTTTGCAGATGATACCAAGATTTGTAACAGAGTAGACACCGAAGAGGGAGTGGAAAATATGAAAAAGGATCTGCAAAAGTTAGAGGAATGGTCTAATGCCTGGCAACTAAAATTCAATGCAAAGAAATGCAGAGTAATGCATTTGGGGATTAATAATAGGAAGGAACCGTATATGCTGGGAGGAGAGAAGCTGATATGCACAGACCTGGAGAGGGACCTTGGGGTGATAGTGTCCGAAGATCTAAAGGTGAAAAAACAGTGTGACAAGGCAGTGGCTTCTGCCAGAAGGATTCTGGGCTGTATAAAGAGAGGCGTAGTCAGTAGAAGGAAGAAGGTGTTGATGCCCCTGTACAGGTCATTGGTGAGGCCCCACTTGGAGTATTGTGTTCAGTTTTGGAGACCGTATCTGGCGAAAGACATAAGAAGACTTGATGCGGTCCAGAGGAGGGCGACGAAAATGATAGGAGGCTTGCGCCAGAAGACGTATGAGGAGAGACTGGAAGCCCTGAATATGTATACCCTAGAGGAAAGGAGAGACAGGGGAGATATGATTCAGACGTTCAAATACTTAAAGGGTATTAACGTAGAACAAAATCTTTTCCAGAGAAAGGAAAATGGTAAAACCAGAGGACATAATTTGAGGTTGAGGGGTGGTAGATTCAGGGGCAATGTTAGGAAATTCTACTTTACGGAGAGGGTGGTGGATGCTTGGAATGCGCTCCCGAGAGAGGTGGTGGAGAGTAAAACTGTGACTGAGTTCAAAGAAGCGTGGGATGAACACAGAAGATTTAGAATCAGAAAATAATATTAAAGATTGAACTAGGCCAGTTACTGGGCAGACTTGTACGGTCTGTGTCTGTGCATGGCCGTTTGGAGGAGGATGGGCAGGGGAGGGTTTCAATGTCTGGGAGGGTGTAGATGGGCTGGAGTAAGTCTTAACAGAGATTTCGGCAGTTGGAACCCAAGCACAGTACCGGGTAAAGCTTTGGATTCTCGCCCAGAAATAGCTAAGAAGAAAAAAAAAAAAATTTAAATTGAATCAGGTTGGGCAGACTGGATGGACCATTCGGGTCTTTATCTGCCGTCATCTACTATGTTACTATGTTACTATGATTACTCACTGACTGACATACAAAATTTTGCTTCATACGTTTAAAATGAGGCAAGAATATTCTCCAGCATTTATTGAAAAATTACTTCTTTCATATAATCGTTCACAAACACCGCTCTAGCCAACAAAATCTCCTCACTGTTCCCTCAAATCGCCATATTATTTATGATACCACTCGCAAATCTATTTTTTTGGGTTATAGCCCCTACATTATAGAATGCTCTGCCTTCCTATCTTCATCTCGAAACTTCACTAGCTAGGTTTAAATCTAGCCTTAAAGCCTTTTTATTCAAAGATGCATAGGAAATATTAGAATAGGAAACTATCCTTAAGGCGTACTTTTTTTTAACCTAAATAAGGATGGGATTATTTTAAGCTAATAAGCATTGATTTATTTTTATTTTTTTATATTCTTTATTAATTTTGGAAGAAATACAAAGTGCAATGTAATATACAAACAAATAATACAATAAAACAGCACTTTTATCTCTCAAAAATGATATAAGTATATTTTCCCCCCTTCTGGCCCTCCCGGGATGTGTGTGCACTTCCTTTTAGAAATTAAAGGCTTATACTAGTGATCATTTTTTACAAATGTCGCCAATGGCCCCCAAGTCTCATTGAATTTAGCATTGGTTTATTTTAAATTTATAACCCTTTCTCTTTTGTAATTTTCCTTTGTTTTCTTTCCTAATGACATGTTGTATTTCTCCCCCATGTTCCTTATTTATCAGATTATTTGTCTTTTCGTTATCTTTGTATGGTACTTCTATTTCTCTGCTGCCTACTTTTCACTATCTCGGTGTTACCTTAGATTCTCAGTTGACTTTTGCTTCACACATTTCTCAAATTTGTAAGTCTGTTTTTTTCATCCTAAGACAATTATGGTCTGTTAGGGCATTTTTTTACTCATGATGCTTTTCACTCGCTTCTGGTCTCTCTATTTACTAAATAGGCTTCTAGTGATCATGTATTACAACTAGTAAGTAGATCATCCTTATTAGAGGATGAACAATCAGATATTCCCTCAAGTTTCATCACTTCAAGGGAACAATGGACGAAACTACAGAAGACTTTAATTCGAATGGAACTTCACAGTATGCCCCGCCCCCAACAGCCACTTTCGGCTCAAGTCTGACTTTGCAGCCCTCTTAAGGGCTCTGAATAAAAGATCCAGCGTCAAAATCCAGCACAGTGAAGGGGAAGGAAGATCGAGGCATCCCCCTTCACTGCACCGGAGGAGCCCGAGATCGGCGGTTTGCCCCGCCCCCAACAGCCACTTTCGGCTCAAGTCTGACTTTGCAGCCCTCTTAAGGGCTCTGAATTCAAGACCCATCCTTGGAATCCAGCACAGTGAAGGGGAAGGAAGATCGAGGCATCCCCCTTCACTGCACCGGAGGAGCCCGAGATCGGCGGTTTGCCCCGCCCCCAACAGCCACTTTCGGCTCAAGTCTGACTTTGCAGCCCTCTTAAGGGCTCTGAATTCAAGACCCATCCTTGGAATCCAGCACAGTGAAGGGGAAGGAAGATCGAGGCATCCCCCTTCACTGCACCGGAGGAGCCCGAGATCGGCGGTTTGCCCCACCCCCAACAGCCACTTTCGACACAGTCCCTCCTTCCTCCACCCCTCAAGCAAGAGAGATTTATCCTGCACTGCTCATTTAGGAGCCTTGCTCTCCTCAGCTCATTCAAGTGCTACTTTTTTTTTTTTTCTTTTCTTTTCTTTTCTCAGCCCACTGCTGGTTGCCGAGGGGGAAGAAGAAAGGGAAGAAAGAAGGAAGGGGAAGGGAAAAAAAAAAAAAAAAGGGGCGTGGCTTGATTGCCGCGGTGATTACACATATGGTGTAACGGCTCCTTACACCCGCACCTAGTTTTAAATTAAACCGTGCTTTTATATCTTATATTTTTATACAATCGGAGAGAACTTGATGCAAAGAACTTTAATTTGTATCTGAAACCAAATATCTCGGAGTTATTGAACTCATCTGCCTAATAAACAAATCAGATCGCCACAACTGGGGTCCCTGTCGACGGTTGTTGGTAAGTGAGCCCTCTTTTAGTGCGCAACAACCCGTCATGCCAGTAAAATCGGCGAAAACGCCGAAACACAAAATTGACTACTCCATGCTCAAAATGGCGGCGTCACCAATTCCCACTCCAACCTCGATACACTGGAGTGAATGGGCACAGGAAATTTCAAAAATGGTCACTAAATCCTTGGAAGATAAACTTCATAAATTACAATCAGCAGTTGACTGTATTAATGACCGCTTTGAAACACAGGCTGGCCGTATTACAGCAGTAGAACAGAGGATATCTGAAAATGAGGACGCAGTACTACATGAACGGGAGAGTGTGATTAGTTTACAGACCCAGGTGACAGCACTGACAGAACGTTTAGATGCTCAGGAGAACCGTCAGCGTCATAATAATATACGAGTAGTGGGGCTACCTGAGCTCCAAGCAGACCAAGACCTCTATCACTTCTTCCAAGTTTGGCTACCAAAGCAACTTGGCCTGGTGACCCCAACGACTGGTTTTTTATGCGAACGGGCACACCGTTTGGGCCAACGTACAAGTGATAACAACCACCCGCGAACAACAATTGCTAGATACATCAACTGGAAAGAAAAGGAGCTTATCATGCAAGCTTTTCGGAAATCTGGCCGGCTTGAATATAAAGGACAAAAATTGCTACTATTCAATGACTACTCTTTACATGTATCCTCCCTTCGTAAGGCGATGGCACCACTATGCTCCATACTTCATCATCGAGGAGTGCGATTTGCACTTATATATCCTGCATCCCTACGCATTTGGCATGATGGGAAATCACACACCTTCACAGACACAATAACTGCTCAACAATTTATAGATTCTATACCTGTGACAGTAGCTGGCGGCGCCCTGGCGATGGATCCAACGGTTTAACTCCTCTTATTTTTGCATCTTCTAAACCTACCTTAGATTGATCAATATAGATATATGACATCCTGCTTGGATAGCTCCAAATTCACTGTCTATTTTGTCTATTCATCTTCTTATAATTCGTAATGAATTGTATATACTATGTCATATATTCTGCTAAATCAAGCACACTAATCTCAAATTTTCTATTATTGAATAGGTGTGGAATTTACTAGTTGTTCCATATGTGTTATTATTCCGTGGTCACAGGATCACATTTAAATTGTTTTAAAATATGTAGAATAGTGTGGTTCATTCTTTTTCTGACCATATACTATGCTGATATTATTGATTTCTTTTCTTTTACTTTCACACTTTTCTTTATCTCTCTTCTTCTAAGACAGGAGTGTCTGCCCGAGCTTACAATTATATCAGATATTTTTCTGGACAGAGGAGATATAATCTATGATTCAACAATATATATCATATATTATGGCTGATTTACATGTTTTTTCCTTTAATGTGAATGGTCTTAACCATCCCATTAAAAGGAAAAAGATAGCTAATTATGTATCCAATAAACATCCTGATATAATTTATTTGCAGGAAACCCACCTCCTACCCGCTGCTGCCTCGAAATTTCAACTAAAGGGATTTTCAACTCACTTATATTCCCCTGCAACTCATCAAAAGAAAAATGGTGTGTCAATATTTCTCAATGATAAACTATTTCCCGTTATTCACAATTTTAAAATAGACACTGAAGGAAGATGGTGTCTAGTACATGCTGCGATACACTCAACTAATTTTATTTTTCTTAATATATACGGCCCGGTCAAAGACCACCCAGACTTTTTCAAAGAGCTTCAGCTGGCGATAGTTGAATTTGATACTTGTTCTCTGATATTGGGAGGGGACTTTAATCAAATTCAAGATCTATATATTGACAGATCTTCTTCTTGTAAACCCTCCAAATCCAAGTCTTTCACAGCTCTTCATGCTTTAAAGGACGCCTTTTCTCTTGTGGATCCTTGGCGCTTGCTTTACCCGAAAGGTAGAGAATACACACATTTTTCACCTCCACATAATACATACTCGAGAATTGATTATTTTCTCTTATCCCCTTCTCTTATTCAAGATCTCACCAATACCATTATACATCCAATCTCTCTCACGGATCATGCTGCCATCTCTTTATATATATCCATCTCAGCCCCACATAAGGAATCCCCCTCATGGCGGCTAAACAATGCCTTACTGCTAGACGAGGAAATTATTGAAAAAATCAATTCTTTCACTGCGGAGTTTTTTGAAAATAATTCTAAAGATCCTGAAATTTGCCCTTCCATTGTCTGGGAAGCATACAAAGTAACCCTTAGAGGCGAATTGATTAAAATTGCCTCTTGGAAAAAGAAACAGTCCATGAGAAAGGAAAAAGATTTAGAAAACTCCATCAAAACCTTAGAATTACAACATATGTCTAATCACATACATGACCCAAATACTTTCCAACGTATTCAAAATCTTAAATATGAATATAATACTTTAGTTTCATATATAGCTAGGCGTGATATTTTTATCTCTAACTCTGGTCATTACATGGGAGATAATATAATGGGTCGTCCTTTGGCCAGATACCTTAAAAATAAATCTAAAAGACTACATATAACGGCTATTCAGAATCCATCAGGTCAATTAGTCAAAACCAGATCTCTAATTTCCTCTCAATTTGAAAAATTCTATACTTCTTTATACCAATCTGAATCTACCACTCCTGAAGCAGATATAGACTCATTTCTTACCTCCTTAACTCATCCGACCATTCCAGAATCTGTTAAATTGGAACTTGATTCTCCAATAACTATATTAGAAATCGAAACTGCCATATCTTCCTTACCTGCTGGGAAAGCCCCTGGCCCAGACGGCTTCACGAACGAATTCTTTAAGCAATTTCGCACCCTACTAGCTCCTCATCTCCTTAAATATTATGACTTCCTCCACTCCACTCCGGACAAGCAATTCAATTTCACTGAGGCCACCATTGTAGTAATCCCTAAACCTGACAGAGATGACACTTTAGTTAAAAACTTTCGCCCCATCTCTCTCCTCAATTTAGACTACAAGATAATGGCAAAATTACTTGCATTAAGACTTACCAAAATAATCCCACTGCTTATACATAAAGATCAAACAGGGTTCATTAAACAAAGATATATAGGAGACAACCTGCGCCTATTTCACTATATTAACGCTCATGCTAAAACAATGTCAGACCCTGTAATAGGCCTAGCTATTGATGCTGAAAAAGCCTTTGACCGAGTGGAGTGGCCTTTCCTTTTCCGTGTCCTGAAGTGGTATAATTTTGGCCCATTTTTTACAAACTGGATAAAAACGCTATATCATCAACCCACAGCTCGTATTAGGATTAACAACTCTTTATCCAATAAATTTCCCCTCCATAGAGGTACTCGACAAGGCTGTCCTCTCTCACCATTGCTATTTAATTTAGTGTTAGAGCCACTCCTTTCAGCTATACGACAAAGTCCCTCAATTAAAGGTATTCCCTCCTCTGATCGAGATTTCAAATTAGCAGCTTATGCTGATGATGTTTTACTTTTTCTGAGAGACCCTTTACTCTCCCTTCCCAATCTTATTCATATTATCACTCAATACTCCCTCCTTTCAGGATACTCTGTTAATTGGGAGAAATCAGAGATCTTCCCTTTAAATGATAATATACTTCCATCAGATTTGGCTCATTTTCCTTTCTCATGGTCACATGAAGCTGTGAAATACTTGGGGATTTTAATACATAAAGATTCGGTTCATGCTCAAGATCTTAATATATCTAAAGTCAAAAATCTAGTTCTAAACACTACATCTCGATGGACTCCACTCTTTCTATCCTGGTGGGGTAGAATTGCATCCATCAAAATGACTCTGGCCCCTCAAATTAATTATATCCTTTCTATGCTCCCTCTGTTATGCCGGAAATCATTATTTCATTGGCTAAATATGAAAATATCTGAATTCATTTGGAACAAGAAAAAACCTCGAATTGCTCTCGCCAAATTGAAAGCCTCTAAGATCAACGGTGGTCTCAACTTTCCTGATTTCTATCACTATTATATTGCTTCATTAGCCAAATATGGAGCTTACTGGCTCACTAACTCCTCCACTCAAAATCTTCCCACTCAAGATCTTCCTGCCTGGTTTGAAATGGAATGTTTTTTATGTACGCCTTTACACATCTCATGCTTACTAACGGTGTCAATACCAAGGCACTTAAAGAGATACTCTTTATTGGGTGCAACGCAGCATGCTCTTTATCTTATAGATACATTGACTGAAATCTCAGTTAAGGTTAGTCCACTCATGTCCCTTTGGAACAATCCCAAAATTCAAAATCACGACAAATCTCTATCATGGAAAAGGTGGCAGCGGGCAGGTATATGGTTTGTCCATCAATTGTCTACCCTCAACTCGTTAATTCCATTCGATATACTGTGCTCTACATACTCGCTGCCTCCTTCTACTTATTCACAATGGCGTTCTCTCACTGGAGTGTTGCCATCTTTACATATACGATTTGACTATATGACTTCCAAAAATACTATTTACAACTGGTCTTCTCTGTCTCTATTAAAAGGCAAGGCGATATCATCCTTCTACAATATTTTAAGAGATCACTCCTTCACTTTTTCACCTCACTCTATGAAGCACTGGGACGCTATACTTACCACTCCGCTTTCTGACATTGATTGGGAGCTTTTCTGGTCATCAACAAATCGCCCGCTCTTATCTTCTAGAGTATCACAATCAATGTACTTCCTTATGTGGCAGGCAATATGGACCCCACTTCGCATGTGGAAAGCTAACTTAAAGCAAGACTCTGTTTGCTGGAACTGTTTGAAAGAGGAAGGAACTCTTGATCATATGTTATTTCATTGTACTCTAGTCCGCTCTTTTTGGACCTACGTCTGGAACACCATACAATCTATTACTAACTGCTCAGAAGAAATCTCTATAGACATTGTAATCCTTCGCTCTCAACACCCATGTTTCACACAATCAAATTGTCCACCCAAACTCATTGATACCATGTTGGTGACTGCCCTCATGCACATTCTAAAAAATTGGAAATCACCCTCGCTATTAGATTATACCTTTTGGTGGAACTCTCTGAGTATGTATCATAGATTTGAATCCTACGCATATGAAAAGAGAGTTACATTCAGAACCTGCATGAACTTGAAATACAACAAATCTCCATGGTCATTCTTAGATTCCTATGTACGCTCATCTTCTTAGACACTCCTGTTATCCTTTTCTTCTCCTCTCTTCTCTCTTTCATTTTTCTTTCCTTTTTCTTTACTGCTCTCTCTCATCTTTATCTTATATATCCCTTACATACATTTTTATTAATTGGAGCCTTTGCTCCTATACAGTTAAACATAGATTTATATATTTTATATACAGAAAGCTTTATTTTGTTTCTATGTACTTTAAATGATTCTTGTATCCTTTAAAATACTTAATAAAAATTATTGAACTTAAAAAAAAAAAAAGGAACTTCACAGTATGTCCCTAATTTATATTTATATTTTTTGGATGGGTGTGAATTTTCAACAGGTAGCTCAAAGCTTTTTGCCAATTTTTCTTGGTACTCTTTATTTACTACCAGGTTGGATTACTTCAGGGGAGAGTGTGGCGCAGTGGTTAAAGCTACAGCCTCAGCACCCTGGGGTTGTGGGTTCAAACCCATGCTGTTCCTTATGACCCTGGGCAAGTCACTTAATCCCTCTATTGCTCCAGGTACATTAGATAGAGTGTGGCGCAGTGGTTAAAGCTACAGCCTCAGCACCCTGGGGTTTTGGGTTCAAACCCACGCTGTTCCTTATGACTCTGGGCAAGTCACTTAATCCCTCTATTGCTCCAGGTACATTAGATAGAGTGTGGCACAGTGGTTAAAGCTACAGCCTCAGCACCCTGGGGTTGTGGGTTCAAACCCACGCTGTTCCTTATGACCCTGGGCAAGTCACTTAATCCCTCTATTGCTCCAGGTACATTAGATAGAGTGTGGCGCAGTGGTTAAAGCTACAGCCTCAGCACCCTGGGGTTGTGGGTTCAAACCTATGCTGCACCTTGTGACCCTGGGCAAGTCACTTAATCACCCCATTGCCCCAGGTACATTAGATAGTTTGTGAGCCCGCTGGGACAGAGAGGGAAAACTGCTTGAGTACCTGAATAAATTCATGTAAACTGTTCTGAGCTCCCCTGGGATAACGGTATAGAAAATTGAATAAATAAATCTATCTTGAGGCTTCCCACCAGATACTCAGAAGACTATAATTATTACAAAACACTGCAATGCATCTTTTATATAATTTAGAAAAATCAGATCATGTTAGTTATGCACTAAACCAACACCATTGGTTACCGGTTACTTTCTATATCACCTTCAAGTTGCTATTACTAACCTTTAAAACCTACCGGCTAGGTTATCCAGCTTAGCTGTCATCTTTCATAACTCCCATACTCTCCAACTAGGGTTCTCAGATCACTTAATTATCACCGTTTCATTTCATCTAGTCCTCATGTTGCCCAATTAGAAAATACACCCACAATGAATTCTCTAGCTGTGACTATTAGAGGGGAATTCTTTCTTACACATTTCAAAAGTGCAGTAAACTGCAGTGCAGAAAAATACCTGGCTCTTTGGATAACTCACTTTGCACCAGCTAAATCCCCTTCAATAATGCAGGGTCAGACTAACACAAAGGTTCAGAATTCTAACACCCAGCAAACAAACTTAAAGCACACAAAAGGCATAAGTGCAAATCAATCTACCAGCAACAAACAAGAGTATCAGAGACCATCTGCAGTGAACTTTAAGGAGTGCAATATAGTTATGCATTTATAGCCACAGTTGTCGTCATAGGTCTCTCAGAGTTTCTTTTTTTTTTTTTTAAGCATTATTTTGTGTTTGCATTAAAACTGTTCAATCTTTTTCAAACTGTTATCTTCTTTTCTTTAATTTCAATAAATTCCAAAAGTTAATAGTGAACAACACTTAACTTGCAATAAGAACATAAGAAGTTGCCACCATTGGGTTAGACCAGAGGTCCATCGCGCCCAGTGGTCTGCTCCCGCAGCGGCCCATCAGGTCTGTGACCTGTGAAGTGGTTCCTGACCATTTCTGTAACTTACCTCTACATCTATCTGTAACCCTCAATCCCCTCATCCTTTAGGAACCTATCTAAACCTTCCTTGAAACCCTGTAGTGTGCTTTGGCCTATCACAACCTCCAGAAGCGCGTTCCATGTGTCCACCACCCTCTGAGTAAAAAAGAACTTCCTCGCATTTGTTCTAAACCTGTCTCCTCTCAATTTCTCTGAGTGACCCCTTGTACTTGTGGTTCCCCACAGTTTGAAGAATCTGTCCCTGTCCACCTTCTCTATGCCCCTCAGGATTTTGAAGGTTTCTATCATGTCTCCTCTAAGTCTTCGCATTTCCAGGGAGAACAGCCCCAGCATTTTCAACCTGTCAGCGTATGAAAAGTTTTCCATACCATTTACCAGTTTAGTTGCTCTCCTCTGGACCCCCTCAAGTACTGCCATGTCCTTCTTGAGGTATGGCGACCAGTACTGGACACAGTACTCCAGATGTGGGCGCACCATTGCACGATATAGCTGCATGATGACTTCCTTCGTCCTGGTCGTGATACCCTTTTTAATGATACCCAACATTCTGTTTGCTTTCTTTGAGGCTGTCGCATATCGTGTTGATGCTTTCAATGTTGTGTCCACCATCACCCCCAGGTCTCTTTCAAGGTTGCTCACCCCTAGCAGTGATCCTCCCATTTTGTAGCTGAACATCGGGTTCTTTTTCCCTACATGCATGACCTTGCATTTCTCTATGTTAAAACTCATCTGCCACTTTTTTGCCCACTCTTCCAGTCTCGTTAGGTCTCTTTGCAGGTCTTCGCAGTCTTCCGTGTTTCAAACCCTGCTGCAGAGTTTGGTGTCATCAGCAAATTTAATAACCTCACATTTCGTCCCCATCTCCAGGTCATTGATAAATATATTGAACAGGAGCGGTCCCAGCACCGACCCCTGTGGAACTCCGCTCGTGACCCATTGCCAGTCTGAGTAATGGCCCTTTACTCCAACCCTCTGTTTCCTGCCTGCCAGCCAATGTTTGATCCATTGGTGGACATCCCCCTGCACCCCGTGGCTCCACAGCTTCCTAAGCAGTCTTTCGTGAGGTACCTTGTCGAAGGCCTTTTGGAAGTTAAGGTAAATGATGTCTATGGATTCCCCTTTATCCACCTGGCTGTTCATTCCCTCAAAGAAATACAGTAAGTTCGTGAGGCATGACCTTCCCTTGCAGAAGCCGTGTGCTGAAAAGATGAATGCGGATATGCTGGGGCATACTAAGAGATTCAAGTCTTTTATGGATTCATTATAGTTGTCTTTTCCTTTATTTCTGTTGGTATAATACACACACACCCAGGGGGAGGGAGGGTGTGAGGGGGGTATTTCTTTTGTATGGTTCTATTCCCTTATGAAAATGTTGATTGGGTGGGGATTTTTTAAATGTTGTATGGATTCTGATTGATTATAAGTGCATATATGATTACTATTATTTGTATAGATATTGTATTACATTTTTGTTAGCTTTAGAAACTCAATAAAGATTTAAAAAAAACAAAAAAACACCAAACTTGCAATGCGCTGTTCCTCTGGACCCACTGCTCTTCGGATAGGTATTTTCTGGCTGATTGTGTAGGGTGATCGGAGTTGAGCAGCATTACCTGTTTATGTTTCTGTTAATATATTTTTGCATAAATTGAAAGGTTTTAATCTTTCCTTATATGTTTCACCTAATCTTTACCAATAAATTATGTGCTATCATTTCAAAGTATGTACTTTTTACATGGCCACATGTATGTAAAAAGAGTATAAAATTACTACCATTATATGTAATTCTTCATTTACTGTCAGATCTTCTAACTCTCCCATTTAATGTTTTAAACTTCTGGCACTGACATACTGTACAACAATTTAAAGAATGTTTCTATTTGCATTTACAGCCTTATGTAGCAGTTGATGAGGGTAATTTGAAATCATTTATTTCTGTCTGTTCTATATTTAAACACTCCTGGGCTACATCAATTTTTACCATAATATCTCTATCAAGATATTTCAACTTCTGCATTTGAAAAGTATCTAATGAAGATACTGTATATACTCGAATATAAGTTGATCCGAATATAAGTTTAGACCCCCCATTTTTCTCCCCAAAAAAGAAGAAAAAAAATAAAAATTGGTTGACTCGAATATAAGACGGGGGGCTTAATATTCAAGTGCCATGCCCTGCCAGGATCTGCACCCAGTGTCTCCTCCCTCACACCCTCCCCTGCCAGGCTCTGAACCCAGCCCCCCTCACTCCCTGCCAGGCTGTGCACCCTGTCCCACTTTCCTGCCCTATATTCTCTTCTCCCTCTGGTGGTCTAGTAGTAGGCTGGGACAGGAGAGATCCTTCCTGTCTCCTGTCCCGGCTGATTCTAACAATTTTTTAACCCCTTCCCCCGTGTACCTTTTTTCACATCCCTGGTGGTCCAGCGGTGTATGGGCAGGAATGAGCTTTCTGCGCTCCTGTCCCAGGCTGAGCCCCTCCCTCAGATCTCGTAGCCAGCAGCAAGAAGCACAACTGTCACACAGGAGTGAGCTTTTCAAACTCTCACCTGGGTCTGCGCCGCTCGCTGAATGGCTTCTGCCAGTTCTCGCAGGACTCCCTGAATGGTTATTGCCAGTTTTCAGGAGCGGCTCAGTCCGGGGCAGGAGCATGGAAAGCTCACTCCTGCCCATACATTGCTGGGCCACCAGGGATGCGAAAAAAGGTACGCAGTGGGGGGGGGGGGGGAGGAGGTTAAAAAAATAGTTAGAATCAGCTGTGATGGGAGATGGGAGGGATCCCTTCTGTCCCGGCATACCAGGTCATACAGCAGGCCAGCAGAGGCCTGCAGCAAGTCAGGGAGGGGGTCAGGTGGTCACTAGGTGATTACCAGAATATAGGACAAGACCCCCAATTTTGGGCCATTTTTTTGGCCCCAAAATCTCATCCTATATTTGAGTATATACCAGACATAGGCAACTCTAGTCCTCGAGGGCCGGAATCCAAATATGTTTTCAGGATTTCTCCACTGAATATGCATTGAAAGCAGTGCATGCAAATAGATCTCATGCATATTCATTGGGGGAAAACCTGAAAACCCGATTGGATTCCGGCTCTCGAGGACCGGAGTTGCCCATGTCTGCTATATAGGGTATTTTACTCCAAACCATACACCCCTGAGTAACTGTCAGCTTTTCCCCTGGTTGTAGCTTACAAGCTGGTCTGTCTCTTTTAGTGTGAGCAGCCTGGTTCCTCCATGGGTAAAGATGAAGCCATCTCTTTAAAATAGGTGTTCTCAGGACCTAACCAACCTATATCCCTTCTCTCTGCACCATCATCTCATCCATGCATTTAGACTCTTGAGGTATGACTTCCTCTTGCGGCCTGCATGTGAAATAAAGAGCATTTCTAAGAATTATGTCAGAAATTCTGTGGTACAGCTTTCTTCCTAAAAGACTAAATTTGTCTTCCAGAACCTCCCTCCCACACATTCCTAAGCCATTGATACCCTCGTATAACAAAACAACTAGCTTCTTCCCAGGACTGTCTGAAATCTTAAGGTGATATGTGACGTCTGCCACCTTTGCACAAGGCAGGAAAGCAACCTCATGACCTCTATAAATGTCAAATGACTTAATCTTCAACTAAAATGGCCGTCCTAATTGTTCCCTCCTGGGCAGAAGCCCCTAGAGACATATACTCAGTGTGAGAAAATATTGCATCCCCTGAATGGCAGGTCCTGATTACAGAATCACTTCTTTCCACCCTGATAAAGCAGTGTTTACCAGTTCTAATTTTCATTTGGATATTCAAAGTATGATTTTTCCATATTTTGACTATTGTAATTCTTTGCTAATATGTGTTCCAATGAAATATTTGAGATCTTTACAGTCTGCTCAGAACTCTGTGGCATGATTAAAATCTTCTAGATTTGAAAACTTCACTTCACTCAGTTTTGAAAAGAGACGGCTGAGGGGAGATATGATTGAAGTCTACAAAATCCTGAGTAGAGTAGAACAGTAGAACAGGTACAAGTGGATCGATTTTTCACTCCGTCAAAAATTACAAAGACTAGGGGACACTCGATGAAGTTAAAGGGAAATACTTTTAAATTAATTGGAAGAAATTTTTTTTCACTCAGAGGTTAAGCTCTGGAACGCTTTGCCAGAGGATGTGGTAAGAGCGGATAGCGTTGCTAGTTTTAAGAAAGGTTTGGACAAGTTCCTGGAGGAAAAGTCCATAGTCTGTTATTGAGAAAGACACAGGGGAAGCTACTGCTTGTCCTGTATCGGTAGCATAGAATATTGCTACACCTTGGGTTTTGGCAAGGTACTAGTGACCTGGATTGGCCTTCATGAGAATGGGCTACTGAGCTTGATGGACCATTGGTCTGACCCAGTAAGGCTATTCTTATGTTCTTAATGAATTGTACTGGTTGCCAATTGAGAATCATATTTGTTATAAATTGTTGTTAATTGGTTTTAAAACATTGGCTGGCAGGAAATCTCCAGTTTTGTTAGACTCCCTTTGTATTTATTGACCAACACGAACTTGCGTTCCTTGAACAGTAATGCCTTGGTGGTCCTATCTGTTTGTGAAATTCACTGCGAGGAATATAGGAAATCTATATTCTATGTGCATGGAATACAGTTATGGAACAAATTAAATAAGCAAATGCGAGGGCTTGGTGATGTTGGCTGTTTCAAGATTTTGTTGAAAATATTTTTGTTTAGGGAGGTATATCAATGCTGGTTTTCTAGATTTTTTCAAAGCGTTGTGAAGTTTGTTAAGTAATTGCTGTTTAATGTATTTGTTTTAAATTATGCATGTTTGTTGAAATCCACCTAGAAATGTTGATAAGTGGGAATCTAAATTGTTTTAAATAAATAATTAGGGTTAAATGGTCAATATTCTCAATGAAGGGTAAATAGTGGGGATATTCTTTTACTGCCTCATTTCTCTTTAAAAGTTTACAGTTTTTTCATGTTTGTATTGTGAAATTCTAGCTGTGTGGGTGTTTAGATACAGTAAATAGTGGGGTTCCCCAGGGGTCTGTGCCAGGACTGCTGCTTTTTAACATATTTATCAATGATCTAGAGAAGGGAATAAAGTTTGCTGACACAACATTGATTAAAGTTGCTAAATCGCAAGAGGATTGTGAAAAACTGCAAGAGGACCTTGTGAGACTGGGAGACTGGGCATCAAAATGGCAGATGACGTGTAATGTGAGCAAGTGCAAAGTGATGCATGTGGGAAAGGGGAACCCAAACTATAGCTATACGATGCGGGGTTCCACATTAGGAGTCACTGCCCAGGAAAAGGATCTAGGTGTCATGACTGAAGATACGTTGAAACCATCAGCTTAGTGTGCAATGACGGTTAAGAAAGCAAATAGAATGTTAGGAATTATCAGGAAAGGAATGGAAAACAAAGATGAGAATGCTATAATGCCCTTGTATCACTCCATGGTGTAGCCACACCTTGAATACTGTGTGCAATTCTGGTTGCCGCATCTCTAAAAAGATATAGCAGAATTACAAAAGGTTCAGAGAAGGGTGATGAAAGGGATGGAACGACTTCCCTTGAGGAAAGTCTAAAGCGGCTAGGGCCCTTCAGCCTGCAGAAGAGATAGATGGCTCAGGAATTGTAGCGTACTGAAGAATGGAACCTTTTCTAGGAGCTGGGCTTCTTTTTGTGGAGTGCCACAAGACCCTTCTATTTCTCCTGCGCTTTTTAATATCTTTAGGAGTACTTCAGCTGAAGTTTGAATGTTATCCTGTGCTGATGACATTTTTTTAAATTAATTCCATTAAGTTTAAACAAGGAGGACATTTCAGCTAAGATCACAGATTGCATGAGTAGAATTGGAGATTGGGCTTCTACTAATAAGTTGAAATTGTATGCAAGTAATATGAAGGTTCTTTGGTTTCACAATTCACTATCTTCTGTTCCTTCATTTCTTACTCTACAATCAGGTACTACTGTGCAAGTAGATAAAACATCAAAAGTTTTGAGTATTCTTTTAGACTCTTCTCTTACATTTGAAGATCAAATTTCTAATTTATGAAGGAAGATTTTATATATTATGAGGAAATTTAGGCTTGTGAAGTGCTTTTTTGAACATCATTTTGCACCGTTGGTTCAGATGTTGGTGTTACCGCAATTTGATTACTGTAATTCTTTATATTTGAACGTAACATCAAAACTGATTAAAAAAAATTTGCAGTTACTCCAGAATAATGTGGTTAGATTAATTTGTGGTCTAAAAAGATATGAAAGTGTTGTTTTAGCATATAAAAATCTTCATTGGTTATCAGTTGAGAGGCAAATTAAGTTTAAATCAGCTTGCATAGTTCATCGTATGTTACAGATTGACTCTTCGGATAATCTGATTTTGCTTTTTTCTCATTTGCATTATTCTTCCATCATATGGTATTATATGGTACTTTATTACTACATTTTCCACAGATTAGAGGAGTACTGTATTAACGACAGCTCAATTCCTCTTTTGTGTATGCTACCATTACAATTTAGAATAATCTACCAGTTTACATTAGGCCAGATATCAATTACCTAAGGTTTTGTAAAAATTTGAAAACTTTTTTTATGACTTTATGTAATGTTCATGTTATGATGATATTTTAATTAATGATTGTTTTTGTATTTTCCCATAGATTTTACAACCTCTATGAATGTAAATCGCCTTGAACCTTTTTGATATAGCGAGATTAATAAATTGTGGATTAGATTAGATGTGATAGAGGTAGAGTGGAATGGGTAGATGTGAATCACTTGTTTACTCTTCCCAAAACTAATAGGACTAGGGGGCAATGAAGCTACTAAATAGTATATTTTAAACAAACTGGAGAAAATATTTCTTTACTCAATTTGTAATTAAACTCTGGAATTCTTTGCCGGAAAATGTTGCTGTTATCTTATTGATTGTATTTGCCCATCTGGGCCGTTGTGCCATTTTCAATAAAAATAATAATCTGTCACTTAGTTTTTCTTGTTGGGCTTTCTTGGAAGCCTTTTGTTGTCTACTTTCTATTTTATATCTATGAAATCAATAAAAATATTTTGAACAGAAAAAAAAGAAGGAAAATGTGGTGAAAGCAGTTAGTTTAACAGGATTTTAAAAAGGTTTGAATAATTTCCTAAAACAGAAGTCCATAAGCCATTATTAAGATGGACTTGAGGAAATCCATTGCTTATTTCTAGGATAAGCAGCATAAAATCTATTTTACTATTCGGGATCTTGCCAGGTACTTGTGATCTGGGTTAGCCAATGTTGGAAACAGGAAACTGGGCTTGGTGGGCCTTTGGTCTATCCCAGTATAGCGACTCTTATGTTCTTATGACTTTACAAATGCATAACCTGCAGAATACTATAAATTATGACCCGGATTTTCTAAATGGCACTGTTGTTGGCAGCTGCCTTAAAAGTGGCTGCTAATCACGTGTCAGTAACGCAATGGTTAGAGAATCATGCTTCTGGCAAAGGTAGGTGCCAGAAATGGAGGCCAGGGTTTTCAAGGCTTACATTTCCAGTGCCTACATAGGTACTTTACAGCGCCTAACTCCACTTCCAGTGTAGCCACACCTACAGTGGCATTAAAGCGCCTCCAAAAGTGAGATTCCGGTGCCATTTTTTCTAGGTGTCGATAGACACCTTGAAATTTCTTTCAAGCTCTCTTTTAAACAGCATTTACCGGCGCCTGAGTTAAAGCGCCATTTAGAGAATATGGGCCTATGTGTGCATCTTGGATATTTAGGCATGAGTACTTATACCGGTGACGCATCAAAACCGCACGAGACAATCGCGTGCAGACAAAGCTGAGCCGACAATTACGTGCAGGACATCAGCGCGCCGGATTTAAACTCAATTTCAAAGCGCTCTGAGGGTATGTGTGTGGGGGTAACCCCCCCCCCCACTTAACTTAGTAGTGTTGGCGCTGCCATTGGGGAGGAGGGTGGGGGGACCCCCCCACATTACAGAGGAAACTGAACTTTTTCTCCCCCAATGGCAGCGCCAACACTACTAAGTTAAGTGCGGTGGTTCCCCCTTCCATATCCCACCTCGGAGTGCTTTCAAATTGAGTTTAAATCTGGTGCGCTGATGTCCTGCGTGCGCTTGTCGGCCCGGCTTTCTCTGCGCTCGATTGGCTTGCGCGGTTTTAACTATGAACCCTTATACCAGCTCTGTGGCTAGCCTAAGGGCTCCTTATACTAAGCTGTGTGAGGGCATTAACGCACAGAATAGCGCGTACTACATTGCCGCGTGCGTTAGACGCTAATGCCAGCATTGAGCTGGCATTAGTTCTAGCCATGTAGTGTGGGTTTAGTGCACGCTAAAATGCTGCGTGCACTAAAAACGCTAATGCAGCTTAGTAAAAGGAGCCCTAAGTATTTGTGCCTAACTGTATATGTGAGGCAAAATTCTATAAATTAATGTAGGAACCTACAATGGCGCAATAAGGGTAGGAGGCGCCCGAGGCAGTGGTGCCCCCTGCTCTCTGTGCCCCCACTCCTTCCTGCTCCCATGTCACACTTGCGCTCTGCCTACCTCTGTACCTCATAATCTTTGCCAGCGCGAGTGGCTTCTGTAGCATGCTCCTCGCACCAGGGTTGGATGTCCCTCTGACGTCACTTCCTAGCCCCATGACCCAGAAGTGATTCAGAGGTGAACCTGGTGCGAGCAACAGGCAGAAGTTGCTTGCGCTAGCGAAGCTAATATGGAGGTAGAGGATAGGGGGGGAAGGATGGTGTGAGGGTAGTGTGGCAAGGCGGCAGGGCGGGGCGGAGAGGTGCCAGCGCCTCCACCGACTTGGCATCTGGGTTGGTCCTCACACCCCGCACCCCCCTTACTGCGCTTCCAGGACAGTAAAATATTAGACTTGATTGCAAGTATGATTATGTTATTTTAAAGCGACACTGGACAGCACTATCACACAAGCACTTTATATGGATTAATTTAATGCGGTATATGACACATGATAGTTAAACACTGGACAGGAGGGCAACAAGAAAAATAAGATAAGTACAGTTCTAAACATGTTTTTGATAGCATTTTAAAACAACAACAGTGGAACCTTGGTTTACGAGCATAATTCATTCCAGAAGCATGCTCGTAAATCAATTTACTCGTATATCAAAGCGAGTTTCCCCATAGAATGTATGGGAAACTCGCTTGATTCATTCCACCTCCTCCCCCCTTCCCATGGCCACTGGCGCCGCTCTACCTTACCCTGGAGGCCGCCGGCACTGCTCCACCTTAACCCCCCCCCTCGAGGCCACCGGTGCTGCTCCACACACACACCCTGCCCCGCTCGCATGGCCCCCCCCGCCGCGATCTGGCATGCCCCACTTGCTCACCCACTAGCACCAATGCACAGGACATGCCGGTACCGGTGTCCGAAGATCTTCCCTCTTCCTTGTGCTGGGCCTTGAGCATCTGCGCATGCTCAAGGCCTTCTTGTTCTCACTCTCTCCGCAGATGCTCAAGGCCCAGCACAAGGAAGAGGGAAGATCTTCGGGCACCGGCACGTCTTGTGCGTTGGTGTTGGTGCTGGTGCCAGATAGGGATAAGAGAATGTGTTTGGGTGGGTGGGCGAGTGTGGGATGCCGGATCGCGGGGGCGGGGGGGGGGGGGAGGCACTCGTAAATCGAGTCAAGCTCGGTTTCCGAGGTGCAGATTTTGCGAATGTTTTGCTCATCTTGCAAAACACTCGCAAACCGCGGCACTTGTAAACCGAGGTTTGTCTGTATATAGGCAATTGGAACATTAGCGATTTTTTTGAGTAACATTCAAGCCATTGCACACTGTACTTTATGGAAGGCAGGGAACAATAAAGTGCAATGATGGTTCCAAAACTATCGTGGTCTGAAATGCATTAGCAATGACCTGGTGGTGGCACTGAGCACTTTATGATTATTTATTTACATTTATTTATATTTGTAAAGCAGTTATTTGGTCATGAATTGAATATTCAATATAAGAAAATTGTAATTTTGAATGACAGTGGCACTGTTGTTAGTTGAATGAAATTAGAGTGCCTATAAGTATAAATAGTGGTTCCCATAGGTGATTTGTTTAGAGTTACCTATTTTCCTTTACAGAATAAATGCCAATTCTTGACACGAAAGTATAGGTGCACTGTTATAGAATTAACCCATGATTATAGATTAACACATGATTTAAATACATCAACTTTTAACATCTTCATGTAGTGTAATAAGTAATGCCAAACAGTCAAGACACATATTGATTTTCTAGATTCCCTTTTTCTGTTTAGGATTTTTGGCTGGATTTGGTTGAGCTTTGAGTTCCTGGCCCTTAGACTCAAATGCACCTGCTGCAGCTGCCTAGTTCATCCCCTGTGTTCCCTCTATGTTCAACATTTGTTGTAATTGCAAGCTCTAGCACTGAAACATGTGTGCCATGCCTCTCTTTATATTAGTTTTCTTCTTTGATTGCACTTTTCCGCCCCTATTGTTTTCTCCATATATGGTACTTTAAAACACTGAATTGTAGTTCTGTTCTCTCTTACCTTGTGTATTAGTTGGTCTGTAAGTCAATCTGTCTAACCCATTATTTTACATTTTAAATTGTATGTCTAAATATATGTTTATATTTTTATCAATTTTGTACCTCGCTTAGTAAAACTAAATAAGCGATTCATCAAACTAAAATAAAACTTGAAACTTGATCCCATGCTAACCAAAGGCAGTGCTTCCTTATAGCATAACCTTATAGCATGCCTCCTTTCATTTTTTTTTTCACTTCTTTCATTCACAGCATTCTCTTTGATCCCAAATCTGTAGAAGGTATCCTCTACCCAGAGCCATTAGGCAGACTAAGATGGCAGATCCTGAGGCCTGGCAAAGAGCAGCTGCAGTTGATGGAAAAACAGAAGTCCTGACAGTCACAAAATTGAAATGACCATCCACGCATACATTAATGTGTGTTTGTAACCGATCTCCCCCATATATTATTTAAGAAAATTAAATTATATGTGAACTAGCTTGGAAGTGCTCAGAGCCCGCAAGTAAAGACCCCGCAAACGGGGACACGCTCCAAAATGCGGACCCCCTTGGTCTATCACTGCACCTCCTCCTACACTAATAAAACTGTTTAATTTATCTTATTATCTTATTTTATTGTGATTAATTTCATTTATATGAAGTGCTTGGTGCTCAAAATTCATTTCATTCTTGAAATTTCAATCATTAAATGCTAAAAAGTCCATAGCCTGGTGAAGTCAATGAAGCTGACTTTGATAGTTCTATCGGGTTCTGACACATTTCGCCCTCGCGGGCTGCCTCAGAGAACCCACTACTTTGTATGACGACCAAGAGGACATCAGCTTGCCTACAATAAATACATAATATAAAAAGTTTCAGAATTTTGATACTACTTGCTTTTAGTAGTTTAAAAACTTCCATGACACTGCCATTCTTCAAAACTGCATTTCCTGTTCCACTACTTCACTCTCTCCACAGCTTATTAAATCCCTGAATCTAATGTAGAAACACTCACCACACGACCTCACGATTGGTTTTAAAACTAAAAGAAACTCTGTGGAATGACGATGTTCCTTAAATGGACTTTATTTGAAAAATGTCAAAGTTCCAAAGGTACAATAAATCATCCACATAAAATAAAATCATCCACATAAAAGTAAAATAATCCAACATGGTCCGTGTTTCAACAGAGTCTTCTTCAGGGGGTCCTATAAATAATGAGGGGTACGTTAAAATATATGTAAATTAGGAAAGGTAGTGACTATAAAGTCAAAAACTGTGAATGATATCGAGCATGCAGAAGATGTAGAAAATGTGAAATGAAGAGTACTGTGATATGAATGAAACTAATAATAATGAATTGGTGAAAGACTGTTATGAATATCACAAATATTTTACTTTTATGTGGATGATTTTATTTTATGTGGATGATTTATTGTACCTTTGGAACCTTGACATTTTTCAAATAAAGTCCATTTAAGGAACATCGTCATTCCACAGAGTTTCTTTTGGTTTCTTCTGGATTTTCTTCTCTGTGGATACTTTGGGGTCAATCCTCTTTGGTTTTCAGTGGTTTAAAAATTTCCATGACGCTGCCGGAGGATACCTCCCATTCTTCAAAACTGCATTTCCTGTTCCACTATGTTACTTTCTCCACAGCCTATTAAATCCCTGAATCTAATGTAGAAATGCTCACCACTCGACCTCACAATTGAGGCCAAGGGGAGGGGTAACAGTTTGCCAGTATTAAATTCAAAATTGTTCCTTTTTCCAAAGGTAAGCCTATATATTGCCACTATGGTGAAACTTGGGGCATTCCAGCACCACATATTTTAATTCATCCACTGTGTGCTGCTTTTCCTGCCAGTGAGCTGTTAATGGAGCTGCTGGATCCTCCCGCCGAATTTTGCTGAGATGTTCCACTATCCATTTTGGGGTATGTCCCCATTTGCAGGGGTTCTCTATCTGTGGGTTCTGAGCCCTTCCAAGCTAGTTCACATATAATTTAATTTATTTAAATAATATATTGGGGAGATCGGTTACATATACAAGTGAACCAAGTTACCATTGGATCAGATTTAATTCCCTGAGTTAGAGTTTGGGATTCCTACATTAATGTGTGGGCAGACTGACCTATTCTCAAATCATCTATTTATCAGTGACACAAGGAGGCAGAGTTGAAAAATATAACCTGGACTATCCCATTTGCTGTATTGATGATTGTGATTAGATATTTGGGGGGAGAAAGTACTTTGTGACTATTGATACATTCTGAAACCAATGTACTGTCAAATGTAGTATGGATCTTTGTAGTGGATGACACACAGAACTTTGGTAAGATCAGATTTTAAAAAAATATTTTGTACTTAATTTTTATAGTAGGGGTGGGTAGAGAAAAATGATGGTGCCAAAAATAGTTTGAGTTGGCCAAGAGCGCTGTTCTGGTTCTCTACAGTGCTGAGGAAGAGGCAGGAGCCTCTGAACTGTGGTGTCCCTGTAATGTGCAGCAGTTTGCTCTGCTATCATAATAGGCCATTATACTATAATTTTAAACTATTAGCTGCTGTTTCTTGGGTTTTTTTTTTAAAATAAATCTTTATTCATTTTCAAAATTACAATAAGTGTTATATATGTTCAATCACATTAACAATAAATACATCTCTTAAAAACTATCATTGGTATCTTACATAAACTCTTATCCCTCCCCCCTCCCCATCCCTCTCTACCATATATTCCATTATCTTGTATAATATGTAATATTAAAATATCCCCCTCCTTCACAATTAAACTAATAAATTAAGGGAAACAATGCCAACTAATCCGTACAATATTTTGTAAATGGTTCTTGGTTTTGTTACTGCTAAGCCCACGTTCCTGCTTGTTCTCTGCCAGCCCTTCAGATTGATTTTTATTCATTATTATTTTTTTTGCTTTTCTCTTCCTTGGTGGTGGTCTTTGTTAAAGAGACATATTATATATCTTGCTGTGGATAGATTATTTTCATTTATTTATTTTGTTACATGAAGTTGGTACAGTGTGTTTAGTATATATACAGAAAGGTTGTACTAGAAAGAGGAAAAGGAGGGAGAAAAAATGTGAGCAATGAGAAAAGAGAGTATTATATATGCAAAGTTGTAACCCATTCTGAGCTCTTCTGGGAGGACAGGATATAAATCCAAATAAATAAATAGATGATGCCTTCTGCAAAACTCATGGGTGAAGGGAAGAAACCCACTTGTCAAACCTACTGTACCCTTCTATTAGAAAAAAGGTGCTAAGTTTATAGAATAAGGACCTGATGCTGTATAGGACGCCGATATCGGCGGCCACCTTAGAAGCAGCCGCCAATCGCATGTCAATCACACACTATCATCCTATGCAGAATTGTTCCTACACTCCTGGAGAGATGCCTGAAATGTAGGCCAGCATTTTGCAGGCCTACATGTCAGGCATTTGTCTCCCATCTAGGAAGATGTTTACTGACACTTAAGCCTGCTCAGCACCCTGCCTTGGACATGCTTAATTTTGCTATGCATCTCCATAGATACGCTCTGGAAGTCTACAAAGTGGGCATCCTGCCTTGAGGAGTTTTTTTTTAAAGTGCATCCTGATCGGCTGCTCGATGGTGATAGGACTTTTTCCTCCGCCTGTCATCAGGACGTGCATTTTCGAGAATCAGGCTCTAAGGACATAAGTCATATATGCATGTAACTTGTTGATGCTTGTTGATGGCTTGTTAGTGCTTGTTGATGGCAGTTATTGGTTCTTAATGCCAATTTATTGCTAATTAGCTAATTTAGTTATATGTACAATTGACCTATTCATGCCGAATTGCAAACCCAATTTTTAGCACCCTTTATAGCAGTGTTCTTTAACCACTGGTCCATGGACCAGTGCCGGTCCACAGAAATTTCCTGCCGGTCCACAGGGCCAGCACGTGCATCAGGCCCCAAAACAGGGTTCTTCAACCGCCGGTCAATGGTGCGATCGATGCGGCGTTATCTTCGAGCCAGCTCCCTCTTCCTAACTGATTCAGTGTACAAAGCCACGGGCAGTGGCTCCTACGGGCATCCTGCGCCTGAACCGGAAGCCTTCTCTCTGACGTTGCAATATCAGAGGGAAAGCTTCCAGATGAGGCACGGGACGTGCAAGGTACAATTAGTACTATTATGGGGGCAAGGTCTGGGGTGGAGATTGGGTAGAGATGGGCGGGTCTGGCTCATGACTTAGCCCACTGTTCTTCAACCGCCGGTCCATGGACCGATGCCGGTCCACAGAATAATTCTTTTATTTCTGCCAGTCCATAGGTGTAAAAAGGTTGAAAAACACTGCTTTATAGAATTTATGGGTTTATGTGTGAAAGAAATCCAGCATGTTTGCAACCTATCCTTGAAAACTGGTGAGGTACCAGAGGACTGGAAATTGGCGAATGTCACACCTATCTTCAAGAAGGGATCGAGGGGTGACCCCGGGAACTACAGGCCGGTGAGCCTGACTTCAATTATAGGGAAGATGGTGGAAGCTATGATCAAGGACGGCATTTGCGAGCACATCGAGAAGAATGACCTATTGAGAACAAGCCAGCACGGATTCTGTAAGGGAAGGTCGTGCCTAACGAACCTTCTGTACTTCTTTGAGGGAATAAGCAGTTGGGTGGACAATGGGGAACCCATAGACATCATTTACCTCGATTTTCAAAAGGCTTTCGACAAGGTGCCACATGAAAGGCTGCTTAAGAAGCTGTGGAACCACGGGGTGGGAGGGGATGTGCACAGATGGATCAAGCACTGGTTGTCGGGCAGACTGCAGAGGGTCGGAGTAAAGGGTCAATATTCTGACTGGCGGGGAGTCACAAGCGGTGTACCACAGGGGTCGGTGCTGGGGCCGTTACTCTTTAACATATTTATCAATGACCTGGAAAAGGAGGCAAAGTGCGAGGTTATAAAATTTGCAGACGATACCAAACTGTGCGGCAGAGTTACGACCAGGGAGGAGTGTGAGGACCTACAAAGAGACCTGGACAAGCTTGAAGACTGGGCAAACAAATGGCAAATGCGCTTTAACGTGGACAAATGCAAGGTCATGCATATAGGGAAAAAGAACCCGTTGTTCAACTACAAATTGGGGGGGGGTATTGTTGGGAGACAGCAGACTTGAGAGAGACTTGGGTGTGCTGGTGGATGCATCACTGAAGCCATCTGCTCAGTGCGCAGCAGCCTCGAAAAAAGCCAACAGGATGCTTGGCATCATAAAGAAGGGCATAACAACCAGAACACGGGAAGTCATCATGCCATTGTATCGAGCGATGGTGCGTCCACATCTGGAATACTGCGTTCAGTATTGGTCGCCGCACCTCAAGAAGGACATGGCGGTACTTGAGAGAGTCCAAAGGAGAGCAACGAAAATGGTAAAAGGGCTGGAACACTGCCCATACGCCGAGAGGTTGGATAGGCTGGGGCTCTTCTCTCTGGAAAAGAGGAGGCTCAGGGGAGATATGATAGAGACCTTCAAGATCATGAGGGGCATAGAGAGGGTGGATAGGGACAGATTCTTCAGACTGAAGGGGACAACAGGTACGAGGGGGCATTCGGAGAAACTGAAGGGAGATAGGTTCAAAACAAACGCAAGGAAGTTTTTTTTCACCCAAAGGGTCGTGGACACTTGGAATGCGCTACCGGAGGAAGTGATCAGGCAGAGTACGGTACAGGGATTCAAACAGGGATTGGACGGATTCCTGAAGGATAAAGGGATCATGGGATACTGAGGGAGGAACTGGGATGTAACACAAGTATAGAAAGCTAACCAGGTAATGAGTATAGAAACCAAACCAGGTCGTGCATGTGCAAGACCGGAGGGTTAGGACTTCGATAGGAAGACAGGACTTAAATGAGAAACCAAGGTGGCAAGGGAGCCCCCTCTGGTGATACAGACAGGTCGTGACCTGTTTGGGCCGCCGCGGGAGCGGACTGCTGGGCGGGATGGACCTGTGGTCTGACCCAGCAGAGGCACTGCTTATGTTCTTATGTTCTTATAAAATGTTAGTACCCCCAGATGTATATACTGAGGGAACAAAATTAAATATTTAAGATTATGATATCTAATTAAGTATTTTAAAGGTTCATTCTGGAAAGAGTCCTATTATCGTGATTGTCTAGTTTAATTGTCAAAATCTCAGAGGGATGTGGTCTAGGTGCCTGAAATAATTGGAGAAAGGGTGAAAAGCTGAAGATTTTCTTAGAATCTATCTCGGCATAACAAAGACCTGCCATCAAAGACTCCAACTGATACAAAATACCGCTGCGAAATTAATTTTTGGAAAAAGTAAATTTGACCATGTGTCTCCTTTGCTTTTAAACCTTCATTGGTTTCCATTCTATCTCAGGATTCACTTTAAATGTGTATGTATTACTTTTATTTTTTTTATTTTTTTAACCTTTTTCATTTCAACATCAAGAATTACAATCTTGAAAAGAGATCAGAATAACCAACTAAAAGATACAAGAAAATTTTTACATTTATACTAGAAAATTCAATCAACTATTCAGTCCACAAATTTAGAATCAAGAAAGAAAATAAATTCAATTAATTATACAATACTGATATAGAGTAACGGCAATGGGTAACCCCCTCACAGCCGGTAGACAGGTCATTCACCCATAAACTAGGAGACCAACTCTTCTTTTGGCCCTATAAAGTCTAATAGCTGTTTGGGCTCAAAGAAAAGAAAATTTTTATTTTGATAGGAAATAAAGGTATGTATTACTTTTAAAATTTAATATGGTATCTTTATCCCTCTTGCCCCTTTATTATGGAGTGCTTACAGATTCTCCTATGCAAGAGGCACCCAACAATTCAAACTCTCCCTTCCTTCAGTGAAAGGAATCAAAGGAGTCAAGAATTTCAGTCAATCCTTGGTTTTCAAATTTTCTCAACTATGGAACAAACTTCCTCTTATTTTAAGGGGTCCTGGTCCTTTTCAACATTTTCGTAAATCTTTAAAAATTATTTTATTTGCCAAACATTTTGGAAACTTTTTAAAGTATTTTTTTTAGTTACTGTTAACCGAGTCAAGCTCCTTTCTGGCTGAAGACCTGATATATAAAGCTCAGTTTTAGTTTAGTTTAATTTAGTTTAGAATATCTAATCATTCCTGCCTCTGCTTTTTTGTTACTTCTGCATTACCAGATCACTTTTCCATTACCTATGCTACTCTTCGTTTTTATTACTCCTAGGCACCTACCTGTAGTGAAATCAAAAGACACTGTAAAGAAATGCCACTTGTCTGATTATTTGTTTATCAAATAAACACTAGTTAAGTAGTGCGTATTAAGAGTTCCATGCGATTTAACTACAGGATTGTCAATCCCATGTGATCTCTAAAAATTGCCCACCAAACCTTTCTTAGGGAATTAATTACCATAATATTCAGATTATAAATTGTGTTTTTTTTACATGCACGAGAACGAGTGTGACTTATGCAAGGTGCAACTTATATATTGACCAATCTCAAAATCTGAACGTAAGAACAAAATGGCAGATAACGTTAAATGTGAACAAGTGCAAAGAGATGCATGTGGAAAAGAGGAACCCGAACTATAGCTACATGATGCAAGGTTCTATATTAGGAGTCACTGCCCAGGAAAAGGATCATAGTTGAGGAAATGTTGAAACCCTCAGCTCAGTGTGTGGCAGGAGCTAAGATAGCAAATAGAATGTTAGGAATTATTAAGAAAGGAATGGAAAACAAAGAGGAGAATGTTATAATGCCCTTGTATCAATCCACGGTGTGGCCGTACCTTGAATACTGGTCACTGCATCTGAAAAAAGATATAGAAATTTGAAAAGGTACCGAAAAGGGCGACAAAAATGATAAAAGGGATGGGACGACTTCCCTATGAGGAAAGGCTAAAGTGGCTAGGGCTCAGCCTGGAGAAGAGAAAGCTTAGGGACGATATGATAGAGGTCTATAAAATACTTAGTAGAGTATAACAGGTAGATGTGAATCTCTGTTTACACTTTCCAAAAATACTAAGGGCTCCTTTTATGAAGGTGCGCTAAGCGTTTTAGCTCACGCACCAGATTAGCACATGCTAGCCGAAAATCTACCGCCTGCTCAAAAGGAGGCGGTAGCGGTTAGTTCACGGGGCAATTTAGCGTATGCTATTCCGCGTGTTAAGCCCCTAACGCGCTTTCGTAAAAGGAGCCCTAGGACTAGGGGGCATACAATAAAGCTATGAAGTAGTTGATTTAAAACAAACCAAAGAAAATATTTCTTCACTTAACATGTAATTAAACTTTGGAATTTGTTGCCAGAGAATGAGGTTAAAGTAGTTTGTTGACCAAAGTTTAAGAAAAGGTTTGGATAATATTCTAATACAAAAGCCCATAAGTGGTTATTAAGATGGACTTGGGGAAAACCACTGCTTATTCCTAGGATGAGCAGCATAAATTTTTGTTTTATTCCTTGGCAACCCAGGTACTTGTGACCTGGGTTGGCCACTGTTGGGAACAGGATGCTGTTGTTGATGGTCTATCGCAGTATGGCAACTCTGATGTAATGTTCTTACGAATTAAGAGTTGACATACTAAGACAGACCGATTGTTCATCAAGCCTAGTATTCTGTTTCTAGTAGTGTCCAACCCAGGTCCCAAGTACCTGGCAAGATCCCAAGGAATAAGCAGTAGATTTTCCCAAGTCCATTTTAATAATGACTTATGGGCTTTTCTTTTAGGAAATTATCCAAACCTTTTTAAAATCTTGCTAAGCTAACTGTTTTCACCAAAATAACAATTATCCCAGGACAAGCAGGCAGCATATTCGCACACATGGGTGACGTCACCGACAGAGCCCCGGCACGGACACTTGAAAAGTGAATCACAACTTTAAGTTTTAGAAAGTTTGCGATCAGCCTGTACTGCGCATGCGCGAGTGCCTTCCCACCCGACGTACATGCGTGGTCCCTCAGTTTCTTAGTTTCCGTGGAGCTAAGAAGATGTATTTCAACGGCTTTTGAAAATTTTTTGTTGCCTTCCTGCTCTCGCTTCAGTGATTTTTCAGTCATTTTCATGTTCTTTTTATTTTATTTCTGTTAAGTTTACCTTCGGTAAAAAAAATATATATTTTTTTCCCTCTCTCGCGGGTTTGGCCCGGTGGGGCCTGTTGTACCACTTTGACCTCTGTCTTCGATTTGGCTGAGGCGGTCTTTCCGTCGATGTCATGCTCACAGACGGGATTTAAGAAGTGCGGTTGCTGTGCTCAGCCCATATCTGTGACTGACCCACATTGCTGGTGTCTCCAGTGTTTGGGATCAGAGCATCGGCCGGAAACCTGTACCTGGTGTTCTCTTCAGAAGAGGACTTTGAAAAACCACCTTCATCAACAGAAGTTATTGTTCAATGTCGCTATGGAGGGTGAGTTGTCATCAATACCGACACCAGCGGCACCAACCAAGATGACACCGTGTATATTGACACCGGTAGAAACATCTCCGGTGTTGCAACTTCCTGTGGTTAAGCCAACTAAGAAACCTTCCCCTACCTCATCTGGGACTCAGGTCAAAGTGGCATTGTGTCGAGTAATGCCGACCTCAAAAAAGTCCCGTAAGCACCCGGTCTTGATTTCAGTGAGTGCCTCGACATCGGCTTCCTCATCACCGGACCGGAGTGCTGCACTAGGGGTACCAGCAAAAAAACCAGTGGTACTGATGCTCTCCCTTAAGCAGAAAATTGATGATTTGCTTAGGGAGGAATTGGGTGAGCATTTTCAAATGCTGGTACTGACCCAATTTATGGCCACGTCGACACCGACTGTCCAAGCTAGGTCGACACCGGCTCTCCAGGTGATGGTTCAATCTGAGCAGATAGTGGCACTGACTGCACTTTAAGTTGATGCTCCACCAGTGTGGGGACCTTTGACACAGGAGTCGATTTCAGTCCATGGCACCAGGTGTCCTTGACACAAACATCTAGAGAGGCGATGCCAGTGAAGTCCTGGAAGGCCTGTCATAAGATGAAACATATTGAGCGTTTGGCACCGAGTCTTCGACATCGTCCTTATTCCATTCAGGACTCAGACTTATTGGGAGACTCGGAGCAGAAACCACTCTCATCTGATGATGAGGACTCTCTGATAGTTCAGATTCTCCTCAGCGTTCTTCTCAACCTACTGCTTTTTCAGAGAGGTCTTCTTTTGCAAGGTTTCTCCAGAAAATATCTGAGGATCTTTCCATTCCACTGGAGGCAGACTCTGAGTATGGTAAACAGTTCTTTCAGGCTCTAGATTACATCCAACCACCAAAAGAACTGCTGAAGCTTCCTCTTCATGACATTTTGCATGAGACTTTCTACAAAAATCTGGAAACTCCACTTTCTATTCTTGTGGCTCCTAGAAAGCTTGACTCATTATACAGGTTCCTATTCCTGGCTTTGATAAACCTCATCTTCTTCATGAGTCTCTTATGGTGGATGGTAAAGCAATGGATAAATTCGGTAAATGCCTTTACTAAAATGTAATGTTGGCGAACCGAGCTGGAAACTATAATTTCCATTTTTCATTCTACCTGAAACACTTAGTTAAGCAGTTTTCAACTTTTCAAAAATATATTCCCTCATACAAAACTCCAGCTTTTCAAAATCTTATTGCTACAGTTTTACAATTGAGGAAGTATATGGTTCATTCTACCTATGACACGTTCAAACTTACTTCATGAGCAGCAGTCATGTCAGTGGCTATGAGATGCCTTGCCTGGCTTCGTGTCTCCGAACTTGATGTCAACCAAGATCGTTTACCTAATGCTCTGTGTCTTGGGGATGAACTTTTTGGACCATCCATGGATACTACTACTCAAAAATTGTCTGCCCGTGAGATCAGGTGGGATACATTGGTCAAACCAAAGAAAAAGCCTCAACCACCTCGTGCTTTCAGGCCTACTTCTTCTTACCAACACAGGTTTTCTGCTAAGACTGCTTTCTGCTCCTCCTCAATCTAGGAAGCAAAATCAGCAACCATGTCAACAACCTAAACAACAGGCTGCTCAACAAAAGCCTACACAGCCTTTTTGACATGTTCCTCAAGAGCATAGCCACAGTTCTCATTCTCAAATCTCTGCCTCAGCCGATCGGAGGACGGCTTCAATATTACATCAACCAGTGGGAGCTCATCACTACGGATCTATGGGCTATAGATATCATTCGTCAGGGGTATGCTCTCCACTTTCATACCCTGCCTCCGGACCCTGCACAGTCTTCTCTTCTCATTCTGGAGGTTCAATCCATCCTTCTTCTAAATACCATTGAAGAAGTTCCTCTATCTCAGCAGAAACAGGGAGTCTACTCCTGATATTTTTTAATTACGAAGAAGTCAAAGAAAAATTTTAGGTGCTCTCCCTTGCCCTTCTCTATCCACTTCTGGATTAGAATGATTGGCTATGCTCTCTGGATCTCAAAGAAGCCTACACGCATAAACCAATTCATCAGGCTTACTGCAAATACCTTCGTTTTCAAGTGAACGGATGTCATTATCAGTACAAGATTCTTCCTTTCAGCCTGGCATTATCTCCCAGAGTCTTCACTTAGTGCCTGATTATTTTGGCCACATATCTCCAATCCCACGGTCTTCAAGTCTTTCCTTACCTGGTCGACTGGCTGATCAAAGCTGTTTCAACGCAGTAGGTGGTTTTAACGACATTTCAGACCATTTCCTTCCTACAAGCTTTGGGATTCGAAATCAATTTCCCTAAGTCTCACCTAATTCCGACTCAACGTCTGCAATTTATTGGGGCTATCCTCGATACTACTTTCATGAGAGCGTTTCTTTCTCCAGATCGCCTAGACACTCTTCTCATTCTCTGTCAACAGATGTTGAAGGTTTGCAGCATCTCGGCGAGACTCATGATGGTTCTCCTAGGTCACATAGCTTCCACAGTTCATGTAACTCCAGTAGCAAGGCTGCATCTTTGCATTCCTCAGTGGACCCTTGCTTCTTAGTGGTCTCAAGCAACAGATAATCTATTGCAGCATATATCTGTCACATCATCTTTTCTGCAGTCGCTTCAATGGTGGATGACCTCTTCCAATATTTCCAGAGGTCTACTTTTTCACTTACCCCCTCATCAAAAGTTGATAACGACGGATGCATCTCCTTATGCCTGGGGGGCGCACCTGGATGGCCTTCAAACTCAAGGTCATTGGTCTGCCAGGGAGTGCAAATTTCACATAAATTTGCTCGAGCTTCGAGCGATATATTATGCTCTCAAAGCTTTTCAATATCTCTTGAGTCCTCAAGTCCTCCTCCTTTGCACATACAATCAAGTAGCAATGTACTAAATAAACAAACAAGGATGCACAGGCTCTCTCCTGTTATGGAAGGAAGTCCAGAAAATATGGCTTTGGGCGACAGCTCGCAATCTTTTCTTAAAGGCTGTCTACATTCAGGGCGAGAAGAATTCCCTAGCAGACAACCTCAGCAGAATTCTTCAACCTCAGGAATGGACTCTCAACTCTGTAGCTCTTCATCCAATCTTTGCTCAATGGGGCACACCACAAGTGGACTTATTTGCAGCTCCCTACAATCACAAACTGCCTCATTTCTTTTCCAAACTCTCCTCTCCTCACCGTCTGGAAGCAGATGCCTTTCTTCTGGATTGGATGAACATGTTTCTCTATGCATTTCCGCCCATTCCTCTCATACTAAAGACTCTGTTCAAGCTCAAACGAGAGTCAGTCACCATGATTCTCATTGCTCCTCGGTGCCCCAGGCAGCATTGGTTCTCCTTTCTGCTTCAACTGAGCTCCAGGGAGCCAATACCTCAGAACATTTTTCCTACTCTGTTTACTCAAAATCAAGGATCATTTCTACATCCCAACCTGCAGTCATTACACCTGACAGCTTGGTTTGTCTCGGGCTGAATCCATCTGAATTATATCTTTCTCAGCCTGTACGTAATATTATTGATACCTCCAGGAAGCCAGCCACTCAACAATGTTATCAACAAAAGTGAACTCGATTTTCTTCCTGGTGTCTCCATCATCACGATCCAACTTCCTTGTCAGTGGATTTAGTGTTGGGATTTTCTTCTTCATCTGTCTGACTTGTCTCAAGTCTACATCTATCAGAGTCCATCTCAGTGCTATTACAGCTTTTCACATGCCAGTCTAGGGAAAACCTCTTACTGCTCATCCTTTGGTTTCTAGATTCATGAAAGGACTTTTCAATGTGAAACCACCTCTCAAACCTCTTCCTGTAGTCTGGGACCTTAATGTAGTTCTTTCCAGGTTGATGAAGCCATCATTTGAGCCAATGGCATCAGCTCATTTCAATTTTTTTACCTGGAAAGTTGTTTTTCTTATCGCTCTAACTTCTGCCAGAAAGGTCAGTGAGTTACAAGCCTTGGTGGTAGATCCACCCTTCACAGTTTTTCACCATGATAAAGTGGTTCTACGCACCCATCCAAAGTTTCTACCGAAAGTTGTCAAGGAGTTTCATCTCAATCAGCCGATTGTTCTTCCAGTTTTTTCCCCTAAGCCTTATTCTCATGCAGGAGAAACGTCTCTTCACACTTTGGACTGTAAGTGTGCTTTGACCTATTACATTGACAGAACAAAGCCACACCGCACATCCCCTCAACTCTTCATCTCATTTGATCCTAACAAGTTGGGGCACCTTGTTTCCAAGAGAATGTTTTCCAACTGGGTAGCTAGCTGCCTGTATATCATTCTGTTATGCTCAGACTGGACTGTGCCTGGAAAGTTGTGTCACAGCTCACAAAGTCCGAGTTATGGCAGCTTCTGTAGCTTTCCTTAGTTCTACTTCTATTGAGGAAATCTGTAAAGCTGCCATCTGGTCCTCAGTTCATACATTCACCTCGCATTATTGCCTGAAGTCTTTCTCCAGACGGGATGTGGCAGTCAGTATTACAAAATGTATTTTCTTAGAGGCCAACTCTTCCACCATCCCATTCTAGTAAGCTTGCAGATCACCCATAAGTAAGAATATGCTGCCTGCTTGTCCTGGGATAAAGCACAGTTACTTACCATAACAGGTGTTATCCAGGTACAGCAGGCAGATATTCTCACAACCCACCCACCTCCCCTAGTTGGCTTCTTAGCTGGCTTATCTTAACTGAGGGACCGCGCGCCTACGTCGGGCGGGAAGGCACTCGCGGGCTAATCATGAACTTTCTAAAACTTAAAGTTGCAATTCACTTTTCAAGTGTCCGTGCCAGGGCTCCATCAGTGACATCACCCATGTGTGAGAATATCTGCCTGCTGTCCCTGGATAACACCTATTACGGTAAGTAACTGTGCTATATCAGCAAGAGATCCTTGTCATATTAACATGTCTGATGTAAATCATAAACCTGATGTTCATAATAGAATCGCCAAGACATTTTAATGACATTAACCTAACATACAGACCCTGAGTTGGGTATAAAATTAAAGATAAAAGGGATGAGATTTGATATATTGCTTTTTTTGTATGGTTACAGAATCAAAGCGGTTTACATATTTTAGATAGGTACTTAAACAGGGCAATGAAGTGTTAAGTGAATTGCCCAGAGTCATAAGAAGCTGCAGTAGGAAACGAACCTTCTAGGGGCAGGATTGTTGTGTCAAAGTGTGATGTGTCCTGGGGGTTGGTGATCAATGATTGTGGTGTCTGCTGAAGGAGGGTTATTATGTCTCTTTGTGTGCCACCACAGCAGGGCTCTTATGGGTTTATTATTTATGACTGAGTAGCACCACTTTACATGCCATGCCTGAGAGCATGAGAGCTTTTCTGTGTGGTAAATACAGGGTAGATGCTGTCCATGCCCCCTTCATTTACTGCACAGCCTTTGCACTCACTGCTTGCTTATTTTTCCTGTTAACATGGGGTAAGTACAAAATGGTAACCATGCTTTATTAAAAGATCTCCTACTATAAATATCTTTTATGTCACTGTAGAAATTTTGTTCATCATTGAAATTTTATGCCAGTGTAAAATGATCTATTATCAATAACAAACACTTTTTTTTAATTTTCTCTCTTTTAGAATACCACATCTTCTGAAAACTGGATATTTAATATCTACTTCCTGTCATCAAAGGAATTTGTGGAAAATGCTTTTGTTTTAGCAGTCCTCCTCTTCCTTGCCCTTATCCTGCAAAGAACATTTTTACAGGCATCATACTATGTTACTATAGAAACTGGGATCAATCTGCGTGGTGCTTTACTGGTGAATAATCCTAATTTCATTTATATCAAAGTTTTGCAATGTATTTAAATACTATTTTTATGTTATTTTCTCTTATTTGTATGGCAGTTCTAGTTATATCTCATATAGAATTCAGGATTAATCAGGCATCAATTTCAGGTGTATAATCAAAAGTACTTGATAAATTGCCGGCATATTATTTCTTCAGGTAAGCTATTATATATTAAACTTTTAAGGTGACTCCAGAGCAGGGGTTGGCAACCTTTTTACAGCAAAGAGCCAATTTATCCAAAATGTTTGACCCAAGATTTACAAGGAGCCACAAGCTTCTCTCCCCTCCAACTTCTCATAGGTCTCTGCACCTCTGATCTTTCTCTCCCTTGTCCCCAACCCTTAGCCAAGGTTCTCTCCACTCTCCAGGCTCCGACCCTTTAATCTCCCTCTCAATCCCACAATTCCTCCCCCGGACCTACCAAGGTACCTGGTGGTCCAGCGGGAGTCTTTGTGGCAGGAGCACAGCTTTCTCGCTCCTGCCTCTTCACAGCTACCTTGCAAAATGGCTGCTGTGACCTCTCACAGCAGTTCACAGTACTAATGTCACACCCAAGTCTCGCTCCTCTTTTGTTTACAAAAGTTCTTCCCCCCTCCCCCTAACTGTACCGCTCCCTTGGGTTTTTGCAGCCCAAATGCATGACCTTGCATTTCTTAGCTTTAAATCTTAGCTTCCAAATTTCAGACCATTCTTCAAGCTTGACTAGGACCTTCTTCATGTGTGCTCTATTGCAGATTTTGGTATCACTTTGGTATACTTTTGGTATCATGGGAATAACGCAGCCGGATCGCTAGTCGGCATCGTTTATGGTCGGAACTATGACGGTATCTGATCGTCTTCGAACCTCTGGCTTTCGTTCTTAATTAATGAAAACATTCTTGTCAAATGCTTTCGCTTTGGTTTACCCAAGAATTTCACCTCTAGTGGCACAATACGAATGCCCCCTGCCGTCCCTCTTAATCATGGCCCCAGTTCCGAAAACCAACAAAATAGAACTGGAGTCCTATTCCATTATTCCTAGCTGAAGTATTCAGGTGACCGGCCTGCTTTGAACACTCTAATTTTTTCAAAGTAAACGCTTCAGACCCCCGGGACACTCAGTCAAGAGCATCGAGGAGGTGCCGAGAGGCAGGGGCTGGGACAGGTGGTAGCTCGCTTGGTGTCACTTCAACTTGCTTTTATTGTATGGTGAGTCCTCCAAAACCTACTGTACCTACATTGAGATGACACCTACAAGTATAAGGGCTATTGTAGAGTACGGGGTGGGGGGGGTACAGTAAGTTTTGGATGGGTTTTGGAGGGTTCACCATACAATAGAAACAAGCTGAAGTGACATCTGTACCTGGGACTTTTAATATGACATTCTCTGCAGTAATCCTTCTGCTGTGCTGAGGAATGCTCAGCTGCCTGTGAACAGTTTGCTAAGAATGCTAACTGCCTAAATGTAAAAAAAAAAACATGCTTTTATGCGTTTTTAATGTGGACATCTCTATATTTGAGAATGGCCAAAAAAGATAGATGTACTAAGGACCACAACATCTACATAGGTCATATTAAAAAAAAAGGATAGACATCTTGCCGTTTTGAGAATGGCCATTTTCTCTTACTGGATTTCTGGATGTCTTTCCAAAAACGTTCAAACTCAGACATTCTATTGAAAATGCCACTCCACGTTTACCCATGTGCTACTGTAAATTTCTCCCTTCTGCCAGACTGCTTGGTATGAGTCCTAAACTTATCTGGATAATTTATATAGGTCCTCTTTTACTAAGCTGCAGTAGATGTTTCTATCATGGCTTAGGGCGCTAAATGTTCCATTGCTGCTCTGACACTCATAGGAATTCTACGAGCATCAGACCAGCGTTGGAGCATTTAGCACTCCAGGCCGCGGTAGATACCTCTACCAAGGCTTAGTAAAAGTGAAGATAATTATGTGTAGGTTAGCTGTTTATAGAGTTCTTTTATTAAAGAAAAAGTCTTAGCATGCCCTTACGAGGGTCTTTTCCTCACCCTAAGGCAATTTTTACCATAGCTGTAAATTTTTACCATAGCTGTACAATGCCTTTTTTCCAAATCTTTTCACTAATGACTTTTAGTGCATGCCTTACTGCCACCTATTTTGTAGGCAGTATGGGCTAACCAGTTAGCGCACAGTAATGCACCTGAGCTAACTGGTTAGAACAAAACTTTCACTCTCTGCCCCTGACACAACCCCTCAAAAATAATTCTCCCAAAATACATACTACATGGTTAATGTGCGGCAATGCAAAAAGTAACACAATGATGTTTTAGCGCAACCTGCATTAGGCCATTTTTTGCTTGCATTAGGTGTATGTTAGTGCCTAACACAGCTTAATAAAAGGACCTCTATGTACCCATGTGCTATTTTTTGCCTAAGCATTGTGTTATATAATTACCCTTAAGGTGACTTGGTAAGTTCTGACTATTGTGCTGTTTGTTTAACTTTAAGCCCTACCCCAAATACCACTAATCTCTCCCACAGATAACAACATAAATATTTGGAATATTGGCCCCATATTTTCAAAAGGAAATGTGATATTAGTGATCATTTTTCTGTTGCTTGCTTTACTAATCTGTCATTTGTATATTTTAATATATAAACATTTAGGGAATTTGTATTTAGAAATGTTATTTTGTTTTCCTTCAGGCAATGCTATATAATAAGATTCTACGGCTTTCTACATCTAACATGTCGATGGGAGAGATGACCTTGGGCCAGATTAACAATCTTGTTGCCATTGAAACCAATCAACTAATGTGGTTCTTGTTTCTATGCCCCAATCTGTGGGCTATGCCTGTTCAGGTGGAGTATTGAAGCAAAAGTTTAAAAAAAATTTAAGTTTAAATTTAATAACTGAAAATAATAAAGTGGCATGTAAAATATACAATTACAGTTAAGTCATAATTCAAAATGGATGACATAGAAAGAAATAGACTAATTCAGCTAAGATATATATAAGTAACAAGATATCCAAGCCTAGGAAAGGTTTTGGGCCAGTTAGGGGTGGATTACAGTACATATGCTCACAATATTCTGTTTTACTTTCTGTTAGGAAAACACAAACAAGAGATTGAGCAAAAATTGAACTATTGCATGAAAAAGGTAGACATGTGGATGTCCATCACACGGTTTGAAATTGAATGTTAATAAAACTGAAGTTATGTTTGTGGGTCAAGACCTGGAAGAAATTCAGGTGTATTGCTTGAATGTGTTGGGGACACAGGTAGAAGTAAAACAGGAATTGACAATTTTGAGAATCTGCTTAGATTCAACACTCACAGTGGATAAGCAGATCCAGCAAACTATCCAAGGGGGGTACGTGCAATTACATACCTTATATAGACTAAAACCGATGTTAACACCTTTAGACTTTAGGACGGTGGTACAGGGTCTAATTTTGACTAAATTGTACTACTGTAACTCACTTTATCTTGGTTTGACACAAGTAAAGAACAAGGCTTTGCAGATGGTAATGAATTTGGCTGCCAAATTGATCACGGCATGCCCATAATGGCGCATATTTTGCCTGTTCTGAACTAACTTCGTTGGTTACCAATAAAACAGAGGGTACGGTATAAAGTTTTGTCCATGGTCCACCAAGTCTTATATAGATCGGTACCAGCATGCTTTGGCGCTTTGTGGGAGATCTATAGACTTGGAAGGACATTGAGATCTGAAGGAGGTATGAGATTAACAGCAATTAAGGAAACAGGAGTGCACATTGGCTACCAATTACACACAGAATAACTTATAAAATCATATTGCTAACTTTTAAAATTCAACAATCACACACGCCATTATTTTTGGATCGACTCTTGATATCGTACTCTCCATTTAGAGTACTGAGATTGATACAACAAAATCTACTAACTATTCCCTCTCTAAAAATAATAGGGACCAGGAGATCTACAATTTTTTCAGTCATAGCTCCTCAGTTGTGGAACAATTTACCACTGCACCTACGTAATGAATTATCCTTGGAAAAATTTAAGCGTTCATTAAAAATCTTTCTATATAAAGATGCATTCAATATATAGACAGCTTAACTTCCCAAACATAAAATCCCCAGATCTTAATGAATTTGAAGGATGATATCACATAAAATTCATTAAGATCTGGGGATTTTATGTTTGGGAAGTTAAGCTGTCTATATATTGAATGCATCTTTATATAGAAAGATTTTTAATGAACGCTTAAATTTTTCCAAGGATGATTCATTACGTAGGTGCAGTAGTAAATTGTTCCACAACTGAGGAGCTATGACTGAAAAAACTGTAGATCTCCTGGTTCCTATTATTTTTAGAGAGGGAATAGTTAGTAGATTTTGTTGTATCGATCTCAGTACTCTAAATGGAGAGTACGATATCAAGAGTCGATCCAAAAAAATGTTCCTTTTTTTTTTTAAAATTAAAGATTGTAATCCACCCCATTTATCCTTTATGTATCAGTTTGTGCTAGAATAGATTTAATCTGTATATAATGTCATATTTTGTCTATCCTTTTTTATTGTATATATTGGAAAACTGTAATACGCATTGAAATACATGATTTTGCGTAGATAACAAATCTTATTAAACTTGAAACTTGATATGTGATTTCAAAAACAAAAATGTTTTGTATTGCTGGTGTACATTTTGGGGTCCTTTTATCAAGCTGCGGTAGGGGTTTAACGCACGTAATACCGTGTGTTAAACCACCTGCCGCGCTAGCCGCTAACGCCTGCATTGAGCAGGCGTTAGTTTTTTAGCCGGCCGCGGGGGTTAGCATGTGATGAAATGTCCGACGCACTAACCCAACTAGCGCGGCTTGATAAAAGGACCCCTTTGTGGAATAATTTATCACAACACCCGAGAGTATGCATGGACTGTACTAACTTCAAGAAGTTACTAAAGACACAACTGTTTGTCGATGCCTATATGTAATGTGGATGAAAATTTCCCATCCTGCTCTAGGTATATAGTCACCATATATGGATGAGAAGATAGCGGTTGTGGATTTTATGTCTATATGTTTTATGACAAATCTTTTATGAATGTTTGATTTTGGAAACCACTTAGATATTAGGCAGTATAGAAATGTCTTAAATAAATAAATAACTCCTTTTACTAAGCTGCTTTAGGGCATTGATGCGCGGAATAGCACGCGCTACAATGCCACATGCGTTAGATACTAATGCCAGCATTGAGCTGGCGTTATTTCTAGCCACTTAGCGTGGGATTAGCGCGCGCTAATCTGCTGTGTGCACTAAAAACGCTAGCGTATCTTTGTAAAAGGAGCCCTAAATGGCTGAAACAAAACAAGTTTTAAGTGCTTTTTTAAAAATGGTTGGAGTTACTATAGATTATATTTGAATTGACAGGATTAACCTTATTATATTTTTTATATTATAGTAGCTGTGTAGTTTGTCAGCCTACCATGCTCTTATGTAGGCACGCCATTTGTTTCTATAATGTATTTCAAACAGTGTTTTATAGTACTGAGTTTTATTACATTACATTACATTAGTGATTTCTATTCCGCTTACGGTTCAAAGCAGATTACATTGGAAGAGAGCTGGACATTTCCAGGAGGATGCATTACATTTGAAAATTTCTGATACAGGTTACAAATTGAGGATTCAGATTACATTACATTTGAATTATATCAGTTTCCGGTTACTTATTTGGGACGTTGAAGATATGGTACCAGGTAGTGGGCTATACTAGGGAAAATTATAGAGGGGATAGGAGGAGGGGAGATTAAGTAGGTTGAATATACTTTTTGAATAGAAGTGCTTTGATTTCTTTATGGAACGTTTTGAGGTCAGATGTTGTGGTTAGCAATTTGGAGATGGAGGGTTTTATGTATGTATTTAAATCAATAATCAAAATATCTCAACAAAGAAAGTCCAATAACTAAAACACATACCAGGTGATTTTCAGTCAATGATGGGTAGCAGTTTCTGGTGAGCGGCATTGAATATCTAGGTTTTCACTGGCCAGCTAGCATATGCCTGGTTAAGCTGATATTCAGTACCAACTGGGCATCGGCTAGCTCATAAAGATAAAATAGCTATCTATGTGGTGTCCTTGACAAGTCAGCACTGAATATTGGGGCATAACTTTGACCCACCCTTAAATACCCCTGGAATATCCCTGAGATAGCCAGCTTATGGTTATGTGTTAACCTCAGATATTCAGTGGAGATAACTGGTTATCTTCCGATGACTATTTGGGGATAGCTGGCTATCTGATATTTGGATATCCACCAGTTAGCTGGTGAGGTGATAACATTAGCTGAGCTTAACACCTGTAATAGGAGTAGGTTAGAGATGGAGAGGGATGGGAAAGTTTTGAAAATGAGGCTGGTATTCGAATAAAGAAGGCAGTGAATAAGAAACAGAGTTCAAGGGAATAATGTAAGGGAGATCATGATTGGCTGGGGAAAGAAACAGTGGGAGGGGAGAGCTATGGTGAGGGATTGTTTAGTGATTTGCGCTGGAGTGTGGGGATTATTGTGTGGCGAAACAGGGAGTTTAGGGTCAGGTTGTTTTCTATGAAAATGTATCCCATTCTCCTCTCCTCTCTGTGTGTGTCTGTATTTGCTTTGAGAGTCTGTCTGTTCTATTGGGTGTTGTTGTTGGGGTTGGGATTAAAGGATATTTGGGAGAGGGAATTCGGAGCTGATGGAGCAGGGGTGGAAAATAGAGGTATTGGCCCCCAGTTGTGCCTGGGAAGAATTGCAGTTAATAAAGAATGAAATGTAGCACTCACAGATGAAAGCACTACCAAGGGTGGCCCTGGCCTGATGATACCATAGGTCATGCTTGTATGATGATGATAAAGGTTACAAAATTAAAGGGAGCTTGTTTTGTCACCGGATAGCTTCCTGGGGGAGTGTGATGCCACTTTGGGGTTTGTTGCTGTCTTAATTTGGATTGTTTGAGTATGATATGAAGCTTGTGAATAAAGCTGCACCATTTATAGAATACCACTTAATGGTGGGTTCTGCACTCATATTAGGCACTAAGATTGACACCGACTGAAACAGGTGTAAAGCCACCTGTATAAATTAGTCATGGATCTCCCAAATTTTATAATACCGCACACATCTTTAATAAACACCCCTAACCTACTCAAAGCTACACCCCTTTTCAGATGTATGCTTACAAATTTACATGCATATGTAACAACCAATTTGTTGAAAGTACAACACAACATGTACAAAAAAAAATATATATATATAGCAAGTCTAATAGAGAGTTTTTAAAATCCTTTTTGTCCTGGACCCCATATAAATTCACCTGTAGTGTGCACTTCTTTTTGCCTCGGTTTTAAGCAGAGTAATACATCATTGACATAATAGGACCCTACCTTTTATAAAGTAAACTTCTACAGGAGGTACCTTTTGTATTAGAGGTGATAATGGAACATATCTAGACCCCTTTCTTTAATATTCTGGCTCTGTCAGGCCTGTGGGGAAGGATTCCCAGTCATTATTCAGAAACAATAGAGTTGACAGATCTAGGAATTCATTTGAAATGGATTCCAGAGGGAACTTCAGTCTCTTTGGGAACAAGAAACAAAAATGGATGAAAAGCCCAAGAAGTGCAAGAAAAGGAATGAAGTGCCATCATTTCTGTTACAGCTTGAAATGGAGCAGGAATTCTTAAAGAACTAGAGAAAACTACAGAAACTGTCTTAATGCATAAAATTGGTATTTGAAATAAACTAGGAGTTAGGTTGTCACTACAAGTATTGCAGTGCCAAATTAAAAATCGCAACCTATTGTAATTAGTAATGTGCTTGTAGTATTAATATTCTTTAAAATGTATACAAGTCCACTTTAATTTTCCCCAGTAAAGAAGCATATTTTAATTTTTCTGTTTTGTTTCCCCCCAGATCATAATGGGAGTAATTCTGCTTTACAAATTACTGGATATAAGTGCTTTGGTTGGTGCTGCTGTCATAGTCCTGCTTGCTCCAGTTCAATATTTCATAGCTACAAAACTGGCTGAAGCTCAGAAAAGCACCCTTGTGAGTAACATTTCTTTTTCTTTTTTTTTTTTTTTTTGCTTTGACTTAACAATTAACAGTGGGGATAATTTTGAGTGGTCATGAGTTTGCAAGTTTGTGGGGAATAAAATTCACTCCCTCCCCCCAATTATTTTCATAGGTTAGTAACCAATTTTCACATAATTTAGCTAGGAAATGGAAATAAACTCTTGGTTCATTTACAGCAAAAGCTAAATTTCATTTGAAAATTTTCAGATGTTGCTCCCCCCTACCCTAAAGTAAAGGCCCATCATCCCATCCCTCATCCTTTGACAACACTCCAGGACTCCAGACTCACCATAAGGGTTCTAGGAGGCAGAAGCAATTAATACTCAATCCTGCCCCAGTGGCTGTCTTTATCAAAATGGCACCACTGGTCGTTTTGCAGTACTACTACTGTGGGCCAAATTTTTAAACAAGGAACATTCCTGCCCTGGTAATCTGACTGTTAGTGATACTACCCTAGACTACCACTAGAGGTCAAAGCTCCTCCTTCCACCTTTAAAGTATTAAAGACACTTCATGAAAAAAAATCCCCCAATCAAATCCACCACCCAATAAAACTAACATTACAGTTGATAGTAACATTCAATGGAATTTTGTGTGAGATTCTATACAAGTTGGACAGACTCAAAGGGCTCCTTTTACAAAGGTGAGCTCTGCCTTTGACTTGGTGGACCATGGGAAACTATTACAATGCTTAGATGCAACTGGTATCAAGAAAGAGGTCCTAGACTGGTTTCGGGGTTTCCTTATGTCATGCACCTATCAAGTATGTTTCATTTATGATCTCTCTGATACCTGGAGCAATCCATCCGGCGTACCGCAAGGGTCACCACTTTCCCCACTGCTTTTCAATGTTTACATGTCTTCATTAGGAGTGCAATTGACTCAGCTGGGGATAAAATTATTCAGTTACGCAGATGACTTCATGATCATCATCCCATTCGCTAACTCTCTTTCAGAAGCTACTCCCAAGGCAAAAGAAGTACTAAATCTGATGGAGCAGTGGATGACTGAATTTTTTGTAGTGTCCCCACACCCACTTGACACCAAAACATCACTTTGCATCAATAAATTTAGTTACCCTATTCAATCTACTATGAAGATATTGGGTGTAACATTGGATCAGAGCCTAACCATGAAAGACCAGGTTGACTCCTTAATCAGAAAAAGTTTTTTCACTCTATGGACGCTTCGGTCCATTAGAGCAGTGATTCCCAACCCTGTCCTGGAGGAACACCAGGCCAATCGGGTTTTCAGGCTAGCCCTAATGAATATGCATGAGAGAGATTTGCATATGATGGAAGTGATAGGCATGCAAATTTGCTTCATGCATATTCATTAGGGCTAGCCTGAAAACCCAATTGGCTTGGTGTTCCTCCAGGACAGGGTTGGGAACCACTGCATTAGAGCATATTTTGACATGTCAGCTTTTAGAATTCTGGTACAATCCCTCGTACTAAGTCAACTTGACTACTGTAATATCGCCTATTTGGCAGTTGCCCAAAAGAATATGCGACAATTACAACTTGTGCAAAATGCAGTGATTAAACTGATTTTGGGACTGAAGAAGTCCGATCATATAACACCTTACTACCGACTACTGCATTGGCTGCCGATGGAGGCGCGTGTGAAGTTTAAGTTCGGTTGTTTTTGCTTTAAGGCACTATTCGGTCTAGCCCCTAAATATATAACTGACCTTTTCTCTTGTTTCCCTTCCAGTTAGAGGATGTAAACTTAAAAGACATTAACACCTTTTCTCACATCAGGCAGCATTATGGGGTAAAGATCTAGATCAATTGCTCACGCCTACTATGTATGGGGAATTTAGGAAACGCCTAAAAACATATCTGTTCCTGAAGTATTTAGGTAGCTGACTTGTACAATTCTTACTTCAAAATAAGTGTTAATGAATACCTGTTAATCATTAGCTTTTAACTCTGTTTATTCCACTCAAGTTGTACCATCTTTTAATCATTGTAAACCGCATAGAACTTCACGGTCCTGCGGTATATAAACTGTTGTTATTATTATTCCCCTCTGAACTCTCTTCCTTCATCCAAGCACTCTTTACTCCCTCTATTCTTTCCTCATCACAACTTCCATCTGCTTTTCCATCTTTCTCACCCCCTGTTTTTGCCTCTTGAAGATCTCCCTGTGCTTCTCACTTCTTCCTGCTAGACATACTTTACCTCCTTTTTATGTAATATCCCTCCTGGGGATATTCCCTTCCTCTAGATACATGTTCCCTCTTCCTACCCACTCACTCTGGGCACACCATGGGTCTTCATTGGTCTGGGGCTAATGCATACATTTGCATATTCTCCAGCATCTCATCTGGCCCTCTACCCTCTTCTCTGGTGGTCCAAACCCACCTGACTGAGCGAGAGCAGAACTGGCAGTACAGCAGGCCCAGTACTTCTCTAACCTGCTCTTCCTGCCATTGGTGCCTTTTTCCTTCTCAAACAGTTAATGCAGTTAATATGGATGCTTAATTTATAATTTGGTTCAAAGAAATAGGAAAGTGTTTCAAATCCATTTCCTTTTTATCTGGAATGTAATTTAATGCCTGTGCTATATTTTTTTTTTTATCCAAAGGACTACTCTACTGAGAGATTAAAGAAAACCAATGAAATTTTGAAAGGCATCAAATTGCTGAAGTTGTATGCATGGGAGCATATTTTTTGTGCAAATGTGGAGGAAACAAGAATGAAGGAGCTTACAAGCCTCAAAACCTTTGCTCTTTATACATCTCTTTCCAGTAAGGGCATGCAGATTTCTTTGGGTGTCAGTATCAACATACACATATGTTCTATTTACTGTCTGTCATTTATCCATTATTACATTTCTCATTTTTCAGAGATGTAGAAATACAGATGCTCTGTATTGGAAGGGGAGGTAACAGGGGCACGGCAGAGAATACAACTTCTTTACACACACAATATTGGTGGCCTATTTTTCTTTTCATAAATAGTGGCTGACTTACAGAAGGAAAGAGGAAAGGGAATGGGCTTTGACATTCCTCCTTTCTGTGGTTACAATCAAAGTGGTTTACATATTATATGCAGCTACTTATTTTTTTACCTGGGGCAATGGAGGGTTACGTGACTTACCTGGAGTCACAAGGAGCTGCAGTGGGAATTGACTTGGATTTGATTTCTGAATCAGGTCTTCAGTTCCCTAACCAGTTAAGTCTGGGATGCTACAGATATACTCTGTGTTACTTTTGAAAATTGTATTTAGCTAATGTCTAGAAGGAATGAAAAACTCATCACTTCAATACTTTCCTTGCTTTAGTTTTAATTTACTGTAATGAGTGGTGATGTCTATATTCATCCTCCTGCACATGTAGGCCCGGATTCTTTAAACAGCACCATTTAGAGAATTGTGGCTCCGACAAAGGTAGGCGTCAGAAATATAGGCCAGGGTTTTCAAGGCCTACATTTCCGGCACCTACCTTTGATGTGAATCTCGCCTCCAGAAGCGCCTACTGGTGTCTAATGCCACTTCTGGCATTAGCCTTGCCTACAGTGGTACTAGGCACAGGTTGGGACCTCCAGAAGCCTGATTCTGGCACTGATTTTTTTAAGTGACAGTAGGCGCCAGTAAATCGTTTTAAAATGTCATTTAAATGGCATTTCTCACTTAACATAAATGCCAGTAGGGCGCCTAAATTAAGGCGCTGTTTATGGAATATGGGCCATAGAAAGCAATTCTATTACACTGCATCTACTATATATTCAGGTGTTAGAGGGTTTAAATATGGCAAAGAAAAATAGATACCTAGTGTAACTACTAGTGCAGTGTCTCGTAAACTTTGCCAAGCTACGGCACACTAAACGTGGTAGCCGCGGTTCGAGGCATCCAAGAAGTGTGCATACGTCCACGCATGCTCGAAGGCCCTTTAGACGGGGCCCTAAGCTGCCAGTGGGGGATGCTGGAAGGGAAAATGCACGGAGAAAAGTAGAGGCTGTTGCCACGAGAGGCACATTCTGTAGGCAGTCAGCCGGCACCTCTCCTCCTCCCTGGTGTCTCGCGGGACATTTGGAATCTTGGGCAGCACACAGTTTGTGATACACTGTACTAGTGTAACAGATAAAATATGCACCTACAATTTAGGTACAAACACTTATGCCAGCCAAAGAACTGTTGTAAGTGTTCATTCCTAATTTCTTTAAATACACACACAGATTATGCCATTCTATAATTTACACACATAACTGTGTTCCCTATGTATACTAAACAATCACAGTCCAGCTATGTGCGCCAGTCTCACTCATCCACCAAGACAAGATAAGTTTTTGGTTACTATTCTTGCTTTACATTACATTACATTACATTAGAGATTTCTATTCCGCCATTACCTTGCGGTTCAAGGCGGATTACAAAAGAGATAAAAAACGCAGGGTTACAATGGAAGAACATTTGTCCTTTCTAGAGAGGTAAAGAGTAGGTTATGTAGTTTCTGTGGCGGAAAGAGGGAGGGGGGAAGGACGGTAAGTTTGAAGTTAGGGCTGTTTCAGGAATTTCTTGAAGAGTATAGTTTTTATTTCTTTTCTGAACGTCTTATAGTCTGGTGTCATTATCAGTAGATTGGAGATTTGGTTATCTAGTTTAGCTGCTTGAGTGGCCAGGAGGCCATCGTATGGTTTTTTCTGTTTTACTTCTTTGATCGAGGGGTGTGTGAATGGGGTGTGTGTTTTTCTATGTCTGATTGAGGTGGTTTGGATGAGGCGGTTGTTCAGGTAGGTTGGGCTGTTTCCGTTTAAGGCTTTAAATAACATACAGTAGAATTTAAATAGTATTCTTTCTTGGATTGGTAGGCAATGTGAGTTGATGTATGCTTCTGTAATATGGTCATGTTTTCTCAATGAGTAGATGAGTCTCAGAGCTATATTTTGGATTGTTTGTAGTTGTTTAGTCATTGTAGCAGGGCAGGGGAGGGCTGGCTGGCTGGCTATTTTACATTAGTGACTTTTATTCTGCCATTACCTTGCGGTTCAAGGCAGATTACATAAGAGGTTATCTGGACATTTCCAGGAGTGTTACACAGTAGAGCGGGTTACTTTGGGAGAGATCTAGCCATTGTATCGAGGTCATTACAAGCTTGATAATTTGGCTAGAAGGTTGTAGGATCTGGGGAAGATTGAAATGCTTCCTGCGGTGTTAGTTTGTCTTGATGGATTTCTCTTCTGAAAGTTATGTAGTCTGGTGTCGTGATCAGTAGATTGGAGAGTTGGTGGTCTAGTTTCTAATAAACAGGGGAATACTGAATTTTGGGACACTGAAAATTATGTGAATGTTTACATTTTATACATAAAATAAGGCGTGGAATTGTCCTAATCAGACTTATGACCACAACCTATTGTAAAAATGTCCTTTACTCGTCCAATGTTCAAATCACTTTATTCATCCAATAACTCAATGACTCGACATGTACATGTTTCAGCTGAACAGGCCTGCTTCAGGAGTCTTGAGAATCTACAGAGTTGTAACAGATGGTGTTTTGATTAAATGAATAGGCTTTCAAGTCAATACTACGTTGCTGTCGTCTTAATGCAAGGATAACAGTAGCAAAATCCTCCCCTCCTCGTTGCTTTCGCTTACACCGACTCAACCCAGCCATTTTATACACAAATTAAGGGGAGGATTAATGATGAATCTATGAGCTGTTAACATCTTTATTTTTAGCATTCAAAAGTAGGGTCTATTTGAACCTTGGTTTGGTTCTGGTAACTGAGATTCCCCCCCCCTCCCTACACACACACAACATTCACACATTTTATTTATATATTTTTTACATAATTATGTTTTTGCGTTTCATATTGTGTGAATGTCCTATTATTTTTTTACTTGTTTTTTGTTATCATTTTATAGAATAGCATATACTATAAGTGGAATTATGGCATTTATATGCATAGGTGCACCCATATACGTGTATAGGACATGCCAGTATTGTATAAACATGATGGCAGATAAAGGCCAAATGGCCCATCTAGTCTGCCCATCTTTTTAGTAACCATTATCTCTTGCTCTCTCTGAGAGATCCCACGTGCCTATCCCAGGCCCTCTTGAATTTAGACACCGTCTCTGTTTCCACCATCTCTTCCAGGAGACTGTTCCACGCATCTACCACCCTTTCTATAAAAAAGTATTTCCTCAGATTTCTCCGGAGCCTATCACCTGTTAACTTCATCCTATGCCCTCTCATTTCAGAGTTTCCTTTCAAATGAAAGGGACTCGACACATGCACATTTATATCACGTAGGTATTTAAACATCTGTATCACATCTCCCCTCTCCCGCCTTTCCTCCAAAGTATACAAATTGAGGTCTTTAAGTCTGTCCCCATACGCCTTATCACGAAGACCACACACCATTTTAGTAGCCTTTTTGAAGGTGCGTCCTCCAGAATTGTACACAATATTCAAAATGAGGTCTCACCAGAGTCTTATACAGAAGCATCAATACCTCCTTTTTCCTACTGGCAATACCTTTCCCTATGCACCCTAGCATTCTTCTAGCTTTCGACGTCACCTTTTCAACCTGTTTGGCCACCTTAAGATCATCACATACAATCACACCCAAGTACCGCTCTCCCGTCGTGCACATAAGTTTTCCCCCCCCCCCATAAACTATATCGTTCTCTCAGGTTTTTGGAGCCCAAATACATAACCTTGCATTTCTTAGCATTAAATTTTAGCTGCCAAATTTCAGACCATTCTTCAAGCTTCGCACATAAATGTTAGCACCTTCTTTATATTGTATGGGCCCTAGTGAATAATTCTAAAAGTGATCTAAGCAAGTGGAACAGGATTTTACAGTACTGAGTAGGTGCTTATAAAAATGCCCCACTGAATACTAGAATAAAAGTAGGTACATAAGAACATAAGAATTGCTGCTGCTGGGTCAGACCAGTGGTCCATCATGCCCAGCAGTCTGCTCACACAGCGGCCCTTAGGTCAAAGACCAGTGCTCTAAATGAGTCCAGCCTCACCTGCGTACATTCCGCCTCAGCAGGAACTTGTCTAACTTTGTCTTGAATCCCTGGTGGGTGTTTTCCCCTACAACAGACTCCAGAAGATCGTTCCAGTTTTCCACCACTCTCTGGGTGAAGAACTATCCCCCTTCAACCTTAGAGAGTGCCCTCTTGTTCTCCCTACCCTGGAGAGGGTGAACAACCTGTCTTTATCTATTAAGTCTATTCCCTTCATTATCTTGAATGTTTTGATCATGTCCCCTCTGTCTCCTCTTTTCAAGCGAGAAAAGGCCCAGTTTCTCTAATCTCTCATTGTACGGCAACTCCTCAGCCCCTTAACCATTTTAGTCACTCTTCTCTAGTAGGAAAACATAGTGGGTTCATAATTCAGCTGGTGATTCAATGCTGGATCATATCCAGGCTCTGACATTGAATTTCTGGGTAAACAGAGCCAGTGAAAACATATGGTTAAGTGCGATATTTAACACTTAACTGGCTATGGCAAGCCACATAAAGATAGGATTGACTGGCATTTGGTTAAGTAGTGAATATGGGCACTTAACTGACCAAGTGCTGATTCTATCTCTATCTGTCTCCCCCCTCCCCCCCAAGAAAGTCCCCCCTAAATAGCTGATTTTGCATTGTATGCTAACAGGACATTTTCAGTGACACTTTTTGGTTAAGTGCCACTGAATATGACTAGTTAGCTTTGAACAAATGATTTAACCAGGCAGGAACTGGTTTTGGCCAGTTAAATTCCTCTGAATATCGACCCCAGTTATCCCTTAATACATCCAAAACAGAAACCATGCTCTTTCCATGTAGGAAGGGACAGGTACTAGGAACCAACATAATTATGAATACAATTAACCTTAAAACAGTTACTAAGGTGAAGATTCTTGGAGTCATATTAGACCAAAAGCTTAGTTATCATGAGCAAGTTAGTTCACTCGTAAGAACATGTTTCTATAGGCTAAGAATGATCAGATCATTATCTGCTTTCCTTGATGAATCACATTAATACACTCATTAGTAATATCAAAAATCGATTATTGCAATGCCCTATACAAAGGGTCCACTTTAAAAGAAATACGCAGAATACAAATTCTTCAAAACACTGCAATAAAAATAATTATGAAAAAGAAAAAATTTGATCATGTTACACCGCTTCTAAAGGAAAAACACTGGTTACTGTAAACCACAGAATCATCTATAAAATAGCTTTACTCACACATAAAATACTTATAAATAAAGCTCCCACATTTTTAGAAAGATATCAAATACCATACTCCCCCATAAAATTCTTAAGATCTGAAGATAAAGCTCTACTAGTAGTGCCTTCCTTAAAAGTTATATATTCTAGGAGAGATATGATCTTTTCTGCCACTGCTCCTCAAATCTGAAATTCACTTTCAATTAATATAAGAGAAGAAAAATCACTGAGCAAGTTTAAAAGTCTCCTAAAGAACTGGCTATTCAAGGACGCTTTCCAATAGATTTGTTCTAACCTATAATAGTTCTAGGAAGACGATCTAATAGAATTAAGCGGGTGCCTGTTCCCCAACCTTCTGTGTCTTTGGACCTTTCCCTGGTTTTATTTTTACTTTTTTAGAATTGTATTTATGTCAATTGCTGTCAACCGCCTCCCTCCTTACATGTATTACTGTATTACATGTATTACTGTATTAGTAGTGAATGTTCTGTTTGTCAGTTTTTATTATTTTACTTAATTTTTGAACTTATGTAAATCGCATTGGATTTGGATTATGCGAATTAATTAAAGAAATTAAATAAACTTGAAACTTGTTAGTAATAAAGTTTATCATTTGTAAATCAGTCTTCAAAACCTCCTAACCATTTATATCTACATCAAAACTCTTGGAGTAATAACTACCTTTGTGAAGCTAATCACCCGAATAGCGACCACCGAGTTCCTATTATCAAGATGGCCGCAGCGTGTATCTCTTCATTCTAAATACCTCCCGGACAGCTGATGTGATGTCACAGGGGCAGCACTAACAGACCGGCCAGGGGGGAGTGTTCATTGAAAACTTTTAACTCTTTATTGAATATTGTAACACTCCTATTAATGTTTTGGCAGATAATAAGAACCTCATATTAAGGATAACCATTCCAGTTTCAGATTCAGCCCCAAAGGAATTACTGTGTTGAGGCAGTAAATCCACCTCTGTTCTAGGGAGGAAAAACTAAATTTCCTAGAACAAAAGTGGATTTACCGCCTCAACACAGTAATTCCTTTTGGGCTGAATCTGAAACTGGAATGGTTATCCTTAATATGAGGTTCTTATTATCTGCCAAAACATTAATAGGAGTGTCACAATATTCAATAAAGAGTTAAAGGTTTTCAATGAACACTCCCCCCTGGCCGGTCTGTTAATGCTGCCTCTGTGACGTCACAGTCAGCTGTCCGGGAGGTATTTAGAATGAAGAGATACACGCTGCGGCCATCTTAGAAACATAGAAACATAGAAAAAAGCGGCAGAAAAGGGCTACAGCCCACCAAGTCTGCCCATTCCAAGTATCCCCCCCCTGAATTTACTTCCTTAAAGATCCCACAAGAGTATCCCATTTATTCTTAAAATCCGTCACGCTGCTGGCCTTTACCACCTGGAGTGGTAGTCTGTTCCAATGATCCACCACTCTTTCGGTGAAGAAGTACTTCCTGGAGTCGCCGTGAAACTTCCCTCCCCTGATTTTCAGCGGATGTCCTCTGGTGGTCGAGGGACCCATGGGCCAGGAGATATCATCTTCTGGCTCGATGCGTCCCGTGATGTATTTATACGTTTCGATCATATCTCCCCGTTCTCTTCTTTCCTCGAGCGAGTACAGTCGCAACTTCTGTAGTCTTTCTTCATATGGGAGATCCTTGAGCCCCACGACCATCCTGGTGGCCGTTCGCTGAACCGACTCGATCCTTTGTACGTCCTTTCGGAAGTGTGGTCTCCAAAACTGAACACAGTACTCCAAGTGCGGCCTCACCATGGCTCTGTACAACGGCATCATAACTTCAGGTCTCCTGCTGACGAAACCTCTGCGGATACACCCCAATATTTGTCTTGCCTTGGAGGAAGCCTTCTCCACTTGATTGGCAACTTTCATGTCTTCACTAATGATCACTCCTAGATCACGTTCCTCCGTGGTCGTAACCAAGGTCTCGCCATTTAGTACATAAGCTCTACGCGGGTTTCTCTTGCCCAAGTGCATTATCTTGCATTTTTTAGCATTGAAGCCTAGCTGCCAAGTATTTGACCATTGTTCCAGCAGCAGTAGGTCGTGTGACATAGTATCAGGTAATGAGCTTTTGCCTACTATGTTGCAAAGTTTGGCGTCGTCGGCGAATAGTGATATCCTTCCTCTAAGTCCTTGTGTCATATCTCTTATGAATAAGTTGAATAGAATTGGGCCCAGGACCGATCCCTGCGGCACTCCACTGATCACGTCCGACGCTTCAGATGGGGTACCATTCACCACCACCTTCTGACGTCTGCCGTTCAGCCAATCCCCAATCCATGTAGTTAGAATGTCTCCTAATCCTATCGATTTTAGCTTGTTTAGTAATCTTCGATGAGGGACGCTATCAAATGCTTTACTGAAGTCCAAATATACTACGTCTAGTGACTCTCCGGCGTCCAGTTGTCTAGTAACCCAGTCAAAAAAGCTAATCAGGTTAGATTGGCATGATCTACCCCTGGTGAATCCATGTTGGTGTGGATCACGTAGGTTTTCTTCATCTAGGATTGTGTCAATATGCTGTTTGATCAGCGTTTCTATGAGTTTACACACTATAGACGTGAGACTCACTGGTCTGTAGTTTGCTGTCTCTGTCCTGCAACCCTTTTTGTGGAGTGGGATTACATTGGCGGTTTTCCAGTCCAAGGGGACCACTCCTGTGCTTAGGGAAAGATTGAAAAGAACCGATAATGGTTCTGCCAGGACTTCTCTTAACTCCCTGAGCATTCTGGGGTGTAGGTTATCCGGTCCCATTGCTTTGTTTACTTTGAGTCTTGATAGTTCGTTGTAGACGCTACTGGGCGTAAGTTCGAAATCTTGAAACGGGTCTTTCCGGTTATCTCCCGTCTGAAGCTGAGGACCAGCTCCCGGTGCTTCACGAGTGAATACTGAACAGAAGTATTTGTTTAGTATTTCTGCCTTCTCAGAGTCTGATTCTGCAAATTTACCGTCCGATTGCTTCAAGCGTACTATGCCATCTTTGTTTCTTTTCCTGTCACTGATATAGCTGTAGAAAGATTTATCCCCTTTCTTCATTTTTCGTGCTAGCTCTTCCTCCATTCGTAGTTTGGCCTCTCTGACTGCTGTTTTGACAGTTTTGGATCTGTCAAGATAGTCCTCTTTTGCCCCCTCCCTGCCTAAATGTTTATAGGCGATAAATGCGTCTTTTTTCTGTTTAACTAATTCTGAGATTTCCTTACTGAACCATTGGGGTCTTTTGTTTCTTCTACCTTTACTTACTGTCCTTATGTATCGGTCTGTTGCTTCGTGTAGTATGGACTTCAGGGACAACCACATATCCTCCACGTTGTTAGTTAGTCCTTGTTTATGTAGTTCCTGATGGACGAACTCTCCCATTTGATTAAAGTCTGTGCCTCTAAAGTTGAGAATCCTTGTTGCTGTGCTTGTTTTTGGGAATCCTTTTCTGAGGTTGAGCCATATCATATTATGGTCGCTGGAGGCCAGTGTTTCCCCTACCGAGACCTCAGTGACACTATCTCCGTTGGTGAGGACCAGGTCCAGTAACGCCTGGTCCCTGGTGGGTTCCAACACCAATTGCTTGAGGCGTGCACCCTTTATGGAGTTTAATATTTTTTTGCTGCTACCCGTGGTTGCAGAGAGTGTGTTCCAGTCTGCATCTGGCATGTTGAAGTCTCCTAGTATTACTGAGTCCCCGCGCAGCGTAATATTCTCTATGTCCTCAATCAATTCCATGTCTTTGTCCTCCTGTTGCCTGGGAGGTCTATATATCACACCAAGGTATAGGCATTTTTCATTCCCTCTGGCCAGATTCACCCAGAGGGATTCCCCAGTGTATCTAACATCCGTGATTTTGGTGGTTTTGATGTTTTTCTTAGTGTATAATGCTACTCCTCCTCCCAATTTACCCACTCGGTCGCATCGAAGTATGTTGTACCCTGGTATAATCATATCCCATCCATGCGATTCCGTGAACCAGGTTTCAGATATCGCTATCACGTCAAGATCGGCGTTTGCTATTTCAGTCTCTAATTCTAGAATCTTATTGCCCAAGCTGATAATAGGAACTCAGTGGTCGTTATGCGGGTGATTTGCTTCACAAAGGTAGTTATTACTCCAAGAGTTTTGATGTAGATATAAATGTTTAGGAGGTTTTGAAGACTGATTTACAAATGTTAAACTTTATTACTAACTAGGATTTTATTGTTGTAGGGATAGTAGCCTTGAAGAAACCCTCTGGGTGAAACATGTCAGCTTATTAATCCCTCAGAACCTGACCACTTAAGTTATGTATTAATTAAAAATTATTTATAATATTTATGAATTTGAAGGATATAACTACATCTCACTAAAAATACAAAAATTCTTGTAAGAGACCCGGTGATGATTAAATGCATAAAGCCAGATACTATGAAGTACACTGGAGTATCTTGGTGGCATTTCTGAGGGTCCAGGTGACTAACATCATATGAGAGGGGGATTAAGAGGTGGTCGAAGTTGGACCCCTCTCCAAGCAGTATATTCATATAATATTCACACAGGCATTTCTGGGGTTGAAGAGTGGGCAAAGCAGATGCAGGATCAGCTTTTATATATATATCTTATAAGATACACACATAAGGACTGATCCCTCATATCTTACCCCTTTCTTTCCCTCTCTTCCCTCCCTCCTTCTCTTTCTTCACTGGGGAGCTAGACTTACCCCATTATATAATTTTTTAAGACTATTCTTATGTTCTTATATCTCCTGGAATGTTTGTGGAATTCCACCCCCCCACACTACTTCCAACACTCTCCCAGTCACTTTTGTCCATGCTGGCTCTAGCTTTAAAATGGGTGCTGTGAACTCTAGCAGCAGTCGCTTTGAAAATGGAGATAACATGAACAGAAACAACTGGGCTTTAAATTGAATCAGGTTGGGCAGACTGGATGGACCATTCAGGTCTTTATCTGCTGTCATCTACTATGTTACTATGCCTGGTAGACCACTAGACTGTCAGGGAATGCAAAAGTAGGCCTGGGGAGCCTCTATTGGTAGTGTTTAGTGGGCTTCTAGAGTGCCCACTGTGTTTGAGGAGCAACCAAGATGGGGTGCTGTTTGGGGGGGGATGGTGGAAATTGCTCATATTCATATTTTGGTTGGCCCTACAGTAAATATGGGTGGGCATTAAATGACCTCACCACCTCTGCCCCTCCCCCCTCGAGGTGCTCCCACCCAAATTCCACTTTTAATAGAAATGATAAGTACTTATGCTGTCAAGGATCCCCAAGCCCACCAGCTGAAGATCTTCCCAAAGGCACCCAGAAACACCTGTGTTCAGCTTGGCAGTCAGAAGATGCTTCCTAACCTACTTAAACCAGCACCCTTATGCATTGGTGAAAACTGAGAATGCACAAGAGTACTGGTAGGAAGCAGTTTCCAGCTGCTGAGCTGGGCATGGGTGTTTCCGAGTGCTTTTAGGGAGATTTTCAGCTGGTGAGGCTTGGGGAATACCCACCAGCTATCGCAGCAATATGCCACTGTTTGGTGGGCCTGAACCTGTATACACCCAGGTCCACTAGTGGATAAGCCACTGGTCCCGACTAAATTTTGATTGGGATCAGTATAAGTTTCAGCAGCCAGGAGCAGTATGGAAAGATTCAGATATTCAATGCTAGTATCCCGGATGCAGCCCGGCATAGAATATCTGGGTCTAATTTAGCCATCCACAGTAGTGCTGCCCGATTCAGGAAAAAAATTTTGATTCGATTCGATTCAGCCTATTGAATTGGTTTTTCGATTCAATTCGATTTTCCTGCCCAATTGGGTGTTTTTTTTTTTTTTCAAACATCCTGGTGGGTTTATTTTATAGCCTCTTCACTCCCTTTGCCTTCTCCTAACCACACTGGCGCTGTGGTGTAAACAAAATAAACAAACAAAAAAGACATTTCCTCTCTGTTAAATCCTAGCTCACGTTTGCAGTCTAACACCAGCTCTGGCAGGATACACATTTCAAATCTGACATATTGTAATCATAAAACAGAAAATAAAATTAGATTTTGTACCTTTTCTTGCCTGGTCATTATACAAATCTTGTTGGTCGCAGGCTCTGGTTGTCTTCTGATAACTTGCTTGCCAGGGTCTTCTTCTTTCTTTGTGCTAACCATCCATCTGCCATCTCTGTCCTCCCCTTTCATTTCCCTTCCCTCCCCCAGAGGTCTGGCATCTTTCTTTTTTTTTTTTTTTACCTCCATCCACAGATCTACCTTTTCTTAACTACCCTTTCATCCAGCATCTCTCCCTCCTTCCCCACCACCCCAGGGTCCATCATCTCTCACTTTCTTTTCCCAACTACCCTCCTATCCAGCATCTTTTCCCCCCCGCCACACCATCCCTTGTGTCCAACTTCTCTCCCTTTCTGTTCCTTCCCTCCCTAAATCCCATTATCTCCTCTATTTTTAGACCCATTATTTCTTCCCCCCCCAAGTCTGGCATATGCACGACTCTTTGAACCCCCCTTCCCTCCCTCCCTCCGTGTACTTCTACACCAGGGCCCCCCTCCCCTGAAGGCCTGCACCCCACCCCTGAAGGCCTGTCCCCCATCCCTGAAGGCCTACCTGTCCCCCCTGAAGGCCTATGCCACCATCCCTGGCCTGTCCCCCCTTGAAGGTCTGTCCCCCCCTTGAAGGCTTGACCCCCTTGAAGGCTTGTTCCCACCTGAAGGCCTGCCTGTCCCCCCTGAAGGCCTGTGCCACCATCCCTGGCCTGTCCCCCCTTTGAAAGCCTGTGCCCCCCTTAAAAGTCTGCACCCCCCTTGAAGGCCTGTTCCCCCCTTAAAGGCCTGTTCCCCCCTTGAAGGCCTGCCCCCGAAGGACTGCCCCTCCTGAAGGACTGCACAACCCCCTCCTCAGAAGGCCTCCATGTTCCCCCTGGCCTCCCTGCACCGTTTACCTTATAGTTTCAGCCTGCAGCGAAGATCGCGGTTACAGCGTCTTTGCAAAGTGCTTTGAGCTGTTACCTCTGCTGCGGTCCCGTCCCTCCTCTGACGTCAGAGGCAGGATTGCGGCGGAGGAAACAACTCAAAGCATTTTGCAAAGACGCTGTAACCGCGATCTTCGCTGCAGGCTGAAACTATAAGGTAAATGGTGCGGGGAGGCCAGGGGGAACATGGAGGCCTTCCCGGGGGGTGGGGGGATGCGCAGTCCTTTGGGGAGGCCAGGGGGGAAGCCGACAGTAGCACTTCCTGACTGACCCTCCCTCCTCGTCCTCTAAAGCAGATGCGGCAGCGACCGGCCAGCAAGAGCAGCGCTGCCGCTCCTGCTGTAGGGGGGTGGATCAGAATCGGGAAGCCAATTTTTTTTTGTTTTGAATCGATTCAAATCGATTCACCCGAAGTGAATCGGTGAACCGATTTGAATCGTTAATCGGGCAGCACTAATCCACAGTCAGCACATAAATGCTGACTGCTGCCAACTGAATATTGACGGGTACATATATAACACAGATTTGGATATTACCACAATTTCTCTAATTTTGTATTATACGGTAAATGCATTTTCTGACTATTCTTCAATGTACACATTTTACAATATACATTAGGTTCATTTTCTTTGCTTATATAGAAGATTATCTTAGCCAAGTATTAATGTAAGCAAGTTCTTGCTAAGCAGATGGAAGCAGCTCAGGAGTCCTCCACTAGCATTCCTGCCAGTGAGGAATGGTGCTAAAATTTCATACCTGTCCTGCCTGTCTCTTGCAATTGAAAGTAAAATATTTTAGTACCTCCCCTCCCCCCTCACTGACAGGAATCTTGATGGAGGACTGTTGTGCAGCTTCCAGTTGCTTAGTGGGAATATTGAATATAAAAATATTTTGTAGTTGAAATATAATCAGCCCTGTTTCCTTATTTTTCTCTACAGTTTTTATGAATGCGGCTATCCCAATTGCAGCTGTTCTTGCAGTAAGAGAGTTTTCATTATTTTACTATTTTTAATGTTAACGTTTTCAATAAGTAAAATCACAAAATACCTCAGTTATGTTTTTGTATTTTTCCAGCAAAATATATATATAAAAAAATAACCCCTATGGTTATATTGTTGCCTATGTTTGATAAATGAATGCAGTGAGCTACAGAAATTTTGTGCAAATGGTATTACGAGTTCTTCATATGAGGGATCTTCAGAAAGTTTCTGCACTTTTATTTTTTATAAACACTATTTATAACATATCTCAAAAGCAAATTACATCACTTTTCCACATAATCACCCTGTTTTGCAATATATTTTTTCCAGAGTCCTACTATGACATGCCCTCTTACTACTTCTCCCGCCCCAACCATTTCCCACGAAAATATGAAACTGTGGAAACTTTTTGAAGCACCCTTGTAGTTCTGGTAACAACAACAAAAAAAGAATGCTGCATGAAAGAGGAGGAGCTGCTTATTCAGATGAGGGAGATGGCAACCTTTAAAATGAGAACCCATAAATGTTCTGGGGGGAATTCTATATATAGTGCCGAATGTTAGCCACCAAAAAGATCCACACTGAGCCCTTATTCTTTAAAAGGTACCTGATCTTTATAGAGTACTAGCATAGTGTGCAGGCCACACCTAACTTTGTGCAAGTCCAACATCTAAAGTTAGGTTCAGATTGGCGCTTTTCTATAATTTAGTCCCTAACTAATGACACTAGAAAAAGTTCAAAGAAGAGCGACCAAGATGATAAAGGGGATGGAACTCTTCTCATATGAGGAAAGACTAAAGAGGGCTCTTCAGCTTCGAAAAGAGATGGCTGAGAGGAGATGTGATTGAAGTCTACAAAATCCTGAGTGGTGTAGAACGGGTACAAGTGAATCGATTTTTTACTGCATCGAGATTTACATAGACTAGGGGACAGTCACTGAAGTTACAGAGTAATACTTTTAAAACCAACAGGAGGAAATATTTTTTCACTAGGAGAATAGTTAAGCTCTGGAATGCGTTGCCAGAGGATGTGGTAAGAGCGATTAATGTAGCTGGTTTTAAAAAAGGTTTGTACAAGTTCCTGAAGGAAAAGTCCATAGTTTGCTGTTGAAACAGACATGGGAGAAGTGACTGCTTGCCCAGTCAAGAAGAGATTGATGTGGAGCCTTACAATGATGTGGAAACTTACAAGTTATTCCACATTTTTCTTGAAAAGTATAAAGAAAAGTGTGGAATAACTTGTAAGTTTCTTGACTCCACATCATTCTCTTTTTGGTTGGGCTGAAAACTTTTCAGCAGCCCCTCGTAATATTCCTTCAATTGAACAAGGTATATTATTTGCCTATTTCATAAAAAAAATCTGGGTTACCTTCAGGAATTGGAATTCAGACTCAATTGAATGACAATGTGCTACAGGATTTGTTGGCTGCATTGGAGGACTCATTATCTGAGATCGATTATAGATCTATGCTTCTTGTATATTTATGTTTAAAAATGATCTCAATTTGGTTCTCAAACAGTTTTTCATAACTCACAATTACAGTTTTGCGGTCAAAAAATTTAGATTTATCTTGATGTAACAAAATCTTCAAAAGACAGAAAGAAACTATTTTTGGCTTTAAGAGAGAGAGAGACCTTTTTGTGAGGCAAGTAAGCAGAAGTAAGAGGGAAAAAAGGTTGCTTTTATTCTCAAAATTAGCAGCTGAGAAGGTAAGAAATAAGAGGTTAGTTTTCATAAACTACAAAAGATCACAGAAAGAGGAAGTTAGGCAAAAATATCTGAAAAAGTTAAGAGAGGTTGGCCATGTAGTCAGGAAAGTAAAGATGCAAATGGTAAAAAAAATAAGTGACACGGTGAAACGGGGAGACAAGACATTTTTAGATATATTAGTGATAGGAAGAAGTGCAAAAGTGGCATTGTGAGACTCAAAGGTGAAGGGGAGAAATATGTAGAAGCTGATAAAGAAAAGGATGACTTGCTTAACAAATATTTCTATTCTGTATTCATGGCTGAAGCGCTGGGAGCGGGACCACAGAAGGCAAACATGAATAGGGATGGAGGAGTGGTAGACCCTCATCGATTTTCAGAGGGTTGTGTTCATGAGGAGCTAGCTAAACTAAAGGTAGACAAAGCGATGGGGCCGGATGGTGGATATCCAAGGGTGCTGAAGGAACTTAGGGAAGTTCTAGTGGCTCTGCTGACTGAACTTTTCAATGAGTCTCTAGAGTCGGGAGTGATACCAGAGGACTGGAGAAGAGCGGATGTGGTCCTTCTCCACAAAGGTGGAAGTTAGGCAGAAGCAGGAAATTACAGGTCAATAAGTCTGACTTCTGTGGTAAGCAAATTAATGGAAATATTTTTAAAACAGAGAATGGTGAAGTTTCTGGAATCCTGTGGATTTGTAGGACCAGAGGCAACATGAATTCACTAGAGGTAGGTCTTGTCAGACAAATCTGATCAATTTCTTTGACTGGGTGACCAGAGAATTGGATAGAGGATGTGCGCTAGATGTGGTGTATTTAGATTTTAACAAAGCCTTTGACAGTGCCCTCGGGATGAGTCCCAAAGTGTTGGGCTGGGTTAAGAACTGATTGAGTGGAAGGCGATAGAGGGTAGTGATCAATAGAGATCATTCTGAGGAAAGGGATGTTACCAGTGGTGTGCCTGAAGGTTGTGTTCTTGGGCCTGTTTTTTTTAAACATTTTTATAAACGATATTGCTGTAGGGCTGTCAGGTAACATTTGCCTCTTTGTGGATGATACCAAAATCTGCAATAGAGTAGACACCCAGGATGGTGTGAATAACATGAAGAAAAACTTGGCAAAGCTTGAAGAATGGTCTAAAATTTGGCAGCTAAAATTTAATTCTAACAAATACAAGGTGATGCATTTTGTCTGCAAAAACCCGAGGGAATGGTACAGTTTAGGGGGTGAAGAGCTTATGTGCATGACAGAAGAGCGTGACTTGGGTATGATTGTATATGATGATCTTAAGGTGGCCAAACAGGTTGAAAAGGTGAAGCCGAAAGCTAGAAGGATGCTAGGGTGCATAGGGAGAGGTATGGCCAGTAGGAAAAAGGAGGTTATGATGCCCCTGTATAAGACTTTGGTGAGACCTCATTTAGAATATTGTGTACAATTCTGGAAGCCGCACCTTCAAAAAGATATAAAAAGGATGGAGTTGGTCCAGAGGAAGGCTACTAAAATGGTTTGTGGTCTTCGTGATAAGGCGTATGGAGACAGATTTAAATCTGTATACTTTGGAGGAAATGCGGAAGAGGGGAGATTTTTTTTTTTTTTTTAATTTATTCAATTTCTATACCATTCTCCCAGGGGAGCTCAGAACGGTTTACATGCATTTATTAAGGTACTCAAGCATTTGTCTCTGTCTGTCCTCATGGGCTCACAGCCTATCTAATGTACCTGGGGCAATGGGGGGATTAAGTGACTTGCTCAGGGTCACAAGGAGCAGCGTGGGTTTGAACCCACAACCTCAGGGTGCTGAGGCTGTAGCTTTAACCACTGCGCCACACTCTTCCCTTGATAGAAGCATTTAAAAAAGGCCACACAGCTAATTTGAGTGGCCGATAACAGTGGGTGACATCAAGGCCAGCACTTTAATTAAAAAGGGGGTTGGAATAGTGGGGAGGGGAAAGTAGGAGTGAGAGGGGGATAGTTACAAGGGAATGATTGGATGGGAGGAGGTAAGAGGGTGGGATTGGGGGAAATAGGAAAAAGGGGCGGAGTTATAGAGGGGAAAGGAAAATAGAAAATTGGCGGGCAAAAATAAGACAGCACGGATGATAGAGAGAGGGAGGAGAGTAAAGGGATTTGAGTTTCCCTTTCTCCCATTGCTACGGAAAGTATGTAGGTGAGGGGTGGTAAGATGGAGGGTTTAGGGAATTTGGGGGATGATGGTCACAGCTAGTAGGTTTAGGGGCCTAAGGGGCAGAGCCTTTATTAGAGGCAGATTGAATTGGAAGAACTATTAGGGTGAATGGTAAATATGTCCTCGTGGGTGACACCGCCACGAGTTGAGTTGGCTTGACGACACCATAAGTCACCAGGAGTTAAGGGAAAGTTGGGATAAGGGAGCTAGTGTCGATACCGATTAGCTCTTGGAGGTAAATCTTAAATGGTTAAGTGTGAAGTTTGGTTATGTTTATAAAGTTTTGAAAATTAATGTTTGAAAATAATATGAAATAAAGCTGCGGCCAATATTTGCCCAAGTGAACACTGTTATGGTTATTATTAAAATGGGTAATGTATTTTGAATGGCTGATGTATGAGTCCCAGTGTTAATATCTACGTGGCATAAATGCGCAAGAGTTGAGTCATTCATTTGAAAGAGAGGAATGAGAGGGCTTAGGATGAAGTTAAGAGGTGATAGGCTCCGGAGTAATCTAAGGAAATACTTTTTTATAGAAAAGGTGGTAGATGCCCAGCCCAGTAGAGGTGGTGGAGACAGAGACTGTTTCTGATTTCAAGAAAGCCTGGGATAGGCACGTGGGATCTCTTAGAGAGAGGAAGAGATAATGGTTTCTATAGATGGGCAGACGGGATGGGCCATTTGGTCTTTATATGCCATCATGTTTCTATGTTTCCTTCTTATTGGCCTATCCATGTAAATATGTTATAAAATACTTGAGGTTGATATGTTTTCTTTGAACCACAACATCTAAAGATCTTCCTGGACATGAAGAAGATCACTGGAGTCAGTGAAACATCTAAACTGTGACATTTGAATGGTGCGTGATAATTTTAGTCTATAATGCTTTTTCTTGGTAACATATTCTTTAATTCTCCTGTTAATTAATAACCCCCCATCTTTAATTGTGACCCAAAGAGGTGCAAATATTTTTCCTGTTTTTCTTGTTTTTGATAAAATTACTTATTTCCTTGTAATTGTCTTGTCTGTTTAGATTGTAAGCTCTTTTGAGCAGGGACTGTCTTCTTTGTGACTCTGTACAGTGCTGTGTACGTCTCTGGTAGCGCTTTAGAAATAATTAATAGTAGTAGTAATTAATTGATTCATGTTTCTTAACTGAGTTTAAATGATTGTAAATTTTGATTAAACTTATAAAAAATAAATTAACAAAAAAAAAAAAGAATATTCAAGCTCACTGCCTCTGGCGGAATATTTACTCCTTCTCCTCTCCTCCCCCACAACGTTTCTAGGAAACCTTAGAGAACAAACAGCCTGCGTTCAGCTCAACAATTGGTTACTTCTTAATGTGGCACAAATGATCCTACGCTATGGCTAGTTTATGGCTAGCATAAATGCTGGCATCTAAGTGCAACATTTATGTATGTAATTTATATTATTCCATGATTTAAGCTTGTAAATGTTGATCCTGTGAATATCCCTTTAGAACAGGGGTAGGGAACTCCGGTCCTCAAGAGCCGTATTCCAGTTGGGTTTTCAGGATTTCCCCAATGAATATGCATGAGATCTATTTGCATGCACTGCTTTCAATGCATATTTATTGGGGAAATCCTGAAAACCCGACTAGAATACGGCTCTCGAGGACCGGAGTTCCCTATCCCTGCTTTAGAATTATATTCTAAGTTATTTTAGTGTATAATTATAGAATAGTGTTTGGTTGCACTATTGCTATTTACATGCTTAAGTGTACAGTTATAGAATTCTATCCCCCCGCTCCCCCCCCCCCGATATTCAGCACTATTTAACCAGCCAGGAATAACTTCTGGCCGATTAAATAGCATTTGACTAGCTATCTACCGATATTTAGCCTGGCGATACAGGCAGCGAAGCTGGACCCCTCCATCCTCAACCTGCTGACAACTACAAGTGACTTTAAATCATTCCAAAAAGAAATCAAAACTCTGCTTTTCAAAAAAACTATACTACCTCCTTATTCCTCCCCCTCGCCTCTTCCGCCTTCCACACAAACTACCAACTAACCTCCCCCTCTACTTGTATCCCCCCTCTGACCCTATCACGAAACCAACCCGTAACCTCTTCTTCCCTCCTAGTGATCCTAAATGTCCCCCTCCCCTTTTATTCAACACTCTTATTCTGTAATTCCCTTGCATCCACTATATAAGCGTCCCCTGCATCTACTGTGTAATCATCCCCTAAATGGCATCTTCTTGGCATTGTCCAGCTTTCTTATACTGTAAATTGTAATTTCCTGGAAATGTCCAGCTACCTTATACTGTTATTTGTAACTTCCTGGAAATATCCAGCTATCTTACACTGTAATCCGCTTAGAACTGCAAGGTACAGGCGGAATAGAAGTCACTAATGTAATGTAATGTAATGTAATGTTAGTGGCTAGTGGCTATACTGCGAATATTCAAGTGCTGACTGGCTAAGTTTTTAGTGACCAAATGGAGCCATGTAAATAGCAGGCCTATCTTTGGCAGCTATTAACTTAACTGACTAGCACTGAATATTGACTTAGCCAATTAAGTTGGCACGAGCCAAAAAATACCCCGGATATTGAATGCAAGTTACTGAAAATGAACCAGCATTGAAAATCCAGGCTCACTGCCAGCCGTGGGATTTAACTGGGCTGCCTAAAGTGGTCTGAATATTGACCCCTATTATAGAATTATTGACCAAGAAAAACAGATTTTTTAGTATCATTAGATTTGTCATTAACCTTTGATTTAGTAGTTTATGGATTATTACTTCATAGGCTTCATGCCATCAGTCTTTTTGGTATCTAACAGTAGAAAGTATACAGTGTTAGGGAAATAAATACACTCTTACATACTTTTAATTGTGCGATGCCTAAGGGCTGTGTTTTGGCCACTATAATACTATTGCTTGCACTCATTCAAGCACTTCTGAACTTGTACAATCCCACTTTATTCCGGGACTGATGGGTTATTTTCCTGTACCCGCCAGGACTTGTAGGAAGTCTCATATTTCAGAGACGTAAGCTCCACCCCTCTTACCTCAGCACTATCCCCTCAAGAAACAGTTTCTTTTCTACAAACCAGACTGTAGGACCTTGTCTATTCTGCTTGTGTTTATTTTCATTTAAATTCAGTATTTTTGTTTACGGTTTTCGCCTTCGTGCTGCAGAGGTTCCCTGTGGGGACAGCTCTAAATGTGGAAGATCGCAGATCTTTGGAAAAAGTCTGCTTTCAGGGGGTTGGCTACTTGGCAGTGCTCCCTCTGGACAGCCTACACTTTAGATCGTGGCTCCATAGATTTTTCCCTTTGGTAGCTGGCTCATAACAGGTTCGTCCGCTAGTGGGTCAAGTGCAGACTGCACAGCTCTGTGGTGGTGTTCCTGGGATCAGAGCCAAACTGCGTTTCTCTGCCAGGCGTCTGCACGGTGTGTCTGTGGGTGGTGGGATGCATCGGGAAGGGGAAGGCATACCATTGTATAAAGGCGGGCTTGCCAGCCAGAGAGAGTAGACATCCCTCTGGCTGGCCTGGGATGGGGGTGCCAGGGTTGTGGGCTGGGGGGTCATAGATTCGGGGCATCCCTCCTGCCTATCATGGTTAGGGGGTGCTGTTTTGGGGGTTTCGGTAGGAGGGAGTGGGCATCCTTCATTGATCACCTTGACGGACACGGGCTGATGAGGACCAGTCAGCACAGTTTTAGCAAAGGCAGATAGTGTTTGACGAACTTGCTGCACTTCTTTGAGGGAGTAAACAGATGGACAAGGGCGATCTGGTCGACATTGTATATTTAGATTTTCAGAAGGCGTTCGACAAGGTTCCGCATGAACGACTACTTCGGAAAATTGCGAGCCATGGAATCGAGGGTGAAACACTCACATGGATTAAAAACTGGCTGGAGCATAGGAAACAGAGAGTGGGGGTAAATGGACAATACTCGGACTGGAAGAGTGTCACCAATGGGGTGCCGCAGGGCTCGGTGCATGGACCCATGCTCTTTAATATCTTTATAAACGATCTGGACATAGGTACGACGAGCGAGGTGATTAAATTTGCGGATGATACGAAGTTATTCAGAGTAGTGAAGACGCAGGGGGATTGTGAAAATCTGCAATGTGACATAATCAGGCTCGAGGAATGGGCATCAACATGGCAGATGAGGTTCAACGTGGATAAGTGTAAAGTGATGCATGTCAGTAACAAAAATCTCATGCACGAATACAGGATGTCTGGTGCGGTACTTGGAGAGACCTTCCAGGAAAGGGACTTGGGAGTTCTGATCAACAAGTCGATGAATCCATCCATCCAATGTGCGGCGGCGACAAAAAGGGCAAACAGAATGCTAGGAATGATAAAGAAGGGAATCACAAACAGATCAGAGAAGGTTATCATGCCGCTGTACCGGGCCATGGTGCACCCTCACCTGGAATACTGCATCCAGCACTGGTTGCCGTACATGAAGAAGGACATGGTACTACTCGAAAGGGTCCAGAGAAGAGCGACTAAGATGGTTAAGGGGCTGGAGGAGCTGCCGTACAGCGTAAGATTAAAGAAACTGGGCCTCTTCTCCCTCGAACAGAGGAGATTGAGAGGGGACATGATCGAAACATTCAAGGTAATGAAGGGAATAGACTTAGTAGATAAGGACAGGTTGTTCACCCTCTCCAGGGTAGGGAGAACAAGAGAGCACTCTCTAAAGTTGAAAGGGGATAGATTCCGTACAAATGTAAGGAAGTTCTTCTTCACCCAGAGAGTGGTAGAAATCTAGAACGCTCTTCCGTAGGCTGTTATAGGGGAAAACACCCTCCAGGGATTCAAGACAAAGTTAGACAAGTTCCTGCTGAACCAGATCATACGCAGGTAGGGCTGGTCTCGGTTAGGGCACTGGTCTTTGACCTAGGGGCCGCTGCGGGAGCAGACTGCTGGGCATAATGGACCATTGGTCTGACCCAGCAGCAGCAATTCTTATGTTTTTATGTTCCTGACGAGGGACTTTGAGTGGGGGGGTTGAGAATGGCAGCAGGAGGGTTTGGGCATCCCTCCTGCTGCGGACAGTCAATGGGTTGTTTCAGGGGTGGCATCAGGAAAGATTGGCCATCCATCCTGCCTCAGATGGTCTCGGGGGGTGCGTCCTTGCCGCTCAGCTGATCGTGGAGTGAGATTTTCTTGCCGTAATCAGCTCAATAGCCGCGTCCACATTTCAGTTGTCTATCGTGGCCCTAGGGAGACCCCTAGGGCCACTTCAATGCGAAATCACTCCCACACCCAGCCTTGAGCGAGCTTAAGTGTTCCAACGTGTCTCCCTGCACCTGCGACAGATGCCTACAGTGTAGGCAGCCTGCCTCTTTTTTGGGTTTAAAAAAAACAACAAAAAAAACGTGCATCCTGATTGGCTGGTTAGACAGCAGTAGGACGCCTACTGCTGCCTACAATCGGGTTGCCATTTATGGAATCTGTCCCACATTGCCCATTTTACCACAGGAAGCCAGTGCACATACCTCAGTAATCCTTTTTAATGTATAATAAACGCATGCTGGTGCATACCACAGTTTAGTAAAAGGACCCCAAAATGAGCACCTTAAACATAAATACATGATCAAGCAGTTAAAATTTCTTGGCTTATATCCATAAGAGCATATGGCTTAAACATTTTACTAATCTACAGTAGATATCACTGTTCTGTTAATCTAGAGGTTTTCTGAAATTGCAGTATAAATGAAGTATTCAAACTGGTTTAGCTGCAATATAATGTAGTATATTCTGGGCCAGATTCTATAAGAGGCGTCTAAAGTTAGGTGCCTATCTTAATTACCCAAAGCACATTTAATATATTCAATTATAAGCTTTAATAAGCTCATAAATGAAAAAATATATTGACCAATAGGTGCCTACCCGATTCTATAAAAGATCGGCGCCTATTGCATGGTGCATAGCAGCGCCCAACGCCTAAGTGGGCATTTTGGGGGGCAGAGACAGACAAAGCCGCTGTTAGGTGCGATTGTCTTAAAGAACTTAAGGCGGCTGCAATGTACCAGCGCCTAAGTTTTTTGATAGGCACCATCAGGTGTGATTCTCTAAAACGGCGTCTAAGTGTAATTGACATGTGGCTGGTGCCTTTTTTCTAGGCCCCTGATGACTTAGGTGCCCTTTACAAAATCCGGCCCTCTGTGTTCATTTATAAACTACTAGTGACCAATATATGCAGTATTATAAATGCAAATGTTCTATTTGATTTTTGCAGGCTTGTTCTCTTTATGTGCTTGGGCATTATTCAGATGCATATAATATGAGTTCTTACAGAGCTGAATATGAAAATATGCCGAACTGCATCTGAAGTGCCTAATATTTATATTTTTGTTTGTGATAGACCTTTGTGACCCATGCTTATGTGAGCACAACATCATTAACACCAGCCAAGGCCTTTGCATCCTTGTCGTTGTTTCATATCTTGGTTACTCCACTTTTCCTGCTCTCCACCGTGGTTAGATTTGCAGTCAAGGCAATTGTAAGGTATGCAATAGTAATCATTTTCTTAGCAGAATTAACAATTGATGTAAATGCAATAGTCCAAACTCTGACTTTGCTGAATCAATAAAGAATATTATGTGAAAAATCTGTCTTCATTTGTCCTGCAATTAAGAGATAAATAGCCATATCTAAATTAACATCACCACCATAATTTTATTTCCTGATGTCTATAGTAAATTGTTTCTGAATGTTACCTTTTATGTTCTATGATTATTAAGGCTCTTTTGTGCCCCTAAACCTATAGCAGAGTGATATATATATATATATATATATATATATATATATATATATACAGTACTCCCCTGAAATTCGTGGAGGTTCCGTTCCAGGAGCACCCACAAATTTTGAAAAACCGCGAATATTGGATGTGGTCCTAAAATGCCTAAATATGGTACTCCTGATCGCTGCCTCATTCTTTTTTATGTAGCGTACAGTGCTTTCATTAATGCAATAATGGCGCGCTACTGCAGTGTAACTTTTTTGTTCTCGGAGCATATCCAGCAGCTCAACTTTCTTCTGGAGTGTCTTACACTTCTGATGCTTGGGTTCATTGCCATAGGCCTTTGAAGGTTCAGGGAATTTTGGTGGCATCTTAGGGCTTTCACCAGTTCGTGAAACACTCGAGATAGCTACACTCTGACTGGCTACTTTCAAACCTTTTCAATCATCCTGATTGGCCACTGTGCTTCCAAACATTTTATATATGTAAATTTAGCTCTCAAGGAATGATTGAAGCATGGGATCCCTATACAGTATGGTATGGGCTCTCTAAGTTAATACAAATGGCATCAATGGCAATTGCAACCTTCTTTGCCACCATGAAGAAACAAGGCAGCGATTGGGAGTACAGTATCAGTAAGTTTCTGTAACAACAGTAAGAAATAATAGATAAGAAATAAGAATTACTGTACATTATATTGTTCTAAATAAATTATTGTTGAGAAAATACAGGAAAAAACCACGATTAATTGGGGGAAATTTGCAGAGGAAAAAACCATGAATGACTTGGGGCTTGAACTCTGAAACGCAATTAAGCGGGGGTTTACTGTATATATATTTGTATGCCTATTAATAGTGCCTTTTAAAACTTTTCAAGAATACTAGAGTACAAGGTTCTTTTGATGCCTTTTATGGTAAATTTTCCTCACTTCTCTGTTCCTCATCAGATCTCATGATGATTTCTTCCTTCTTTTTGAAAAAGTTTTTTTAAAAAAATTCTCATTGTGGTATAAGTAGGTGCTCTTACATCAATTGGATAATATGGAACTGGCAAACTTTAGACCAATCTCTGTTCTACCTTTTTTAGGAAAGATCATAGAAAAGGCTGTTCTAGATCAACTAGAGGAATTTGTTGAGAAAGAAAATATTTTTTATTGTCACCAATTTGGATTCCGTACAAGACATATGGTCTATTTTACAAAGCCGCGCAGCAACAGCCCCAAAGCCCTTTAAATCTCCATGGGTTTCGGGGCTGTTGCTGCGCAGGCAGCCGCTTGCGCGGCTTTGTAAAAGAGGCCCATAATGTCGAGACACTACTTGTGACTACTGTAGACCAATTTAAAAGATGGATGGATGAAAACAATACTGTTTGTTTTGTTTCATTGGATGTGCCATCTGCCTTTGACACAGTGGACAGCCATATCTTGTTGCAGATTCTGAAGGATATGGGGGTAGGGGAATTGTACTACAATGGCTTTCTTCGTACTTTCAAGACTGTATGTTTAAGGTACAAAGAAACGGTAAACTATCTAATAGTATGCCAATGAATAGAGGTGTACCCCAAGGCTCGGCCCTTAACGTATTGCTCTTTAATCTGTATATGTCATCATTAGGTGAGAGACTCCAGAATATAGGAGTAGCATATCGAATTTATGCTGACGATATCCAGTTTTTCTTTCCAATGCAAGACTGGAAAAGTGAGTTGAGTGAAAGAGTGTCTGGATGTATGAAAAGTGTAAACAAGTGGATGATGAAACATAAATTGGCTTTGAATCTTGCAAAATCAGAACTTATGTTGGTTGAGAGAAAAGATGATCCACAAATGGCCCAAAGAGATTAAGGTTCTGTCAAGATCCTACCGATACAACAAAAATTGAAAATCTTAAGAATCTGGTTGGAATCTACCCTCAGCATGAAAGATCAAATTTTACCTGTAGTTAAGGCTACTTTTTTCCGTTTGCGATTATTAAGACGTTTAAAATCAATGATGTCGATATATGACTTCCATATAGTGATAGGGATTACATCAGTATAGTGTAAAGCCCTGCAAATGATACAAAATGCTGCTGCAAGGCTAATTTGTAGTGTTAGAAAGTTTGAGCACATAATACCTTGGTTGAGGAAACTCCACTGGCTACCTGTGCATTCACGGATTATTTTTAAAGTACTTGTGTGCAAAGTTATCTATCATGGGATCAAAGTTATCTATCATGGGATTCCATGGTATCTGTCGCAAGTTATGGCAATCTACCGGCCACTTAGAACGTTGAGGTAAGGATTTCTCAAAGATACACTTTGAGAATACGAGAGCTTCTGCTTTCTCCATCAAAGGAGTAACTCTGAGGAACAAGTTAACTGGACCACAAAGAGCTCTCACTGATATTCAGAAGTTTAAGAAAATGCTTAAGACTACACTCTTTATAAAAGCATTGTAATGAATGATGATTCTTGTTTTCTCTGGGTCTGGATTGCTATACAGCATGATACTGTGGATAAATTGTTCTTTTTGAAGGATTTGAAATGTATATCGACTGGATCAATTCTGTTTTTTGTATGTTTTTACTTATTTTATTAATGTTGCTATTTGTAAACCGCCTAGTAAAAGGCAGTTGAGAAATTTGTTAAATAAATTTAACTCCACTTGGGGCAGTTATAAGCTTTTTGTTAGACAAGGCAATACAAGAAACATAGAGAAACATAGAGTATGACGGCAGAAAAGGGCCGTCGGCCCAACACATCTGCCCACTCAAAAGAACCCTCCCCTTAAAAGAACCCTCCCCTTAAATAAAAAACTCCCTCTAAGCAATTCCCCGAAGTGAACCCATATGTTTATCCCATTGTTTCTTGAAGTTGAGCACGTTGCTGTCTTCAACTACCTGACGTGGATGGCCATTCCAATGGTCAACCACGCTTTTGGTTAAGAAGTACTTCCTGATGTCACCATGAAATCTCCCACCCTTGAGCTTGAGCGGATGCCCTCTTGTTGTCGTAGGACCCGTAAGAAAAAGGATATCTTCCTCCACCTCGGTACGGCCTGTAAGAAATTTGAACGTCTCTATCATGTCTCCCCTCTCTCTGCGCTGTTCAAGAGAATATAACTGCATCCTGCTTAGTTGTTCTTCATATGGGAGATCCTTGAGTCCTGAGACCATCTTAGTGGCCATTCACTGAACCAATTTCATTCTCTTCACATCCTTTTGATAATTTGGCCTCCAAAACTGAACACAGTACTCCAGATGATGTCTCACCATGGACCTGTACAACGGCATTATGACTTCAGGCTTTCGGCTGACAAAACTTCTTCGGATGCAACCCAGCATTTGTCTAGCCTTGGCCGAAGCTTTCTCCACTTGAGTGGCAGTCTTCATATCTTCGCTAATGATTACACCCAGGTCTCGTTCTATTATCTGTGTCTTTCATAGGAGCCAACTTTTTTAAATTATTGGGTGTGAGGGGGGGGGGGTGCTAAACACAATGAAAATTACTTCTCCCTGGACACGGTCGATACATTTGTTCAATACTGGGGGTGCTCAAGCACCCACAGCACTCACAGAGCTGGCTCTTGTGGTGCCTTTATAGAATAGCCAACCCAGAACCAGCCCCAATTGCACACAGATGCCCACCCAAAAATGTTAATTTGCTCCCAGAAAAGTGCAAATATGTGCCTGTGATCTATATATGTGCCCACATATTTTATCAAACAACAGATGATAGAAGTCCAGGCTATGAGCCAAAATATTTATTAGCAACAGCAGCAGCAAAAGGCATAAAAACTATGACTGACTTGACTAAGTTTTACCCTGCAGGCTGCATCAGGGGACCTATAGTACCACAAAGCAGAATACATATACGAAAATATATAAATTCCACATTCAAAGGTAAAATAGATTATAAAATCATATAAGTAAATATAGCGTACCAACAAATAAATAAATATATAATTTAAATAAATAATATTCAAGGATTCATATATTAAAAAAGGGGGTCCTTTTATTAAGGTGCACTAACTGATTTAGCATGCGCTAAATCAGTTAGTGTACCTTAATAACAGGACCCTAATATAAATAAAATATAGATAAACAATTATATCCTCCCTTTTACAAAGCCGTACTAGCGGCTGCTGCTGTGGTAATCGCTGTGACATCCATAGAGAATTAATGGACATCAGAATGTTTGCTGCGTGGCTTTGTAAAAGAAGCCCAATATGTATAAAACAAATACAGACTAGCTTATGTGCGTGTTTGCCATATCTTTGAGAAGTGGTGCTCCGCACGGGGTGTTAAACCTCTCTGCACTGCTTTGCCTGACATCTTGGAGTTTCTGTAGGATGTCCTGGAGTGTGGCCTCTCCTGGTCCTCTCTTAAGATGCAGATTGCCACACTGTATTTCTTTTGCGGTCTCTTGCATGGTCGGCAATTGGCCTCTTCTCTAGATGTGATGCGAAATTGCTTTGACTGCCTGTTAGGCCGTCAGTTCCTGCCTGAGACCTCAATCTGATTCTCTCTGTTCTCGTTTGTTTGAGCCTCTCAGTTCCTGTACATTGAAGGACTTTACTTTTAAGGTGGTCTTCCTGGTAGCCATTATTTCTGCAAGACATTTGTGTGAACTGCAGGCTTTCTCTTGTAGGCTGCCTTTTCTGGAGTTCTTTCAGGAGTGAATCGTGCTGCAGCCAGTTCCCTCCTTTCTGCCGAAGGTGGTTTTATCTTTTCAATTCCTCCTGGTCTTGGATAATTGGGAGGGCTCTTTGGAGCAGAGACATTTGCACAAATTGAATGTCTGTAGGGTCCTTCATTCTTATGTTCAGCGGATCCAGAAGTTCTGGAAAGTAGATCGTCTTTTTGTCATCTTAGTGGGTCCTTTTAAAGGGGGATGGTTCTTCCAAAGCTACCTTTTCCGGAATTTCTCAAAGCTCATTCCATTCGGGGTCAGGCAGCTTCTTGGACTGAGTCTTCTCTTGTACCTCTGGTGGATATCTGTAAAGCTGCAGTTTGGTCTTCTCTCCATTTTTTTGTGCGGCACTACTGTGTGGATGTTCAGGCACGTTGAGACGTGATGTTCAGTGCGCACATTCTAATGGTGGCCTTTTAGGGTCCCCACCCATGATGGGTACTGCTTTGGTACGTCCCATCCTTTTCTGTGCCAGTCTGGAGGGACGATAAAGAACTGCTAATTTTCTTTCTTTTAGTCCCTCCAGACTGCCACAGAACCCCACCCTGCCGTGTTATTTTGTGTTTTTCGTGAAGAGTACAGTTTCGTTTGCTGGTGTTGATTGTTGATTGTTGGGGGACCTACAAAAACAGCAGCATTTGGTTTGGCTGGTTTAGGTGTCGAACTGTGGGACGTTTGGGGAAGGTTCTTGTTCTAATTAGTATCCAACAGTGTTTTCCTGGTCAGCTTAGGGCTAGGCTTATGGTTTATCTCCATGTGAGTGTGGAGTCATATGTTCTGAATCAGCCTTGTTGATTTCTGCTTGGCTATTCGTAAAAACTGATTGTAAGTGGGACTGCACAATCCACTTGTACTGATGCCAAAAGTCAGTGTCTCAGTCTCCACCTGCTGGCAGAGGAGTTTAAACCATCCATTTCTGTGCCGGACTGGAGGGACTAAAGAAAATTAGCAGATAAGGACCTAATTTCTGCTTTTTATTGCTTTCCTAAAGTTGAGGAGTCCTTCAAGGGATCTAATCTGCGGGGCAGTTGATTCCAGTGGCTTGGTACGAAGTGGGAATAAGAATGTCGTTTGGCAGTTTGCAGTTGAAGGGCAAGGCCAGGGGGTGTTTTGTGTATTCATAGATGTGCATACGGGTCCTTATAAAATAGGATTACCAGTGGTAATATGGCACCTAAATATTGGTGCCCTGTTATAGAATTTCCTCATATATGGATTATTCTTTTTATAATGTGAATTAACTCCTTGTTACATTTTTTTTTTTTTTTTCTTAAAGTGTCCAGAAGCTGAATGAATTCTTCATAAGTGATGAGATTGGTGATGACACCTGGAGAAACGGGGATGCTGCTCAGTCTTTTGAATCTTGCAGAAAACATACAGGAGTGGTATGTTCTACTTTTTAAAATATTTTATGTTAAAAATGTGTAAAATGAAATCTAAAAGTTACCATGTTTTAAACCTTGCGCTTCCCAAAATAATGGATGTAGGGCAGAAAGTGAAGGCGAGAAAAACAGCAAATGGATAAGAAGGTCTTAGAAACAGTTAGGAGCACAGACAGAAGGAAATGGAGCCTGAGCCTGGGAAAAGATGATTAGAAAAATAAAATCACTAGACAGCAAAGTTAGGAAAGAATGATTTTATTTTCAGATCAGTGATTGAAATATGTCAGTTTTGAGCATTTACATCTTCTGTCTCTATTTTGCACTGTTCAGGAAGAAATATATTTCTCTCTCTTTCACTGGTGGTGTACTGTATTCAGAGTCTGGCATCATGGTTTTCAATTGTGTATATTAGGACTTTTAGTTTGTGGTCTTGTATTTGTATTGTGTGACCAAGGTCAGGTGTTCTGGTAGGAATGAATGTTGAGAAGTGTTATTGGCATTATGGCCCCAAGTAGGAAGGTATTTGTCAACTATCTTTAAGCCCTTTTGGACTCCAAACGTCCTTTGCTTCAAAATTAGCGAAGATCGCTGCTCTATAGAATCCAATCCTGTCTTGGCTCTGATAGACCACAATTATGACATCAATCTTTGGTCACAGAGTTTGCCTTGAGGAAGTCATTCAGTACCAGGACATATGTCAGTAATCCCCCTGGAAGAAAAGGTAGCACTCTGGATAAATTTGGATGTAAAATGTTCCAAGGAACCATGCTGGTAAACAGAATTTTAAACTGAAATTTTTACATGACATTTTATCTGAAATCTCTCGTCCAAAAGATATCTTTTTATGATCAATATATTCCATCAGAACAACTTCACATGTATCATTATTCAATGATTTCCTCGAAACAAAGAAATACATGGCTCATTCTACATTTCCAATCTATAATTGGCTAACACTCTAAATCCCTCAGGGAGGATGTTTGAACTAGGAAAAAATGCACAAAAATTACAAAAATTATTTAAATAATGGACATCAGTATGAGCCCTTAGCATACAAATGAGGGATTATGGGCTCGGGCAGTAACACATAGGTGACCAGCACCAGATATAAGTCTAAATGAGAACTGCCCCATACATCATTTAGTCCTTTTTGATGTTATCAGTCTAATCAAAATCCCATTTAAATCATAATCAAACATTCACACCATGGAGAAAGGGTAAGAAAAATACAAAATCAATAAACTCCCAAGAACCATCACAATATCTAATAAATGATTAAGTGCAAAGTGCAAAAGTGCTCACAAAAAATTCATGCTAGAATTGTTGTACTCCATTGCTTCTTGTTGAAATTTGATAATATCACTTGACAGCAACAAAAAAGTATGTAAAAATATTTTAAAAAGTCGTGAAATAGTCAAAAGATTAATGCTAAGGCCCTCAAATTGAAAAAAAATTTCATACAGAGTTCATAAAAAAGTGAATAAATAAGCACAGCCACAGTTCATGAATTGAATTGAGAATTAAGGAAAAAAATCCATAAGAATAGATCCCTTGTCTCCTTTGAACGCATCTGAAAGCCCTTGCTGGACATCTCCCTGCTACCTCACTAATTGAGTTAGTCTTTCGACTATTTGGGTTGTTTCATTCTATGATATGCTATGTTTTCTTTTCTGTACCCATATTATTGCATTTATTGACATGTTACTCCATTTGTTACTGTACAAATATTTTTGTTTTACCTGCACTTCCACGCTCTTTTTCTCTTGGATATTGTACTATGATGTTGTACTTTGTTTTTGTACTTTCTATTAGAACAATAAAACTTATTGAACTTAAAAAAAAGAAATAGTAGTCTAACTTTAGGCACCTATCTTTTTTAGGTACCAATTATAGAATCTGTCCCAGTATGTGCAGAATGCAGAGCATTGGGTTTTTATTTTGTTTTTTTTACATTGACAGTGACTGTTATATTGTTTATTTGTACTTGGGGATGGAGGGGAGGTTAATTGGTATGTTTTATGAAGGGAATTGGTGGGGAGGGTGGGTAAGGTGTCAAGAATTGTCTGCTCCCATTTGTGGAAAATCTATGGATTTGGAGGAAATGGTAAGTAGGAATTTTTTGTTTTAGGTAGTGGGGGATTTGGGGTGAGGTTGAGATTGGGTATTTTAGGGGATGGGGCATTGTGATTTGGGGATAGTAGATTGGTATTTTTCTCTTTGGATGGTCACTTTGATATGAATGTTTTTTTTATAGCTGATAATGGGAGAGGTTGGTAGCTGGGACAACCCTCCTTAAGTTTACGTTGGGTCTTACAGTTTTCCTTCATAAGTGGGGTAACATAGGGTTCCTTTTACGAAGGCGTGTTAGGGCCTTAACGTGCAGAATAGCGTGCGCTAAAATGCCGCATGCGCTAGCCGCTACCGCCTCCTCTTGAGCAGGCAGTAATTTTTTGGCTAGCATGCGCTAAACCAATGCGTGCGCTAAAAACGCTAGCGCACCTTCATAAAAGGAGCCCATTGCATCAGCATTAGTGTGCTGAAAACCACAACTATGTGTGAAGTGTATAATATCTGAATATTATAATGACTATTTATCATTGAATTATGCAACTTTCAGAAGCATGAAGTTTCAACAGAAACTTAGCAATTGATCCTGCTTGGATCAGCTTCACATTCTTCATTAAGTCTCAGCACTATAGTCATTTCTTAATCAATTTCCATAAAGTGGAAAACGTCACAGCACTTAGTTTAAAAAGATGTGTTGAGAAACATGAGACATCAACTCGCCAACATGAAATCATGTTTCACATCTTGCTGAATCATGGGAGTCTCCTACAACAGAGCAAAATTTGTTGTCATCTTATTTAAAGAAGTCAAGTGAAATTTCAAAACTCTTAACCCCCTCAAAAAAATGCTGTTTACAAAAGCCACATACCAACTTTTCCTGAGCTACACTTTATGCTCCTCAGCTTGTAAAAGATGGCCGCAGTGTTCTTTTGAAAGAGAAACTTAATACCACTTACATTGAGGCAACCAATCCCACAGTCCAGCAAGACTAACATCATCCACTCTTTCCCTATTCAAACCAAATGGGGATACCATGTTTAAAAAGAAAATCCAGCGCTGTTCTTTCCGATTTAAAAATTGATCAGAATGACCATCCTCCTTTTACGATGTCTATAATCCTCCACCAAATATCAGATTTAGAATGATTATACATCTGCCAGTGTTATACTAAAGGGGCTTGCTCATTAACACTCAGGATTTTAGACTTACGTTTGTTCAGACAAATTTTTATTTGGATAAATGCTTCTCCCAACATACATTAGCTTGTATGGGCAAGTTATCACATATTGAAGTTATCACATGCCGAAGAACAGGAAGTGTTGCGTCGAGAATAAATTGTATGTCCAATCGAGGATCTTTCTAGTCTGGGCCACATAAACTCAATAAGCACCACTAGCAATTTTCACTAGTTTTGTGACTGCCTGTGCTCTGTTGCATTTCTCTATCCAGTCATTTATAAGATAGAATTTCTCCTATAGTTTTCCCTCTTGCATATGCAAAAATGGGGGAGATCTTTGCTCTTGTTAAAGCGGTGGTATTGGGACCTATTGAAATCCAGGTCTTTAACTGCTTTCAAAAATTAATGTAATGATTAGAATTCTTTAAAACCTCTGACAATTATTCCAGAGCTCCTGTATGAATAACTCATAACGGAGTTATATCCATCCATAGCATCACAACAGGGAGACAATAGCCTTGAATGATTTGCATAAAATTAATTTGAATGTGAACAACTCTTTTGGATTCAGGAATACTAGACAACTAAGAAGAGCTTGCAATGTACCTGACCTGAGATGCAGATGATTTCAGAATTATATTGTTGGATCACAGATGGTTTCTGTGTTTAAGACAGCAAATCAGATTATTTTAATCATACATAATTGTTCATTGCACTGTAGTATAGGGCAGGGGTATCACCTGCAGTTGTTAAAAGCTGCAAATCAGTCAGGGTTTCAGGCTATAGCCATGAGGGATATTTGTCTTCACTGCCTCCACTGTATGCAAGTATATCTCATGCCTATTAAATAATATCATAAATGAAGTTACCGTACTAATGTTTTATTTTAAATATATTGTGTTCAATAATATAACAAAAGTTATAGTGGTTGTCACAGTTATTTTGCATATAGACTCGCCATATAAATATTTATCCAAATGTATGGACCTTCAGACCACCATAAGGGTACATACCCCTGGCCTTAATACTCTTCGTCGGTCCACCTTTTATTAACACATTTATTGATATTTTCATTAATTTTTTCTTGTGTTTTTTATTTTTTGTTCATTATCAATCTTATTTTTGAATACTTTAAAATTAATGTAACATCACTTAGCTCTGGCTTATAGTGACGCTATCCATTCTTCACCTCTCCCGACATGCATGTTTCACAAGAGGAAACTTTCTTCAGGGTCAAGGGGAACTGTAACACAATAACATACTGTCTTATTATCACAATATTCCACTGGCAACCTAAATCAACTGAGGCATTATTTTTTGGAAGCAATAATATAACAGACAATTACATTTAAATAGCTTTTACAATAAAAATATTACATGCTTCATGAACACCCTTATATCGTGCTTTCTCCTTCTTAGTTCTTATAATAACTGCGTTCCCTTTTATCCCATTAAAAAGTCAATAAAGGCTATCAACAGTGCATTTTAAGTAGAGATATCCTAAAGCCAGACTGGTTTGTGGAACCTCTAGGATTGCAATACAATACCCTTGGTAAAAGGATTAACTATTTTGAATTGCAAAAGTTAGAATTGTGAGATGGACTATTTAGCCATTAAATTAGACTATAGTTTTCATATGCTACCATCCATGATCTTCTGCATGAACAATCTCATCATTTTCTGTTTTGTCAGGCAGGTTTCTTTTTGTAAAATAAACTTTGTTTGAAAATCAGAAGCTATTGAATTGCATAGTTTAGTGGGCATTTATTTTATAGGTGGGGGGAGGGAAGTAGGGCTTAATGAGTGTGAGTGAGCTGAACCATCACAAAAAGGGTATATTCTAGACATTTTAGTCTTTTTTCCCCCAAGAAGTTACATGAGAGCCTCTTATGAGAACTCTTTCATGCCTTATTTCTCATTCTTATTTTATATATAGCATACCAAAGCAATAAACAGGAAGCAGCCCCTGAGATATCAGCTGGACAGCTATGAGCAGTCATCAAGGAGGCAACCATATTCCTCAGAGACTGAAGATGTCGCAGTCAAGGTCATTGGCATGAATGTTTTCTCAGCTTAGTTCTCATGCTCAAAAATCATTCCTGTATTTCCAAGGCTCGAAGACTAAAATGTGCTTGGAACTATTCTTTGTTGAGAAAGAAAAAAAATATTACATAGCAAATGTGTATTAATATAAAAGTGATCAAATGAAGTTAAAGGGCATAGTTATTGATGTGAGCTACTGTTAAAATGTATTATTCTTTAGCATCTGGTAGACTGGTATAGTCCTTAAGAATGGCATCCTGGTCGATCAGCGTTCTGGAGACCGTGGCCATCCGTCTGGCGCTGTTAGTAGAGAATGATACGGTGACAAAATTCATCACCGTTTCCATCCCCGCAGATAACCGCGGGAAATCATCTTCATGTCATTCTTTAAGGAGAGAAGGAAGAATCAGAGTATGAATGGCCACAACCACTGACCCACAAGCTTTGCTTTGAAGAATGCTGGTGTAGAAGGACTGAGGTTGAAACAGACACTACAGAATGACAGTCTCTGGTATCCAGAGCAGATAATGTGATGTCATAATGCCTCATTCCACCAGTGCCTAAGAGCCAATCACATCAGTGATGTCACAATGGCTTCATTATCCTTGGCTCACATAAGAATCAGAGTATGAATGGCCACAACCACTGACCCACAAGCTTTGCTTTGAAGAATGCTGGTATAGAAGGACTGAGGTTGAAATGACATGGGATTATTTCCCATGGTTATCCGCAGGGACGGGAGCGGTGATGAATTTTGTCACGTGTCATTCTCTAGCTGTTAGCCTTCCACTCCTTCTTGACGGGCAAGTCAGTCAGGGTTCTGTCAGACAATGCCACGGCGGTGGCCTATGTCAATCATCAGGGGGGGGCACCAAAAGCACTCAGGTAGCGCGGGAACCGTCCCTGCTCATGGTCTGGGCAGAGTCTCACTTTCAGGACATCTCGGCTTCCCACATGTGTTATTTTACTACTAACTTGTACTATTTAACACAGGTCCCTGGGGTCTACAGTAAAATAACAGATCCTAACAGTAACTCATGTTGTTAACTTTTTCCTTAACCTCCCCCCTCCCCCCCTTTTTACAAAACCACGCAAGAGGGTTTTTGCGCCGTCTGGTGCGTTGAATACTCTGCGCTGCTCTCACAGTCATAGAGTTCCTAGGAGCATCAGAGCAGCGCAGAGTATTCAGCGCATTGGCCGGCACTACAAACCTCTTGCTTGGTTTTGTAAAAGGGGGGTATATTGATAAAAATGTATGTATGTGAACATACAACTAAAGCCAAATAGGACTAAATGCCAGATACCTTCTAAAAGCAATAGATAACCTTTACAGTGTTATCTTCTCATAATTTACTTAATAACATTCTGACCAGTTTATTTACGTCTAGGCGTAAGAAAACAGCATAGCCATTTACAGCTTCTCATAGTACATTGAACAGAGCGATGACAAAAAAATCTGTTATGCTGAGCTTCCAAATATTTATGCTCTTAAGCTAGACTCTTAAATTTGGGCCTGCTATTCGTGTGCTTAGAATTATGAGCCCAATACTGAAAATTAGAGCTTGGCTCATAACCATTTACCCCTACCCTAAATCTGCTTCTGTTGCCACTCAGTTCAATTAAATTTTCGGCCTGATATTCAGCGGGCTGTAATCAGTGTTTTCCTGACCGCTGCCAGAGTTAGACCCAGAAGTTCGGTGCCAGGCCATGTCTGGGCACTGGCATTGAATTTCTGGGTTTCTGGAGCCGGCTAATCTATAGGATTGTGGGATATTCAGCACTTAATTGGCTATGGGTTACCACCTAAAGATAAGACTACTTTTACGCAGTTCTATTTATGTGGTTAACTTGGCCATTTACATGCTGAATGTTGGCACTTAACTGGCCAAGTGCTGACTGCACCCTCAAAATGCCCTCCAAATAGCCAGTTTTCAGTTCGGTGCTGTGTCTAATTGTTTAGTAAATCAGTCCCTTAAGGTACCACTGCACATCAATTTCAGAAACATGTTGTTGGTTGTATGACATCACCTGCCTGTTAGGTGAAACATCACTGAGGCAGAAGTGTACATTGCTCTTGCCTCCACTAGACACCAGGAAACCTTAGTCAGTCCTGGCTGTGGATTGGAGATGGGGGTGCTATGTGAGGGGAGCCTCTTCGGTCTTTGGAGAGGGGGGGGTTGACCTGAAGGGTATGGGTACCACATCGTGGGTACTTTGAGGCATTTGTATCAGGGGGGTGCCTCAGGGGATCTTCAGTTGGGGGGAGGCTCCTATCAGGCAGGGTTTGCTGTTCAGGGGGAGTAGATGCTGTGGGTGGGGTCGGGAGGATGCAGTAGGGAAGTCTCCTCTCAGGAAGGGGAAGGTCCATGCACAGAGTGGATGTCGGAGGTAGGGGGTCCAAACATCAATATTTACATGTGGCTTTTACAACAGGCATTTATATTTGGGGTAGGTATAAATGCTGACATCTATATTTTTCAATACAGATGTAGATTCTCTGTGAGATGGGGCATGGACATCTGTAATGTAGACCTGCCCAGGACACTCCCTTTCTCGCCCTACCCACATCTTCCTTGACATCTAGACAATCCCATGTTGGTGTGACCACTGATCTGATATGGCATTTAAATACCTTCTAGATGTTTTAAAAACTGCCATTTACATGTGGGGATGCTTCTAAACTAAGGACCTTTATATACGAAGGAGCTTTTCATTTATAATTTTATATATACTACTTGAATAGCACTGTCTACTGTCCTAAAACTTCTGTTTATCATTTTATTTTTTAGGTATCTAATGGATATTTTTCTTGGGGAAGTGGTTTATCTACATTATCTAATATAGATATTAGAATTCCAACAGGTATGGTAAATCCAGTTCAGATATTCACCATTATTATTCACACTGAAAATGGATGAAAAATAACAGTTCTAGCCACAGCTACCTTTCATTTACAGCAGGGCAGCTCTTACAATTACCAATATGTGGAACAGTAAAAGACTACTCAAAAAAGTCATTATCATTGACCTTTTATTATAGAAGGAATTGTTTCGTCATGTCTGAAAGCTGTTTCAAGAGTATCCTGAATTTTTAATTCAGTACTTTAAGTGAGTTATTTTGATACTAGAGTGGAAGTTGAGGGGTGACTGATAAATATAAACAGTTATAATTTAGGGCCAGAAAGTAGCATGTTTCATGCATAAATAGCAGTTAATTGTATGTAAATATGCAAATAAGAAAGGAAACCATTTCTGCCTCACTTGGAGTTTTGATATAGACCTCATTAATAGTTCAAAGAATACAGAGGAGTGAAGCTGTATATTTCCATAAAGAAAAATAACTTCACCAAAAATCTACACTGTGGTGTGCAAAACAGGAGGTTTATTTATGTAAACCTCATTAATTCTTATCAGGCCCACAAAGTCACTGGCATAATATTGATTCCCCAGAGCAGTGTCCTGCAAACATTTTGGTGCACTAAACACGGTGCCATGGCCGGAAGGCATCCAGAAGTGCGCGGAAGTTGATGCAATGACATCACAAGAATGAGCGGAAGCCCTCCGGCCGCGACCCTGAACCTGTTACTTCACCGGTAGGGGGTCCTGAAGGAGGGGAGGTGCGGGGAGAGGAGGAGAGATGCCAGTGAGGAGGAGAGTCGTCGGTACCGGCTGACTGCCTACAGGAGACTCACCCAGAATTGTGTGCCATGACAAACAGTTTGTGATACACTGCCCTAGAGAGACAAAAAAAGAAAGAAACATGGTGGAGCATTTACGCCTTGTTTTGTCAATGCTGTCTAAGGTCATAAAGAAAAAACACCTGCCTAAACTTCAGTCTACACAGAGTATTAAGGCCCAGATTCTATAAATGACACATAAATAGTTAGGCAGCTAGATTGACATACCTAGTGTGGCACAGTGGTTAAAGTTACAGTCTCAGCACCCTGGGGTTGTGGGTTCAAACCCATGCTGCTCCTTGTGACCCTGGGCAAGTCACTTAATTGCCCCAGGTACGTTACATAGATTGTGAGCCCGCCGGGACAGAGAGGGAAAAAACTGCTTGACTACCTGAATAAATGCATGTAAACCATTCTGAGCTCCCCTGAGAGAATAGTATAGAAAATTAAATAAAATAAAAATTGGCTTAATTAGTGCTTATTAATTGAAAGCACCATTATTTATTTATTTTAAAAATGTATATACCATCTACAATCAGGCGGTTGACATAAATACAAACACATAAAAACTAGAGAATAACCCTCACAAAGCAAAATCTTAAAATATTTTCCTTAAAATGCACCCACTGTGCCACTGAAGAACCAGAAACCTCACAAAAACGATCAGAACATAACCGTAGCTATCCCCCCAGTGAATTCTATAGCTTAATACGTGCAATACACAAAGGTTTCAGCACATCTCCCTCACATTATCGGGACTAATAGCTTTTGATTTTCTGATCTCAAGGCTCTTATATATCGGTTTAAACAAATGGGAACACATTACCCCTTACTTTCAGAAACTCCACTGGTTGCCTGTGGAATCTAAAGTTCTCTTCAAGTTTGCTTGCATTAGCTATAAAGCCGTTTTCGGGATGCTACCAGCTTATCTTGCCTCTCAGTTCACTCTAAACTGTTCTAACAAGAGCACCCACAGAATAAATCTATTCAATTATCCCTCCCTGAAATCATGCCAATACAAGAAGTTCTTTGATAGAATGTTATCATTCCAGGCAGCTAAATTGAACACATGGCTTGGAAAACCCATACTAGAGGCCACTTCCTACGTTGACTTTAGAAAACTACTGAAGACACGTCTATTTAACAAGTTCTCAATCTCAAAGCATGTTCTACTTATCTCATCATCAAAGCATGTTCTACTTATCTTATCGTCAATTCCCATCAACTGTCCACATCTTAATTACGCCACTGTCATAACTTTCAGTCTTCAGATTTAACTGATGTACTCTTCCAGCTGTTATTGTATTTCAGATTAAATGTTTTTACCTTGTACCTTATTCTCAGTCTGTATGTATCTCTGTTGTAAACCGCTTTGAACTTCTGGTATAGCGGTTTATAAGAAATAAAATTATTATTATTATTTGGCTGATAAGGTACTACCATTAAAAAAAACATTAAAAAATGAATTTTCTGGTAGGCACTTAACTTGGTAGGAACCTACCATTTTGAGGTAGGCATCTATACTGAGGTGTTTATCACTTGTGGGCATGGCTGGGGCAGATTTTGGGCACGGTATGACTTAGGGCTCCTTTTACAAAGGCGCGTAAGGGCCTTTACATGCGGAAGAGCGTGCGCTAAAATGGCACGCGTGCTATCCGCAACCGCCTCCTCTTGAGCAGGCGGTAGTTTTTCGGCTAGCGCACGCTATAGTGTGCGCTAATCTGGTGCGTGCGTTAAAAACGCTAGCGCACCTTCGTAGAAGAAGCCCTTAGGCACCGGTAGGCACCTAACTTAGGTGCATTCATTTAGGCCAAGAAACCCCTGGGCTAAATAGCAGAGTGCCTAAGAATTCAACACCTATTGGTGCCTAAGACTGGTTAAGCACCATTCTCCTGTATAAATGGGGCTCAGCAGATGGTGGACAGTTACGCTCCACGTAGAATCCAGGCCTAATTACCTGTTTTCTCTGACACATACAGGGCTCCTTTTACTAAGGTGCGCCAGAATTTATTAATAATTTGCTTATCCCTCATACTCAAGTTAGGTCTCTACGATCCACTGCGCAAAATCTTCTTATTGTTCCCTCTTTGAAATAGATCAGTACTATGAGGAATACAATTTTTTCCTGTTAATGCACCTTTTCTCTGGAACAGCATACCCAACTACTTGTGGGAAAATACAACATTAATCAAATTCAAGGTCATGTTAAAACATTCCTTTTCCGAGATGCCTTTGTAACCTAAACTGTCCTTTTCAAGACAACTTATTCTATTTCCCTAACCTTTTGTTCTTTAAGTGTTTTCTCTTTTTCTATCAATTGTAATTTCCAATCCCTTCTTTCCTTTTGTTTCTGTTCGTCCATGTCTGTAAATCATTTTTTTATTTTTTATTTTTTTCCCCCCTGGTCTGTTTTAGCCTAAATTATTTTTTAATTGGTATAATATTAAGGTATTTTAAACACTGCCCAGAAGGTTCGAGTGGGCAGTATAGAAAATTTGAAATAAACTTGAAACTAGCATTTTTAGCGCACACACAAGATTAGCGCGCGCTTGCCGAAAAATTACCACCTGCTTAAAAGGAGGCGGTAGGGGCTAGCGCGTGCGCTATTCCGTGCGTTAAGGCCCTAACGCACCTTTGTAAAAGGAGCCCACAGTCTCATGAAATTCTTTGGGGGAAAATAACACTGAAAAACATCTTTAAACCCCCTGTTCCAGTCCTTAAACCAACTGCTAGTGCAGTTGCAAGCTGTGGGGTAGGAAGAATATGATCATACATGGTCATCATGTATGCGAAAGTTTCAATTCTTCATATTCGATCAATTTTTTATTCTGCATTATTTCATCACTGTATCACATGTACTGTATTCCTAACACTCATAATTGCCTTCATTCATCCATTCCACTCCCACATCTACCAGCTCACCTTCTTCAACAGAAGATATAAAGAAAAATCAATTTCTGTCTAACCCAGGATGCTCTCAACTGGAATGCATACCAGTACTCTAAATTAGGGGTAGGGAACTCCGGTCCTCGAGAGCCATATTCCAGTCGGGTTTTCAGGATTTCCCCAATGAATATGCATTGAAAGCAGTGCATGCAAATAGATCTCATGCATATTCATTGGGGAAATCCTGAAAACCCGACTGGAATACGGCTCTCGAGGACTGGAGTTCCCTACCCCTGCTCTAAATAAAGGGTGGAGAGTCTGAATCTCTCCTTTCTCATGGAAATGGTGCAATTCTCCAAGGGTACAGCATACCAAGGAAGCATAAGCTGTCATGGACCCTTTAAGGACAGGGAAGGTGTTTAGTTCCAAAGTTGGATACAGTTTAAAATAAAAGCAGGTATCTTGCAATCATTCTTATTGCATTACTGATAATGACCATTTTGATGCTGTTGATATCCTGATTCCCCTTGTTCTCTGGCCACCATGGCTCCTGCTGCTGATCTTACCAGTATCCTTGACAGATCATCACAATTATACCAGTAAATCATATTTGTCCTGTTTCCTTTCTTACTGCCTCTGAATATCGTCCGGGCCCGATAAACTCTTAAGTGGCAAGGATACCCAGATTCATGCCCCAATATTTAGTGCCAGTGCCCGGATATGGCCCGGCACTGAATATCGGAGCATAATTTATCCAGCAATGATCAGCCTTTGAAAAATGCTGCCAGCTGAATATTGGGGGGATTGGGAACAGAAAAATAAGTGTGCATTAAATCTAAAATATGGATATCAGCTTATGCTTTAACAAAGAAGACCATAGAGAAAATATTGGACTAATGGGAAGAATTATAGAACAAATGATTATATCTGATGGAAATAGTTTTTAATTCTTGCTACTGTAATGTCCTCAGAATTGTTCAGTGCTTGTAATTATATACATTTTTTTTTTAACTTTATTGCAGGTCAGTTGACAATGATTGTAGGTCAGGTGGGCTGTGGCAAGTCTTCTCTTCTCCTTGGAATCCTCGGTGAGATGCAGAACATCCATGGAAATGTTTATTGGAGCAAGTATGTTTTGTATTTACTTTAGGTTTATGGTATTAAGAATTTTTGGCATTAAAAATGTTATAAATAGACCATTTTATTTAGATTTCACCTCCAAAATATTTCTTCCACAATAACATAATCCAGTGCTTCAGCTAAGTTCCTAAAGACAAAGTTGTAGGTGCCAGTAAAATTTCAGGGGGTCAGTATTTAAAGCTAATTATCTGAGTAGTAGCACTTGCTACCCTGAAAATTAGTTCTCAATGAACCTAGCCACTGACATGTAATAGTATTATTTGGATAATGCTGCTGAATATCACATCTGACCACCTCTGCAGGTAGTACTAGAGTGGTCTGGGTGTTAGGCTAAGGCAGAGCCAGAAGTTATTGGGGTACTGTCAATATTCAGGTTGGTACTTTAGATACTTGGCAACTGTATAATAAAGGATTACTTCAGTTACCTCAGTATTAACTGGATAAATATCACATAAGGGAAATGCTATGGAGGTAAAATTCCTAGAAAAAATAAATGACTGCTTATTGGAGCAACTGATACAGGAACTGATGAGAGAACAATTTTAGATCTGGCTTTTAGTGGAATGCAGAACTCGGTGCAAGAGGTAACAGCATTGGGTCCACTTGAAAACCATGATCATAATATGATCAAATTCAAATTAATAACTGCAGCGAAGACTCTAAGGGAACCTACTGTGGCAGCATTTATGTGTAAATATCTTTATTGTCACTGAAAATAAACAGCTCAATCTGCTTCAATAACAGCATTGCAAGTAAAGTACAGATAAGCAATCATGCAAACAATGACCAGTTTTGTTTAAACACCTTCCCCCCTATCGTCAACACTGCCTCTTTTCCCAATATATAATTAAAAGCTTTCCAGCCCCAAAGTACCTATCCAAAGATAGCTATTAAGAATTGACTATCCAACCTGACATACAGTGACAGCATTTAACTTTTGAAAGGGCAGCTATGATAAAATGAGGAAAATGGTTACAAAACACCTTAAAAAGAGCAGCCACAAAGATTAGAAGTTTAAATCAGTCATGGATGTTGTTTAAAAATACCATCTTGGAAGTCCAGACCAGATGTATTCCACATATTAAAAATGGTGGAGAGAAGAGCAAAGGACTGCCAAAATAGATAAAAGGTAAAGTAAAAGAGGCTATTACAACCAAAACAAAACCTTTCAAAATGAGAAAAAAAAAGAATCCAAATGAAGAAAACAGGAAGCAGCAAATACTGGCAAGTTAGATTTAAAGCATTGATAAAAAAGGCTAAAAGAGACTCGCTATATAGTAAAGGCAAAAACTCATAGTAATAGCTTTTCCAGATATACTGTATAAGAAACAGAAAACCTGGGACAGATAGGGAAAATACTTGAATACCTGACTAGATTGTAAATTGATTGTGACCCACTCAGATGGCTTCACCAATGGGTAGTTTATTAAAAATAAATGAAACTGGAAACTGTGAGGGAATCAGTGGGACTGTTAAATCATCAAGGAATAAAAAAGGAGCACTCCGGGAGGACAAGGCTATAGCAGAGAGACTAAATTAATTCTCTACTTCAGTCTTTACCGAAGAGAATGTGCCAGAAATGATTTTCAAGGTTGACAATATGGAGGATCTGAAACAAATCTCAGTGAACCTGAAAGAGATATTGAGCCAAATCCACAAGCTAAAGAGCAATAAATCACCTGGACCCAGATGATATACTTCTCAGGGGTACTGAAACAACTCAAAAATGAAATTGCTGATCTTCTATTAGTGAGCTGTAATCCATCTTTAAAATTGCTGAGGTAGTTGAAAATTGGAAGGTGGCTACTTTAGTGCCAATTTTTTTAAAGGGTTCTAAGAATGATTTGGGAAATAGAGGCATTGAAGGTATGAATAAACGTGTATAGAGGTAAGCTGGTTGATGTTCTGAATTTAGATTTTCAGAAAGCTTTTGACAGAGTTCCTTATGGAAAACTCCTGAGAAAATTACTAAGCCATGGGACAGGAGGCAATGTTCTGTTGCGACCTGAGAACTGGTTAGAAAATAAAAACAGAGAATAGGGTTAAATAGCCAATTTTTTCAATAGGGGAAGCTCCACTCAGCTGGTAAGGCCCTCCTATCTGCTCTTCTCTTCCTCCACAAACTCCAGACTCTGTCCCTTCTACCTTGCTGCGCTGTATGCTTGGAACAAGTTGTCCAAATCCCTACGGTGGGCTCCATCTCTGGCAGTGTTCAAAGCCCAGTTAAAAGCCCACCTCTTCCAGAATGTTTTCAACTCCTAACTCCTCTTATCTTGGGTTCTGCATCCTTAACCTTATACAGTATGTCATGTCTGTCTGTCTATCTCTCTGTCCAAGTTAGATAGTAAGCTCTTCTGAGCATTGACTGTTTATTAAATGTCAAAATGTATAGCGCTGCGTACACCTTTCAACACTATATGTGATAAATAGTAGTAGTAGTAAGTTGAATAATAGCATACCCCAGGGATTTGTACTGGGACTGGTGCTTTTAAATGCCATCTTGCTAAAATGGATCTTAATGGTTCCTGCCTGAATGACATCATCTTGAAAACAAGGATCATCCAGTTTGTATAGCATCTTGCAGTAACACCTGTTAATTATAGTAACAATTTTTTAAAAATAATAGTACTTTTGTGTGGATTATTTGAAAAAATGGGGGGAAGGGAAGGGGTTGTCACATTTTTTCCAGGCATGGAAATGGGAACGATTTTTGCAGATAACAGAAATCTATTCAAAATTGTTAAATTGCATGTGGACTCTGAGAAATTGCAAGAGGACCTTTTTTTTTAGGATATTTGGAAGACTGGGCATTCAAGTTGCAGATGAAATTTCATGTCACAATTGCAAAGTGATACACATTTGGGAAAATAATCCAAATCATACGTATTTGATGCCTGGTTTCATATTAGTGAGTCACCGCCCAAGACAAAGATCTAGGTATCATTATAGACAAAATGTCAATCTTCTGCTCAGTGTATAGTAGCAGCCAGAAAGACAAGCAAAATGTTAGGAATTAGAAAAAGAATAGAAAAAAAAGAATATTATAATGCATCTGTATTGCTCCATAATGTGACCTCACCTGAGTATTGTGTGCAATTCTGGTTGCCATATCTCAAAAGAGGTACATTGGATATAGATGAGGTTCAAAAAAAGATGACTAAAATGATTAAGGGGATGGAAAGACTCTTCAGCTTGGCTAATAGACAGCTGAAGGGGGTGGGAGAATATGATAAATGTGTACAGAATCCTGAGTGGAGTAAGTGTGAATCAATTTACTCTTTCAAAAAGGACAAAGATGAGGGGACACTCCGTAATGTTACATGGTTATACTGTACTTTTAAAACAAATAAGAGAAAATGTTTTTTACTCAATGAATATGTACAACTTATAGCTGGAGGATGCGTTAAAGCAGTTAGCATACCTGTATTTAAAAAAGGTTTGGATAAATTCCTGGAGGAAAAGACCATAAACTGCTATTAGGACAGACATAGGTAAAGCATTACTATATCTGGGGTTGATATCATGGAATCTTGTTGCTCTTTGGGATTCTGTCAGGTACTTGTGGTCTGAATTGGCCACTGTTGAAAGCAGGATACTGGGCTAAATGAACCATTGGTCTGACCCAGAATAGCAAATTCCTATGTTCTTATCTATCCAGGCAAGTTAGGTCAGAGAAATATTTGTCCTAACTTGCCCAGCTACCTATATAATCTCACATAAACATTAGACTCACTGACAAATTCTAAACCCTTCAACCTATATTTAAGGCACTTCCTTGTCCAACAAAAATCTCTCGAGTGAAAAACATATTTCACTCCTAGGTAATTGACCAAACACCTGTATGGGAACTTCAAGAAAAAAGAGGCTCCTAATACAAAGGTCCGGTCCTTCAACTGAAGAAAACTATTGTTAACAATTGTGTGGCCCCAGCTCCTTCTGGAAAAACTGTCTAAGGTTAGTAATTGCAAAAAGTAATTCTTATGATGTCTCAAAAAAAAGTTGTTGTCTGTCTGTTGAATTTGTTTCTGCCACCTCCATAACATGAGATTTAGTAATAATTACAATTTAGAATCTTATTATCTTCACAATATTTTTTTTTTTTAGTTCAATATCTTTATTGCTTTGTAATAAAAGAACAATATAATTAACAACAATCATGTTAAGTATAAAGTGAGAGTGATCAGGTGCATATACTACAGTAACAGTAAATATAATGCTAAATAGTAATGAACTAACAAGAAAGAGCAGTCTACATCTGATGGAATTGGTCGAAACATTTGAAAATAGCAGAGAAGATAATATAGACCACTAATGCAAATGTATTAAGAAACACAGAGCCACAGTCAAGGATGTAATTTACAATAATCATGTAGAGGTTTCCAAATTTTACAGTATGACTTGATGGAATTAAGTTTCTGCATAAACAAATTCATATTTAGCAGTCAAACCATATTCCACCAAGTATTGTACGCAATACTGCAAAACGCTGATTATCCGAATGCTGATTATCTGGATGTCCAATTATCTGGATTGCTTTGGGGTTCTCAGTTTATATTTGCGTTCCCCTGAAGTGCCATTCCTATCGCCTTCCCTCCCACTAGTATTCCTTTTTTGCTTCTGCTGCTGCTGCCACCATCAGCCCAACCCAGCCCCCCCCCCAAAAAAAAAACAGGAGACTTTTCCCCCACTGTCAGCATGCCCCTACAAAAGAAGAGTGTTCCCCCTCCCTCCCTGATCAGACACCATCAACCCCCCTCACCCCAGAGGAAGGACACCAGGCCTACCTTGTTTCTCTGGTGCTTTAGTGGCGCACTGGGGCAGAAGTGATTCCCACTAGCTCCTGCCCAAGCTCTTTCAGTGATAAAAATAGCTGCCGAGGCTGGGAAGCACCGAGGAGGGGCCTAGAAGGGGCTTTAGGCAGCTGGGCCAACCAGAGTCTTAGGCCTCCTTCCCAGTGCATTCTGGGATGCACTCGAAGTGGCCTAAGAGTCTGATTGGCCAGATTCCGAAGGATATTCCCATGGGAGGGGCCTTAGGCACCTAGGCCAAGCAGGGCCTTATGCACCGGGTAGGGGAAAGCCTGACATTCTAAAAAAACGGGCCTGCTGGCCAGAGAGAGTAGGCATCCCTCCAGCCAGCCTTGCAGATAAAGGGGTTCTGTGTGGGTTTTGGGGGCATCCCTCCTGCTGGGATGTTACGGTGGCAGCAGGAGGGATTGGACAACCCTCCTGCTGGGGGTTGCTTTGGGAGTTCCGTCAGGAGGGAATGGGCATCTCTCCTACCGCGGACAGTGTGTGTGTGTGTGTGTGTGTGTGTGTGAGGGGGGGGGGAAGGCGGGGTTCGGGGATGGTGCTAGGAGAGAATGGGCATCCCTCCCACCAGCTGACTTCCGGTGGGGTTCAGGGGTTCCCTGCCGCTAACACTCATCTGATTGCAGCAGGGAGTTTCCTTTGCCATGATCAGCTCAGCGACAACGTGATTCTCTAAATGGCATCTGTGACATGGACACCGATTAGAGAATCGGGGTGGTTAATATTCTGTATATTATGCCTGTGTGCGATTCTCAAAAGCCTCTTAGGTAGCTGCTGAGACTGGGCGTCCTATACAGAATCAGGCCCAATGGTTTAATAGTATGATTCGTTTTCCAGTGAAGTAAGAAGGAAATCAAACTCAACACATAATTTATTTTGGGTTGTATCATCATTTTGATAGTGTCCAATTGCCCCACTAAGATAATGTTAAGAGGAACCATTTTTGAGTTAGCTCTTTAGATATATCAATTAAATATTCAGCGTTGGCTCTATGTGCCTAAGGCCCCATCCACAGGAGGGGCCTAAAGCAACTGGGCCAATTCCGGTTGGCCCAGGCGCCTAAAGCCAGCCTAACTCATGTGTATTCAGCAGATGGCAGGCCTGCCGGGTGGACGGGCTTGGGACCTATCCGTCCGTCCAACTGATTTTAGGTAAGGGGGGATGTCGGGGGGGGGTGTCGCAGGGTCACCGGTTGGAAGGGGCGATCAGGGGTTCAGGGGGGTCGATCGGCGGCTTGAGGGGGATGGTTGTGGGGTGGTAAGTCGTGGGCAGGAGGGCCTGGGATCTCTCAGCCCGTATTGGATCAGGGGGATGGGGGTGGGGTGCTGGAGCAGGAGGGGTTGGGCTCCTTCCTGCCCGTATCGGATAAGGGAGGGTGGGATCGCAGGGGCAGGAGGGGTAAAGGGGTCGCAGAGGCAGGAGGGGTTGGGCTTCCTCCTGTCCATATCGGTTCGGTGTGTGTGGGGGGGGGATCGTGACAGGAGAGATTGGACATCTCTCCTGCAGCGATCGTGATCACCCCTCTACCCGAACTGCCACGAACAGGGTCAGGAGAGATTGGGCATCTCTCCTGCCACAGGTCACGGCAGTTTGGAGGTGGGCCATTCGCCATTGTGATCGTGGCAGGGGAGATGAACCATCTCTCCTGCTGCGATCTTTACGAGGGGGGGTGGATTCTATAACCGTTGTTGTTTTTGACAGGCACCGGTTATAAAATCTTGCTTTTAGGTGAAGGACTGGCTCGTCCTTTGCCTAAAAGGTCTGGTTTGGGGTGTTTGAGGCTTAGGCTGTTTTTGGATTGATAATGTATTGTAAGTGTAGACATAGTGGTGGTATGGCCATTTAAACTGCTGAACATAGAGGTAGGGCGTCTTTTTTCAACATCAAGTGTGTAGACCAAAGGACTCAGGCACTGCACACTGCAAATAAAATTAATATAAAAAGCTCATCCTTCTGGCTTCCTGATGTAGCGTAGCGAAACACAGACTGTGTTGGAGCCGTGAACTGACCTTTTCAGATAAGTGGTCTACTGTTAAACAACTTTTGTAGAGCCATAACATTTGCCACTCCAGTAGAAGCAAGTATCCTTGCTCCATCCAATGTGTTATGATTAAAATTCAATGTAACCATTGGCACTAATTAAATAAATTTGAATGAAGGACACAATTGTCGGTGTGAGTGGTGTAAAGAGGGAGTGGGAACATTGAGAATGCCCTTAGAATGACATGGGCGAAACATGTTGGTGATATGGTGATTTAGCGTTCAATAGTGTCTTTTGCACAGCTAAGTACTTTTTAGTACATATTTATTTAAGTGTGTTAAATTATAACCATTCAAAACAACTAAAATATTTACTGCACTGGATCCGATGACGAGTAGGAGCATAAAGCCCAGCACAATGAGAGTAGTTTGAGTGCTTGGTGGCCCGCTGAGGACCAATAAGACTAGTTAAAATTTAGAGAATGAAGTATGGCATGAATGTGAGATAAAGCCTTACATTTGATTATTATGATTAAAATTCAAGCAATTTTCCAGCGACATTGTACCGCTGCTGTGGCGCCTTGCTGAAGAGCTTATGAGCACATTTAAATATTTAAAAGCCTTTAAATGTTATATGAAGATACTATTTGAGAAACTTGCCCAGTATTGATGAGAGGGTTTTTTGTGTGTTTTGTTCTATTTTGAAAGTATTGCCCCCTCAAGTGGACTGTAATTTAAAATCCCCGGGCTGTTTGGAACATAGAGGTAGGCCATTCTCAAAAAAACCCTCATTTTGCATGGTTTTGTTTTTTTGAGAATGGACATTTTCCCTGCGTCTACTTTCAGCGTTTATGGCCTAGGCCAAAAGGGAACTTAGACTTTTTTTTTTATTATGCCCCTCCATGAGTTTAGGTAATTTAGTTTGTAATCGAGATGCTATAATTTTTGTGTATATTTTGGCATCTACATTAATCAGAGAAATTGGTCTGTAATTTGGTGTGAATTTGGGATCCTTGCCAGGTTTAGGAATTACATTAATGTGTTGAAAAATTTATGCATAATTGGAGAAACTTGACTTTGAAATAATTTGTAAAATTTGGCAGTAAATCCCTCCGAATCAATTGCGTCATTTATATACATTAATGACATGGGGAAATCTGTCAATTTGTGGTCCTGTAAATCTAGTGTAGGGTGATTCAGATTGTCAAGAAAGTCACTAGGAATCTCCAGAACACTATTTTCCGTAGTGTAAAATTGTTTGTAGTAGTTTTTAAACTCCTGAGATATATCATGGTCATTAGTTCGTGAAATTCCATCCTTGGTTATTATTTGTACAATCCTATTCTTCTTCATTCTTTGTTTAAAAAAATGCTATTAATGGCCACTTTTGACGTTATCAGAGTGGTAATTAGCACTTGTAGATAAGCTGAATGGGCTGCAGTCTTGCGCAATGTAGAATTATATTGATATCTTAATTTTTGAAGTTCAGATAATATTAAAATGTTGGATGTGTCCTTTTGATGTTCTTTTTCATATTTTTTAATGACTTCTTCAGTCTTAGAGATTTTTATTTGTGTTTTCTTCCTAATATTAGCAGCAAATGATATAATGTTGCCTTTTATTACAGCTTTTAAGGCATCCCATGAGGTATACCAATTTGTATGTTCTGATTTATTTAAGGAAATATAATCTGAAATAACATTAGCTATATGATCTTTAAATCCATCCTCAAGCAATAAATTGGAATTAGATCTCCACTGTTTAGTAGGGCCGCACGGCTTTGTAAAACAGGCCCATAATGTCTAGCATAAGATCTATTGCAGCATAGTTGGATACTGAAATTTCCTTAATTATGGAATCTTTCAGATATTGCGCTAGTGATTTACTAATAAGAAAAAAGACAGTTCTTGAGTAAGATTGGTGAGGAGGCAAAAAGAACGAAAATTGTTGTTTATTTGGATTCAGAGTACACCAAGGGGCTCATAATCGAAACTTAAATACGTCTAAAACCTACACAAGTTGCACATGGACGATCTAAAAGACAAGTTGTCCAAGTGCTGACAATCAAAACGGCTTTTTGGACGTATCCAGGGACATTTTATGCTTCTGAATCTCACTGTGTGCCCAGAGCTGAAAGGGGCGTTTTTGGAGGAGTGGTTAGGGTGGGATGTGGATGTTCTTTGTCAGCAAACAAGGGGCAAAGGTTTCTCTGCCTTTGCAAAGAACTGCAGAAAATCTGGGACTATGCCATATCCCACAACATATAGTCCAGGACCATCTACCTTCCAAGTACTCAGAATAATCTAGCCAATAAACTCAGCAGGTATCTCATCCCTATGAATTGGTACCTCAACAGCAAAAGATTTCTTCCACTGAATCCACGTTTCCAAGTTTATTAAGTATTTGATTAATCGCTTATTCCGTATTCTAAGCGATGTACAAAACATTAAAATATTAAATTACAATAATCAAAGGGAAACAGACAATGTAAATATGACTAACAAGACAAATCAAATGATACAAGAGGAAGGGAATAGGAAAAGAAATACAAGTTTAAAAATAGTAAAGAAGACATATAAGGTAAAAAACAGTAGGGAGGGGGAGAATAATAAGCAACAGAGAATTTAAAGACCAGGGCTCAGTAGAGACACCTGATCTAATCCTATTTTCAGGATTACAAACCAAATCTAGTTTTATTAGCTGTCAAATGCATCTTTAAAAAGAAAGCATTTTAGCTTGCTCTTAAATCTATCCAAACTGAATTCTTTTCGTACATGAATTGGGAGTAAATTCCACATTTGGGGGGCTGTAACGGAAAAAATAGAATGCCACCGTGTATTTATAGTTTTAAGAGAAGGAACTGTCAAGAGATGTTGGTCAATAAATCTAAGTGATCTAGAGGGAGTATAGGGAATCAGTACTCTATAAATGAAAGAAGGTGTTTTATAGAGAAGAGATTTGAAAGTTAGTAGGCTTAGTTTGTAAGTTATTCGGTGAGCAACTGGAAGCCAATGCGCTTCCTTGAGTAACGGAGTTACATGATCAAATTTTTTTGTGTTCTTTATGAGTTTAATTGAGGCATTTTGAACAATCTGCAGACGACAAATTTTTTTAAGGCAATTCCTTTGAACAAAGCGTTACAATAATCAATTTTTGAGATCACCAGCGAATGAATTAGTATGTTTAGAGATTTAGGCCTAAATTCTCTATTACTGCGTTTAACTTAGGCGTGCTTTGGACGTCCGCTGCAAGTGAATAATTACGGAGTTAAGGGTCTTAATTGATGTTAATTGGGTAATTAACGACACATAGACGTCCCTAGGTAGTACATAACGAACTAACGTCTATTGAAAGCATAGTCCCGTCTGCAGCTCTGGACGTGGGCGTTCCGTGGGCGTTCCGTTGGGCGTGCCAAGTGGGGACGCTAGATAGGCGCTACTTGGGCGAACGCGTGCGTCTAAATCTCGTGAATTATGTAGACGTAAGAAACCCTGGTCTAGCTTGGATTTCAATGCCGTTTCAACTATCGTAATTGCGGCTCTTTGTTACACGCGAGGCAGACGTCCGCTGTGTTTTTCATCAATAATTCCAATAGTGAATTTCAATAGGTATATTTCATCTTTTCTCTGTCCGAATAAATATAATGACACCATAACAATGGAACACATTATATTGCATGGATAACAAACCACATTTCATCCCAAACCATAATATAATTTTCACATGGCTTTTACAACCCCCTTTTTTGTCTCAACAAACAGCACTGCAATCGGCTCTCTTTTGAAAGCAAAGAAAAACCAGCACACATTATCAGCACTTAAAAAGAGAATAAACAGATACACACCTTAACAATCCAGCTTCCCTCATTGCAAAATGGAGGTGTTCAGTTGCACAAAACTGACCTCATTGTGACCTCATCAATCTGCATCTTCCAGTAATATGCCACAATTAAAAGACGTGGTGGGTGTTGAACCCACAACTTCTGGATGTTAGCAGCACAGGCTGGGCTCCTAACCGATAGAGCTACAGCTGCTTGACTGAACTGTCCGTGCTTCATTAGGTATCATATCAGGATGAACTCAAATAAGTTTAAGCAAAGGAATGCCTAAAGATTTGGAACGTTTTCAAGTAGAAAACAAATATGAAATATGTATTAAAGAATTGCAGCACAAATAACGCCTAAACGGAACAGATTATTTACAGTCCTATATGCATTAGTACAGTGCTTAGAATGAAGATTAGCGTGTGAGAAAAACGGAGCTCCACCTCACATGCATTCAAGCACACTTGGGAATATGGGTTTGGGGCTCAGTGAAAGCAGCCTACTATGACATTATAGCTAAACTCCTTTTCCCTTAGCACTTCACTAAGATATGATATGACAAGGGAACCAGAGGAATTGGAGCTGTGGGTCAGTGAGGAAAGGCACTCTCTACCAATTGTCCGGCCTTTGAGGGTTCAAATCCCAGCCTGTATTTTACTTGTGGCGTATCTGCCTTCCAGGTGCACTTTGATGATGCTTTCCACTTCTTATAGGAGTTGAATATAACATTTCTCCATTTAAACATGGCATACGTTGTTAGTTTTTATCGTGGTAAAGTATACATTTCTGAAATGGTGAAGAAATGGCAGAAAGCGGTATAAGCAAATCCAAACTGCTATAAGCACAAGAAAGCATTTGTAGCTCAACACGCTAATGCTCCTTTTCTGAGCTTTGCCATCTAAAACTCCCCAGTTCGACTCCCACCTTTGCTAATTTTAATAAGGTCCTAGTTTTTTGCTATTAGCTCTTATAACATTTCCCTTTGCAGGCAAACCTATTTTCAACTTACCATGGCTCGGACATCCTAAGCAGTGATGAGAGCACATTAACCAGGCGATCCACAAATGTCATCTTGCTGTCAGAGGAAAGGTGTCTCTCATCACTGCTTAGGATGTCCGAGCCATGGTAAGTTGAAAATAGGTTTGCCTGCAAAGGGAAATGTTATAAGAGCTAATAGCAAAAAACTAGGACCTTATTAAAATTAGCAAAGGTGGGAGTCGAACTGGGGAGTTTTAGATGGCAAAGCTCAGAAAAGGAGCATTAGCGTGTTGAGCTACAAATGCTTTCTTGTGCTTATAGCAGTTTGGATTTGCTTATACCGCTTTCTGCCATTTCTTCACCATTTCAGAAATGTATACTTTACCACGATAAAAACTAACAACGTATGCCATGTTTAAATGGAGAAATGTTATATTCAACTCCTATAAGAAGTGGAAAGCATCATCAAAGTGCACCTGGAAGGCAGATACGCCACAAGTAAAATACAGGCTGGGATTTGAACCCTCAAAGGCCGGACAATTGGTAGAGAGTGCCTTTCCTCACTGACCCACAGCTCCAATTCCTCTGGTTCTCTTGTCATATCATATCTTAGTGAAGTGCTAAGGGAAAAGGAGTTTAGCTATAATGTCATAGTAGGCTGCTTTCACTGAGCCCCAAACCCATATTCCCAAGTGTGCTTGAATGCATGTGAGGTGGAGCTCCGTTTTTCTCACACGCTAATCTTCATTCTAAGCACTGTACTAATGCATATAGGACTGTAAATAATCTGTTCCGTTTAGGCGTTATTTGTGCTGCAATTCTTTAATACATATTTCATATTTGTTTTCTACTTGAAAACGTTCCAAATCTTTAGGCATTCCTTTGCTTAAACTTATTTGAGTTCATCCTGATATGATACCTAATGAAGCACGGACAGTTCAGTCAAGCAGCTGTAGCTCTATCGGTTAGGAGCCCAGCCTGTGCTGCTAACATCCAGAAGTTGTGGGTTCAACACCCACCACGTCTTTTAATTGTGGCATATTACTGGAAGATGCAGATTGATGAGGTCACAATGAGGTCAGTTTTGTGCAACTGAACACCTCCATTTTGCAATGAGGGAAGCTGGATTGTTAAGGTGTGTATCTGTTTATTCTCTTTTTAAGTGCTGATAATGTGTGCTGGTTTTTCTTTGCTTTCAAAAGAGAGCCGATTGCAGTGCTGTTTGTTGTTCACTTTTGTTTCCTTGCATCTTAACAGTTCTCAGAAGTGGTGGAATTTGCTGTTTCTCCTCAGCATTCTGCAGCCACAGGTGCATGAGATATTTTCATTTGCTCCTAACTGCAAGCCATTCTAGTAGGAATGTGTTTCTTTTAATGCAATATAGGCATTGTGCAACAGCTATGAGTTAAATCAAACTTCAGAGGGCTTGGACAGGTGTTGAAGAATGATCCAGTTAGGGGGGGGGATGTTTTTGGTGGGGGGAGGGTGTTCAGCATGAGAGAGAACAGGTTGCATTACCTATTAGACAATGGGCTGCACATAATAAAAGCTGAAGCAAAATATTGATATGTAAAGGCAAGGCTAAAGAGTTACCAGGTGTCCTGGCTGAGAAATGAATATAACCTATTTGCTAACCTTACTCAAGACTTGAACCCCCTGATGTATGGAAGATGAAAAAAAAGCAATGCCTTAAGGCATAGAGCTATAGAGGTAACTTTGTTTAGAACATAGAGCTTAGAGATGTGAAGGAATTGACTACAACGTCACTACAGCTGTATATTGCTAAACCACATCCAATGCACATCCAATTAGATTTGAATCCTAACGGTTCCTATGACGTCCGCCGCTAATTAGGCGTGCTTAGTATATAGAAAGCTTTGGCACAGCCATTTTCCCTATGTAAGACCCCCTCATGTGAGTTGGTGTTTGTGGTGTTCCGTTTCCTCAATGATGAAACTTTGTGCTATGAAACTTGCCTGTTCTCCTTTATACTCCCTTCTGCCTTTGACACTCCTCCCCACCCCCATTATCTGTATTTCTTTCGTTTATGGATTTTTCTGGGTGTTGGTGTGAGGGATTGTTGAGGACTTAAATTTTGTGTTAAGTGTGGAGGGGAATCAATTGTTAGGGAAAAGAAGGGGCCAGGCCAGGTTACACACAGATGCCTACACCCACCACTCTCCCTGCTTTCAAAATGTCATGGTCTGCCCCACTTCCATTTTCCATATCTGCAACTCTCCATGCAAGAAATTCGATTTCCGTTTTGGAGCCATGTTGTAAGGTGAAGATATCTTTTCAGGCTACTTGTAGAACACGTTCAAACACACCCCCATAGAATAGCCAATGAGGTGTGATAGGCGTGGTTAGGAAGCGGGCCAAGGAACCGCACCCGAACGGTGCCCAATAGGCATTGAGAAACCTTTCCCGTCCTACTGACGTCAGACGTTAATTAGGCGTGCATGGGTATAAGAAGGTCCAGGTGAGCAGTGTTTCTTTTCTATTCTGTTCTATTCCTTATGCAGATGTTTGAGACTTTACTCTGTCTTAGTCTTTTACTTTTTTTTTTTCCTATCTCTGCCTCCCATTTCTCTCTATTCCACAGAGCCATTAACAAGCTACATGTCATTCTAATATGTTGTTTTATCTTTTCTAGAAGTAGCTCAGATAGTAAGTCCAGGTGAGAATGATATTTTGTAAGCTACTTAGGTGTCCTTATGATAGAACTAAAGAAACCAACCAGCAAAAACTGACTTCTCTTTATGGGCTTTCATTGTGTGCTATTGTTTATAATAGTTATTTTATTTCTGATATCTCTTACTCTTCATTCCACAGGGCTGACAAAAATGACTGAGAAGACTGATAAAGACCATGCTGGTAGAAATTTTGCTGGTAGAAATATGGATATATAAGTAAAATGGATGTGTTCATACATCTGAGAGGGTTTACTCATAGAGCTAAAGTTAATTCTTTGTAGAATCAAATTACAGGCAAGTTAAAATCAGGTGAGGAATGGTTCTGTGTACTAACTCATTGATAAGAACAGGTTGGGTGTGTTGGGGGGGGGAAACACTGCCATTCAGTGGACATCCAATCACTGTACATGGTTCAGGTGGAAAACTCCTAATGAGTGGCTAATGGCTGCCATTTTTAATAAGGAGTCTAAAGGTATGTTAGCACTTCTGTTACTTCTAGGTGTGTGTTCTGCCACAACTTCAGTGTTTCATTTTGGAGACATAGATCTTTGTTAACAGTTTCTCTATTCTTCATTTCAGGTTAACTCTGCTCATCAGCTCAGCACACCAGCTTGCACCTAGCCAAACAGTTGTAGGTGAGAATGATACTCTACTATTCTTCACTTGAGTCACTCTTCTGATGAGTGAAATAAATGTTTCACACTTCTATTGTTCTCTTCACACAGGTATCCTTGATGACTTTCAGGAACAATAGTAAATTGATAATGTTGGCCTCATAGAACACCATGGCACGCATTCCTGCTGTTATATGCACACAAACAGCAGCTCAACATAAATGAGGTTAACACATTGCTTCAGGGAAGGGAGGATAGATATGGACCTTGGGGGTTGAACCCCCTGTTTGTGAACCTTGTGTAAACCAGCTTCTCCTCTTTTCTGTTTTCAGGTGTCTTAAACAGGCAACTGCAGTATTGTCAGATGGAGTTTTGTATTACTGAGAGCAGTGCAGCTGTGAGCATCTTTGTGGTTTCCACACCTGCTTAACCAAAATAGTGCAGCTCAAGAACCAGGAGGATAGATTGAGGTATGTGGCCTTTACTTCCATCACCTTCCGTGAAAGGAAGAAAAACCCACATGTCTCATTTGGATTCTCCTGGTGTGGAGCCAACTCTTAGTAGCAGTAACCCTATTCCTTAACAACAAATCTACCACAGTGACTTATATTTTCTTCCTTATGTAGCCATTTACTTTGGAACAGGGACTGCCTTATTTTGCACATCATAGCTGAGATGTCGTTATCTACCTATAGTTGCATATACCCTTGCATTCACTTACTTTTTTCCTAGATTCTGCAATGATTTGACATCAGAGTGGCTAGCAGGTAATAGAATGAATGACAGACCCCAATAAAGATTGTCAAACTTTCTATATGTCACCTTCTTGTATATTGAAAAGGGCCCATTCAGCAGTCCCTCCTGAACCCCTATCTACCTTGGACTCTGTCCACTAAACTGCTGATGCTACATGGTTAAAACCACACAGGAAAGTTTAAACTATAACCAACTTTTTTATTAAAATATAAACTTTTTAAAACTTTTAAAAACTTAAAACTTTTTTTTAAATAACTATTTACATACACATAACACAGGGAAAGAGGGTAGGTGCCCCCCAAGAGCAGCTTGAGCTACCTCAGGCGAGGGGGGCGGAAGAGGTGCAGTCAATGAGAGGGTGTATGGCTGCTGGCACCATGCCCTCTTTCGGCTACCAGCCGCAAGAGGGCATGTTCCATCCTCTCCACACACCCTCTCATTACCTGCACCTCCTCCAAGATGGCAGAGTAGGCCGCCATCTCCCTGGCTGCCCCCTCCTGAGGCTGGTCGGGCTGCTCCTGGGGGGGAACAGCAAGGAAAGGGGGTGGGATGGGAACAGGAAGGGCAGGAGAGTGAGGGGAAGGGCTGTGGGTGGGGGAAGGGGAAGGTCCAACAGGGGATGGTGGTGGTGGTCCAGGAGGTAGTGGTGGGGCAGGCGGTGGGGGTCCAGGGGGCAGTGGTGGGGCAGGCAGTCCAGGGGGCAGTGGTGGGGGCAGTGGTGGAGGTCCAGGTGGCAGTGGTGGAGGTCCAGGGGGCAGTGGTGGTGTGGGCGGTCCTGAGGGCTGCCAGGCCTCCTCCTCCTCTTCCTCCTCCTCCATCTCCTCTTCCTCTGCTGAGGACCAGGGTGGGGCTCCCTCCATCACCTGCGGGGCCTCCTGAGGGGGTGTCTGCGGTGCTGCTTGACAAGAGAGAAATAGGATACAGTCAGATATGTCCACAACACTTTTGAACATGACATTATTTACTACGTTATTTTCTTCAAATGCTAATAACAGGATGCAAAGCACCTACTCCACTGTAAACATCAAAATGTAGCGTAAGTAAGTGAGGCAAGTAGAACACCATAAAGCCATTGTGACATGATATCACAATAGCAGCTTTACTGCAGATTTTATGATTAAGAATGGTTGACAGCTACTCAAGCATTTTCATCTATTTATTCTGGTAGGCTGATCACAAAGAAACACACGCTGGACTCATTACTCACCGGCTTCAGCGCGCAATTCCTCCCTCACCCCCTCAAGGAAGGCCCGCTCCTGGCGCCTCAGCAGCCGCCCCCTTTTCCTGAGATCCTCAACCTAGATAATAGAGAGAGAGAGAAAGAACAGAGAGGGAGGGATATGATGAGTGCCATCTAGCACTGTGGCATAACATGTTTACTTAAGTATTGACCTCTATAAGCACATAAAAATGGAGTACGCTGCCCTCCAAGAGCCGCTATCCGCTTTGCTGCCTGCCTCTACCCCCTTCTGCCACATGTTTTACATGAATGTATTCACGTACTCCAGCTCTTTCCCCTTTCTGTGCTGGAGGCATCGCTATCTCTCTACTGTACCTGGGACAGTGGGGGGGGGGGGGGGGGGTTTGAGGTGACATGGCCAGCATCACAAGGAGGAGTGTGGGATTGAACTCACAACCCCAGGGTGCTGAGGCTGTAGCCTATCAGCACTGCCCCACATTACAGCATGTCCTGGTGAGCTTACAATCATACAGCAGGGGCAATAACATAGTTTGGTCAGAAGGAGCAGCGTGGCTTGAAACCCCTGACGTCAGGGTACTGACGCTGTCACTTTAAACGTCATGCCACTATCTCCCTAGACCAGCAGATTGATCCAGGAAAGGTGAAGGTATTTGAAATGACATAGCAGCAATTTGGCAAAGTTGATTTCAAGATGTTTCTATTACAAATGCGAAGCTTGTGACCCAAAAATTAGTTGTGTGCATGTTGTGAATGGAATAGATGCCTTCTAGGAGCTGAATTTGACATTTGAAATCCTACTACTGCTCCTTTGGGATGTGCTTTAATTTCAGTATTCAATGTAAAAGATTTATTATGCACAATTGTAGTTTTTAAAAGGAATCAAAATTTACCCACAAAAACATGAACAATTTGATTGAGACAGGTTTCCATCATTACATTTTACATGATTATTTGTGAGGGCCTGACTTGGAATACTTACTTCCCTGGGACAGGAGGCTCTACGATTGAACCGCCGGGTCAGGCGGGTCCAGGAGTCCCTGAACTGCAGGTATGACCTGCGATGGCCTGCCACTCTAAAATAGTGGTGCTCATGCCCTAAAAAGAGCCTGGCCAGCAGCCTGGAGTCCTCTGTGGAGAAATTTGGCTGTCTCCTAGCTGCCATTTTAGAGGAAATAACTGCGTATGAAGAACGGCCGATTCTATGATGTCACAACGCAAAAAAACGCGATGACGTGTTTGTGCCGCTTGGGCGTGCTTGCGGTGGCAGTTCCGCACTACATCAACACTGTTAATTACATCCTAAACCACGCCGATATCGCTGTTATACAAAAAAGTACAGCAGAATGAACCACCTCCACCAAACACAATGACAAATTAAATAAGTGAAGATTGGGAAGTGAGGTTCACATGCTTAGCTATGCATGTTTGGGTGGGTGGAAAAAAAAAATATTATGTCTTTGGTAACCTTAGTCAGGACTTGAACTCCTGACCTTTGGAAGATACAGGCAGTGCTTTTAAGCACTGAGCTATGGTGGGGACTTGGGAATGGGAGTCTCCAGAAATGGCTTTAGGTACAAGATTTGACAAGGGGTAATCATTGCATCACTAAGGTATGCTTTGACAGGGGAACCAGAGACACAAGTGTAGGTTAGTGAGTAAAAGCACTATATTGATCATCTGTAGGTTGTGAGTTCAAGTCCTGGCTTGTCTTTTACTTGTGGCATATCTACCTTCCAGGTGCACCTTGATGATGTCACAATGAGATCAGCATTGTGCTGCTTGCTATTTCCTCTTCCTGTGAACTGGAAGCCACATTCAGGTTTAATCTGTGTTTTGATTCTGTTTCTTGTTGTGAAGAATGAGCTGATTGTTGCAATGTTTTAAGACCAGGAGAGTGTTCTTTCGAGCAAGATATCACTTCTAAACTATCCTCTCTGAAATAATGTCTCTGTGAAATCGAGAGAAAGCTTATTGGATGATTTAGGGTGCCTTTCCTGCCAGTCTTTGTGGAAGTTAAACGAAGTTTATAAAAAAAGTCTATATGGTGTTCAAAGTCCTATCCTTTCCACTTCTAATAGGAGGTGAGTATGACATTCCTGTACAGCTTTCTGTGTAGCACACATCTACCGGTTCCCACCTTTCATACTGATAATGTAAGTTCAACACCCACTAGGTACATTTCATCTTCTAGTTCTCCTTTGAAACATAACATATTTTTTTTCCTTGTATTAATGGTAAACTGTACAATTCTGATATCCTAGAGGAAAAAGATACAACACAGAAGTGTTCTCTGCTAGATTAACTAATATATAGTTTAGAAAATGGTATACTGTGTTTTAGTTATCTTTTTCATCATCCTATACTTACAATGCTGAATGTGTGATAATAAAGAGTATAAATAAAGTATAATTTAAAAAAAAAAAAAACAAAAAAAAAAAACGTACCTACGTCTATCATGGGTCCATTGGAGACGTCCAAAAAACCTTACCCACGTCTATCATGGGTCCATTGGAAACGTCTTAATGACGTTTCAGAAACCTGCGTTTATTTTACGCGGCTAGATTGTCGGGACGTCTACCGTACGCCTAAGTACCGGTTAATTGGCCCTGCCGTTTCTGGACGTCTAAAGCACGCCTAACTTAGACGTACTAATAGAGAATTTACTCCTTAGGGTATAGAAATTTGGAAACAGAACAAATTTGCCGTAATCTAAAGAAGGTAGATCTAACAATATTACTAATATGTTCGTGGAAGGTAAGTCTGCTGTCAAAAATAACCCCAAGGATCTTAATGCTACTGGTCGATTGCAGGATAGAACCTTTAATAGTGATGGGAAACAGAAGTTTGTGACCTTCTTTCCAAGGGAAAAACATAACATTGGATTTGTTGACATTCAAGGCTAATCTATTAATCTCAAGCCATTGGTGAATCAGTTCTAGTTTCTTGTTAATAGCTATTGTTTCTGAAGAATTATTAGAGTCTAGCTGATGTATAAGCTGAATCAAAAGACTTACATCTTTGTGACAGCAGACAACACCAAATACCCCAAATTTTGCCCAAAGAGGCCAGCCAGTGCAAAATTATCCTTGGTGATTCTGTGGGGGATGAGACTATGCTACGCGTTTCCCCTATACCTCTACTCATGTGCACCATCCAGAAACTTCACAAGGTCAATACCACAATACTGTTGCTTCCATTCCTAAGAATGCCTTCTATTCTCCCACCACTGATTAATATCGTTTATTTGCTAATAACAACTTTACGATTCTACCTCTCCTCGCCATTGAGATACACAACACCTGCAATCAAAGCATATGCTTTGAACGTGATGTGATATATGCATATTTAATCTCTCTCGCTCCTTGCCAATTTTGGGGCACAGACCATAGAAAACTGCTCAGCATTGGGTTTACTTCCCAAACACTGGAGTTGCTGTTGAAGCCCACTCCAGCCTTGATCCTGATCTGACCTTCCCATTTACTGGACCGTAGGTCTGCCTGGTGTTGGTCTGTTTTGCCAACCTCTGGACCTGCTGTCAAAGCTTACTCCAGTTTGGGTTAATTTGCTTACATAAAATGGGGGTTCTTTGTGGACAGCAAGATAAACCAACCACACATTCCTTCACTCTTCGCCTGTGACTGAAGTCTTTTGATGCCTCAGTTTTTCAATTAACTGATAAGCAGGCTGGCAAGGGTAACACTAGCCACTGGGGAGAGGAGGTGAAGGATGGAGACAATTGCACTTACCCAGAAAGTCTTCTGTGTTTTTCTGGGCTTCTGACAGATTCCATCAGTAGTGATGAAACCTATGTGTGGCTGGCTTATCCTGCTGTCCATGGAGAACACCCATTATACTTTTTGCATAATGCATCAAATTCATTGTTTATGTGAATGCTTGGTTTATATTTCCCGATTTCTCTTTTTTTCCCCAGTAAAAACAGAAACTCTGTAGCTTATGCAGCTCAGAAGCCCTGGCTACTAAATGCTACAGTAGAGGAAAACATAACATTTGGGAGCACTTTTAACAAGCAGAGGTAATTTTGCTAATTATCAAATCCAATAGCATGCTTTCCACATTGCTAAATGTAAAATGTTATTACTCAACATATCAGTGTGGGGAGAGGGAGTGGAGGGAAGAGAGAAGGGAAAAGAGAGTACCCATGTAAGGGGAGGGAGATGAAGGTGCCCATTAATGGTAGGGAAGAGGAGAGATAGAAATGAAACAGATTTGAATAGGAAAATTAAAAAATGAAAGACAAATTGATCATGAAAGATGGATATAGGGCAGAAAGTAAAGAAGAAAAAAAAAAAAGAAAATTAAAGAGTGAATAGACAGAGCACAGGAAAGTAAAACCAGAGATGTGGAACGAGATGACTAGAAAGATAAAATCTCCAGACAACAAAGCTAATATAAATGATTTTATTTTTAGTTTAATAACGGGGTTAATGGAATTCGATCTACCTCTTTTCTATGGGACAATGAACTGAAATGTGCCAGTTTTGAGAATTTTTGTCTGCTGTTATATAGTGCACTATACCGAAGGCAACGTGAGGGGTACTTTATGCAATTAATCGTGCAATTAAAAATTTTAATTGATGCATAGCCCTAATAAATAGTGTTCCCCCGCAAATTCACGAATCGTGGACTCGCTCATTTGCGGTCTGCTCTGACCGCCTCTTCCTGTAGTAAAGTCTGGCTACACCAATCAGGAGCTGCTTGTCAAAGCAGCTCCTGGTTGGTGTAGCCCGACTTTACTCCAGGAAGAGGCGGTCAGAGCAGACCGCGAGTGATTTTCTTCACCCACCAGCGCTCCAGCTGCCCATTCCTGCCTCCCTTGCCTTTTGACAAGCGAAAAACCACATTTCCAGTTTTTCAAAATTTGCGGGGGTTCCTGTATATACTTCTGTCATTTGAGAATCATCAGCACAGAAAAGGTACAAAACCTGAGCGAAGGATACAAAATCATAATCTACTGTACTAGTTTGGGAAAATTCTATTCTAAAAATTTACATAAATGGGATTACATTCTTTTTTTTGTTTGTTTTTTTAAATTCTTTATTCATTTTCATACTTACAATAAGTGTGATAAAATGTCCAAACAAATTAACAATATCTATATCAGTTAATAATCATCAATGGTAACAGTGATAAATACTTAACTCCCACCCTACATTCTGAGCCCTTATTATAAATCAGTGTCAAGTTCAAATCATTCATAAACTTCCAATATTTACCTAACAAATGACAAAAAACCAGAATGGTGTTACACCTTCATACTGAATTACATAACCATTTATGGAGAGTTTGATATGTTGCTTTAGACCACAGTTCTCTTGTTATGTGGTGCCCTGTTCTTGTGCAAGAACAAGGAGGGGAATTTAAAGATATGCTTTAATAAATTCTGATGCTGATTTATTTTTTAATGTGAATATTTCAGAAATTTCTAACAGTCAACAGGAGGTTCAGTGATCTTAGTTTACTGCACTGGGAGCCAGAGACACTCTATTGTAGCATTCTTCAATGCAAGGCCCGAGGGTCAATGGCAGTCCCTGAAGGCCTCTGTGGTGGCTTTCATCATCATTCTGGCTTTTTTTTCTGCTAATCTCTGCTTCTCTAACTTAGTTCATGGGAAAAAAAGCTGCCTGGTTGAAAGACAAAGCGTCTCTCAATAGATGAAGAAAATGCATTTTAAAATGCCTACCTCCCTGAGGACACCCTCAATAAAAACTTTGAAGGCAGGCTAGTGGGGAAGACACCACTGAAACACAATGGTCAATATATTATCTTTTAATGTGAAGCAGCAAATAAAGCCAATGGACTCCATATTTTGTTAAATAAAACCCTAAACCCTAAACATTCTGCGTTCACTCTCTCATATCTATATGTATTACATACATTTGTCCACCAAAATGTATAATTTAATCTGTCATGGCTTTTCCAATTTTTTGTGATCATTTGAACTGCAATTCCAGTTAAAATCAAGAAAAGACGGCTTTTAAATATCCGATTCTACGACTATATTTATTTGTCCCCAAATTGACTCCCAAAAACGAAATATCAGCGGACAAAAAAATATCAGATGATCTAGAGTCCCTATAGCTGCATGAGTTTTTTCATTACACATCTGGGATGGGATAGGGGGGTAGGGTATGGAAAGGTATTGGGAAAATGGATATTAAATTTTCATATTAAAGTTGTTTAGTATTGCTAATATTAATAATTGATGGAAGGAGATTGGGTATAGTTATGATTTTATATATTATTTGTTTGAAATAGTGTATTCTTTATAATATTTTGCTTTTTTCAATTAAATGTATTAACTATTGTAATTTAATAAAATAATAAAAATGTTAAAAAAAAAAGAAACACAATGGTCAGCAGTGTCACAGCAATGCATGGGAAGATATTTGGTGACTCTCCTTCAGCTCATTTGGGTCCAAAGTGGCCCTGACTTAAAAATTAATGAAGACCACTGCTCTGTTTTCTACTTCCTATTGAGAGCATTTGTTTAATGGTTCAAAATGTGCTGTATCCTTACAGGTATAAATCTGTCACAGATGCTTGCTCTCTGCAGCCTGACATTGACCTACTACCTTTTGGAGATCAGACAGAAATTGGAGAACGGGTAAAGGAAATTAAATTTCTAATTTATTGATAGTAAATTGAAACAGAGACTACATTACAGACTTTCAAAACTTAAACACGTCTAAAAACCCGCCCAAGTCGGCACTTGGACGACCTAAAAGACTTTCAGGACATATTCAGGGATTTTTTAGGCTTCTGAAGGCTGCTGTGCGCCCAGAACTAAAAGGGGTGTATCTAGAGGAATGGTTAGGGCGGTATTTGGGCGAGATGTTGGCTGCCCTAGACTTAGTCATCCTGCAATGAAATGTTTCAGGAGACATTCTGGACGAAACTTATATGTAGTGAGTTATACCAGTGGTTCCCAACCCTGTCCTGGAGGACCACCAGGCCAATCGGATTTTCAGACTAGCCCTAATGAATATGCATGAGAGAGATTTGCATATAATGGAAGTGACAGGCATGCAAATCTGCTCCATGCATATTCATTAAAGTTATCCTGAAAACCCGATTGGCCTGATGGTCCTCCAGGACAGGGTTGAGAACCACTGAGTTAGACGATGTAAAAGCAGGCATAAGTGCCAAAAAGGTATCCAAAGTGACCAGATAACCACTGCAGAGACAAAGTAAAGACCCCCCCACACACTCCCCCAGTGATCACTGACCCCCTCACACTGCCACAAATATCAGAATAAATCGTACATACCTGCCTCCGGAAAGCCTAGTAGAGATGCATACAGGTGTTTTAAATAGCCTGGGGGGGGGGGGGCTAGTGAACTATAGAGAGGAGGACCCAGGCCCATAAGCCACTCTAACCACTACATTCATGGTGGAAAATGTGAGCCCACCCAAAAAATCCAAAACCCTATTGTACTGCTATATAGGTGGCAATTGCAGCCATAAGGGCTATTGGGGTTGTAGACAGGTGGGTATAGGGTGTTTTGGGGTGCTCTCCATAGGGGTACTCTCATATTCTGTTAAGGAGTTCTGATGAGATGTTTATGTGGCACCCTTTATATGAAGTTCACAGCAGTGCCCTGTTGCAATGTCTGTGTGGCCAGTCCATCACAATGGCCCAAAAGGTCTGATTCTGGGTGTTTGGGATTTGGGTTTTGGCCGAATTTTTGGTCGAGAATGTGATATAAAGATAGATGTAGTGGCAGTCTGGACGATCAAATGTCTGGACATACAGATATACAATTTTCAAAAAAAAATATTCTAGACATATTTTTTGAGAATGGACATTTTACCACTGCTGACTTTTGGCGTCTAGCACCATACGTCCAAATCGAACTTAGACAATTCTTTTGATTATGCCCCTCTAAGTACAAATATCCACAAATATTAAAGAATTTATTCATGTGGAAATGGAAAAAAGTCAGAGAATACAGTTCCATTGTTAGCAGTTCCATGTTTTGAGACAAGTTGTTTCTTCTTTCTTCTCGCTGTAATCTCTACTTGCATAACACTCACATTGTTCTATGCCATTTAGTCAGCACCATTTAACAATCAGAAATGGGATTTATGAAATCATATCCATTGGGCTAGATAATGTAGCCTACCGCCTACATTTATGCATTCTTTGCAGGCGTAAATGTTTAGAGTACCAGCACTTATGCAAATAAGAGTATTGTTACAAAAGTATCAGCAGGGCATCTAAGAGTTGTTCTTTGAATAGATGCTTAACTTACATAGTGTTCCACAATAAATTGCAGATATTGGGAGGGGCCTTAAACAACCTGGGCCAATCAGAGTCCCAGGTCCCACCCCCGTGCATCCCAGGATGCACTGGGGAAAGGAAGGCCCATTTTAGAAGAGGTGAACCAGCTGGTTGGAGGGAATAGGCATCCCTCCAGTCATCCATCTAATGAAAGGTACGGGGAGAGGGGTCGGAGGCGGGGGGTGTTGTGATGCAGCAGGAGAGAATGGGCATATCTCCCGCTGCTGTGGAGGGCTCACAATTACAAAAAAAGAGAGAGCTTTGTTTTTTTCTTAAGAATGCTTATAATACCGGAAGCCGTCATACAGCCTGGTATTCCCTCTCGGTTTCATTTTCAGGGGAGAGGGAGGACAGCAGCCACTGGGGGATTAAGGTGGTGTCATGCCTTAATCTCTTTAGTGGACAGCTGCTCAGTCAAGGCACTTTTTTTGCATCCTGGACTTGCCTTAAACAGGCCTATATAAGGACATCCTTCTTCTTAGACTTAGACACTTCTTCCCCTTTGATAATCACTCTTGGATGTCCAGATTTCAAGCCCTTTCTAATCCTACACCAAACACTCCCACAACATGCCCCCTTGCTATTTGGACATAAAACTAGTGTTGGAGGTCCCTTTTCTGCCTTTTCAAAATCCATACTTCGATGTTTCAGGCACATGGGCATCTAGTTTTGGGGCTCCTTTTACTAAGCTGCGGTAGCGTTTTTAGCACGCGCTAACCCCTGCGTTATGCAGAAAAACTCTATGGAGGCGTTAGCGTCTAGCGCACGCGGCATTGTAGTGCATGCTAAAACCACTAACACAGCTTAGTAAAAGGAGCCCTTGGTCTTTTGAGATGTCCACATGCTATGAAAATATGCACCACTGTCATGACATAAAGCTAGAGAGCAGGAGGGATGCTCAAATGAAATATGAGGAAATATCTTTTTTCTTAGAGGGTGGTTGATATCTAGAGTAATCTATGGGCAGAGGTGAGATAATGCAAAATTGTAACAAAATTCAAACAGATATGAAGAAGTGAAGGGTTAAAAAACAGATGATGGACCCGAGTGCTCTTTAATGTGTGGAAACTTGTCTATTTATTTTATATGTGCTGACTGGAATTTTGAAGGAAATTTTTAAAATAAATTTGTAGTTTTAGAATTCCTTGTTTCGTATATTATATTCCAAAAATGAGATGCTTTGTAGTCGGGATAAATAATGTGTTTAAAAAAAAACATAGGGCTCCTTTTACTAAGCCACACTAGCAGGGTTAAAGCGCATGACTTTTCATCACGCGCTAACCCCCCCGCTGGCCAAAAACTACTGCCTGCTCAAGAGGAGGCGGTAGCGGCTAACGCGTCCGGTGGTTTAGCGCGCGCTATCATAAGCGTTAAACCGCTAGCGCGGCTTAGTAAAAGGAGCCCATAAAGTCATAAATATTCTGGTACCTCCAAATATAAATATATCATCTTTCACAAATCACAGTATGTGCTTTTTTGTCCATGATATTTGAGTTGTGTTTCATTTTTTAATAGGGAATTAACTTAAGTGGAGGCCAACGGCAAAGAATCAGCGTTGCTCGAGCACTCTATCAAAATACTAGCATTGTTTTTCTGGTAAGAACATTTATGTTGTTTGTGTTTTTATCTATTGCAACATTTAGCAATGCCATAAAGTATGAGTTTGATTCAAATGGGTTTACATTCAAATGCAGAACATATAGCAATCTAGGCTCTGATAGGTTAGATTGGGGGCTGGTAAACCAAGAACATTTTTTTTATTCATATCTAATATTATTTGTCTGAACATGCTATTCCTTTAAATTTTTTACCTTGCACCACAGCCAAGTTCTCATTGCTAAGTCCTCATGGCTTTAAAGATACAGCAGTGAGGTTATTGTTTGATATGCACTACTTGGATCTGCCTATTTAAAATCATACTTTACTGCAGTGCTTCTCAATTCGGTCCTGGAGTACCCCCTTGCCAGTCAGGTTTTCAGGATATCCACATTGAATTTGCATAAACTTGATTTGCAAGCACTGCCTCCATTATATGCAAATTTCTTTCATGCATATTCATTGTGCATATCTTGAAAACCTGACTGGCAAGGAGGTACTACAGGACTGAGATGAGAAACACCGCTCTACTGGCTATCTTTGGAAATTCAGCAGCAGTTAACCGGGTAATGAAACTATATCGAGTTGTTTGTACCATGCTGCCAATGTAAGCGCACGGAGGCAAGTTCATGAACTTAATTGTCAGTCCTCGTACATCTGTATTTCCATCATTAAAGGGCATATTACATATCATAGGGTGGAAGAGCCCTTAGTGTCTCATTGCCTGCAACATCAACATGATTTTGTGTCTTTAAGATGTTTGATAGAGCAGAGCAAGTAATTGCCTCAGGATTGGAATTGGTGCCGTTATCTAGGACAACAGAAACAATGCTGGATTTATACATTAGATACTGTTTACTGTAGAGCGTTAAATGTGCAAATAGAATGGTCAGTGTTGTGTTGCTCATGAGGAAAGAGAGTGTTGACTGGTAGTTAGTTTAGCTGAGGGTGAAGTTTGAACTCTGCAGGAAGTGATTTACTCTGAGCATCTGTGAGCCTCATCGCCATGTTTGAGAAACGAAATATTAAATTCCAAATTTCCAAATTTATTAAAAAGTTTGTTATACCGCTTATATAAATTTCTAGGCGGTGTACAATAATAGTAATAATAGATGGTAAACGAGCAAGTTGGGTAAATGAGGTAAAACGGGGAGTCCCTCTTGGGTTTGGACCTGTGGTTTCCAGTACTGGTATCTTGGTTGTCACGGATAGAGGTTTTTCCAGTGAAGTTGTGGAGATTTATGGATGGCATAGAGCACAGCTAAGTCCTTGTTTTTCACTGTATTTGCTTTTTTGATGAGAGTAGCACTTTTTCTCCTTGTTCCAGTTTCTTTTCATAATCAGCTACTTGAACCTATCAGCTCTATGGACTGTCACAGTATATGTTTGATGTAGATGTGTGAACTGGACAATATAATTGGAAATAGAAAGTAGAGGTTTTTTTCTGACTCATGAAGCATAACTGAGGTCTTTTATTCCACTTATATTTTTGTCCCCCTTTTTTCCATTTAGATACTGGACAATGAAGTAGTTGTTTTATGGTTTAAATTGGAGCACTTATATGTTTTTTGCATGAGTCATTTGAATGTGTTATGTCTGCATATATAAAGAGATAATTTAAATCACCCAGTATTATACTGTTGCCCAATTTGCCAGCTTTCCTAATCTCTGAAAACATTTCTTCATCTGCTGCTCATTCTGTCATGGGGATGGTAGTGTAACCCTACCTGTATATTCCTTTCCTTCACACATGGAATTTCTGTCCATATGGATTCCACCCTGCTATCTGTGTCATGCAGAATGTTTATTTTGTTTGATTCAATTCTCTCTTTAACATATAGCATAAACATAACAAACCCCTTCCAATTTGATCTACTCTATCATTGTGATATAATTTGTACCCATTGATTGTCCTCCTTCCACCAGGTATCTGAGATGCCTATTATATTTCCCTCTTCATTCAGTGCTATATACTCTAACTCTCCTATCTTATTTTTTAAGCTTCTAGCAATTGTGCTTTTTCCTTGTATCTACAGACTGCTGAAAAAATGACAGGGATAATTTGAGTCCTTTACTCTGCTTTCTTTTTAAACACTTTTGGCTTTCTTCACCATTATTGAAACCTCTCTATTAGGACTCTCTAAATATCCTATTTCAATAATATCCTGAAGAATATTCCACACCGAACCATCCACTCCTGGGTGGCTGTCTGCTTCCCCCCCCCCCATCTTAGTTTAATAGCTTCTCTATCTCCTTTTTAAACGTTAGCACCAGCAACCCAGTTCCATCCTGGTTAAAATAGAGTCTTCCCCATTCCCAGAAGGTTGCCCAGTTCCTAACAAATCTAAATCCCTCATTCCTGCACCATTGTCTCAACCACACATTGAGACTTCGGAGCTCTGTCTGCCTCTTGGGTCCTGCACATGAAACAGGGAACATATCGGAAAGTGTTACCCTGGATTTCAGCTTTCTACCTAAGAGCCTAAATTTGGCTTCCAGAACCGCCCTCCCACATTTTCCTATGTCATTGGTACCTACATATACCAAGACAGCTGGCTCCTCCCCAGCACTATCTAAAATTCTATCTAAGTCACCCGTGATGTTCACCAACTTTGTACCTGTCAGGCAAGTGACTAAGTGATCCTTATGCCACCCAGCTATCTTCATGCCTAATGATTGAATCACCAACTACAACAGCTGTCCTGTCCCTTCCCTCCTGGGCAAAAGCCCCAGGGGACACATCCTCAGTGCAAGAGGATATTACATCCTCTGGTGGACAGGTCCTGGCTATTTCCTACTTCACCAAGGTGATGCTCTTCTTTTAGGAGATCTCCTTCCTCCAAGGATTCACAAGGGCTCCTAGATTGGAGGTGGGACTTCTCTACAATGTTCCTGTAGGTCTCCTCTAGGTACCTCTCTGTCTCCCTCAGGTCCTCCAAGCCTGCTACTCTAGCCTCAAGGGAAAGGACTCATTCCCTGAGAGCTAGGAGCTCTTTGTAGTGAGCACAAACATATAACTTCCTGCCAACTGAAAAATAATCATACATGTGACAGTGCAAAAGACTGGATAGCACCCCTCTTGCTGCTGGACTACTGTCTACATATTAGTATTATTGAGCTGATTAATTAAACCTTATTAAGGTACTATGAATATTAGACTAGTATAGAGAGCCTTAGGATTATATTGTATGCTTTATTTAGTGTTTTATTCTTAGCAAACAATGAAATTAATAAGAATATGTAATAAAACAGTTCTCCTGTTATCCTAATTAGAATAATTGACTATAAATTAAGACTATAAGTAAAAAATGAGTTGGGTAGGTGGGCGGGAATGAAGACTAAGCCAGATCGTGTTCTGCCTGCCAGAGACTATCTACTAGACAGTTCAAGTTTAAGAGTTATAAAAGGCATTTATACTGTGGAAACTAGCTAAGTAAGGTTTGCTCTTTTAAGATCTAAACTGTCTTTATAAAGGAACCTACAATTTAGCTTTTATCCCCCAAATTATCAAAGCACAGAACAAAATAATGTATACTTACCCAGAGAAATGTCCTCCTCTCTTCTTTAGCAAGGAATCTATATATTGTGACAACATTCTTCTTCAGGACATGCATATTCATTGATTTAGGGGATCACATAATTTTGTGGTGCTCCTGTTCTTGAAGTTCATGTGCTTTCAAATTCATACCAAAACTGCAGGAATAAAAGAACAAAATGCATTAAGATGTAGTATATATTTTTAGAAAGTTGAATTAGGTTTTCTTGAATAACTTGAATATAGGATATTTTTCTTAAAGAGTTTGCATATGTCTGTGGGAGATGGCTCTACTTTCTTTACAATGTCTTTATTCTAATTTTCTTTTACTATTTTTGCAGGATGACCCGTTCTCTGCTCTAGACATTCATTTAAGTGATCATTTAATGCAGGAAGGAATCCTAAAGTTTCTCCAGGAAGACAAGAGAACAGTTGTTCTGGTGACACACAAATTACAATATCTGCCACATGCTGATTGGGTATGAGTTTAAAAATCATAATTTCCATTAAGGGAATTGTTCTTTTATTAATTTTCTTGCTATTCCTTTGATAATCCACAATATTTAATTGTCAGAACTTAGAAACTGACTGTAGTAGCAGGAAAATGACATATATTATTACTCAAGCTAGATACATATTTGGTAAATCATAGCCTGAGAGGCATTTTAAGCTCAAATATTCTGAAATGAAGTACATGAAAAATATCCTTGAGGTGATTTTAGAAGAGGTACTTATTACCTGCCTGTGCAAAAAGATAATTTACACAGGTACATTGGTGGATACATATAAGCAACAATTTTAAAGAATGTTCTACTTATGTGTATAAAGCCTATGGCACATGGAGGTTTGAAGGAAACATATTCTATAATGAGCCAGCTAGGTGTAGGTGGAAATATATATGTATAAATTCCAGTATTTTAGTCATGTGCATATCAGCTATAGGCATGTATGTTATAAAATACCTATGAAATAACTATAATATTACGTACCAGCTTCAATGAAATAATTCACACACTAAACCAAAATACAACTGGCTTAAAAACACTGGAGTAATAAAATATTACTGGTTGACTAAGTAAGTTAGTTACCCGCCCCCTTTTTTATAAAACCACGATAGCGGTTTTTAGTGCAGGCCAGTACGCTGAATGCTCTGCACTGCTCCCGATGCTCAAACTCTATGAATGTCGGCAGCAGCACAGAGCATTCAATGCGCTGGCCTGCACTAAAAAACTGCTATTGCCCCGAAAAAAGTCCAGATGTGAGCCAGGGAGCAGCACAAGTGCCTCCCTGGTGAAGCACAGCTGTGGTGCTGCCGCAAAACCCCAGAAAGGTGCTCGTGAGTGTTTGCAGTGGCTCTCTGGATGTCCTGGGCAGGGGTTTCCCTTGAATTCATCAATATGATGTTTGGAGCTTACATGATTAACAAGGGCCACATGAAACCCTCAGGGATTGTGGTCCTGCTGGTGTTGGGGGGGGGTTCCCCCCCCAGGAGCGCAATTCCTTAGCAACAGTACCATGTGCAAGATGGGGAAGTTCAGTCTGAGGAAGATCAGGACAAAATTGGCTCTGCCTTTACTCTCCCAGTCAGGGTTCTCTGAAGCATGAGATACTGTTTCATCTCTAGGGGGTTCGATCCAGATCTGGTGGAGGCACCTGATATTGGGGGACCCGACTGTGGACAGGCTATTTAAGCCTTCAGCATTTTTGGAAGTGATCATAGAATCCCTCTAGGAATTAAACATAGAGACTCCAAAGTCCTCTGCTACACAGCGCTCGTTTATGAACAGAACAAAAGCACAGACCTCCTGTTTTCCTTCTCATCAAGACATTACCATTAGGTGGTTCCGGAGGGGCCCCTTCAGGTGGCCAAAGCCATGGCAAAGCTCTGCAGAATTTAACCAGCTTTGTTTTTCCAAAAGTGGATTCACTGGTGGTACAGGTGACAAAGCATACCTCCCTTCCCAGTGAAGGTGGTATGGTATTAAAGATGCCCTGGACTACAGGCTGAATTTTGTTCATAAGAAGCCAATCCTGCTGACTCAGAATGAGGGGTCCCTTCGTCAACCCAACCCCCGCTCTCTGGCTCTGACAGCGTGTTTTCTCTCTCTCTCTGACCACATAGACTCTTATCAGCTTTCATCTGCTGTTTCAAACATTATACAAGCTTCTAGAAAGCCATCTACTCAGTGTTACCACTTTAAGTGAACATAGTTTTCTTCCTGATGTACTTTACATTCTCTGGAACCTATCGCCTGTCCCTTTCCATCCAATTTCGGACTCTGATCTAAAACCCAATTTGTTTATCTGAGTGCTATAAGTGCTTTCCGTGCGCCCTTGGATGGAAAACCCGTATCCATTCATCCTTTAATGGTACATTTTATGAAGGGTTTGTTTCATACGAAACCTCCTATAAAGCCACCTCCAGTTTTTGGGGAATTCTCAATGTGGTTCTTTTAATACTCGTGAAAGTTCCTTTGAAACCATTGCAATCTTGCTCCTTCAAACTCCGTACTTGGAAGGTGATTTTTCTGGTAATCACATTTCCACTCAAAATTAACGAGACTCAAGACCTTGTCTCAGATCCACCTTATACAAGATTTTATCATGACAGGGTAGTCCTTTGAACAAATCCAAAATTCCTGCATATGTTAGTCTCAATCCATTGTTCTACCAGTTTTCTTTCCAAAACCACACACTCATCCTGAAGAAGCAGTGAGCCATACCTTGGATTGCAAGCATGCTTTAGAGTACCACCTGGAACGTACCAAACCTCATACGAGGTTCTCCCAACTCTTTATTGCTTTTGATCTCAACAGACTTGAAACTGGTGTTACAAAGTGAACAATTTCAACTTAGTTGGCAGATTGTAGCTCCTTCATGTATACTCAGACTGATCTGACACTTCAAGGCCATGTGGCTTCAGTAGCTCACTTTCACTCTGCTTCTGTTGAAAAAATCTGCAAAGCAGCTACATGGTCCTCAATACATAAATTCATTTCCCATTACTGTCTCAAACAGAACTCCAGAAGAGACAGTTGGTTTGGACAAGCAGTTCTGTAAAATCTTTTCACTTCCTGAGAGCCATCATTCCCTCCAGCTCTCTACAATTACGTCAGGCTAATGTTTAAACAATACTTTAATTTTTCTAATCATGGCCCTGGCAGCTATGGAGTCCCACATATGAGACTAGAATGCTCACTTTTCCTCAGAGAAAACAAATATACTTAGCAGGTGTTCTGTGAGGACAGCAGGCATATATTCTCACAACTCTGCCACCTCTCCTCATTGGCTTCTTTGCTTTTTTACTATACTGATGATCCCCTGCATTGATATCAGGGGGGAAAGCACCTGCAAGCATGTGGTGTGGGCATTGACTCAGAGATTTAAAGTGACAGTACACTTAGCAGTGTCTACACTGGGTTTCATGTGAAGATCTGCAATGTGACATAACCACGCTCGAGAAATGGGCAGCGACATGGCAAATGAGGTTCAACATGGATAAGTGTAAGGTAATGCATGTCGGTATCAAAAATCCCACACACGAATACAAGATATCCGGGGCGGTACTTGGAGAGACCCCCCAGGAAAGAGACCTGGGAGTACTGGTTGACAAGTCAATGAAGCCGAATGCGCAAAGGGTGGCGGCGAAAAGGGCAAATAGAATACTAGGAATGATTAAGAAGGGGATCATGAACAGATCGGAGAAGGTTATGATGCCACTGTACTGGGTCATGGTACGCCCTCACCTGGAATACTGCGTCCAACACTGGTCGCCGTACATGAAGAAGGACACAGTACTACTCGAAAGGGTCCAGAGAAAAGCAACTAAAATGGTTAAGGGGTTGGAGGAGTTGCCGTACAGTGAGAGATTAGGGAAGCTGGGCCTGTTCTCCCTTGAAAAGAAGAGACTGAGAGGATACATGATCGAAACATTCAAGATAATGAAGGGAATAGACTTAGTAGATAAAGACAGGTTGTTCACCCTCTCCAAAGAAGAGAGAACGAAGTTAAAAGGGGATAGATTCTGTACGAATGTAAGGAAGTTCTTCTCCACACAGAGAGTGGTAGAGAACTGGAATGTTCTTCTGGAGTCTGTTATAAGGGAAAACATCCTCTAGGGATTCAAGACAAGGTTGGACAAGTTCCTGCTGAACCGAAACGAATGCAGGTAAGGCTGGTCTTGGTTAGGGCACAAGTCTTTGACCTGGGGGCCGCTGCGTGAGCAGACTGCTGGGCACGATGGACCACTGGTCTGACTCATCAGCAGAAATTCTTATGTTCTTATTCAAGGGGCCATTGAAAAGTTCTCAGCCCAGCCAAGAAGAGAATGATGTGAAGCCATGAAACTTACAAGTTATGGCCGCCAGTGCTGAGAAGCACTTTCCAACATCGGGACAGGCAGTCCCGCAGCTTACCTCCCAGCCAGCTGAGAGGGTCCTTCCAGGATCTTTAAATTACCACCTAGCCACGGAGAGAACTTGCCGCCAGTGCTGAGAAGCACTTTTCAACATTGGGACAAGCAGTCCCGCAGCTTACCGCCCAGCCAGCTGAGAGGGTCCTTCCAGGATCTTTAAATTACCACCTAGCCACGGAGAGAACTTGCCGCCAGTGCTGAGAAGCACTTTTCAACATTGGGACAAGCAGTCCCGCAGCTTACCGCCCAGCCAGCTGAGAGGGTCCTTCCAGGATCTTTAAATTACCACCTAGCCGCGGATAGAACTTGCCTCCAGTGCTGAGAAGCACTTTTTAACATCGGGACAGGCAGTCCCTCAGCTTACCGTCCAGCCAGATGAGAGGGTCCTTCCGGGATCTTTAAATTACCACCTAGCCGTGGAGAGAACTTGTCGCCAGTGCTGAGAAGCACTTTTTAACATCGGGACAGGCAGTCTCGCAGCTTACCGCCCAGCCAGCTGAGAGGGTCCTTCCAGGATCTTTAAATTACCACCTAGCCATGGAGAGAACTTGCCGCCAGTACTGAGAAGCACTTTTTAACATCGGGACAGGCAGTCCCACAGCTTACCGCCCAGCCAGCTGAGAGGGTCCTTCCAGGATCTTTAAATTACCACCTAGCTGCGGAATGCGGCCCACGGGTCGCGAGCCAAAGGGGCTCGCCCCTTTTGAGCCCCTTCAGAGCCCAAGAGGAGCAGGGAGCAGGGAGTATCGAACTTTACCAATATGGGCAAGAGAAAGGCCAAAGTAGTACTACTAATTTTGATGACGGGTCCGATGGATCGCCACCTTATGGCTCTTGTGTTGCCGCAAGAGAAAGAGAAGGTAAATTTGGATACTTTAACAGCTTCACTGTCCTCTGGAGAACCTGCACTACCTCCTCAACCACTATATTTTCCAGGGTTAGAAGAGTCCCACCCAGTGCAGGAGGTAATATCTTCTTCCCCACAAATATCATTACCTTCTGGACTAGAGGATTTTGGTCAATCCTTGGAGGGACATAAAGAGCTGATCCCTGTGCAGATGGTCATAGGGCAAGGCTCTGAAGTCCTCCCTAAGGACACAGAGATCATTTTAAACGAAGTTTGGCTAAGTATTAACAGAATAGAGTCATCATTACAAAAAAACGTTTTGACACTATGCCAATTTTCTTCTGATGTTACAGTTAAAATTAGAGATTACGATGTTAAACAGGGGGAAACAGCACAAAAGTTAGAAAAATTAGATCAAGCTGTTAATACTTTACAAGTAAATGCTGTTTCCAATATGGTATGTTGATTCACACTAAGTTAGAAAAATTAGAGAATTCCATAAGGGCTAAAAACCGGTCTATTGAATTTTCCGTTAACGCACTATTTATCTTCTTTGGAACTCTTGAAAATGTATTTGAGGGATATATTGCATTATACTAAAGTGGATAATCTTGAATTAGATAACCTCTATTACATTCCAAGAGCATCTAAAGAAATACTTAAAGAAGGTGAAATGGATAAACTCATTTCACCTGACAGTTTGAATGTATCACAATTTCTTGAATCCTCTAAGGATATAATTGATAAACGAGCAACTTTAATAGTGGTCTTCAAAACAGAGCTGGATAAACAGGCTATTTTGAAATTATATTTCTTGAAAAAACAAGACCTGTTTTGTGGCTGTGTGACAATTTTTCCGGATGTCTCTAGATATACTCAGTTTAAAAGGAAACAATTTCTCCAGCTAAAACCTAAGGTGGTGGCAGCTCGAGCTACATTCTTTCTCAACTTTCGTGTAAGTGCTTAGTCTCGTATGGAAGTGACAAGTATACTTTTTTTGAACCAGTCCAGTTAGAAGACTTTATTAAAGGAAAACTCCTGTTGAAAGTTTAATTTCTATTATTAATAACTTTATATATATATATATATTTTTTTTTAAATTTATACAAAATTTAATAATTTACAATATCAGATGATACCAAGGAAAAAAAGGATTCTTAGATATAATTAACAGTAAATATACATACAAAACAATATTCCTTTCAAAGCCCACAACAATGGGGAGACATGGCACCATATCTAATTACAAAAAGATAAGAAGAAAACAAAGAAATGGTTCTTGATCCATACTTTTATGAATCTTAAACCCTTCAATACTACTTGGGACTTTTACCACCTCCAAATTCTCAGTTGTGAGACAACAAAAGGAAAAGGAAAAAATCATTTCTGTTCTCTAGCTAATAAAAACTGTTGCAATTGAATGGGATCCCAAAATACATATTCAATATCTTGTAATTTTACAAGAAATTTACATGGAAATTTTAAATAATATGATGCATCAAGAGCTAAAACCCTTGTTTTTAACTTTAGAAATTCTTTTCTTCTCAATTGCGTAGCTCTTGATATATATTGGAGGGAGGTGTATTTTATTTATATAGATTAGCCAATTACTGCCTGCGATGTTAAATGATAGATAGATTTCATTTCCTATTTAATACCGGTGACCATTATAATGTGGACTAAATCATGGTTGACTTATTTCCTTTATATGTTAAGTTGTATTTTATATACAGAATTTGGTGGATGTTCGTGAATATTTGTTATTGTAATGAATAATCAAATAAAGAATTAAATATATAAAAAAAGAAACTTACAAGTTATTCCCTGCTTTTCTTGACACTTTTCATTTCATATCACTGAAATAAAAAATATCAAGAAAAGTGTAGAATAGCTTGTAAATTTCATGGCTCCACATCATTCTCTTCTTGATCGGGCTGAGAACTTTTTAGAGGCCCCTTGTCCTCTGAGTTAAATATCTTTGTTATAAGTACATAAGTACATAAGTACATAAGTACATAAGTAGTCGCCTCCGCCGGGGCAGACCAGAGGTCCATCTAGCCCGGCGGTCCGCTCACGCGGTGGCCCATCAGGCATATTGCCTGATCTGCGGTCCTTGACTAATTTTATGTCTACCTCAACACTTATCTCTAAACTTTCCACTGCTCTTATCTGTACCCCTCAATCCCTTTGTCCTCCAGGAACCTATCCAGGTCATCCTTGAAACCCTGTACTGTGCTATTTCTTATCACGGCCTCCGGAAGGGTGTTCCATGTGTCCACCACCCTCTGTGTGAAGAAGAATTTCCTTGCGTTTGTTTTAAACCTGTCCCCCTTCAATTTCATCGAGTGACCCCTTGTTCTTGTGGTTTCTTTCAAATTGAAAAATCTATCCTTGTCAACCTTTTCGATGCCCCTCAGGATCTTGAAGGTCTCTATCATATCTCCTCTGAGTCTCCGCTTTTCCAGGGAGAACAACCCCAGCTTCTTCAGTCTGTCAGTGTATGTAAGGTTTTCCATACCCTTAATCAGTTTAGTTGCTCTTCTCTGGACTCTCTCAAGCATTGCTATGTCCTTTTTGAGGTACGGTGACCAGTACTGTACACAGTATTCCAGGTGCGGGCGCACCATAGCCCGGTACAGTGGCAGGATGACTTCCTTCGTTCTGGTCGAGATACCCTTCTTAATGATACCTAACATTTGATTTGCTTTCCTCGAGGCTGTGGCGCATTGTGCCGACGCCTTCAGTGTTGTGTCTACCATCACTCCCAGGTCTCTTTCAAGGTTACTGACCCCTAGCATTGATCCCCCCATTTTGTAAGTGAACATCGGGTTCCTTCTCCCTATATGCATGACCTTGCATTTCCCTACATTGAAGCTCATTTGCCACTTTTTCGCCCATTCTTCCAATGTCGTAAGATCCCTTTGGAGATTCTCGCAGTCTACCGTGGTTTCAACCTTGCTGAATAGTTTGGTGTCATCTGCGAATTTGATGACCTCGCATTTTGTTCCCGCCTCCAGGTCGTCAATGAATATGTTAAACAGGAGCGGTCCCAGCACTGACCCTTGAGGAACCCCGCTCGTGACCCCTTGCCAGTCCGAGTAGTGGCCCTTTACACCAACCCTCTGCTTCCTGTCTGCCAGCCAGTTTTTGATCCATCGGTGGACCTCCCCTCGCACCCCGTGATTCCATAGCTTCTTGAGCAACCGCTCATGTGGTACCTTATCGAAGGCTTTTTGGAAGTCTAGGTAGATTATGTCTATGGGTTCACCTTTGTCCACCTGGTTATTTACCCCCTCAAAGAAGTACAATAAGTTTGTGAGGCACGACCTACCCTTGCAGAACCCATGCTGGCTTGACCTTAGCTGTCCATTTTTTTCGATATGGTCACAGATGCTGTCCTTGATCAGCGCCTCCATCATCTTTCCCGGGACCGATGTGAGGCTTACCGGCCTATAGTTTCCCGGGTCGCCCCTTGAACCCTTCTTGAAGATGGGCGTGACATTTGCTATTTTCCAGTCCTCCGGGATCTCTCCAGTTTTTAGGGATAGGTTGCATATTTGCTGAAGTGTCTCTGCTATTTCATTCCTTAATTCCTTGAGCACCCTTGGGTGAATGCCGTCCGGGCCTGGCGACTTGTCGCTCTTTAGCTTGTCTATCTGCCTGAGGACCTCCTCCTGGCTCACCTCTAATTGGACCAGCTTGCTATCTTGATCTCCATTTTCTATTTCCTCTGGTTCCGGAATGTTGGATGTGTCCTCCCTCGTGAAGACCGATGTAAAGAAGTCGTTTAACTTGTCCGCTATTTCTTTTTCCTCCCTCAATACTCCCTTTCTATCCCCATCATCCAAGGGCCCCACTTCCTCCCTCGCTGGTTGCTTTCCCTTTACGTACCTGAAGAATGATTTGAAATTTTTTGCCTCTCCCGCTAGTCTCTCTTCATATTCCCTCTTTGCTCTCCTAACCACTCGGTGGCACTCCTTTTGGCTTTCCTTGTGTTCCTTTTGGTTGGCCTGCGTTTGGTCCTGTTTCCATTTTTTGTACGATGCTTTCTTGTCACTGATCGCTTTTTTTACCGCAGCCGTTATCCATGCTGGGTTCTTAATTCGATTTTTCTTGCACTCTTTTCTGAACCTGGGGACGTACAGGTTCTGTGCTTCGTGCACCGTACATTTGAGCAGGGACCAGGCTCTTTCTACGGACTCTATCTCCCTTGTGCTGCCGTTGAGTTTCTTCCCCACCATTTTCCTCATTGCATCATAATTCCCTTTTCTGAAGTTGAGCGCTGTCGTTGTGGTTCTTTTCACCCTGGTTGATCCCAGTTCTAGTCTGCACTGGATCATATTGTGATCGCTGTTCCCCAGTGGGTCTAATACTGCTACTTCCTTTGCAGGTCCCCCCAGTCCACCGAAGATTAGATCAAGAGTGGCTACTCCTCGTGTAGGTTCCGTGACCAGCTGTTCTAGGAAGCAGTCCCTCGTGGCTTCCAGGAATTTGGTCTCTCTCTCGCAACTTGAGTGCCCGATACTCCAGTCTATCCCAGGGTAGTTGAAGTCCCCCATCACCACCACACTTCCAGTTTTGCATACCTGCCGCAGTTCCGACTCCAGATCCCGGTCGATTTCTTCCGATTGGCCAGGCGGACGATAGTATAGGCCCAATTTGATGTCTGCTCCAGATCCTCCTGGTAGTTTAACCCATATTGATTCCAAGCCTTCCGACCTTACTGTTGTTTCCATTTTGGTTGAGGGTATGGAGTCCTTTATGTATAGCGCTATTCCTCCACCCTTCTTGTGTGTTCTGTCTCTCCTGTAAAGTTTGTACCCTGGTATGACCACATCCCATTTATTGTCATCAGCCCACCATGTTTCTGTGATTCCAATTATATCCAGGGCTTTTTGACTGGCTATAATTTCCAGCTCTCCCATTTTGGCCCTGAGGCTCCTCGCATTTGTGTAGAGGCAATATAGGTCCTGATTTGTCGCCCGCCCTGCTGTTTTCTTTCCTTGGCTCGGCGCTCCCACCTGGCTTGCCTTTACTCGGTCCTCCACCTCCCGTGGCGTGTCTGTTCTACCCCCAGCCAGTATCCCCTTTTTTGGATGGTCCCCTGGCTCTCCTGTTGCATCTGTGGGCCCTTTTTCTGAAGATTTCCACTTAGCCCTTTTGTCCAAAAGTTCCCTCCCAGTCCCTTTGTCCAAAAAGTCCCTCTCAGCCCCTTTGTCCCAGAGTTCCCAATCGGTCCTTTTACCAAAAATACATGTGATATTTTAATACTAGATCTGTGCTTTCTTTTAGATTATAGCCATGAAAGATGGAACTGTGCTGAGAGAAGGAACATTGAAGGACATTCAGAACAATGATAATGAACTCTATGAACACTGGAAAACTCTCATGAATCGACAGGATCAAGAATTAGAAAAGGTTGTTACAGAGAAACGAGATTTGTAATAGTTACTAAGGCATGCATTTTAACATAGTGATGAACCTTTGGTTCATCTGACTTTTCTCCCAATTTTTTAATGTTTTCAGTTCTTTTCATCCATTCATTTTAATACAAAACCTTTTAATGTATGCTAGATGATTTAACTTGTATTATTTCATAGGTTAATGAGTGTTAAATTAATGTCAAACACATTAAAGACCTTTTTACTAAAGGTCCCAAGATGCACTGAGAAGGGTCAGACCCGCCATTCCAGTGAAGGCGGGCCTGCCATCCGGACGCAGGAAGGACCCATCTGTCTAGCCATCTAAAAAAGTTTGGAGGGTCTGTGAGAGATGGGCTTGGGGGAGGGTCCGAGTGGGCTACCTTTGGGGTAGATGGGAGGTGTCTAGCAGGAGGGACTGGGCATTCCTCCTGCCGGCAAACTTTTGGGTGGGTGGGAGTGAGGAGTATCCGGCAGGAGAGACTGGGCATCTCTCCTGCCAGCAATTATTCGGGGTTGTTGCGGGCTGCTTTGGGGCTGTCTGGCAGGAGAGATTGCGAGAGGGGGTGGGAGGCAGTCCGGCAGGAGAAATTGAGCATCTCTCCTGCCGGCGATTGTTGCGGGCAGCTTCGGGGGTGTCCGTCAGGAGGGATTAGGCATTCCTCCTGCTGTTGTCTTCGCCGAGGGGGGGGGAAGAGGGAAACAGGTTCCCTCATTCTCTAACTGGCACTTATGACAGACACCAGTTCAAGTTTCAAGTTTATTTAAAATTTCTTATACCGCCCAATCAGTCTTCTAGGCGGTATACAAATTTGTAAAAACAAAGGACAAACTTTAAATAAAATAAAAGTTTGACGTGACACTACGTCACCAAACTCTAACTATAAAAACTTTTTAAAACTATTAAAAACACAAACAAGAATATAGGGTAAAAGGCAAGAACTACATGAGGCAAAGTAAAAGAAAACAAATTAAGGAAAAAACAAGAGGGAGGGCTGCTGTAAGCTCAGTAGTATTTTCACTCAATTGCCCTTAAAAGGACAGTTAGAGAATCGTGCTGTGAGGCGAAGGACTGGCCCCTCTTATGCCTAAAAGGTCTTGGTTTGGGTTTTGGTCAGGAATATGTTTTAAAGATAGATGAAGTGGCAGTCTGGGCGATTAAATGCCTGAACATACAGGTAGGCCATTCTTGGGAAAACCCACATTTTGAATGTTTTTTTCAAGAATGGACATTTCCCTGCTGCCGACTTTGGGCGCCTAGCGCCTTAGGCCAAAAAGGGACTTCGATGGTTTTTTTTATTATACCCCTCTGTGCTTTCATGGAGCACAGAAACCTATCATTGGCTTTTTTTTTTTTTTTAACCAGTTAAAAGGAGCAGAAATGCCATAAAATCTTCACAGACTTAGAGAAAAAAGCAGTTTCTCCAAAAACTGGTAATACCTTAATAATTCAACCCTAAAATTATATTCAATTAGCTTAGTAAGTCACTCCCACTACAGGGAAAAATAAGTCTGTCAAAATTCTTAAAGAGCTCTCAGAAATCAAAAACATCACAAACACTTTGCTGCAACCATTGAAGAAGAAACATGAGGAAACTCCTCAGTATGCTAGCACAGAATCATGAAGTTTGTTGACTGCAAAAAAACACCCCAAAACGGGTTTAAACTCCATGGCCTTCTCATCCATCCAGCAGCCACATTCATTCAAATAGTCAGGAAACCAGTCAAAATGTATTTAGCTTGACTTCAATAATCATGTGATATCAGTTATCAAGTGTCACACGTGATCCTCTCACTCACTAATCATCTTGGGTGTGATTGTATGTGATGATCTTAAGGTTGAAAAGGTTACGACAAAAGCTAGAAGGATGCTAGGGTGCATAGGGAGAGGTATGGCCAGTAGTACAAAGGAGGTATTGATGCCCCTTTATAAGACCTCATTTAGAATATTGTGTATAATTCTGGAGACCGCACCTTCAAAAAGATATAAAAAGGATGGAGTCGATCCAGAAGAAGGCTACTAAAATTGTGTGTATGGGGACAGAATTAAAGATCTCAATATGTACTGTATACTTTGGAGGAAAGGGGAGATATGATAGATGTTTAAATAACTATGTGGCGTAAATGCTCATGAGTCAAGTCTCTTTCATTTGAAAGGAAGCTCTGAAATGAGAGGGCATAGGATGAAGTTAAGAGGTGATAGGCTTAGGAGTCATCTAAAGAAATACTTTTTTACAGAAAGGGTGGTAGATGCGTGGAACAGTCTCCCGTAAGAGGAGACTCTTCCAGTAAGAGTGATTGAATGACTTTTACTGCCACAGAAAGCTTTTGAGCACTGGGGCCTCAGAATCTCAGGGACAGCTCTATTGTTTTAAATGCTTTAAAGGAGTTTTTTGTTGTTTTATATGAATATGCTTGGGGGAAATGTATGACCGACTAACAGGGACATCAGGTCGGCCCAGGGGGATCTACCTAGACAGCAGGGGGGTTGGGGCAGGAGAGCATTCCAAGGGTGAGCCTTAATTATGGCAGTTGGGAGGGAGAGGGAAGGAGTAGGCTTTCTCGGGGGGGGGGGGTGCAGGGGGGGATGGCGATCAGGTTTTTTAAAGCAGCAGTTATATGGGTGTTGGCACCCACCTAATTATAAGAACTACCCCTGACCTGCCTCTTTTTTTGGTCATAGAGGCAATATTCAAGCAGCAATGCCCACTTTTATGCCACTGAATATCAGGGAGTTGGCAGCAAAATGAGATCTCAGCGGGCTGGAACCTATCCTGCTCACTTAAATCATTTTGAATATCAGCTGAAGTATATTCTGAAATGTACCATTGATCGGCACTGGTCATTTAATTGTAATATTTATTTAAAAGTAATCTTTTTAAATGACAGCAGATGTTTCCCTTTTAATATTTCTTGAAGCATTCTTAAGCAATTTGACTGAAAAAACAAAATGCTATAATTTCCACTGTAGTTTTATAACCTAATTAATCACTTCTTTGGACAATGAAGTCATGAAGTTAAAATAAATCATTTTTGATCTAATAAGTTAACAACAAAGTATTATTATAGGATACAGAAGCAGACCAAACAATTTTGGAAAGAAAAACTCTCAGGAGAGCCATGTATTCAAGAGAAGCCAAGGCCCAAATGGAGAATGAAGATGAAGGTACACAGTCTTTTCTTAAATTTGCAGTATGATAGTGTAAACAATAGAATCAAGCGGCAGCAAGATATTTATTTTCATTCACGTCAAATGCAACCAGTAAATCTATAATTAGATTTTGTTGAAACTATAACTAAGTACTTCACTTGTGAGGATTTAGTCATTATAAACAGTTACAGTTTGAGAATAGCTGCAACTGATTCTATTTACAAATGTGTGTAGATATCCATGACAAATTTGTAGTCTTGAATTAAATGATCGTAGCTATATTGTTGCCAAGGAACACAAAATATATTAGATGCTGCAATATTTTTCATTGCCCCAACCGATGAAATTAGTATATGGTATATATATGGTTGGTGTAGTAAAAGCTATCATAATTTAACTTGCTTTTAACTGAATATCCCCACAGACTGCTCAACCAAAAAGTGGATAGCACTGGGGAGAAGTTCTATAGGACTATCCGCACCCTTCCTGCATAACACTTCTGTTTTCATTCCCCACTCCCAAGGCATGTCGATACAAAAAAATTCTTGATAGGACACTATCCTTTCAGGCAGGCATCTGGAACACCCTAAGTGCCTTCCTCCTGAATTCTCCATCATACCAATCCTTCAGAAAATCTCTGAAAACCCACTTATTCAACAAGTTTGTCTGATCCTTCAAAACCCACCCATCCTATCTACAATCCCAACACACACCTCCTCCTACCTGCGCAACCCACCCTCTTCTCTCCCTCCCCACTAACCCAATGCTGTAATCTCCCTGTTCTCTTCAATTGTATCAATACCTGCTTTTTTTTTTTTTTTAATCTTTATTCCTTTTTATTTCTCTCAACAAGTGTACAATATTATTACAATTAATTCGCATAACTCACTTGACATTCTTACACAATATTATTATACATGTTTTAATTCCCCCCCACCCACCTCCCATCCCTTCCCATATCAATAAAATAATCTATCCAAACATATACATACTTAGACATCCCTCTTCCTTAATACAATTAATCATACTTTAACCTATCCCTCCCCCCACCCTTTCTTCCTCAAACTCTTTTTTCATTTTATTATATACATTAATGCACAACAAATATATCTCATCATAGTACATATATCCCCTAATATTTCATATCAACATATTTCCAATAATTTTACCCCCTTTCCTTTTCTATTCATACATATATACCATGTTTCTTATATCCATTAATCAGTTGAAATATACCGCTATTTAATTGGATTATCCTATCCCCCCCACCCACCCCCATTTCTACAAATTATCCCCTAAGGAAAAAGAATAAACCTTAATCATTATAATATTCAATTAATGGCCTCCACACCTCCTGAAACCTTTTAAAATGCCCCCTCTGTACTGCAAGAAATCTTTCCATCTTATACATATGGCATACTGAGTTCCACCAAAAACTACAATTCAGTCTAGAACAGTCTTTCCAATTAGTCGTTATTTGCTGAATTCCCACACCAGTAAGAATCATCAGTAATTTATTGTTTGCTGCAGATATTTGGCATTTAGCCCTCATGCACATTCCAAAAACCACTGTGTCATAGGACAATGCCACATGACTCTCCATCATTAGGTTAACTTGATCCCAGATTGATATCCAAAATGCCTGAATACATGGACAATAAAATAAAAGATGGTCTAAAGTTCCAACTTCAATTTTACAATGCCAGCATCTATTAGATTTAGAGCAATCTAATTTTTGTAATCTAGTAGGGGTCCAGAATGCTCTATGCAACAAAAAGAACCATGTTTGCCTAATAGATGCCGACATCGTACCTTTAATTCTCCAAGACCAAATACGTGGCCATTGAGATGCATTAATCTGATGCTTAATCTCAATGCTCCAAATATCTCTTAATCCATTTTTTGGTTTCTTATTCAAATAATTAGATATAATTTTATACCACTTTGCAGCCTGGTGTCCCAGAAAATCTGCCTGGAAACATAAGAACTCTAAGCTGTAATGATCATTTAAAGATTTCCATTCAGGGAACCCCACCTGAATAGCCTGCTTCAATTGCAACCACTTATAACTTTGTTTTTTATTCAGACCATATTTATGTTGCAATTGTGAAAAATCAAGCAGCTTACCATTATCAATTACTTCCGTTAAGGATCTTATACCTGCTTTAATCCAATCCTTCCAGACAACCTTAAACCCGCCTATTTGTATCTTGGAGTTTACCCAAATAGTCTGTTGTTTCGATTTTAAAATAGAATCAGTAGTTATCAATACCTGCTTTATCCACACTGTATTTCTACTTTACTGTATACCGTCTTGAACTGAAAAGGTATGACGGGATATAAATAAAGCTATTATACTTGTGCTGGCACTATTTAGTGCCAGCACCCAAATAGCTAAGTGTCCAGTTTTAGCTATGGAGACAGAGAGATGCAATTCCATGGAAGAAGAATGCTAAGACATGAACAATTTTTGTGAATCAGTATCTAGATGGCATCAACAATAGGATAATGTGCTTTTCACCGAGTGAGAAAATCTATTATAAATGAAGTATTTCTTTTAACATACTAAAAGACCTCTCTCACCTTCTCCTCCCCCTGCATCCGGGTTGGACTTCCCCATCCCAACAGGGTCCTGTCTCTCTGTTTTGCCTCTCCCCAGATCCAGTTGCGCTGTCTCTCCTTCCTCAGCAGATCTGGCTTCTTTTTCTTCCCCCTTTCCTCAAAAGGTCCTTAAATCTTGCCATTTGTCACTAGCAGCTGAAGCAGTGAAGAAAGGCAACCTCTGGTCGGGTATGGGACCTCAGTTATACAGCCTTCAGCAGAGTAGGGGGCCTCAGTGGTGAAGATAGGCAGCTTCCAGCGAGGGAAGAAGCCACAGCAGTTAACTAACACAACCTCCAACAGGCGACGAGGCCACAGCAGTGAAGACAGATAACCTCTGACGGGCTACAGAGACTTCTCTATGTCTTGGCCTGCTTCTACTGATGTAGCATCCTGTTTTCGCATGGGTGGGATGTGGCAGAGACCTCATAGCCCATTGGATATTGTGTTACTGACTGTGCGAGCTAGCTAAGGAAGGCAAGTTTTAAGGACTGCATGAGGGAAGGAAGAAGATTAATGCTAGAGACTGAAGACAAATTTTGAGAACCCCCAAATGAAGAAAGGGGGGGGGGGAATGTCTGAGCAGCGAGCCATGTGAAGAGTAGGAGAAAGTAGGAAAATTGAGTTCTTCAGCCATTTTACTTGTGACAAAACTGCGGCAAGGTAAAGTACTTAAAACTTGTTCATATTATACTTCATTACAGTATAATCTCGTTATAACGGACTTCAAAGGACCAGGAAAAACAGTCATTTGTATCCAGAGTCCGTTATATCCAGAGTTGCATTTTTAAAAAACTTTATTTAGGTCAACTTGAAACAACATACAGTCAATGAACAATAGTCACTGCACAACCATATCAGCAATATCAATAACAAAACTCAGCAAAACATTGGTATGGCACAAAATGATTGTAAAACCAGAACAATAAAAGATGTTCTAAACCATTATGTCGTACTGTACTGGAAAGAAAAATACTCCGCCATTTTCTTCTGGGCTGCATTTTGAAACTATATCACCAGCACACCATGCGCCTTGTATGCAGAGTAGAGAATGACATGGTGGCGGTTACCAGCGGCTAGCCGCGTTTAGCCGTGGGTAACCCGCCGAAATGGGGTAAGAAAAATAGCAGTCGCTGCTGGGACAGGGACAAGGCCATTCACCACCCCGTGGAGCAGTGTGTTCCCGGCTCACACTGAAAGGAGGGAGTAAAAGGGAAAAGGATTCTGGGCCAAGGGGATGAAGACGGAAAGAAAAACCCACAGCAGGAAAGAAAGGGGGGGACAGGCAGATGAGCCAGATGCTGGAAGCAGGGGGGGGGGATAAGAAAGAGGTAAAGAAGCTAGATGGGGTTGAAAACAAGAGACACACCGGTATGGAAGAGGAAGATAGGGGAAATCTGGACACAGGAAGGTAACAGAAAAAGGGGAAATTATGTGCATGGGGCATAGGGACAGAGACATAAAGGGGACATGCCATGGGGATGGTATATGGACACAGGGGAGGGGGGGCAATGGCAGATACATAGGGGAGATATTAGAAATGGGAAAAATAGGAGCACAGAAGCGAGATGGTTTGTGGGGATGGGACAGGGACCGAGCTCGCAGGCTCCAGTGGCTTGCACAAATTACATTGTAACGTGCCATGAAAATAAGAGGGAGGAAGGTAGATAGATAGGCCACGCGAGAGGAGCTGAAGGGTGGTAGTAAAGAACAGATGGTAAAGGAGGGAGGGAAGGGTGGTGGTGGAAAAGAATAGAACAGACTTTGAAGGAGGGTGGAGAGGAACAGACCCTGAAGGGAAATGTGGAAGACAGAGTGGGGAGAAGATGCTGGAAGGGAAGAAGACAGATGCCAGACTATGAGGGAGCGGAGGGAAGAAGATGGGTGCTAGACCAATTTGGGGGGGGGGTGAAGGGAGAGGCACAGTAACAGCAAATGGAAGACGCAGAGAGGAGACACACAGTGGATGGAAGGAATTGAATGAGAAGATGTGGAAAGCAGAAACCAGACAACAAAGGTAGAAAAAAAAATTATATTTATTTATTTATTTTTTGCTTTAGGATAAAGTAGTATATTAGTTGTGTTGATAAAAATTTATAAACAAAGCCCTGCCAGCTGAACATCTCTTTCTCTAGTTCAGCAGCAGGAACTTTGATTTATAAGAAAGGAATAAGCTAAATATTACAGTACTAAGGCTTATATGGATGCTGCGGGGATGGTGACGGGGCGGTGAATGGGATGGCAGTGGCGGTGACGGGGCGGTGAAAGGGATGGCGGTGACGGTGATGGGGCGGTGAAGGGAAACGGCGGTGATGGGGCGGTGCAGAGGATGGTGGACCCAGGACGGGGCGGTGACGCGGTCAGATTTTTTTCCCGTGCCATTCTCTAATGCGGAGCCTGCATGTCCGTTATAACCGAACAAAACTACAGCTAAAAGCGGCTCTGGGGACCAAACTGTTTGTTCATTATATGCAGTGATTTTCTACATGTTCATAAAGGTGCACAGCTGGAACCAGCGGACCTCATCCACTATAAACGATAAGCGAGTCCGTTATAACGAGATTATACTGTATAAGTAAAAGTGCACAGTGTTTAGCGCACGCTAATCAGTTAGCACACCTTAGTAAAACAGGGGGATAGTGTAAAGAAAAAAAAGTTGTTTATAAGGCCTGATTTTCAGACCACGGAAGGCAGCTGGCTACCTCCTGCGGTCGGCAGTGAACCCGAAAATTCAATACCAGAACTATATACAACAACTGGCATTGAATTTCTGGTCTATGTGCAGCCAAGTTTAACATAGCCGGCCAAATCAATATTCATCAGCTAACCAGCTAAGTCATAGCAGCCAAAGATAAATTTACTATTTAGCTGGGTGTATCTGACTGCTATACCTAGTTATTCAGCCCATGAATCTTGTTGACCGGCTAAGTTGCATGAGATAGCCAGAGACTGGGCTAGCCGATGACTGGGATATTTAGCGGTAGTTAGCCAGCTTAACACTGAGTATGTAATTGGCCAGGAGCTATTCCCAGGTGGCTAAATAGCACTGGATATCAGGCGGATAGCTATTAGTCATTGTCATTCATAGTATTATTTTTCAATAAAATTTACTGCTGCTAAGAGATAGCAACAAAGACAAATCAAGAATGTTTTCAAAACAGACTGTCTCTATACACACTTTGCAGAAAGATGACATGATTAGGTAAATACTTCATTATAAGTAATGTTTTCTATGCAGCTGATATCACATCAGTTAAATTAATAAAGTCTGTGGTCCACAGAGGAGGAAGAGGAGGAAGACGAAGAAGATAACATGTCATCAGCAATGCGACTCAGAACAAAAATGCCTTGGAGGACCTGTTGGAGATACCTTACTTCTGGAGGATTTTTCTTGCTTTTTCTCCTGATTTTCTCACAGCTCATGAAGCACACTATCATTGTAGCCATAGACTACTGGTTGGCTCTTTGGACAGATGACACTAATAAAACTCCACCAGAGTCCTCAGATCTCACAAATAGCAGCACAAACAATGCTTTGAACAATACATGGAGAAGTGAGGTAAGCAGTAGTTGGGAGGGGATAATTGAAAAAGGCAGTTTGGCCCGGATTCTCTAACTGGCGCAGATTTTTTAGACACCAGTAGGTGCCCAACCTCAGTTAAAAGCGCCATTCAAATGATGTTTTTAACTGAGTTTAAGGCGCCTACTGATGCCTAAAAAAATCAGCTCCAGGATCGCACCTATGTAGGCGTTTTATGCTGCCTAATGCCACTATGAGCGTGGCTAACACCGGAAGTGATATTAGACAGCTTAAAGCACCTACGTAGGTGCGATTCATGGCAAAGATAGATGCCGGAAATGTAGGCCCAGAAAACCCTGGCCTACATTTCCGGTGTCTATCTTTTGCGGAGGTGTGATTTTTCTATACGGCACCATCACGTGATTCACACGATCAGCTGCTTTTTAGGCGGTCGCTGATGTGGTCACCTTATAGAGAATCTGGGCCTTTCTGTCTAATTCTTCCTTACGTAATCTATAGCTGTAGATAAGAAAATTTCATATCTACCAATATTTGTAAGATTTTGTGAAATTCAGTTTTTGATAAATGTTGGATGAAATCCAAGCGAGCTGAAAACTGAATTTTAGTATCTAATTAAGAGGCCTGTTTCCTAAACCATGGAAATTTATACTATTTGCCAGTGCATTAACATGTGATAATGCATGTTAACACCAAACTGATGGTTCTCTATGTACTTGGAACATTTCCTTTTAATATGTATAGCTATAACGATAGTTTTGCAGTTAATGGGAGAACTAGGGTTACCAGACATCTGGGAAAACCTTGACATGTCCTCTTCTTACAAAACTGTCTGGATGCCTGGATGGACTTTCCAAAACCCAGTAGTTTGTCTGGGTTTTGGAAAGCCCCGACTTCTGGCCGCGTCTGGAGGGCCTCTGAGCATGTGCAGATAATGACACACGCATCCACACATGCTCGGAGGCCCTCCAGATGCAACCCATAGAAGAAAGACAAGGCTATGTGAGGGCGGAGACATAATGGGGAAGGGCGGGAGGTGGAACAAGGTGTGGCTGGGGGCAAAAATCTGGTAACCCTAGGTAGATCATTACCATGTTTTAGGACAGTGCTTCTCAACCCAGTTCTCGAGGCGCAGCTAGTCCCAAAAGGTTTTCAGGATATCATCAATAAATATGCATGAGATAGATTTGCCTGCACAGCCTCCTTGGTATATAAATCTATCTTATGCATATCAGAGTAGGCCTATTTAAACAGATAATCTTTTAAACATCTAAAAAAGACAAAATTGTTGGAAATATGTTTTGGCTCCACTGGAAGTGAATTCCATAGACTAGGCCCTGAAATTGAAAATGTTTTTGCTCAAGAATCTTCAAAAATATGTATACTTTGGAAGAAAGATGAGAAAGAGGAGATATGATCAAGACATTTAAATATCTCCATAACTTAAATGCATAGGAGGTGATCCTCTTGCAACTGAAAAAAAGCTCTGGAATAAGGGCATAAGATGAAGTTGAAATGAGATAGACTCAAAAGTAATCTAAAGGGGTAAAGGGTCATCACCTTTCTGAATGTATCAAAGCAGTTTACATATAGTATATGCAAGCACATTTTTCTGGCCCTAGTGGGCTCTCAATCTAAGTTCTATACTTGGCGCAATAGAGGTTTTGTTGACTTGCCCAGGGTTACAAGGAGCTGCAGTGGGAATTGAACCCAGGTTCTCAGCCAACTGTACTAACCATTAGGATCCTTCTCCACTCTGTGGATGCATGAAATGTTGTCCTGTTGGAGGTGGTGGAGACAAAGAATATATATGAATTGAAGAAAGCATGGGACAGGAATCTGGGATCTCTTAGGTGGAGGAAGAGAAAGCAGATGATATCGATGGGCAGACTGAATGGGCCATATGGCCTTTGTCTGCCATCTTTTTCTCTGTTTCTATGTAAAATGAACTTGGCAAAATGATGGAACATCTAAAAAAATTTATTTATCAATCTTAGTTGCTGTACTGGTTGATATAATTCTAAAGAGAGGAGGCAATCCTTAAAGGCATTACTTCATTCAGAGCTTTATGAATAAGTTAATAAAAATTAACTGAATCCACCATATAATAGGCAGCCAATGCAGGTTTATCAAGATTGATGTAAATATGTTTGAATTATTGTATGATTTTGGGTTTTTACTACTCAAATATTAAATATATATTATTTTAATAGTTTCTTACAGCTATATTTTATTTCCATTACAGAATGTGAATCCCAGCCGTACTTTTTATGTAGCTGGTTTCAGCATCCTCTCTGGAGCTGGAATCTTCTTTTGTCTTATTTCATCTCTCACTGTGGAATGGATGGGGCTAACAGCAGCAAAAAATCTTCACAACAATCTCCTGAAGAAGATCATCTTAGCTCCAATAAGGTAGCTTGAGTTTCCTTTATTCTAAATTAAAATAATTCAAAGAAACTAAGGGGTCAATATTCCAAAGGGCTTAACTGGGCAAGAGAGGCTCCTGCTCAGTTGAACCTAACTGAGTAAGTCAGCTGCCTATATTCAGTGGCACTTAACTGGTTAGTATCACTCAATATCACAGGGGCAGAGATAGGTTGGAGCAGCAACAGAGATATTCAGTCAACTAACTGGCTAAGTAAGCCCATAAAGATATGAGAGTGCTCAGTTAACCGGGGACTGGTCTGAATATTGGCCAGTGCCTAGTTAACTTTCAGGTAGCAGAAATACCTGGATATTCAGGGCTTGATTCTCAAATAGTGTCCGAATCGTAGGCAGCAGTAGGTATTCTACCGCCATCTTAACGGACCAATTGGGCCGCACATTTAAAAAAAAAAAATCAGTGCAGGGAACGACGCCTACAATGTCTTTCACACGTGTACGGAGGTGTCTAGGCATGCCTAAGAATGCCTAAGACAAGTGTTGGTGTGGCTTATGCTGGAAGTGGCCTTACGCATCTATAGGCGTGACTAGGTGCTTACATAGGCACGAGTCAGATGCTTTAAATGTAGGCCTGTAAAACGCTGACCTACATTTAAGGCATCTGTACAAAAAATAGACGCGATTCTGGACATGGCACCTACCAGTTATTGACACGCCGTAGGCACCCATTTTGTAGGTGCCTACCACAGCAGGCGCTGTTTCCAGAATCAGGCCCTCAGTGCCTTACAATCAGAAGGACCCCTGTATGGGTATTATACCAAATAAAGAGAGGGTTTGTTTTGGGTTTTTTAAAAAAGATATTAACAGTGTGAAAACAGCCAAAGTTTATTTCCTCTATTCTTTCAGTGCTGGCATCCAGATAGCTAACCAGACAAACCTCCCACTTTAATGAAGTAACATTAGACTTTTTTTATCGATGGCCACAGCAGTAAAAACTCTGATGCTCATAGAATTCCTATGAGCGATGGAGCTAATACCACTGCGGCCAGCGATAAAAAAAACCTAATGTGGTTTCATAGAAGGGAGCCAAAGATAGGGCTGCTTATTGCCTTGCTGGAGAGAGTGCTCAGTCATCCCATAGTAATTTTGAGATCAACACCCACTATCTACGCACTAAAAAAATAAACTTTATTATTTAGAGCTGGGGTGGGTCTGGGGCCAGAGAGTAAATAAGAACATAAGAAGTTGCCTCCGCTGGGTCAGACCAGGGGTCCATCGCGCCCAGCAGTCCGCTCACGCGGAGGCCCATCAGGTCCATGACCTGTAAGTGATCCTTTGTCTAAAACCTTTCAATACTGTTTCATCATCCTATCTCTGTCTCTATCTATATCCCTCAATCCCCGTTTCCTTCAGGAACTTGTCCAATACCTCTTTGAATCCTCTTAATGTATTCTGCCCTATTACATCCTCCGGAAGCGTATTCCAGGTGTCCACCACCCTCTGAGTGAAGAAGAACTTCCTAGCATTGGTTCTAAACCTTTCCCCTTTCAATTTTTCCGAGTGCTCCCTGGTTCTTGTAGTTCCCAATAAGCTGAAGAATCTGTCCCTTTCCACCTTCTCTATGCCCTTCATGATCTTGTAAGTCTCTATCATGTCTCCTCTGAGTCTCCACTTCTCTAGGGTGAAGAGCCCCAGCCTTTCCAGTCTGTCTGCGTAAGGTTTTCCATACCTTTTATCATTTTTGTCGCTCTTCTCTGAACCCTCTCAAGCATTTCCATGTCCTTCTTTAGGTACGGCGACCAATATTGGACACAGTATTCCAGATGCGGGTGCACCATTGCGCGATACAGTGGCATGATGACTTCCTTCGTTCTGGTTGTAATACCCTTCTTAATTATACCCAACATTCTGTTTGCTCTCTTTGAGGCTGCCGCGCATTGTGCCATTGACTTCATTGTTGTGTCCACCAGCACACCAAAGTCTTTTTCAAGGTTACTTCCCTCTAGTATTAATCCACCCATTTGGTAGCTGAACATCGGATTCTTCTTTCCTATATGCATGACCTTGCATTTCCCCACATTGAAGTTCATCTGCCATTTATTCGCCCACTCTTCCAGTTTGTTCAGGTCCCTTTGTAGGTCCTCACATTCTTCCACGGTTCTAACCCTGCTACAGAGTTTAGTGTCATCCTCAAATTTTATAACTTCACACTTCATCCCCGTTTCCAGGTCATTTATAAATATGTTGAACAGCAGCGATCCGAGTACTCTGTGCTCTGTGCTATTCAGCGTAGATACATTGCTGCACACTAACCAATTAGTGCAGGGTTAGAGTGTGGCACAGTGGTGAAAAGCTACAGCCTCAGCACCCTGAGGTTGTGTGTTTAAATCCACGCTGCTCCTTGTGACCCTGGGCAAGTCACTTAATCCCTCCGTTGCCCCAGGTACATTAGATAGATTGTGAGCCCACTGGGACAGACAGGGAAAGAATACCTGAATAAACTCATGTAAACCGTTCTGAGCTCTCCTAGAAGAATGGTATAGAAAATTGAATGAATAGATAACACCTACAAAATAGGTAGTAGGGGCTTTTGCACTAATAGGAAAATTAGCACATAGCTATTAATAAGGAAAATAGAAAAACTAGTCATTTTATCCCAGTGGTAAAAATGACCTTAGCATGTGGTAATGACCTGCATAAGGATGTGCTAAGGCCACTTTTTACCACAGTTTGGTAAAATCTATTTCTCTCCCTTCTGTTAGTTCACTTTTGAAAATTTGTGAAAGCTTACAAAGGGAAGAAAAGATACATGTATTTTATATGCATGCACAATGCCATAATATTATACTGTTAAGAGGTATATAATCTTTACTGTTTCCTAACTTTTGTTTCATAGGTTTTTTGATACAACACCTGTGGGATTGATTTTAAATCGTTTTTCTGCTGACACCAATATTATTGATCAGGTAAGAAAGCATTCATTAATGGATGAGTTGCTAATCTGATAATTCTGTATTGTCCTTTGTAAGTACAAGAGGAGTTTGTTTTTGCCTTCTTCTATCTAGTGAATGGCTCTACTGTGGGCTCCTTTTACTAATCTGCGTTAGGGCATTAACGCATGGAATAGCGTGCGCTAGAAGCTAATGCCAGCATTGAGCTGGCATTAGTTCTAGCTGCGTAGCGTGAGTTTATTGCATGCTAAAATCCTGCGTGCGCTAAAAACGCTAGTGCACCTTAGTAAAAGGAGCCCTATCTCACTGCTGCCCAACATAGGGCCTTTCAGCCTACAGCACCTGGTATTCCCAGGTGGTCTCCCATCCAGGTATTAGCCAAGCCTGACCCTGCTTAGCTTCCAATAGTAAGAGCAGGCCTACCCAGGGCAGCCAGGCCATAGGCCAGAGTTACACTATATACACTTATTGATACAGTACATATGGGCACACGTTACATGCTAAAATTTATGCCTGCTCCTGAGAAGATATAAATTTCCACAGCTTCATCTTAGCTGCTATTTCTGCAGGAATTGAGGTAATATTTTATAAAGGCCCATAGGCACCTATGTGTTTTAAAAAAATAGGTTAAAATTGCTGCTTATGTGCCGTTGACATTTATGTGATCTGTTATAAAATTGTTCCCTTAAAATACCAATGAAAAGAGATTGTGTGCCACACTTCCACACTTTGTCAGACATTCCATGTTATACCACACCTAGCATATATTATTATTCACAGGTATGTATTGTACTGCCATGCCATGCACTGTCATATTCCTGCCATGCTCCTGTATGTATTGTCTTCCATACTGTTATGCATCCTAATGCTTGGCTATGTACTGCCTTACCCCACTTTGTACTGTCAGGCACTATAAAGTATTGTTAAGCTCTATTAGTTACCGCAATGTCATACCAAACTTATAACATCACCACCCCATGCTGTATGAGATCTTGTCCTGTCTTATCCTATTAAGTTTTGCCATGCTTTTTGACTACTATCATGCTCCCCTATGTATTGCCTTTGACCTATTTGATCATGTCATTTTTTTAAAAATTCTTTATTAAGTTTTTCAACTACTATTGTGCAACAAATGATTCACAAATATGGATACTTAAAAACAAGCACAATGAAACTTACAGACTTCTACGTACAATTATATTATCCCCACCCTCTCACCTGATATACAGGTAAAATAAAACCTTAATAAATCTATTCATAAAATCCCTAAATCAAGTTCCCATTCCATTTCCTCCCCCCACCCTCCCTGGATGTGTATGTTTACATGTCTATAAAATAAAACTCATTTATTCCTCCTTACAAAATGTAGCCAATGGCTCCCAAACATCCATAAAACTCTTCTAACGTTCCCGTTGTACGGCCATGCAACGCTCCATTTTAAAGGTATAACATAGAGATTCCCACCAGAATGTGTAACTTAACCTATCCCAGTTTTTCCAGTTTCTTAACATGGCAACCCTGTCATTACAGAAAATAGCTTATTATTTCTCGCAGATAATTGACTTTTAGCTCTCATAAGTGAACCAAATAAAATAGTATCATACGATAAAGCCACTGGATTCTCTAATAAAGTATTTACTTGATCCCAAATAGCCCTCCAAAACTGAGGTATCAAGGGACAATAGTATAATAAATGATCCAACGTCCCAGCTTCGAGATGACAGTGCCAGCATCTATTAGACTTGGAACTATCTAATTTATGTAATCGAACAGGGGTCCAAAAAGCTCTAAGTAATAAGAAAAACCAAGATTGTCTCATAGATGCAGACACCGTACATCTCATCCTCTAAGCCCAAATATTATTAAGAATATTAGACGATCTTGGCTTATCTGGAAATAATTGGTTCAGTAACTTTTAAAAAGATCGTATAAAGTAAAAATGTCCAAAATGAATGGTCTCCACATGGGCATATCAAGCAGCAAAACTGTGGAAAGCATTACCAACTAATATTAACCAGCAATCTAATTTTAAATGTTTTGAAAAAGACCTATCTATTTCAAGAATTTGTTACTAATAATTCCTAAATTTTGTAATACTTGTTTTTAATTTGTATCACCATAATTACTTATGTAAACCGCTGTGAACTTCACGGAAGTATTGGCGGTATACAAATAAAGATTGCATTGTATTGTCCTATCATGTTATGACCTAAAATGGCGCAGTGGTTGGATCTACAGCCTCAGCACCCTGTGGGAGAGGTGGGTTCAAACCCTGTGCTGCTCCTTGTGACCCTGGGCAAGTCACTCTGTCCTCTGTGGCCCCAGGTTCGCTAGATAGATTGTGAGCCCACTGGGACACATAGGGAACATACTTGAGTATCTGATTGTAAAAACCGCTTAGATAAACCTTGATAAGCGGAATATAAAATACTAATAAACTTGAAACATTACTAGACCTTGTTCTATTTTATTATGTAAACCTGTTATCCCTTATTACGTATACCCTGTTTATTATGTATACCCAATTAGGTCTCATTATGTATGTAATCTTGTAACCCGTTCTAAGCTTTTCTGGGAGGATGGGATATAAATCCAAATAGATAAATAAATAAAAGGGTCAATGAGTAGAGGTAGGAAGAGGACACCGAGCAAGAGATTTGTCAAGGGGACACCAAGGTGCATAAAGAGAGCAAGAGTATTAAGACAGAAATAATAATAATAATAATTTTATTTCTGTATACCGCCATACCCAGGGAGTTCTAGGCAGTTCACAGCAGTTAGATGAAATACAAGCAATGCAGTTGAAATAGAAGAACATAACAAAGCAATCATAGATTCAAACAAGTTATACGTCTACAATTTAAGTGAAGGAAAGAAAATACATACAAGCCAATAGGAGGGAGCAACAATCTTAAAAGAATGGGAAAGGATAGTGATGGAGTACGTTAAGGATTTGGTCTGTTGAAAAGTTGAGTTTTAATCTGTTTTCTAAAATTGAGATAAGAAGAGGCATCAAGCACAATTTGGGCAAGCCATGAGTTTAGTTTGGCTGCTTGAAAAGAGAAGGTTCTTTCGAAGAATCTTTTAAGATGACACGATTTCAGTGAGGTAAAAGCGAACAGATTTATTCTGCGGGAGCTCTTATTGTTGTAATTCAGGTTGAAGTGTGGGTAAAGATAATACGATGACAGACCAAATATTGTTTTGTAACAGATGATTGAGAACTTAAATAGAACTCTGGTTTCGAATGGCAGCCAGTGCAACTTGTGGTAGAAAGGGGTTATATGTTCCCATTTCTTCAAGCCAAAGATGAAACGGACGGCAGTGTTTTGGACTGGATGGGTTAGGGAGAGAGGGAAAGTACATAAGAACTGAATTAGGGAGGGGAGAACAAGTATCTGAGAATGGTGGAACAGAGTGAGGAGTGAGGGGGAGAGCAATGTTGGGAACAGAAGGAAGAGTTATAATAGAAATAGATATAAGGAAGGTCAGGCAATAAGTATTAGAAGGGAAGAGAGAACAAAGTTGAGATATGGGAAAGGGGGGTGGGGACAGACCAGAGAAAAGAGAGTTAGAACAAGGGCAAATGATGTCAGGAAATGGAGAAACCTGGATTGGTTGCGGGGAAAGGGGGAGGTAGAAGGATAAAGAGATAAAAGAATGGCAAAAGGAGAGAAGATAGAAAAAAATGACAGAAAGGGCAAAGGGGGGGGAGAACATTTTAAACTATTCATTGCTGAAGAAAAAAGATAATTGAGGAAAACCTAAAACTGAAAGAAAAAGTTAAAAGATAATTGGGAAAAACCTGAAATTGAAAGAAAAAGTAAAGAGGATGCCACAGACAAATCAAAAATAAAAACTGGAACAGCACATTTGCAGAACATGAGGAAAGAGATACTGAGCCAGAAAATCAAGGAAAGACACCAAAAGTTGGAAACCATTTTATCATCTGATAGAGAATATTAAATAGAATGTAACTTCTTGGGGGGTGGGAGGGTTACCAGACATCCAGATTAGAGAATGACACGGTGAAAAAATTAATCACCTTTCCTGTCCCCGCGGATAACCGCGGGAAATAATCCAATGTCATTTTCTAGTGTCTATTTCAACCTTAGTCCTTCTATACCAGCATTCTTCAAAACAAAGCTTGCGGGTCAGTGGTTGTGGCCATTCATACTCTGATTCTTATGTGAGCCAAGGATAATGAAGCCATTGTGACATAATTGATGTGATTGGCTCTTAGGCACTGGTGGAATGAGGCATTATGACATCACAATATCTGCTCTGAATACCAGAGACTGTCATTCTGTAGTGTCTATCTCAACTTCAATCCTTCTACACCAGCATTCTTCAAAGCAAAGCTCGTGGGTCAGTGGTTGTGGCCATTCATACTCTGATTCTTCCCTCTCTCCTTAAAGAATTACATGAAGATGGTTTCCCGCGGTTATCCACGGGGACGGGAACGGTGATGAATTTTGTCACCGTGTCATTCTCTAATTCAGATTTCCCCGAACATGTCCTCCTTTTCGAGGACATGTCTGGGGGTCCGGATGGCTTTTCAAAACCCGGCACTTTGTCCATGTTTTGAAAGCTTCCAGCTAGCAGCAATGTCGAGATGGCATCTGCGCAGGTGCAACGCATGCATGCGCGTGACATCATTGCGTCACACCAGTGCAGATGCCCTCCCAACAAGTGACCAGGTTGCGGGGGCAGGGCTTGGGGCGGGCCTGGGGCAGGGCCATGAGTCCAGATTTTCATTTCCAAAAATCTGGTAACCCTGGGGGGGGGGGGGGGGGCGGAAGCTAAAGAAAAAGAGAAATTCTGCTGTATAACCCAATCCCCTCTCTACCACTCCTATGCTTCAGCCTCTCCAAAACAAATGAGTCACCTGCTGCCTAACCCTTCTCAGTTTTAATAGCTCTTCTTATGTGTTGGCAGATGCTTGTTCTTTTGAGCTTTTTAAAATTTGTATAAATACATTTTATTTGAGCTTCTAAGATGATATTTTTAACAGTCTCCATATTTCATGCATACTTCTAACCCTTGTAACTGCTTATGTTTCATTTCTAACTACTTTCTTTCTTTTATGATAATCTCCCTTTTACAAGTTACCTGCTTTAGAAATGTATTTATATTTCTCCCTCCTGTTAGTAACTTAGTTTTATTGTATTATGATAACTTTTGCTGAGCAGCTGCACCAGCATTACACATTGCTTTGGGGGCTGCATTCTGTTGAGAATTAAATCTAAAGCAGTCCTATGCTTACTGGTTCTAGGATCAGTTGTTCTATATATCAGTCATTTCGTGTACGATCCCTCTGGAAGCTGAACTTGTGGATTCTTATATGTCTGGTAGCTTCTGCTGCAGGACTACTAAAACTTGATCCCTCCCCTTTGGGCTACCTGCCCATGAGTTTTCTGTCATGCTCAGTTTTGTACCTGCAGCTTCTCTGTATGGCTGATATCAGTCTATTCTGCTCATGATTTGTTTTCAATTCCTAGTCTTTTTTTTTAAATTTATTTCACGGGTTTGCCCACATGCTGTGAATCAACTCTGTGCGAGTGATCCTTTGGCGGGAGATCGCAGACATTTCAAATTTTGTCTGCTTCTGGAGGGTGCTCTGTAAGCTTAACCTGCAGTAAGCCCTCTGGACAGTCTGCAGATTGGATCGGGTCTCCGGGATTGGGAGCCATCTCTCCCCTGGTTCGTCCACAAAGGGGTAGAGCGCAGGCTGTTACGGTTCTGTGGAGGTATGCTGGGATCGGAACCGCACCGCGTGTATTCCCTAATTTCCCTGAGGGGTACAGAAGCTCAATCATTGACGACATCTGATAAGATATTCACTTTGGGGGAGATTCTATAAGCAACGCCTTAACTTAGGCACCAGTAGGCACCCTATTGGCGCCTAAGTTAAGAGAGAAATGCCATTTGAAGCGCTACTTAAATAAAATGTCATGGCTCCAGAATCATGCCTATCGGCGCCTAATGCTACTGTAAGTGTGGCTAATGCCTACATGTCATGTCTGCCTGTCCAAATTAGATTGTAAGCTCTTCTGAGCAGGAACTGCCTATTAAATGTCAAAATGTACAACGCTGTGCATGCCTTTCAGCGCTATATAAGTGATAAATAGTAGTAGTACCCCCAAGTGCATCATTCTGCACTACTTCGCATTAACCCCACCTTTTACAAAAGTGCGCTAGCATTTTTAGTGCTGGTCGTGGCAGTAACAGCTCCAACGCTCATAGAATTCCTATGAGCGTTGGATTTATTACTGCCACGACCTGCACTAAAAACGCTAGCGTGGTTTTGTTAGGGGGGTGTTAATGCGAAGTAGTGCAGAATAATGCACTTGGAGTATCTACTCTTGGCTTTCTTTGTGTCATCTGCAGATGCAAACCTTTCCTTCTAACTTTTCAGCAATGTCACTCTCAAATATATTAATCAGAATCAGCTCCAGTAGCAAACAATGAATCTAACAACAAGCATGTCCATAAACAAATTAACTTATCTGCACAATGACAAAGAAACAAAGGCTGATCTTTGATGTATAGGTTCCTCAGCCAATAAGGACATTGTAGACTGACAGTCTTTCTTTTTCCTTTGGTTTATTAGCTGCTTCTTTTTTTTATTTTGAAAATTACAACAGAACATGCTTAAAAGAAAAAAAAAACCAACATTCAATTTTCTTTGTTACAAATACACATTATAATTCTTTCGAGTCCTCTTCGGAGAAATCCTCAAAAAACCTAGGGAGAGAATCAAGATTTCAATCTTTAAACAAGTAATATACAGGAATGAAGAAACCTATCCAATGCTCCTTTTATCTCTGCCTTGAGTAAAAAAAGAAAAAAGGGAAGAGAAACCATAAAGCTATTATAAGTCTAGTTTTATACAAAAGAAAATTTTCTAGTTGCAGAGGTTCAAGAAAAACATAAATTTTCTCAACGTGTCACTAGTCATTTACAAGGAACTATAAGAAAATAGGATGCCACTAACCCCAAAAACTTCAGCGGTAAGAAATCCTTCCTTTTAACTGCATAGCTCTAGAGTTATCAGAGAATATTATTGTAATAGCTTGATCACAAAACAAGATATTTTTTATTAGAAAAATAAGGCTTTAAAACTAGCATCTTTTAGGCTTCTGTAGAAAAAGTCACTAGCAAAGTTGCTCATTTTATTATTAAGGGCTCCTTTTACTAAGGTGCGCTTGCGTTTTTAGCGCACGCAGGAAAACACCCCGCGCTACGCTTCTAGAACTAACGCCGGCTCAATGCTGGCGTTAAGGTCTAGCGTGCGGGGCAATGTCGCACGTGTTATTCTGCGCGTTAAAGCCCTAACACAGCTTAGTAAAAGGAGCCCTAAGTCTTCTGAGAATTTCAAGCTATCTAGAAAACTAATAGAGTCAAGACCCCCCCTCGTGATTAATAGTTCTTACGCCATGAGGGAGGTAGCATAAATTTGCAACAAAAACCAGAGACTGCATCACCAGACAGTTATAAAACTTCTGTCAGGTATATCTGGAATAGCTCAAGAGGAGCCAAATAATGAGTCACAGGAAAATTGAATAAACCCAAATTCCTCTGTTGAGACAATATCCAGTTTCTCCAATTGTAAATGAATAGCCAAACTATTCTTGGTAGCAGCCGCTATTGCTGCTTGTCATGAGGTAGCCTGTGTCTCAACCCTCCTCTTTTCTTGATCTGCCAGCTTAGCTACTGCTGCTTCTGTGAGTTTACTCTGAGAAAACAAATGATCAAGAAGCATTTTTTCCATATGAAGAATCCCAGACATCACATCTTTAATAGTAGCTTCTGAGGTGCTAAAAGGAGCAGACTCATTCATTGATTATAAATTTAAGGACCAAATATGGTAGTTTAATATGTCCAGAAACAATTTCCCCATGGCTAGAGCTTGAAGATAGGGAAGAAGTACTCCTAGCAGCACTGCCTGTTGAGGGTGCTAAACAGCTCTGATTAAAGACACTTACACCTCTCATATTACGGCGGGTTGTGGGGGAGGAGTCCTAGCCCCTGAAGAAATGGAGACTTTCAGTACTCATGTCTCTTCACAGATTGTGATGTTGTGGCCTTATTCTTGCTTCCTTAATGTTTCCTCATATGAGGAAGAGAGTGGCATGGTCCTCGCTCCTCTGTGGCTCTGAAGGGGTTCCAAAGGAGCAGGATCTGCCTCTTTGGTCATGCTCCTTTGGGCACATGCCAGCAGGCACACATCATGGGCCATGTGCCATGACAAGAATGCCTGTAAATAGCTAGTCAGCAAGCCCTGCAGATGACATCAGCGGCAGGTGACTTCCTCACTGCCTGCAAGATTATCACCCTCTAGGAATTATGACGATGTCCACTCACTCACAGCAGGAATGCTTGAAAATAGCTAGCCAGCAGACCCTGCAGATGACATCCTCGCTACCTGCAATGTTCGCTCCCTCCGGGTATCTTTAAGCTTCAGAACTGCTGAGAGAAAGTTATGGGCTTTGGTAGAGCTTCTTCTGTTTTCTCTTTTCTTTCATCAGGTTCAAGTACTTCTGCAACTATAGTATGGCTTAGAAATATCAAGTCTCTAAAGCTGTTTCCCCAATTACTGTTTCTGCCTCTATGCAGACAGAAAATGTCATCATACAAGGAGAGAGACTGGTTCCTTGTGCCAGATGTCTTCAGCATGAATCCCTCATGAAAGAAGTGAAAGATCTGGGAGACGAGGAGGCAAGATTGAAAAGCATCCACAAAATGAGAACTACATTGATAAAATACTTCATGAGGCTTAAAAGATATCCTGCAATGGGTGAGAAGAGACTATGCTGAAAGAGGACAACTGAACTCAGATTTCAGGACTCTGTAGGAGCGATGCTGTGACTCTATCCACCCTAACAAACTGAAGAATCAGTATGCAGCCCTGGAAGTGGAGGAGGTGAGAACATCCCAGGGAAAGAACCAAAGCTCAAAATCCTCAGAGTTGCTGGATCCATGACCACTAGAAGGTGAAAGGTAGTAGTTGATGGTGATTCCCTTCTAAGGGGTACAGGGGTGTCTATCTGCAAAACAGACATGATGCCCCGGGAGGTGTACTGTCTGCCTTGTGCCAGAATTTGAGATATTATGAAGAGCTTGCCAAGACTCACCAAGCCTAATGACTATTATCTGATGCTGCTCATCTATATTGGCACAAATGATACTGCTAGGTACCCCTCTGAATGTATCAAAAGTAAGTTCATGGCTATGGGAGAGAAGATAAAGCAAATCGGTAAGCAGGTGGTGTTCGCATCAATCCTTGTCGAGGGTAAAGGCCATGGCAGAGAAGTTCACATCCTGGAGATGAATATGTGGCTGTGCAGATGGTGGTGTCAAGAGAGTTTTGTCTTCTTGGACCATTGGATGATTTTCCAAGGACTGCTGACCAGAGGTGGTGTGCATCTATCAAAGAAGGGGAGAAGTACCTTCAGCAGCAAACTGATCAACCAGCCCCAATGACTCTAGTTTAAAGCCCTCTTCAGTAGGTTAGCCAAAGTCCACATGTAAATAAGTATTAAATGCCTCTACACAAATGGGAAAAAGAGGCAATGTTTGGAAAGCAGTATATACTAATACCCATAGAATGGGAAATAAGGGTCTGGATCTAGAGGCTGTGATGGAAGAGGCTGATTTGGATGTAGTAGCGATAATGGAGACATGGTTCAGAGAACTGTGACTGGGATATAGTTATACCAAACTGTAAGACAAGGCAAGAAGAAAATGAGGGGGAGTGGCATCAGATGTTAAACATCATATTAAAGCCACACAATTGCAGGATCTACAGGGAGGGTAGGAATGAGACACTACGGCCCAGATTCTCTAAATGGCACCATTTCAGTGGCCACCTTAAAAACAGGTACCAATCACATGTCAATCACATGATGTCACCGTTTAGAGCAGGGGTGTCAAAGTCCCTCTTCGAGGGCCGCAATCCAGTCGGGTTTTCAGGATTTCCCCAGTGAATATGCATGAGATTTATTTGCATGTATTGCTATCATTGTATGCTAATAGATCTCATGCATATTCATTGGGGAAATCCTGAAAATCTGACTGGATTGTGGCCCTCAAGGAGGGACTTTGACACCCGTGGTTTAGAGAACTGCGCCTTCGGGAAAGGTATGTGCCATAAATGTAGGCCAGGATTTCCAAGGCCTACATTTCCGGTGCCTACCTTTGTCGTGAATTGCACCTACGTGGGTGCTTTATGGCACCTATTGCCACTTCCACCTAGTGCTACATTGGCATTAGGTGCCATAAATCACCTAGGTAGGCATGATTCTGGCAGGATTTTTTTAGGTGCCGGTAGGTATCTTGAAATTTCTTTTGAGTCTGCTTTTAAATGGTGGTTTGGTCTTGGCACCTAATTTAAGGCGCCGTTTATAGAATGTGGGCTTATGGGTCAATCTGGAAAGAGGGAATGGAAAATATATTTATATTTGTGTGACTCCTTCACAGACAGAAGTGGACAGAGATTTAATTGAAGACAATCTAAATATATAGTAGTTGTAAAAGGGGAAGTACTATTAATAGGTAATTTTGACTTGCCAGACATTGATTGTGGTTATTATCCCTATTGCGGGGTCTCAAAAGTAGGGATATCCTGGATTCTCTACTGGGAGAACTGGTCCATCAGTTGGTAATAGAACCCATGTAGGATGGGACCATACTGCACATTTGGCATCCAGTGACATGTATAGAGAGGGTTCATTCAAAAATGAAGGTTCTAGAATTACAAAAACTAACTTTGTTCATGGGGGATTACATCATGGAGTTGTTGGATGTGAACATCTGGAAGAAGTAGAGAAGCAGTGGGCAAAATTTAAAGGAGCTATTATAAGGACAATAAACCATTTTTAAGGAAAGTAAATAAAAGTAAGAGGGAAAGAAGGCTGCTTTAGTTTTTAAAAGTAATAGCTTGAAAGGCAAGGAACAAGAGGCTAACCTTCATAAACTACAAAAGATTGCAGAAAGAGGAAGACAGGCAAAAAAATCTGGAAAAGTTAAGAGAAACTGGAAGAGTAGTAAGGAAAGCAAAATGCAAATGGAAAAACAAATAGCCAACATTGTAAAAGGGGGGAACAAGACATTTTTTAGGTAGGAGGAAGTGCAAAAGTGGCATTGTGAGACTCAGAGGTGAAGAGGAGGAATATGTAGATGTTGTTAAAGATAAAACTGAATTGCTTAATAAATATTTCTGTTCTGTGCTCACAGCTGAAGGGCTGTTGAGCAGGACCACAAAAGACAAACACAAATAGGAATGGAGGTGTGGTGGAACCTGAACAATCTTCAAAGGACTATGTTCATGAGGAGTTAGCTAAACTAAAGGTAGATAAAGTGATGGGGCCAGATTGCATAAATGCAAGGTACTGCATTTGCATAAAGATTGCATAAATGCAAGGTACTTAGGGAAGTTTTGGTGGCTCCACTGGCTGATTTTTTCTAATTCTTCTCTAGAGTCAGGTGTTGTACCAGAGGAATAGAGAAGGGTGGATATGGTTCCTCTCCACAAAAGCAGAAGTAAATGGCCTATGGACTTCTTTTTTAGGAAATTATCCAAACCTATTTTAAACTCAGCTAAGCTACTGATTTCACTACATTCTCCAGCAACGAATTCCAGAGTTTAATTACACATTGAGTAAGGAAATATTTTTTTCTGGTTTGTTTTAAGTCTACGAGGTAGCTTCATTGTATGCCCCCTAGTCCTAGTATTTTTGGAAACAGTAAACAAGCGATTCACATCTACCCTTTTCACTGCACTCAGTATTTTATAGACCTCTATCATATCTCCCCTGAGCTGTCTCTTCTCCAAGCTGAAGGGTCCTAGCCACTTTAGCCTTTCATCATAGGTAAGTCGTGCACTTCTGCCCATGACATCCCCTGTGTATTTTCCTCCCATGAATTATCAGATAGTTTACTAAGGGCTAGATTTATTACAAGGTGCTACTGTATCACCATATGCTGTCACACATTACTGCAAACAAAGAATTGACCCTTTGGTGCTCCACAGAAAAGGAATCTAACAAAGACAAAAAACTCTGTGGAGAAGGTGATGTTCCAAATTTAGGCTTTATTAAAAATATGAATTAATAATCCACATAAAAGTATCTAGGACCCAAACACTAGGAGCTATGAACCCAACACAGTCCGTGTTTCGACAATAGTCTTCTTCAGGGGTCCCTAGAGGTCCTAAGATGGAAGCTCGTGGATTAAAAGCAAATTCAGAAAAATCTCTGCACCGATGAGAAGTTCTCAGGAGCGGGAGAAAACCCATTACTGCACATTATTAACCATAGGCCCCATTTTATGCACTGGAACTTGTTTACAAATATTTATTTATTTTTATTTATTTACTAGCAGATTGTCTGGGTATTTATTATCCCGGTTATTTATCCCCTGTCACAAGTCTTGTATTCCTGTCCTCAGGAGTTTATTGTCTATGCTTTTGTTTCATTTTTTAGCCTTTGATTGCACTTGGTCAATTACCTTACGTTTCCTTGGAGACATTGTTACAGCATTGGCCCTTGGAGGCATTTTCCCAGATAAGAACATAAGAATTGCCACTGCTGGGTCGGACCAGTGGTCCATCGTGCCAGCAGTCCACTCCCGCGGCAGCCCTTAGGTCAAAGACCAGTGCCATAACTGAGTCTAGTCTTACCTGTGTACGTTCTGGTGTAGCAGGAACTTGTCTAACTTTGTCTTGAATCCCTGGAGGGTGTTTTCCCCTATAACAGCCTCAGGAAGAATGTTCCAGTTTTCCACTACTTTCTGGGTAAAGAAAAACTTCCTTAGGTTTGTATGGAATCTATCCCCTTTTAACTTTAGAGAGTGCCCTCTCGTTCTCCCTATCTTGGAAAGGGTGAACAACCTGTCTTTATCTACTAAGTCTATTCCCTTAATTATCTTGAATGTTTCTATCATGTCCCTTCTCAGTTTCCTCTTTTCAAGGGAGAAGAGGCCCAGTTTCTGTAATCTCTCACTGTACGGCAACTCTTCCAGCCCCTTAACCATTTTAGTCGTTCTTCTCTGGACCCTTTCGAGTAGTACTGTGTCCTTCTTCATGTATGGCGACCAGTGCTAGATGCAGTATTCCAGGTGGGGGTGGCAGGATAACATTCTCCGAACTGTTCTTGATCCCCTTCTTAATCATTCCTAGTATTCTGTTCGTCCTTTTTGCCACCGCCGTGCATTGTGCGGACGGCTTCATCGACTTGTCAACCAGTACTCCAAAGTCTCTTTCCTGGGGGGTCTCTCTGAGTACTGCACCGGACATCCTGTATTCGTGAATAAGATTTTTGTTACTGACATGCATCACCTTACACTTATCCATGTTAAAACTCATTTGCCATGTCGCAGCCCATTTCTCGAGCGTGTTTATGTCATATTGCAGATCTTCGCAATCCTTCTGTGTCTTCACTACTCTGAATAACTTTGTATCGTATGCAAATTTAATCACCTCGCTCGTCGTACCAATTTCTAGGTCGTTTATAAATATGTTAAAGAGCACCGGTCCAAGCACCAAACCCTGTGGCACTCTACTCGTGATGCTTTTCCAGTCTGAGTATTGTCCATTTACCCTCCATTCACTGTTTCCTATCCGCCAACCAGTTTTTAATCCACATGTGTATTTCACCCTCGATTCCATGGCTCGCAATTTATCAAAGTAGTCATTCATGTGTTACCTTGTCGAATGCCTTTTGAAAATTCAGATATACAATGTCGACCGGGTCACCCTTGTCTATCTGCCTGTTAACTCCATCGAAGAAGTGCAGCTAGTTCGTCAAGCAAGATCTTCCTTTGCTGAAGCCGTGCTGGCTGGTCCTTATCAGACTGTGTCCGTCAAGGTGATCAATGATGCAGTCCATTATCAGCACCTCTACCATCTTTCTCGGTACTGAGGTCAGACTCACCAGTCTGTAGTTTCCCAGATCTCCCCTCGAAACTTTGTTGAAGATCGGTGTAACATTTGCCACTTTCCAGTCTTCCGGAATCCTTCCCGATTTGATCGACAGATTGGCTATTAGTTGAAGCAGTTCAGCTATAACCCCTTTCAGTTCCTTGATTACCCTCAGATGGATGCCGTCTGGTCCAGGGGATTTATCGTTTTTAAGCCTATCAATCTGCCTGCATACCTCTTCTAGACTGACAGTCAACCCAGTCAGTTTCCCGTCTTTGTTTCCTGCATATAGCCTGTCGGCTTCTGGTATGTTGTTCATATCTTCTTAGGTAAATACAGATGCAAAAAATGTGTTCAATTTTTTGGCAATGGCTTTGTCCTCCTTTAGCACTCCCTTTATTCCATGGTCATCCAATGGCCCCACTGCTTCCTTCGCGGATCATTTCCCTTTAATATATCGAAAGAACTGCTTGACGTGTTTTGCCTCCTTGGCTATTTTTTTCTTGTAGTCTCTTTTGGCCCCTCTTACCGCCTTATGGCATCTGCTTTGATGTTGTTTGTGCTTTTTCCAGTTTTCATCCGTTTTTGACCTTTTCCATTCTTTAAACAAAGTCTTTTTATCTCTGATCGCTTCTTTCACTGCTACAGTGAGCCAGTTCCTTGTTCTTTTTCCTCTTGAATCTCTTGATGATACGCGGTATATATAGACTTTGCGCCTCGGTGACTGTGTCCTTAAAAAGGGACCATGCTTGGTCTAGCATTTTTACAATGTCAATGAGGTGTGCGATAAAACATTTCAGTAGACAGCATAGGGTAGGGGTAGGCAATTCCGGTCCTCAAGAGCCACAGGCAGGTCAGGTTTTCAGGATATCCACCATAAATATGCATGAGATAGATTTGCATCTCAAGGAGGCAGTGCATGGAAATCCATCTCATATATGTTCATTGTGGATATCCTGAAAACCTGACCTGCCTGTGGCTCTCGTGGACCGGAATTGCCTACCCCTTGCATAGGGTATAAGCAAAGGAGTACATAAAAGAGATAGAGTAACAGAGGTTAGAAAATAATGGACTAATTTAAAGAAAGTTGCACATGATGTCAGACTGGTGCTTGAAAATTATCTCATCTTGGGTAGGTGTGGATAAGCAGCCAAGTGTCACTCCTTGTATATGTGACTAGCGAGTTAGTTACGCCTTCCTTTAAAGGCTTGGGTGTAGAGACAAGCTTTCACCTGTTTCCTGAAGTAGAGATAGTCTTATGTTAAAGCTTTGCAGGGAGTGCATTTCAGAGTGTGGGGGCTACTCCAGAGAAGGCTTGCTGGTGAGTATCACATTATGTGATATCCATCAGAGAGGGTGTGGTTAGCGATACTCCTGGAGAAAACCTTAGCGACCTTGAAGGTGTGTAGAAGGGAGATCCTGTTCTTCAGGTTCTCTGGGTCATGTCTTGCATAAACTGAATTATCCCATGTTAACAAAGAAACTTATTTTAGTAAAAAGACAGTGATCCTAAGAGTGCAAAACTATATGTAATAAAAGTGGCAATTGTGTTAATGCATGTTCAGTTTTTGATAAAGCAGGAAAAGTTATTCATATTTTTTTTAACTTTAAGATGCATCTACAAAATCTTTTCTGCAAAAATACTATTGATGTTATTTTACTTGGATGTGGAAAGCAATTCTAGGGCCTATTCCAGACATGGGCTCAACACCAGTCCTCGAGGGCCGGAATCCAATCGGGTTTTCAGGATTTCCTCAATGAATATGCATGCAATCTATTTGCCTGCACTGCTTTCAATGCATATTCATTGGGGAAATCCTGAAAACCCGATTAGATTCCGGCCCTCGAGGACCGGAGGTGCCCATGTCTGGACTCTATTCTATAAATGAAAGTTGGTGACTACTTTCCTTCATAGTATATCTGCGCCGGCACCCATCCTCCTCTCTGCCCTCGCTCCTTCCCCCACTATTGCATGCACGCTCCTTCCCTTGTAGCTCTTTAACATTTGTGGCGCGAGCAGCAACTCCAATCTGCTTCTCGCGCCAGCGTCGACTCTTCCTCTGACTTCACTTCCCGGACTCGCACCTAGAAAGTGACATCATAGGAAGAGCCGATGCTGACGTGAGCAGAAATTTGGGGTTGCTGTTCACGCCGCGAATATTAAAGAGGTACGGGGAAAGGGCTGTGTGGCAGTAGGGTGCAGGGAAAGAGTGGATGGGGATGGGGGTGGGGGCGGAGAAGGGGGCGGGGCGCCTCTCACCCTCTCTAAGCCACTGAGTATATAGGCAGGTATGTGTGTAGGCACAAGTACTTAACACCACCCATAAAGCTGGTGTCAATGATTATGCCTAGATTGGAGAGGTGCATATATATTTTAGAATATTATAAGTTATGCGCATACGTGTGTGCTCCGCACATGCTCTCCCAAGTGAATACCCACCTGCAAAGGACATTCTATGGAAAATATGCGCATAGCTACAGAATTGCGCAGAGCTAGATTATTGTTGTGTATGTGCATATGTGTTCACATACACATAACGACTATGTACTTGCAGTCTAAAATCTCCATATGCTTTCTTGATAACTGAGAGACACATTACGCCAGATTCTATGGGTAAAAACGGCACCCAAATTTAAGAACATAAGAATTGCCGCTGCTGGGTCAGACCAGTGGTCCATCATGCCCAGCAGTCCGCTCACACAGCGGCCCTCTGGTCAAAGACCAGCGCTCTAACACTGAGACTAGCCCCACCAGCGTACGCTCTTGTTCACCAGGAACTTGTCTAACTTTGTCTTGAATCTCTTGAGGGTGTTTTCCCCTATGACAGACTCCGGAAGAGCGTTCCAGTTTTCTACCACTCTCCGTTTGTACAGAATCTATCCCCTTTTAACTTTAGAGTGCGCCTTCTCGTTCTCCCTACCTTGGAGAGGATGAACAACCTGTCCTTATCTACTAAGTCTATCCCCTTCAGTACCTTGAATGTTTCGATCATGTCCCCTCTCAATCTCCTCTGTTCGAGGGAGAAGAGGCCCAGTTTCTCTAATCTTTCGCTGTATGGCAGCTCCTCCAACCCCTTAACCATCTTAGTCGCTCTTCTCTGGACTCTTTCGAGTAGTACCGTATCCTTCCTCATGTACGGCAACCTGAGATCTGAGCCATTAACAATCAAATTGGCACAATTTGAATTTGTACATGGATCTTTAAAGGTCTGCACCCAAATCCTCTCGCATGCAACCCAAAAGGCACATGGCCATGGGAGGAGGGGCAATGGGTGGATCGGGCGTTCACAAAATATGTGCACAGTGTTACAGAATTTGGGGGATCTTTGCCCAACTTGTGTGCCAGGATTCACACCAGGTTTTAATTGGGTGCGTGAATTCTCACTAGGCACTATTCTATAAAGGATACTGTCAGTCAGCCCTGAGTGCCCTTTCTAGAATAGCACTGGGCACTGATTTTTCTCAGTGCCTATTTTTTTGGCACCATTTACTGAATCATAGGGTTTGCCAGATTTCCTCTAAAAAAAGAGGACATCTGGCCCTGCCCTCTTCCGCCTCCTGCTGCCCCCCATTCCACCTCCTGTCTCTTTCCCTGAGGTCTGGAGATCCTCTGCGCATGTGCGAACGTTGACGCAATGGCATTGCGCGCATGCGTATGACATCATCACATCGACATCCACGCATTCACAGAGGGCCTCCAGACATGACCCCGAGTTCAGGGACTTCCAAAACCCAGACAAATTGCCGGGTTTTGGAAATCCCTCCGGGCACCCAAACAGTCATCTAAAAAGAAGATGTGTCTGGGTTTTCCCAGACATCTGGTAACCCTACTGAATCTAGCCCGTTTTACATAGTGGATCTTTTTAGCAACAGAAATTAAATTTAATTATTAAGTACTACGTAAAAAAGTCCTTTGATATATTTAATATCATAAATTCCAAATTTGTTTTTTATACAGCACATACCACCTACTCTGGAGTCTCTCACGCGATCCACTTTACTTTGTATATCTGCCATTGGAGTCATCTCATATGCAACTCAAGTGTTCCTTATAACTCTCCTGCCTCTTGGAATAGCATTTTATTTCATCCAGAAATACTTCAGAGTTGCTTCAAAGTAAGTATTGAAAATTCAAATCACAGCTTACCATACTAGAAAATGAGTATGCCACAATGTCAATATTGAAAAGATTTATGTAGTTAACCTCCAAGTTAACCACATAAATTCCTTTTATCAAAACTCAGGACTGGTTAATGCAGGGGTGCCCACACCTTTTTGGGCTTGCGAGCTACTTTTAAAGTGACCAAGTCAAAATGAACTACCAACAATAAAATTTTAAAAACATAAAGCACACTGTACGCAGAGAAAATGTTAATTATCATTTATATTCTGGGGAGTTTTCAAAGAGGTCAAGGTAGATGACTTTATGCAATGTCACCTCAGTAACAACTATACAAAAATAGACAAATATACTCCCTCCCTTTTTACTAAACCGCAATAGTGGTTTTTAGCGCAGGGAGATGCGCTGAATGCCCCGTGTTGCTCTCGATGCTCATAGGCTCCCTGCGCTAAAAAAACGCTATTGCCATAGTGCAAAGTATGGACAGCAGATATAAATTTTCAAAACAGACACATTTTGATCACTAAATTGAAAATGAAATCATTTTTCCTACCTTTGTTGTCTGGTGATTTCATGAGTCTCTGGTTGCACTTTCTTCTTCTGACTGTGAATCCAATATTTCTTCCCTTCTTTCAGCCTCCTGTATGCTTCCTCTTCTCCAGACCTCATTCCCTCCCCCAACTTTTTCTTCCTCTCTCCCTTCCCTTTCTTTCTTTCTTTCTCCCTGCCCCCTTCTTTCTTTCTGTCTTCCTGCCCCCTTTCTTTCTTTCTGTCTGTCTTTCTTTCTCCATGCCCCCTTTCTTTCTTTCTGTCTCCCCTTTCTTTACATTTCCCTTCTTTCTTTCTGTCTCCCTGTCCCCCCTTTCTTTCTGTTTCCCTTCTTTCTGTCTCCCTGCCTGCCCCCTTTCTTTCTTTGTCTTTCTTTCTCCCTGCCTTCCCCAAGCCACCGCCACCGCAGTCGGGGAACAGGCCCCTAAGCTGCCTGCAGCCGAGTTGTAAGCTCTCCCTGCTTCCCAATGCGGTAAATAGAAGCGCCAGGCCAACCATCTTCCCCCCCCCCCGACGTCAATTCTGATGTCGGAGAGGAATTTCCGGGGCCAGCCAGCTGATTGGCCCGGTGGCTTCTGTTTACCAATGTCGGGAAGCAGGTAGAATGCGAAGGCCCGGGATGGGCTCTGCAATCTACTGGTCGATCGCGATAGACCTTTTGGGCATCCCTGGGTTAATGCATAACTTTGGCCAAGTATCTTGATGTTTTGTCCAAATGTTATGAATTTAGGAAGAGGTGTTCTGTGAGGGAAGACCAAAAGTTATGTGGCTAACACTGATATTTAGCACTCTCCAGATAAATGTCTGTCGTAACCTAAATGGATAACTTATCCATTTAAGTTTAGGGCAGTATATGCAATAGTCCTATGTAAATGAATAAGATGACTAAAAATTTGGCATAATCTGTTTAGCTTTGTGGAATGGTTATCCTGCTAATTATGGACCACTTTCTTTTCTGACTTGATTAGGGTACAATTTGTTTCGCTAATATTGCCAAATAGTACTGTATAATGGTAAGGTAACCATCCGGTTTTTAGATCCCCTGTCCTGTTGTCCCCATGCACAGCTTCGGGACGCCAAAATGTCCCATTTTCAGAGACAGTGTCCTGAAGCTGTGCGTGGGGACAACGGGACAAGCGATCGTTTCCCCTCCCTCCCTCCAGCGCCGAAGCCGAAGCCTGCCCCCCCCGGACCGGCTCCCGCTGCTGCTACCTACCTGCCTAGCCTACCGCTACTTGAAACACCCCCCTGGTCCGCCGCCGCCCACCACAACTAAAGCAAAAGAAGGTCCAGGCGCCGGCCCACAAACCTTCTTCCCGATGTCAAGTCTGACGTCGGAGAGGAAGTTCCAGACCAGCCAATCGCTGTCTGGCTGGCCTGTAACTTCCTCTCTGATGTCAGAATTGACATCGGGAAGAAGATTTGTGGGCTGGTGCATGGACCTTATTTTGCTTTAGTTGCAGCGGGTGGCAGCGGCAGTAGACCGGGCCGGGGGGTGGGGGTGGTGTTTGAAGCGGCGGTAGGCCAGGCGGGTAGGTAGCAGCAGCGGGGGCTGGTCCATGGGCAGGCTTCGGCTCTGGAGAGAGGGAGGCAGGATAGCTTGCTTTAGTGCGGCAGGGAGGGAGGTAGGCTGGCTAGCTTCGGCGGAGGGGGTTGGAGGGGTGGGCCAAAGGCTGGAAGGCAGTGAGGAGGACATATGAGGGCACTGGGGGCACTAAAGACATAGGAAGGGGCACTAAGGACATAGGAAGGAGCACTGGGGGCACTAAGGACACAGGAAGGGGCACTAAGACATAGGAAGGAGGCACTGGGGATACTAAGGACATAGGAAGGAAGGAGGGAGGGAGGGAATAGAAAGGGACAATTGCTGGGCCTGAGTGCAGAAAGAAAGAAAGAAATGAAAGAAAGGATGCACAGTCAGAAGGAAATGCAACCAGAGGCTCATGAAATCACCAGACAGCAAAGGTAGGAAAAATGATTTTATTTTCAATTTAGTGATCAAAATGTGTCAGTTTTGAGAATTTATATCTGCTGTCTATATTTTGCACAATATTTGTCTATTTTTCTATAGTTTATGAGGTGACATTGCATATTTTAAAGTTATCTGCCTTGACATCTTTGAAACCCCCCAAATATAAATGATAATTAACATTTTCTCTGCATATAGTGTGCTTTGTGGGTTTTTAAAAATTTTATGGTTACCATTATGAATTAATAAGATATTATGGGGCTCATAATCGAAAGAGAAAAACGTCCAAAAACCGGCACTTGGACGAACATTTCTCAAAAACGTCCAAGTGCCGATAATAAAAACGGGTTTTGGACATATTTCTAAATGACCTAGGCCTTCAAAGTGCCGCTCAATGTCCAAAGCTAAACGGGGCATTTCAGGAGGCGTGTCGAGGGTGGGTGTTGGGCGGGATGTGGGCTGGCTTAGACTTATTCGTACAGCATGAATAACCGAAAGTTTAACAATAGAGCCTAGATGGAGCTTGGATGTTGTGACTTAGACCATGTAACACATGATAAGCACCAGATAAGCACTGAAAACACATAACACAGACTCCCACACACTACCCCAGTGATCACCAACCCCCCCACCCCCATAAAATTCTTATTCACAACTTTAAATTTCAGCCTCCAGACCATCATCACCTGACTGCCTGGCATAGGAAAGCCTAGTCGTCCAGCCCAGAGGCAGCTTAAGTCATCTTGGGGGTGGGTTAGGGACCCATACAGAGGAGGACCCATGCTCATAAGCCCCTGTAATCACTGCATTGATACTTAAACATGTGCACTTCCCTTTACATCCCCAAAACCCTTTTTTACTGGCATATAAGTGGCTCCTGCAGCCATAAGGACTATTGGGGTTGTAGATAAGTGGGTCTAAGGGATTCTGGAGGTGGTTTGGGAGGCTCACCGTCACCTATAAGGGAGCTGTAGTGAGGAGAAGCCAAGGCACCCTTTTTGTGAAGTTCACAGCAGTGCCCTGTAAGGTACCCCACTATTTAGGTGGTCTGGGTGTGCAGTCCATCACTTTGCAGACCCCTCCCACGTCCAACAGGGCTTATTCTAGGCATTTTGGACTTGGACGGAAAGTTGGATGGAAATGTGGTATTAAGATGGACGATTTAGCGGCTTGGACGATCAGATTGGCAGGACGTATAATTAGATGATTTTCGAAAGTAAAAAAAAAAAGTTGGACGTATCTTTCGAACATGCGTCTTAGGCTCTTTTTAACTTTGGACGACTTGCGAGATGGACGTAAACGGACTTAGACGTCCCTTTCGATTATGCCCCTCCATGGGTACATGAAAAATGAATGGAAGAAATTGGGGGGTGGGATTGGGGGTGGGGCTAGGGCAGAATTGGGGGGCGGGATTGACAATTAATAGATGTTCCATTTTGATGAAAAAATAAATGGTCACGTTTTATAATGGCATTGTATGTGTATATTATGATTGTTGCAATTGTCTGGCTCTTGCCACGTCTGAATAAGTTTGCAGTTTATCTTTAGATATAGTGGACAGAGTTCTGTGGAGTCTACAGCTAACATGTTTACCCCTGGACTTGCCTAAGAAAGCGACCTCCTGGCACTCCTAGTCATGCAAAGTAAGGAGTGCCTCTTCAAACAGGCTAGGTGCAGGGTCCCACATGAAGGGTCTGAGCTAAAATCTAGAAGACCCTAGTAAAGTAAGGATCTGCACTGCCAGCAAGTCCCCATACCCACCCCACTTGTGTGGTATACTCTGCCAAGTCATATAGCTAGCAAGAAAATACATGTACATAGCTGCAGGCATTTGAGGCAAGATGTCCAAAACACATTCATAGTACACACATGCAGAGCTGTGCAGTTGCCATGTTCATAGTAACATCCATGAGCACAAAAGTGCCACAGATACCTCATGATGGCACCAATCTGGACCATGTATGGTTGGTTCACCCATAATGTAAAGGCTACCTCGCCATTCTCCAATTATCCCTACAACCCAAATTATGACATTGTTGTGAAAGGAAATGATGGCTTGTTCAGAGGTATGTCTGTCATACATAAGCTGACCATACGTCCCGTTTTGAACGGAACTATCCAGTTTTTAGATCCCCTGTCCCATTGTCCCCCCATACACAGCTTCGGGACGCCGAAATGTCCCGTTTTCAGAGACAGCATCCCGAAGCTGTGCATGGGGACAAAGAGACAGGGCGATCGCTTCCCCTCCCTGCCACTCCAAAGTTAGCCTCCCTCCTTCCCTCCCTCTAGCGCCCGATTCAACCCCTCCTAGTCCGTTGCTGCTTACCAGCCTCCCTCCAGTGCTGATTTAAACCCCCCCATCCCGGTCCACTGCCGTTGCTGCTCGCAATTTTGACATCGGAGAAGAAATTCTGGTCCAGCCAGGCAGCGATTGGCTGGCCCAGAATTGACGTCCGGGGGGGAGGGAGGGGGGAGAGAAGACTTGTAGGCCTGGCGCTTGTGCAATGCAGTCACTGCATGTGCCTTGATGTTGCTGGGTCAGGGAAGCAGGTGCGTCGGGAAAGCAGGGTGGCTTAGCTTGTCGGGGGCAGGGGAAACAGCGTGCATTGGGGAAGCAGAGTGGCTTGGCTTGTCAGGGGGCAGAGGAAGGAGGGTGGCTTGGCTTGTGGGGGTCAGGGGAAGCAGGGTGAGTCGGGGAAGCAGGATGGCTTGGCTTGTCGGGGAGCAGGGGAAGCATGGTGGCTTGGCTAGGGTGCGTCGGGGAAGCAGGGTGGCTTGGCTTGTCGGGGGGAGGCAGGGGAAGCAGGTTGCGTCGGGGAAGCAGGATGGTTTGGGGGGGGGAAGGGAGAGAGAAAGAAATGAAATAGAAGATGCACAATCAGAAGGAAGTGCAACCAGAGACTCATGAAATCACCAATAATAAAGGTAGGAAAAATTATTTTATTTTGAATTTTATATCTGCTGTCTGTATTTTGCACTATATTTAATGGGATCCGGGGAGGATCCGGCATTGGGGAGGGGGAGGGGAGGGGTGATGGATCCAGGGGTCCTGTGTCAGTCATGAATTGCATGCCTGTGTGGCAGGGAACATCATCCCATAAGGCCCACAGGGCTTGCCCAACTAGCACCTACCAACCATGCTAGATTGGCCTCCATGAAGACGGGAAACTGGGCTAGATGGTTCTAACCTTACATCTGTATTGGGAAATCCCAGCAGCTGTTCTGGCAGGAGTCATTGTAGACAATATGCTGAAATCTTTGCTCAGTGTGCAGCGGCAGCCCAAAAAGCAAACAGGGTGCTAGAAAATATTAGGAAAGGGATGGAAAATAAGAGCACAAATATTATAATGCTTCTGTATCGCTCAATGGTGCGACCTCACCTTGACTATTACGTTCAATTCAGGTTGCTGTATGTCAAAAAAAGATATAGCAGAATTATAAAAGTTTCAAAAGAATAGCAACCAGAATGATAAAGAGGATGTAACTCTTCTCAAATGAAGAAAGGCTAAAGTGGTTAGGGTTCTTCAACTTGGAAAAGAGATGACCGAGGCGGGATATGATTGAGGTCTACAAAATCCTGTGTGGTATAGAATGGGTAACAGTGAATTGATTTTTTACTCTATCAAAAATTACATGGAAAATCTCCCAGATTGGTTGTGGTTGGAATGGCAACTCATGTCTCCATTATGCCTTTGCCATGTGCTCAGTATCAAATTGCCTAGTTACAGTAAAGATAATAGAATATTAGCTGATACATGGAAAACATTGCGATATGTAAGTAATTTAACAACTATTCCAATTTACAAATCTACGAATCAATCTATTTGAGTGAACTCCAAGATTCAAATTAGCGGAGAAAGGCTTGTCTGGAAGCATTGGATGATAGCAGGAATACGTATATTAGACGACGTTATTTCAAATGGTAAAATGCTTAAATTTTCACAGTTGCAACATAAATATAATCTTAATAAATCAGAAAGATTTAGATGGTTGCAACTGAAGCATGCCATTCAGGCGGGGTTTCCTGACTGGAAAAATCTTAATAATCAACATAGTATGGAGTTCCTGTGTTTTCAGGCAGACTTCTTGGGTCACCAGGCCGCCCAGTGGTATAAATTATTAAATGGGTTTATTAAAAAGAAATTAAACACTGGTTTAAGAGACATTTGGAGCATTGAGATTAAGCATCAAATTACTGTATCTCAATGGCCACGAATTTGGTCTTGGAGGATGAGATGTACAGTGTCAGCATCTATGAGACAAACTTGTTTTTTTCTGTTACATAGAGCGTTATGGACCCCTGTTCGGTTAGAAAAATTGGATAGCTCTAAGTCTAATAAATGTTGGCACTGTCATCTCGAAGCAGGGACTTTAGATCATTTATTATTCTATTGTCCATTTATTATGAATTTCAGGAAATCAATTTGGGACCAAATTACCGTATTTTCTCGCATATAATGCGCGCGTTATACGTGGTTTTTACGTACCACGCATACCCTTGCACGTTATACGCGTGAGCACGTTGTACAAAATTTTTTTTACATAGTTCCCTCCCCCGACGTCCGATTCACCCCCCCTGCAGGACCGCTCGCACCCCCACCCTGAAGGACCGCTCGCATGCACCCGCACCCCCACCCCGAAGGACCGCTCGCACGCACTCCCACCCACACCCGCACCCCCACCCTGAAGGACCGCTCGCACCCCCACAGCCTCCCGACCCCCCCCATCATGTAGAAGCTCCTACCGGGTGTCCTGCTGCTTCCTCTTGGCAGTCCCGATACCCGACACGATTTGGGGCAAGAGGGAGCTCAAGCCCTCTTGCCCCAGCCAACTGCGGCACCCCCAGACCACAGATCGAGGGCAAGAGGGAGCTCAAGCCCTCTTGCCCCAGCCAACCGCGGCACACCCCGACATGATCGGGGCAAGAGGGAGCTCAAGCCCTCTTGCCCCCCGACTCCCCGACACGATCGGGGCAAAAGGGAGCCCAAGCCCTCTTGCCCCGCCGACTCCCCAACTCCCCGACAATATCGGGCCAGGAGGGAGCCCCAAGGTCTTCCTGGCCCTGGCGACCCTCCCCCCGCTAGTTGTTCGGGGCCAGGAGGGAGCCCAAACCCTCCTGGCCACGGCGACCCCCTACCCCCACCACCGCACTATATTACGGGCAGGAGGGATCCCAGGCCCTCCTGCCCTCGACGCAAACCCCCCCTCCCCCCAAACGACCACCCCCCCAAGAACCTCCGACCGCCCCCCCAGCCGACCCGCGACCCCCCTGGCTGACCCCCACGACACCCCCACCACCCCCTTCCCCGTACCTTTGTTGTAGTTGGCCGACAGATGGGAGTCAAACTCGCCCTGTCCGGCAGGCAGCCAACGACGGAATGAGGCCGGATTGGCCCATCCGTCCCAAAGCTCCGCCTACTCTGGTGGGGGACTAAGGCGCCTGGGCCAATCAGAATAGGCCCGGGAGCCTTAGGTCCCACCTGGGGGTGGGGCCTGAGGCACATGGGCCCAACCCGACCATGTGCGAGCGGTCACTTCAGGGTGCGGGTGCGGGTGGGAGTGTGTGCGAACGGTCCTTTGGGGTGCCGGTGCGTGCGAGCGGGTCCTTCGGGGTGGGGTGCAAGCGGTCCTGCAGGGGGGGTGAATCGGACGTGGGGGAGGCATCAGGCTTTCAGGGTGGGGGACAGGACTTCAAGGGGGAGAGGAGAGTCGGGGGCGGGCGATAAGGAGAGTCGGGGTGGCCAGAGGAGAGTCAGGGCGGGCGAAAGGAGAGTCGGGGCAGCATGCGCGGTATACGGGTGTGCGCGGTATATAAAAATTTCTGTACATAAATTTGTGTTTTTCGCGTGCTATACTCGTGTGCGCGTTTTACACGGGTGCGCGTTATCTACATGAAAATACGGTAATTGTTTATTAGATAACCCAATGGCATTATCATATGACACTGTGCTATTTGGTATGGCAATGAGAGCAAAAAGTCAGATTTCTACAAAGAATAAATTATTACTCATAATGACTGGGGTTGCCATTCAACAAATTACGTATAATTGGAAAGATTGGAGTAGATTAAATTATAATTTTTGGTGGAATTCTTTATGCCATGTTTATAAAATGGAGAGATTTATTGCAATACAGCGGGGTTGTTTTAGGAAATTTCAGGATGTGTGGGAGCCATTAACATTGTACTGATTAGATGAGTTTGTTTCCCTTAAATTTACAAGTTTAGTAGTGAGGGGGAAGGGAGGGGTTATTTTTATTATTACATATTCTATAAGATATTTGATCATATGTTAGGAAAGGATGGGAAGGGGGGGTGAAAATGAATAAAGAATTAAAAAAAAAAAAAGTTACATGGAAATACCTTACAACAAATAGGAGGAAATACTTTTCATTCAATTAATAGTTAAGCTCTGGAATTTATTGCCAGATGATGTTGTAACAGTGATTAGTGTATCAAGGTATAAAAATGGTTTGGGCAAATTCCTGAATGAAAAGACCATAGTCTACTAGTGAGATAGACGTGGGGAAAGCCACCGCCTGCCTTGGGATTGGTAGCATGGAATGTTGATACTACAGTGATATCTTGGATTACGAGCATAATCCGTTCCAGGAGCATGCTCGTAATCCAAAATGCTCGTTTATCAAGCGAGTTTCCCCATAGGAAATAATGGAAACTCGCTTTGATACGTTCCCACCCCCCCCCCCCCCCCGCTCGCAAAAGTACCCCCCGCGTGACCCGGCACCCCCCCGTGAGAACAGGCACCCCCCGCCCGACCAACTTTAATTCACCCCCCCCCCATCTGGCACCGGCACGAGAACCGCTCCCCCCCCCGCTCGCAAAAGGCCCCCCCCCCCCGCTCGAATCGGCACCCCCCCCACGAGGAACAGGAACCCCCCGCCCGACCAACTTTATCTCACCCCCCCTTTGGCACCGGCACGGCAGCCCACAAGTGCCCGGTGCCGCTTGAAGATCTTCTTCCTTGTCCCTGCTGGCTTTGAGCATGCATCTGCGCATGCTCATACCCTTCTAATTCTCCCTCTTGCCGAGAGGGAGAATTGTATTATCTTCTGTGATATGTATTATCTTCTGTGAAATTGAAATATCATAATTCTTTACTGTTCCTGTAACTTAATCTTATCCTGTAATGTAAATTCTACTGGAATTGCCCGAGATATCTTCTATATTGTAATCCGCCTAGAACCAGCAAGGCACAGGCGGAATAAGAAATCCCTAATGTAATGTAATGTAATGTAATTCGTGACCTTTTCCTAACAGGTCCCCTCTGAAAATTCTTAACAAACTGTATATTGTAACTTTCGCTGTATGTTTGTAATTTGTGACCTTTCCAAACAGGTCCGCTCAGAAATTTCATAGCAAACTATATATTTTATCTTTTCGCTTTCTTAAAATTTCTGTACTCTGTATTTCCTCTGACTATTGCATATTGTAAACTCGCCTGAATGTCCAGCTCTCTTGAATGTAAACTGCCTAGAAGTCGCAAGATTGTGGCGGTATAAAGAAGAATAAAGTTATTATTATTATTATTATTAAGTGAGTGCTGGCATAGAAAATAAAGTTTTATTTTAAAAAAATGACAACATTGCTGGTTCCACTTAATATTCTATGTTTGGTAGTAGTAGTAAAGATGCAGCCATATACAGTAATAATTCCACTCAGTTTCTGTAGTGGGCTTTGTCACTATATGTTCTAATGAAGGACGGGACAGTCCCCTTTCTCTGAACATGCCCAAGTGAGTTGCAGCTGGTCCTTGTTAATAACTAGCAGATGCAGCTAAAATTAGATTTTAGGTCATTCTGAAACATTTTGTAGATATATTTAGCTAAATTTGGAGGAGTAATGGAGAAATAATACAACACATTCAGCTCTTAAAACAGAATATCGCAAGTACTTAAAAGTATTTACTTAGTGAAATACCATGCATATCTGCTGATGGAAAAACAGAAAAAAAAAATGATCTGCCTGCACTGTAACTTGCTACATGCTATATAGATACAAGAACTAACTCTTCCTTCTTTGGGTTTGCATTTGTGATATTTTTAGATTACCGGTACCTTTTTCACCTTGTGTGCCTCTCACTAAACATGGGCTTAAAATAAAAGAATCATAAAGGAGTGCTATAGAAAATTCTTGACCGCAAAGAGTAGATAACATAATGTGAAGTAGAATGACAAAAATGAAATCAGGTTTGCTAGTCATGTTTTTGCATTATGGCCTTATCTTCCCTAACGCAAACAGAGTCTTATAGATACAAACTTATAAGTAGAAATTCATAGATAGAATCTTATAGAACTCAGCGGTACCTTCTGTATGAATCCAAACTTTAAGACATACAGAGTAGCGGCGCCCATATCATCATCGGTCCCAAATAAATATTATAAATATCTTATAACATTAGTTAGATTTTCTAAATTAATGAAATACTCATCTTTGGGTGGGGGCAGGCACTCTGACATAGAACTATGTTTCCGCCCGTAAGGGCTTTTTCAAGGAATTTCCCCTTAGAGCAATAGACTCGTGCTTCCTCCCGCGTTCATACCGTTTAGCTGTTCTAAGGGGGAGAATTCCTTGAAAGAGCCCTTACGGGCGAAACATAGTTCTATGTTGGAGTGCATGCCTCACCCGCGTAGATGAAGATGAGTATTTCATTAATTTAAAAAATCTAACTAATGTTATAAGATATTTATAATATTTATTTGGGACCGATGACGATTTGGGCGCCGCTACTCTGTATGTCTTAAAAGTTTGGATTCATGCAGAAGGTACCGCTGTGATCTATAAGATTCTATCTATGAATTTCTACTTATACGTTTGTATCTATAAGACTGTTTTGCGTTGAGTTTGAATAGTGAGTCTTTAGATTTTTTATAAATACCGAGCTGGTTTAAATTTGTTTCTTATTTTCCCTAAGCATCTCTTTTACACCTTTGTCATCCAATGGTCTAATCGAATCCCTCCCAAGCTTCCTTCTTTGCCGCTGTGGCCATCTTCATTGCAGATTTTCTTTTTGCTGCCTTAGGCACTGTTTTACTAAGCTGCGGTAGAGGTTTCTACCATGGTCCGGAGCTATAAATACTCCGACGCTGCTCTGACACTCATGGGAATTCTGTGTGCGTCGGAGCATTTAGCGCTCCGGGACACAGAAGAAAACTTTACCATGGCTTAGCAAAAGTTTAAACCTAACTAACCAAAACCTATGCTATCCTCTTCTTGCATCACTGGGGTCCAATTTCCATTTTTAAAAATAAGCCTCCTAATAAGATTTATTGGGCTCTTTCACATCACCTTTAGTTATGCCATCATGTACTTGGTACTTTATTTGAAATTTTCTAATGCATTGGATATATTTAGCCTGTGCATTCAAAAATTAATATTTTAAACAGTGCCTGTGACACTCATTTTTGAAGCATATGGATGTCTCACAATGACCCAAAATAGATCCATCTGCCAAAAACATCTGTATCGCAATTTTCAAAAGGCAGAATTTGGACATTTTACACTGCAGTTCATCCTAATAGCAAGGGGGCATCACAAAGTGGGGTTAAGTGCAGCTGTGCTATCGGCAGTCTGATAGCACAGCTGCTGTAGGAAGAACTGCCATGGCGGTGTACACATTCCCCTGACATCTGCCCCTTTCCCGATACCCCCAACTCTGACATACTCTCGCCTTTTGCAATCTTCCTCCCAATCCACAAATCCCACCTTCTTTTTAAGGAAGGATGCCCCGATGCCCCTTAGATGTAGCACCGTGAGACTACTGCTAGGAGCCTTTGGTAATATTTTAAAATCCCAGTGCAGTTCCAGGCAGGAGCTAAGGGGGACTGCTCCTGCCATAGGCCACTGGAGACCCCCAGGTAGGTTCTGGGAGGGTGGTTAGTATTTGGGGGGTGGGGTTTGTGAATAGTGAGAGGGATCAGACAGGGGCAGGATATGTAAACTGTCAAAAGGGAGATTAGAATTGGAGGAGATGTTGGGGGTATATGGCTGTCGGACGGTTTGGAAGATGTTGGGGATTATGAGGCTGTTGGGGGATCAGAAGACATATGCAGATGTCATTCAGATACTGTATGCAATTGATATATATGATATATTGCTACAATAAATAATAATAGTTTGATTCACATCACTACATGGCTAACCCAACATAAATTAAAGCTAAACCCAGACAAATCCAAATATATTCTCTTCTTCAATCAAAGCCAGGTTAGCCTGCCAACACCAATTCTCCAACAGAACATTGCCATTGCATCATCCGCTAGTGTTCGTATTGGGGCATTTATACGTGATCAGCAGTTTAACTTCAGTGTGCAATTATCCTTGATGTAATTAAATGTTCCTCCTTCAAATTACGACTGATACGATCAATTTGTTCCTTGCTTTCCCCCTCAGCATTAGATATACTAATACACTCACTAATTATTCAACAGCTTGATTATTATAATTCCCTTTATGTAGGACCTTAGACAAAAGGACCAGCTATTCAATTAATTAAAAATGCCAAAACAATTGACCACATTACCCTTTTACTGAAAGAAGCACATTGGTTACCTATCAGTCATCAGATCATCTCTGTCAATTACAATTACTTCAGAACACAGCTATCCGATTAATTAAAAATGCAAAAAATTGTGACCACATTACCCCTATACATTGGTTATCTATCAGTCACTGGATTACTTACAATATAGTTTTACTGGCATACGTGGAATTCTGGTGAACCTGCCTATCTCATGCACTTACTCACACCGTTCATACCTTCTCGATCCCTTTGGTCTAGTAACCAGAGTCAGCTTGTCATCCCTTCCTACCGAGAACTGATACATGACCACATCCGCGGCATTATTTTTTTCTGTCCAAGGACCTCACCTCTGTAACGCATTGCCTAGCCCACTTAAGAATCGGACATCCTTTGAAAAATTCCAGTCGGAACTAAAATCCTTCTTATTCAGAGATGCATACCCATAAATTATTACCTACCTAAACTTCAAGCAAGGACCGACCTCCAGGACATAGTATGCTCCTTTTATTTATGTTCTGCCCTCCTTTCCTATTCTATCAGAAATTGTAGTTCACCCTTCACCCCTCACTTTCATGTTTGTGTAACGTGCACGCAACACACTTTCCCTATTAGAGTGCAAGTTGCTAAGAAGGCATCAACCATTGTGCAGAGTAGCAAGCCCATATTAAACTTGAAACAAGAAGAGGGAGGTGCCATGGTGTGACTGTTGGTGGGGGATTTTGAAAGGAAGAAAACTGGGTGGGGGCGGGTTTTTATTAAAAAAAAATTTTGGATTGTTTTCCAAATTTTACATTTAGTCTTTTCACTTATCCTGCGCTAGTTTTTGCACTTAGTAGTATGAAAAGTGCAAAAACTTAACTGTACATCAATAAAAAGGCCAAAGAATCTGTAAATAGATTGTTCCACTGTATATTTTTTTTTCTTAAATTATCTGCATTATATTTCTTCCATGTGCCTCACCTTTTTCATTTTCCCAGTGATATATTTGGTTTCTTTGTGATGATAGGGATCTTCAAGAACTTGATGACAGTACGCAATTGCCTTTGCTTTGCCATTTTTCAGAAACAGCAGAAGGACTTTACCACCATCAGAGCATTTAGGTAGGTAAAATCTGCCTCTCCAGACAAAATATATTTGAACAATAGACAATTTTCAAACTGCCCATATATCTGTACAATCTGTTGTGGTGTTTGGACTGATTTTTTCAAAGTGTTGTGTACCGCTATTCATAACGAGTTATATATTTACAGGTGGCTGGCAAACGCACAACATCTCCAGCAACTGGTTTTAAAGTTACTAGTTGGATGATTTTATGAAGGATTTTTTTATGCATTGAGGTCTTTATAAACAGGATCTTTAAAAATTACCTCATGGGATTACACACATAAAAGTACCCATGAAGCCAATAAGGCACATACTTTTATATGACCATTTGTAGTCAGGTTCAGGGGCAGAGTTATGATTTACACATATGCTTATAAAATATGGTGAGTGAGTCTAATACTTTGTGTGTGGCATATATACCTGCTTCCAAGGCAGGTGTAAATATCCATGGCTTCAATCTAACCATGATTTGCTGGCTCACAGATTGTCTGTGAGTTTTCTTTCCATTTGTAGAAACAGAAACATGATGGCAGATAAAAGCCAAATGGCCTATTCCAGTCTTCCTAACCACAGCATTCACTGTCTTGTATCTAAGAGATCCCCATGTCTGTCCCACGCTTTTATTTGAATTCAGACTCGTTTTTGCCTCCACCACCTCTACAGGGAGACTATTCCAAGTAATCTACCACCCTTTCTGTAAAAAAGTATTTCCATGGATTACTTCTAAAATCTATCACCTCTTAACTTCATTCTATGCCCTCTCATGCTGGAGTTTTCCTTCATTTGAAAAAAGGCTCACCTTCTGTACATTTATGCCATGGAAATATTTAAACGTCTCTATCATATCCCCTTTCTTTCAGAGTGTACATATTGAGGTCTCTAAGTCTGTCCCTATATACCAGTGGTTCCCAAACCTGTCCTGGGGGACCCCCAGCCAGTCAGGTTTTCTAAAATCAATAAAAATTTTCATGGAAAAAAAAAAAACCACAAAAAAGATATCCCTAATGAATATGCATGAGAGAGATTTGCATATAATGGAAGTGACAGGTATGCAAATCTCTCTCATGCATATTCATTAGGGATATCTTGAAAACCTGACTGGCTGGGGGGTTCCCCCAGGACAGGTTTGGGAACCACTGCTATATACTTTATGACAAAGACCACTAACCAATTTTGTAGCAGCCCTCTGAACTGATTCCATAAGAACATAAGAATTGCCGCTGCTGGGTCAGACCAGTGGTCCATCCTGCCCAGTAGTCCGCTCACGCGACGGTTCCCAGGTCAAAGACCAGTGCTCTAAATGAGTTCAGCCTCACCTGCGTATGTCCCAGCTTAGTCTTGAAACCCTGGAAGGTGTTTTCCCCTACAACAGACTCCTATTTGTTGTCAGATGGGAATGCACAAAAAGAACTTTCGCCCTATACAATATTTCTCAACTATTATTTTACTTAAAATATTTCTATTCTACAAAATCTGAAATTCTTGTTGGATCAGAAAAAATATATACATAATCATATACTCCCCCTTTTATCAAAATGCGCTAGAGGTTTTTAGCATGGGCCGACGGGATAAGTGCTCTGATGCATTTACTGCACTGGTTTGCACTAAAAACCTCTAGCAATCTGGGATTCAGCCTTAAACATAGGCTGTTGAGTGTTCATAATGTCAGAGGGAAGGCTTCTGGCTCAGCCGCGGGATGCGTGTAGGAGCCTCCGCCCACAGCTTTGTGCAAAGAAATGACTGCGGCAGGAAGGAGGTGGGAGCCTGCTAGAAGGTAAACACCCACTAGAGGGCACGTACTTGAGGCACAGAATGGAGGGAGGGAGTGTGACACGTATGTGAAACGTATGGTATGAAAGAATTATTAATATTGAGTGACACTGCCTAGGATCCATGATAGCTGTTACAGGGAAACACAAGTATTATGAGAACGAGCAAGGACTTTTCAGCACCTATTGAGCAGGTCATTGTCAGCTCAGGCAGGCTAACACATAACATTCCACAAGCATTCAGTTAACTCAATCCACAAGCATTCAGTTAGCACATCCTCCACTAGGAAGGGGATGGGAAATTAGCTCATGAGGCAAACACATACTGATTGGTAAACATCCTCCACTAGGAAGGGGATGGGAAATTAGCTCATGAGGCAAACACATACTGATTGGTAAACATCCTCCCGACATTGGATGGGAAATTAGCTCACGAGGCAGGCTAGGAGTATATTGATTGGTAAACATCCTCCCGGCATTCAGGCATTCAGTTACAAGGAGGGGATATGTATAAATATTGCCTTCCCAGAAAGAAAAGTTACCTGTAAGAGAGAGGACATTTCCACTACTGACAAGCTGTGTGATGATATTTTGTGAGTAAGCCTCCTGATCGTATGGAAAGTGACAGAATAATGATGTAATAACCGGTAATGTATTAATTCAAACTCTGTACTTAATCAATGATTATGGCTAGAAATATTGTATATATGTAATAAAACTTAATATGTATACTATTTTGATTTCCTGGCATTCTGTCCAGTGCGGAACGTGACTGAAGGTCTTTGGTAAGCCTTTTTTAAATAGTAATACATTAATTGGCGTAGTCGGCAGGATTTCTCTAAAGAAAACCTGAGCGCTCTTGTGATACAGGAATGTTCAGGAAGAGAGAGAAATCCTCAAAAGAACCTATAGAGGTGCCCAGCTGGACCGAGGCACCGTATAATTTAATAGCACAAGAACTAGCCAATAATCATGGATTAGCAGAGTCATGGGAAAAGGTTCTGGGAAGTGCAGAACCAATTGATCTTGTACAAGCTTTAGAAAAATGCCCCTATAAATTGGGTGATGTAGTTGCCCCGATAAATCAGGTGATGTAGTTGTTCTGGGTTCTGGGAAGGGCAGAACCACTTGATCTTGTACAAGCTTTAGAAAAATGCCCCGATAAATCGGGTGATGTAGTTTAGAGAAATAAAAATGCCCCGATAAATCGGGTGATGTAGTTGCTCTGGGTTCTGGGAAGGGCAGAACCACTTGATCTTGTACAAGCTTTAGAAAAATGCCCCGATAAATCAGGTGATGTAGTTTAGAAAAAATGCCTTGCTGCCACAAAATATAAGATGTTGGAGTAAAAGTTCCTTTGTTTGAAAGAGCGAACTGCAAAGGGAGGGATTTTCACCCCCACCTTTTTCCTCCTTCGATGCTATCATGTGAGCTTGACGGCGGGCTTTTTTGAGTTTCTACTTTGTTTCCCCAGGCAGAGGGGAGGGGGAAGTGGGAGGAAAGAAAAAAAAAAAAAAGGAGAGAGACAGCATGGGGTCTGTCTGCAATTCTACGAATGTTGCAAAAACAGGGATCGATATTTAAAATATGCTTAAATATTAACAAATTATGGATTTAAATGTAGGAATTTGTAATGAAATTAATAATGTAAGCAAGGAACCAAAGGGTTTATGGATAAAACTTACCAAGCCTTATGCTATTGGAGTTCCGATTAGCCGATATAAGCTACTTGAAGTTAATTGAAAGTTGTTTTGCTGTTCAGGAAACAAAGAAAGTTTATTTAAGTTTGAAAGAGTTTCTGTAGGGTAGATCTATGCTGTTAAGAACAATGGAGGTAATTTAGAAGCTGTTTGCCTGATGTAGCCTGAATTTTTTTTTTTCTTTTCCTTGTTTCTTTAAGAGATGGTTAAAAGCAGGGAGATAGTCTGTAGAACGAACGTACAAGAATGTGGAAGAAAGCTTTGTGAGACGTGTTAAGGAAGGATGTGCCTTTGGTTGTAGTAACAAGCAGGCTGACTAGTCACTGTCTGAAGGCTGGCCGCGGACTTTTCAGCAGTCCGAAATAAGTTTTTAAGAACGATAAAAGAATATTGGAAATGTTATAAAATGTTAATGTATATTCCTGTAAGTAGGTTTCAGGTTTGTTTGAACGTGCCCAATCTACTTTTACTAGGCTACCACAGGGATGGTTACATAGTCCTACCATTTGTCCTCAAATAGTAGCGGAACATTTAGATGAATTTCAGAAATTCACCTCTATACAAATTTCTCATTATGTTGACGACATATTGATACAGGGAACAACGAAGTTGGATTTATTAATTGACCATATGAAAAAGAAGGGAAGGGAAATAAATCCAACAAAAATACAAGGACCGGCAACGTCGGTAAAATTTTTAGGAATTCAGTGGAATAGAGGATATTAGGGAAATCACAGAGAAAGCAAAACGAAAAATATTAGATTTTCCCACTCCAAAGAATATAACTAGTAAAAAATATGAGTTTATGTGGGGAGAAGAACAGCAGGTTGCTTTTGGAAATGCTAAACAAGCCATACAGACAGCTGTAGATTTGTGGCCCATGAGAGAGGGGGAAGTGGAATTATATGTATGGCAAAAACAAAGTGGGAAACGGGTACCCTTAGGATTCTGGAACAGGAAATTCCCGGAAGCAGGTGAAAAATATATTCCCTTCGAAAAACAACTTTTAGCATGTTATTGGGCGTTGGCTGAGACCGAAACAGATTACCTTAGGTCATACAGTACTATTGCGACCACAAATTCCAATTATGCAATGGATAATGTCTGATCCCAAGTCAAATAGAGTAGGATATGCTCAGGAATAAAATATTATTAAATGGAAATGGTACATTTCTCAAAGAGCTAAAATAGGTGAGCATGGGGTAGCTACTTTGCACGAAAAAAAATAGCTAATATTCCTAACGGAGAGCTGGAAATCATAAAGCCAGTATATGCTCATGAATCCCCAGTGAAATGGGGAGTGGAATATCTTTTTACTGACTCCTGGTCGGTCGCTAATGGTCTTGCTACATGGTTAATGGGGTGGAAGTCCCATAATTGGTTAACTGTGGGGTAAAGAATTGTGGCAAGACATAGAAAAAATTGTACAGGAGACAATAGTGTCAGTATTTCATGTAGATGCACATATGCCTGTTGATTCAATGGAACGATTGTTTAATTCCCAAGCAGATGCCGCAGCTACCATTTCTGTAACAACTACTAATTAAATTCCTAAGGTGGAAGAATGGTTGGAAGGTACAGCCATTTGGACACATCAGAAAAGTGGACATCTTGGAGAAAAAGCTACTTACAGGTGGGCTCAGGAATGAGAGATTCCTTTGACGATAGATGTGATCAAACATGTGATCGGAAAATGTCCGGTGTGTCAACATATCAAGAACGGGAAGTACCACATAAGGTAATGGGGCACGGGGGCGATTTGCCAGCCCAGATTTGGCAAATGGGTTTCATAGGACCGTTACCCGAAAGTCATAAATGTAAATATATGTGTACTGCTGTAGATTATTATTAGCATTCCCTTGTGCTTCTGCGTCACAATGGAGCACTCTAAGGACTTTAGACATGATTATTCAGTATTATGGTATGCCCTTACAAATACAAACTGATAATGGATCACATTTTATGGGAGGGCAGATAAAAGAATATGCTAAGGAAAATAATATTGAATGGGTATATCACATGCCCTATTATCCCCAGGCAGCGGGATTAATTGAAGATGAATGGACTTTTGAAAGAGGCCCTTAAAAAACTAACTACAGATGACAAATATGGGCAGTGGAGGGATAATGTAATCCCCAATTTGACGATTGGGAAACTGTCCATAGCCAAAATCTGGATTAGCAATCCTAAAGGACCTCCGGAACCAGCGGAGGTGATTGCAATCGGGAAAGATAAGGCTCTCCTTGTAATGAAACCGGGAGTGGAAAAATGGGAATATGTCCCTCAGGAGAAATGTTATTTGAGAGAGTAATAATGTTTTCTGAAACTTGCAGAGTGCCTTGGAATCCTTGGAATATGGTATGGGGTAAGAGGCGCTGCCCCCGGGCGATGTATTACAATTAAAGAAGGGGTCGTTACGTCATGGAGATGGAAGCATTCTTCAATGAATCGGAAGCAAGATAACTTCACTTGCAGCGCTAACTCCAGATGTATCATTGCAAATGTGACAACAAGAGACCATACATGGATTACAGAGATTAAAAGCAATGAACACACTAGAAATGAGTAGATATGGAGGACCGTGTTTAATAAACAATTTCAAGCACCAGAAGTACAATGTAATGATATGTGTAAATATGTAGTGTTACTCCTCATACTGGGGGAACCTCAGAAACAATTTTTCTGAGCACCTAAATTTAACGGACAAATGATTGATATGAATACATTTTGTGACTCCACATTGCAAGGGCGAATTTGTAAATTACAATCAATAATATATGATGTGTGTGAATGGACTATATTATTGAAATAACACCACGCGTAATATGTGTGGTGACTAATGAGCCAATAATACCAAAAATGATAGTACCCTTTGCAGGATGCTTACACAATATGTCAACATTTTTTTGGCAGAATCAAACTTATGTTTGAACACCTGATATAGGATTTAGAACAAATGTATTCTGGGAGAACAACTTTTCCGTTCCAAATTGGGATTTAAAGTTGGGAAAGTTAATATTAGGATCCCGTAGGATAAATCAGTCCATAAGGAATTTGAACAAAAGCATAATAGAGCACCAGATTAGTAATTATACTAACCATAATAGTACTTGTTCTGTCCTTGTGGAATTGTTATGTGGTTTATGGACTATGCTGTAAACCAACTCGGACCACGATGGTATCCTATGGCAGTATCACTCAATAAGGACCGAATGTGACACGTATGTGAAACGTATGGTATGAAAGAATTATTAATATTGAGTGACACTGCCTAGGATCCATGATAGCTGTTACAGGGAAACACAAGTATTATGAGAACGAGCAAGGACTTTTCAGCACCTATTGAGCAGGTCATTGTCAGCTCAGGCAGGCTAACACATAACATTCCACAAGCATTCAGTTAATTCAATCCACAAGCATTCAGTTAGCACATCCTCCACTAGGAAGGGGATGGGAAATTAGCTCATGAGGCAAACACATACTGATTGGTAAACATCCTCCACTAGGAAGGGGATGGGAAATTAGCTCATGAGGCAAACACATACTGATTGGTAAACATCCTCCCGACATTGGGATGGGAAATTAGCTCACGAGGCAGGCTAGGAGTATATTGATTGGTAAACATCCTCCCGGCATTCAGGCATTCAGTTACAAGGAGGGGATATGTATAAATATTGCCTTCCCAGAAAGAAAAGTTACCTGTAAGAGAGAGGACATTTCCACTACTGACAAGCTGTGTGATGATATTTTGTGAGTAAGCCTCCTGATCGTATGGAAAGTGACAGAATAATGATGTAATAACCGGTAATGTATTAATTCAAACTCTGTACTTAATCAATGATTATGGCTAGAAATATTGTATATATGTAATAAAACTTAATATGTATACTATTTTGATTTCCTGGCATTCTGTCCAGTGCGGAACGTGACTGAAGGTCTTTGGTAAGCCTTTTTTAAATAGTAATACAGGGAGAGAGAGGGGCGCATTGGGACTCAGATGGAGGGAGAGAGGTGCAATGAGACACTGAAGGTAGAACAGGACCCCCGTTCGTAAGTACGAGCCTGACGTAAATCGGATGTTCATAAAACGGGGACTGCCTGTATTTTAATACTTAAATAAAAATACAGTGAAGAACTCATTAAAAAGTTTAAGTAAAAGTAAAAAAGTTATTTCCTAATATAATACTTTTTGAGTAAAAAGTAAAAGTAATTCAACTACAATGTCTGTTCACCGAGAATTGATACCAGTTTCAGCTTTAGCTCTTGCTTTAAAGTGAACCAACTCATCACTGTTCTGTTTGGCTGAACATCAGTAACTAGTTCAAACACAGATAACGCCACTTTTCTTATAGGCTATATTCTCTGAACAGCAAAATTTAAAACGAGATGATTATTTCTTTGCATGAGGAGGTTTGCAATAGCAAACTCCTGTTCTCAGTTTTGCTGTTTCATTTTGTTTACTGAGGAACTGTCATTTACTTCTCTCTTCCGCTTATATGTTTTACTTTTAATTGCAAGCATCAGATGTAACTAGGTACAAGTAGTAAAAATTGGTGAAATTATTACATCAATAAAAGTAACAAATGTTATCCTATACTTCTTTAAAAGTAAAAGTTAAAAAAAACCTTTTTTACTTAAATTCAGTAATTAATTACATTTACTTACCCCTCCTTTTACAAAACCATAGCACTGTTTTTAGCGCCAGCCCTGGCGGTAACAGAGCCAACGCTCATAGAATTCCTATGAACATCAGAGCTGATGCCGTCTCGGCTGGGGGGTGGGGATTATTTACTTAACAACACTGCATGTAGCAAGTGCTAATGTCCTGTGGCCACACCCTTTCTGCTCCCATCATCTATCTGGATCCCACCTCTACCTAATCTAAGCAGCTAGTGCAGGATTTTTACTATTCTGACTGGTTGGGTCAAGGGTCCAAAGCTTTTCAGCGGACTGCGTCCTAGAGGTTTTTATGTGATTTGCCAAGTTTTAATATTAATAAAGTCCAAAAGGGCCGCCGCGTAAGCGGACTGCTGGGCATGATGGACCACTGGTCTGACCCAGCAGTGGCATCTCTTATGTTCTCAGGAACATAATTTCTCCACATTGTTTTTTGTTTCTTTTAGTGTGTGGTAGCCATTAGTTTAAGTCCATGCTAGGGGGGTACTACACACTAACATCAATGCTAGCTTCTTAGTGAGCTTTATTAAATGGGACCATGTGCATCCTGAATTCTCTTATCTTAAATGGCTTGGTAATTGATCACACCATTGAAGTAAATTGAAAAAAAAAAAAAAAATTTAATTAAGAGTTCCTCACGGAACTCAGAATGGAGCCTAGCAATGCCTGTCCAGGTGCCCTCGAAGCCTAATGATGCCTATCTGAAAAGTAGGCATGGTAAAGGGCAGAGAATAGAAATGGTTAACTCAGGCGTTGCTGGGCACGATTCTATGAGCTGCGCCTAGCAGTTGATTGACAACTGCACAGAGTGGTACCTGCAATGTAGATGTATTTAGGGCTAGATTCTCTAAAGGGTGCCTACAGTTAGGCACCTAACTCCCCCCCCCCTCATTTAAAAAAACCGCAAAAGCGGGTTTTAGCACAGGCCGGTGCGCTGAATGTTCTGCGCTTCTTCCAATGCTCTTATAGAGTTCATATGAGCTTCGGGAGCAGCACAGAACATTCAGCGTGCCGGCCTGTGCTAAAAAATGCTTTTGTGGTTTTGTAGAAGGGAGGGTTAAAAGATAAAATCCCCTTAATAGCTTCAATAATTGAAAAAAAAAAATAAAAAAAAAATGAATTGGGCGATAGGCGTCTACCCAATTCTAAATAAGGTAGGCACCTATCGCATGGTACTTAGTGGTGCCCAACACCTAAGTGGGCATTTTTATGGGCGGAATGTGACTTAGGCGCTGCTAAGCGCAATTCTTCAAAAACTTAGGGCCTTGAAAAGTAGGCCATTAAAACCCTGACCTGCATTTCTGGTGCTTATGTTTTTATGTAGACACCACTAGACGCGATTTTGTAAATGGCACGTAAGTGTGATTGACACATGGTTGGCACCATTTTTCTAGGTGCCGGATGATTTAGGCGCCATTTGCAGAATCCGGGCCTAAGTGAATAGGCCCTGAAGAGAATATTAGAAACATTTTACAGCTGGTACCTTTTTTAAAAAAAATATTATTAAATTGACTACTTTTGAGAGTTATGCTGTCCACAGCAGGATACTTAAAAAAACTGTCACTTATAAGCTTTGATTAATTTTATTTCTTGTATCTAATCTTTAAACTTTAAAATACCTAAATCAAATATAACATCGTGAATTTGTCATTCCTGTTTTCCTAATCTGTGAATTATAACATTTGTTATTTGTCTTCAGGCATGAAGCCAGGTTTCAGCAACGCATGTTGGAACTGACAGACACTAACAATATTGCCTACTTGTTTTTGTCTGCTGCAAACAGATGGCTTGAAGTCAGAACGGTATGTCCAGTTTAGGCACTCCCATAATTTTGAAACTGAAAACATACAGGCTGCTTCTAAATGTATAAGAATTGCTGAAATATGATTCAGTGCTTTTTAATGTATTCCTGCTTATAATAACTAATATTTATTTCCATTAAATGTGACTAAAGCATATCTTGTAATGAAAATATAAACTTTGACACAGAAGGCATGAGTTCTGTCTTACTTGTGTAACACCTCCTCCAGAATGTTCTCTAGATACAGGGGGGAGGGGCTTGCCTGACATATCCCCTGTGCCAACTTTATTATTCCCCACTTTATATATATATAATAAATAAATATATATATATATATATATATATATATATATATAAATTCATAAGAATAGGAATAACAAAATAAATACACTTGTGAGTTTTTATGGGACGATATTTAAATACTGTGGTGAATATCTGTTTAAAATACCAGTAGTGGAATTTAAATATTCCATATATATTCAAAGCTATGATTTGCATAAGCAATGGTACTGAACATAAATGCTGATCATAGCCGATGTTTGCTTTTTGCAAGTCAAACAAAAACCATTTTTCTATGTGGATAGCAGCTAAATATCACTGCTATCTATCTGTATCACTGGCTAAATTGTCCTGGCTCTACCCTTGATTCATCCTGGGGCTATTCCACTGAAAATGTATAGATAGAGGAGGACTCATCTGTATAGAGGCTCCCACTGTATGGTTAAGTCCTTTAAAATATTAATTCCTTAGATAATCAAAGTGAAGATTTAATTCCCAATGCTGAGGTTCCTATTTAAAAAGGTGTGCTAAGATTTTGCAATTACCTTGTGACAATAGCTACTAAGTTTCCCCCAAAATAAGACATACCCCAAAAATAAGCCCTAGTTGCCAGCAGCAGCGCTTCCTGCCGTGCCCCCCCCCGCCGCCGCGCAGCCAAATCCCTGCTGACACTTCCATCTCTCTCTCCCATTAGAATGCCGCCAACTGCGACACTGATATACCTTGCAAATGGCAGCGTCGGCAAAAATCTAATTAGGCTGCTTCGCGGCCTTCTCTTCTCCTACCCGGGCATTCCTCTGCCACATCACTGATGATGTCATCAGCAACGCAGCACATGGAACGCCCGGAGGGAGAAGAAAAGGCCGTGAAGCTGCCTAATTAGATTTTTGCCGACGCTGCCATATGCAAGGTATATCGGTCTTGCGGTCGGCGGAGTTCTAATGGGAGGGTCAGCGGGGATTTGGCTGTGATTGGGGGGATAGAAAGTTGCTGCATAGGGGGATGCGAGGAAAGGAGGGATTGTAGTCGTGCAAGGGTTCTGCTGCACAAGGGATGGGATGGGAGGATGAGAGGGAGGGAAGGCACAAGGGGATGGGTGAGAGGGGAGGAAAGATGCTGCACATGGGGGGGAGGAGGGGAGAAAGGAAAGAGGAAGAATTGGGGTGGAGGAAAGGAGAGATGATAATTGTACATGAAAAAAAGAAGACCTACCCTGAAAATAAGACCTAGTGTGTTTTTTCGGCCCCAAATTAATATAAGACAGTGTCTTATTTTCAGGGAAACTTGTCAATTAATGTGTGGAAACTCCAAAAATTTTGTGTTAATGGTTAAGGCAGTTTTCAGTATTTTGGGGAAGGCCTGCCATACTATTAGGCTCTGATTCTATAAATAACACCTAAATTGTTAGGCGCCTAGGAAAATGGTGCCTACCGCATGTCAATCAAATTTAAGCGCCATTTGTAGAATTGCACCTATCGACGCCTAAATTGAGTTAACATTGGTATATTAGGCCAGGGTTATCCTGGCTTAAAATACCAGCACCTAATGTTTTCCATGCCCAAACTCCGCCCCTAATCATGCCTACTTTTCGTGGTAGGTACCTTGCAGATTTCAGCGCAGAACTTAAATTAATCATTTTTTAATTGGATTTTAATGGTGTTTTTAATTATCACACCAATTTAAAACATTTTAAGTTCCGTGCTGAAATCGGCTAAGCGCCGCTGATCTAGGTGTCAAGTCTTATAAATTGTAATCCGCTTAGAACCGCAAGGCACAAGCGGAATATAAATCACTAATGTAATGTAATGTAATGTAATGTAATTTATAGAATCAGGCCCTTAGTGCTGAACAGAATTTGTTTTTGAAAATGTTTTCACAAACTTTAGTATAGTAAGACTGAATAATTGTACTTCAGTTTCAGGAAAAAAATAATGAACCTTTCAATATGCAATGATAAATTCTGAATTACCATGTTTTCCGTCCCAGACTCATGCCCTCATTCTATAACAGGACCATTTAAGTTAGATGCCAATTGTGTAAGTTGTAGAATATTTTATTTATTGGGATTTATTAACTACCTTTATGAAGAGAGTTACCCAAGGTGGTGAATACAAGTACTATTACAGTAAAGTTAAGTATGCAAGTGCTAGCTACATAACTCAGTGATATTCTGCAATTTATTCACACAACAGCCTTAGGGCTAGAAGCACTAAAGCCTCCGATTGTCTAATGATCGTCGCTAAACCGTTTTGACTGGTTTAGCGACCAATCGTTATTTGCTGCCCCGATGCTCTAAACAGGCTCACCGCATGGTTTTCCGTGAGGTCCTACATTGTCTGATTCTGGCATGCAAATGAGGTCTTTAATATTAAAACCAGGCATCTGATCAATGCCCTAAACTTCCATGCAAGAATCGGGTCAGTAGGACCGATCTAGAAAAGCCGATAGGTCTAGCAGTAACCTGTGAGATTTTTTTCATTTCTTTTTGTATGGACACAGATGTTGTGCCCATAAAAAAATGCCATACTGTACCCCCCCTACGATAACATCCCCACTTTACAACGACCCCGGTACAAAAAAATCGGCAGGAGAGATACCCACTCCCTCCTGCTGCTACCGCGAACCCCTCTCCCCCGTACCAGCCCAATCCCTCCTGCCGTCAAACAGACAACTCCCTACTGAATTAGCAACCCCTCTCCCCCACCAGGACCCCCCCAAACCTTCCCCTCCCTTCCATTTCCCCACTGCACTTCCTAAAAAAAAAATGGCAGGAAAAATGCCCACTTCCTCCTGCCAGCGATTTCTCCCCCCACATCTCCCAAATCTCCCTCGTACCTATTGATGCAGGAGACAGAAGGAAAGATGCCCAGTTCCTCCTATTCACAGGCCTGCTACTCCAAAATGGAAGGGCCTTTCCCTTCCGGGTGCATCCTGGAGAAGGGCTTAATGCTCTGATTGGCTCAGAAGCCTAAGGCCCCTCCCAAACAAGGCCTTAGGCTCTTCCCTCTGTATCCTGGGGAGGAGGGGGAGGTCTTGGCAGGGGGGATGTCATCTGTGCCCATTAAAGAAAAAAAAAAAGGCTTCCTGCCCCAAACAGCTGAGCGGCAGGAGGCTGCTTCGGGACTTCTCCTGCAGCTCAGCTGTTCTGGATTCTCTGCACATGTGTTGAGTCAGTTTTCCAACGACTGGTGGGGCGAGATTAGGGCAGACATCCGACTCAACTCATTTGCATGGGAATCCTTTTGAGCATGGATCGCTGTTTGGAAATCAGCCTGAAAAATGGGTCAACAGCGTCCCGCATGGTCTTACCAACTGTGCTATGTTGATCTAGCTCTTAGTGTTTAAATGCCAGGGGGCATCCACAGGGGAGGAGCAAGGGCATAGCATGGGAGTGTCCATTTACTTGTGCGAATTACAGAATATTATAAATTATGCACTAAACTGGTACATTCAATCAGACACATTTATGCCTGCTATTGACATGACGCAAGTGGTCACACCTAAATGTAGGTGCAAAGATGCGGACTTCCACTAGTATTCTAAAAGAATACTTAAGTACATAACTGGTCTTACAGAATAAACTCACAGCCCACAAAACCTGGACATCTAACTTGTATGACCCTATTATAGAATTGTCCCCAGGGGCCTTCTTTTAGACACCCCAGTGATTTATGGTGAGAGCCTATTCTGTAAGAGTAGCCAGATGCCTGGATTCCATTTTAGAATATTAATACAGCCCAGTGATGGGGCACCTAAAATCTAAAAGTGTCTACACTTATACCATCCAAATACCTGGTGTAACTAAGGGCACATATATATGTAGCAAAGGCACAGGTATCTGACAGTATACTGTAAGGGAGCAATGCCCTTCCAGAACCTATCTAGGAGTTGTCTTTGGTAGATCAATAGTCCCAAGTAGGAGCAGTTCTCTCCTGCTCCCTAGCAGTAGTTCCATTAGACTACTGCTAGATATCACAACAGCAATTTAGGATCTGGCTGAGGCGTAGTTAGGAGCTAAGGAAGAATGCTCCTGCCTGGAGCCACTGTCTACCGAAGATGGTCTCCATGCCTGCCCCAAGTAGGTCTTAGGGCAATGGGGGATGGTATCAGGGTGTGACTAAGGGATCAGGGTTTTGACTGGTGTGCCCCTGCATTTGCAAGTCAGGTTTTACTCTTAGCATATTAATTTTTACTGTTAACATGCAGTAAGTCCAAAACCTTACTGCTAGGGGCCAGCCTTCCATATAAAGGCAATTTTCTCTTATATGGAAGGCTGACTTCTCTTGTAGTGGTACTGCCACAAGACTATTGTTTGGGGTTTGCACTACTATTTTGAAGCCAGAGCTAGAGAGGGCAGGAGCAGAGGGGGACCATTTCTGTCCTGTTCCACTAGACTATGAAGAATCACTTGTGTGTGTGTGGGGGGGGGGGGGGAGGGGAATTGGTAAGTTTTTTCTCAGCTTTCACAACTTGGTGCCCTGTACAGTTGCTTATAAAGAGTATATCTAAATCTGAGCCTGAGTCCTCTAGAAACTGTCTCTTGTTGAAAAACATAATATAAACTGTTGGCATTATTTCTGAAAATAAAAAAACAGACTCCATGAAATCCAAACAAATCAAAACTGAATGGCCTGACTTGGTCACTGCTGGAAAGAGAATTCTGGGCTTGAAGGATCTTTTGTGACTTAGTATAGCAATTCTTCTGTTCTTATAATCTCAGTGGTTGTAAATCAGTGGTCTCAAACTCAAACCCTTTGCAGGGCCACATTTTGAATTTGTAGGTACATGGAGGGCCGCAAAAAAAATAGTTAATGTCTTATTAAAGAATTTAATGTGGACTAGGATACGGTTGAATTAGTTTTCTTATATTATGTTAATTCCTATTTTGGAATTTACATCTTGTATTTTGTATTTTTTTTGTGTTCATTCATGTATGTTTGTTACAGAGATATTGTAATGAATAATCCAATAAATAAAAAAAAAATAAAAAAAAAAAAGAATTAACAAATTTGCATGAGGTAAAACTCTTTATAGTTTATAAATCTTTCCTTTTGACTAAGTATTAATAATAATATTGTCATTTATAGTTAAAGAGACATATGAGCAAGAAACTTTTATTTTACTTTTGTGATTATGATAAACATACGAAGGGCCTCAAAATAGTACCTGGGGGGGCCGCATGTGGACCCCAGGCCGCGAGTTTGAGACCATTGTTGTAAATGAATTTCAGGCTGGTACATCTTAGTTTCATATCTTATCCTTTTTTTAAATGTAGGATTATTTAGGAGCTTGCATTGTCCTCTCTGCAGCAGTCACATCCATTACCAAAGGACTCTCTTCTAGTCTTATGGGCCTGGGACTTACATATGCTTTAACGGTATGTACTTGAATGCAATTACAGTACAGTGCCTTTCTTTACTCGGTTTTCCTGTTTCCGCCAAGGTTTTCAGGATATCCTAATTTAATATACATTAGTTAGATCTAGCAAAGGAGGCAGTGCATGAAAATCTGTCACATGCATTATCATTGTGGGTATCCTGAAAACCTGACTGGCTTGGTGTGCCCCAAGGATGGGTTGAAAACACTGCTCTAACTTTGAAGTAGCCATCAAGAATGGTGTTACTGGTGGGCACATATATGTGGCAAAGGCACGTGTATCTGGCAATATTCTGTAAGAGAGCAGTGCCCTTCCAGGACCTACCCGGGAATTGTCTTTGGTAGATCAGTGGTCCCAAGTAGGAGCAATTCTCTACTGCTCCCTTCTGGGCCTTGGTTGGGATCCAAAATGGCTACCATGATCCATATGTTCAGCATAATTTTATATTAAAATGCATACTTTCTAGACCAGGGGTGCCCACACTTTTTGGGCTTGCGAGCTACTTTTTAAATGACCAAGTCAAAATGATCTACCAACAATAAAATTAAAAAAAAACACAAAGCACACTGTATGCATAGAAAATGTTAATCATCATTCCTATTCCAGGGTTTTTCAAAGAGGTCAAAGCAGATGACTCTAAGCACTATCACCTCAGTAACAACCATACAAAAATAGACAAATATACCCCCTCCCTTTTTACTAAACCACGATAGCAGTTTTTAGCGCAGGGAGCTGCGCTGAATGCCCAGCGCTGCTCTCGACACTCATAGGCTCCCTGCGCTAAAAACCTCTATTGCGGTTTAGTAAAAGGGGACCTTAGTGTAAAATATAGACAGCAGATATAAATTCAGACACATTTTGATCACTAAATTTAAAATAAAATCATTTTCCCTACCTTGTCTGGTGTCATGAGTCTCTGGTTGCACTTTCTTCTTCTGACTGTGCATACAATCTTTCTTCCCTTCTTTTAGCCTGTATGCTTCTTCTCCTCCAGACCTCATTCCTTCCCCCCAACTTTTCCTTCCTCTTCCCTGCCCTTTCTTTCTCTCTGCCTCCCTTTCATTTTTTCTGTTTCTCTTCTTTCCTTCTGTCTCCCTGCCTGCCCTTTTTCTTTCTTTCTCCCTGCCCTCCCCCAAGCCACTGCCACTGCCATTACTATCGGGGACCAGGACCCAAACGCCACCAATAACAGGCCTCAAGCTCTCCCTGCTTCGGCCAACCAGCATTCCTCTCCCCGACGTCAATTCTGCCGTCGGGAAGAGGAAGGCTGATCAGCCCAAGATCGTGATCAACCTATTGGGGGAAATGCTGCCGGGTCCTGCCTTCGCGGAAACAGAAAGTAGGCAGGACCCGGCAGGAACAAGAACAAATGCTTCACTAACCTGTCTCCCGTATTAGCCCGTAGCAAACGCTTGCTTCAGGGCTCTCAACATGTGCGTGCAGGCTTCCCTTCTCCCCCCCCCCTCCCCGGACATAACTTCCGGTTTCGGAGGGAAGAGAAGAGAAGCCTGTACGCACACGTTAGAGCCCGGAGCATAAGTTCGCTAGGGGCTGAAATCTCCAAGCCGTTTTTTTTTTGGGGGGGGTTTAATGTTCAGCAGCGGCAGATGACAGCTGGGCGGACCGCCCAGCTAAAAGGCCCTAGGGAGAACACTGGAGAGGAAGGCTGATCGGCCCGTAGATCAGGACGGCAACACGAGTGCGATCGACTCGAGTTGCCTTCCTGAGCTACTGGTCGATCGCGATCGACGCGTTGGGCACCCCTGTTCTAGACAATTTTGTGCAGAATTTTACCTTAATAGAATAATGTTGACATATGTGAAATTTACAAGTTTCATTCTGTCTCACCCTTCTCAAAGTAATTGCACTTTGTCTTTGAAGAGATTAAACGAACTACCAATCTTTAAAGCTATTATTGAGTCCCTAATTTGGCCCGAAGAGGTGGTATCATGAATCTATAACTAGAGATCAGAGGTTTGCCCAAAGGTGTAAACTAACTATTTATACAAAAAATAAAGCAAATTGGAATCCTTGGGGGAGCTTTCTTGACTGAAGGCCACAATGTCTAAATATGAGGCCAAGCTAGGTGATCTTAAATATGGATCACAGCAAAAATACTTAAGTTTGTTGAGCAGCTGTAATTGTTGCCTGAACAGGAGCTTCTGCACTTTATTGGAGCAGTAGCTGAGTACTGAACTATTGCCAGATACATCTATTGGTCCATTACATATTGAGAGAGCACACAGTTTGGTGCAACCCAACAACAATTTATTGTTTCTATAACGCTACCAGGCGCATGCAGTGCTGCACATTCTACATGTTAGAGACAGTCCCTTCTCAGAAGAGCTTACAATCTAATTATGACAGACAAAAACAGTACAAAAGGGGAGTCGGAGCAAGTGCTCATGTAAGGAATTAGAGGGGGGGGGGATGATGAGGTGGAATCACATAGGACAAAGGGGAGTCTGAACTTGGTGCTCAAGAAGGGAATTGGAGGGGGCTGAAGAGTTGGTAGGGGACCATTGAGGGGATGAGGACAGATATGTTGGTAGGGTTAGGATTTAAACACAGCTTCAAATAGGCGGACTTTCAGTCTGGAGCTTGACTTAACCAACCAGGTAGGTTTTTCAGGCATGCAGGGCAGCGGCAGCAAGATAGAAGGGACTGAGATGGAAGTTGGCAGTAGAGGAGAAAGGAACCTACAGGAGGGACTTGTCCACTGAACAGAGTTTCCGGGGGGGGGGGGGGGAGGGAGGGGGAAGTATAAGGAGCTACATAGCGTCAATAAGAGGAGTTTGAACCCAGTGAACATACTGCCAAACTGAGGGTTGTGAGTGCAGTACAGTCTCGATTATTTGACATAAATAAATGGGACTGACCTGTTGTTGGATAAGTGAAAAATTGCACAATACAGAAAACAATGGTAACTCTTTAAAATGCATGGAAAACATACTTTATTCATAAAGAACAGGCATGGGGTACCTGCATTTAAAATATTGTTTATTAATACTAATCAGTAACAAAAAATAAAAATTGTATAGGACATGATTGAGCTTCTTGTACAGTAAGCAATTTGAGCACAAATACAGAACAGAATACAGTATTCCACAATTCAGTACAGTACAAAACAGCAATTGTACTGAGGCAGTATGAAAAAAAAAATACAGAACCAAGCAAGGGAACCGTACTTACAGTATCTACTGCATATTCAGCCTCACTTGAGTTGTCTTCTACAGCAGGCAATGTGAACAACAGTTGTTCAGACCAAGACTGGAGCCCCATTTCTCCAGGTCCCTATTTTGTCTTCTCCAGTCAATAACAGACATCAAGGCAGCAGAACTGAAACTGGAAACTCTCTGCACTTCAAGTTCACAGGCAAAAACAGGTCTAAGATGAGAATAAGGATAAAGGAAAATGCTGTAAATATAAATGAACAAGCAGGAATAAGTGTACGTATAGTACTGCATAAAACTCATTGTGCACAAGAATCTTTGCAAAAGCACGGTCTCAGATCAAAAATAGTCCCCTGGCAGGAAAAGCAGGCTCTTGGGTCACATAGTGCTACCTTTGCATAACACAGCGTGTCAGGGCCAAACTTTGCTTCCATGCTGAAAAAGCAAGGTCTCACTCAAAACATTTGTAATGTTCACTGTCTTTATCACGTCCTTTACCTTCATCCAATTCTTAAATAAGCATTGTTAGAACACAAGAATAGCCTTACTGGGTCAGACCAAAAGTCCATGAAGCCCAGTAGCCCGTTCTCAGATAACAAATGGTTCCCTCTCTGTAAATATGGGATCTCAGGTCCAACAAGTATTTCACATAGTACTGGAAACAGGAAAAGAAGATGCACACTTTTTAAAAGCAATGAGGAATACATGAAGCAGTATCAGCTGCAAATCATGGTTCCCTTGCAGAGAAGCATGGTCAAACATGGTTTCCTTGCAGTGTGTGAAGCTGGAAACAAGAAGAAAACTATCCAGATATGCCAGAAGGTTGAATTAGTGATGGTTAGATAATTGAGACTGTACTGTATGCTCGGTTTTGCTTATAAGATGACAATTTTGCAACTAAACCATGGAGAGACGTTGCAAGGACTTCAGGGACCAGACGGACTCCATCTGACCAGCAGGGGTAAGCACGTCTTTGGACACCCGACTAGCTCGCCTGCTTCGTAGGGCTTTAAACTAGGTAAGTCGGGGGAGGGTGCCCACTCAGATACAAGTGCAGTAAGGAACGATCCTGACGAGGTGAGTCGAAACTCCGATTCTAAGTCCAAAGTAAGTGCCCCCATTGCAAACAATTCTCTAGGAGTCACACTACCCCAGGTGGGAAACTCCCCACAGGGACTTAGCAATCACGGGGTATGGAGGGCTATGTATGTTAATGCTCACAGTTTAGACAATAAGATTCTAGAATTAGAGAGCGAAATAATGAATGCCGACCTTGACGTGGTGGCAATATCCGAAACTTGGTTCACAGACTCTCATGGGTGGGATATGGCTATACCGGGATACAACTTATTTCGTCAGGACAGAGAGGGAAAGTCAGGGGGAGGGGTGGCACTATACATTAAAGAAGACATCAAAACTACCAGAATCACAGATGTCAAGTACACCGGGGAATCCCTCTGGGTGAACCTGGCCAGAGGCAGGGAAAAATGCCTGTATCTTGGTGTAGTATATAGACCTCCAAGACAACTGGAAGACAAAGACTCCAAATTAATTGAAGACATAGAGAATATCACTCTACGGGGAGATGCTGTTCTGCTAGGGGACTTCAACATGCCTGACGCAGATTGGAACTCACACTCAGCAACAACCAGCGGTAGCAGGCGACTGTTAACATCCATAAAGGGAGCACGACTCAAACAAATGGTATTAGAACCCACTAGGGCCCAGGCAATCCTGGACCTGGTACTCACCAACGGGGATAGCGTCTGGAAGGTTTCGGTAGGAGATACGCTAGCTTCCAGCGATCACAACATGGTGTGGTTCTACCTCAGGAAAGGTTTCCCTAGATCAAACACGAAAACAAAAGTACTCAACTTCTGAGGCACTGATTTCAAACTCATGGGAGATTTCGTCCACCGGACACTGCAGAACCAATCTACGACCGATGATGTGGAAGCTATGTGGTCATCCCTGAAATCTACCATACATGAAGCGACAAGCCTCTACATTAAATCAGTACACAAACGGCGGAGAAACAACAAACCCCAATGGTACTCCGCAGAAATCTCGCACCTCGTCAAGGAGAAGAAAAAAGCATTTATTTCCTACAAATGAACGGAGAGTAGGGAAGCTAAACTAGAACATAGGGCGAGGTCTGCAGCAATCAAAACGGCAGTCAGGGAGGCCAAACTTCGAGTGGAAGAGACTCTGGCAAAGAACATGAAGAAAGGGGACAAATCCTTCTTCAGGTATATTAGTGATAGGAAAAAGAACACAGACGGGATAGTACGCCTTAGAAAACCAGATGGGAACTGCGCAGAATCAGATTCCGATAAAGCAGAACTACTGAATGAATACTTCTGCTCGGTCTTCACCTGCGAGGCACCCGGTCATGGTCCGCAGTTGCAGGCAAGGCCCAGCGTGGAAGACCCGTTTCAGAATTTCGAGTTCACATCTGGCAACGTCTACTACGAACTGGCAAGACTCAAGGTGAACAAAGCCATGGGACCGGACAATCTACACCCCAGGGTGCTCAGTGAGCTGCGTGATGTCCTGGCAGAACCGTTATCAGGACTCTTCAATCTCTCCCTAAGTTCGGGGAGAGTCCCCATAGACTGTAAAACAGCTAACGTCGTTCCACTGCATAAAAAGGGTTGCAGGGTAGAGGCTGCAAACTACAGACCGATGAATCTCACATCAATAGTATGCAAACTCATGGAAACACTAATCAAATGTAAATTAGACGCAATCTTGGATGAGGAGAATCTACAGGATCCCAGTCAACACGGATTCACCAAGGGTAGGTCCTGCCAATCTAATCTCATCAGCTTCTTTGACTGGGTAACAAAACAGCTAGACTTGGGAGAATCCATGGATATCATATACCTAGACTTCAGCAAAGCTTTCGATAGTGTCCCGCATCGCAGGCTGTTGAGCAAGATGAAATCAATGGGGCTGTGAGAAACACTAACTACATGGGTCAATGACTGGCTGAGTGGCAGACTTCAGAGGGTGGTAGTTAATGGTACCCTCTCTAAAACATCGGAGGTGACCAGTGGAGTACCGCAGGGCTCAGTCTTGGGCCCGCTCCTTTTCAACATATTCATAGGGGACCTAACTCAGGGGCTTCAAGGTAAGATAACGTTATTCGCTGACGACGCCAAACTATGCAATATAGTGAGAGACGGCAATTCACCCAATAGTATGACACAGGACCTACATTTGTTGGAGCTTTGGTCCTCGACCTGGCAGCTGGGCTTCAACACTAAGAAATGCAAGATCATGCACCTCGGCAGCAGAAATCCGTACAGAACTTACACCTTGAATGGTGAGACCTTAGCTAGAACTTCAACAGAACGAGACTTGGGAGTGATCATCAGCGCAGACATGAAAACTGCTGATCATGTGGAGAAGGCTTCATCTAAGGCAGGACAGTTGTTAGGTTGCATCCGCAGGAGTTTCATCAGCCGGAAGCCTGAAGTCATAATGCCATTATACAGAACCATGGTGAGGCCTCATTTGGAATACTGTGTGCAATTCTGGAGGCCACACTACCGAAAAGATGTGCTGAGAGTAGAATCGGTGCAACGGATGGCCAACAGGATGGTCTCAGGGCTCAAGGATCTATTGTATGAGGAAAGGATGAAAAATTTGCGGCTATACTCACTCGAGGAACGTAGGGAGAGAGGAGACATGATCGAGATGTTTAAGTATATTACCGGACGTATCGAGATGGAAGAAGAGATTCTCTTTCTCAAATGACCCTCAGCCACAAGAGGGCATCTGCTCAAACTCAGGGGCGGGAAATTTCATGGCGACACCAGGAAATATTTCTTCACCAAGAGAGTGGTTGATCCTTGGAACGAGCTCCCAGTGCAGGCAAACAGCGTGCAAGAATTTAAGAGCAAATGGGATGCCCAAGTGGGATCCCTTAGAGGGTTAAGCCAAGGGAACCTGTCACCAGGGGTAGGATCCCTAGGATAGTAGACTTGGGGGTGGGTCAGTATAGTGGGCAGACCTGATGGGCTATGGCCCTTATCTGCTGTCATCTTTTATGTTTCTATGTTTCTAAGTGAATTGAAGAAAAGAGTTGAAATATCAGAATCATTCAGTGCTCATCTTTCAGGATTACTTGGTCCTGATATGCAAGGAATTATCAGCCCATAAAACTGAGTTTCTGTTGCAGTATAAAGATGTTTTGAGGATCATGCATGGAGGCCACACTCATGTGTTTAAATTGTCACATGAGGCCAGACAACAGCTTCTGAACCTGATTCAGTGATCAGGAACAGAGTATTTTGTGGAAAAAGTACAGAAGTGATCTTTTGAAATTGCTGTGGTTAAGCATTCTGATGAGCAGTATGGAGCAATTATTTAGATTTTGCTTGTGAGACCTACATGCGACCTTACTATTAGTTAGTGTGGCCTCTAGATTGGAGGTTGATGACTGGAAGATCTAAGTGAAGTTGCACACATCTGCTCAGGGCCTGCATTAGGGGGGGAAGGCAAATAGGATAGCTGTCCTGGGCCCCAAAGCTTCAGGGGACTCCTGTGGTACAGCATTCTTCCTCTTCTTCCCACCATGGTCTGACATCTCTGGCACCTTCCCAATCTACTTTATAATGCAATAGGTCTGTCATTCTGGATGGAAAGATGGGTAATATCCCCATGCTCACGAGTCATGCAGAAGGAAACCACTCCAGCTTTTCAATCCCTCCTCTTTCACTAGAGGGCTCTGTTGCCTCCTTCAGTTTTTCCTTGTGCACGCGAGCCAGAAGGAATCTTTCCGCTCAGCTCTGTATATTTCTTTATTTTTTGGTCTTTTTCACATTTTTTATGGCTTTTGGTGCTCAGAGCTCCCCTCATCAAGGGTGCAGTTCTGCCTGTGTGGAGGAGAAGCAGATTGAGGTCTGCAGCTGACAAGCCAATCCTTCTATGGTACCTGTTAGCTAGCCTGCTGAAACTTTTCTGGATCTCGGGGTCTGTTCCCTTTGTAGCATTGCTCACAGGCTGGGTTGTAGAGGCTTGAGCGCAGGCGGTCAGGCATCCGTAGAGGGCTTAGTGGGGCTCTGCAGAGTGCTGGTTGCATTTCACCTTCCTCCTTTTCTGTGCGTGGATCTGCGGGGATTAGATGCTTAGTCAGATTTCGGTCCAACTGGCAGCCTGAAGATTCAGCGTTGGAAGAGTGGTCCATATGAGGCAGTGATTTCTTCTCTCAGATCGAGCTACTTTAGGAGCTAAGACAGGCTGCAACATATATCTAGCATAGATCACAATGAGTAGGGCTATTACAGCCTATGAGGAAAATTGGGAGGGGAGGGTGTTTTTAAAAATCTATTTTTTTCAGGTTTCTGCCCCTTCTCTTAGGTTTTACCATCTCCAAAATTCCTTTTTGCTGCTTTCTAAATTTTAGTTAAGGCATTTTAGAGCCTTTTTTGGTACCAAAATGCTACTGTGGTGGCCATCTTGGATTTCCTGACTTTTTAAAATTTTTTAAAATGTTCTCCAGAACCTTCAAATCACCTTGTTTTGTCTCAAAATTGGCAGGGATGAGTCCTCAGGCTCCTTTACCCTTAATCATGCAAGGTTTGTGCTGGATGGATGCCCAAAGAGTGCAGCACATGAAGGGGGGGGGGGGCAGGAGCTACCGGATTAGGTACAGCGGTGGGGGGGGGAATGCATTTAAAAGACCCCCACTGTCGGGAGTTGGGGGATGCTGGGCACCTCCACCCTGGGTGCCAGCTTCCCCCACAATGCCAGCTTCTCTCACTGGTTCTTGCTCTTCTGTCTTGCTGGTTCAGTGTCCTTGATTGTTCTGACAAGAATATTGGTGCATTTTAAGAGGCCTAAGCATGTATTTTATAATGTACTTAAAACAAATGACAATTGATAAATTCATACATATAAATTCATACTGTTATATTTTGATACAGGTAACAAACTACTTAAATTGGGTTATAAGGAATTTAGCAGATTTGGAGGTGCAGATGGCAGCAGTAAAGAAGGTGAACAGCTTCTTGAATATTGAATCTGAGAGCTATGAAGGCACTGTAGGTACAAAATTTTTTCTAGGGTTTCAAACTGAGTTTTGGTTTGATTTGCATATGTATAATAGCAGAGGTGAAATCAATGGCTCTGTGGTTTAAAAAAAAATCCATAACTGGGTAATTGAGACTAAAGAATGACACGGGGAAAAAATCTGTCCCCGTCACTGCCCCGTCCCCAGCCCACCGTCCCCTTCACCGCCCCGTCACCGCCATTCCCTTCACCACCCCGTCATCGTCACTGCCTTCCCATTCACCGCCCCATCACCGTCCCCGCAGCATCCATATAAGCCTCAGTACTGCAATATTTAGCTTATTCCTTCCTTATAAATCAAAGTTCTGGCTGCTGAACTAGAGAAAGAGATGTTCAGCTGGCAGGGCTTTGTTTATAAATTTTTATCAATACAACTAATATACTACTTTATCCTAAAGCAAAAAAGAAAAAGAAAATAAATATAATTTTTTTTTTCTACCTTTGTTGTCTGGTTTCTGCTTTCCTCATCTTCTCATTCAATTCCTTCCATCCACTGTGTGTCTTCTCTCTGCGTCTTCCATTTGCTCTGTTACTGTGCCTCTCCCTTCACCCCCCCCCCCCAATTGGTCTGGCACCCATCTTCTTCCCTCCGCTCCTCCATAGTCTGGCATCTGTCTTCTTCCCTTCCAGCATCTTCTCCACACTCTGTCTTCCACATTTCCCTTCAGGGTCTGTTCCTCTCCACCCTCCTTCAAAGTCTGTTCTATTCCTTTTCACCACCACCCTTCCCTCCCTCCTTTACTATCTGTTCTTTTCTACCACCATTCAGCTCCTCTCACGTTGCCTATCTATCTACCTTCCTCCCTCTTATTTTCGTGGCACGTTACAATGTAATTTGTGCAAGCCACTGGAGCCTGCGAGCTCGATCCCTGTCCCATCCCCACAAACCATCTCGCTTCTGTGCTCCTATTTTCCCCATTTCTAATATCTCCCCTATGTATCTGCCATTGCCCCCCCTCCCCTGTGTCCATATACCATCCCCATGGCATATCCCCTTTATGTCTCTGTCCCTATGCCCCATGCACATAATTTCCCCTCTTTCTGTTACCTTCCTGTGTCCAGATTTCCCCTATCTTCCTCTTCCATACCAGTGTGTCTCTTCTTTTCAACCCCATCTAGCTTCTTTCCCTCTTTCTTACCCCCCCCCCCTGCTTCCAACATCTGGCTCATCTGCCTGTCCTCACCTTTCTTTCCTGCTGTGGGTTTTTCTTTCCGTCTTCATCCCCTTGGCCCAGAATCCTTTTACCTTTTACTCCCTCCTTTCAGTGTGAGCCGGGAACACACACGATCGCGCGGTCCCTGCAGCCCCTACCCACCTGCCCGATCGATCGTAGCGTTTAGCCAGCTCCCTCCCAGGCTTTCTTTTTCTGCAGAGCAGAAGATTGAACACTGAGCAGCCGAGCGTGTGCGGCTCTTTGATAGCGTGTGGGTTGCCGAAAAAGAAAGCCTGCAAACTAAGGTGAGGTGAAGGGAGGGAGCTGGCTAAGATCGATCGGGCAGGCAGGGGCTGCGGGGACCGCGCGATCCTTGATGCCTCACTGCGGAGAGAAGACCATTCACCGCTCCACGGGGCGGTGAATGGCCTTGTCCCCGTCCCTGCAGCGACTGCTATTTTTCTTTCTCCATTTCGGCAGGTTACTCACGGCTAAATGCAGCTAGCCGCTGGTAACCGCCACTAATGCTGCTTTGCGAGGCCCACAGGTGTGTTGGATCTCATGGGGGGGATCAGTTGGTTGATCAGAGAGAGGCCAGACCCACACAGGGGAGGGGGCGGTTGTCGGGTCAGGGACAGAATGGAAGTTCTGCGTAGAATTCTGCACAGTGTGTGCAGAATCTGTGTGGATGGGGAACTCTGTGCTATGCGGAATTCTGCCAGGAGTAGCTGTGGGGGGATAGGTTGCTAGCAAAAGGAGACTGGAAGAGAAGAAGAACAGGCAGAGAGGACACAAGATACAATCAGAAAGAGGTAGAAACATAGAAAGATGACGGCAGAAAAGGGCTAAAGCCCATCAAGTCTGCCCACTCCATTTACCCACCCTATTAAGTCTGAGTGCTAATGACCTAGTTCCTTAACTCGACCGTCGTAGGGATCCCACTGGATGTCCCATTTATTCTTAAAGTCGAGCACACTGGTGGCCTTGATCACCTGCACCGGAAGTTTGTTCCAGTGATCTACCACCCTTTCTGTGAAGAAATACTTCCTGATGACACCACTAAATTTCCCTCCTCTGAGTTTGAGCGGGTGCCCCCTTGTGACCGAGGGTCCCTTGGGAAAGAATATATCTTTTTTCACCTCTACACAACCTGTGATGTACTTAAATGTCTCAATCATGTCACCCCTTTCCCTGCGCTCCTCTAGGGTATAGAGCTGCAGTTTGCCCAGTCTTTCTTCGTATGAGAGACCCTTGAGTCCGGCGACCATCCTAGTGGCCATCCGCTGGACCGACTCAGCTCAAAGCACATCTTTCCGGTAATGTGGCCTCCAGAATTTCACACAGTATTCCAGATGAGGTCTCACCATGGTTCTGTAGAGTGGCATTATGACTTCAGGTTTGCGGCTGATGAAGCTTCTATTGATACATCCCAGGTCCTTTTGCCTTGGATGAGGCCTTCTCTACTTGTTTGGCAGCTTTCATGTCTGCGCTGATGATCACTCCCAAGTCCCGTTCTTCTGAAGTCCTAGCTAGTGTTTCTCCATTCAAGGTGTATGTTCTGCATGGATTTCTGCTACCGAGATGCATGACCTTACACTTCTTAGCGTTGAAGCCCAGCTGCCATGTCGAGGACCAGTTTTCCAATGTGATCAGATCCTGCGTCATACTATCCTTGAGATTGCTTTCACCTACTATATTACACAGTTTGGCGTCATCGGCAAACAGTGCTACTTTACCCTGAAGCCCTCGGGTCAAGTCCCTTATGAATATGTTGAAAAGGGATGGTCCCAGGACTGAGCCCTGCGGCACTCCGCTAGTCACTTCCGATGTCGCAGAGAGGGTGCCATTGACCACCACCCTCTGAAGTCTTCCACTCAGCCACTCCTTGACCCATGCAGTTAGTTTCTCACCTAACCCCATTGATTTCATCTTGTTTAATAGTCTACGGTGTGGGACACTGTCAAAAGCTTTACTGAAATCCAAGTACACTATGTCCAGAGACTTTCCCAAGTCCAGCTTTCCTGTCACCCAGTCAAAGAAGCTGATAAGATTGGACTGGCATGACCTGCCCCTAGTGAATCCATGTTGGCAGGGATCCCTCAGATTCCCCTCATCCAGTATTGTGTCTAGTTTGTCTTTAAGTAGAGTTTCCATGAATTTACACACTATTGATGTGAGACTCACTGGTCTGTAATTCGCAGCCTCCGCTCTGCAACCCTTCTTGTGCAGAGGAACAACGTTGGCAGTTTTCCAGTCCAGGGGGACTCTCCCCATTCTCAGGGAGAGATTGAAGAGCACGGCTAACGGTTCCGCCAAAACATCGCATAGCTCTCTGAGCACTCTTGGGTGCAAATTGTCCGGTCCCATGGCTTTGTTCACCTTGAGTCTTGACAGTTCTCTGTAAACATCAGCTGGTGTGAACTCAAAATTCTGAAATGGGTCTTCCATGCTTTGCTTTGCTTCCAGCCGTGGCCCATGCCCTGGTGCCTCGCAGGTAAAGACTGATCAGAAGTAATCATTCAGTATTTTGGCTTTATCGGAATCTGTTTCCACATAATTCCCGTCTGGCGTTCTAAGGCGTACTATCCCGTTTGCGTTCTTTTTCCTGTCGCTAATGTATCTGAAGAAGGATTTGTCCCCTTTCTTAATGTTCTTCGCTAGAGTTTCTTCCGTTCGAAGTTTGGCCTCCCTGACTGCTATTTTGACCACTGCAGACTTTGTCCTGTATTCAATGTTAGCTTCTTTTTCCCCGGTGCTACAAAGTGGGCCAGCTCTTTTTCTGACATACTAGGTACATAGTGAAATACAAAAACTGTAAACAATTTTTCTCTTCTAGGTTGCAGTACAAGTCCAAAAGTCTGGACTGCTTGGGGATTGGGTCGGACCATATTTTCAAGATTCTCAGGCAGTACCTTTAAAATTCAGCATCTCTCTCCCCCCATTCTCCCACCCCATCTTCCCCATCCAGCATATCTCTCTCTCTCTGTCTCTTCCCCATCCAGCTGTCTCTGCAGCTTAAGAAATTGCCATAGCTCAAAGGAGGGGCCCAGGGGCCTGAGACCAAAGGAAGGGGCCCAAGGCCCACCTCATGGCAAAGCCCCTCCCCACACAGAGTCCTGTATCTCCTCTTCTTGGCCTTGCCCATGGCTCTCTCTCACTTCCCAGCCTTTTCAGTAAGCAAGTCTTGCTGCCATGCTGCCATGCTGCAGCATCAGTGGCAGACTTACAGGCTGCCTCCGGCCTGCAGGCCCCTTCTGATGGAACTTTCCTCCTACCTGTCACAACATTCACCCCTGCTGCCTACAGAGAAGAATGGGAATATTCTGGATAGGGGTGAATGTTGCGACAGGTAGGAGGAAATAATGAGCTCTGCTATGCTAAACAGCCCATGTACTTCAGGCCAATTAGCATGGAGGATTCCAAGAGACACAGGCAAACATAATAATGCTTTGTGGGGGAATTTGCCATACATGCTGCAGTTATGGCCCCACTTGTGTAATTAAAATGCTGGCATAAAAACTCTATTTATAGTACAGTTAATAGAGATTTTGCATACAGCGTAATTTTTTTACTTTTCTTTGTGAACTCACTTGAAAAAGTTTTAGGGCTCCTTTTACGAAACTGCGTTAGGGCATTAGCATGCTTTATAGTGCGCGCTACATTGCCACGTGTGCTAGACGCTAATGCCAGCATTGAGCTGGCGTTAGTTCTAGCCACGTAGCATGCGGTAATATCCTGCTTGCGCTAAAAACGGTAGCGCATCTTAGTAAAAGGAGCCCTTAGTGTAAATTTTATTACATAGGTCCCTACTTCTTTCTATGAGTTAAATAGCTGGATAAGATTTTAAAAAATCTGCTATGTAAAGTGACTTTTAAATTATATACCATATTTCCTCATGTATAGGCCGCCCCATTGTATAGGCCACAGAAAATGACGATTTACGTTTCAAAGCTCATAGATAAGCCGCCCCATTAGATAAGCCGTAGCGTTACTAAAGTCCCCCCGTACCTTTCAAAATCCCTCTTAAATACCTCCCTCGCCAGTAAATAGTTCCCTCGCTGGACAGCTGCCGGCTGCCTCCTCCAATGTCATGGCCAGCAGGGCAGGAGCGATCTTTTCAGCATCCAGCTTGGACTCGCGAGAACTGATGGCAGCCATTCAGGAAGCGGCATGAGAGCGACATTGGAGGAGGCAGCCGGCAGCCGTCCAGCGAGGGAAGTATTTAAGGGAGATGATTTACAGGGGGGATGTCTTTAGATAGGCCACCCCATTTAAGGAAGCCACACCCTGTACTCATCTTAGTAAAATCAATGTATAATCCGCGGCCTATACATGGGGAAATACGGTAATTACACCTTAATATTTTTTATTCATTTGCTTTTGTATTTTTATTTGGTTTTAGATCTATTACAAGTTCCTGATGATTGGCCAAAGGATGGGGAAATCAAAATTCATGATTTGTGTGTTCGATATGAAAGTAACTTTAAACCAGTGCTTAAGCATGTCAAGGCTTATATTAAACCAGGACAGAAGGTACAGTGTATTATGCTTTTCTCAGTAGAGCTTGTTATCTTTAATGACATCATCTGTCATACATTTCAAACTCATTGTGTTAAAGAGAGATTCATGGACAGGAGAGTAATTTTATAAAAGAGGTCTATAAAATACTGAGTGGAGTGGAAAGGGTATATGTGAATTGCTTGTTTACTGTTTCCAAAAATACTACGGTAGGACTAGGGTAATGCAATGAAGCTACTAAGTAGTAGATTTAAAACAAGCCAGAGAAAATATTTCTTCACATAAAGTGTAATTAAATTCTGGAAATCATTGCAAGAAAATGTGGTGAAATTAGTTAGCTTAGCGGGGTTTAATAAAAGTTTGGATAAATTACTAAAAGGGAAGTACATAGGCCATTATTGAGATGGCTTGGGGAAATCCATTGCTTATTCCTAGGATAAGCAGCATAAAATCTGTTTTACTACTTGGGATCTAGCTAGGTATTTGGGATCTGGGTTGGCCATTGTTGGAAACACCCCTTTGAGCTCTGGACGTACAGAAGCTTAGAAGTGCTGTTGAATGTCCAGAAAATTTGTTTTGATTATCGGCACTTGGACATCCAAGTGCCAACTTTGGCCTAGGTTCTCTAAAAATCGCATTAATAACCGATGGTTCGCTATCGCAGCCGTTATAGTAGTGATTTTAAAAAAGCAAGTCACTCTCCAAAAAACGATCATGCAAATGAGATTCACGGAGAGTAGCGAAGATTAGCTAAATTTGCATGTGCCCATCGCTGGTGATAGTGATGGGCACATGCACAGAATAAAGGTAAAAACGAAAAACCCAATGGCAAAATATTGAGCCTCAAGTAATCCTCCACCCAATAGCAGGAGAGATGCCCAATCTCTCCCGCCGCCAACCAACAAAATGCCCAACACCCCCCAGCAGTGGGAGAGATGCCAAATCTGCCGCCAACCAACACCCTCCAACCCCCCTCAGTAGCAGGAGAGATGCCCATGCTCTTCCGCCACCACACAACACTTCCTCCCCCTTGTGCCTCTGACGACCCCCGCTCTCTCCCCCTTACCTTACTTTCAGATGGCTGGCTGGAAGGATGTCTACTCCCTCTGGCCAGCTGGCCCACCTCTTCAAAATGGTGGGCCTTCCCCTCACGATGCACCAGGGAAAGGCCTCTGATTGGAAACAACCTGGGCCAATCAGAGTCTCAGGCCCCCTCCCCGGTACATCCCACCATTTTGAAGAGGCACAGGGGAGAGGCCTTAGGTACCTGAGCCATTCAGGACCTTAGACTCCTCCCAGAGGCAGCACTTCAAGACAGGAGTGAGTGGAATCCCTCTTGCCTGATTTTTGACAAAAGGTACCGGGGGTGGGGGGTGGAGGGTCCTGGGAGGAGCATCTGACCCAACCCAGCCCACTAGACCACCAGGATTTTGGTTTGGCGTGGTGGGATGGGCAGGGTGATCACAGAGTGGGGGGAGGGGGAGTGACAGGGGGGCCCAGTTTTGGGCTCATGTAACTTTGTTATTTTTTTAATGGGAGCAGCTGTGTGAGCTGCACCCATTAAAAAAGGAAAAATGCAATTTCTACCTGCCTGCTGGTTGAGCTGATCGGGGAAGGGGAATCCCCAATCAGCTAAGCCGGCAGGACTTCCCCAAAAGCTGCTGCCGCTTTGGGGAGTCCTACCGGCTCAGATGATGGAGGATTCCCCTGCCCCAGTCATTTTTACTCTCAGGCAGGGAGAGTAGGGGCTGCTTTTATTTGACAGGGCAGGCAGGAGAAGGAGCGAGCCCCAGGCACAGTTCCTCCCCTCTTTTACCTATGATTCTCCACACAAATAAAATGCATATAATTTGCATGCTATCGTGCTGAGTATCTCTGGTAAAAGAAAAATTGCTCCCACCACGGTATTTTTTACTGTGGTATGGGAGCTTTGTGTATCTGGCCCTAAGTAGGTACAAGGGAGGGAAGGCACTCGCGTGGAAGTGGGTCAGATCAGTTTTTAGTAATTTCCTGAAGGACATATATGAATGAGCTTGAGAATTAATGGTTCTTAGCCATTGATCCATTTTACCTGCCTGAAAACTGAGCAATTTATCAAAAAAATCTCTTGTATCGACAGGGCTTAATAGTTGGAAAAGTAAACAAACGTTGCCCTCGAGTTTTCCTATTAGGTTTGTGTCGCTCAAAGCATAAAGACAAGTAATTAGGAGCCATACCAAACAATACTTTAAAACAGGTGCAACCAAACTTAAACAATATTCTGGCTTCAATAGGCAACCAGTGTAACTGTCTGTAAAATGAGGAAACATGGTCATATTTTTTCAACCCAAAAATTAGATGAATCGCCGTATTCTGTATAAATCTTAATCTCTTTTGAAGTTTTTTGTTAGATCCCAGATATATTATATTACAATAATCCAGTATAAACAAAATGGATGATTGTACCAGTAATCTAAATGATGCCCTATCAAAAAAATTTTAATCGTCCGAAGTTTCCACAAAGTTGTGTAACATTTTTTTTACTAGTAGATCTGTATGATCCTCCAAAGTTAGTTGTCGGTCCAATATGATGCCCAGAATTTTAATAGAAGCAGAAATTGAAAAAGTTTGACCATTCAAATGTAGTTCTTTTTCCTTTATGGTATCTGAAGGGCTAGCCAGAAAAATTTTTGATTTTTCTGGATTCAGTTTTAGTTTTGCCCTCTTTGTCCATTGCTCAATATGAATTAATAATAGAGATGTTTGGTTTATTACCTCCTCTGTAAAGGCCATAAGTGGAATTGCTATGGTAATCAGATACATGATCGCCAGGATTGAATTCCCACACCAGAGATGGCAAGCAATGCACTCACTTAGTCAAGCACCTGCAACCTTTAGACCCAAATGCTGAAATTCTGTTTTTCTTGGGAAGAGATGTGTTGATGTTGGTAAGAGCAAAACTCATGTGCTGGTTCATTTGATGCTCCACACACCCTATCAACTTGCCCTGGGGTGAGTAACAATAGGTAATGTCTGCCTCAATAGAATGAGAAGATCAAGTGTGGAAGTATATACCTCTGGTGTCCTAGAAAATGGGTGAACAACCTTACTCAAAAGATTTTGGTCAATTTGCAGTGATTAATCTAATCTAATCTAATCTTTGGTTTATATATTGGGTCATCTCCCAGTGGAGCTCGACTCAGTTCACATATATTTAAGACTAGAGTACATAGCAGAAAACATAGGAGAAGGAAGAACTAATTAAAAACTAAAGTACATAAGAAAAGCATAAGAAAAATAACTATAATATTATCATTTCGTTGAGACTGTAGTTAAACTATTTAAAAATTGCAAGAACAACAAAGTTTTCAGGAATTTACGAAATAATTGCAGCAGGCCTAAAAGCCTAATGGAGTGAGGAAGTTCATTCCAGATCTCTACAAACTTGAAAACAAAAGAGCGACTGAGCTTCCCAGCAGATTTAATTACCTTAAAGGAAGGGAAGGCTAACATATATTTGTGTGTTTCTCAAATAGCAAAGTCTAAGGATATTCCAACATAAGGGGACATATGGATCAAATATTCCATAGAGAAGCTTGAAGATTATGCATGCGCATTTAAACTGGATCCTAAAGCGAACTGGGAACCAGTGAAGCTTTATCAACAAAGGGAAAACATGATCATACTTTTGTTTCCCAAAAATAAGCTTAGCTGCAGTATTCTGTATTAACTGAAGTCGTTTTAGACTGCTCTGCTTAATGCCCAGATAAAATGAGTTACAATAATCTAGCTGAGAAAGCACAGTGGATTGTACCAATACTGAGAAATTTTCTTGATGAAATAGTGATCTGACCTTCCTCAACATGCGCAGACTAAAAAATCAATTTTGGGCAAGGAATTTATCTGTTCATGAAATGTAAGTGATGAGTCCAAGATGACACCCAGGACTCTAGATGAAAAATCTATATGTAATGTGATACCTGTTTTTAATGTAACAGAGGTTTTCTAATTCTGGCCCAATGCAAAGCAATTTGGTTTTGGCAGCGTTCAGTTTCCTTTGAATAGACAAAGCCCACAGTTGAAGTTTAGAAATGCAGCAGTCTATACTAGGGACCAGGTTGTTAAGATCTAATAAAATGAAAATATCATCTGCATAGGTATATATAGTCTCTGCTGATGAAAGGCAAAAATTTTTCAGAGAAGTCATAGCTACATTAAACAAGATTGGTGACAGCAGAGAGCCCTGTGGCACTCCACAGCTAGATTTCCAAGTGGAGGAAGTCTCACCCTCCAAATATACCTCATAAGATCGCAATGAGAGGAATTTACTAAACCAATTCAATACAACTTAGTTTAAACTAATATCTGATAACATACGTATCAGGATGTAGTGATGAACGACATCAAACGCAGCCAACAAATCAAACTGCAACAATACCGCACATTTATTTTGTATCTGTAAATTTTGAATCTATGAGATTAACGATAATAGGAGAGTCTCCGTACTAAAGTTTGGTCTATACCAGGGATCTCAAAGTCCCTTCTTGAGGGCCGCAATCCATTCGGGTTTTCAGGATTTCCCCAATAAATATGCATTGAAAGCAGTGCATGCACATAGATCTCATGCATATTCATTGGGGAAATCCTGAAAACCCGACTGGATTGCGGCCCTCAAGGAGGGACTTTGAGAACCCTGGTCTAAACCCATGTTGAAATGGTAACAAAATAGAAAATTTCTCCAAGTAGTTGCAAAGTTGACTAGAAATAGTTGACTCCATCATTTTTGTCAAAAGGGGTATACTTACGATCGGACAATAATGAGAGGGAACTATAGGGTCCAGATCGGCGCTTTTCAATAACGGTGTCAAAGTTATGTTCCCTATACTTAATAAGACCATTTATTTTTTCATCAAAACGGGACATCTATTAATATTCAGCCCCACCCCCAGTCCCACCTTAGCCACGCCCCAAGTTATTCTATTTATTTTCATGTACACACAATATCTTATTAATTCATAATGGTAAAACATAAAATATAAAAAAAACAAACCACAAAGCACACTGTACGCGGAGAAAATGTTAATTATCATTTAAGAGTTTCAGGGTTTTTTCAAAGATGTCAAGGCAGATTACTTTAAAATATGCAATGTCACCTCAGTAACTATAGAAAAATAGACAAATACTGTATAGTGCAAAACAGAGACAGCAGATATAAATTTCTCAAAACAGACACATTTTGATCACTAAATTGATAATAAAATTATTTTTCCTACCTTTCTTGTCTGGTGATTTCATGAGTCTCTGGTTGCACTTCCTTCTGACTGTGCATCCAATCTTTCTTTCTTTTACATCCAACATTTCTTTCACAATCCAGCCCTATCCCCTTTGGGTCCAGATCTCTCTCTCTCTTCTCTCTGTTATCCTCCCCAGATCCAGTGTCAGTTCTCCTTTCTATCTTTGTTCCAGGTCTCCCTCTCTCTCCCCCTCTGTCTGAACCTCCCATAGTCCTGCATCTGCTTCCTGTCTTTTCCCTTTCGTCCAAGCCTTTTTCTCTGTAGTCTTTCTAATGTGCTTACAAACCCCTCCCCTTTCTCTGCCTCTTTCTCTCCTTCTTTACTTTCGCCCTCCTAGCAGATTTTAGCATATCTCTCTCCTCCTTTTTTCCCCTCAGATCTAGTATCTGTCTTCTTCCTCTTTTCCTCCTCCCAGGTCTGGTATCTGTCTCCTCTCCTTCCCCCTGCTCTGGCATCTATCTCTCCGCTAACTTCCTCCTGTTCTTCCCTGGTCTTCCTTCTCAATTTATTTTCTGCCTTGTCTAAATTCTTTTTTACTATTCAGTCCTCAATTTCCCTCTTTCACTGTGTCTACCTATAGCTTGCCACCTCTTTCCCTCACCCTTTCTTGTAACTAACTCTATCCTGTTCATTCAATGCTGCATGTGCCCTTTTTTCTTTCTCCTCCCCACTTCCTTCCAGCGTCTGCTCCCCCTATCCGTCACACTTCCATTCAGCAGCTGTCCCTCCTCTCCCCCACACTTCCATTCAGTGTCTGTCTCACTCTCTCTACCCCTTCCATCTACTGTTCACCCTCTTTCTCGCCCCTTCCATTCACTGCCCTCTCTGCTCTTTCCATCCAGTGTTCGCCCTCTCTCTCTCTTCCATTTGGCATCTTCCCTCTTTCTATGCTCCTTCCATAAACTATCTATCCTGTGCCCCTATTCTCCTTTGTATACGATTGATTTCAGCTCTGTCACCTCTCCATTTTTCTCTCTCTGTCACCACCCCCTCCCCTATACTCTGGCATCTCTCTCTTCTTTCTTTCCTTCCCACCCCATGGTCTGGCATCATCCCTTCCCTGATTCCCTGACATCTTTCTGCTTTCAATTTTTTTCCATCTCTCCCTTCCCCTCCATGCTCTGACATCTCCTCCTTCCTTTCCCCCTTCTTTTTCCCTTGATCTGGCATACCTTCCTCCTTCCCTCCAAGCCCTGGCATCTCCTTTCATTCCCTCCCTCATCTTCCTTCAACACTCTCCCCAATTCTCTCCCCCTCTGCTCCCTTTCCTCTTGTCACCCATGGCCTGGTGTCCTGAACTTCATCAGGCAGCAGCAGCATTTACAATTCACTGCTGTTGCCGGCTTCAGGCCTTCCTCTCTGTCGGGTCCTGTCTTCATGAAAATAAGAAGTAGGCAGGACCCGGCAGAGAGGAAGGCCTGAAGCCGGCAACAGCAGCGAATTGTAAACACTGCTGCTGCCCGAAGGTCATGGCACCAGGCCTTGGAGCACCCGAGGCAGACCACTTTTCTCCACGGCTTTCTCCTGCCAGTGAGTCCCTCTGCCGCGTCACCGATGACATCATCAGTGATGCTTCACCGGCAGGAGAAAGCCGCGATGCAGCCTATTTAGCATGCTGCGGCTGCCAACCCTATTGGAGGGAGATTTGCTGCTCGGTCATCTCGCTGGGAGGGTTGGCAGGGTTCGCAAGAGAGGGAGAGATAGGAGGGTCAGTGGGGCCCGAATTCAGGCTGCGATCCCCTGTCCCTTTATCCCTACTCACAGCTTCGGGACGCCTTCTCTGAAAACGGGACATTTCGGCGTCCCGAAGCTGTGAGTGGGGACAACGGGACAGGGGATCTGAAAAATGGACTGTCCCGTTCAAAACGGGACGTATGGTAACTTTATCCATACTCAACGTAAAGTAACCATTTTCAAGAAAATGATTTAATAATGAAGTCAGCCATATAATAGCTTGTAAAGGAGTATCCCTGAAAAGATAAGAAGGAAATGGGTCCAATTTACAACTGCATTTTTGCAAAGGGAAAATAACATCTTTATCATAAAAGTACAGGGATAGAATCAGATATTTCTAGATGATAATGTGGGAAGTATTCCCATGCTGGATGGTAATTGGGAAGTATTCACACTGCCCATATGGCTCAGGACTTGTGTAGTACCGTGAGCTGCTGGGCGAGGTCACTTCAGCCATTTTCCAAAGACACCACAATGGCAGAAGTGAGGGTGCTGCGTTCCTGCCCATTGGACCACCAGGTAGTCCAGGAGGAGAGTGGGCCTATCTGGACAGCTAGGGGGGCAGGGGCCCTCGAGGGAGGAATAGCTTTTCCCCCTGGTGGGGGGGGAGGGAAAGAGGGGCTGTGAACAGGGGGAGGGAGATCGGGCCATTGGGGCTCCAGGGCTCTTATTTTTTATAAAAATAATAATTTTAAAAAGCTATGTGATTCGTCCGATATTCAGTCAGGGCCATATAACTCCTATGTGGCCCTGATTATGCACTGATATTCAGTGCAGATGCCTGGACACGGCCCAACACTGAATTTCAGTGCATACTTAGCCAGCAACGATTAGCATTTAAAAACACGCTGACTGCCACTGAATATCAGGGGAACTTATTTTGCAAAAGAAGGTAAAGCTTGAATGTGTTTATAAGACATTGTTATAGCACTTTTTTGTTGCAGATTGGGATCTGTGGACGCACTGGCAGTGGAAAGTCATCATTATCCTTAGCTTTCTTCAGAATGGTAGATATATTTGAAGGTCAGTGTTTTAAAATCATGTCAAACAATAAATATTACTTCACATTGTTTGCTAGTTTCAAATCTATAGGGACTGATACCAGACCATGGGGCAAACCGGCTTAGTCCCGTGGTAAGCAATGAGTCCAGATATTCAATTACAGGATGTTTCTGGTGACTGGCATTGAATATCTGGGGGGTTTTGGCTGCTATTAACTGGCTAAGTCAATATTCAGCCCTGGCCGGTTAATAGTGACCAAAGAGAGTCCTGCTATTTACATCCCAATTTGGCCAATAAAATTAGCTAGGTAATGCTTGAATATTCATGGCATGCTGATTAACCACAGATATTCAGCGGAGATAGCCAGCTATCTCTCAATGAATATTATCAGTTAGCCAGCCAACCGAAGATGCCCCCCCCAATGACCCACCCACCCCTGAACCAGAATAGAGGCAGGAAGGAGGCCCACTCCCTCCTGCCAACACAGAAACCCACCTCCACCAGCCAAAATCAGCAAGAGGAATGCCCTCACACCGACCCTCCACCCCTGCAAGGCCCCCCCGAACTGACCCCTCCCCTCCCCCACTCCCCTTCCTATAAAAAAAATGGCATGAGGGATGCCCACTCCCTTCTGCCACTGGATTCCCACAAACCCCCCCATATCACCCAGACCCCACCGTACCTGGAAATTGGTTGACAGCAGGAGGGATGCCCAGTCTCTCCTGCTCCTCAGGCCTGCCACTGCAAAATGGTTTGCCTTCCCCTTCTTGGTGCATCATGGGATGCATGGGGAGGGGCTTAAGGCCCTGAATGGCTCAGACACCTCTTTGTCCACCAAACTACTTGCTTACAATATTGGCTGGGATGCTGTGAACTTCAGCTGGCGCTGTAATTGGATATTCAGTGCCTGATCACAGTCATGGCCTGGCATTGATTCTAGCTTAATTCAGCCTATGACTGTCAGCAGCTTGAAAACCATAGACTACTGTTAACTAAATATTAGTTTATCAAATTCTGAACAACTTGATTTAGCCAAATTTTCAACTGAGCACCTAGAGAGATAGAGTCAACTGAAAAGTCAGCTAAAGATAACAGGTCAAAATTATTAACCAGTTAATTTTGTCACATGACAGCCATCAGAAAAATAACCTCATGCATGTGTGTGTGTTTTCTCACAGGAAAAATTGTCATTGATGGAATAGACATTTCTAAACTGCCGCTGCACACACTCCGTTCCAGACTTTCTATTATTCTTCAAGATCCAATTTTATTCAGTGGCTCTATTCGGTAGGTAGCTCCCTTTATGGGCAATATGCTATACACCAATACATTTGCTGTCCTTTACTTCCTATAGTCTCCAACCTTTTTCGTGTAAAGGATCACAAAATGGATAGAGAAAGCTCCGGAGGCCAAAGTATTTTAGGCTTATGATGTAATTTTAAATATTAATTTTGATTCTCCAAGGATATATATATATTTTTTTTATCTCTCTATATTTTGGCTTATTAACAGTTGCAAAACTCATAAATGTGAATCCTGAGTAATTTTTTGAATATTGTTTACTAGCCTAGGAAATTGTGTTTCATAATTTGTTTTGCACAATAATAACAGACTGAGGAGACTGTTTGCAGTTAGCCTGTTCCCCATTTTTTACTTCACATTGTTCATTGTTGTAAAAGTCTGTTTGCGCAGGTAAGTAGAGCCAAAAAAATGAAGAAATTTTCCTTTCAATCTTCACACACAGGATAATTAGGAACAATCTTTTTTCACAAATTCTGTTATGCTGCTTGAGCCTGGTTCAGTGATCTCCAGTTCAAAATGACTGTGGGCTGGCAGACTGTCAACTGCCACTTAGAAATTAACTCTGGATCTGCCTCCGATGAATTCAGGACAAAGTCCAGCATTGGTTCAGATTGCAAAAAATCCATAAATCTTTTTTTTTTCTTAATTGTAGCTGTAGCTTTTGAGCATGGCAGAAAATTGCTCAACAGCATTTTTTTTTTTTTTTCATTCTTCCTTCAGATGAGGTGACATTTCACAGACAATTTCTTTAAATTTGTTCTTCACCTAATTTTGACCAAAACTAGTCCAACTTTTTAACAAATTCCTTCAGAGAGCTGTACAGGTCAGTGGTGGTTTTGGTTGAGTTTGAGGACCTCTGCTTTAATGCTTAAATTCATTTTGTGTTGCACTGGTTTTTGCAAAAGACGAGTAATATTATAGTAATCTTAATCAATAGGGTCTTTACAAGTGTTTGCTGCTACGGACAAGAACCATGTAGTTCAGAGGCCCTCATTACAGTCATTGGGACACATCTAAGCCAGTGGAGACAATGCATGCAAAACTCTCTCATGTACTGTATATTCTTTGTGCATAACCTGGCTCAGATGTGTCCCAAAGACTGTGTTTAGAACCTCCTGCTCTAGCTAATACTAGGTCCGCATATATTCCCACAGTTGACTAACAACAATATCAGCTTTCAATTAAAGTCTCTCCAACCAGTTCTGAAATAAACTTTCAGGCCCAGATTCTGCAAAGTGCGTCCCGATTTTAGGCAGCTGTAGTGTCCTACAACTGTCTAATCAGCCAATCGGGATGCATGTTTAAAAAAAAAAAAAAATGCTCCCCAGGCAGGCCGCCTATATTGAAGGCACCACAAGACCGCCTAAGATCTCCTAAGGGTAGGCAGTAGCCTTAGGCGAATCTAGGTGGCCCTACGCGTCTCCCTAGTAGAGCGGGAGACGCTTACAATATAGGCCAGCAAAATGCTGGCCTACATTGTAAGTAGATGTGACCGCTATACTTATCGCAGCAAAGGATCTCCCTGCCGCGATAAGGATCTCCCCCTCTCCCCCCAACGATCGCCTGCAGGAGGGTGTCCAACCTCTCCTGCCGGAGGATGCCCCCAATCGCCGGCAGGAGGGTGCACAACCCTTCCTGCCGGAAGACCACCCACCCACACTATCACTGGCAGGAGGGTGCCCAAGCCCTCCTGCTGGAGGACGCCTCCCCTCTGGATCCCACCTAACCTCTCCCCCCCAACTAACTGTTAATCATTGGCCGGACGGGTTTTGCTACCAGCCGGCAAGTCCGCCTTGTTGAAATGAGGCGGGCCCACCCTTTTCCGGCCCATCTCTGATAAACCTATGCCCTGATTGGCCCATACTCCTAGAGACTGGGCCAATCAAGCCTTAGGCTTATCGGGTCTGCCCATCCCTGCCCATCCCCGATATGCCTAAAGCCTGATTGGCCCAGGCTCTAGGATCCTGGGCCAATCAAGCCTTAGGCTTATCAGGGATGGGCTGGAAAGGGGCGGGCCTGCCGGCTAGACGGTAGCAAAACCTGGCTGGTCGGCCAATGATTAAAGGTTAGTGGGGTATCCGCGGGTGTGTGGGTGTGTGTGTGTGTTAGCGTGGAGGGGATATGGAGGAGGGAAGTCCTTCCAGCAGAAGGGTCTGGGCACTCTCCTGCCGGCAATCGTCAAGGTGGGGGGGGAAAAGACGGCCGCTATACCTATTGTGGAAGGGAGATCCCTTGCGGCAATAAGTGTATCGGCTGCATCTACTCTTACCCAGTTTTGTAAATGGCCTCTGTAACATGGACATCAGTTACAGAATCGGGGTTAGTGTAGGCCTGATTCTGTATAGAACGCCCCTCCAGGCCTCAGTGTCTTTCTGAAAACCAAGCAGGATGTTTCATATTTAAGGTCATACCCCTCTCAAGTTACAGATGGAACTGGTTTAATTGGTTTTTTTTTTATATAAAGGTTTAATTTGGATCCAGAATGCAAGTGTACTGATGACACGCTATGGGAAGCACTGGATATTGCACAGCTGAAGAATTTGGTCAAAGCATTGCCAGGAGGGTTAGGTATGTCTTAACAAGGCCACGGAATCTGAAAATGTTGGCAGCTTGTTTATGGACAATATTAATTTAAATAGCTTAGAGTGAATCGCATGAGATTTAAAATACAACCTACTAGGCATTATATATTAACAGTTGAAGAGCAGTTGGCTCTTCAAGTATTTTACACGCAGTAGGACAATTCCTGGAAGAAATAGTAACAGTAATCTAAAAGCATTGCCCACTGTCATTGATCCCATAGAAAGTGCTACCATTTCCCAGATTCAAGTCACCTAGACACCGATGTGGAGTTTCCTGTGTGTCTTTTTATAAAATACCAGCACAAATTCTGCAAAAATTGTACCTAAAATGTAGGTATTTATGCCCTTACCCCGATCTGGCACCAGCACCAACACACAGAACGTGCTGGTGCCCGAAGATCCTGCCTCTTGCGTGGGATGGGACTTGAGCATCTGCGCATGCTCAAGGCCTTCTGGCTCCTGCTCTCGCCGAGATTCTTGGAGATCTCCGAAAATCTCAGAGAGAACGAGAACCAGAAGGCCTTGAGCATGTGCAGATGCTCAAGGCCCAGCCCAGGCAAGAGGCAGGATCTTTGGGCACCGGCACCGGCATGTCCTGTGCATTGGTGCCAGTGCTTGTGCCAGATCGGAGTAAGGGATTGTGTTTGGGTGGGTGGGGGATGCCATAGAGGGAGGGGGAGAGCAGTGCCGGTGGGGGGAGGAAGGTGGAGCAGGTTGCGGAAGCCAAAATTGACTCCACCCTAGCCCCCAATTGTAAATGGCCACCACTCCCTCCCCCTAAGAGCCCCCTCTCAGATACACCCATAGAGTGCCCCCCCCCCCCCCACAATAGAAGAAACCTTCCTTCCACAAAGAGAAGGAACTCCCCTCCTGGATCTACCCTTAGGCTCGCCAAGGCCCATGTATCATTGGTGGTGTAGTGGCTAACTAGGGCAGGAGTGATCCTCAGTCACTCTTGTCCACGCTATGTCCTTGGTCAAAATGTTTGCTGGAACCTCCATGGGCAGTCTCAAAGAGACTGCCGCTTGAAAATCACAGCAACCATTTTGAGATTGTAACTGGGAGGGTGGGGGTGGGGTGGGGGTGGGGGGACTGCACAGCACAGTTTCAGATGAAAATGCACTGGCTGAAGCTGAAACAAGGCTGAACACCAATTTGGGGTTTCAACACCAAAACTGAAATCCTGTCAGGCTCTATTTCATTTTTTTTGTATTCTGTTTGATTGTCTTGCCTAAAAATGTGAAGCAGTTTACACCATAAATAAACCAAATGATAACAGCAGATAGATGATATAACCCAACTTTTACAGATGCTATAGTAACAGAAGGTGGAGAAAATTTCAGCGTGGGACAAAGGCAGCTCTTCTGCTTGGCCAGAGCTTTTGTTCGTAAGAGCAGCATCCTTATAATGGATGAAGCCACAGCTTCAATTGATATGGCTACAGTGAGTAAAAAAAATATACTATTGCTTAAATGTAAAGCATCAGTAAGAATGAAACATTCTGACATAGTTAAAACCATCATTTATGTTTAGCATTTTTATGCCGTAAACAATAACAATGCAAGTAATATATGACTTCTATCTCGTCTAGCAGTCAGTTTGACCGTATAAAGATAAAGAAATGTTCATCATCATCTTTAGCAGATGATTTGTTTTTGATTTTATTCAAGAGCTCAGTTTGTCTTTTGGTGTCATTGATATTAAGATGCCTAATACGAGTAGAAAGGAGTAGAGTAGCCGCCTCTGGATGTGAACTCGAAGGTTTGCATTCTGCCATGGCCAGTACAGCCTATAGATGAGCCCTGAGGTACATCAGCAGTTGTTCTGTCAGTGAACAAGGAGGAACATGTAGTTCAATAGCAACAAATTGGTTTTGGAAGTGTTGTGTCAGTGTTGGGTTTGTAAACCTGCTGCTTCAGGAGATAAGGGTTTTCAGCCAACTTTGATAAACTACGCTGTAATGAAGTTTAGAGAAACAGGTCACTGCTTTATGCAGCGAAGTTTATTGAAGTTTGCAGAAAACCCTTATCTCTTGGAGCAGCTGATTGATTGCAAAACAAGGCTCTTGTTGAGTGAGAGTGGACTGCTGTCGCTCTTCCAGAAGTGGCTCGTGCCAATGGTGGACCTTTAAGGCAAGCTAGCCCGTTCACAGCATGGTGTTTTCCCAGCGTGGAGAGTCTACTGCAAACTAAGAAGCCAGCTATTAAAGCTAAATGGAAGGGTTGACTACATATACACTTTTCAGTCTTTTTTTTCACTATGTCCTTGTGTTTGCCTAAAAAAGTTGGGTACATTTATGCTCTGCCATTGGATGGGGAAGCACAGGTTTTTCTCATTCGGAGTTTGCTGCTGAGATTTTTTTACTGCGCTTTCCCCAATGGCAAGACGAGCCTATGATTGAGGAGTCAATAAGCTTTGCTATAGCTTTTGAAATATAGCAAGGACTTGTGTGCCTATTGACTGTCTGAGGCTCATTTATTTAATTTGATGGTACGCCCCTTTTCTGGTTTAACACAGTTAACCGATAATCTGTCAGTGAGTAAATGGTTTCAATTAAGACATTATTAAACCATAATCAAAACATTATTAAACCTTAATCAATACTTGTGCTAAAAGTGTTACAATACAGAGTTAGCATTTTCTGAGTTGGTTCTCAGTACATCCCTCTTAAACCATAAATTCCATTTCTTATTTACACCTATAATATATAATCCATTTGCTATATATGCATACATATAGGGCTCCTTTTACAAAGGTGCACTAGTGTTTTTAACGCACGCACTGGATTAGCACGCACTATAGCGTGCGCTAACCAAAAATCTGCTGCCTGCTCAAAAGGAGGCGGTAGCGGCTAGCGCGCGTGGCAATTTAGCACATGCTGTTCCACGCGTTAAGGCCCTAGCACGGCTTTGTAAAAGGAGCCCATACTGTGTATATTTATATATATATAATCCACTTGATATATATGTATATAAAAATTGACCATACAGTCAAGACATTTTAAAGATATATCTATCTATCTATCTTTAAAATGTCTTGACTGTATGGTCAATTTTTAAAGAGTTGCCATCTTCATTAGGTCATCAAAAAAGGTTTTTTTCATGTTTTTCGGAGACATTTAGAAACATTTCATTTTTAATTTCATAGATTCTAAAGTAAATGTATCTAATTCGTGAAGATCCAAAACTTTGATTCTCCTGGGGACTGTGTTTATTCGACATGAATCCATGTTTTGCCCATTGGCTGAATCATGAGAGTCTCCGTTTCATAGAGCTTACACTCACTCTTCTGTGAAATAGTTGGGTTGTTCTTTTGTCGCTCATTAAATAATCATCAGTTGGTCCTCCATAGCCGTTCATTGGCATAACTGGAGACGCTCAGCTTTTTATTTTATGGCTGTAGCTTTATGGAACACTCTTCCAATTTTTATTTAGGAAAACCCTATTATAAAAAAATGTAAAATTGTGTGGAAACGAGCATTTAGGAGAGTCAGTCCAGTAAAGGCTCTTGTTTGTTTGTTTATTTATTTAATCTTTTTTTTCAGGGGGGGGGGTGAACATGTATGTTAGTATCTTTTCTTTATACCATTGTAGTTCTTTTTTGTATCTTTATTATTTTCTAACATTCTTATAAATATTTACCGAAGCAGTATAGCAAATCTCAAGAACATAAACATTATTCTGCTTTCTGAACTTGTTTCATAAAGTTGGTACTTTTACTGTTTAAGATGTTGCCTGGTGTGCCGTACGGTCAGGGCCGCCATCAGGGCAGTACCACCAGTCTAGGGAGAGGGGCGGTCCGCCCCACGTGGACAGAGAGAGCTGGACGGGGGACCCGCGGAGTTCAATACATCTCGAGCCGCGAGGCTCGTCTTCTGTTCCTGCCTGCCCTGCAGCTAACATATAGCCGATCGCAAGCGTTCCCCGATGTCAGCGCTGACGTCGGAGGGAGGGCTTAAGCAAAGCCTGCCCTCCGACGTCAGCGCTGACGTCGGAGAATACTTCCGTTCGGCTATTTGTGTGCGGCAGGGCAGACAGGAAGCAGAAGACAAGCCTCGCGGCTTGAGCTTCGTTTTGCTGAGAAAGTTGCAAAGATGGGCTGGTAGGCAAACACGGAACACAAAAGGGGGGAGGGAGTGCGTTTTGGACACAAGGCATGAACTTGGAAGAGAGGAAGGGAGGGAAAGAGATGCTGAGGTGGGGGAGGGAATGCGTTTTTGGACACAGAAGAAATGGACTTGGGAGAGAGGAAGGGAGGGAAAGAGATGCTGAGGTGGGGGAGGGAATGAGTGTTTGGACACAGAAGGCATGGACTTTGGAGAGAGGAAAGGAGGGAAAGAGATGGTTGTGTACACGGGGAATAGAAGAAAGGATAATTTTTGGTCATAGGGAGGGAGTGAGGTACAGATAGTGGCATACCAGGGTGGGGGGGGGGGGCGGTCTGCCCCACCCCGGGTTTACGTCCCAAGGGGATGCACAGCTGGCCACCCTCCAGTGTTGTCCCTAGGCCGGCAAACTGCGGCTCTTTAGCCACTTGAGTGCCACCGCCGCCAACGGTGTTGTTGGCGGTGGCAGCATTATAAAATACTTTCTTTGTGTTTATTTGATTCCTATTCAAGAGAATTACTTTATATATAGTCAATATAGGCACAGAGTTAAATTTTTTAACATTTTCTAATGGTGGTGTGCCTCGTGATTTTTTTCATGAAACAAGTGTGCCTTTGCCCAAAAAAGGTTGAAAAACACTGCACTATCGTACAGTAAAAGTTGAAACATTTGAATAAACTGTTCAACACTTGAGCTGTGGTGTAGAAGTGTTTGGATTTTTCTTGATGGGGGGAAGAAGGAAGGAAGGAGGGATATTCCTTCAGCTAACACCCTTCCCATTAGATCTGGCATTCAGTGTGCAGCATCATCATACCTAACTCAGTTATACGAGAACCGCTCCCTTAGTTTTAAAAAATCTGCTGCTGACACACGTAAATGTCAGCATTTAAACAAACTGGTTGCAAAATTGCTGTTTTGGCAATTACACATACAGAGCACCTAGCGATTACATTCTATATTTCAATGGCTTTTTCTGAAAGTGGTTATTCCCACTGCAGATTGTGGAATGTCTCAGTTCAGGCTCCCTTTTTCTAGATGACCTGTATACAAAATTGGATTTAAATGGGATTGCCATGTTATTGGGTTTTTTTTAAAAAAAAGAATATGAGGGGCATCTAAGTCCAACGTTGGATGTTTCCCCGAAGACCTCCAAAAGTTGGGGGTGGGGAAACATCCATTTTTTGAAACCACTAGACGTCCAAATTTTAGGGGGAAAATAACCTATTTGGACTTCTTGATCCTTAGGACGTCTAACTTTTTGGCTATTTTTGAATACAAAAATGTTCATGTTCAAAACATCCAAATCAAGGCATTTTGGACATGGGAGGGGCAAGCATCATAATAGACTGACCACGCAGACATCCCAACAGAGCAGTGAGGTACGCTTAAGTGAACTTCACATAAAGGGTGCCAGAAAAACATTTCACCAGAGCCCCTTATAGGTTATAGTGAACCCCTCCAAACATCCCCAAGACCCACTATACCCACCTGTCTATCACCCCAGTAGCCCTTATGGCTGCAGGTGGCACCTATATGGCAGTAGAGTAGGGTTCTGGGTTTTTTTGGGTGAGCTCACACTTTTCTACCATAAATGTAGTGGTTAGAATGGTTTATGGGACTTTCTGTTTCTCTCTATGGCTCACTAGCCCACCCACTAGGCTACTTAAGGCATCCGTGTGTAGGTCTACTAGGCTTTTCTGTACCAGGAGCTGCTGTTCTATAGATATACTTTTGTATTCTGATCTTTGTGGGGTGTGAGGGGGTCAGTGAGTACTGGGAAAGTGTGTGTGGGTCTTTACATGATCTCTGCAGTGGTTATCTGATCACTTTGGGTACCTTTTTAATACGTACTCCCATTTAAAATAGGTCTAAATCAAAAAGTATAAGTTCTGTCCAGGATATTTGTCAAAACATTCAATTATTCCTGTAGGACAGGGGTGTCCAACCTGCGGCCCCGTGAAGTATTTTGTGCGGCCCCGGTCGAGGGCGATGCAGTGTTTTCCTCTGCTGCCCCCGGGTGTTTACCGTCATGCCGACTCCCTCCTCTGTCTTGCTGCAGCGTTTGTGCGGCCCCAGAAACATTTTTTTCAGCCAATGCGGCCCAGGGAAGCCTAAAGGTTGGACACCCCTGCTGTAGGATGTCTTAAGTCCAAGTCGGTCTAGAGCCCACCCAAACGCCACCTATAACACTACTCCTAACATGCCCCTTTGAGTTCTGGATGTACAACGTTTTAGAAGTCCTGCTGGATGTCCAGAAAGTTGGTTTTGAAAATTGGCACGTGTATTGGCAATTAGGATGTCCAAGTGCCAACTTAGGTGGGTTTGGGGACTTTTGAATGTTTTGATTATGAGCCTCTATGCCTTTATTTTATTATGTAAACAGGATGCTGCTTTTTATTAATCATTATTTCTTTATTTTAGGAAAACATTTTGCAAAAAGTGGTAATGACTGCCTTTTCAGACCGCACTGTTGTAACAATAGCTGTAAGTATTCTAACCTTGGAAAATGTCATGTACAATTTAAATGAAAAAAATAACAAATAATAAAGAAAAAAAAAACTACAGCAGAATTTGCTGAAAAATGACAGGAATCAAAAGAAAAAGGCAACTAAGATAGATGGGAAAGTACCTTAGAGAATGACGCAGGGACATATTTTCCCCATCCCCACAGGATCTCTCTATCCCCGTCCCCACGAGCTCTGTCCCTGTCCCATTCCTGCAAGCTCTGTCCTCATCTGCACAAGCCTCAAGCACTTTAAAATCATAAGTGTTCAAGGCTTCTGCAGTTAAGGCAGAACTTTCGGGGAAGGGACAAGACAAATTTGACATCATGTCATTCTCGAGTGTGGAGATCGTTTTAGAATGCAGTATAGTCTCGATTGTTCGGCCTTCACTAATACAACTATTAGCATATCCAAGAGACCTTCAAATGAAACATAGAAACATAGAAGATGACGGCAGATAAGGGCCATAGCCCATCAGGTCTGCCCACTCTACTGACCCACCTCCAAGTCTACTATCCTAGGGATCCCACTCCTGGTGACAGGTTCCCTTGGCTTAACCCTCTAAGGCGGGGGTCGGCAACCCGCGGCTCCAGAGCCGCATGCGGCTCTTTTCCACCTTTGCCGCGGCTCCGGTAGTGTGTCACGCAGGCATGCAGCTTACAAGTCTGGCATCGCGGCGGGAAATAGCCATGCTGAGCAGTGAGCTCAGCACGTACACAGATGAAAGCCTTGCTTGCTGATTGGTCCGGCAGCCCCGCCCCGCCGTGCCGCCGGACCAATCAGCAAGCAAGGCTTTCATCTGTGTACGTGCTGAGCTCACTGCTCAGCATGGCTATTTCCCACCACGACGCCAGACTTTTAAGCTGCATGCCTGCATCACCAGAATTTAGGTAGGCTGTTTTCATCCCTGTGGGAGTCTCTCTCATGCGCTATGGCTCTAAGTCAGGGGTGCCCAACTCAGTAGCAGCGATCGACACAAGCTTCTGACGTCGGGGCCTACCCTCTGCGAGTCCCGCTTGTTTCAACTTCTTTTTCCACAAAGGCAAGACTCGTAGAGGGAAGGCCTCGATGTCGGCAGCTTGTCTTGATCACCGCTGCTGACGAGTTGCTGAAGAGAGCCGCGGAGCAGGGGGGTGTTGCCAGGTGCAGGTAGAAGAGAGAGGGCCAGATGCAGGACTCGTGGGTGAGGGAGGAGAAGAGAGAGAGAAACAGAGAGGGGAGGGAAACAAAAGGAAATATTTCATACTGGGCTGGGCCGGAGTGGAGGGAGGGTGGAAAGATTCTAGCTACAGGGTGCAGTAACAAAGGAAAAGGGGGGGAAAGCTGAAAATGGAGATAGTGACACAAAGAAGAGAAAGGGTAAGCAGGACCTACTGAATAAGGATAGAGATACAGAGGGGACATGAAGAGGAGGTGAAATAGAGACATAGAAGTAATGCTGAAAAAAGTGGGGGGGGGGGATAAAGACATTGAAAGGGCAAATGGTGAACATGGGGTAAAGACAAGGACAGAGACAAATGAAGATTCTGAAAAAGTGGTGAGATAGTGATAAAGTGAGATGGACACAAAGAAGGGTGATGCTGGAAAATAGGTGGAATGGTAATTCTGACAAACACAGAAGGGAAATGCTGGATCATGGAGAGATGGGGCTCAGGCTGGATGGAATGAGGAGAAATGCCTTGTTGGCCCGGAACTTCCTCTCCTACGTCAGAATTGACGTCAGGGAGCGGAATGCTGGTCAGCGTGACGCTTCTGCAGGGAAAGCTTGGGACGGCGGTGGCTTGGGGGCTATTCCCCGATGGCAGTGGCAGCAAACCGAGTGGCTTGGGGGAGGGCACGGAGAAAGAAAGAAAGGGGGCAGACAGAGACAGAAAGAAGGGGGAACAGGGAGACAGAAAGAAAAAGTTGGGGGAGAGAATGAGGTCTGGAGGAGAGGAAACATACAGGAGGCTGAAAGAAAGGAAGAAAGATTGGATGCACAGTCAGAAGAAGAAAGTGCAACCAGAGACTCATGAAATCACCAAACAACAAAGGTAGGAAAAATGATTTTATTTTCAATTTAGTGATCCTGTATATAGCATTAAGATAAGAAACAATATATGCAGTGTTAGATTTGTTTTATAATGGTTTTGCGGCTCCAAGTTTTTTTTTCTTTTCGAAAATGGGTCCAAGTGGCTCTTTATGTCTTAAAGGTTGCAGACCCCTGCTCTAAGGACATCCCATTTGCTCTTAAATTCTTGCACGCTGTTTGCCTCGATCACCTGCACCGGGAGCTCGTTCCAAGGATCAACCACTCTCTCGGTGAAGAAATATTTCCTGGTGTCGCCATGATGTCAATGCATCGCCGTTAAGAAGCATGGTTCTCTTTCTGTTTTCCAGTGTAGCACATAGTGAAATGTGTCACATCCAAGATCCAGCTTTTATTGCAAAACAGCACTTTTGTGACTCAGGACCCTGCTTTTACTGCCTTTGTTTATGCATTGCTTCAGGGGTTACTATTTTTTCCCATATTATCAGACTTTTCACTTATCCAACAACGAATCAGTCCCCTTTGCATCAGATAATCGAGACTGTGCTATACTGTAGTTACGTAACATCTATACATGAGAATATTGCTATATGTAGAATTGGGGTGAATATGCTTCTGATACCAGTGCTGAATAACTAGGTATAAAAAAAAAAAGCCCACGGCACCCAGCATTTTCTGTAGTGCTGACCACATGCTGAATATTGCCCTCGCAATTTATAAACACCTAAACATAGAAGCCATAATTATAAAACAACACAAGATTCATGTTGTCTCAGTTTGGACAATGTTATATAGAAGTTAGAACTCCTAAAATGTGTGGGTGGCAATATTCAGTGATGAGAAATTTGCTGAACGTTAACCATATTTTTTATCTGGTTGAACTGACTGGAAATATGAACATGCCCACTAACAATATGGTCCTAAAGTTAGCCCAATAAGTTGCTTGATTAAGAGGTGTTGTTACTAAGTGGACGTAAATAGCACATTTTACCACAGCTTAATTTAGCAAGGGACTCGCTAATTGTGACAACTTTAGCCCCTACAATACAGAATTCATTACCATCATATTTAAGGGCGGAGCAAAATCTAGATAAATTTAAGGGCAACCTTAAAAGCTTCTTATTTAAAGATGCTTATGATTGCTAATCAATCTCTGGCTTCTTTCTTGCCACATTCTGTTTTTACTTATATTCAACATCAATATGATTTTTCCTATTTTCCTTTTATTTTTAATCTTAATTGTACTCTCTCCTTTTAAAATTGTATTTCTCCCCACTTTCCTGTTGTTTTCATGTAAGCAAAGTTGTGTTTTAAGTCCGTTGATCATTCCCCATTTTAGTTTTTATTGTCAAATTCTTAGGGCTCCTTTTACTAAGAAAGGCTAGCGGTTTTAGCGCACACGCTGGACGCTAACGCCTCCATTGAGCTGGTGTTAGTTTTCGGCCTGTAGCGCGGGGTTAGCACGTGCAGCAATGTAGCACGCGCTAAAAACATGAATGTATAGAAATTCCATTTGTTTTATTTGTATGTTACTGCAAAACTTAATAAAAATATTTGAACACACAAAAACACTAGCGCACCTTAGTAAAAGGAGCCCTTAGTATTTATGATTAGCGTTTTATCAAATTTTAATAACACTTGAATAAAATAAAACTAATATCAGAACTTCTCCCTAATTCCATATGGTGTACCATAAGCTAGGTGCCTAATTTTAGGCACCCAGATGGAAGGTTAAGTGCCAAAATGGGGGTAAAAAGTAAGAGCCTAACTATACTTAGGGCCAAATTCTAGTAACGACGCTGTGGCGTTAGGTGCCCTACCACCACCTAACCTAATTACTTTAATTGGTGTTAATGAGCATGATATTTGACCGTATCATTTAAAACCAATTATCAATAAAGATTTAAGTTATAATAAAACCAATTAAAAAGTAATTATTAAAAAAATAAATAAAAATAGGTACCTCCAAAAAAGGATGATGCAATCAATCTGCAGAGTCGCCTAATGGTGCCTAAGGTCAAAGTAGGCATGGTTTATGGTGGAAATGACCTTAGGCGCTGCTAGGTGCCTCTATAGATGTGATTCTTGTCAAACACAGGCGCTGGTAATATAGACCTGCAAAACCCTGGCTACATTACCGGTGCCTATGTTAAACATTTAAGCTATAATTTTCTTAATGGCGCCTACACGTAACTGGCATGTGGCCAGTGCCATTTTTTGGAGACATCAACTAATGTAGTAAAATTAGCCCCTTTGAGCTGGATTCTACAAATGGCACTGGTATCAGTGGCCACTGATAAAATGGCTGCCGATTGTGTGTCAGTCATGCAACGGCGCCATTTGCAGAATTGTGGCTACTTCATATACAGGCGCCGGAAACATAGACCAGGGGTTTCAGGGCCTGCATTTTCGGCACCTGTGATTGGCGTGAATCGCATCTATGGAAGCACCTAAGGACACCTAAAGTTGTTTCTAGCATTAGCCATACCTACTTTGACTTTAGGCATCCTAAGGTGCAATCTAGGTGCCTACATTTTTGTTTTTAAATGATTTTAAATCGTTTTAAATGGCTTTGCCACTTAAGTTAGGTGTAGTTTGACACGCAGCTCCCGATTGGTGAGGCCCGACTTTAGTACAGGAAGAGGCGGTCGGAGCATACAGCGAGTGATTTCCTTTAGTCGCCGGCACTCCGGCTGCCCTCTCCTGCCTCCCCTTCACGGTCAAAAAATACCGCGAATGACCGGGACTGTGAACCGCGGACCACGAATTTGCGGGGAAGCACTGTATATCTAGAGAAGTGCAAAAAGAAAAACATGAGAATCAATCATATTTCTAATTCCACTGTGCAAAACTGTTATGGCAGCAACGACAAACTTAAACTGCAAGTTCAGGAAAAACGATGTGCAGCAAAAGCTATGTTTTTGCCTGTACACGTGAGGGCTGAACTAACTCTGGATTTTCAGTGCCACAGCTCTCGGCATTGACTATCCGGGTATGTCCACCAACCTGGAAGTAAACCAGCTATTGGATAATATTCAGAGTGGTGCTCGGTTAACTCACCACCTAAACCCCCTCCTTTACAAAGCTGCGCTAGCGTTTTTAGTGCTGGCCGCTGCAGTAACAGCTCCGATGCTTATAGAATTCCCATGAGCATCCGAGCTGTTACCGCCTTGGCCAGCACTAAAATCACTAGCGCAGATTTGTAAAGGAGGGGGAAAAATTAACATAAGAACATAAGAATTGCCACTGTTGGGTTAGGTCAGGGGTGTCCAATGTCGGTCCTCGAGGGCCGCAGTCCAGTCGAATTTTCAGGATTTCCCCAATGAATATACATGAGGTCTATTTGCATGCACTGACTTTCAATTGTATGCTAATAGATCTCATGCATATTCATTGGGGAAATCCTGAAAACCCGACTGGATTGCGGCCCTCGAGGACCGACATTGGACACCCCTGGGTTAGGTATTGCTGTCCTAATTTTATGCAGTTACTTAGCCATTGAAAATCCCCTGACAAGCCCCTGCACAAGCGATTTAAATGGCCAGAAGCCTCTCATGGCCATTTATATTGCTTTGAAATATTCACCTCTTTCAGCTGCAGTGAGTAACTCCAGCCCACAAGATAATTAAGCTCATAATTCTAATATACATTATAATAGACTTTGTTGCTGCAAATTTCTCTTACTTGCTAAATTAAATTTGGCTCGATAGTCAAAGCGATTTAACCAGCCAGAAATGTCTCCTGGCCAGTTAAAATAGGTTTTTGGGGGTTATCCACTGATATTTGTTGGTACTTAATCAGTTAGGCCTGGATTCTCAAAGCGGCAACAGAATTGGCCGGCGCCTGAAAAAAACGGTGCCATTCGCACGTCACTCAGTGTTGGCCAATTAAGTTAATAGCAGTCAAAGATAGGCCTGCTATTTACGTGGCCCAATATGGCCGCTAAACTTAGCCAGCACTTGAATATTCACAGCTAAATCACATGACAAAGGTGGCTCGTGTTAGCTGTTAATTATGAATATTCAGTGAAGACAGCTATTAATGGTTAGCCAGCCAAACACTATTTAACTGTCCAGGAACCATTCCTGGCCAATTGAATAGCGCTGAATATCGGGCAGACACATATTTGTACTTCCTCTGAAAAAGGTGTAAATTTGTGCATGTACCCTAGGCATGTACCTGAAACTCTGCCTCTGCTCCAGGGAATGCATAAATGCAGGTGCACTCTTGTTATGTTTGTTTGCAGTTGCCCAGTTTTATAAAAAACCCTTCTCTCTCTCAATCTCTCTACAGCCTCAGCACCCTGCAGTTATGGGTTCAAATCCTACACTGCTCCTTGTGTCCCTGGCCAAGTCACTTAATCTCCCATTGCTCCAGGTTCATTAGACAGAGTGTGAGCCCACCAGGACAGATAGGGGAAAAATACTGAAGTACCTGAATGTAAACCACTTAGGCTATATATATATATGAATAGGTTTGACATATGAAATCCCTTTACAAAATGACCCTCATAATGTTTACTTTTATGCGATATATGTGTCTATTTTTAAAAAAAATGTATGTATATGCCTATTTTTGGGGAAATTACATAAGCACCTACCTTGGAGCAGACTTTCCCTGGTAAAATTGTCAGAGGCTGATGGCACTACTGGTAATCAATTGATTGAAACATAACGTTTTCTCTGGCTTAGATTTATAAAGGCACTTAGGCTTATATGTGTTTTTGTGCCTTATTAGTATATACACCCTGTGATCAAATTATCCTGTATCTGGCTAAAAATATGTACATATTTTTCAAATTCAAGTATCTGCATAGTTGTATACTCCAAAAATACCTCCTCATTCAATGGGTAAAAATTCACACACAGTTGTATTGTATATGTACCTGTACCTATACATTGGGGAGGCAACGGATAAAGCACTATTTTGGCCAAAGATATGGCTTTAAAAATGACCCCCTTTTTGCCTATGAGAAAACGTACTTCATAATTTTAGTTTATCATTAATTTTCTTTGAATTCTTGTTAAATTTTGGTTTTCATTTCCTCATTCTAAAAAAATGCTCCCTCCTCTAATCTCATGGTTCATCGTAGCTCCATTTCAGAACACTGGCTTTATTTTGGTTCTTTCCCTGTAAGTTATCTCACACTTTCTCTCTCTTTCTTTTCCTTGTATTTGTACTATTTTTCTTTTCTTCTTTCCAGCATCGAGTGTCTTCCATCTTGGATGCAGACCATGTCTTAGTCTTTGCTGGGGGTATTTTAGTGGAAAGTGATTCTCCTGACCAGTTACTCTCCCATGAAGATGGCCTTTTCACCATTTTGGTGAAGAGTCACAAGTAGCCTGCTACAGTGCACTCACAAGGCTTCCACTGTCCGGTTGGTAGATCAGCTGCATAGTTCTCATTAAAATTTAGTTTTTTCCCAGACTTAGGCTTCTTTTTGCATAGGGTTACCATATGACTCCACCAAAAGGAAGATAGATTGAAACATCCGGGTTTTACTTCTATTGAAAGCAATGGAAGTAAGGAGGAGAAATTGAAACATCTGGATTTTAGTTCCATTGAAAGCAGTGGAAGTAAAACCTGGATGTCTCAATCCGTCCTCCATTTTCTGAGCCATATGGTAGCCCTATTTTTACAAAGATGCACTGAATGTGAAGAAGCCCATTCTGTTCCCATAGGCTTCGCATTAAGTCACTAATCAGTAGCATAGCTTTGTAAAAGGAGCCCTTAGAGCTTATTGTGCAGTTTGGTCATTTTGTATTTTCTAAAAAGTGTTTTTGTTGTGCTTACAATGTTATCACATGCTCTCTGAAACTTCTTAATTTTTATCTCACACCAAAAAATTTTAAATGGTAAACCTTATACTTTGTATTGTATTAAAACTAACAGGATGCTTATTCTGACGTGGTTGATGTCACCAACATGCTATCACAGAGACGTTCCCCAGCTTTCTATTTTTTAAAAGCTTTTGGACGTGGAGTGCTGCACTTCTAATTCAAATAAGAAGTGTCCCCTATACCCCTGATCCCAATTAAAAGCCCACCATCACAAAAAACCAGCCCCCTGACACACAAATTTGCCTCCTTGTGATGGACCCTACCCTCTGCCATCAAAATCTTGCCCCCCATGATCTATCTTCTCCCTACTACCCATCTCCTACCCAAGACCCCTCAGGCCAATCTCAGGGACTCATTATCTGCCTGTGCTGTTCAAGTCTCCTGAAGCCTCACCCCAATTCCACTCAGTCAGGGTATCCTGTCCTTTCCCTTTTCTCCTGCTTCTGAATTCTCCACTGCAGCCCCTAAGTTAAGAGGGCAGCGTAATTTTTCTAAATGCCATTGTCCTTCCTGCAAGCTGCCTGTGGCTGACCCAGAAGCCTTCTCTCTGATGCCAGAGAAAAAGCTTCTGGGTCAACCGCGGCCGAGGCTTTATGAAGACACGTGTGGCTGAGAGGAGGGAGCCAGCCACCCGTGGGAGGAAGGGAGGCATCAATTTGGGACACAGCACAGAGGGAGGATTTGTTTTAGGATTAGGCCTATATATTAGGCCTATATATATATATATATATATATATATATATACACATACATATATATATATATATATATATATATAGGCCTAATCCTAAAATTGTTCTCAACAATTTCAACACTTTCACACTAAACCAATACTTGTTCATTTAACAGTGTTTGTATACTATTCAGATATTCAAGCTCTTTGCTTATAGTCTCTTGAACCTTTAACTCTCAGTTCAAATTCGGCATTCCCCCCCCCAAAAAAAAACACATTTTGTACCTCTGTCAGTTTTGATTGCCAACAGTGTACTGGTAGGCTTCTCCCAAATTTCTTAGCTTAGTCACTAGGTAGGCGCTGTGGAAACTCTTATGGGTAGGTGGGTGCTCTTCCTGGATGGTAGTCCTGCCCTTGTGAAAACTGCCTAGTGGTTATCCCTCTGCTCTGAGGGCCCTGGCCAAACCAAGATCACTCCACCTCAGGGAGCCTTCTCCCTTGTTGGACCGCTAATGTTGATTGGACCCCAGCAGCTTGGAGCCTCTGTCGGGCTACTAGTGCCGATCCACACTATGGTAGCCTTCTCTTTCTTTGAGAGAAGCCTCTGGGATCCCAATTACAAGCCCTCAACAGGGCTTGGCAACCACCAGTAACAGCCCTCTAGAGGGCTGCCTCTGCTCTTCTCAGCCCTCAGGCATCGATAGTGCCTCCACAGGCCCTTTCCTTCTGCCCCGAGCTGCTCCCAAGGTCTGCTAGTCTTTGCCCTGAGCTCCCTACTCCCTAGAGCTGCTGATCCATTTCTTCAAGAGTATTCCTAGTGGTATACCTCTGCTGGATATAGCATATCAACTCTAAAAAGTGCTCTGTGTCAGCCTGTGACAGAGTTTCCCATCTAGGGAACTACATCCTAATTGAGCATAATGTAAGCTCATGGATCCTAGACTCTTCAGAACCAATTTCCAACTCCCTTGGTTTGCCTCCCCACTATTTTCTCATGGGGGAGTGGATTTTCCACTTCCCCTCTTATGATTCAGCTCTGTTCAGTTCATATCTCTATATTCATTTGAGCCCACAAGCTTTATTCCCACTCACGAAATAATCTCTTAAAATGCATACCATTTCACCCCATCCCCCATGGCCAACTTCACTTAGAATCGATTCTGACACAGAGATAGCAAAAAAGTGTCTGAGATAGAGAGGTCAAAAAGAATTAGAGTACTAGAAGGCTGGGACCTCTTATTGTCTATCAAGGAATCATTTCTTCATGATGGTTGATTGTGTCTCAAAATCCTCTTGATTAGAACAAAGCCTGCATAACCTCAAGATCTAACATTGTCAAACTTTCTTTTAGTGGTTTAGTATGAGACAAAAATGTCTATATGTACCTGTTGGTTCCTAAAAATATCATTCTACAAAACCAGAATGTCCAGAAAAGGGATCTGTTTATGATCGAGGCTTATTTTGAACTTCAAGTTTTTATCTCTTCCATCGAGCCATAGATTAAGGGCTCCTTTTACAAAGGTGCGCTAGCGGTTTTAGCGCACGTGCTAGCCGAAAATCTACCACCTGCTATAAAGGAGGTGGTAGCGGCTAGCCCGTGCGGCAATTTAGCGCACGCTATTCCGCGCATTAAGGCCCTAGCGCGGCTTTGTAAAAGGAGCCCTAAATGAGTCCAATGCATCAATCCCATAGAATCAAATCCTTTATTGTAACATATGTTAGAGTAAGTTTGCCCGAAGACCTATTGGGAATGTTTGATAGTTTGGCCACAGCATGTGACCCTTGGTGCAGTCTGGTTTGGGCAAAACATGGCCACGTTGGGTGTTTGCTTTGGACCTTTGGACTCCTGGCGCTATTGTTTGTTACCCGTGCTGGATTTATAGCATCAGTCTCTTTTTTTATTGTGAAAATCCAAAAATGAGCCCAAAATTTCTTAACCGATTAGCAACTCTCCAAAAATATAGATAGGAGGGTATTCAATAAACGATGCCAAACTTAGGTGCTGGAAAAAAATTCATTGCTTAGTACTATTCTATAAAGGGCACATGCTTTAATATACTGTAGAATAGCATTTAGCGCGAATCCCATGAATAGCCTTTGGGGCACCGGACTTACGCTTGCTGAAATCTGGTGTAAATGCCAACACCCAAGTTAGATATGGTTAGTCAGTATTTTTATTTTTTATTTATCAAATTTTTGAAATACAATTCACAAATATCCACTTGTTACAGAAATGTGGAAGAAAAAAAACATATAAATTGAAACTACAAATTTACTAGTAAGAAAAAATATATATAATATCCATTATTAGACCACCAAAAATAAGTGGGAGTGACCATTTAAGATAAGGAGATCCAAAAGGGGAAATTTATCACAACAAATAAGGTCTTAGCACTATCTCCAGCAGCAGACCAACCCCCCTCCCCAGCTGTTTGTAGCGCAGGCTGGCGTGCTGAATGCTCCGCGCTGCTTCTGACGCACATAGGAACTCTACGAGCGTCGGGAGCAGTGCAGAGCATTCAATGCGCTGGCCTGCAATATAAACCGCTATCGCGGTTTTGTAAAAGGAGAGGATAAATATCCAATAAGATACATTAGTTAGGCAGTATTCTGTAATTCCGCATGTAACATTTTGAAGCGCCTGCAACATTCCCATGGTCTTGCCCTTTTTGACATATGCACCATGGGAATTGGGTACACAAATTGTACACAAATTGTAATGAGTGGCAATTGACATCGACAATTGGTTGTTAGTACCCAATTATTGATGGTTCAGAGCTCATTATCCAATTAATTTGCACACACATCTCAGAAGTGCACCCAAAGTTGAGGGCATAACTTTGGGCACCATATATACAGTAGAATCTAGAGGTTAATCTGTAAACTCTGAGGCCCCAATGCTCAAAAGCTTTCTGGCATGGAAAGCTGCCCTGCCGATGCACAAAAGGATTCTCCATGGCTGTTATCGATCATTGTAGCAGTCACTGTGAATCCTATGCTAATGTATTACAGGGAGCTCATTAGTATTCTAATGAGCACTCCATGTAATGCACAGCAGAGAAACACATTGTTTCCTGCGTAGGGTCTGAGCTGTCGTAACCTTACATTCCTGTCAGTGCTTGAGCACTGATTGGCTCAGGCACTGACAGGAAAGCAAGGCTGTGATAGGAGACCCTGCCATTAAAGGCCCCAATGCTAACAAAAAAAGAACCTTTCATCCCTCCCTCCCTCTCCCCCCGATTCCCTTCCCCCCGTTCATGCCTCCGCCATTCCCCTCTGATAATGACTGAGCCAGCAGGGAGAGCCCCAAACAGCAGGTGTCTTTGGAGAGTCTTGCGGCTGACAGAAGGGAGGAGCTGTGTCTAGCAATTGCTCTTCTGAGCAAGTGACAGGCACAGTTCCCCCCACCCCTTTTACCGATGATTCTCCACACAAATAGCATGCATATAATTTGCATGCTATTGTGCTGAGAATCGCCAGTAAAAAAAAAAAAAAATCGCTCCCACCATACTGTGGTATTGGAGCTTTTTGCATCTAAGTCTGAGGCACTTGTTAGTCACAATCATCGATTGTCAAAGGACAAAATTTTTCTTTGAAAATTGAGCCTGGATAAATATGCACATCTTCACCCATTATTTGTGCAAGTAGTTTTCCCATGAAAATTATATGCCTACTTTTGGAAATACAAAAGTATGCATCCAGATGTACTTTCCTCCAATCCTGATCCAAGGAATTTTTTCTTTATATGGAAGTACAATTTGGCTCTCATATAAGAGTTGGATATTTCTCAGACAAATGTATTCTCCACATTTATTTTAATATACGAGAATTTCTTATTAAATTGTTCAATACAACCTGAAAGTAGAGGCAACAATTTTCAAAGAATGTTTATTGATTTTTTTTTGTTTCTATTCTCAGCATCGGGTTCACACCATTGTTACTGCAGACGTGGTCATTGTAATGAGACGAGGGAACATTTTAGAATACGACACCCCAGAGAATCTACTGATGCAAGAAGATGGCATCTTTGCTTCTTTTGTTCGGGCTGATATGTGAAGAATTATTAAATGATGCAATATATTTGTACTATTTTCCCAAGCAAGTTTTACACACACACACATATATTATTCTTTAAAACCTATGAAGCCATTCAATCAGCTTCATATTTTCTCATTGCACCTATTATTTAGTTAAACAATGCTTGTAATACTAAATCAATGAAAAAAATTCACTAAATGAACTAGAGGTCCATACATCTGTACATGTATACTTTGCCAAAACAACATATACCATCTGTTTCTCACATTGTAAGAAACTTCTTTTGACATTTGTATGTTTATAAAGGGAGATGAGAATCGTTTAGTTGTTTATCACTTCAGAAAAGGACTTCCTGGCAAAGAAAGGACACAAGGATCTTTGTAGAGAAAAAGTGGGCCATGATTTTTCTGTTCCTACATACAAGATGCAGATTAATAAACTTACAAAGCTATTAATGACTAGAGTTTTGTCTTTTTATCATTTATAAGTGGATGATTACATTACATTACATTACATTACATTAATGGCTTCTATTCCGCCCGTACCTTGCAGTTCTGGGCGGATTACAAAAGAAACAGCTGGACATTTCCAGGAGAATTACAAGAAGATTGGAGAATTACAATTTAGTGAATAGGATACAGAAAAGATGACTGGGCTATTCCAGTAGATTTACAATTTGGGGAGCTGTACAATTAGGAGTGCAATTCCCGTAAATGTACAATTTGGGAGGCAGTTGACATGCTTGAGGTTTTGACGAAAAAGGATAGCTGGAGAAGAGGAGAGGTTAGGGGGGAATTATACGGAGGGGAAGACCATGGTTAGATTAACCAGCTTGTATATCTTTATGTGCTAAAATATTACCCCCTCTTTTACTAAAGCTGGCAATGTGAGCCGGCACGGTAAATACAGTAGGTATTGAATGGCCATTGGAGCATTTGCCATGTGGCACTCGGCTCACGGCTTTGTAAAGGGGAGCCTTAGTTTATTCTAAACTGGCTCTGGTTTTTATAAACTACTAACAAGCAGTCACATTTTTGCCTCTTTCTGATCTTTTTATATTCCCCTTTTAGTTCAGGTAAATAACTCATACAAGGTAATGGCAAAACAGGCCTCAACTTTATTCACTAATTTGTAACATTAATACAACTTCAGAACTTCATCACACCTATTTTGGCCACATATTTTGGAAAACTCCCCAAATTTTGAAAACATAACCCCAGTAGCTCCACAGCAGTTTTGACGGTGCTGCTAGAGCGACACAGGGACAAAGATTCATCCCCATTCCCTCCCTGCAATCAAATATTTTTTTCCCGCTCCCACCCCATCCCTGCAGTGAAGCACATTTCGCATCCCCATCCCTTCACTGTCTCCACAGTCTTAATTTTCTTCCCCACTCCAAGCAGAAAGATGATTTTATGCAATTTTATGGGCCTTAGGCATTGCAAACAAGCATTTAAGCCAATGGGGGAGTAGGGTATCTAACTTTTATTTTGTTTGAAAGAACATCAATAAAAGTACAACTTGTGAGGCATGCTGGGTTCTGCATTGTGCACCGAAAACCAAACATCAGCTCAGTACCAGTGATATTTTAGTTCAGACAATTTTAGCTGTAATTATTCATGCACAAAACATATCAAGAACAGCCCTGTTGCTTGAGGAGAAAAGAAATACCACCAAAAAGTCTTGTGAATATTGCCACACTAAAGATTGTTTAAACGGCAACATGTTGAATTAAAAACGAACCTATTTTTATAATGCTAGCCACCACTTAAAACTGGAGATGTCACTCCACTGAAGGAAAAAGAAACCATAGAATGGTAGAAGAAACATAAAATGATACATTTCAAGCATGTCATTCAGGAGGTAACTTGGAAAAGTTCAGCACTTGACCTTACACGCCTTCATATCCTTTTGTAAACGTTCTTTCTAGTGCAATAGGAATAGTAAACTGAACCCTAAGTTGTAAGCATACTGCAGAAAGATGTCAAATTCAGCCTTTGCAACCTCCTCCTTCTCACAGAAGTCTGCTGCCCCCTTCAGTTTCTCTTTGTGCAGGTGAGCATGAAAGATGTCTTCCAGTGCAGTAGGTGAGTCATTCTGGACATTTGAGTTATCTCCCAATGGTCGCGAGCCATCTGCACAGGGAATCCATTCTGGATTTTTTCTCTACTTCACTGGGAGCTCGTCTGCCACCTGTAGTTTTTCCCTTCTACATGCAAGCCTGAAGGAGTGTTTCTGTTCTGATCTCTCCTCTTTCTTATTTTCTAAGAGGCGGTCACCGATTGTGTGTCAATCACGCATCGGCGTACCTAAACAGAATTGCGTCTACATCACTGAACAGACACCTTAAATTTAGGCCAACATTTTGCAGGCCTACATTTAAGGTGTCTGTCTCATACCTACAGAGATGCGTAGGGACGTTTAAGCATGCTCAAGGCTACTTCTGGGCAAAACCATAACCATGCCTATGCCCTGCCTTGGGCATGCTTAAGCGTCCCTATGCATCTATGTAGATGTGCTATGGATGCTTATAATGTAGGTATCCTTCCTCAAACAATTTTTTTAAAAGACGTGCATTCCAATTGGCTGCCATATGGTGGTAGGACACCTACCACCACCTGCAGTTGGGATGCACATTTTGATAATCAGGCCCAAGGACTTTATGTCCTTCCCCACTTAACACTCTAGTCAGGTTTCAGGCCCAGTTAAAGCAGTAAAACTATCATTTCTTCTCAGCTGATTGGCATTCATTCCGCTCTTGATAGGATGGGGGGGGGGGGGGCAGTCTTCATGGTTTCTCTCAACCTGATTGTGGCCTTTGATTAAATCAATCACTCCCTTTTTCTTTTCAGACTATCGTCCATTGGGATAGCTGGCACAGTCCTTCAATGGTTTTCTTCAATGGTCCCTCGGTGTTGAATTATCCTCTTCAGTTACTCCCCCCACCTCCTTCATATTAACTTGTGATGTCTCTCAAGGTTCGGTCCTTTCTCCTTTGTTATTCAACATCTTTCTGGCTTCTGTCATCCAAAATTCATCCATCATCAATTACCTGTATGCCAATAGCACACTAATGGTATCAGTGGTTGTAATGAACTCTATAATGAGTCTCTTTTCACTATATATTCATTTTACTGGCATGCTAAAAGTGGCCTCAGCACATAAGAAAGACCTGTGCTTGAGATAGTGCTGGCCACTTTTTAGCACATCTTAGTAAAAGGGCTCCTCACTTTCTTGCTCACCCTTTGGACTCTTTCAGCTTGCTACCTGTGGGTGACGAGCAGAAAGAAGAACACTGCCTCCAGGCTGTAAGGTGTTTATAATTCTGCTATTTGGGATAGATAAGGAGTGTTTTATTTTCTTATATGTGTGAGCCAATCCAATTTGGGCCTGATTCTCTAAAGCAGTGGTTCCCAACTCTGTCCTGGAGGACCACCAGGCCCATTGGGTTTTCAGGCTAGCCCTAATGAATATGCATGAGAGAGATTTGCGTATAATGGAAGTGACAGGCATGCAAATCTGCTTCATGCATATTCATTAGGGCTATCCTGAAAACCTGATTGGCCTGGTGGTCCTCCAGGACAGGGTTGGGAACCACTACTCTAAAGGACACCTACATTTGAGGCATCTGTCTCGTGCCTACAGAGACGGGTAGGGATGCTTATGGATGCCCAAGGCCACTTATGGTGGAGCCCACGTCAGACCTTGGGCATCTGTAAGTAGCTCTACATGTCTCCGTAGGCACATGACATATGCCTACAATATAGGTGGCCTCTGCCTGCATTTCCCCCCCCCCAAAAAAATTGCATCTTGATTGACTGTGAGACAGTGGTAGGATGCCCACCGCTACCTACAATCTGGACGGCATTTGTAGAATCAGGCCTTTTGTGGCCTGTCTAGCCTTGTTAGAGGATATTTGTTATTCTGTGGTTTTTTGTGTGTTTGCTTACTATTAGGAACTGACTGTAAGAACTATATTAGTATTTGCTAGCTAAGATAAATAAACGACCATACCCGATGTTAGTCTCTTTTGCCAGCATATCAGGGAGGGCTAGTGAAGTGGCAGTTACTAGGAAACTGTTTTCTCAAACAGGAATGAGAGATATTATTTACTATAAAATCCATACCAGAGCAGGGACTTTTGCAACTGTGGCAAACTCAAAGATTAAACAAGAGTGTACATTTATTTACAGTAGATTCTCAGTTAACTGGCACCCATGGGGATTGATAGATGATGGATAAATGTAGTTTCTGGTTGCTTGAGAGTTATTATTAAAAATAGGCCTAACTAATACTATACCCCATACTATGCCATACCATAAACTGTTCCAGACAAACTACCGGACATGTGGTAGGCAAGCGTGAGTGTACTCAGGTGTGGCGTGACAGTTTACTCTTAAATTTCTGCCAGAAATTGATTTTATTTAAAGATTTTTTTTCTGGTTGTTTGAGAGTTCTGGAAGACAGAGAGTCTACTGTCTTTGGCCAAAGTCTTTCTGCCTTACCAGTAGTCAAAAGCAGACAGCGCTGAGCATAGAGTGGGACCCCCTTGATATACCTCACCTGACAATTAGGATCAAAGAGACTACCAAAGTAACAGTACCAGACATCCTTTAAGTCTCTGTTGTAAACAACTAATCCAATATTCAAAAAGAATTCACTTAAGAATGAGCAGTATTTTATGAGGATAAGATGTTTGAAAAAGACATTGTTCAGCTTTGTTAATGCAGTCTGTCATCGCAAAATTGTCTTCCTCAACAATTCTGATTTATGGTTCCTCTATTTCTTGGTTCCTTTACTTAAACTAAAGTGCGTTTATCCTTTGATTGACTCCTATGTGGGCATTTTGCTTCCTCTTTTGTTCCTGCTAATATCTCCAAGGGTCCATGATGACAGACGAGCCACCGTACCTAGTAGCACTAGAGAATGACACGGGACAAATTTCCCCCATCCCTTGGGAACTCATTTTCCAGTCCCATCCCCGCAAGTTCTTTTCCTGTCCCTGCCCCATTCCTGCAAGCTCTGTCCTCATTTGCACAAGCCTGAAACACTTTAAAATCATGCATTCAAGTCTTGTGCGGTTAAGGCAGAGCTTACAGGAATGGGGCAGGGACAGGAAAAGAACTTGCGGGGATGGGACTGGAAAATGAGTTCTTGTGGGGACAGGGATAAATTTGTCTCTGTGTCATTCTCTACCTAGCACGCTTGCTGAGCCTATACACATCTGTAAGAAACCTAAGACCCATGAATACGCAACTGCTTATAATTCCATCACACAAAGAAATAGTCCATAAACATGTCAAAGAAGCTATTTTTTCTGTCAATGGCCCAAAGTATTGGAATTCCATACCTTTAACACTTAAATCAACAACTTCCATAGATAAGTTTAAGGAAAATTGGAAAACATATCTTTTCTCTGATGCATATTTTCAGGTTTAATGGGTAGCACTGCTGATATAATGAAAAACAGAAGAAAGTTCCTAATGTTATTTTTCTCCCTTACTTTTCTATTAAATTTTTGTAGTTCTTTCCCCTGAACCTTAATTTTATGTTGGTTTTATTATTATTTACAATGTATTGTTACTGCAATCTGTTTTAGACTGTAAGTCGCCCTGAAGGTTCCCCCTAGGATGGGATATAAATTTTTAAATAAACTTGGAAACTCCACGTACAATAGGTTGTTTGACAACAGATGTTGTTTCCCTGGAACCTTTGGCTTATAAACCCTGTACATCACACAAGAGCTACAGACGCTTTCTCTCCTGACAGTGACAATGAAGTTGACCAGCTTTCCTGAACTGAGGCTGTTTCCTTAGCTGTGTCTCTTGCTAGTATTCCAGCTATGACTGTTCAGAGCCATAAGCAATTAACAAAGCTCACGTACCCTGGCTTTGACTGTTTCCAGGGCTATAGCCAGGTATAGCTGATTCGGCCGGTGCAGGAGGCAGCAGGCACCGACGAAGAGGAGAGGAGGAAGCCGGGAGAGAAGGCAGTGAGGGAGAAGGCAGGCAACACGGGGTAGCGGCGAGAGGAAGCTCCGCCCACCCCCCAGCGTCACCAGCGAGCGTCACCAGCAAGCCCGGACTCCCCCTTAAAAGAGGGGGAGCCAACGGCGCCCAGCCGTTCGGCGTGCAGCAAAGGCGCTCGCCTTAGCGGGAGCGCCTTTGCGAAGGAGCCTTGAGAAGGAGCCAGGAGTCCAGGCTGCGCAGCAGCAAATTCAATCTTCTTAAATAACCTAAAAAAAAAAAAATAAAAATATTATATATATCTACTTCCTTTTCTTTATTCTCATTCTTTTCTTCTCTCTACTTTTCCAGCTAGCTACACGCCGGGCACACCCCAGCGCACCAAAAAGCTTAGGCACGAAGAAAGAGAAATGGAGGCAGCAGAATCCCAGCGAAGCTTTCCAGTATACTGCATCGAGTGTCACATGTATGACTACCTCCCCTCCGGGAGGCAGGCTTACATATGCGGTCGATGTCAGGAACTGGATAGCCTAAAGAAGGAGGTCGGGAGACTGCAGATCAAAGTCCAGGAGCTGGAGGGACTCTGTGCCGCAGGGGAACCATGAGAAATCAAGGCAACTGACGATACCACCAGAGAGAGCCACATCAATGAGCAGGTCAGAGAGCTCGAGAGATTCATCGAGGAGGTCTGCAAGATGGTAGAGACACGGGATCACCAGCAGTTCGAAAGGGAACCATCAGATGGAGGACAGGACCCACCACCAGAAGCCGGGGGAGAAGGACCTTGCGGAGGAACCAATCAGGAAGAGGAAGGACTGGAGGGTCAAATCACCGATACAGACCTGAGACCCAAGAGGAAGCGGAGAAAAGGGAAATCTGCAATCGTGGTGGGAGACTCAATCCTGAGAGAGGTGGACAGTCACATAGCAGGAGGCAGACCAGACCGCCTAGTGACATATCTCCCAGGGGCGAGGACAAAGGACATATCTGACAGAATCGAGAGGATCCTGGAGGGAGCTGAGACGGAGGAGACAGCAATGATAATCCACGTCGGAACAAATGATGTCAGCAGACGGAACTTCAACAGAACTACACTGACCGAGCAGTTTAAGATCCTGGGGAGAAAACTGAAGCTGAGGACAAGGAAGATAGCCTTTTCAGAGATCCTGCCAGTACCGAGGGCAGATGCAAGGAGACAGATCGAGCTGCAAGCAATAAACGGATGGCTGAGGAGATGGTGCGATGAGGAGGGTTTCCACTTTGTACGGAACTGGACAACCTTCCTGGGGAAAAACAAGCTCTACAGGAGAGACGGACTGCACCTGAGTGCGGCTGGGACGAGGATGCTGGCACGCAACATCCAGACCAGCATAGACATGGCTTTAAACTGATAACAAGGGGAAAGCCGATAGTCGATCTGACCTCGACACATCGGACCACAGTATCAAGCAAGGATACTGAATCAGGAAATGGCAATAGAGGGCTCGAGACTGTGTGGACATTTTCTGGACTAAAACCCAAAGACGCCTTGCAGGGATCAAAGGAACTTAAGGAACTAAAGAGCGACAAAATGAAGAAACAGCCGGAAACAGAGGGCTATCCAAAGTCGAAGAAGCGGACGGAGGACGGGATAGACACACCACAGGAGGAAGGTGAACAGAACGAGGCTCGGGGACTGGCAGACCGTGAGGGAATCGACAGGAGCACCAAACCACGAGGAGAACCAAATGAGAAGATAACCAACCGGGACTTAATTTGCCTATATACAAATGCCAGGAGCCTAAGGACAAAAATGGGAGAGCTAGAAGTTATAGCCAGTAAAGAGGACTTGGACATAATAGGAGTCACAGAGACATGGTGGTCCGAGGACAACAAATGGGATGTGGCCCTGCCAGGGTACAAACTCTATAGGAGGGACAGGACACACAAGAAGGGTGGAGGAGTAGCACTGTATATAAAGGACTCCATTCCTTCAACCAGGATGGAAACGACAGTAAAGGCGGACAGCTTGGAATCAATATGGGTTAAACTGACAGGAGGAAATGGAGCAGACATCAAATTGGGACTGTACTATCGCCCACCAGGACAGCCAGAAACAAACGACCAGGACCTGGAGGACGAATTGAGGCAGGTATGCAAACTTGGAAGTGTGGTGGTTATGGGGGATTTCAACTACCCTGGAATAGACTGGAACACTGGACACTCCAATTGCACGAGAGAAACTAAATTCCTAGAGGCAACGAGGGACTGTTACATGGAACAGCTGGTCACGAAACCAACGCGAGGGGATGCCACTCTGGACCTAATCCTCAATGGGCTAGGGGGACCCGCAAAGGAGGTGGTAGTACTAGCACCATTAGGAAACAGCGATCACAACATGATACAGTACAAACTAAACATAGGAACACAAAAGGTGAAAAGAACCACAACGACAGCACTCAACTACAGAAAAGGAAATTACGAGGCCATGAGGAAAATGGTGGGAAAAAAGTTCAGCAACAGCTCAATGAAGATGGAGACCGTAGAGGAAGCCTGGGCCCTACTCAAGGGCACGGTGCACGAGGCACAAGACCTGTACATCCCAAGATTTAGGAAAGGGTGCAAAAAGAATCGAGCTCAAAACCCGGCGTGGATAAACAATGCAGTAAAAAAGGCGATAAGTGACAAGAAATCATCTTTCAGAAAATGGAAAAAGGACCCAACAAGGGACAACCAGAAGGAGCACAAAAGGCACCAGAAAGAATGTCACCGAGAGGTTAGGAAAGCAAAAAGAGAGTATGAGGAAAGACTGGCGGGGAAAGCAAGAAACTTCAAACCATTTTTCAGGTATGTGAAGGGGAAGCAACCAGCCAGGGAGGAAGTGGGACCATTGGACGACGGAGACAGGAAAGGAGTGGTAACAGAGGAAAAAGAGATAGCTGACAGATTAAACAAGTTCTTCTCGTCAGTCTTCACGAGAGAGGACATATCCAATATCCCAGAACCTGAGGAGATCATAAATGGAGACCACGATGAAAAGCTGGTCAAATTAGAGGCGAGCCGAGAGGATGTCCTCCGACAGATAGACAGACTGAAGAGCGACAAATCACCGGGCCCGGACGGCATCCACCCAAGGGTAATAAAGGAACTGAGAAACGAAATAGCGGAAACACTTTGCCAAATATGTAATCTATCCTTGAAAACTGGGGAGATCCCAGAGGACTGGAAAATAGCAAATGTCACGCCCATCTTTAAGAAGGGATCAAGAGGAGATCCGGGAAACTACAGGCCGGTGAGCTTGACCTCGGTCCCGGGAAAGATGATGGAAGCACTGGTCAAGGACACAATCTGCGAGCACATAGAAAAAAATGGACAACTGAAGGCGAGCCAGCACGGCTTCTGCAAGGGTAGGTCGTGCCTCACGAACTGACTGTACTTCTTTGAGGGAATAAACAGCCAGATGGACAAGGGGGAAGCCATAGACATCATCTACCTCGACTTCCAAAAAGCCTTCGACAAGGTACCTCACGAAAGGCTGCTTAAGAAGCTGTGGAATCACGGGGTGCAAGGGGATGTACACAGATGGATCAGACACTGGCTGGCGGGCAGAAAACAGAGGGTTGGAGTAAAAGGGCATTACTCAGACTGGCAATGGGTCACGAGCGGAGTCCCTCAGGGATCGGTGTTGGGACCACTCCTGTTCAATATATTTATCAATGACCTGGAGACGGGGACGAAATGTGAGGTCATTAAATTTGCTGATGACACCAAACTCTGTAGCAGGGTCAAAACCAAGGAGGATTGTGAAGACCTGCAGAGGGACCTGACGAGACTAGAGGAGTGGGCAAAAAAATGGCAAATGAGTTTCAATGTGGACAAATGCAAGGTCATGCATGTAGGGAAAAAGAACCCGATGTTCAGCTATAAAATGGGGGGAATATTGCTAGGGGTGAGCGACCTTGAAAAAGACCTGGGGGTGATGGTGGACGCAACATTGAAGCCATCGGCGCAGTGTGCGACAGCCTCAAAGAAAGCAAACAGAATGCTGGGCATCATCAAAAAGGGTATCACAACCAGGACGAAAGAAGTCATCATGCCACTGTATCGTGCAATGGTGCGCCCGCACCTGGAATACTGTGTCCAGTACTGGTCGCCGTACCTCAAGAAAGACATGGCAGTACTCGAGGGAGTCCAGAGAAGAGCGACAAAACTGATAAGAGGTATGGAAAATTTTTCATACGCTGACAGGTTAAAAATGCTGGGGCTGTTCTCCCTGGAGAAGAGGAGACTTAGAGGGGACATGATAGAAACCTTCAAAATCCTGAAGGGCATAGAGAAAGTGGACAAGGACAGATTCTTCAAACTGTGGGGAACCACAAGCACTAGGGGTCACTCGGAGAAATTGAAAAGGGACAGGTTCAGAACAAATGCTAGGAAGTTCTTTTTTACCCAGAGGGTGGTAGACGCATGGAACGCTCTTCCAGAGGTTGTGATATGCCAGACCACAGTACAGGGGTTCAAGGAAGGTTTGGATAGGTTCCAAAAGGATAAAGGGATTGAGGGGTACAGATAGAAGCAGAGGTAGGATATAAAAATGGTCAAATCACTTCACAGGTCAAAGGACCTGGTGGGCCACCGCGGGAGCGGACCACTGGGCGGGATGGACCTCTGGTCTGACCCAGTGGAGGCAACTTCTTATGTTCTTATGTTCTTATATGAAGCCGGTGCAACTGTATAGGGCACAAAGGAGGCAGGATGCCAAAATTATATCCTCTCCATTACTTCCCCTGTTTACTCTGGCACTAAATGCTCCTTCTTGAGCTGCCTAACAAACAGCAAAACTCTTATATGTGTTCCATGCTGAGCCTCTCTCTAAGCTTGAGCTGTGCATGGGAGCAGGAAGTTCAGGAAGTCTCATCTTTAAACAGTGAGACTAACCTACTCTCCTACATCGTACGGCTCAAGATTAGAAAGAGACAAATTACGGTGTGCACATGAGATACCTGTTGCTTGCTAGGCAGCCATTGGTGTAGTAAGGGGGGGATCCATCCCATGTGCAGTCTTTATAAAGGGTGCAGGCACCTGTCCTCTCTGCCACCTCCTTCCCCCCACCCCCCTCGCTACATGCCCTTTCCCTTCCCTTCCCTCACATCTCTTTAATTTTTCCTGCTTGAGCAGCATTATGAACTTGCTGCCCACATCAGTGTCGCCTCTCTTTGACATCACTTCCAGGCCCTGCACCTAGGAAGTGATGTCAGAGGGATAGCCGACACAACACGGGCAGCAAAGTTGTGCTGTAGCTCTCGCCTGGAAAATTAAAAAGGTATGGAGGTTGGGAAGGGGGTTGCATACGTGGCAGGGGGGGATGGGAAGAAGAAGGGTGGCGGTGAAGAGGATGTGAGAAGGGCACTATTTACCTTCACTACGCCACTATAGGCAGCCAGGGTAAGAAGATGCCTAATTCTCAAGCTGGTATGAAAAGAAAACAAAAAGACTGGGTAAAAATGGATGGTATATAAGAGAGAGAGAGAGAGACTGAGGGCCAGATTCTCAAAACTTAAGGCTGCTTTTAACCCGTTTGCTAAACTGGTTCTGACCGGTTTAGTGTGGTGTATTTTAGCGGCGGTTTATCAAAACAGCTTACCATGGTCTTTTCAGAGCTTCCTAGCAGTCTCCGATTCTGCCATGCCAATGACCTTATCAATCCGGTGGATTCTTCAACATCGCTGAGTGATTCTCCAAATGCGGCGTCATCTTATGGCGACCAAAACTCAGCGACTGATCCGGAGGTGCCAGTACTGTGAAAAACGCATCCCTGGCATGTGTTTTGACTGTGGCTCATGAAAAAAATAAAAACTGCGATTTACATAAATTATAGTAATTTTTTATGGGGGGCAGTAGACAAAAGCACATTTCTTGAGTGCGTGTATTATATAGCCTTGTCTTATGTATTTCTAACTGTGGTTCATGATAAAATTTGACATTAAAATCAAATTACAAGATGCACATGAAATATAGTAGTTTTGAGGGGAGAAAAAGCAGGTCTTATGTGCAGTTTTTGAAAGCCGATGCTGCATCACCCCTCCCTTCCCTTTATCCAGTAGCTCTAGCACGCCTATGATTGAGACACCGCTTACCGTATTGCTTTTCCCGACACGTGCGCACATTTACACCTCTTTCATGGTATATTGTGCACATGTGCCGATCACTATCACCAGCGACTCATCTCATGTAAATTTAGCGAACCTTCTCTACTCTCCACTAACCTCATTTGTATGTGTGTGATTTGTTTGTTTTAAAGAATGACTCGCTACAATGGGCTGTGAGGGCGACCCATCAGTTTTTACCGCAAAGTTTTGAGAATCTGGCCCTGTGTGAAGGTTGGGAAGAATATAAAAGGGGGAGAGACTGGGGGAACACTGGGGGAATATAAAAGAAAGCGAGAGACTGGGTGAAGACTGGGGGATATAAAAGGGGCTAGGTGAGGGCTGGGAGATATACTATAAAAGAAAGGGAGAGGGTGAAGGCTGAGGTGATATAAAAGAGAGAGACTGGCTGAAAGCTGGGAAGGGGTATAAAAGAAAGAGATACTGGGTGAGGCTAGGGGGTATAAAAGGGATAGAAACTGGATGCAGGCTGGAAGGGATCTTAAAAAAGAGACTGGATGAAGGCTGAGGGGGTATAAGAGAGAGAGAGAGAGAGAGAAAAAAAAACTGTGTGAAGGCCGAGGAGGGTATAAAAATGAGAAAGACTGAGTGAAGGTAGGAGGGGGCATAAGAGAGACAAACAGGTAGGATATGCAGGACAGAAAGTTTTAACAAATATGTATGTAGGGTTTGTTTGGTTTTTAAAGCTGGAATCCAAGCATTATATTAAGGGAGGAATGCTTCTGCACTCAAGTCTTTGAGGGAAAGACTGGTGGAGACAGACATAGTGAAAGAGAGACAGATATGAATGAGGGAAAGAATTTCCCTTTTAAAAATCAGAGTTCAGTAACCCAGTGGCAGAAAGAGCACTCAATATGACTTCAGGCCCTGAGCGCGGCATTCTGCCTCTATCTGTGTGTGTGAGTGTCATTAAGTGTTCCTCAGAGTGCTTGAAATATTTTTGGCAATGCCAGCCATGTCGGTCTGTGGACACACACAATACCTACCTAGGGACAGAGATATATTACAAGCAGGCACTCTAGAGCAGTGGTTCCCAACCCTGTCCTGGAGGCCAATCGGGTTTTCAGGATAGCCCTAATGAATATACATGGAGCAGATTTGCATGCCTGTCACTTCCATTATATGCAAATCTCTCTCATGCATATTCATTAGGGCTAGCCTGAAAACCCGATTGGGCTGGTGGTCCTCCAGGACAGGGTTGGGAACCAGTGCTCTAGAGCAAAAGGAGAGACAGATAAATGCTTAAACGGCCACATCCCTGGCTTTGTTACAGTGAAGGAGACAGAGTTGTAGATTTGTTTTTCTTTTCCAGACTAAATTTCTGTGACCGTATCTGACTGTTGTGACAGGCCTCAGCAGTCACCATATCACGGCCACACATTTCGTTTACAGAAAATTGCACTGCACATATCCATTATTAGCCTGTTCTACTTCTTAGCCTTGTCTTGAACAGCAACACATCGTATCAATCGTGTCCTTTTCAAGAGGAAGGACACATGCAGATGAGACAGGGTGAGAGAAAGGGCGAAGGGAAATGACAGCTGTTCTAGGTGGTTCTAGGTTCTAGGTGGCACTAGTAGTACTAGCTGTCCCCCAATCTAGGGTTACCATATGGCTCCAGAAAAAGGAGGATGGATTGAGACAAAGGGGTTTTACTTCCATTGAAAGCAGACTGGAAAGGAGCACCCCATCAGTCCAAAATGGTTTATAACAGACAAATTGAATGACTGTACAACAGTCAACATGCATACATACATAGCAATATTCAAGAAATTAAAATCAAGCTAAAATTCTCTGGAATAATACCGTTTTTAGACTTTTTTCAAATTTTTACATATGAAAGATTCAATCTGACTGATATAGGAAGATTGTTCCATATAACTACAACTTAATAGACAAAAGCAGACTCAAGCAAGCTCTTATATTTCATTTCTCTAATGGAAGGGACTGTCTTCTTATTCTTTGTGACTCTGTGCAGCGCTGTGTGAGTCTGGTAGCGCTATAGAAATAATTCCTAGTAGTAGTGTGAAGAGTTTCAGTCTTTGGTAAGCAGAGCTGAGATTGTGATGTCATAATGCCTCGTTCCACCAATAAGAACCAACCTCATCAGTGATGGCACAATGGCTTGATTGTCCTGTACTCCCCTCTGCCCTCCAACCCAGCCAGCAGCTTAACCGTGCCCCTTAACTGTATCCATGACATCCTATTTGTCTGTCTTGCCTGTTTAGATTGTAAGTTCTTTTGAGCAGGGACTGTTTTCTTACTCTTTGTTACTCTGTGCAGCGCTGTGTGCGTCTGGTAGTGCTATAGAAATAATTAATAGTAGTAGTATCAGAGTCAAAAAAAATGTTGTGTCCTCATTATCCCTCTACCAGAAGAAACTTTACTGCATTTTAAAACAGAGTTTACATTGAGAGGACCAGAACTACTACTACTACTATTTATTATTTCTATAGCGCTGAAAGGTGTACACAGCGCTGTACATTGTAACATACAATAGACATTCCCTGCTCAGAAGAGCTTACAATCTAATTTAGACGGGCCATTTCAGGGTTGGGGAGATAATGGTAGAGGAAATGATACAGTGGGTCTAGGTATCTGACAGTAGTGAGTGGGAGTTAAGAGTTGATAATAATAATAATGATAATAATAATTTTATTCTTATATATCGCCAAAGCCACAATAGTTCGAGACGGTTTACAACAAGAAATGCTGGACAATCAGGGAATAAAAACACAATATAAAATCATCAGTACATTCATACACTGTAAAAGTAAAAAACAGTAAACCTTAACTTACAAATCGATTAAATAATTTTGTTTTTACTAATTTTCTAAAACTGAAGTAGGATGAGGAATGCGTAATGATATTACCCAATCATTCATTCAATTTACCCGCCTGGAAAGCAAGAGTTCTATCTAAGAATCTTTTATATCGACAGGCCTTTATTGTAGGATGAATAGAACATAAGAACATAAGAACTGCCATCTTCGGATCAGACCTTCGGTCCATCAAGTCCGGCAATCCACACATGCGGAGGCCCAGCCAGGTGTACACCTGGCGTAATTTTAGTCACCCATATCCCTCTATGCCTCTCGTAAGGAGATGTGCATCTAGTTTGCTTTTAAATCCTATAATGGTGGATTCCACAATAACCTCCTCTGGGAGAGCATTCCAGGTGTCCACCACTCGTTGCGTGAAGCAGAACTTCCTGATATTTGTCCTGGACTTGTCCCTCCTTAGCTTCAGTCCATGTCCTCTTGTCCATGTCACATTGGACATTGTAAATAATTTTTTTTCCTGCTCTATTTTGTCGATTCCTCTCAGTATTTTGAAAGTCTCAATCATATCCCCTCTTAGTCTCCTTTTCTCAAGGGAGAACAATCCCAGTCTCTTAAGTCGTTCCTCGTATTCCAAGTTCTCCATACCTTTTATTAGCTTCGTTGCTCGTCTCTGCACCCTCTCCAGCAGTTTTATATCCTTCTTTAGGTTGGGAGACCAATGTTGGACACAGTATTCCAAGTGTGGTCTGATCATTGCTCTATAAAGCGGCATTATAAACTTTCTCCGATCTACTCGTAATTCCTTTCTTTATCATGCCTAAAATTCTATTTGTTTTCTTTGCCTCTTCTGCACATTGTGCTGACGGTTTCAGGGTCCTATCTATCAGTACACCCAGGTCCTTTTCTTATTCGCTTTTACCCAGAGTTGCACCTGACATTCTATATTCGTGTTCCTTGTTCTTTCTGCCTAAATGCATTACTTTGCACTTTTCCACATTAAACTTCATCTGCCATTTCTCCGCCCATTTCTCTAACTGACACAAGTCATTCTGGAGTTCCTCGCTATCCTTCTGCGATCTGATTGCCCGGCATAGCTTTGTGTCGTTCACTTTCTCCCAGTCTGAGAACTTCCATTTATGCCCACTCTCTGCTTTCTGTTCTCCAGCCATTTTCCTATCCATCTTAGTATATCTCCCTCTATTCCATGGCTTTGTAGTTTCCTGAGAAGTCTTTCATGTGGAACCTTGTCGAACGCTTTCTGGAAGTCCAAGTATATTATGTCCACCGGTTCTCCACTATCAATTTGTTTGTTCATGGTCTCAAAAAATTGAAGTAAATCCGTCAAACATGATTTCCCTTTCCTGAAGCCCTGTTGACTGGCTCTCATCAGGTCGTGTGTATCCAAGTGCTGGACTATGCACTTTAATCAGTGCTTCAACCATCTTTCCAGGGACAGACATAAGACTCACAGGTCTATAGTTGCCCGGTTCTCCTCTTGATCCTTTTTTGAAAATTGGCGTGACGTTCTCTATCTTCTAATCGTCCGGTATCTGTCCAGTTCTAATTGACAGGTTGGCAAGTTTTTATAAAAGCTCTCCGATTTCAACCTTCAGTTCTTTTAAGACTCTCAGGTGAATTCCATCAGGTCCAGGGGATTTGTCGCTTTTAAGATTGTCAATCTGGTAATATATCTGGTCCAAGTCCACTTCTACTGTGGTGAGGCTGTCCTCTATTACTCCTTTGAACACTTTCACTGCTTCTGGTATTGTTGTGGTGTCCTCCTTCTTAAAGACAGATGCAAAGAAGGAATTTAGTCTGTCTGCAATTTGTTTGTCTTCCTTGATGTACCCTTTTCTTCCCTGGTCATCCAGTGGTCCCACCGCCTCTTTTGCAGGTTTTTTTCCTTTTACGTATCTAAAGAAGGGCTTGAAATTTTTGGCCTCTTGCGCTATTTTCTCCTCACCGCCTTGTGACATTTCTTCTGATCATCTTTGTGTTTGTTCCAAGCTTCGGTTGTTTTTGTGCGTTTCCATTTTTTAAAGGAGTCCTTCTTTTCTTTTATGGCTTCCTTCACCTCTCTAGTAAGCCATGCCGGTTCTCCTTTGCCTTTAGTTTTCCTTTCTTTGGAAATCTGCGGAATGTAGAGATTTTGTGCTTCCATGATAGTATTTTTCAGTAGGGACCATGCCAGATCTACTGTTTTAACTTTGTCCATCTTTTTCTTGAAATGTTGTTTCACCATATGAATTCTATGAGGCCTGTTAGAACAGTTCAGTCTAAAATGAGAGACCAGATACGTAGGGGCCAACCCAAATATTGATTTAAAACAAAGACAAGAGAATTTGAACAGAACTCTTGCTTCCAGGGGCAACCAGTGCAATTTTTGATAATAGGGACTTATATGTTCCGATTTTTTCAAACCAAAGATCAATCTAACAGCCGAGATTTGAATAACAAAGTTGTTGAAGAGTTTTCTTAAAATTTTCCAAGTAAATGATATTGCAGTAGTCAAGCATAGGCACCAGCAAGGAGTATCTGTCACAGACATGGTCCTACCACACCTGGAACACTTCTTCAACTTGCTGAAAGGTTTTTGGGACATTTTTGGATAAACAGCCAAAGTGAAATCAAATGACTCAAATGTCAAAAGTGTTCTGTTCTCTTTCTCTCAGGCCTAAGAAGGACATGAGTCATGGAAAACAAAGGGTTTGAGTTTGAGACCTCTGCCTTAGACCAAAGGCAGAGGTCTCAAACTCAAACATTTCTCCTCTTCAACAACTTTCCCCCATATCGTGTTCCCATATATGTTGCAAGGCTATACATCTATCATCAGTCTTGAACTTTCTGTACACTGAAAATACCTTTTTTTCATGTCTATATAATCCTATACAAAAATCACGTAGTCCTGTGTCTCTTTACTGCATCAAACCAAACACTTTTGAATGCCATATACAATGTCAAAGCTGAAGCCATCGGTAATAACATATCAAATCTAACTTTAAATTCAGTATTCAGGTCTACAAAAGATTTGAACTTGACAACATGCATAAGCTGATTAACATACCGTATACCTTTGTTTTGCCAGTCATTACAATTTACTGTATTCCCCTGAATTTTTATATCAGGATTATGAAAAACATAAAGTATCAGCCAGAAATTGTAATACCTGTGGCACTGCCTCTAAGATCTGAGAAGAGATCAGCCCTGAGATTTGCATACTACACATACTTTTTGAGGGGAATGGGGATACTAGAACCTTTTCTAGCTGTAGCCATCTGGGCCCTTGTACAATCTCTTCCGGAATGTACCAAATCACATTAGCAGCTGTCATGTAAACATAATGGTATAACTTAAAATCAGGAAAATTGACACCCCCTTTATCCTTGAGCTGCTTTAATTTATACAAAGCAATACCAGAAGACTTATTGCACCAGAAAAAATGAATAATTTTACTTTCCAGACTTTTATAGAAGGAATCCTGGAAGGTTATTGGTATTATATTGAAAATATAATTTAATTTAGGAGGCAACACCATTTTAATTGCTTCTATTCTGCCCCACCACAACAGATATAAGGGAGACCACTTAGGGCTAGATTCACTTACCTGCTTTGCATGCCCGATCCGTGACCGATCCGTGCAGGCCCAACAAATCCACACTACAAAAAAATTGAATGAGGGTGATCGGAGGAACGCCCCCCTCCGACCACACGGATCACTAGTGTGTGATCCCGACGCATGTGTGTCTAAAGCCTAGACTTTAAAAAAATAAACAACTTTTACTAGCCCAGCGAGCCCGTGGTTTTAACCCTTGAGTTAAAACCACATGCTCGCAGTGCGGGAAAAGGCAGGAGACTCGGGGCAGCAGAAGAGATTCGGGGGCAGGCAGGAGAAAGCAGGAGATTGGGGCAGGCAGGAAACTGGGGCTGAGACGGGGCAGAGAGCAGATCGGGGCAGAGAGCAGGGCGGCAGAAGGCAGAGCAGTTGGAAAGGACCTCAACGACTGGTCCTCAGCAGTCGCTTATTTTGGATTGGCCAGCCCAGTCGGTATTGCTTTTTTTATTTTAGTGAATCGCTTCCTGTCTGCTTTTGAATGCCGTTCCCCCTCATTTACATGTGCGGATCGGAGGATGATCAAGACACAGGTTAGTGAATCGGGTTGGAGGGAAATCGGGTCGCAAAGGGCTCACAAACCAATTGATTTGCTTAGTGAATCTAGCCCTTAGTAACTGATCCATTAACAATTGAAAACAAAGCACTTCTGTTTAGTTCTATTGTACTTTCTAACGAAGTGCCATACCAAACTCCCAGGCTTTTCAACATGGCTGCTGCCCATATAAGAGGTAGATCTCCCAGGTGCCCTCTGTGAGGATGAATATTGAGAGGCATGGCCTCTGATTTCCCCAGTGGTCTTTAAGGACAGCAGGGCATATATTCTCATATTCCTTCTCACCTCCCCTAGAAGATGAATTCTTTTTGCTTTTGTATCCAACTGCAGGCCCTGCATGAGTCAGGTGGGCAGGAAGGCATATGCACATGTGCAGTCAGGCCTGCCAAAGACTTCTAGAAAATTAAAGAATGCTGAGCAGCAGCTGTACCAGGCTCTGTGGATGACATCACCCACATGTTAGGACATGTGTTTTGCTGTTTTGGGAGAACAATTGCTACAGGTGAGTAACTTCGCTTTATAGTGTCACAGGCCTGAGGATTTAATGAATCCCTTGAAGGCCCTGACTAGAGAATGACACAGGGACAAATTTGGGCCCGTCCCTATGAGTTCTGTTCCTGTCCTATCCCTGCAAGCTCTGTCCTCATCTGCATAAGCCTCAAACAGGGACAGAACTCACGAGGATGGGAACAAATTTGTCCCCATGACCTGTGTTATTCTCTAGTCCTGACCACATGCCACTGTCTGTGTAGAACTCTTCAGGACACCCACACTGTGATCTCTGCCTTTGCCTTCAGGCTGCAAAAAAAAAAAAAAACCCCAACACTTTGGAGGATTGTTTGGAGGTGCATGGCCTAAGAAATGGGAGGGCTTCAGAAAAACAATATGTCATGAATGGAGCATTTTCAGGTTACTTTATAAGTGGTAGGCTAATATTTGCTATAGTCAACATTTTGCATCTACCAAATGAGTTGCTTTGTGATTTTGTAGTCTGTGGGAACATTTTGTCTTTTACGCTCTCTGAGACAGCTATCATCACCTTCTATAGACAGAAAACTACTCGTAGATTGGGAAAAAAAAATCCTCCCCCTTTACGTCAGGATTTTGGAATCAACAGAAAATGTCAGAGGAACGTTTCCTCCCCCAATCTGGCTATGTGCCTTAAAGTAAAGCAGTTCCCTGTAGTCTGAAACTGACCAGTCTTCTTCCCCTGTGACTCAGGCAGCAGCTGCAGTAGCTGATTAACATGAAAATTTTGTCAGTCCACTTCCTTTGAGCCAGTTCTACATAGTCTGAACATCTACTTGAAAATGCTTTGCTCCTTATTTTTTTTTTATTCTGGACCATGTTCATTTTTGTGGTTTCAAGTTTATCTCTTTTTTCCTCCCAGCACATGAGCATGAAATCTTTTTCTGTCTTCTGACTTGTAACTGATCAGAAAAGACCTAGCAGGATCAGTAACTCATATATGGACTTCTTCGTGTAAGTTTTTCCTTTTCCCATGGACAATCATGTAATTGTTTGTTGTAAAATCAGCATTTTTTTGTTCAGCTGGAGTGCTCTTTAAAAAAAATTTAATATCTTTTAAAAACCTGTAGGGATGGGAAATAGTTGTTTTGTTGATACCATATACAACAGCAGTCTCAAACTCAAACCCTTTGCAGGGTCACATTTTGGATCTTTAGGTACTTGGAGGGCCTCAGAAAAAATAGTTTATGTCTTATTACAGAAATGACAATTTAGCATGAGGTAAAACTCTTTGTAGTTTATAAATCTTTCCTTTTGGCTAAGTCTTAATAATAATATTGTCATTTATAGCTAAAGAGACATATGATCAAGAAACTGTTTTATTTTACTTTTGTGAATATGATAAACATATTGAGGCCTCAAAATAGTATCTGGCAGGCTGCATGTGACCCCCGGGCCGCACGTTTGAGACCACAGGTATACAAGGCTGCAGAAAAATATTAGGATTTGATTCTGCATTGAATAGAAATGATTTTCCATAAAACAGGTGATTTAGTAACCTACTATGGCTCTAACTGTGTAAAATGTCTTCAATTATGACTATACTGTATGTTAAGCTTTCAACAGTTTTGTATGAAACACGTGGGTATTAACAATAGCAATTTTACCCATCCAGCCTGCTCTTGAATTTTGTTTTACTGTGGGCTCCTTTTACTAAGCTGCGTTAGCGTTTTTAGCGCATGTTAAATCCACGCTACGCGGCTAGAACTAACGCCAGCTCAATGCTGGCATTACGGTCTAGCGCGCGCTATTCTGCGCATTAAAGCCCTAACGCAGCTTAGTAAAAGGAGCTCTGTGTTTTATATCAAGTTAGCACATTTTTTGAAGGTCTATTTTAAGAGGATTGTAGTTTTGTTAAACACCACTTTAAAGAATTCATGAAGTTATTTGCTGAAACAATTTGCTTTTCTGAGAAATGAACTACAATATATGCACAATTTACACGGTGGTTTTAAAAACATTTTTTTTGTTTTATTTACTTATTTATTTTTTTACCAAAATATAAACTTCCAAAAAGTAAAATTTCTAAATACCTAATGCTTAACTGAATTTTAAATCCATGAGAACTTGCTCTAATTTTCAAATAGCCAGAGAAGTAAACCGAATCACAATGTAATAAACATGAACCTAAAATAGATTTCAAGTATTTATGCATGGATATAAGTCATGGGTTGCCTTAGTAGCCTTTAGACAAGGTTTTGGTATGCAAAATAAAGAGAAGAGAATCAAAGTTCAGATTTTCATTACTGACTTTAGAAAGGTTTTTGAGTTGGGTAGGCAATTCCGGTCCTCGAGAGCCAGAGCCAGAGCCAGGTCAGGTTTTCAGGATATCCACCATGAATATGTATGAGATGGATTTGCTTCCTTGAGATGCAAATCTATCTCATGCATGTTTATCTCATGCATGATATCCTGAAAACCTGACCTGGCTCCGGCTCTCGAGGACCGGAATTGCCTACCCCTGTGATAAGGGAATAGCAGTGAACATCAACCAGGGTTTCGATTCCGCCTTTACCTATTCAGTTCAAGGTCGGATTACATTACAAGTGGTTGGGTCAGTTACCCAGGAAGTTACAATGGACAGTTCAATAGAGTTGCCACTACAGGTAAAACAGTACAGTTAGGGTCACAATTAGGTCATCGTCACAAATATGTAGTAACAAGTTCAAGTAGGTCATCATTGGCTCATCATTATACCCCAAAAGTTGCTTTAGACAGTTTAGAAATGGGTTTTTACAAATAACATTTCAGTTACTTCAGGGTTGTACTGTCTTGGTATAGAAATGCTTTTAAAAATGTTCCGAATCTGAGAAAGTGGTCACAAGATTGTAGTGTAAATGGTAGTTGGTTCCAGTATTTTGTTTATTTTTAGTACTTCTATATCATTTATAGCTTAAGTGGTTTACATTCATGTACTCAAGTATTTTTCCTTATCTGTCCAGGCGGGTTCACACTCTATCTAATGAACCTGGGGCAGTGGGGGATTAAGTGACTTTCCCAAGATCACAAGAAACAGCGTGAGATTTGAACCCACAACCTCAGGGTGCTGAGGCCATAGTTCCAATCACTGTGTCACACACTAATTGATAGTGGATGAATAAGGTAATTTGCCTGGTAGACTTTATAGTGTTGCATGCTGGGATTTTTAAGTGGAAAAGATTTCTGGTGGCTTATCTTTTGGAGGTGTCCTGGAGTAGGATGGCCAACTCTGTTAGGTAGTTGGGGCATTGCTTGTGAGGATCTTAAAGGCCATGATGCCTGATTTAAACCTCATCCTTGCAGTTCTTGGCAGACAGTGTAGTTTCATATAATAAGGCTGTAGGTGTTCCGATTTCCATAGTCCATACATGAGTCTTACTGCTGCATTTTGGACTAGTTGCAGACATGATAGCAACATTTTAGAGCAAAGAACTAGTGTTACATTACAGTAGTCTAGTAGTCGATATAGGATTAGGGATTGCACTAAGATTCAAAAAGCCTCTGTTTTGAAATATCTATTGGTGGAGATTAAATTTATAGCAGGTTCTCTAGGTTGGAAGTCCAAGCAGGTGCCTATTTTGTGATTTTTTTTTAAGACACAAAGTTACCTATGAGGAGCTGCTGAAATGTTCTCAGCCCAACCAAGAAAAAAATGATGTGGAGCCATGAAACTCACAAGTTATTCTACACTTTTCTTAACACTTTTCATTCCATTTCATATCATTGAAGCGAAAAGTGTCAAGAAAAGTGTGGAATAACTTGTGAGTTTCATGGCTCCACATCATTCTCTTCTTGGTTGAGCTGAGAACTTTTCAGCAGCCCTTCATATAAGTCCCATTTTGCATAGGATGTTGAAGCAGGAATTGGGATTTCCAGGTTGGAATGTTCACAATTCTTCCAGTATTTTACAAAAAGCTTCTGCTAAATGTGAAGCCTTTTATGTAAGGAGACCTAGAGTCAGGACAACAAAAGAGTAGCATTAGGTTTTACGTATATAAAAGTTCTAGCACCTACACGTTTAGGCACCAATTTCACAATTATATAAAGCAACTAGGTGTATTTTATTCTTTTTATTTCCTGCTGAGGGTGTGACATTTTTATAACAATATAGAAAAACAGCCTCAAAGGCTCAACAAGCATAGAGAGTAGGACAACTGCCCAAATGAACTGGCTGGTGATAGTTTTCTGTGCTCCAGAAAAGCATAGTTCATTTGGGCAGTTGTCCTGCTCTGTAAGCTTGTTGAGCCTTTGAGGCTGTTTTTCTATATTGTTATAAATACAGTAGACCATCAATATTCGCAGGGGTTAGGGGCAGAGCCGGCCTGCGAATAGGGAAAAATCGTGAATAATTTTGAGGGCCGGCTCTGACCCACCCTGCCTCCCTCCTGCGACCCCGGACCTTACCTGGTGATCTAGCAGTGACACGGGGCAGGAGCGATCTTCCTTCAACGCATGGCAGCCATTTTGATGTCGGCTCTGCACGGGGCAGGAGCGTAGAAAGATCGCTCCTGCCCCGCTTCACTGCTAGACCACCAGGTAAAGTCCGGGGAGGCTCGGGCAGCCTGCAAAAAGAAGAAGAAAAAAAATTGTGAATAATCAAATTCGCGAGTAGGGAAACCGCGAATCCGGAGGGGAATCTGTATATGTCACACCCTCAGCAGGAAAGGAAAAGAATAAAATGCACACTAGTTGCTTTATATACCGTCAAACCTCGGTTTGCGAGTAACGCAGTTTGCGAGTGTTTTGCAAGACAAGCAAAACACTCCAGCACATTTTGACTCGCAAAACGAGCGGTGCCTCGGTAAACGCGTGTGTCACGTGTAAGCAAGCACAATGTCGAGGAGTGCTTATGTTGTGTATGCCTGTGCCGCGCTTAGCGTCATTGTGCATGCCTTTATGTAACGCACACATATGCGATCATTTGGCGGGATGGCCCTCATAGCAAATATAGCGCCCTGCAGCCCGCACTTCAAACGAGCACAGTTTATGGGAACGGAAACCCAGAAAGGGAACAAAGAGAGCCAAATTGCTGGAGAGGAGGGAGCCAAAGGTTAGACCGGGCCTCTTAAGCTGTGACTTGGCATGTCTGCTATTCACATCCTGCCTCTTTCCTTTTTTCCCTCTTGCTATTTCTCAGCCTGCCTCTCCTTGCTTGAGCTGTCTCCCCTTGTGCTCCTCCAACTTTGTTTGTGGCAGTAGTGCTGCAGCAAAAATGCTTCAAACCGATATGGTTGCGTCAGAGGAGAAGCTTCCGTCTACACACACGCGACTGCAGGTACAGGCAGGCAGGCAGTCTCCACAGGCTTCACTAAGTTTCTTTACAAAAGCTAAGGGGGAGGGAGATTCTCGGGCCGCTGAAGGGCGGTGAGGTGGCAAGGGGGAAGGGTGGATGCGACAGGGACGAGGCGGTGAAGGTGACGGTGAAGACACAAAGAAGGTGGTCCAGTGACGGGGACAGATTTTTTCCCCGTATCATTCTCTATATCATAGTAACGTAGTAGATGACGGCAGATGATGACCCGAATGGTCCATCTAGACTGCCCAACTTGATTCAATCAAAAAATTTGTTGGTTTTTTTCATCCTCTTTTTCTTCTTAGCTATTTCTGGTCAAGAATTCAAAGCTCTGCCTGGTACTGTTCTTAGGTTCCAACTACTGAAGTCTCTGTCAAAGCTTCCTCCAGTCCATCTATACCCTCCCCGCCATTGAAGCCCTCCCCAGCCCATCCTCCACCAAACAGCCATATACAGACACAGATCGTGCAAGTCTGCCCAGTGCTGGCCTCACACACACACAAAACATTCACAATAATATCAGCTCAGTAAACAGGTAGAAAAAGTGACTTTATCAAATCTACATTGTATAAATGCCACTATTTCCACATGTGGATGTTTCTAAAATGATCTCCTTTATATCTTTAAACAAATAGGTGCATGAAACCTGCATAATCACAACTTAAAATGTACCTGTGTACACGTACACTTGTACTCTTTCATTTTGTACTAGTGCTCCTGATCTTAATAAATTATGTATGAATTTAACGTATTTAGAGTTTCTTTCCATTTTTAATTTCTTGTTTATTTCAGGACACTGGATTTAAAAAGGAAAGTCAGAAAGAGAAAAAAAAGAAAGACAAAAGAGCAGAGCAAACTTTATTGAATACGATCTACAGTTTCACACGTGTATTTGGACTATGCTGGCAGCTGGAAAATGCTGGCCCGGAAGAGCATTATCCCTGAGGAGTTTGTACTGGCACGGATAGCCGCAGAGAATGTACGCAAACCGCGTGTTTGTGACAAGCCGCGCAAAGCTCGTTTCATTGCCAAGAGTGGTGCTTGCAATGTGGCCCACAAGAACATTCGCGAGCAGGGCCGCTTCCTACAAGACGTCTTCACCACCCTAGTGGATCTGAAATGGCGTCACACGTTGGTGATCTTCACCATGTCCTTCCTCTGCAGCTGGCTTCTCTTTGCCATGATATGGTGGTTGGTGGCCTTTGGCAATGGCGACTTGGATGTTATCAGTGTGAATCCTTGTGTCACTAGTGTCAGGTAGGATTCAAGGAACTTCTGTGGAGATTAAGGGGTCCTTTTACTAAGGTGCGGTAGGAGTTTTAGCGCACCCTAAACGCTAATGCGCGAGAATGCATCCATAGGATATATTGAACGCGCTAGCATGTGCTAGCGTTTAGTGCACGCTAATATTTAGCGTGTGCTAAATCGGCTAACGCACCTTTGTAAAAAGGGGGGGGGGCGGTAAATTATACCCCTGGATTCAGATTTCAGTTAGAATTTCCATATTGAAAACATAAATTTTAATAAATGTTATTTAGAAATTTAAACAATGTATATTTTGGAAAAGCAAAGTAAGAAAACTTTAAAAGAAGGAAAGCAATTTTATAGTTCATTTATTATCTTTTACGCTTTGGAATGTCTTTTCACTTGTCGTTGCTGGTTGTTAAATGAAAATGAGCAGAAAAAAATACACAATTTGTAGTTTGCTGATAATAGTGTGTTCGCTTAGCAAAGAGGGTGACATCAGGAAATACTTCTTCACCGAAAGGGTGGTCGATTGTTGGAATGGCCTTCCACGTCAGGTACTTGAAGCCAGCAACGTGCTCGACTTCAAGAAATGATGGGATAAACATATGGGCTCACTTTGGGGAATTGCTTAGGGGGAGTGTTCTTTTAAGGGGAGGGTTCTTTTGAGTGGGCAGACCCTTTTCTGCCGTCATACTCTATGTTTCTATGATTCTATTTCAGAAAGATTACACACTTTCACGATAATGCACCCTGTTTGGAAAAGAATGCGCTCTCTTACTAAAAGTGTGTGTCCTCTGTACAAACCTTTGCTCCTATGACCAAAAAATAATCAAACAAGAAGGAAAAAAATGTACACTCCTGAAATGACACAAAACAAACATTTCTTAAGGTTTAGGGAGTGGTTAATAAAAGCCTGTTACCTTGGCTGCAGACCTCCAACTTGAATAACAAATTGAAGGGACTTGGAGACCCCAGTCCCCCTGGCTACCAACTTAACAGCTTTATTCATAGGCGTCAGAACAGGGGTGGCCACAGGAGCCTTGCCCCCCCCCAAAAAAAAAAATTGGCGGTCAGAAGAGTTATGGCCCCTTCCCGGGAAAGATCGGCAGCGCTGCCCCCCCCCCCCCCCCCCCCGGGAAAGATCAGAAGCACTAGACCCCCCTCCTGGAAAAGATCGTCAGCGCTAGCCCTCCCCCCCGGGAGATCGACAACACCACCCTCCTCCCAGCATCAATAGCAACAAACTGGAATGCGACGTTGGAGGGAGTGGACCGACAGACGCAAGGAGTAGCTGCAAGGTCCCACGATGACTGCGTCTGCCGGCTCTGCTAAGGGAAGAAGTGATGTTGAAGGGGTTGGGCCGGCAGACGCAGCAACCTTACAGCAACTCCTTGCGTCTGTTGGTCCATTCCCTCTGATGTCACTTATTCAGGTTAGTTCATGTCCATGCCAGGAGGAGTGCGGGGTTGTCGATCTCCAAGAGGGGGAGGAGGCCCAGCGCTGCTGATCTTTCCTGGGGGGCCCACGTTGCCAAGGGAAAAAAACACCCGAGTCCTCTGTTTCATCGGGCCCCCCTGACAACTTCGGGCCCTTGGCACATGCCTACTGGGCCTATTTATTAATCCGGCCCTGATGGTCTGGTATCTCCTTTTCTTCCCCTCCCTCCCATGGTCTTGGCATCTCTCTTTCTTCTCCTCTCTCTTCCCTGGTCTTCCTTCTCCCTCCTTCCCTCTCTCTCCCCAATTGGGTGAAGCAGTATTCCCCTCCCCCCACAGCTGCCTGGTGAGGTGAGATCAGCTTCCCTCACTGCCTTCTTGCCCACCATCCGTAAGTGAACTGAACCCAGGCAACAGGGCTGTAACACTGCATGTGCCAGCTTCCCTTCTCCTCCGAAACAGGAAGTTACATCATGAGGGGAAGGGAAGCTAGCGCGCGCAGTGTTAGAGCGAACTGAAACAGACAAAAAATGAAAGCAGATACCAGACTCTGCATGTCATGCAACATCAGAAAATTAGAAACAAAGCCAACAGCCATAAATTCTCAACACTGACATAATTCAATCACTAAACTGAAAATAAAATAAATTTTCCTACCTTTGCTGTCTGGTGATATTAATCATCTTGTTCTGCTTTCCTCTGTCTGTGCTCTTTAACTCTTTCCAGGTCTCCTTTCCATCTGCTATTTCTTTTCTCACCTCCTTTCTTCTTCAGTGCCAGACAGACAAAAGGTGGGAATGGATCTTTCACATTCAGCTTTCTTCAAACACTAGACTCCATAGGAATCTCAGGCAAGGTACTATCATGGTTTAAAAGCTTCCTACAATCCAGAACTTACAGGGTTAAAACAAACACAGAAAAATCAGAACCATGGTCCAACCCCTGTGGAGTACCCCAAGGATCACCTCTGTCTCCCACACTCTTCAACTCGCTCAAAGCTGCGGGTTGGAAGCCTTCTCTCTGATGTCGTTAATCTGGCCCTGCATAGCTCTACAACACATTGCATTAAAGCAAATTGAAAGGAGTCATTCTTGGAGATGTGTTTAAATCAGAAGAGAGAAATAACTTGCATAGATGACATTTTCAGCTCTATGCACATGGGGGCATATTCTATAAACGGCGTCCTGGTTGTAGGCAGCAGTAGGCGTCCTACTGCTGTCTAACCAGCCAATCAGGACACACGTTTTAAAAAACACACACCCTAAAGCAGGCTGCTTACACCCTAGGCGTCTGTCGCAGTTCATGGAGATGCGTAGTGGTTTTGCCTGGAAGTAGCCTTGGGCAAGCTTAGGCGGTCCTACGCATCTCCCTAGGGCCGCAATAGGTGCCTGAAATATAGGTCAATAAAAAAATGGTCTACATTTCAAATAGACGTGGCCTCTATGCTGATCGTGGCAAAGAAATCTCACAGCTGAGTGGCCACGACAGGGAACTCCCCCTCTCACAAAGTTAGACGGCAGAAGGAATAACCACTCCATCCTGCCCTCCCCCTGAAGTGCCCATTTCCGCGGGTTGCTTGGGTGTTTCCGGCAGGAGGAATTGGGCACTCCTCCTTTCGGTGGATGCTTCTGAGGGGGGATGCTTTGGGGGGACAGGAGGGATTGGGCATCCCTCCTGCTGCCCAATTTTGAGGGGATTTCAGGAGTTCCCTACCGCTGCGGTTGCCACTAAGCTGATCGCGGCAGGGAGATTCCTTTGCTGCGATCAGTTCAGCGGCAATGCGATTCTCTAACCGGCGCCTGTGACATAGACGCCGGTTAGAGAATCTGGTTTTTTAGGCGGCGTTAGGTGGGATTAGATGGGGTTAGGTGTCTGTCTGTGCAATTTTCAAAAGCCGCTTAGGCAGCTGCTGAGACTAGACGTCCTATACAGAATCTGGCCCATTGTGTCTTTGTTAAAAACTTGGTCCCAATGTGGACAGTTGAAAATTTTTCCCTAGATTTGAATTATTTACTTATTTTCACTTAATATGTATAAATAACATTGTTTCCCCCCCCTTTCTACAGGTCTTTCATCTCAGCCTTTCTGTTTTCTATTGAAGTTCAAGTAACCATAGGTTTTGGGGGAAGAATGATGACTGAACAGTGTCCTTTAGCAATCATCGTTTTGATTGTGCAGAATATTGTAGGTCTAATCATAAATGCAGTAATGCTGGGCTGCATATTCATGAAAACAGCCCAGTCTCACAGGAGGGCAGAGACCTTGATTTTTAGCAGGCATGCAGTGATCACCATACGAAATGGCAAACTTTGCTTTATGTTTCGGGTAGGGGACTTGAGGAAAAGCATGATCATCAGCGCCTCCGTGCGAATTCAAGCGGTAAGGAAAAGTACCACTATTGAGGGAGAGATAATCCCTATTCATCAAATAGATATTCCAGTGGAAAGTCCAATTGAAAGCAACAACATTTTTCTTGTGGCTCCCTTAATCATTTGTCATGTAATAGACAAACGAAGTCCTCTGTATGAAATATCTGCCTCTGACCTCATTAACCAAGACCTGGAGCTTATAGTGATACTTGAAGGCGTGGTTGAAACAACCGGTATCACAACTCAAGCAAGAACCTCCTACATAGCAGAAGAAATCCTATGGGGTCATCGTTTTGTCTCTATTGTTACAGAAGAAGAAGGGGTATACTCAGTTGATTATTCAAAGTTTGGGAACACAATCAAAGTTGCAACTCCACGCTGCAGTGCAAAAGAAATGGACGAAAAGCCATCTATCCTTATCCAAACTCTACAAAAGAGTGAGTTATCTCATCAGAACTCTCTGAGGAAACGGAATTCTATGAGGAGGAATAATTCGATGAGACGGAACAACTCGATGAGAAGGAACAACTCGTCTCTCATAGTGCCTAAAGTACAGTTCATCACACCAGATACATCAGAAACACATTGAGTGTAAAAGAAGATTCTTTGTTTTCAAATCTGAGATATTAAGCAGTATGAACTGCTACTACTACGTGCAATGGAACTGTTTATGGTTTTAATTAAGGATAACACTATGGTTCCTATTTACTAAGCTAGGCTAGTTGTTTAACATGATTTTTAATGTGCATCAACAGTTAATGTGGTTCTAGATGAATTGTTAGTAAGTGTTAACTTAGGCATTAAGGCCCTGATTCTGCAAAGTGTGTCCCGATTTTAGGCAGCTGTAGGCGTCCTACAGCTGTCTAATCAGCCAATCGGGATGCATGTTTTTTTAAAAAATGCTCCCCAGGCAGGCAGGCTGCCTATATTAAAGGCGCCTCCGGGAGCCTAGGGAGGCCCGAAAGACCGCCTAAGCTCGCCTAAGGGCCTTAGGCGAACCTAGGCGGCCCCATGCGTCTCCCTAGTAGAGGAAGAGATGCTTACAATGTAGGCCAGCAAAATGCTGGCCTACATTGTAAGTAGACGCGGCCGCTATACTTATAGCGGCAAGGAATCTCTCTGCCACTATAAGTATAGCGACCGCAACCGCCTGTCTGATCGCCGGCAGGAGGGTGCCCAACCCCTCCTGCCGGAACGCTGCCACTCCCCCCGAAACTCTGAATCGCTGGCAGGAGAGTGCCCAACCCTTCCTGCCAGAGTGCCGCCCCCCCCCCCCCCGAAACTCACAATCGCTAGCAGGAGGTACCCAACCCCTCCTGCCAGAATTTCACCCTCCCCCGAAACTCCCGATTACCGGCAGGAGAGTCCCCAACCCCTTCTATCGGAATTCTGTCCTCACGAAACTCCCACTCTCCGACAGGAGGGTGCCCAACCCCTCCTGCCGGAAAGCTGCACTCCCTCCGGACCCCCCACGCTAACACCCCCACCCGTGCTACCACCCCCCCGATGACCTCCCCCCAACTAACCTCACCCCCAACTAACCTCTAAATTGTTGGCCGGCTGGACAGGTCTTGCTGCTGTCCAGCTGGCAGACCCGCCTCGTTGAAATGAGGCAGGTCCGCCCCTTCCAGGCCCTCCAGGCCCATCCCCACTAAGCCTAATGCCTGATTGACCCAGGCTCTAGAAGCCTGGACCAATCAGGCCTTAGGCATAGCGGGTCCGCCCATCCCCACTAACCCTAAGGCCTGATTGGCCCAGGCGCCAAGAGCCTGGGCCAATCAAGCCAGGCTTAGTGGGGATGGGCGGACCCGCTATGCCTAAGGCTTGATTTGTCCAGGCTTCTAGAGCCTGGGCCAAACAGGCCTTAGGCTTAGCAGGGATGGGCCCGGAAGGGGCAGGCCGGCCTCATTTCGAAGACCTGTCCGGCTGGCCAACAATTTAGAGGTTAGTTAGGGGGAGGTTAGTTGGGGGGGAGGTTAGGGGGTCATCGGGGGTGGTAGCACGGGGGGGGCATTAGCGTGGGGGTCCGGAGGGGGTGAGGCTTTCCGGCAGGAGGGGTTGGGCACCCTCCTGTCGGTGATTGGACAGGTGGCCACTATATTTATCGCGGCAGGGAGATCCTTTGCTGCGATAAGTGTAGCGGCCGCGTCTACTCTAACTCGATTCTCTAACCGGCATCTGTAGCATGGACGCCGGTTACAGAATCGGGGTTAGTGTAGGCCTGTTTTTGTATAGGATGCCCCTCCCGGGTGTCCTATACAGAATCAGGGCCTAAGGGGCTGATTCTATAAACGGTGCATAAATCGGCTGTTGCCTAGAAAAATGGCAGCGACCATGTGTCAATCACACTTAGGCACAGGGATTTAGGGGCACAGGGTTATAGAATAGCATACAGAAGGTGCACACACGAAATCTAATTAAAGCCAATTAGCTGCAATAATTGATATTTGACATCAGTTTATTGCTAGTTAATGACTTGTTAACTAATTCATTTGGACACCATATTTAGAGCCTGAGGCTTAAAGGGCAGTAGACCATCTTTCTGTGTTAACCACATGGCTGTCTGAATGTCCCCAGCAGTTAATAGAGGTTTGGCATTTAGCACATTTTAACTTTGGGTTCTAACAGAAACTGAGGGTTAGGTACAGTTAATAAATAGGTACATGTTAATAAATAGGCCGCTATATATATTATTAGTAGGAATTATGAATCACGTAAGATATTAATAAGTAACAATAGCACTTTAAGTAAAAGAAGCATAGTTCAATCATTTCATATATTGTAGTCTGGCTGTCGATATGTATATGTATATAATGTATATAGACTAGTGTCCCGCAAACCTTTTTACTCGACAGCGTGGTAAACTCCAGGCTGGGGCTGGAGGGCACCCAGAAATGTGCGGACATCAACCTGATGACGTCGCGCAGATGCGTGATGTCATCATGGTGACGTCTGTACAAGCGTGAAGGCCCTCCGGTGGGAGGCCCTCGAGCAGGAGAGGCGCCGGCGAGGAGAAAAGACGTGGGTGCCGGCTAACTGACTTTAGGATGTGCATCTCACCGGGACAGGCACATCCTGTAGACAGTCACCGGTGCCAGTGACTCTCCTCCTCACCAGTGTCTTGCAGCACACCCGGAATCTCGCTGTGGCACCCAGTTTGCGATATGCTGACATAGACGATGAAAGTAAATATCTTACAGTCAATGAAATTCATTGGATTTTTAAAAGTATGAATTATTACACAGCCTAGCTACTGATCATAAACAGAAATCTATAGTTAGTTATTTTTCTATTTGGTTTTGTTATATTGTTGTTGGGTTATTTTATTGCCATACTCTTAAAAAGATTATCTGGCTTATGAAAGATCAGATATTAACCATATTCTGCGTGAGGCAAGACACTTAAGAAATTAGGGGCTTGCATTCAGAATGTGTTTGTTCTTAGTTTCATTTCACTTCATTTTATAAATGTTCATGTTATTTTTTTGTTTGTTTTTGCTTCTTTATGTGCTATACTGGGTGACAGGACAAAAGCGCGCCGACAAATTGGAGTAGACAATTGAGCGCAAGACATCAGCACGCTGCACAAAAACCTTATTTTAAAGGGCTCCGACAGGGGTGTGTGGGGCGGAACCCCCCACTTTACTGAATACTGTTCGTGCTGCTGTGTTGAGGTGGGGGTGGGGGGTGTAATGCCCCACATTATATATAAAACTTAACTTTTCCTCTAAAAAATAGGGAAAAAATTAAGTTTCCTCTATAATAGGGGGGGTTACAAACCCCTAAAACCACCCCCAATGGCAGCGTGAACAGTATTTAGTAAACTGGGGGGTTCCTCCCCACACACACCCATCGTAGCCCTTTCAAATAAGGCTTTTGTGTGGCGCGCTGATGTCTTGCGCTCAATTGTCCACTCCAATTTGTCGGCGCTCGTTTGGCGCGCTTATGACTGTGAACCCTATACTGTAGACTCACAAAAAAAAACAGGGAGGAATGGAGGGAAGTATAATCCAAAAAAATCCAAAAATATCACTCCAAGACAAAAGCACCACACAAGCCAAGAAAGCTAGCTTATTACTTAAGCAAAAGAAAAGCCTCAGACAAACGGAGAGGTGTGCCCACACTCTTCCGCCCAAGCATCACAGGCAAGTTTAAAGTTAGCAGGTGGGAGCAAAAAAAAAATAGCCAAGAATGATTAATGGTAAAAACCGCTGAACACAAACAGGCCAGGCCGACGATTGTTTCAAGGCTGGTAACCACTGCTTCAGGGCCTTAGTGCCATATCCAGGCTATCAGTACACAGATGCTAACTGCTGCTTTCACCTCTCCGTTTGTCTGAGGCTTTTCTTTCTCTTAAGTAATAAGCTAGCTTTCTTGGCTTATGTGGTGCTTTGTCTTGGAGTGATATTTTTGAATTTTTGTACTATACAGTACCCACGCTGCTCCTTGTGACCCTGGGCAAGTCACTTAATCCCCCCATTGCCCCAGGTACATTAGGTAGATTGTGAGCCCACCGGGACAGACAGGGAAAAATGCTTGAGTACCTGAATAAATTAATGTAAACCATTCTGAGCTCCCTTGGGAGAACGGTATAGAAAATTTAACAAATAAAAAATACACCAACACAAAATAGAGCACATTGTGTGTTATTGTGTTCTGTTTCATTTTAATGTTTGTTAAAACAAAGTGATACACACTAGGAATCATTGGTATAACGAGGGTGAGAGGTGCCAGGGGCAGTAGCACCCCTCCCCGGCCTCTTCTCCGCCCCCCCCCCCCATGCTCCTTCCCCGCCCCTCCTACCCTGCTCGCACCACTTCCCTTCCCCCGTAACATAGTAGATGACGGCAGATAAAGATCTGAATGATCCATCCAGTCTGCCCAACCTGATTCAATTTTTTAAAAAAAATTCTTCTTAGCTATTTTTGGGCAAGAATTCAAAGCTCTACCCTTTCTGTGCTTGGGTTCCAACTGCTGAAGTCTCTGTCAAAGCTCACTCCAACCCATCTACACCCTCTCAGCCATTGAAGTCCTCCCCAGCCCATCCTCAACTAAAAGGCCATATACAGGCACAGACCGTTCAAATCTGCCCAATACTTGCCTTAGTTCTTCAATATTTACTATTATTTTCTGATTCTAGATCCTCTATGTTCATTCCCACGCCTTTTTGAACTCTTTCACCGTTTTCCTCTCCACCACCTCTCTCGGGAGCGCATTCCAGGCATCCACCACCCTCTCCGTAAAGTAGAATTTCCTTACATTGCTCTTGAGTCTACCACCCCTCAACCTCAAATTATGTCCTCTGGTTTTACCATTTTCCTTTCTCTGGAAAATATTTTGTTCTATGTTAATACCTTTCAAGTATTTGAATGTCAGAATCATATCTCCCCTGTCCCTCCTTTCCTTTAGGGCTCCCAGTCTCTCCTCATACATCTTCTGGCGCAAACCTCCTATCATTCTTGTTGCCCTCCTCTGGACCGCTTCAAGTCTTTTTATGTCCATTACCAGATACGGTCTCCAAAACTGAACACAATACTCCAAGTGGGACCTCATCAACAAGTAACATTCCTGGCGCAAGCAGCAACCTCCAAGCTGCTGTTGCACCAGCATGAGCGCTTCCCCTGACATCACTTCATGGGCACGGGCCTAGGAAATGACATTAGCGGAAGAGCCAACACTGGGGTGATGGCAGTTGGGGGTTGTTGCTCGCACCAGGAACATTACAGAGGTATGGGAAAAGGAAAGCAGAGCGCACATGTGGCAGTGGGGGTGGAGAAGGGGCAGGGGTGGGGTGGAGAGAAGGATGGGTGCCTACATCCTCAGCAAGACGGCACCCGGTGTGGACCACACCCTCCCCCCTTACTACACCACTGCTAGGAAAATAATTTTCAAAGATATGACACTGGGTAATAAAGTGCTTTCTTCTGAATTCCATTCGAATTGCATGCCCAAATTTTGGCGCATGCAACTTAATTAAATAATGAGACAATTGGCACTGATAATTAGCATCTTAATAAGCAATTATTTAGCATTAATTGGATTTAATTAAAAGTTTGATCAACTTGTACATCTTGTTACTGAAATGCTTATTATGTACCATATTTTGTTAATTCACGTATGAGGCTGTATCATGTGTTTGCTATCATCTGTTCACTTTGTTTCTTGTTGAAAACATAATAAAGTTTTTTGAACTTAAAAAAAAAGAGTTACACATGTAAATTTAGGCATGGGATCCATGTCTAAATTTTATGTGCGAATGCAAAAAGGAGATGCAAAAATGGGAGGAGTCATAGGTGGATCTAGAGTGTACGCATTTAATTATAGAAGAAGAAAGGAGATGTTGATGCCCCTGTACAGGTCATTGGTGAGGCTCCACCTGGAATACTGTGTTCAGTTTTGGAGGCTGTTTCTGGCTAAGGATGTATAAAGACTTGAAGCAGTCCAGAGAAGAGAGACGAAAATGGTTTGGGGCTTGCGCCAAAAGACGCACATAAAGAGACTGGAAGACCTGAATATGTCTACTCTAGAGGAGAGGAGGGAGAGGGGAGATATAATTCAGACATTTAAATACTTGAAAGGTATTAATATAGAAACAAATCTTTTCCAGAGATAGGAAAATGGTAAAACTAGAGGGCATTAATGGAGGTTGTGGGATTGGCAGACTTAGGAGTAATGTTAGGAAATTCTTTTTCACGGAGAGGGTGGTGGATGCCTGGAATGCCTTCCTGAGAGAGGTGGTCAAGATGAAAATGGTGTCGGAATTTTTAAAAGTGTGGGATGAACGCAGAGGATCTCCAATTAGAAAATAAATGGTATAAAACAAACTAAGGCAGGTACTGGGTATCCCGTATAGGTGACAGGACTAAAGTGTGCCGAACAATTGCGCATGGACAAAAACGCTAAGACAAATGTGCGCAGGACGTCAACGCGTCGGATTAAAAGGTAACTTTAAAAGTGCTCTGAGGGGGGAAACCCCCCCACCTTACTTAGAAGTGTTGCCGCTGCCGTAAAACATGTACAGTAAAACCTTGGATTGCAAGTAACTTGGTTTGCAAGTGTTTTACAAGACAAGCAAAACATTTTATTAAATTTTAACTTGATAAACGCAATGTTTTGCAATACGAGTACATTCAGTATACACACATCACAACTGAGCCGATGGCTCTTCTCTCTCTGACGCTGCAGGAGTGTAGTGACTGTTCTAAATGAGCGAGGTCTTGCAATACAAGTATAAATAGCATTTTGTATTAAAGTTTTTGGGTTTTGGAACGAATCGTCTGAGTTTCTATTATTTCCTATGGGGAAATTCGCTTTGATATACGAGTGCTTTGGATTACAAGCATGCTTCTGGAACGAATTATGCTCGCAAACCAAGGTTTCACTGTATTTAATTCCTGAGTATTTCGTTGAACATTTTGAAGGAAAAACGTAACAGATTTCAATAGCTGAATGAAGAAAATATTGCCATATTGCAGAAACTGCCGATGCTTACTCAGCATCTACTTGTAGAAATAGAAAAATGAAGGCCATATGGCCTATCTAGTCTGTTTAACCATGCCATCTCCTATCCCCAGACCAAGAAGCAAGCTTGAGCCTTCTCAGTTTCCCCATCCCGTCCCTGTGAGTTTTGTCTCTGTCCCTGCCCCATTCTGTAAGCTCTGCCTTTACCGCACAAGCCTCGAACACTAATGATTTTAAAGCATTTGAGGCTTGTGCAGATGAGGATGGAGCTTGCAGGAATGGGACAAGGACAGGAAAACAACTCGCTGGGATGGGAAAACGAGTTGCCGCTGGGACGGGGAAAAATTTGTCCCCGTGTCATTCTCTACTACTACCTCTGCACTGTTGCCTTAGTGCTGCTGGGGCTGTCTGAGGGCGGAGACAGTTCTTAACCAATTAGTGGTAATATTCAGACAGGTGGCTCAAGTTCGGACAACACATGCAGTCAGAGCAAAACAATAGATCCTAACAGACAAAAAAACTCAATAAACAAGCACGTAAAATGAATAGAACATAAGAAATGCCTTCACCGGATCAGACCTTAGGTCCATCTAGTCCAGTGACCCGCGCACGTGGAGGCTAAGCTAGGTGTTCCCTGATGAATACCTTGTTTACCCGTATCCCTCAATGTGATTTGCAAGAAGGTGTGCATCCAACTTGCCTTTGAATCCCAGAATGGTGGTCTCCGTCACAACCTCTTCCGGGAGAGCATTCCAAGCGTCCACCACTCGCTGTGTGAAACAGAACTTCCTGACATTTGTCCTGGGCCTGTTGCCCCTCAGTTTCAGTCCATGACCTCTGTGTCATATTTGACAATGTGAATAACGATGTTTCTTGCTCTATTTTGTCAAATCCTTTTAGTATTTTAAAAGTCTCTGTCATATCCCCTGGCAGTCTTCTCTTTTCAAGGGTGAACAATCCCAGTTTTCCGAGCCGTTCCTTGTAGTTCAGATTCTCCATACCTTTTACTAGCTTCGTGGCTCTCCTCTGCATCCTCTCCAGCAGGGTTATATCCTTCTTTAGATAGGGAGACCAATGTTGGATACAGTTTTCCAAGTGTGGTCTGACCATTGCTCTGTAAAGCGGCATTATGATGCCTGCCGATCTACTTGTGATTCCCTTCTTTATCATGCCCAACATGTCCAATTATGCATTTTATCAGATAATAAAGAAGCAACGAGGCTTCCAAGATCCTCAAATAGTAAAGTTTATAGTAGATATGCTTTTTAAAGGAATGCGATGATCTTGCATAAAACTGGCCACGTTTCTACAGGTCGCCTGGCACTAGATGCTTCTCGATGTGTGATAAGCATTTGTTTGCCTGTTTTGTATATTAGTGCTGTTTTTGAAGAAAGAAATTTATGTGCAAACTCATCTACTACTTCTGCTACTATTTATCACCACTATAGCGCTGAAAGGAGTTCGCAGCACTGTACATATTGACATTTAATAGACAGTCCCTGCTCAGAAGTGCTTACAGGCCAACACGGACAGACAGACCGACAGGCAGACAGACAGACAGACAGGGTTGGTGATGCAGAACCCAAGGTGAGAGGAGCTAGGAGTTCAAAGCAGTCTCGAAGAGGGGGACTTTTAACTTGGACTTGAACATTGCCAGAGACACTGTAGGGATTCGGGCAGTTTGTTCCAGTCATACGGCACAGAAAGAAAGAAGGGGCGGAGTCTGGAGTTGTTGGTGGAGGAGATGGGCACAGATAGGAGGGACCTACTGGCTGAGCGGAGCTCACAGGAGGGAACGTGGGGGAGATAAGTGAAGAGAGATAATGAGGGGCTGCTGAGTGAATGCATTTGTAGGTCAGTAAGAGTTTGAATTGTATTTGGAACCGGATGGGGAATCAATGAAGTGACTTTAGGAGAGGGGGAATGTGAGTATAGCGGCTCTCGCAGAATATGAGTCAAGCAGCTGAATTTTGAATGGATTGAAGGGGAAGAAAGATGGATGAGCAGAAAACCTGAGAGCAGCGAGTTGCAGTAAACTAAGTGTGAGGTGACGAGGGCGTGGATAAGGGTTTTGGTAGTGTGCTTGGAGAAGTGGGGGTCAGATATTGGTAATATTATAGAGGAAGAAGCGGCAGGTTTTAGCAGTATGTTGTATCTGGGTGGAGAAGGAAAGAGAGGAGTCAAAGATGACCCCGAGATTGAGATCAGATAAGACAGGGAGGATAAGAGCGTTGTCCATAGAGACAGAGAACGGGGGAAGTGGGGAGGTTGGTTTAGGCGGGAAGATGAGCAGCTCCGTTTTAGGGTTCATAGACATAATCACGGAAGACAAAGGCGCGCGCCAACTGAGCGCAAGACGAAGGCGCGCGCCGAAGAAAATTACTGTTTTTAGGGTCTCCGACGGGGGGTTTTGTTGGGGAGCCCCTCCCACTTTACTTAATACAGATCGCGGCGGCATTGTGGGGGGTTTGGGGGGTTGTAACCCCCCACATTTTACTGGAAACTTAACTTTTTCCTGAAAAACAGGGAAAAAATGAAGTTTTCAGTAAAATGTGGGGGGGGTTACAACCCCCCAAGCCCCCCACAACGTCCCCACAATGCGGCGTGATCTATATTAAGTAAAGTGGGGGGGTTCCCCCCACGCCCCCCATCGGAGCCCCTATAAACAGTAATTTTCTTTGGCGCGCGCCTCCGTGCTGCGCTCAATTGTCTGCGCGCGCCTTTGTCCCGGCGCGCTTTTGACCTGACACCCCATTTTAGTCATATTCAGTTTTAGATGGTAGTGAAACATCCAGGTGGCAATGTCAGACAGGCAGGCTGAGACTCGGGTCTGGGTTTCGGTAGAGATAGTGCGGATAGGTCGATCTGGGAGTTGTCAGCTTAGAGGTGATACTCTGGCTAGTCATCCCTGACACATCTCATTTATTTGCCAAAACACGCCATGTCGGGTCATTTTTATGTGAGATCTTCAATTCCTTTGAAAAGTGTATTATTTAAAAATCTACTACATGTGTTTTCTGCTATCTTCTCTGGACAATTATGTATTATTCATGATCATGATTGTTGAACCTGGTTATCAAAGTCTTTGTTGGCAAGTGCAAACTATGGGTATCCCAAGCACAAAAAAAAGTCCATTCCAGACAGACTTTTTAGCCTGCCTTTTGATAAGTTTTCAGTTTGTGAATCGGATGCAGGGTTTTTTTTGCAATATATTGGCATATTTTGACTTTTTTTTTTTTTTTTTTACTTCAATCGGTGCATTGTAACAGCGCAGTTGACTTTTTAAAATATTTCTAAATGAGACCAGAACAAAAAGCTGTCATTTTTGTATCAAGAGTACCCAGCTCATTATCATCCTGAAACTGTTCTGGATATCATGAAAATTCCAATTGATTTTCAGAATTAAGATTAAGAATAGCAGTGTGCTTGTTTGATTTCTTTTGTAGTTCTGTCATTATGATCTTAAATCATGAATATGTGCCACTGCAGCATGTCCCTGTCACTGTTTATGTGGGTGCTGACTGAGAGAGAGACTGTGAGGTACACAATTGAATCAAAAATACGTCTAAAATCCTACCTAAATCGGCGCTAGGATGACCTAAAAGACAGGTTGTCCAAGTGCCAATAATCAAAATGGTTTTTTAGACATATTTTGAGGCATCTTAGGTCTCTTGACTACCGCTGTGCATCCAGAGCGAAAAGGGGCATTTCTCGAGGAGTGGTTAGGGTGTGAGGTGGGCGGGATGAGGGCCAACCAAACCTAGTCGTCCTGCAGCGATAATCAAAAGTTTGACGAGACTAGCTAGACGGAACTTATACGTTGTGACTTAGGCGATATAAAAACAGGTCTAAGTGCCTAGAAGGTATCCAAAGTGACCAGATAACCACTGCAGTGACAAAGTATAAACCTACACACACTCCCTCTGTGATCACTGACCCTTCCCCCCAACACCGCCATAACAATCGGAATAAAAGCATACATACCTGCCTCCAGAACATCAGCACGCTTAAGTAGTCTGGGGGGAGTGGGCTAGTGAACCATAGAGAGGAGGACCCAGGCCCATAAGCCACTCTAACCACTGCATTCATGGTGAAAAATGTGAGCCCATCAAAAAAACAACAACAACAAACCCTACTGTACTGCCATATAGGTGGCACCTGCATCCATAAGGGCTATTGGGGTGGTAGACAAGTGGGTATAGAAGGTTTGGGGGGTGTTTTGCGGGGCTTACCATGACCTTCAAGGGAATTGTGGTGAGATGTTTATGTGGCACCCTTTTTGTAAAGTTCATAGCAGTGCCCTGTGAGATACCCACTACTCTGTTGCCATGTCTAGGTGGCTAGTCCATCAGTTTGCTGACCCCTCCCACGTCCAAAAGGTCTTGTTCTAGGCATTTTGGACTTGGATGATTTTTTAGAAGAAAATGCGGTATAAAGGTAGACGACTTGGCGGTCTGGATGATCACACAGCTGGAGGGATAATTTTAAAAAAATATATTTTGGATGTATTTTTCGAGAATGGACTTTAGACCATTCTTGGGCTTTGGGTGACTAGCGCCCTAGGCCCAAAATGGACTTAAACTTTTTTTTTATTGTGCCACTCCACGAGTCTAATTGCTGTTTCTGTCCACCTAGGCCTGTCATCTGAAATAGGGTTACCAGATGTCCGGCAAAACCCGGACATGTTCTCTTTTTAGAGGACTGTCCTAGTGCCTGACAGATTTCCAAAACCCGACAGTTTGTCCAGTTTTTGGGAAGCCCCGAACTTGGGCCTGCATCTGGAGGGCCTCAAAGCATACATGGATGTGATGGGTGACATCACTGCATCGCACCCACGCATGCTTGGAGGCCCTTCAGACGTGGTCTGGACTTGGGGAAGAAGAGGCAGGTACATGTGGAGGTGGGGCTGGGAGGGAACAGGATGGGGCTGTGGCGGAACAGGGCGGGTCTTGGAGAAGAACGGGGCAGGGCCACATGCCCTCTTTTTTAATGTAGAAATCCGATAACTCTAATAGGAAATATCTCCGTCTCTACATCTGCTGCCTCTTCCACCTTCCAATACCATGCCAAATACCTCTTACCCTCACTTGTCTCCCTCGCCTCCCCCTCCCCTTCTCCCTCGGGGGTGCAGCAGGTCCCTTCTGTGATCCTTTCTGTTTCTTAGCATGTTCATCATTCTCCTCCCATTGTACAATCTGAGATGATGTTTCCCTTGCGGAACAAGAACTTCTGCTTTAGAGCCAGTACAAACTTTCCCATGGATCCTCTGCCAGAGATCGTAAATTGACAAGCATGACATTTATGTATGCCTTAAAGAGCTGTCTAGTAGAGAATGACATGGTGACAAAATTCATCACCGCTCCCGTCCCCGAGGATAACCGCGGGAAATAAACCCATGTCATTTTCTAGTGTCTATTTCATTCTCTGTCCTTCTACACCAGCATTATTCAAAGCAAAGCTTGCGGGTCAGTGGTTGTGGCCATTCATACTCTGATTCTTCCCTCTTTCCTTAAAGAATGACATGAAGATGGTTTCCCGCGGTTATCCGCGGGGACGGGAACGGTGATGAATTTTGTCACCGTGTCATTCTCTACTGTCTAGGTAGAAGGGCTATAAATGTTACTTTTTGGTACTGAAATTGCTAGCAACTTTAAAGAGGGGTGAAGAGCTTATGTGCATGACAGAAAAGCGGGACTTGGGTGTGATTGTATGTGATGATCTTAAGGTGGCTAAACAGATTGAAAAGGTGATGGCGAAAGCTAGAAGGATGCTAGGTTGCACAAGGAGAGATATGGCTAGTAGGAAAAAGGAGGTATTGATGACTCTGGTGAGACCTCATTTAGAATATTGTGTACAATTCTGGAGGCCACACCTTCAAAAAAATATAAAAAGGATGGAGTCGGTCCAGAGGAAGGCTACTAAAATGGTGTGTGGTCTTTGTGATAAGATCTCAATCTGTATACTTTGGAGGAAAGGCGGGAGAGGGGAGATATGATAGAGACGTTTAAATACCTACGTGATGTAAATACGCATGATCCGAGTCTCTCATTTGAAAGGAAGCTCTGGAATGAGAGGGCATAGGATGAAGTCAAGAAGAGATAGGCTCAGGAGTACCATATACCATATACCATGTATAGGCCACAGGAAATGCCGATTTAGGTTTTAAAACTCTTAGATAAGCTGCCCCATGTTACTAGCCACGGCTTATCTGAGAGTTTTAAAACCTACATCGGTCTATACAATGAGGTGGCCTATACATCCCCTCCCTCCAAGTAAATACCTCTGGTCGGCTGCCTCCTGCAATGTCACGGCTATGGTGCAGGGCAAGAGCGATCTTTTCAGCATCTAGCCGGCCCTGCGTTGCTTCCTCAATGCCTGCGTCAGTTCTCGTGGGACTCGCGAGAACTGACGCAGGCATTGAGGAAGCAGCGCAGGGCCGGCTGGATGCTGAAAAGTTCGCTCCAGCCTTGCACTGCAGGCCACGACATTGCAGGAGGCAGCTGTCAGCCGTCCAGAAGGGAAGTACAGGTATGGGGGACACTGTGGCTGATCTACTAATGGGCTTTAGATAGGAAGCTGCACCCCATTGCAGGAGATTGTAAAACCCATGTATAACAACCAGAGACTACAAGTTATTCAGAAAAGAAATAAAAACCATACTCTTCTAAGAAATTTCCTGAATAAGTCTTAACATCACAAATACCTCCTTCCTCCTGTCTTCTTCCTGACTCTGAAACTACCTGCCCTATTCTTTACCTTCACTAGTCATGACCACTGATCTCCTTTTGTAACAGACCAACCATAAATCTTTTGTAATCTGCCTTGAGCCGCAATGTAATGGCGGAATAGAAATCTCTAATGTAATGTAATAGGCCGCAGCCTATACATGAGAAAATACGGTAATCTAAGGACATACTTTTTTTTACAGAAAGAGTGATAGATGCATGGAACAGTCTTCCGGAAGAGGTAGCGGAGACAGAGACTGTCAGACACAAAGGGCTCCTTTTACGAAGGTGCGTGTTTTTAGCGCACACACAAGATTAGCACGTGCTATAGCGTGCGCTAGCCGAAAAATTACTGCCTGCTTAAAAGGCGCACGCGCTAAAACCACTAGCGCCCCTTTGTAAAAGGAGCCCAAAGTGTGGGATAGGCACGTGGGATCTCTTAGAGAGGAAGAGATAATGGTTACTGCGGATGGGCAGACTGGATGGGCCATGTGGCCTTTATCTGTTTATCATGTTTCTATGTTTATGCTTCTAAATATTCAGGGCTACAAAACATCTATACCTGCCATTTTACAAAGCGCTTGAAATATAAACTCTCTGAAATATATCTAACATTTTATATATTTTACAAAGCCAGCAGCTTCTCGAGCTCAGTATTGAAAGGTGAGCCAGAGTTGTTTAGGTTGCATAACAATCTTTTTATGCCAATTTCTTTTTCTGATTTGATATCCTTTATCATGCCATACAGTGAGAGACTAGAGAAACTGGGTCTCTTCTCCCTTGAAAAGAGGAGACAGAGAGGAGACATGATCGAAACATTCAAAATACTGAAGGGAATAGACTTAGTAGATAATAACAGACTGTTCACACTCTCCAAGATAGAAAGAACGAGAGGGCACTCTACTAAAGTTAAAAGGGGATAGATTCTGTACAAACGTAGGGAAGTTCCTTCTTCACACAGAGAGTGGTGGAGCCCTGGAACGCTCTTCCAGAGTCTGTTGTAGGGGAAAACCCTCCAGGGTTTCAAGACTAAGCTGGACTAAGTTCCTGCTAAAACTAGGACGTACACAGGTGAGGCTGGAACTCCTTTTAGAGCAACTGGTCTTTGACCCGGAGGCCGGGTCGTTGAGCGGACTGCTGGCACGATGGACCACTGGTCTGACCCAGCTGCAGCAATACTTATGTATCTTATGCCTTTGATTATGGCATATTGTCACAACCCTAGCCCTAAAGCTCGGCTTGTGCCAGGGAAGTCATCTGCTAACCCCAAGATTACACTAAAGAGGGCCAATCAATGTGACCAGGTAAACTCTAATACTCAGCCAGGATCAGAGTTTCATTTGAGACACCAGGTTACTGAGCCCTGGGGAGGGGAGGAGGAATATGAGAATAGCCCAGAGCAGCAGGAGGTGTACCACATAAAGGAACAGCCTAGGAAACGAGCTCCTAGGGCAGGTAGTGCACAGCTACAAGCACTGATTAAAGCCCCAAGGAAAACCCAGTGTAGGCAGCAAGCTGCCCTTCCCCCTTTCAGGTTAGGGTGTGGTCAGCTGCACGCTTTAGAGGCTGCACTAAGGAAGACTAAGTCAGTCTACCCTGGGTCAGCCCAGGAAGGAGGATCTCAGGACCGGTCTCCTGAAGCTGCCCAAAGCCAGGACATTGAGATGTCGGAGGCAGCCTCTGTCCCTGAAGCCAGCCAATCAGCCAACCCTGAACCCATGGAGTTTCTGGATACTGCCATGGAATTAGAAGACACATTAATGGATGAAAGTTAAGTGCAATAACTTTACTTTTGCTTTTTGGTGTCTAAACTTTTGGATGCTTTGTGGTTTGCCTGGGGAATACCTGCAAACACAAAGGTGCAGCTAAGTGAACTGTGCTATACTCACAGCTGCGTGGTTGCCTGATTTTGGACTTTAAAGCAAGGTGTATGTGGTGGGGCAAGTTTTTAAGTCTTACCTTTTTGCGGGTGGTTGGAGACTTATTTTTGCTGATCGTATAAAGGACTAGTAGTTGGGAGAATCCACCATTCATCCTAGGGTTGGGATTGTGGGGCCAAGTTTGGCAAGCTGATTTGAGGTGGATTCGGCTACTTCCTTTCCCCACCAGCGTGCCTAACTGGTGGGGCCGGCCGGTTGCAAACCAGGCCACTGCAGCATTGCTCGCAGGGATTGAGACAATCTTGAGAAAGACTCTTACAAACCTGGACAATTATTGGGACTTTGTGGTTTTTTTTTGGTAGCCCAGACATTGGTCTTGATAGGACTGAACTTCTGTGGATTGTTTGTGGACTTACTGTTTTGTACTGACCAGAAGGTGAGGGCTGTATTTTAAAGCCCAGGTTTTATTTTTTGCCTTTTTCATTCATGTTTCTTTAAAGGGGAAAGTCCCACCAGGGATAAAGTGTTTCCTAGTCAATAAAGGGAGACACCACTGACTGAAATACCTTTATTGAACCTGACTAAGTTTTTTTTTTGCTTATTAACCAGCAGGACCTCCAACATCTCTTGGAGGCACGTGGGAATCGGTCGTGGCTGAGTGGTGAATAGGGGCCTAAGCTTGAGCCCGTCACCGGCAACGCCACAATATGGACTTTGTTTCATTTCTGTGCGAGTAAAGGTTAAAAAAAAAAAAAAAAAAATCCAGGAAAAGTTGTCTGCTCAATATTTTGCCTGGCTGCAAGGGTGATTAGAGCAAGGAACCCCGGCAATGGCGTGGTGAAGGTGAGAGGTGCCCTTCCCCCTCCCTCTTCTCCACCACCACCCACCCCATCTGCTCCTACCCCCTCCCGCCGCACGCATGGGCACCCTTTACCTTCCCCCGTACCTTTTTCACAGTCGTGGCACGAGCAGCAATTCCAACCTGCTGTTTGATGCCGGCGTTGGCTCTTCCTCTGATGTCATTTCCTAGGCGCTGGTCCAGGAAGGGACGTCAGAAGCATAGCCAGTGCTGGCGCGAGCAGCAGGGTTGGGATTGCTGCTTATGCTGAAAATGTTAAAAATGTATAGGGGAAGGGAGCGACGTGTGCGCACGGTAGTGGGGGGTGGGGAAAGATGGGGCAGAGAGGAGGGCGATGCATAGTTAAAACTGCATGAGACACTCGCGCGCAGACAAATCCGGGCCGACAATTGCGCGCAGGACATCAGCGTGACGGATTTAAACTCAATTTGAAAGTGCTCCGAGGGGGGTTGTGTGTGTGGGGAACTACCGCACTTAACTTAATAGTGTTGGAGCTGCCGTTGGGGGAGGTATTGTGGGGGGAACCCCCATTACAGATAAAACAGGCTTTTCCCCTATTTTTTAGGGGAAAAGTTCAGTTTCTTCTGTAATGTGTGTGTGGGGGTTTCCCCCCAACAGCAGTGCCAACACTTCTAAGTTAAATGCAGTGGTTCCCCCCCACACACACACCCTCGGAGCACTTTCAAATTGAGTTTAAATCTGGCACTCTGATGTCCTGCGCGTGATTGTCGACCCGGCTTTGTCTGCGCACGATTGTCTCGCACGGTTTTGACATGTCACCGAGGAGGGCAGGTTTTGGCGGACCGCCCCCGTCCCCTCCTTTCTACACCACTTACCCCAGGGTATCATGTCCAGGGCCTTAACCACTAACCTACTCCTCTATTCAACTGCAAGGTTCAAAACATTTTATTCTGTTTGGTGCAATACAGTATTTTTCTCATTGATAAGCTTTACACTTTACCTGTAGACTATTTTTGAATTTGCTGATTATGTACTATACTGTATTTTCATAAGTAATTTTAAAAAAATCAAGTACCTGTTGTGGTTTTCATTGGATTTCAGGAACAACAGACCTTCAGAGCAATGGATACTTCCACCCTCCATAGGGTCCTTCTAAGGTACAGCACACACAACCACACACTGTTCTTAATGTGGCCATACATCATTCCTGAATCTGCTGCAGGAGAAGTGTAGGAGTCTATGCCACTGGAAATACTGCCACAACAACATTCTTAAGTACGAGTCGTACTTATGTTGGGCGTCTGTAACTCAGGGACTGTCTGTACTTATAAACCACCTATCAAAGTTATCTAAGTGGTTTACAATCAGGTTCTCAAGCATTTTCCCTATCTGATCCAGTGGGCTCACAATCTATCTAACGTACCTAGGGCAATTGAGGACTGAGTGACATGCCCAGGGTCACAAGGAGCAGTGTGGGATTTAAACCCACAACCTTAGGGTGCAGAGGCTGTTGATCTAATCTCTACGCCACTTTTTCTTGTTTCATTCATTTGATTTTATGATATTTTGTTTGCCTTAATGGACACCACATCAAGCAAGCTTATTCAAAATCCTAAGAAAAACTGTTCCATCACAAGAAAAATATCTTCAACAGATTAAGACAAAATCTTAGTACTACGCAAGATGGGGATTTTATCCCTTTATTTCATTCTTATTTCTCATTAAAAAAAGAATCCAACATATACAGCCACAACACTGAAGAGAAATATCAACATGATATACATATAAATTCAAACTTCTTGCCAGCAAAACCCAACTAGCTTTCCCATCTTAATGGAACTGTACAATACAGAGGGCAGTTTTTCTTTACTTTCTACTAGAACATCGAACAGTACATCATTTTGGAATACATGACATATAAGGGAATAAAACACATTGTTTTATATATCTAGCCACTTTTTCTAGATTTTTCTACATAGTGGAACATTTCATTTTTGCTTAAACATTGTCAGATATTGCAAAATCATGCTGCTCATAGAGGCTAGATTTCTCTTGCTCACCAGTTTGCTACGATCCCGTTTCCCAAAGCGAAGTCCAAAGGGATTAAAGTTAAACTTATTCCTCGTAAACCGAAGCCCGCATGAGATCTGACTTTCAATCTTACTTTCTTGGACAAAATAACAGAGGCTGGAATTTTCTTTAGAATTTATGTTTTTTTCTCCATTGCTTATTACTTGAGAAAAATTGTTCGTGGCTTGTGTCTTGCTGGTTGGCTGAACTATACATGAAGTAGAGAATTAAAACATTTATTATTGTCACCTGAATGTTGATAAGGTACACAGATGATATACAAGTTAAATACAGAAAAGACTAAACACATGGTTAATTCCTATTATAAATCTTTAATGTACTAAGAATGTTCTATTAATATCATATTTATTTCTGTATTATAAATGATGTATAATATGCAGTAGTAGTAAACTGAAAATGGAAAGTCTGTTCTAAAATCACTTGCTAATAACAATGGAGAAGTGAAATATTCTGGTTCAGGGACAGACATTGAACAAAGTTGCTAAAGAACATTTTGTAACTAAATATATATATTTTTTTTGGGGGGGTTAGATCTAATAATTATAGAAGGCTTATTCTATATAAAACATTGACATTGGAAGTCAGACGTTCAGGCTTCAACATGCAAATTCCAGTGATATTTTACAAAAGGCTCCACTGAACTTGAGCCTTTTGTAAAATACCTTTAATGACATGCTGGTGTGCATGTGCATTTTATCAAGATGCACAACAGCAGCCATTTTATACAGTACATACTTGTAGAAAAAAATAAGTGACTCAAATCCAACAGCTTCATGTGGAAATAGACAATTTCATAACTTTCATATATGTGATGCTGCTTCAACATGTAGCTTTTATATGCAAAAATTATTCCTACTTCTGGGAGATTCCTGCTAGTGGTCACCGGTACCATTTTGGATTATGATGTCAGCAAGGGCAGGCATGACTGGGAATTGTTCCGACCCACTCTAGGCAGTAGGGATATTTGCAGCAAGGTAGCCTTGAGGGACATTTGAGAGGGCCTGGAGAAGGGCTACAACAAGGGGGGGGGTCACTTTAGCAGTTTTGCCCACTAGAGGAGGCCATAGTGGTTGGAAGGGGTCATCATTGGGAGAAGTGGCAAAGTGGGAAGAATAAGAGCAATGGATCTGGGGAGAGCTCATAAGGGAACACCTGTCCAGCAGGTTAATTTTGGGCTAATGGCCACTTTACATCAGGGCCCAAGTCATGGCTTTGTGACCCACTGCTCCAAGGCTAATAGATTAATGCTGCTTGGGAGTTGCATCAACCCATGTAAACAACCCCTTGCTTTTATGCACCAGGAAAATTATGCGAACCCTAAAAGAATTTATTCTACCAGAACTTTATCTCACAAAAAATAGAGCAAACTGAGAACTACAACAGATGCCTTAATCTCAGAGTCCTAAATTGTCCTAAAATTCAATCAATGACTCCTGTTGAAGTCTTTAAAAAATACTTGGTTGAAAATTTGAATTTTTCCTTGGACCTAATTCCACCTTTAAATAAAATGTATTATCTACCTTCTAAAAGTATGGAAACAGGTGTTCTTATAAATCAAGTTGCTCCCCCTGAAGGTGATTTACATAACCTTACAGCAATTCTTGAAGACTCGATGTCAGATATTAAGGAGAGAGCTACTCTACTGGTTAATTTTGTGTTTGTAATGAGATTCTATTTTTAAAAATGTGGTTCTCTTTTTTTTGTGGTCAGCAGGTATGGATTTACCCGGAAGTAACAAAATCCACTCAAACAAGACGTAAAGAATTTATTTTAATGAGGGAGGAAACAAAGAAATTAGGTGCCTCATTTTTGTTGGCATACCCTTGTAAGTTTGTCATTAAATATTTGGGTTTAACGTACTTTTTTTTCCAGCCTGAACACCTATGATCATTTTTGGACATTAAGAACCTATCCAGTGCAGTGGTTAGAAGCACAGAATAAAATGCTGAGGGATTAAAAGCCGTTTAAGCCTTTTTTTATGTTAAAATATACTTCATGTTATTCTCTCTTTAATTTCTAGACACCACCACTCTATATTTTGGGGGTCTAAGGAAGAATCTAAGATATTACTGTTTTCTTCTTTTCTTTTTTCTCTTTTTCAATATGTTTCATGATTCTACATTGCTTTAACAAATAGTTGTACTTGTAACATATGTATAATTGAATTAAAAAAAAAGGGATATATTCTGTCAACACCTCTCCACTGTACAGAAAACACTATCACTAAACGCTGGAGACTAGAGAATGACACAGTGGCGGTTTACCCACGGCTACTGCGTTTAGCCGTGGGTAACCCGCCAAAAACGGGGAATGAAAATTAGCAGCCTCTGCGGGGACGGGGACAAGGCCATCACCGCCCCGTGGAGCGGTGAATGGTCTTGTCACCGCAGTGAGGCATAAAGGATCGTGCGGTCCCCGCAGCACCCACTCGCCCACCCGCACGCCGGCTCGATTGTTTAACCAGCTTCCTCTCTCCACCTCACCTTAGTTTGCCGGCTTTCTTTTTCGGCGACCGGAACGCTTTCAAAAGAGCCGCGCACGCGCGGCTGCTCAGTATTCAATCTTCTGCTCTGACCCAACCGGAAACAGGAAGTTGCAGCAGAGCAGAAGATTGAACTTTGAGCAGCCGTGCATGCGCGGCTCTTTGAAAGCGTGCCGGTCACCGAAAAAGAAAACCGGCAAACTAAGGAGAGCTGGAGAGCAGTAGCGTACCAAGGGGGGGGAGGGGCGAAAAAGGTAATGGTGCCAGGCCTTGGAGCACCGAGGCAGACCGCTTCTCCCCCCCCCAAGTGAACCTTTCCGACCCTCCCAGCGAAAGCAGCAAACCTCCCTCCAGTAGCGTCGGCTTTCTCCTCCCTCTGCCGCATCACTAATGACGTCATCAGTGACGCGGCATATGGAGGAGAAAGCCGCGAAGGAGGTTTGCTGCTCTCGCTGGGAGGGTCGGAAAGGTTCATGGAGGGGGGGAGATAGGAGGGCCAGCGGGGGTTCGGCTGGGAGGGGGGAGAAGCGGTCTGCCTCGTGCTCCATTACCTTCTTCGGGCAGCAGCAGCGTTTACAATTCGCTGCTGTTACCGGCTTCAGGCCTTGTTCTCTGTCGGGTCCTGCCTACTTCCTGTTTTCATGAAGACAGAACCCGATAGAGAGGAAGGCCTGAAGCGGGCAACAGCAGTGAATTGTGAATGCTGCTGCTGCCCGATGAAGTTCAGGATATCAGGACATCGGGGAAGGAGCAGGGAGAAATCGGCTGCTGGCTTGGGGGTGAGGGTAGGAAAGAATAGTGGAAGTGGAGAAATTGGCACGATGGCATGTGGGGGGCTAGGGGGAGAGAGAAAGAAAGGAAAATATAAAGAGGGGGGGGCCAGGGGGAGAGAGAAAGAAAGGCAGAAATAAAGAGGGAAGCCAGGGGGAGAGAGAAAGAAAGAGGGGGGGGGGGGCAGGAGAAGAAAGAAGGACCAGAGACTCATGAAATCACCAGACAAAAAGATAGGAAAAATGATTTTATTTTCAACTTAGTGATCAAAATGTGTCCGTTTTGAGAATTTATATCTGCTGTCTATATTTTGCACTATGGCCCACTAAAACGCAATAGCAGTTTTTAGCGCAGGGAGCCTATGAGCGTCGAGAACAGCATGGGGCATTCAGCGCAGCTCCCTGCACTAAAAACCACTATCACAGTTTAGTAAAAAGGGAGGGGGAATATTTGTCTATTTTTGTATAGTTGTTACTGAGGTGACATTGCATAAAGTCATCTGCCTTGACCTCTTTGAAAACCCGCGGAATATAAATGATAATTAACATTTTCTCTGCGTACATCGTGCTTTGTGTTTTTAAAATTTTATTGTTGGTTGATCATTTTGACTTGGCCACAAAGGTAAGGGGGAGGGAGGGAGGGGAGCTGCTGAAAGACATCTAGTAATCCTTGCAGGCTTGACTGTGCAGGGAATTATTTTTGTAAAATCATGTTTTGTTATGTGACTGGCATTATCTAGACTTTAATTTCTATGAATGAATAGAATGAAAATGATATAAAATTACTTGCTTGCGGAGACCGCGTGTTCCGGCTCACACAAGGAAGGAGGGGGTGAAAGGGAAAAAGTTTCTCTTCCTTGGAAATAGATTCTGAAGTGATCTCATCAAAGAAGACCAGCACCAAATGTACAAGAAATCCCTTAAACAATGTCAAAAGAGCCCAAAATAGAAAACTGCTACTGCCTTGAGACTCCATTATTGAAGGAATCAACTTGAAATCACAGAAGAGACAGGAAAAGGTTAAATGCCTCATGGAATCCTCAGGTACAAAATAGTAAGAATTATAAAATTGATGTCATTATCCATCTGGAAAAAAAGGCGTACTAGAAATAATGCCTCAGCAATACAATTTTCAGAAGTTCTATTTGCTCATGGTAAGGGAGAAGAGAGACTGCTAGTAATGGTGGGGGGACTGATAGAAGATATGAAAGAAGGGTGGTAGAAAGGAACAGATGGTAAAGGAGGGAGGGAAGGGTGGTGGTGGAAAGAAATAGAACAGACATTGAAAGAGGGTAGAGAGGAACAGACCCTGAAAGGAAATGTGGAAGGCAGAGTGGGGAGAAGACGCTGGAAGGGAAGAACACAGATGCCAGACTATGGGGGAGCGGAGGGAAGAAGATGGGTGCTAGATGGGGACGGTGACGGGGCGGTGAATGGGATGGCAGTGGCGGTGACGAGGCGGTGAAAGGGGTGACGGTGATGGGGCGGTGAAGGGAACGGCGGTGACGGGGCGGTGCAGAGGATGGTGGGCCGGGAACGGTGCAGTGACGGGGACAGATTTTTTCCCGTGTCATTCTCTACTGGAGACATAAGAAAAAGCCTCAGTTCCAATGAGCCTACTCCAATCTGGCTCTACTTAAAGTACATTACCGGCATAAAGAACATTCGGGTCTCTGTAGCGCAGGGGAGAACGCTCAACTTCAGTTCTAAACAAAAAGGAATCAAAGGTTAATTGTAACTAGGACTGACCGTTTCATGGTATTATCCCCACTTCTTCAGGGCCATGATAACCAGTGAACACAACCTGCAATAAATAACGTTCAGTGTAAATGAGCAGCTATAGGTAATTATCACACAAACTTTTAAGCTAGAAAAACTTGTTTTATTAAAAATTTGATAAAACGCTTAACATAACATTTCAAAGCGTTGTACAGTTAAAATCAGAAACAAAAGAAAAAAAAACCAGTACGAAAACAGACTTACTGGGGGGGGGGGGGAGAAAGGGAAAAATTACAATTCTTAAAAAAAAAATAAAAACAGAGGAAAGAAACGAAGGGAAAGGACTGGGAAAAATTTTAAAATTGAGAAAAGATGAAGATAAATTAAGAAGGCGTGGGATACATCAATAGTATGCATCTTTAAAAAACAAAAACTAAGTAAATCAAGAGGCGGGGGGAGTGCTGCTTTATGCTTATCAGCAGATCTGCCACTGCCATCATAATATTGTTTTTTTTAATATCTTTTTAGTGAAATCAGAAGTCCAAACCCTACTCCAAGGAGGAGAGTGTGGCATAGTGGTTAGAGCTTACTCATAACACTGATTCTTTTTTGTATAGAACTGAAGTTGAGCGTTCTCCACCGCGCTACATAGACCCGAACGTTTTTTATGCCAAAGATGTACTTTGAGTTGAACCAGATTCGAATAGGCTCACTGGAACTGAGGCTTTTTCTTTTGTTGTCTCCAGAGTTTAGTGACAGTGCTTTTTTGTACAGTGGAGAGGTGTTGACAGAGTGTTTTTTCCTCTCCTCCTCCTTTAGCTTTTTGTGCTTGTCATCCTTAAAGAATAGCACTTAAGCCCAAATTCTGTAACCGGCGCCTAATGTTAGGCACCTATTTTGGAGGCACCCGACTAGATAGAGGCCCATCTAAATTGAATAACGTTCAATTAAGCTTTTTAATCAGCACTGACTAAAACATAGGCGCCTATCAAGAAAGCGCGATTTTGTAACAAGGCGCCTCTAAAAATTTAGGCGGCCTTCAAAAAAATAGGTGCCATGCATGTTAGGTGCCTTGTTACAGTATCGCTGCTCTCAAGCGTGCTTAAGCGCTTGCAAGGGCACCTATGTTTTAGTTGTGCCTAGAGCTGGCCTATTTCTTGGGCGCCTCCACAATAAGTGCCGCTCATGTGATTCATTACACAGCACCCAATTTTACTTGAATCGCGCTGAACGGTGCCTAATTTGCTGCCTAACTTTTGGGCGCTTCGTATAGAATTTGCCCTTTAGTCACTTTGCTGCCATTTACAAAAATTCTAGTATTCTGTACACACAGTGACCCTGATTCTATAAAGTCCTCCTAAAGTTCGGTACCTATATAGGCACTGAATCTATAAAACATAGGCACCCATTATAGAATTATGCTTAGTGTTACCTAAGCATGCTTAGGCGGTGCTCAGTGTCCTAACATTTAGGCATCCCTAACTTGAAAACATGCCCATAATCCGCTCCTAACCACACCCACTTTTAGTAAAGGCGCTTTGGTCTAGGTGCCTACTTTTTATAGCGTCAGGTTTTTCAACTTAGGCACCTAACTTGAGTAATAGGCTTAATCAGTGCTGATATTGGCACTCAACACCTCACAACTGGCTTTGATTGAATTGAAAGGCATCTATGTCAAACTCGATTCTGTAAAAAGTAGGCGCCTATCCCAAAGTGCCTACACTAAAAGTGGGCATGGTTAGGGGCAGATCCTGGGCGTGTTTTTGAGCTAGGTGCCTCTTAGGCGCCATTGGTCTCTAATTTCAGCACCTAACTTTAGACAAAGAAAACGCTGGAATAAACTGGAGACACCTAAATGTTAAGATGTTGAGTACCACTTAAGCATGCTAAGGTGACGCTAAGCATTATTCTATAATGGGCACCCAGGTTTTATAGAATCAGTGTTGATATCAACGCCTAACTGTAGGTGGACTTTGCAGAATCAGAGCCAATTAGCCTGTAAAACTAGGTCTTGAACCAATTTTATAAGGTCAATTTGAATGTAAGTGTCTTTACAGAATACTCCAACATAACAGATCTTAATCTACCTAGAATGGAGGAAAAAAGCCTCAGAGGTCCAGAGGTGAACAGCTATAACAGCACCTCATGTGTGAACTCAATATCTTTCATAGACACAAAAGAGCCTCCATATAACTAATCTAACTCAGCAAGTGATGCAACAAATGAATATAAATAATAAATCAGCACTTGTCTCGTGGCCCTAGCATAACCCTGCATTAGCAAACATAAGTCCCTGGTGCCTGTAAATGTTTGCACCTAACTATGACATTTACATGTAGACCTAAGTATTCCATAAGGTACCCAAATAAATGATGGCCCTACCTAAGGCCTGCCCATATTCCACCCAAATGAACACCCCTATGACAATTACATATTCTGCAGTCTGAGTGTGTAATTACAGAATACCAATTAAATTTGATCCTGACATTTATGCAGGTAAGCATACAAGGAGGAGAGTTTGGTGCAGTGGTTAAAGATACAGTCTCAGCACCCTGAGTTGTGGGTTCAAACTCACACTACCCCTTGGATCCCCCCATTGCCCCAGGTACATTAGATAGATTGTGAGCCCACCGAGACAGACAGGGAAAAATGCTTGAGTACCTGAATAAATTCATGTACACCATTCTGAGATCCCCTGGGAGAACAATATAGAAAATTGAATGAATGAATATACACTTATCCACATGGAAGGTTTTCATTTAATTTATACATCTAATCAATGTGTAAATTGAGATGACCTGTTATGGACCGAAGCTGTAAATGTATTAAGTCCATCTGAATATTGAAGTAAATAGTCCCTATTATATCATTATGTATCGGGTGAGAGCATTTTTTGCGCATATGGATCTTGTGCCTTGAAGCAGCCAGCAAACAGCCGCGAAACGATGGCCACCGTCGGGGGATCCTAAACTTTCTCAAGATAAACAGTTTATTGTCACTTCATTTAACATAAACAGTCTAATGACAGAGTTTCTGATGTCTACTGTTTTAAATTATAGTTTGAACAAATGTTGGATAAGTTAAGCTTGTCAGTTAAATGTGTGGTGAAGGGGGTTTTTTTTGCCAATGATTGATGGTATGAAGCAGAGCTAGAGAGTAGAGAATAACACGGTGGTTGTTACCCGCGGGTAGCCGCGGGTAACCCGCTGAAATGGGGAGAGAAAAATTAGTGGTCGCTGCGGGGACAGGAACAAGGCCATTCACCGCCCCGTGGAGCAGTGAATGGTCTTGTCTCCGCAGTGAAGCCAGCACGGATCACGTGGTCCAGCATCCCCATCCGATCGCCGCATCCTACGTCCTGCCATCTCCCTCCCTCCACCTCAACTTAGGTGCCGAATCCAATTTTAATTCTTCTTCTCCTAGCCGCACACTTTCAATAAGCCGCACGTGCATGGCTGCTTGAATTGTTGAATCTTCTCTGATGCAACCGGAAACAGGAAATTGGGTCAGAGGAGAAGATTCAACAGCTCAAGCAGCCACACATGTGGCTTATCGAAAGCGTGCGGCTGGGAGAAGAAGAATTAAAGTCGGACCGGTACCTAAGGTGAGGTGGAGGGAAGGAAGATGGCAGGACGCGGCGATCGGTCGGGAAGGGGCTTCTGGACCACGTGATCCATGATCGTGCATGTTCCCTCACATTAGGAAGGAGGGAGTGGACAGTAGTCGTGGGGATGGGGCAGGGATAGTGCTCACGAGAATGGGGATGGGGCAGGGACAGTGGTCACAGGGACGGGGCGGTGACAGGGATGGTGGTTGCAGGGATGGGGCGGTGACGGGGACAAATTTTTTCCCCGTGTCATTCTCTACTAGAGAGTTCAGCTCACATCATTTGGTACATTGGAAGTTGTTCTTTGTGTCATCTGAGGCTTTTTTTTTTTCCTTTGCTTAAGCTTTTCCTTAATTTTTTCAAGACAAAATTTCTTTGCAGGTATGCTAGATATGCTGGAGAGTTGTTCATTATAATAAAGACATACCTAAATCATTTTAGTGTTTGCAGTACACAAATTGCATTTTATGGAGCTACTTTCAAATAGTCTGCCTAGGAGTATAGTCCAAGGACACTTTGTACTCATTAACCTTCTACTTAATTGTCAAAGGGAAAGTACATTCATACTTTCTCTTTGGAAACTGTTCATGGGCACAGAACACCAGTGGACTTTGTTCTTGTTTCCGTGGATACATTTTGGATGGAACAATGTGTACAAACCCTAAAATAAAAATATACCCTTCCCAAAACAAGGAACCAGGAAAGAAGCCTCCACAAAATGCAGTTGAGTGTTTACACAGAAAACCAATGCAGGTAATCTTACCTACAGACCTATATAGGTGTGATAATCTTTATGGTTTTACATTTCTTTATTGGTAATTAGTATAAAATAATGAATTTCTTCAATTGCCAAAGTGTTCACATATACATAATAAACCAGCGAATGGTATTAAGAAACTATCCCCCTCCTGTACTAACATGTAGTGCGGGTTTTAGCGCTGACGGTGGTGGTAATTGCTCCAACACTCATAGAATTCCTATATGTGTTGGAGCAGTTACCGCCGCTGCTGGCGCTAAAACCCGTGCCACATGTTAGTAAAGGAGGGGGTATTAAAAACAAGAAATAAAAGGGAGGATACCGTAATTATTTCCACTCAAACCACACATACAGTCCAAAAAATGGAATAAAAATAAGCATGTTGAATAATGTCCTAACTCAATTTGGAATTTATATTAGATTACAATCTCCATATAGGGTCTTTTACTAAGGCGCGCTGGCTGATTTAGCGCATGCTAAATGCTAACGCGCCCATTATATTCTATGGACGCGTTAGCATTGAATGCACGCTATATCGGCTAGCCTTAGGCCCTCTTTTACAAGGCGCGCTAAGCGTTTTAGTACAGATTTAATGTGCGCTAACTCGGCCATAGGATAACATGCACGCGATAGCGTTTAGCGCGTGTTTAGTGCGCGCTAATATTTAGCGTGCGCTAAAAAGCTTAGTGCACCTTTGTAAAACAGGGGGTTAGTAAAAGGCACCTTAGTAAAAGACCTCCATAGTGTTTCTGGGACTCACTATGGAGATTGTATTCCTACAAGGGAGAGTGTGGTACAGTGGTTAAAGCTACAGCCTCAGCTTCCTGAGGTTGTGAGTTTAAATCTACACTGCTCCTTGTGACCCTGGGCAAGTCACGTAATCTCCCCATTGCCCCAGATATATTAGATAGATTGTGAGCCCACCAGGACAGATAGGGAAAAAGGTTTGAGCACCTAAATACTATACATTCATATAAACTGTTCTGAGCTCCCCTGGGAGAGTGGTATAGAAAACTGAATAAATAAATAATGTGCCTAGATTGCATACAAAATAGTCTTCCCCAAGCATACCTGAAATTGGGGAAAATAGTCACAATATACGCTCAAAACAGATCCTGCTTATGATACTAGGGGGAGGGGGTTTCAGTTAGATAAATTCTCTGAATATTTTAATTGAATGATATTTTATTATTTATCTATTATTCAAATGGAAATATTCCCAAAAATAACTAGAGCACTGTACAGGATAAATCAATCAATATAAAAATATTTTAAAAATCTCCACACAGAAGACTGGCCTCCTCTTTTACCAACACCTATCATGGGTTTCGGCACTGGCAGTGGCGGTTACCACCGCTGCCAGCGCTAAAACTCACGCTATGCATTTATAAAAGGGTGGGGGGTTGAATAAATTTAATTGAATCAATATAGCTTGTTTACTCTTTCCAAAATAGTAGACTAGGGGGAATGCAATGAAGCTACTAAGTATGTTTACGTTTATAAAAATTTGATATTCTGCCAAATCTTGCAAAAGTTCCCCGTGGATTACATTACAATTGCATAAATAAAAACAGAAAAGAACTCCATAATATAAAGGAAAGACCTATTCTCATCATTCATGTCTAAGATACATTCAAGCCCATCCACACAATAAAATAAAATTAAATAGTAGGTCAGTACCGAGGGGCGCTAGTGAGCATTACAAGGAATGGCTGCATAGTGGCTGAGCTCTGCTGGGTAATATTTGAAAAGTCTCCAATTTGACTGTTCTCTGCATTTGGAAATACAAATACATACTTCCAACACCTATGCAAACATGGCTACAAGCAAAACGAACAAACGGAAGAGCGTAGATCCGGTCTCCCCACAGAAATCGGCAGCGAGCAAAATTGACTGTGAAACTGAGGCCTTGCACGTGGTCTTGGCGGAGCTACGCTCACTATGCAAACTGTTGCAGATAACTAAAGAAAACATGGATGAAATTATGTTTGATTTTACCTCGTTAAAGACGGAGATGGCAGTTTTCTGGTTGAGAGTAGATATTGCGGAACAAAGGGTGGAGACCAATACCAAGAACGTTAAGACACTTCAACGCCAAATAAAAAAAATTACACTCATTGAGCAGGAGCTAGAAAATGCACAGAGCCACTCCCGGAGCAACAACTTTTGCATCCTTGGAGTTCCAGAGGGTCATGAGGGGCACAATGTGATGGCTTTTGTGCAGGGCATGTTGCCTAAACTGCTTGATGTGGTCTTCAAGAATGAATTCGAAATTGACAGGGCCCATCATGCTCCAACACACAAGCAGGACTTAAACGCAAAATACCTTCGACCCATTGTGGTGCGCCTGTTACGCTATGCGCAGGTTATGGAGGTTATGCGCCAAGCAAAACTGAAATTCCCTTTAAAGTATGAAGGAAGTTCCCTGCTGATAGTTCTGGATCTCTCCAAAGCGACCGCTAAACGGCGAAAATTGTTGCTGGAATATCGCCCAAATTGAAATCCATTGGAGCAAAATATGGGATGTTCTACCCTGCTTTCCTAAGGGTAACCCATAATAACATAACAAAGAATTTTACTGACCTCATGAAACTGGCTGACTTTCTGGAGAAGCATGCCCCGAGTACTCTACTTGGGTGAGACTGCTATTTTTTTCCATGCTCTGCCAACGCTACACTGTTTTCCTTCTGTTCTGACCCTATTGAGGTTGTGGATTATGTGCACGCTTGTGATATTTAATTCTGATCAGTTATGATTATATTGTTAGCTGTACTGGCTTATTGTTATTTGGTATGCCATTGCATACTTATTGTGTTTCTTCTATTTCAGCTGTATTTTCACCTGCTATAATTGTCAACTTAACAAGGCCATTAGGCCTCCTATACATCCTGCGCTAGTTATTGTGCAATGTTTCCATAGTTGATGTCTTTCTATGGCTTATGTTTACCGAACTAAAGATTATATCTTTTTTTGTTTGCTTAGTTAGCTTGATAACTATTGCTTTCAATGCATTTGGTTCTCTGCTATATACTAAGATTTCTTCTGCTGCATTTCCCTATTCATGGAACAGCTTCCTTGGTGTCTTAATTTAATAGCAGGGCCAGCTCTGTCCCGGCTGCTGGTTGCTCTCTATCCCATCTTTACTCCTCATCTCGCTCTTTACCTTTATCTGAGCATTTTCTACTTTTTTGACCCTCTCTGTCTGCAACCCCTAATGCCTCACTGTCTCACTGTTAGGCTCAAATGTCTGCAGACTTATTCACTTTTACCTGATTGCTTATTAACTTTGCCTATGATTACTGCTGTAAATGACTGCCGATATCTACCGCTATGTTATGTATGTAATGTATACTTGAGCACTATTGCTTTATGTTCCTTTTTCTGTTGCTATGCAACATATATGATTGCTATCATCCTATTACAATATGTCATTGAAACTATGTTCATTAAATGTTAAAGGACTGAATGATCCCACTAAACAACTGAAAATCAAAGAATACATTAACAGACTGCAACCTGACAGTCTACCTTCAGGAATCTCATCTGTCAGCTACAGATGCTTCCAAATTTACTTTCCCATGGGCACTGCCAACTTTATACTCTCCTGTGATTGACAAACGGAATGGTGTTCTCACCATTATACGAAAGAGACCTGATGTTCATTTAGTCTCTCATAGTGCAGATACAGATGGTAGATGGGTAAGGGCTTTAGTCCAGGTCAGTGAGAAAAATTTTGCTTGTCTCAATCTATATAGTCCTAACCTTGATGACCCAGGTTTTTTTGATGCTATCTCTGATCACTTATCGACTACTGAAGATTATTGTTTCATCTTGGGAGGCGATTTCAACATGATCCAAGATCCTGGTATAGATAGGAAATCATGTACCCTATATAAAAAATCTAGGACATGGTATAAACTTCAGGACCTGATTACTAATTTTGATCTGATTGAACCATGGTAGATACAGCACCCTCGAGATCAATCCTTTTCCTTCTACTCCCCGACTCATGCTACATATTTACGCATTGATTTTTTCTTGATTAGCACATCGTTATGCACTTTCGTGGAATCCTCCAAAATTGAAGGAATTATAATATCGGACCATGCGGCAACAACACTATGTCTACATAAATTGTCTAGCTCCAGATATCAGAAACAATGGAAGTTCAATGGATCACTCTTACAAGAACTGGACTTTGTAGACCATATCAATATTGCAATTGATGATTTCTTCACTAATAATAAGGCCAGTGATACAAATGTTAAAAATACCTGGGACGCTTTTAAGGCATTTATTAGAGGCCGAATCATATTGTTCTCGACTTTTTGTTGAAAACAGAAATGGAAGAAAGTAGAGGACTTAGAAGATCATATCAAACAACTGGAAAGAGATCATATTCAATCTTCGTGCTCTCAGGGTACAACATAATCTGCTCACTAGTCAAGTAGTTTCTCATCAGCTGTTGTTGAAGAACGCCACTTACTATTTAGAGAACAATCGTTGCAGACACTCTTTAGCCCAAAATTATAAGGAAAATCTACCAAGACTTAAGAAGCTGCCCTAAATACACCTGATGGTTCTTCTACTACTGATGCTTCTACTATTGTATGTTTATTTCAAAAATTCTACTGTGACTTATATTCATCAGAGCTTGATGACACCGAATCAGCTAAGTCATTTCTGGAGACTTTACCACATAACACACTAACTGAGGAACATATTAAAACCCTTGCCCAGCCATTAACTGTCTCTGACGTCTCTACTTCAATTCATTCCCTGGCCAAAAAAAAGGCACCAGGTCCCGATGGGCTAAATGCTGAATTCTACCAAGTGTTTATGCCATGTCTTGTTCCTCATCTCCTTGACCTTAATTTAAATCTCATTCACAATGGCTGAGGTGAAGGGTCTTTTACGGAAGCAACCATCATAGTCCTTCCCAAACTTGGAAAAAATACCATGGATGTTAAGAACTACAGATTCCTATCGCTGATCAACACTGATGCAAAGATCTAAGCGAAAATCATAGCTTTCAGACTACAACTAATCTTGAATGACCTCATCGCCTCTGACCAGACTGGTTTTATGACTGGTCGCCTAGCCAGTGACAATACAAGATTCTTTGCAAATATTATTCATCAATCTGGTAAACATCTAACCCCAATGATAGCGATGGGTTTAGATGCAGAGAAGGCGTTTGACTGCCTTGAGTGGTCTTATATATTTCAAGTTTTAAACTGGTACCTTTTCCCGCCTTACTTCATATCGCTGGTTAAGGTACTTTATTCTAACCCGTCGACAAAACTCTATATTAACAATCTCTACTCATCACCATTGCAACTGGCTAGAGGCACCCGTCAGGGGTGCCCACTATCCCCATTAGTGTTTAATATCACCATGGAACCCCTATTGATTGCATTGAGAACCAATAAGAATATTACTGGATTTCGCACAGCTGATGTTGAAGTGAAACTGTCCGCTTATGCAGATGATGTACTCATCTATACTTCTCCATCGTCTATACCTCAGATTCTGGAAGTCATACAAGATTTTTCTAATGTCTCAGGTTATAAACTGAATCTGATGAAATCTGAGATCATGCCTATAAATTGTCCTGAAGTGGGCGAAGACATCAAAAAGTTAGGCTTTCTTTGGTCGCCTAACAAGATCAAATATCTTGGCATGTACTTTGGCCCCTCCTTGGAAGATACTATCAATTTTAATGTTGAATATCTTTTGGAAAAAATCAAATGCCTTACAGCCCAATGGACCCCACTCAAACTGTCCTGGTGGGGCCGCCTGGACACTATCAAAATGGTGATGACTTCTTAGTATAATTCCCTGTCTGTTCCCCCAACATACATTTAAAAAAATGGAAAACCTCTTGGTAAATTTTCTCTGGCTCAATAAAACTCCTTGGATTAGTTTCCACAAGCTTAAAGGTACCAAAAGTAATGGGAGAGTCTCTTTTCCGAGTCTACTCGACTATCATATGGCTTTTATATTACGACACGGGGCTAAATGGTATTTTTCTGAAAATGAGAGCTCACTACCACCAGGCACTTAGTTTAAATTAACTCCTGTCCGATGCAGTTGAGATATCTTCCTTCAATATGTAACCTGTCTACAAGGTCTGAACATCATATTATTATGTCTACTGTACTAGCTCTAAGAGAAGTGGATGGTTTTTCAGATGTCAAATAGGAAAATTCCTTATTAGCCCCCTTATGGAACAATCCTAAAATCCGAATACAAACAACCTGGTTTCATGGAAGTCATGGCAAAGCTGTGGTCTTTGGTACATTGGATGGTCAGCAATGGTACACTATGATAAAATCTGCAGAACCTATAACCTTCCACCATCCCAATTTTTTTGCTGGCTCCAGCTTGCCCATTCTATTAAAAAGGATGTACTACCTAGGTATTGCTATGAGTCACGCCCCTCTTTTAAATCTCTCTGTGACAGAATTATCTTCAAGCGACATGAAGCCTCGCAATGGTACAAGGTTCTTCAACTTCACAAATGCGTATCTGACTCCCCGCTGCATGAAGTATGGCACAAGGAGTTATACATGACATTTACAGATGACATATGGATCAATTTTTGGATCTCCGCTACTAAATCTTCTCCACTCTTCTTCATAGGCTTGCTAAACTGGGGTCTCAGTATCCTGATGTATGCTGGTCTTGCAATATGAATGGGGTCTTGCTTAAACATATGTTCTTTGACTGCTCTATGCTGCAGTCCTTCTGGAATCAAGCTTGGAGGATGATAACATCAGTATTACATATACATTATCCGTTATCCTTTGCTATTATTGTGTTTGGAGCCGGTGCTCTTTCCGCCCCCCTCACTGTTACCGCAGGCTCTTTTATTAAGAGGATTAATTACGATTGCACTCAAAGTAATCCTATCAAATTGGAAATCTCTAAATTCAGGGCTCCTTTTACAAAGCCGCGCTAGGGCCTTAACGCGCGGAATAGTGTGCGCTAAATTGCCGCACACGCTAGCCACTACCGCCTCCTTTGGGGCAGGCGGTAGATTTCTATCTAGCATGCACTATAGTGCATGCTAATCCAGTACGTGTGTTAAAACCGCTAGTGCGGCTTTGTAAATGGAGCCCTCAGTCTCCTACACTGCATGGTGGACTAATGTTTCTCTCAAGGTCAAATACGAATGTATTCATGCTGAAAAATTTGGCTCTATGGCCAAGTATCATGAGATTTGGAACCCACTACTAGAGTTCTGTAATGCTTGCAATAAGTGATCTGTGCGCTATTTTGTTTGATACATTGTTGTATACTGCCACCATTGGCTCGTTCTTTATTCTACCTTTCCATTATCTATTTTACAGTTGCTCACAATACCAAATTTAATGAAGTATATTACTTGCTATATTCCCTGCTGACATTATCTTCATTTCTTTTGTACGCTGTTTCCTAACCTTGCCTATTATATACCATTGATGTTTGGATTTACTCTTTATTGCTCAGACATTGGACATTTGTCTTATCTCTACTGTTGATGCTATTTGTGTTTTTATTTTTTCTTTTGTGTTTTGTTACTATATACCAATAAAACTTTTGAACACGCACACAAAAAAATAGTAGGTCAGTTGCCTGTGAACCTCGCGAAATAATAAATATGATCATTCGGAAAGGAATCAATCCCAAAACCCTGTTGAAAAAGTAGTAGATTTAAAACAAACCGGAGAAAATATTTCTTCTCACAACACGTAATTAAACTCTGGAATTCATTTCCAGAGAATGTGGTGAAATCAGTTAGCTGCAGGATTTAAAAAGGATTGGATAATCTCCTATAAGAGAAGTCCATAGGCCATTATTGAGATAGCTTGGGGAAATCCACTGCTTATTCCTAAGATAAGCAGCTTAAAATCTGTTTGATTACTTGGGATCTAGCTAATTACTTGGGATATGGGTTGGCCACTATTGGAAACAGGATACTGGGCTTGATGGGTCTTCAGTCTGTCCCAATATGGCAATTTTTATGTTATTATGTACAATGAACTTTCTTAGGGGCCCCAAGAGAGTTAAGCCTTTATCACAGCATGCACAAACAAGCTACTGCAGAAACACATTAAAGTCCCCTTTTACAAAACCATGGTAGTGATGCTGCTGTGGTACATGCACCGATGCTCATTCAATTTCTGTGGGCTTCGGTGTGTTTACAATGGCAGCATCGCTACCGCAGCTTTATAAAGGGGGCCCCAAAGCATTTTGTGATTTTGCCTGTTTATGCATGATAACCCAGAAATCTGCTAGACATAAAGCTTTTTTAAAAAAAATTTAGCACCCAGTTCCTGGATTAAACTTCCGAATAACATAGGTCTTAAATTGAATTTTAAAGCATTTAAGACTCTTTTAAAGACTTTCTTTGTTTAAATTAGATTTAGGTTTGGATATTCCTAAAAATGATCACATTTATTAATAAGATATACAGGAATCTTTATATGGAGTGGTTTTGTGAAGGTATGCAGGTAAAACCTTTTTTTCCCCTCTTTACTTTGTATGATTGTGTAGGGTTTTCCTATATATAAAGGAGTTCCTTTCTTTTATTACTTATGTGTTTTTTTAAAATATGAGCTGCTGAGAACTGTTGTAAGCTTCAGCAGGATATCAAATTTTAATAAACATAAACATTACCAATTAAAAAAAAATATTTTTCAAAGGAGACATGTCGGCCTCAATTCTATAAATGGTATCTAAAAGATAGGCGCTGAGGAGTGAACATAAAAACATAAGAATTGCCGCTGCTGGGTCAGACCAGTGGTCCATCACGCCCAGCAGTCCGCTCACGTGACGGCCCTTAGGTCATAGACCAGTGCCTTATTTGAGTCTAGCCTTACCTGCGTACATTCTGGTTGAACAGGAACTTGTCTAATTTTGTCTTGAATCCCTGGAGGGTGTTTTCCCCTATGACAGCCTGGAGAGCGTTCCAGTTTTCCACCACTCTCTGGGTGAAGAAGAACTTGCTTACATTTGTACGGAATCTATCCCCTTTCAATTTTAGAGAGTGCCCTCTCGTTTTCTCCACCTTGGAGAGGGTGAACAACCTGTCTTTATTTACTAAGTCTATTCCCTTCAGTATCTTGAATGTTTCGATCTTGTCCCCTCTCAGCCTCCTCTTTTCAAGGGAGAAGAGGCCCAGTTTCTCTAATCTCTCACATAGCACTAGTCAGTTTTTAGTTAGATGTCATTTATATTACTGTGCACGGCATAAATAGGGAGCACCTAAGACGTTGACGCCTACTGGCACCTAAGTCCAATTTAAGCGCTGTTAGGCACAATTCTAGGTAGGGGTTTTCTTGGCCTAAATACTGGTGCCTAAGTCCAGTTTAGGCATCTACAAGGAAAACACGCCCAAGATCTGCCCTTAACCATGCCCACTTTCTGATGGGTACCTCCTGTTAGGCGCCTACCTAGTTAGGTGTCTAACAATTCATTTTAATTTAAGCTAAATACTGAGCCAATTAAGCTTGTTATCAGCGCTGATTAAGCTAATTGAATAATGAAGTTAGATGCTCTAATTTAGGCACCTAACATTAGGTATCTTTTATAGACTCTGGGTCTTCATGGGCAGAAAGTGGGTATCCCTGCATTACCGAGCTAGTGCATTGAGAATGACGTGTGCTAACCGGAAAGCGCAGAGTTAACGAGGGAGCAATTAGCGCCTCTTAAATGGAAGCAGTATGTGCTCCTACGTTAACTCTATGCAGGTACCGTACATTAATGACATTAGCATATGACCTCCAATAGAATGTTTTAAAATCCCTGAAAAGCGATGCATTAAATCTGGGACTGTCTTAGGTAATATCACATGTTGCCACGAATTAAACACAGAATCTAGTGCATTATTTATTTTATTTATTGGGTTTATTAATCACCTTTATGAACAGATTTACCCAAGGTGGTGTACAGCAAGTACAATTCAATCTAAAACTTTCAGTTTGATTACAGCATTATAGTAGTAAAAAGGCTAAATATATCCTATACAATGAATGAGGTAAACCTGAAATCGGTACAAGGGGGTGCTAAAAAGTTCTCAATCCAACCAACCAATTTCCTAAATTCTGAGTGTTATGAGGGCTGTTCAAAAAGTATCAGGCCTTAAGTTTTCTTGCGCAAACAAATAAAGCTAGGGAGGTGTGGTTTGAACAGCCCTCGTATTTTGCCACTGTAGCTGAAAAGAGTATTATCTTGTTTCAAGATAAGTGCCAATTTAAAGAAACAAAATTCTATATTTTGATATTGTTTCAGATCATTGATTGTCGTTCTCTTCTTGGTTGGGCTGGGAACTTTTCAGCACCCCTTCTTAAATTGAAATGTAATAATAGGACTGCCATGAATCAGTTTAAAAAATATACTTATAAACAGCACTGAAATTCAAATAAGAGAGAATATAATACAATGTCAGCATAATACTTATGAAACACCTAATAAGCACACAAGACAGCATTCAAATAACATAGATATGACGCTAATGCTTTTCTATAATATAGATTACCATATAGCCCAGGGGCCAAATGCAGACACAGTCAAACCTCGGTTTGCGAGTAATGCGGTTTGCGAGTGTTTTGCAAGACGAGCAAAACATTCTCGCAAATCTTGTCTCGCAAACCGAGCGTTGACTCAATTTTCGAGCACCCCCCCTGAGAACCGGCATTGATCTTCCCCCGCATGAACCAGCGTCCCCCGCCCAAACAGCATTCATTCTTACCCCCCATTTGGCACTGGTACGCAGCCCAAGCCTTGAGCATGTACATAGTAACATAGTAGATAACGGCAGATAAAGACCCGAATGGTCAATCCAGTCTGCCCAACCTGATTCAATTTAAATTTTTTTTTTTCTTTTTCTTCTTAGCTATTTCTGGTCGAGAATCCAAAGCTTTACCCGGTACTGTGCTTGGGTTCCAACTGCCGAAATCTCTGTTAAGACTTACTCCAGCCCATCTACACCCTCCCAGCCATTGAAGCCCTCCCCTGCCCATCCTCCTCCAAACGGCCATACACAGACGCAGACCGTACAAGTCTGCCCAGTAACTGGCCTAGTTCAATCTTTAATATTATTTTCTGATTCTAAATCTTCTGTGTTCATCCCACGCTTCTTTGAACTCAGTCACAGTTTTACTCTCCACCACCTCTCTCGGGAGCGCATTCCAGGCATCCACCACCCTCTCCATAAAGTAGAATTTCCTAACATTGCCCCTGAATCTACCACCCCTCAACCTCAAATTATGTCCTCTGGTTTTACCATTTTCCTTTCTCTGGAAAAGATTTTGTTCTACGTTAATACCCTTCAAGTATTTGAACGTCTGAATCATATCTCCCCTGTCTCCCCTTTCCTCTAGGGCAGGGGTCTGCAACCTTTAAGACATAAAGAGCCACTTGGACCCGTTTTCGAAAAGAAATAAAAACTTGGAGCCGCAAAACCATTATAAAACAAATCTAACACTGCATATATTGTTTCTTATCTTAATGCTATATACAGGATCACTAAATTGAAAATAAAATCATTTTTCCTACCTTTGCTATTTGGTGATTTCATGAGTCTCTGGTTGCACTTTCTTCTTCTGACTGTGCATCCAATCTTTCTTCCTTTCTTTCAGCCTCCTGTATGTTTCCTCTCCTCCAGACCTCATTCTCTCCCCCAACTTTTTCTTTCTGTCTCCCTGTTCCCCCTTCTTTCTGTCTCCGTGCCGTCCCCCAAGCCACTCGGTTTGCTGCCACCGCAATCGGGGAACAGCCCCCAAGCCACCGCCGTCCCAAGCTTTCCCTGCAGAAGTGTTGCGCTGACCAGCATTCCGCTCCCTGACGTCAATTCTGACGTAGGAGAGGAAGTTCCGGGCCAACAAGGCATTTCTCCTCATTCCATCCAGCCTGAGCCCCATCTCTCCTTGATCCAGCATTTCCCTTCTGTGTCTGTCAGAATTACCATTCCACCTATTTTCCAGCATCACCCTTCTTTGTGTCCATCTCACCTATATCCCTATCTCACCACTTTTTCAGAATCTTCATTTATCTCTGTCCTTATCTTTACGCCATGTTCACCATTTGCCCTTTCAATGTCTTTATCTCCCCCCACACACTTTTTCAGCATTACTTCTATGTCTCTATTTCACCTCCTCTTCATGTCCCCTCTGTATCTCTATCCTTATTCAGTAGGTCCTGCTTACCCTTTCTCTTCTTTGTGTCACTATGTCCATTTTCAGCTTTCCCCCCTTTTCCTTTGTTACTGCACCCTGTAGCTAGAATCTTTCCACCCTCCCTCCACTCCGGCCCAGCCCAGTATGAAATATTTCCTTTAGTATTCCTCCCCTCTCTCTTTCTCTCTCTCTTCTGCTCCCTCACCCACGAGTCCTGCATCTGGCCCTCTCCCTTCTACCTGCACCTGGCAACACCCCCCTGCTCCGCGGCTCTCTTCAGCAACTCGTCAGCAGCAGTGATCAAGACAAGCTGCCGACATCGAGGCCTTCCCTCTACGAGTCCCGCCTTTGTGGAAAAAGGAAGTTGAAACAAGCGGGACTCGCAGAGGGTAGGCCCCAACGTCAGAAGCTTGTGTCGATCGCTGCTGCTGAGTTGCCGAAGAGAGCCGCGGAGCAGGGGATGTGGCCGGAAGCAGGTAGAAGGGAGAGGGAGATAGGAAGGCTGTAGATCTCCGGAGCATGACACCGACCCCGGCCAGGATGATTTCTTTTTCAGGCGTGCACCTTACAAGTCCAGCGTCGCGGGGGAAATAGCCATGCTGAGCAGTGAGCTCAGCACTACACAGATGAAAGCCTTGCTTGCTGATTGGTCCGGCGGGGCGGGGCCACCGGACCAATCAGCAAGCAAGGCTTTCATCTGTGTATGTGCTGAGCTCACTGCTCAGCATGGCTATTTCCCACCGCGACGCCGGACTTAAGCTGCATGCCTGCGTGACACACTACCGGAGCCGCAGCAAAGGTGGAAAAGAGCCGCATGCGGCTCTGGAGCCGCAGGTTGCCGACCCCCGCTCTAGGGTATACATATTCAGGGCTTCCAGTCTCTCCTCATACGTCTTCTGGCGCAAGCCTCCTATCATTTTCGTCGCCCTCCTCTGGACCGCCTCAAGTCTTCTTACGTCTTTCGCCAGATACGGTCTCCAAATCTGAACACAATACTCCAAGTGGGGCCTCACCAATGACCTGTACAGGGGCATCAACACCTTCTTCCTTCTACTGACTACGCCTCTCTTTATACAGCCCAGAATCCTTCTGGCAGCAGCCACTGCCTTGTCACACTGTTTTTTCGCCTTTAGATCTTCGGACACTATCACCCCAAGGTCCCTCTCCCCGTCCGTGCATATCAGCTTCTCTCCTCCCAGCATATACGGTTCCTTCCTATTATTAATCCCCAAATGCATTACTCTGCATTTCTTTGCATTGAATTTTAGTTGCCAGGCATTAGACCATTCCTCTAACTTTTGCAGATCCTTTTTCATATTTTCCACTCCCTCTTCGGTGTCTACTCTGTTACAAATCTTGGTATCATCTGCAAAAAGGCACACTTTTCCTTCTAACCCTTCAGCAATGTCACTTACATACATATTGAACAGGATTGGCCCCAGCACCGAACCCTGAGGGACTCCACTAGTCACCTTTCCTTCCTTCGAGCGACTTCCATTAACCACCACCCTCTGGCGTCTGTCCGACAGCCAGTTTCTGACCCAGTTCACCACTTTGGGTCCTAACTTCAGCCCTTCAAGTTTGTTCAACAGCCTCCTATGAGGAACTGTATCAAAGGCTTTGCTGAAATCCAAGTAAATTACATCTAGCATATGTCCTCGATCCAGCTCTCTGGTCACCCAATCAAAAAATTAAATCAGGTTCGTTTGGCACGATTTACCTTTTGTAAAGCCATGTTGCCTCGGATCCTGTAACCCATTAGATTCAAGGAAATACACTATCCTTTCTTTCAGCAACACTTCCATTATTTTTCCAACAACTGAAGTGAGGCTCACCGGCCTGTAGTTTCCTGCTTCATCCCTGTGACCACTTTTATGAATAGGGACCACATCCGCTCTCCTCCAATCCCCAGGAATCACTCCCGTCTCCAGAGATTTGTTGAACAAGTCTTTAATAGGACTCGCCAGAACCTCTCTGAGCTCCCTTAGTATCCTGGGATGGATCCCGTCTGGTCCCATCACTTTGTCCACCTTCAGTTTTTCAAGTTGCTCATAAACACCCTCCTCCGTGAACGGCGCAGAATCTACTCCATTTTCTCGTGTAACTTTGCCAGACAATCTCGGTCCTTCTCCAGGATTTTCTTCTGTGAACACAGAACAGAAGTATTTGTTTAGCACATTTGCTTTCTCCTCATCACTCTCCACATATTTGTTCCCAGCATCTTTTAGCCTAGCAATTCCATTTTTTATCTTCCTCCTTTCACTAATATATCTGAAAATATTTTTATCTCCCTTTTTTACATTTTTAGTCATTTGTTCTTCCGCCTGTGCCTTCGCCAAACGTATCTCTCTCTTGGCTTCTTTCAGTTTCACCCTGTAGTCCTTTCTGCTCTCCTCTTCTTGGGGTTTTTTATATTTCATGAATGCCAACTCTTTCGCTTTTATTTTCTCAGCCACTAGGTTGGAGAACCATATCGGCTTCCTTTTTCTCTTGTTTTTATTGATTTTCTTCACATAAAGGTCCGTAGCCATTTTTATCGCTCCTTTCAGCTTAGACCACTGTCTTTCCACTTCTCTTATGTCCTCCCATCCTAACAGCTCTTTCTTCAGGTACTTTCCCATTGCATTAAAGTCCGTACGTTTGAAATCTAGGACTTTAAGTATCGTGCGGCCGCTCTCCACTTTAGCCGTTATATCAAACCAAACCGTTTGATGATCGCTACTACCCAGGTGAGCACCCACTCGAACATTAGAGATATTCTCTCCATTTGTGAGGACCAGATCCAATATCGCTTTTTCCCTTGTGGGTTCTTCTTTCACCGGCATGTCCTGTGGGCTGCGTGCCAGTGCCAGATGGGGGGTAAGGCTCAATGCTGTTTGGGCAGGGGTGCCAGTTTGTGGGGGGGGGGGGGCGTTCACGAGTGGGGGGAGCGATGCCGGTTCTCAGGGGGGTGGAGCATCGCTGCTGGCCTCAGGGGGTGGGGGTAGGTGGGAACGTATCAAGTGATTTTCCCTTACTTCCTATGGGGAAACTTGCTTTGATATACGAGTAATTTGGTTTACGAGCATGCTTCTGGAACGAATTATGCTCGTTAAACTGTATATGGATAAGGGCAAGATGGGTAGTACAGAATCTATTGGATAAATAAATGGGTGATTAAACTCAAGGCAAGTTGTTTGTACAGTTAAACAAGATATAATGAACTGTTCTAAGTTACAGTATGTGTAGCAAGCTAGTCCAGGTGCACAATGAATATATAGTCAGTCATCCTATGAATGTCACCTACATTGTAGGTGCCGCTCAGTGCAGTTGTCAGTCAACCGCTAATTGCTGCTTATAGAATCCCACCTAGTGGTACGTAGGCATGCTTAGGTGTTGCTAGGCATCCTGGAGTTAGATGTTACTTGGCCTAATTTACTGGCACCTAAATCGGATGCCTAGCGATGCCTAAGTCAACCATGTCTACACTCCTAACCACGCCAACTTTTCAGGTAGGCATTGTTAGGCGTCAGAGGATGTCTCGACTTAAGTATCGCTAGGTGGTCTAAGAGTTCGGCGCCAACCTCTTGTCAATTTAAAATAGCTTTTGATTGGCTGAAAACTGGCACTGTCTATTACCACACCAATTAAGCCAATTTAAAGATTTTATATTTTCAGTGTAGCCATTGTTATGAAGGGGTGCTGAAAAGTTCTCAGCCCAACCAAGACGAGAATGATGTGGATATGGTTCAATCAATGATCTGAAACATTGTCAAAACACAAAATTTCGTTTCTGCAAATTGGCACTTAATGAAATAAGTTAACACTCTTCAGCCGCGGTGGCAAAATAACGCTCAGAATGTAGGAAGTTGGTTGGTTGGGCTGAGAACTTTCCAGCACCCCCTCGTATAGTGTTCTACCTGTGGCAACACTCTACTATACCATGGACAGACAGCAAAACAAGAAGATTGTGAACCAGAAGATCAGATGTAGCAGTTTGTAGTTTAATAAGTGTTCAAATAATTTAAAAACAATAATCTTAAAAACAGTTCATGGAGGGTGTATACAGTCACAAGTGACCCAACAAGATAAAATCCAAATCATTTATTGTTCTATTGTCCCTTGATAATCAACTTCTGGAAATCGATATGGACACAAGTTAATTTGATACTGGGAACTAGGATTCCGTTGTCCTATGAGGTGTTTATTTGTGGAACATTATTGTATGCTAAACCTCCGTTGTACAGATATAAATACAGACTTTTGATTATTATGACAAGGATTGCCATACAGATGATTACTAAAAATTGGGACCGCCTTAATTTTTCCTTTTGGTGGGAGTCCTTGTGTCTATGCTATAAATTCAAAATATGTATTCAGAAAGAGTGGGACACAACAAAATTTTTAAATTAATATGGAGCCCATTAACTGAGTTTATGAGATCTGATTAAGTGGAAGAACCCTTAATTCTTACAAGATTCAAATACACATCCAGGGAGGGGGGGATATATACTTTATATTATCTCCTGTTTGTTTGTAAGTGCTGTTTATTGTGTTATTTGTTTAAAAATTTTCTGCACTTTGTATGTATGTTGGAAATTAATAAAGTTTATATTAAAAAAAAGCAAACAGTCCATAGAGGATATATATAGTCACAAGTGACCCACAAGATAAAAACTAAATAGGCCATAATTATTTGGTTTTTATCTTGTGAGTCACTTATGACTGTATACATCCTTTGTGGATTATTTTAAAATTATTGTTTTTAAGTTTGGACGCTTATTGAACTACAAACTGGTGCATCCGATCTTCTGGTACACAATCTTTTGGAGCTTTTGCTGCCTCATTTCCTTTGTGGAACCTTTTGGTGCTGTTTGGATTTTGTTGTTTTGTACCATGGAGAGAAACAGAGAAAGAAAAAGACAAAGCAATATTACCTGTGACTTCATAAAACTGAGAAGAAGCTAGGTTATCATATAGAGGTTTTCCAAAACTTCCATTTTGGAGAATAGCTAGTGTGACAAGTGAAATATGCAAAAATTTAATCATGTCACAATTCTATGGAAAAGAATAAAGAAAGACAGAGTTACAAAATTATATCAACTTCCATTACAAGAAAGAGAAAATGATTCAGATACCAAATGGATAGTATAAAATATTGAACTAGGGGTATTTAATAAAATGAGTTCTGTGTGTCCAAGACACATTCTATTGTGGAAACGCTCAACACAGTTTTTCTATCATTTTAATAAACACAAGCAGCTAGATATCCCCCACTGTTGAGTTTACCAAGTTTTGCAATAATTACCTACAAGTCATATTGAATTAATCATTGGCCAGGATATATATATGACAAAAATTGTCCTTCAGTTAAAATGTAACCTTCTCTCAAACACACTTTTTTTTTACTATAAACCTTTCAGTCACACAAAGTATCCATGTTTGCATTGAGCTCAATGAATTACTTTTCCCTAAAAAATTTCTTTAAGAATATCAAAGATATTGTTAACAGAACAATAAGTTTTTCATTAATTCTACCCATAAATCAAACCACATTACAATATAAAAGTCTTACCTTTAATGCAGGATATTTCCTCGGATTTTTCTGGTGCCTTTCTCTCCCCTCAGATATATGTTAGTACTACTCCCTGTTTTGTAAGGATGACAGTTTTGTTAACTCTGTTATGCCATTAAGCCTTTCAGGTTCACAAAATTATGGTTTACATGAGTCATGTTGTTATAATAATAATAGAGTGGCCTTTAAAGCTAAACAAAAAAATAGAAATGCAAATTTCACTAGGGCCGCCTACTGCTAATTTTAATTAGTGTATTCCTATCACTGGATATACAGTATGTAAATCCTTCAAAGTCTCCTAGAACAGCAAAGGATAAACAAAAAGATACATACATAATATAGTAAATGACAGCAGATAAAGACCTAAATGGTCCACCCAGTTTGCCCTGTAATTACATGCATTACAATTTCATGATTAAATTAAAAAGTCTTTTTTCTTTATTTCTGGGTCATATACCTTAGGGGTTGCATTCTGTATAGGATGCCCAGTTTCAGCAGCCGCCTAAGCGGCTTTCGAGAATCACATACAGGCGTCCTGTATAGAATCACATCTGTCCTGATGGACAGACGCCTAACCATCCCTATTCTCTAACCGGCGTCCATATCACAGGCGCTGATTAGAGAATTGTGTTGCCGCTGAGCTGATCCCAGCAATGGAATCTCCCTACTGCGATCAGTTTAGCGGCTGCAGCAGAGAACCCGTCCATCCCGCCCCAAAAGATGATCGGCAGGAGGGATGCCCACTCCCTTCTGCTGGAACCCCCGAAGCTCCACCACCACTGAATGTCCGTGGCAAGAGGAGTGCTGAATCCTTCCTTCCACTATCCCGAGACATCCACTAGCAGGAGGGATGCTAACTCCCTCCTGCCAGAAACCCCCCACCCCCCGAAGATCACCAGCAGAAGGGATGCACAGACCCTTCTGCTGGAACCCCCCTATCCCACCCCTAAGATCATTGGCAGGAGGGATGCCCAGTTACTCCTGCCGAAATCCCCCTGAAGGCATGTCCCCTGACCCTTTTGACCCACCACCCCCAAGCCCATCCGGACCCTACTAGCCTCTATTTTTCGGTGGCAGGCCAGAGGGATGTATGTCAGTAACAAAAATCTCATGCATGAATACAGGATGTCCTGGGCAGTACTTGGAGAGACCTCCCAGGAAAGAGACTTTAGAGTTCTGATCAACAAGTCGATGAAGCCGTTAGCACAATGCGCTGCGGCAGCAAAAAAGGTGAATAGAATGCTAGGAATGATCAAGAAGGGGATCATGAACAGATCAGAGAAGGTTATCATGCCGTGTACTGGGCCATGGTGAACCCTCACCTGGAGTACTGCGTCCATCACTGGTCGCCGTACATGAAGAAGGACTACTCGAAAGGGTCCTGAAAGAGCGACTAAAATGGTTAAGGGGCTGGAGGAGTTGCCGTACAGTGAGAAATTGAAGAAACTGGGCCTCTTCTTCCTTGAAAAGAGGAGACTGAGAGGAGACATGATCAAAACATTCAAAATACTAAAGGGAATAGACTTAGTAGATAAAGACAGACTGTTCACACTCTCCAAGGTAGGGAAAACGAGAGGGCACTCTCTAAAGTTGAAAGGAGATAGATTCTGTACAAATGTAAGGAAGTTCTTCTTCACTCAGAGAGAGGTAGAAAACTGGAACGCTCTTCCAGATGTTGTTATAAGGGAAAACACCCTCCAGGGTTTCAAAACTAAGCTGGACAAGTTCCTGCTAAACTGGGACGTACGCAGGTGAGGATGGACTCATTTAGAGCACTGGTCTTTGACCCTGGGGGCCGCCGCGTGAGCGGACTGCTGGGCAGGATAGACCACTGGTCTGACCCAACAGTGGCAATTCTTATATTCTTATTCCTTCTGGCCGGCAGGCCCACCTCCACAGAATGGTGAGCCTTACCAATCCTGGTGCATCATGGGTTCTGCTGGTGAGGGGCTTAAGGACCTGACTGGCCCAGGTGCCTAAGGCCCCTCCCGGCCCAGGTGCCTAAGGCCCCTCCCATAGGAGGGGCCTTTGGTGCCTGGGCCAACCAGAATCTTAAGTCTCTCTCCCAGTGCATTCTGGGATGCACTGGGAGTTGCCTAAGACTCAGATTGGGCAGATCCCTTAAGCCACTCCCATGAGGATCTTCCGGGGGATGTCTTGGGGGTGATGGCAGGAGGGATTGGTTATCCCTCCTTCTAGGGCATGCATTGGGGTGGTAGTGGCATTTGGAATTCGGCATTCCTCCTGCCACGGACATTCAGGGGTGGGGGGCTTTGGGGGTTCTGGCAGGAGGGAGTGGACATTCTTCCTGCCGGTTGTCCTCAATGCGCTACCTCAGGGGAAATCTCATAATTTTTTATATATCTACTTCATGCTACTTAACAGTTGGCAGGGTTATCAAAATAGGCCACCAGTCAGTATGGTTATCAAAACATGGCGGCCATGTTTTGATAACCTTGCTGACTCTTTGGCGGCATGAAGTGGATATATATAAAAAATTATGAGATTTCCCCTGAGGTAGCTCATTGAGGCAGCGAAACAGACCCTGTCTGGAGAAGATCTAGATGAGTGGTTGTTTGAAGCCAGTTCCAGTGTAGGAGTTTTGTGAGATATGTCAATGTATTTTTTTATTTTCTCTGGAACGGTGCTATAAGAACTGATTTAGTATCACCACATTTTTTTGATTTTCACAAATTGCCTTCTGCACTTGTGTAGCCATCTGTTTTTCAAGTCTATTGTTGTGGACCCTTGTTGATAACTAATATATACTGAAGAAAAAAAGGACGAAAAGAACTAGTGTGAATGATTACTATTTTTGTTATATGGAGTTTTTTTTACAGACCCATGATGATACAGGTTCCAACAGGCACCCTGTGGGTTCGAGAACCAGAGTATTGAGGTCTGTTTTTCTCCACCTTGTCTTTTATAATTTACATATCTCAGTTGTGTTTGTTTGAATGGTGTTCCCAACAATACTTACTAACACCAAGTTTGAATTTTTTATATAGTTGATATTTTTATGGCTGTGTCCATATACAAGTGATTTTGTTATTCTAAGGTGGCCAAACAGGTTGAAAAGGTGATGGCGAAAGCTAGAAGGATGCTAGGGTGCATAGGGAGAGGTGTGGCCAATAGGAAAAAGGAGATAGTGATGCCCCTGTATAAGATTCTGCTGAGACCTCATTTAGAATATTGTGTACAATTCTGGAAGTCGCACCTTCAAAAAGATATAAAAAGGATGAAGTCGGTCCAGAGGAAGTCTACTAAAATGGTACGTGGTCTCAATCTGTATATTTTGGAGGAAAGGCAGGAGAGGGGAGATATGATAGAGATGTTTAAATACCTACTAGGTGTAAATGCACATGAGTCGAGTCTCTTTTGTTTGAAAGGTAGCTCTGGAATGAGAGGGAATCGGATGAAGTTAAGAGGTGATAGGCTCTAGAGTAATCTAAGGAAATACTTTTTTACAGAAAGGGTAATAGATGTGTGGAATAGTCTCCCAGAGGAAGCAGTGCAGAATGAGACTGTGTCTGAATTCAATAAGGTGTGGAATAGGCACATGGGATCTCTTAAAGAGAGGAAGAGATAATGGTTACTGCGAATGGGCAGATTAGATGGGCCATTTGGCCTTTATCTGCCATCATGTTTCTATGTCTTAGAAAAAGAAGATGGAACATCCAACCATATGTGTGTTGTCTAAAAACCTCTGATATTAGACATAGATTTGGTCATAGATACCCAAATGTTGGGAATGAAGGGGTGGTACTGTTGCTGGGGGCTTTCAACCTGCAGGATGTAGAATCGGAAAGAAGTCAAAAGATTGTAATGTTTTTTAAAGTGCACTGTTGAGACAAATGTTGATGGAACTCACCAATGGAGAGGCAATGCTAGATCTTGTGCTCACAAATGGGTACAGCGTATCCAACATCAGGATAGGTGCATACTTTGCCAATAGTAATCATCATACTGTATGGTTTGAGGTAAGGGATAAAGCAGAATATGGCCACACAAAGCTCAAAATCCTGGATTTAAGCATGCTGACTGTTAAAACCTCAAGAAGGACATGGCAGTACTTGAGGGGGTCCAGAGAAGAGCGACTAAACTGATAAAAGGTATGGAAAACTTTTCATACACTGACAGATTGAAAATGCTGGGGCTGTTCTCCCTGGAAAAGCAGAGACTTAGAGGAGACATGATAGAAACCTTCAAGATCCTGAAGGGCATAGAGAAAGTAGACAGGGACAGATTCTTCAGACTCTGGGGAACCACAGGTACTAGGGGTCACTCAGAGAAACTGAAAGGGGACAAGTTTAAAACAAATGCTAGGAAGTTCTTTTTTACCCAGAGGGTGGTGGACACATGGAACGCGCTTCTGGAGGTTGTGATAGGCCAGAACACAGTACAGGGGTTCAAGGAAGGTTTAGATAGGTTCCTAAAGGTTAAGGGGATTGAGGGGTACAGATAGGAGTAGAGGTAGGTTATAAAAATGGTCAGGAACTCCTTCACAGGTCATAGACCTGATGGGCCGCCGCAGGAGCGGACCGCTGGGCGCAATGGACCTCTGGTCTGACCCAGTGGAGGCAACTTCTTATGTTCTTATGTCTGATGAAAGAGCTGATGGGTTGGAAGGATATAGGAATGGTGGATGATTTGTGGTTCAAACTGAAAGGAGTTATAAAATCAGCAACGGATCTTTATATGAGGAAGGTAAATAAGAACAAGAGAAAAAGGAGACAATGGAATACTATTTCTGTATTTTCAACATACATAGTACTGCTACAACTCAAACGCTTTCCCATGCATACCACAGCTCTTAACTCACATTGCATGATTTTTTATGAACCTACAAAGCTTCCATTGCTGCTAGAAAAGTGACCCCACCCCTTTTGTGACTGGAGGACCTGTATTACCTTGGGTGAAGTGATTAGACTACATCACAAGGTTTTTTTTTTCAGTTTGGCGAGGCTTGAGATTTCATACCAGCTGGTTTTACTAAACCCCTGATGCAGCCTTTGTGTGAGTGAAACACAGCCTATGTCAGGCTTTTGTATGTGTTCTGTGTCCTCGCAACAATAAACTAACTATGGTTACTTCACTTTGGCTGATCTGCTGTTTTGACCATTGGTTTTGATTTTGCGGACCCTGTTGTTTTTTGTGAACCGGATTGGGAAATGGTTGACTAACAAACAGCAGGGGATGGTGGTTAATGGAGGGTTTTTTTTTTTTGAGGATAGAAATATAAGTAGTGGAGTGCCCTCAGGGATCAGTATTGGGGCCAATTCTGTTCAACATATTTGTGAACAACCTTGCTGGAGGGTTAGAAGGAAAAGTTTTCCTTTTTGTGAATGGCACAAAGAATTGCAACAGAGTAGACTCCCCAGAAGGAGTAAATAATATGAAAAGGGATCTACAAAAATTAGAAGAATGGTCGAATATTTGGCACTTACAATTGAATGCGAAGAAGTGCAAAGTGATGCACTTGGGAAGTAGAAATCCAAAAGAACAATATGTGCTAGAGGGTGAGAGACTGATAAGTGCAGATCAGGAGAGAGACCTTAAGGTGACAGTGTCTGAGGATCTCAAGGTGGTGAAACAAAGTGATAAGGCGGTGGCTGTTTCTCAAAGAATGCTAGACTACATAGAGAGACACATAATCAGCAGAAGAAAGGAGGTGTTGATTCCCCTTTACAAGTGGGGAATCCCTACAAGGATTCCCTACAAGGATATAAAAAACTTGAGGTAGTTCAGAGGAAGGCAACAAAAATAGAGACATATAAGAAGAGACTGAAGCACTTGAATATGTATACACTGGAGATAAGGAAAGAGGTGAAATGATACAGACATTTAAGTACTTCAAAGGTATTAATATTCAAACATACCTCTTCCAGAGATATAGGGTGATAAGACTAGAGGATATGAATGGTGGTTGCAGGGAGGTAGATTTAGAAGTAATGTCAGGGAACACTTTTTCACAGAGAAGGTGATGGATGCCTGGAATGGTAGAGTCAAAAACAGTGAACGAATAAAAAAATGCTTGGGATAGATACAGGGGATAGAAAGAGGAAGGAAACACAACATGACTGTTAAAGTGTTATCTTGGGCAGGAGTAACGGGCACTGAGGCCATTGTCATAGAAACCATAGTCTGTCCCAAGGTGTCTTGAATTCAGATATACTCTTCGCTTCCACCATCTCCCCCAAGAGGCTGTTTCAAGCATTCACCACCTTTTCAGTATATTTTCTGAAGTAGTAGTAGGAAGTAGGTATCTCTACCTCCTGCCTTTGGGCCTGCCTCTTCAAAATGGCAGCACCTTGCCCCTGCATGGTGCATCCTGGGATGTATTGGGAGAGGCCTAAACACCATATAAGGTATATATTTTTATGGTTGGGGGAACTGGGTTGGCTAGAGGGGTGGTCCACTGGACCACTGTTTGTTTTTTTTGTTTGTTGTTATATAAGTAGAGATTGGATATACATTCAAGAGTTGTACCTATCAGGAATTTCCGACTCCTTAAGCAGCAAATACTCAGCACTAACAGCGTGCATATAATTTGTTGAGTATCAGTCACTAAAAACAGGCAGGTATTTCTTCAATGCTGTAGCTCTACAGTACCAAAGTTTTGTACATCTGCCCCCTAAAAAGAAGGATGTCCAGGGTACAAAAAGGATCTCAGATCAAGCAGTTAACCACTGGAGGGATTAAAGCATAACCACTGGAGGGATTAAAGCATGATAATTCCTCCAAGTAGTTACTGTCCTTCTCCCTCTTTCCTGAAAATGAAACTGAAACTAGGCTCTATGCTAGTTTCAGGTATGATAGGCTTTCTTAAAAAAAGACATGATAAAAATTTAAGGAGTAGCCTAATGGCTAATGCAGTATGCTTAAAGTAAAAGACTCAGGTTCAAGTCCAATTTTATCTCTGTTTTATTATATTGTAAACCATCCAGAAACATAAACATAGGTACTATACCTAAATATAGGGTTATCATATTTAATACTCTGTGAACTGTCACTGTTTACAACTTAATCAAAACGAGCCTAAGACACATTGACTGAATATATAATTACAAGTCAGGTACTTATAGCCAATAAGGCAACATGTCCTTAATCATCGGCTCCTCTGACATGTTAGGTGGGAAATTCAGTAAAAACTCAGACATAGTCTGAGAAAAACCTAAACCCCACTCAACTGTAGAGTAAGGTACAGTCACACAGTAGTGTGCCACAAAGTTAAACAAAAAAGTGCACAAAACAAAACACAAAAACATAAAAAAACAAAAAAGCCAAGTACTTAGCTGGGAAAAAAAGTAGTAGTGGGTCCTCCAGGTTGGTTCAGGAACTGTCCCAGCTCCAGTTGCACACACTCCGGTCTCTCAACGGCTAGCAGCCCACAGCAAGTCCAGAAAAAGATAGCTGTGCTTCTATAGAGTTCTTACAGGAGCTAACTTCAGTTATAGCACACATTTGATCCCACAAGCAAACAGTTCTTCAGCCACACCCAAAGGAAACCCAGCACAATGTTTGTAGATTTCCCAGAGAGTACTCACAGCCAATGGAAAATAAAGAAACCAAAACAAACCCTTCTTCAACAAGAGTCTTGTTTCACATTCAAATTGTTTCCTCAGCACACTCTTTTCCTTAATCACATTTTGATTAAGTTGTTGTGTATAGTAACAGTTCACAGAGTAGTGACTTTTTTGTCTATTTATTATATACCATAAAAGTAAAAAATTTGACAAAAATTCCTTTACAATTGGTTGTTACCATATTTAAAACAGTATGCATGGCACCACCCTGTTCTAACTCCAGCCCCATCCCATTCTACCTCAAACCCCTCCCCATTCTACCTCAAACTCTACTTCATTCGGTCCCAGTCCCGCCCCCACACTGCTTCACCTCTTCTTTCCTGATGGGTTTGGAGGGCCTCTGAACATATGCATAAGAACATAAGAATAGCCTTATTGGGTCAGACCAATTGTCCATCATGCCCAGTAGCCTGTTCTCATGGTGGCCGATCCATGTCACTACTACCTGGCTAAAACTCAAACTACCTGGCTAAAACTCAAACAGTAGCTACATTCCATGCTACCAATCCAGGGCAAGCAGTGGCTTCCCCCATGCCTTTCTCAATAACAGACTATGGACTTTTCCGCCAAGAAATTGTCCAAATCTTTCTTAAAACCAGCTACGCTATCCGCTCTTACCACAGCTTCTGGCAATGCATTCCAAAGCTTAACTATTCTCAGTGAAAAAATATTTCCTCCTATTGGTTTTAAAAGTATTTCCCTATAACTTCATCAAGTGTCCCCTAGTCTTTGTAATTTTTGACAGAGTGAAAAATCGATCCACTTGTACCCGTTCCACTCAAGATTTTGTGGACTTCAATCATATCTCCCCTCAGCTACCTCAGATGTCATCCACTCATGCTCAGAAGCCCTCTAAATGTGGCAGGGCTTTCTAAAACTCAGACAAACAGCTGGGTTTGGAAAGTCTGTCCAGGTACCCAAACATGTCCTCTAAAAAGAGGACATATCCAGGTTTTCCCAGACATCTGGTTACCCTACCTAAATATACAGTATAAGCCCCAGTCAAGTTCAAATCTGGAAGTTTTTGAAAGTAGCTGCTGTACTGTACTGTAAGTCAGTCACTGGATGAATTGTATTCATTAACTAAAAGCCATTCACACATTTGCTATGAAGCTACTATTTTTTTAGCAAAGATAACAAGCATTTTTATGTGTGTGTGTGCCCTCTTTTTTTGTTTTAGCAAATATGGTAACCCTAGCTAGGACCTAACAATTGAAGTTCCTGGTGGTGGTGAATGACACACATTTCTTTGATGGCCATTATGTTAATTGGAGCCCAACTATTGAATATTTTTGTTATATGAGTATTATGAAAATAAATAGATTATGACATTTCTTGAATGTGAAAAAAATCTGGTTGAATAGTCCTAGTAGAACAAATGTGTTACTTTTCTCCTTGTGTAGCCTGCCATCTCATGGGGAAATTGGGTATGACAGAGAAATTCCATAATACAACATAAAGATATACGAGACATCTCAAACAAATTCAGATTTGACATAAATAACCAAGAATAACATACCCTAATCCAAGTTTCCAAGTTTAATATGGGCTTACAGGGAGTAGCCTTGGGGTAGAGAAGCTGTCTTAGCACCCTGACATTGTGAGTTTGATTCTCATTGCAGCTCCTTGTGACTCTGGGCAAGTCACTGTCACTTAACACTTCTTTGCCCCAAGTAACCACATTGATTGTGTAAATCACACAAAAAAGCAGTATATCAAGTCCCATCCCCATTTAACTATTCCACGGTATGATCCTGGCCTTCTAGGCAGCTTACATTCTAATTTAGGGGAAAGGATAGAGGCATTGTGTGTATAGGATATTGACATGAGAGTTAGGGTAGCGGGTAGAACTACAGAATTCTGATAGGGGGAAGTCCAGCTTGAAAATTAGAGGAAAAAAAACAATCAAGTATAGGCATTGTTAAAGAGGAAGGTTTTCAATTCAGATTTAAATTGGTCTGTGGGTGCTCAAGCACCCCTAATATTTTCAGGACTTCACGTGACTGCAGATGCACGCATTATCTCTGATTTTACAGACTTGAAGTGCTACAATACTGCTTGAGCAAGCCTGGATCATAAACGCAGGGGGGGGCATGGGGGGACAGTCTGCCCTTAGTGCAACTCATCAGGAGTGCTCCGGTTCAGAGTCTGGTCTCTCCATGCTGTAGCCTGCAAGCTTTGGGCCACCGACAGCATTAATGAGCTGAACACACTGCCTTTGGTGGCCCCGGAAGCTTTTCCTCTGCTGCAACATCCTATCTCTTTAGAGACAGGAAGTTGAAGCAGAGGGAAAGTTTCCAGAGCTGCCAGAAACATTGTGTTCAGGTTATTAATGCTGCTGGTGGCTTACAAGTGGCAGAGAGAGAGGTATAAGAAATGTCGTACTGAGTTGGAGGGAGAGAGAGAGGGATAAAGAAGAAAGCCATCAAATTGGAAGGGAGAAAGGAAGGAATAAAGAAGGACCACCAGGGAAGGGAGAGTAGAGAAAGATGCCAGACTATGGGGTGAGGACTGAGACATAAAAGGGACAGGAAGGGTGAGGAGAAGGAGATTCCAGATCACAGGGGAGGGAGGAAAGGGAAGGAGAGGATAGAGATGCCAGAGCATGGAGAGGGGAGGAAGAAGGGAGGGAGAGATGTAAGGAGACAGGGATACTAGACCATAAGATAGGGGCAGGGAAGAAAAGAAAAGGGAAGAGAAGAGAAGGATGAGGAGAAAGAGAAGCCAGACCATGGAGAGTAGGGAGGAATGGAAAAGAGAGGAGTGCATGGGGTGTGGGAGGAGATATAGAAGGAAAGGAGACAGAGATGCAACCATGGGGGGAAGAGGAGGAAAAGAGACAGAGATGTCAGACCATAAGGTGGGGTGGGAGAGAAAGATAGAAGGGAAGATTGAGATACCAGGCCTGGGGTAAGAAAGGAGAGATGCCAAACCATTTTGTGAGGGGAGGAAAAAGGGAGGAAGAGATATAAGGGAAGGGGACAGAGATGCCAGACAGAGATGCCAGGTGGGGGTTGGGTGAAGAAGAAAGGAAGGAAAGGAGATGACAGAAATGCCAGAGTATGGAGAATCCGCTATATATCCTTAAATGCACAGGATTGTACCAAGTTATCTAACTTTAATGATTTTATTATTTTACTTGGTTTCTTGTCCAATAATGGATCCATAACAATATTAAAGTCCCCCGCCACTACTACATTAGAAGCAGCCAGTGGTAGTATCAAATGCTGAAGAGCCTTAAATAATTCAGCCTGATTTGAGTTAGGGGCATAGATGTTAAAGAGCACCAGCGTATCTTTCCCCAAGCTCATGTCCACATGGATCCATCTACCTGAGGGATCATCAGAATTCAAATTAAAAGTAGCCAAGCATTTCTTATTAACTAAAATAGCAACTCCAGCCTTCTTACCAACAGCAAGAGCAAACAAACATTGTTTAACCCACCCCCTTCCAACTTTTTTGATTCCATAGCATTTAAATATGTTTCCCGGATATAATATATATCCACATCCTGATTTTTTAGAAAGTTTAGTGTTCTTTTCCTCTTAATTGGATGGTTAAGCCCATTCACGTTTAAAGAAAATAATTTTAAACTCATTGTATAATTTTATCACAAAGGAACCTTAAAAAATAATCTCTCGATTTCCCTATAATTCCATTATTCAATACATTCATTTTCCACATCCAGGACCCCAATTTAAACCCATCCATTTCCCACCCCAAACCCCTCCCCATTCCCATCCTTATCTGAATATATGACCAAAATCCCATAATACAACCCTCCTGTACTCCCCCAAATCCCTATCCCCTTTATCATGCGACTGCTTGAAGGCACAGTTATGGACTAGCAACCAGAACCCTCCCCCAGACATAAACATTTTCCCCCAACATATAATATTTTAAATAAATAACTGAATATTTAAATGATTAAATAGAACAAATAAATAAAAATCTATTAAGATTGAATAAATACTGAGCAGCTAATTAAATTAATTAATTATAATATTGAATTTTAAGACACATTTTCCCCTTATTCTTATCCCACTCTTAAGGGAACTACACTGGCTGCCCATAAGGAAAATAATTCAATTCAATACAAATTTCATGCATAGTTCACAAAGCCATTATTGGGGAGAATTCCAAAGGACTAACCACAGACATCATTGTTACAAACTCCTTTCTCAATTCAAGATTGGCACAATGCTTTAAGCTGGCCTTCCCCTCACCTTTGCGAATATTCTAAAAGAAATTACATGAATCTACCTTCACATTCCAAGGGCACAAAATATGGAATGGCTTCCCTCAGCACCTGTATCAACTGGGCACATATTGCAACTTTAGGAAAATGCTTCTCTTGAACCTGTATCTTCAAATGCAAAGATATTCTACCTCTTCAATCTAACTGATCAGAAATCTTACTGTAAAACTTTATTGAATCCTTGCTAAAATTTGTGGCATAAAAGAAAATGTATGGTATGGAAGAGAGTGAAGAGAAAATGAGGAAAGCAGAAACCAGAGACAACAAAGGTAGAAAAAATACATTTCTCTTTTTTTTTGTTGCTTTAGGAGAAAGTAGCATTTTAACTGTGTTGATAAACATTTATAAATAGAAAATGGAAATAAGGTGATCTTTTTATTAGACTAATTTTAATTTATTTTGACTGACATTCAGAGACCAAAACCCTCTTGCTCAGGTCAGGATAGGAAGCCATAACTGCAGTGTACTGTACTGACGAAGAAGGTGGTTTTGGCATCTGAAAACTAATTGAAAAACGTATTAGTCCAATAAAATGGTATTATCTCATTTTCAAATTTTTTGTTTTATTTCTATTTGTTAATTTGTAAAGTGGTGATTGTTATTTGTCTTTTTTTTTTCAAATTTACATCTGCTCTCTTTATGGGGTCCTTTTATTAAGGTGCGCTAACCGATTTAGCGTACGCTAAATGCTAAGATGCCTATAGAATATAATGGATGCCTTAGCATTTAGCATGCTTACCGCACCTTAATAAAAGGACCCCTATATTTGCACAGTATTAGGGGGATGCATCACTGTTTCTGTTTCTGTGGTGTTGTACTCTATGCAGAGTCTAGCTTCTTGTTGATTCAGTTTAACTTTTGTCAACATATTTTTAATTTTAGTTTGTGATTACTTATTCCATTCTGGATGAGGGTGTTTCTGTGTTCTGCGTGAATTTAAAAGACATGCTTTTCTTTTAGCATTGACGGTGCTGGATCGATCTGTACTAATCTGGCTTGTTTAGTTTTACAATTGGGTATTGATGTTCTAGTGCTCACTGCAGTGTTTAAGATGCTGCCTTTTCTTAGATACACCATTGTTGTGTGACTTGTGGATTATTCATAAAAACAATTTTTTCCATATAAACGAGGGGGGCTGTTAAAAAATGATGGATCCCGGGTATCAAATATTCTAGGTACATAATAATAATAATAACAACAGTTTATATACCGAAGTTCTATGCGGTTTACAATGATTAAAGAGGTTACACCAGAGCCCAGTTAGCAGGGCAGGCAGAAGCAAGTCGGGAGGCAGGCGAAGAGGAGCTGAGAGAGGAGAAAAGAAGGTAGAAGGAAGGAATCGGAGAAGCAGGGCAGGCGAGAGTGAGGGGCAGAGGCGAGAGCTAGCTCCGCCCACCCCTCTGACGTCAGCCAGGCACCGATCCGAAGCTCCCCCTTAAAAGGGGAGGAGCCAACGGCGCGATAACACCAGAGCCCAGTTAGCAGGGCAGGCAGAAGCAAGTCGGGAGGCAGGCGAAGAGGAGCTGAGAGAGGAGAAAAGAAGGTAGAAGGAAGGAATCGGAGAAGCAGGGCAGGCGAGAGTGAGGGGCAGAGGCGAGAGCTAGCTCCGCCCACCCCTCTGACGTCAGCCAGGCACCGATCCGAAGCTTAAAAGGGGAGGAGCCTTAGCGAGAGCGCCTTTGCGAAGGGCCTTGCAAGGGACGAGTATCTACTATCAAGAACACCGAGGAGGACTGAACGGTAAGGAAGCGACAAACACAGAAGGTAAGGAAGAGACAGACGCCAAGGGAATAAACTCACACATACAATCAAGGTGAGGTAGAGCGGAGACAGCACACACAAAAGTGAGAGCAAGGCAAGCAACATAAGGAAGCAGCAGGCAAGGGACACAAGCACACACGAGGGAAGCAAGAAATGGAAGCCCAAGGAAGTCAGAAGGTGAGCTTTCCGGTCTTCTGTATCGGCTGCAATATGTATGACTACCTCCCTTTGGGGATCCAGGCATACATTTGCAATCGATGCATGGAGATGGATAGCTTGAAATGTCAGGTAAGACTATTGGAAGGAACAGTGATGGAACTCGAAGACAGAATCCGAGCACAGGAGAAGATTCTAGTGGAGTACAGCCCAAACGATGAGGTCAAGGAACTAGAAATGTTCATAGAGGAAGCTCATCAGCACCATGTAGAGATCCCAGGGCTGGAAAACTGTACTCAGGAAACCCATGTGAGGAGAGAAGACACCCATGCAAACACAGAAGAAACCGAAGACGAGGTAGGAGACAACCGCACACCAGGAGGAATAGTGAGAGCACAGGAAGACATCCCCCCACCCAAAGAACAGGAAACAATTTCAAGAGTATCATTGGAGGAAGAAGACTGGCCCTACTCCAAGGACGTGGACCTACGCCCCCCAAGGAACTCCCGAATAAAGAAGATGGGGATCATCGTAGGCGACTCCATTATACGACATGTGGACAGCCACACCGCAGGAGGAAGAGAGGACAGAGTTGTCACCTGTCTGCCTGGAGCAAGAGTGAAGGATGTGACCAACAGGATCTCCAGGATCATAGATGGCGCAGGGGGAGACCTAAGGCTCCAGGGCCTATTCTGATTGGCCCACGCGCCTTAGGCCCCACCAGTAGGCGGAGCTTTAGGATGGATGGGCCAATCCGGCCTCATTCCTTCGTTGGCTGCCTGCCGGACAGGCGGGTTTGGCTCCCGTCTGTCCGGCCAACTACCAAAGGTACGGGGAAGGGGGGTGGAGGGGTCGTGGGGGTCGCCAGGGGGATCGCGGGTCGGCTGGGGGGGCGGTCGGAGGTTCTTGGGGGGGGGGCGGTCGTTGGGGGGAGGGGGGTTTGCGTCGAGGGCAGGAGGGCCTGGGATCCCTCCTGCCCGTAATGTAGTGCGGGGTGGGGTTAGGGGGTCGCCATGGCCAGGAGGGTTTGGGCTCCCTTCTGGCCCGATATTGTCGGGAAGTCGGCGGTCCTTCGGGGTGGGGGTGCGAGTGGTCCTGCCGGGGGGGGGATGTATCGGACGTCGGGGAGTCGGCCGGGCAAGAGGGCTTGGGCTCCCTCTTGCTCCGATCGCGGGTGCGGGTGGGAGCGCGTGCGAGCGGTCGTTCGGGGTGGGGGTGCGAGCGGTCCTGCTGGGGGGGTGAATCGGGCGTCGGGCGGGGTGGGAACTATGTTTTAAAACTTTTGTATACCATGCGTGAAAATACGGTAAATAGCGGTTCCTAGAAGGGGGTACATTGGCCCGCGGGGACAAACCTGTTCACCGTTTCCGCGGTCGGTGAATGGCCTTGTCCCCATCACCGCAGCGACTGCTAGTTTTCTTCCCCGTTTTCGGCGGTGACCCGCGGCTTAAATGCGGTGGCCGCGGGTAAACCGTCACCGTGTCATTCTCTAATCCTAACCACTGCATTTTGTACCAGTTGCAATCGCCATATGTTCTTCTGGGAGAGTGCCAAGTAGGCGATGTTACAATAATCAAGTTGACTAAGTATGAGGGATTGTACCAGAAGTCTAAATAATGAGACATTGAAGTAAGCTCTGATGGACCGAAGCTTCCAGAGGGTGAGAAATATCTTTCTAATCAGGGAGTCTACCTGGTCTGTCATGGTCAGGCTCTGGTCCAGTGTTACTCCCAATATCTTCATAGTGGGTTGAATGGGATAACTAAGGTTATTGATGCACAATGATGCTTTAGTGTCAAGTGGGCGTGGTGATGCTATAAAAAATTTTGTTTTCTCTGAGTTTAGCTTTAGTCTGAATTCAGTCATCCATTGCTTTATCTGGTTTAGTACTTCTGTTGCTTTGGGGGTGACTTCTGAGACAAAGTAGTGAATGTGATAATTATTGTGAAGTCATCAGCGTAGCTAAATAGTTTTATCCCTAGCTGGGACAATTGCGCACCCAAAGAGGACATGTAAATATTGAAGAGCAAAGGGGATAATGGTGATCCCTGTGGCACACCAGATGGATTGCTCATTGTATCAGAGAGATCGTAATTAAAACAGACTTGGTAGGTGCGTGATATAAGAAAACCTCAGAACCAGTTTAATACCTCTCCTCTGATTCCAATTGCATATAGGTATTGTAATAGTTTCCCATGGTCCACCAAGTCAAAGGCAGAGCTCATGTAAAATTGCATGATCAGGGTGTTGAGGCCCTTACTAAACAAGTAATGCAAATTGTCCAGGATAGCCACAATTACTGTCTCAGTGCTAAACAGAGGCCTAAAACCAGATTGAGTTTCATGCAAAAGAGAGAACTGGTCGAGATATTCCATCAGTTGGGTGTGAACCAATCTTTCCATGATTTTTACAATAAATGGAATGGATGCTACTGGTCTATAGTTGGTTACTGATGTTGATGATTCTTTATGATTTTTTGGAATTGGGGTTATTATAATATGACCATTATTAGTGAGGAATTTTCCATTGTTTAGGTTATTGGTTGGGTAATTCAATAGAGATCGTTCAAAGTCTAATGGATCTGCTTTCATAATTTCTGGGGGACATGAGTCCAGGACACAGTATGATTTAGACTATTTGTTATATAACTTGATGTAGTTATTCCATTCTAAATTGTGGAAGGAACTCCAAATCATGTCCACTGGTATTTCATTTCTTTGTATATCAGTTGATTGATGTTCGTATGCGGCACTTATCGAGTAGTTATTTCTTAGGTTTTTAATTTTTGAATCAAAATATTGTGCTAGATCATTTGCTGAGGGTAACTTGATGTTATGCATGGGTTGAGTGTAGCGTGTGGTGTCAAATAAATTCATAACTATGTTGAACAGTTCTTTTGTATTAGTTCCTTTTGAGCTAGTGTTAGATGAGTTAATTTTGGATGAGTAAAATGTTTTACTTTTTCTTTTATCTGTTGTTTGTAGAGTTTTATGTTGGATCTCCAGTTGTCCTGGTCTGACAGTTTTCCTGTTTTTTTCCAGATTCTTTCTAATCATCTTACTGATTGTTTCATTATTAGGAGTTCAATGTCGAACCATTTGTTGTATTTTTTGAGCAGCTTTTATTATTTCGTTTACGGGCAATTTTATCTAAAATGGATGTGCTAGTGATCATAGAAATCAATTCCTTCTTCTATCTTCGCTTGTAGATCATATTGTGACCAATATTCCTCTGGGTTGATATGGCCTCTTGTGAGGTGTTCTCTTTTTGTCCATGGGTGTGTCTTATATTTTAGTTGAGTCCAGATTAGATTGAAATAATAAGTGAAATGGTCGGACCAGATAATGTGACGCCAAGTACCAACCGAAAGAGATGGAAGGGTCTAAGATCTCCTTTGTGGACATCGCTACCACATCTAAATGATGGCCTTTTTCTTGTGTTTGAGTGGATAAAGGGAGATTGTAGTTGAGTAATGATAGAAAGTTTTTAAAGTCTTTTGCTTCTGGATTGTCCACTTCATCTAGATGTAAGTTTATGTCTCCTGCAATTAAATTATGTGATGAAGTGATTGAGTTATGTAGGACAAATTCGCAGAAGTCCTCTTTAGCTTTTGGTCACCTTTTCGGCGGAACACAGAATAATGTACAAGAAAAGGAATCTTCTAGTTCCTTATTGCTAATTTTACAGGCTAATATTTTTAATTGATTGGTCATTTTGGAATCCAATAGTTCAACTACAAATCCTTCCTTAGCAACAATTGCTAAGCCTCCCCCTCTTCTTTCATCAAGATTTAGCATGTGAATTTTAAAATTATCTGGTAGAAGATCATTTATTATTGGGTCATCTTCAGACATTAGCCACGTTTCTGTTAGGAATAGACAGGCTATTTTCTTGCTGATGATCCAATCTTTAAGAATGCTTTATTCCTGACAGATTTGGTGTTAAGATATGCACAGGGAACGGATGTGGATGTGATAGGTTTGGTAGATGCAATGGTTCTGATAGGTTTTACTTCACTTATTCTTTTGTTTTTTAGGATACGTTAATGTCTTCCGTTGCTCGAGATTACCTTGATTTGGTTTGTTCTGCCTTCCTGTTGGTTAATTACAAGACTGATGGGTAGATCAGGATAATGGGTTGAGTGTAGCTGTGGATAGAACATCCTTAATGTTGTTGCATATTAAATAGATTAGTAAAATCAGTAAGAAATTCATGCTTGCAGATTAGAATGACTCCTTCTTGACCTAATGGCTATTTGGTGTTTCTGTTACTCCCAGTTTCTAGGTTGAATAATTAGCAGTGAGTCAGATAGCACTAGATCGGATTCAGTATCAATAGTTAAATTAACAGTTAAATTAATAGTTAAATTAGCAGTAGATCAGGTGGCACTAAATCTGATTCAGTGGCAACAGTTTAAAAGTTAAATTAGCAGTAGATCAGTAAATCAGAAAATCAGATATCACCAAATCAGATTCAGTAGCCACAGTTAAAATAATAGTTAAATTAGCAGTAAATCAAGTGGCATTAAATCTGATTCAGTGGCAACAGTTTAAAAGTTATGTGCACCATAGGTAGTCTCGTATTGCGAGTGCAAATTAGAATAGGACAGTCGGGGGAGAGTGCAGCTGCCAAGAAATAAGCCAGATATATCCACTGGCAAGCTGAGGAGGGCGAGCTCGGCTCTGAGATGTTCAGCCGTGCGCTCGGGCAGTGGTGGCAACAGTAGCTGCAAGGCCCTATCAATTGGTCCATTGGCTTGTTGAAAAGTTCCTTCCAGGCACGCGGTTCCGCTCTTTTCTCCTGCCCGGATCCTTGGGACATGATTCCAGGGACCTCCTCGGTGAATGTGTCCTTAAAAAGGGACCAAGCTTGCTCTAGCCTACAGTGCTTATCCTCTTCTTAATCTTCTTCCCTACCATGAGTCTCATCCCTTCGTAATTCCCTTTTTGGAAGTTCAGTGCCGTGGTTGTCGTTCTGGACCGATTTTTCGCCCCTGCGTCCAGGTCAAAGCGGATCATATTGTGATCACTGTTTCCCAGTGTCCCTTCTAGTTCTACACCTTGTACCGGTCCTCTCAGTCCATTTAAAATTAAGTCCAGAATTGCATTTCTTCTCGTATTTTCCTTGACAAGTTGCTCCAGGAAACAATCGCCTACAGCGTCCAAGAACTTGGTCTCTCTAACGCAGCCAGAGGAGCCTAGGTTCCAGTCTTTTCCCGGATAGTTGAAGTCACCCATGATAACTGCGTTGCCTCCCTTGCAGTTGCATTTAATCTGGTCCATCATTTCTCCGTCAATTTCTTCGGACTGCCCAGGGGGTCAGTAGTAGATGCCGATCTTTGTTTCCAGGCCATTTGTTCCTGGAATTTTGACCCATAGACACTCTAACTTATCCGTCAGTTGTGGCGTGTTCTCTCCAGTAGATTGAATTCCCTCTTTGACGTATATGGCAATGCCCCCAACCTTTTTGAGCCACTCTGTCTCTGCGGTATAGTTTGTATCCCGGTAGCATAGTGTCCCAGATGTTTTCCTCGGTCCACCATGTTTCCGTGATGCCTATGATGTCAATGTTATCTTTTTGTGCCATAGCTTCTAATTCAGACAAAACGAATAGTTGCAAAGTCTTTTTTATTTTGATTTTTCTGGATTGTAATTGTAATTTGTAACCTGTGGGAATGTGCATCTCTTCTCATATTTTACCCAGTACAGAGGAAATGCATTTCTGTTTTCTATTTTTCCAGTGTTCTACTGCATAGGTTTGTCTTCCTGGGTTTCAGGTTTTATCTGCATATTTGTATTTCTAATTTTTAGGAACTCTTTTACAAAGGCGAGCTAAGCGTTTTAGCATGGATTTAGCACACACTAAATCAATGTGTACGCTAACCACTAACGCATCCATAGGATAACATGCATGCGTTAGCGTTTAGTGCATGGTTAGCACGTGCTAATATTTAGTGCTTGCTAAAAAGCTTAGCGCACCTTTGTAAAAGAGGGGGATAGTTACTTATTCTATATTTGTTGAGAATCTGTTTTGATAGTGCATCTTAGGCTGTTTTCCCCTTAGGAGGTGATGATGTATTAGTATTCTAGATCTCAGTGTTTCTCAACTTGGTCCTGGCGTAACCCCTTGCCAGTCAGGTTTTCAGGATATCCACATTGAATCTGCATAAACTTGATTTGCATACACTGCCTCCATTATATGCACATTTCTTTCATGCATATTCATTGTAGATATCTTGAAAACCTGACTGGCAGGACCGAGTTGAGAAACACTGTTCTAGATCTCATTGTGATAATTATTGAAGTACTGCCTCTTCATTGAGAGGGTTGCTGTTTGAGCTCTTTCAATTCTATAATAGCATGGCAAGGTTCTAAGTGTGGTTTTGGAGGATATTGTGGCCGTTAGTGTAAGAGTTTGCTGCTTCTCGGTGCATTAAATCTGTGTGTTGTCACCCAGTTTGAAGTGAGTTCTTCACACCTTCAAGTTCAACAAAATGTAAGACTATTTCTTTTTTTGTGTGGTGGCCAGGGGAGGAAGGATATTGGGCACTCCCCAATAACTTTGAAAAGTTAGCCTCTATGTTCCCAGTAGGTATATTGATGTTCTAGACCAGTGCTTCTAAACCCAGTCCTTGAGGAAATTGAGCAAGTCTGATTTCCATAATGAAAATACATGAGATATATTTGTATGCCCTGCCTTCTTGGCATGAAATTCTATCTCATGTAAAGTCATTGGGGACATCCTGAATACCTGATTATTCCCCTAGGACAGTGGTCGGCAAACTCAGTCAAAAGAGCCAAAGATCAGCAGTACAACAATTAAGATTTCTTTTTGAGAGCCAAATTTCTTTTCATGAACCATGTTTTTAGGAGGCGGTTTAAACTAGCTAATAACCTTAAATAAAACCAGATATGGCAAATGTCATTTAAAAGCAGACAATCAGTATGATGGGCGGGAAATATTGTCCAATATAAAAGTAGGGGTTCGCAGTTTTCTCTGCATGTTTGGCAGCGGGACCGATGTTGCTTCTCCTTTCCTCTTTTCATTCCCTCCCTCACCCCACAAGCATACCGGGGCCACAGGGTTTCCTGAACACTAAGTAGAAATACAATAGATTTATGAGACTAGGAGGGACAGTTGGGTGCTATAGAAAAGTGGTGAAATCTGCAATCAAGCTTGAAAGGATTACTAGATGTCTTTCAGCAGCTCCCCTCCCTCCCCCTTACTTTCGTGGTGATTTTCTTTTGTCTTCCAGCTGCCCGAGCCGGCTTTCATCAAGTTGCGTGTGGCTGCCAAAATTTCTCCTCTGATGCAACTTCCTGTTTCCGGTTGCATCAGAGGAGAAGTTTCGGCAGCCACACATCACTTGATGAAAGCTGGCTCGGGCAGCTGGAAGACAAAAAAAAAAAAAAGAAAATCACTATGTTAAGGTAAGGGGGAGGGAGGGAGATGCACGATCGGTGACCGCGCGCGTTCCCTCCCTTAATTGCGGGAGACAAGGTCAGTAACTGTGTCATTCTCCAGCAGAGCCACACTCAAGTGGCTAAAGAGCCACATGTGGCTCGCGGACCGTAGTTTGCCGACCACTGCCCTAGGATTAGGGTGACCAACTGTTGGGCCATAAATTTAAGGGAGATTTAGTCGCAACAAATTATTAGCTGTGTGGCGTCACTTCAGCAAATGTTCATGGAACAGATAATTTTAAACAAAACAATTAATTTACATTGTTTATAATACACAGGTCACAATATGGAATAAAAATTGTACAAATTTGCATGTTTCTTAGTCCTAGCCTATATTATTTGTCTGCTGATGTGGCAGAACTAAGCTGAGAGGATCTCTAATAAGGGAGTTTCTGGGAAACAAGGGAGAGTTGGTCACCCTACCTAGGGCTGGATTGAAAATCATTGTTCTAGAGCAGTGTATCTCAAACTTTCCGGCCAGCGGCACATTAAACCCAGTGCCCTGGCTGGAAGGCACCTGGAAGTGCGCGGTCTTTGACACAATGACGACATATGCATGCATGGAGGCCCATCTGGCCGTGACCCGATTCGGTGGAGGGATTCAGGAGGAGGGGAGGTGCAGGGAGAGGAGGAGAGATGCCAGTGAGGAGGAGAGCCATCCATGCCGGCTGACTGCCTACAGGACGTGCCTCTCGCTGCAAGAGGCACATCCTGTAGGCAGTCAGCCGACGCGGATGACTCTCCTCCTCGCCACTGTGTCACAGCACATTTGAAATCTCAGGAGGCTCACTGGTGTGCCGCAACATACAGTTTGAGAAACACTGTTCTAGAACCTTCTAGCAAGTGGTTCCTAGCAGAATTCTCATAGTACTACTGCTGGAGGCAGGGGCACCAAGAGGGGAGGTGGGGGGGGGGAGATTCTCTCAGGCCTGGCCTCCAAAGGGAGGGCCTAGACCCAGTGGCAGCCCAGATGAGATCCAGTATCTTTACCTCTCTTCCAACCCCTCCTTCCATCATCCTCTACTAGCCTGATATCTTTGAATGGCAGGCAGCAGCGATCAAGGCTGCTCTGCAAGCCACTGATCATTCTTTGTGCTGCATCCTGCCTCCTGTGAAGTAACTTCCTGTTTCTGCATAGGCAGGACGTGACAGGAAGAAGGATCTGAAACCCAGCAGAGCAGTCTCTCTTGATCGCTACTGCCTGAGATTCAATGCTCCAGGCAAGTAGAGGGGTGGGGGAGCGGTAGGCCTCTTAACAATATTTGCCTTGGGCCTTGCTTTGTCTCTTGGTAGTCCTAGCCAGAGGGTTCAAGCTACCATAGAAGTTTTTTGCTTTCTTATATGACAGCTTGAACCCCCCCCCCCCCCTAGAAACACCATTTTGAAGGAGGCAGCCACCAGGGCAGAAATGAGTGGGGATTGATCCTGTCCCTATCACCCCCCCCAGGATCCCTAGGATGAGTCAGGGTTATGTAGAAATGTTGGCTGGCTAGAAGAAAGCTAACATATATGTGGAGGTGAAAGTATGAGGCAGAGGTATGTGTGCTGATGTAGAGGGGAGGGGGGTCACAGAAACAAAAGTTGGCTCAGGGTGCCACAATCTCATGAAGCAGCCCTGAGTTCCTTGTTTTTGAATTCTTTGAAGCACGATTGCTCATAACGAAGTATAGTTCACAAATCTTATAACCAATACAGATTCTTCTTGGACTTGATTTCCAACACTGGTTATAACTGTATTACTGTAATTGACATTTGCAGATCACTGACTTCCGTATTCAGTCTAGGTGACAGCTTGTATGTGACATGTCGGTCTAGGTTATTGCAACCTTAGACCTAAGTTTTCTGGTATTCTGTACTGTTAGCATGGGAGCTCTCTTTTAAACCCATTTCTGCCTGTGACTCAGTCTGATGTTATGAAAAAGAAAAGCTATCAGTATAGAATAATGCCTCCTCCTTACACCTACAACCTTAAAATGTTTCAAAAAAAACAAAAAACCCTGTGGTAGAAAAAGAAATACATTAGTAGAACTGACAGCTCAAGTAGTTATATCTTTTGAAAGTGCCCAGACTGAGAATCCTTTCTTGACACTATTGGAGAATTAGACTGTAAATGAGTAAGTAAAGGTCAGGAAGAATTAACAACATCAGTATTAAGAATGAAAGAAATCATGAAAGGATGCAGCAGATGTGAAAAAAAATCTGATCTAAAAAGTTGAAATTAAGGGCTCCTTTTACTGAGGTGCGCTAGTGTTTTTAGCGCACGCAGGAAATTACCATTCGCTACACTTCTAGAACTAACGCCAGCTCAATGCTGTCCTCCCAACCAGCCTCTCCAGCTGCGACCGCCCCCTCCCACATCCAACCCCACAAACAACTCCCCCAATCATTGTATCCCATCATCCCCTTCCCAACCCTACCCCAACTAGGTAGGGTTGGGAAGGGTAGCTCAATGCTGGCGTTAATGTCTAGCGCGCGGGGCAATGTAGTGCGCGCTATTCCGCTCGTTAAAACCCTAACGTGGCTTAGTAAAAGAAGCCCTAAATCTTCATTCTCAGTTTCACTTTTTACCCCAAAATAAATAACATGTCATTGGACATCCGGTTCAGTACCATAGCCTTTCTGCTCAATATTTTCCAATGTGTCAGGTTTTAAGTTAGGGTCACTTTAAAAGTGTTCTTTGTTTCTGATTTCTATGCTACATGAATGGTAATGTATCACTCAAAAATCGCCCACAAGTGTTATCAACTAATGACACAATTTTTGGCAAATATTTAAATGATTGGAAAGTAGTGCTCATATATAGAGGAGACCATCAGGGGTCCTCCTATGATCCCATAAAAATGTACCTCTTCACCATTATAATCACAGCACATATCAATTTGATAACTTTCAGTCTTATAAATAATTTGTGACGAAGATAAAATAACTGTACTAATATCAACCCTTATCTGCAACTTATCATCTTAATCTTTATGGCTGATAACATTGGGCAAAATCGAAGCCAAGGTAAGAAAAGAAAAGGGGGGAGGATGGGGAGAGGGAGAAGGATTAGGCTAGTGATAGAAGGGACAGATCCTGATTGCTGGGAGAGGTGAATTTGGGATTGATGGATAGGATGAGGGGAGTGTAAGCTATAGGCAGTGATGAGAATTGGCGGGCAAAGGATCAAGATTTGTGAGGGGACGACGAGGAAAGTTTGAGAGGGATTTGTATTCCCCTCTCTCCCGCCCCTAGTTGGGGTAGGGTTGGGAAGGGGATGATGGGATACAGTGGTTGGGGGAGTTGTTTGTGGGGTTGGATGTGGGAGGGGGCGGTTGCAGCTGGAGAGGCTGGTTGGGGCGACAGCATTATCAGAGGCAGATTGTAATTTAAGATATATGATAGGGGAGCTTGAAATATGTCCTCATGGGCGGCACCACCACGAGTTCTGGTAGCTCGACAACACCGTAAGTCTCCGGAGGTCATAAGAAAAAGTGTGAGATGGCTATTGGAGCTGGTTTTGATACCGAATAGCTTTGGGAAGTCAACTACCAAAATTTTTGAAAATTTGGAAAATTTGAAATTTGTGATATTTGTGGTACAGTACTCCCCCGATATTTGCGGGGGTTCCATTCCAGGAACCACAACGAATGTTGAAAACCCGCAAATATGGCTTTTAGCAGGGGAGGCAGGAGCGGGAAGTCGGACCGCTGGCGAATGAAGGAAATCACTCGCGGTATTCTGCGACCGCCTCTTCCTGTACTAATGCCAGGCCTCACCAATCAGGAGCTGCTTTGACACGCAGCTCCTGATTGGTGAGGCCTGACTTTAGCACAGAAAGAGGCGGTCGGAGCATACCGCGAGTGATTTCCTTCACTCCCTGGTGCTCCGGCTGCTCTCTCCTGCTTCTACGGCTGCCCTCTCCTGCCTGGTCATTCGCGGTCAGAAAATACTGCGTATGACCCGGTCCTCGAATTGTGGCCAGTGAATTCACGGGGGAGCACTGTATTCATGAGTTGTTTTGAACTGAAATTTATTATTAAAGAAGATGTTTAATAAAGCTGCGGCCAACTTTTTGCCAACTTTTACCAATTGTATAGTTTGGTGTTGTATTTGATAAGGGGAATGGAATGTATGTAAAGAATGGCTGAAGTACGAGTCCCAATGTTATGTCACAGCATAATGTATCTTAAATTACAGATTCTTCAAGAAATTAAAGCGTTCTGATTTTAAAGAATTTACCAGATTTCAACACAGTCATGTTTCGCTGGAGGCTGCTTCAGGAAACCTGGAACACTTGTGGGAGACAGTGTTTTTTGTATATATGTGCTGTATTGCAACTCAATCTCTAAAAAGTAAACAATTATAAAACTGAGTGATTTCATGGATTAAAAACTGGCTGGAGCATAGGAAACAGAGAGTGGAGGTAAATGGACAATACTCGGACTGGAAGAGCGTCACCAGTGGGGTGCCGCAGGGCTCGGTGCTTGGACCCGTGCTCTTCAACATCTTTATAAACGATCTAGACATAGGTACGATGAGTGAGGTGATTAAATTTGCGGATGATACGAAGTTATTCAGAGTAGTGAAGATGCAGAGGAATTGCGAAGATCTGCAATGTGACATAATTAGGCTCGAGGAATGGGCATCGACATGGCAGATGAGGTTCAATGTGGATAAGAGCAAAGTGATGCATGTCGGTAACAAAAATCTCATGCACGAATACAGGATGTCCGGGGCGGTCCTTGGAGAGACCTCCCAGGAAAGAGACTTGGGAGTTCTGATCAACAAGTTGATGAAGCCGTCCACGCAATATGCGGCAGCGGCGAAAAGGGCGAACAGAATGCTAGGAATGATAAAGAAAGGGATCACAAACAGATCGTAGAAGGTTATCATGCCGCTGTACCAGGCCATGGTGCGCCCTCACCTGGAGTACTGCGTTCAGCACTGGTCGCTGTACATGAAGAAGGACACGGTACTACTCGAAAGGGTTCAGAGAAGAGCGACTAAGATGGTTAAGGGGTTGGAGGAGCTGCTGTACAACGAAAGATTAGAGGAACTTGGCCTCTTCTCCCTCGAACAGAGGAGATTGAGAGGGGACATGATCAAAACATTCAAGGTACTGAAGGGAATAGACATAGGGCTCCTTTTATGAAGCCGCATTAGCAGCTTTATCGCACGCAACTTTTTTAGTGCGCGCTAACCCCTGCGCTAGCCAAAAAACTACCGCCTGCTCAAGAGGAGGCGGTAGTGACTAGCGCGGCCAGAAAATTAGCGTGCACTATTACACATGTTAAACCGCTAACGCGGCTTCATAAAAGGAGCCCTTAGTTGATAAGGGCAGGTTGGGTAGGGAGGTAGGGAGAACGAGAGGGCACTCTCTAAAGATGAAAGGGGACATTATCCCTTGATATTTACATTTTGGAGATGTATCTGGGATCAAGTGAACAATATATTGGAAAATCCAGTGGCATTGACGTACGATACCATCCTATTTGGTACGTTAATGAGAGCTAAAAGTCAAATATCTGTTAGGAATAACAAGCTTCTCTTTGAAGAATTGGAAGAACTGGGAAAGGTTAAATTACACTTTCTGGTGGGAATCCCTTTGTTATACTTTTAAAATGGAACGTCTGATGGTTATACAGCAGAGAAGGTACAGGAAATTTATGGATGTTTAGGAACCGTTGACCAAATTTTGTAAGGAATGATAACTGAGGGAGGGGGGAGGGGTTTGTACTGGAATTGTTTTGGGGAATTTTTAGATAGTTTCTTGTAGGCATTTATTTTCTTGATTAATAGGTGGGAGGGTGGGGGAAAATAATTGCTTATTACTATATGTAAGTTTATTGTGCTTTTCTTGTAATATTATATGTATATGAATTATTTGTATGCACAATTGTAGTTGGAAAATTTAATAAAGATTATTTTTTAAAAATAGATAATACTATTAGGAATGACTTTTGTTTAAGAAATTTTCTCTCAGTGATACTGGTGTTTTCATTGTACAGCTCAGGCTGTCAATTATTATTTATTTAAAAACGTATATACTGCTTTAATCCAAAACAGTGTACAAGCAACATACAAAGTAGAAATATCTAACACATCACTTATCTATAAATAAAAAAATCTCATGATTCACATAAATGTTGACACAAACAAATATGTTTCAATAATTTCTTTAAAACATCTCTAAGCTTACATAGATGTAATTGCCCATTCAAGGCATTCCAGAATTTCACACTAGCAACAGCGAACATCGATATCCCCAATCTTCCATGATGGTACATTCCCTATCTAGGGCTAGTCTCATAGCATGTTACGATCGCAACTCTTGTTGGAGAGTATAACTTCAGCATGTCCAAAAAACAATCAGGGACCTTATGATATAAGACCTGGTGCACAATGCTCAAGACCTTGAATTCAACACACTGCTGTATTGGAAGCCAATGCAGCTGCTTCAAAATTGGCATAATGTGGACCTGCCGCAAAACTCCGTCAATTAATCTAGCCGCAGAATTCATCAACATCTGCAATGCCTTTTACTTTATTTTTACCACTCCAAGGTAGTGTTCCGATCATAGAAACATAGAAACATAGAAGATGACGGCAGAAAAGGGCTACAGCCCATCAAGTCTGCCCACTCTGCTTACCCACCCCCTGTCTATGCCCTAATGACCCAATTTCCTTATCTTGACCCTCGTAGGGATCCCACATGGGTATCCCATTTATTCTTAAAGTCTGGCACGCTGTCTGCCTCGATCACCTGCACTGGAAGCTTGTTCCAATGATCAACCACTCTCTCTGTGAAGAAATACTTTCTGGTGTCGCCATGAAATTTTCCGCCCCTGAGTTTGAGCGGGTGCCCTCTTGTGGCCGAGGGTCCCTTGAGAAAGAAAATATCATCTTCCACATCGATACATCCCGTGAGGTACTTAAATGTTTCGATCATGTCTCACCTCTCCCTACGTTCCTCGAGAGTGTAGAGCTGCAATTTGTTCAGTCTCTCTTCGTACGAGAGACCCTTGAGCCCCGAGATCATCCTGGTGGCCGTCCGCTGAACCGATTCAATTCTGTGCACATCTTTACTGTAATGTGGCCTCCAGAATTGCACACAGTACTCCAGATGAGGTCTCACCATGGCCCTGTACAACGGCATTATGACTTCAGGCTTTCAGATGACAAAACTTCTATTGATAACAACCCAATATCTGCCTTGCCTTATATGAAGCCTTCTCCACTTGATTGGCAGTTTTCATGTCTGCACTGATGATTACTCCTAAATCTCGTTTTGCTGAAGTCCTAGTTAAAGTTTCTCCGTTCAAGAAGTACGTCCTGCATGGATTTCTGCTTCCGAGGTGCATAACCTTACATTTCTTAGCATTGAAGCCTAGCTGCCAGGTTGAGGACCAACTTTCCAATGTAAGCAGGTCCTGCGCCATATAATTCTGTAAACTGCATTCACTTACTATATTACATAGTTTGGCGTCATCGGCGAATAGTGTTATTTTACCTTGAAGCCCTTGAGTCAGATCCCCTATGAATATGTTGAAAAGGAGTGGACCCAGGACCGAGCCCTGCGGCACTCCACTGGTCACCTCCGATTTTTTAGAGAGGGTACCATTAACCACCACCCTCTGAAGTCTGCCCTCTGAAGTCTGCATTGACCCATGCAGTTAGTGTCTCTCCTAACCCCATCGATTCCATCTTGCTTAGCAGCCTGCAGTGTGGGACACTGTCAAAAGCTTTACTGAAGTCCAGGTATACGACATCCAAAGACTCTCCCAAGCAGTGGCGTACCTAGGGTATGTGGCACCCGGGGCCCATCATTTTTTGACACCCCCCCCCCCCCCCCATGTAAAAAAATTTTTTTTTTTTTTTTTGCAATAACCATGAAATGGAATATATGGTCAGAATAGAAACAGGCAGTGAAAATTTTCTTTTATTGAACCTCATATATGTAACCATTATTCCAAACATAACATAACATAAATTATGTCTAAATTGTCATGACATTAGAAGTACATATGGAGTAGTTGCAGGTGATGCTTGGGACAGTTCTGATTGTGTTAGTTCGGTTTTATGTGTTTTTTGAATAGAAGGGTTTTTATTTCTTTTTGAAGGTTTTGCAGTCTGTGGTTGATATCAATTGGTTGTAGAGTTGGGGGTCGAGTGTTGCAGCTCGAATGGCTAGGAGGTTGTCGAACAGTTTTTTTCTTTTGACGTTTTTGGTTGGAGGGTGTGTGAATGGTGCACAAGTTCTCCTATGTCTGTTTGAAGTGGATTGAATTATTTAGCTGAAGAAATTAGTTACCCCCCATTCCACACACATTAATTCTCTTCCATTTTTGTTCCCATTATAAAAAACACTGATAAGTTCCCAGAAAAAAAATACATTAAAATAAGAAGTGAAAACAAAGGCCCCTACAGATGAGAACATAACATAAGAATAGCCTAACTGGGTCAGACCAATGGTCCATCATGCCCAGTAGCCCATTCTCATGGTAGCCAATCCAGGACACTAATACCTGGTCAAAACCCAAAGAGTAGCAACATTCCATGCTACCGATCCAGGGCAAGCAGACACTTCCCCCATGTCTTAATAACAGATTATGGACTTTTCCTCCAGGAATTTGTCCAAATCTTTCTTAAAACCAGCTACACTATCTGCTTTTACCATAACTTCTGGCCACTTCATTTTTAAGTTTAGATCTTTCCTTTCAAACAGAGACCTTGCTAGATGTCAAATACAGCACAAGGTAACTTCACATGGACTTAGCTGTGCAGGAAATGTGAATCTCCTCATACACCCACCATATAGTGCAAAAATGTGCAAAGGTCTGTTTTTTTCTTTCGATCACTACATAGCCTAATGCCACACAAGCAGCGCTGTTACAAACATATTCTGTAGGTCAATGCTAAGGATAACAAAGTTTCCTTCCTTGGACCAGAAGGAGATAAACCACTGGAAGAGATCCCAAAACAACACCCAAAGACCCACTCAGTGTGTGAATCAGTTGAGTGGAGTGGACTAACTGGGGGGTGGAAATGGGCCCGGAGTTTGCTCAGCAGAATTTCCCAGACCACCTCTTCCTCTCAACACATTGACACGCTGCCACCATCACCACTAGGAACACCTCACCTGGTAGGCCAGCTATGCTATAAACTTTATAAAACACATTATTATATTTTCTTATAAAGCACATATTTTAACTGACCTCTCTGACATCCTCAGCCTTTCCATTCACAAAAATAGAAGGAAGAAAAGTTCCCATTTCCTGCTGTCTCATGTCCCCGGCCTATACAATATTTTTTTTCTGCAGACCCTTCAAAAGTCTGACCAAATCCTCGTTTCACTTGCATTATAAAGTACTGAGGATGCCATCTCTCCCCAATCCCAGGTCCTAAAGTCTAAGACAGTAGCGCAAACTAATGCTGCCAGATACAGGAAAAAAAAAATTTGATTCGATTCAGCCCTATTGAATTGGTTTTTCAATTCGATTTTCCTGCCCAGTTGGGTGATTTTTTTCAAAACTCCTGGTGGGTTTTATAGCTTTTTCACCCCCTTTGGCTTCTCCTAACCACACTGGCACTGTGGTGTAAATAAAATAAAGAAACAAAAAGGACTTTTCCTCTTTCTGTTAAATCCTAGCTCACGTTTGCAGTCCAACACCAGCTCTGGCAGGATACACATTTCAAATCTGACATGTTATAATCACAAAACAGAAAATAAAATTAATTTTTCTACCTTTTGTTGTCTGGTTATATTTCAAATCCTGTTGGTCCAAGGCTCTGGTTTTCTTCTGATAACTTGCTTGCCAGGGTCTCCTTCTTTCTGCATGCTAACCATCCATCTGCCAACTCTGTCCTCCCTTTCCATTTCCCTTCCCTTCCCAGGAAGTCTGGTATCTTTCCTTTTTTTCATCTCCCTCCACAGATCCACCTTTTCTTAAATACCCTTTCATCCGGCATCTCTCCCTCCTTCCCCACCATCCCAGAGTCCACCATCTCTCCGTTTCTTTTCCTAATTACCCTCCTATCCAGTATCTCTATCCCTCCTCCACACCATCCCTTGTGTCCAATTTCTCTCCCTTTCTGTTCCTTCCCTCCCTAAATCCCATGGTCCATCATCTCTCTCCCTCTCCTCTATTTTCAGACCCATTATTTCTTCCCCCCCCCAAAGTTTGGCATATGCATGTCTCTTTGAACACCCCCTTCCCTCCGTGTACTTCTAAATCATGGTCCCCCCCCCAAAGGCCTGTCCCCCCTTAAAGGTCTGCCTGTCCCACCTTGCAGGCCTGCACCCCCCTTGAAGGCCTGTCCCTTCCCCTTGTAGGCCTGTCCCCCCCTTGAAGGCCTGCCTGCCTGTCCCCCCCTTGAAGGTCTGCACCCCCGAAGGCCTGCACCCCCCCGAAGGCCTGTCCCCCACTTGAAGGCCTGTCCCACCCCCTTGTAGCTTCTCCCCCCCCCCTTGTAGGCCTGTCCCCCCTTGAAGGCCTGCCTGCCTGCCTGTCCCCCCTTGAAGGCCTGCACCCCCTTGAAGGCCTGCACCACCCCCCTCGAAGGCCTGCACTCCCTTGAAGGTCTGCACCCCCCCCCGAAGGCCTGTCCCCCACTTGAAGGCTTGTACCACCCCCTTGTAGCTTCTCCCCCCCCTTGTAGGCCTGTCCCCCCCTTGAAGGCCTGCCTGCCTGCCTTTCCCCCCCTTGAAGGCCTGCACCCCCTTGAAGGACTGCACCCCCCCCGAAGGCCTGCACTCCCTTGAAGGTCTGCACCCCCCCGAAGGCCTGTCCCCCCCTTGAAGGCCTGTCCCCCCCCTTGTAGGCCTGTCCCCCCCTTGTAGGCCTGTCCCCCCTTTAAGGCCTGCCTGCCTGCCTTTCCCCCCCTTGAAGGCCTGTCTCCCCCTTGAAGGCCTGCACCCCCCTTGAAGGCCTGCACCCCCCCTTGAAGGCCTGTCCCCCCCCCTTGTAGGCCTGTCCCCCCCCCTTGTAGGCCTGTCCCCCCCCCTTGTAGGCCTGTCCCCCCCTTGAAGGCCTGCCTGCCTTTCCCCCCTTGAAGGCCTGTTCCCCCCCTTGAAGGCCTGCACCCCCTTGAAGGTCTGCACCCCCCCAAAGGCCTACACCCCCCCCGAAGGCCTGCACCCCCCTGAAGGCCTGCCTGCCCCCCTTGAAGGTCTGCACCCCCCCCCCAAGGCCTGTCCCCCCTTGAAGGCCTGCCTGCCTGCCTGTCACCCCCTCCCCCTTGAAAGCCTGCTTGCCTGCCCGCCCGCCCCACCCTGAAGGCCTGATGCCCCGACCCACCCCGAAGGACCGCTCGCCCCCCTGGCCTCCCCACACCACCTATGAACAGCCGCAGCAGGATCGCGAAGTCAGCGTCAGCGATCCCTGCGCTGCTTCCTGCGCCACGGTCCCGCCCCTCCTCTGACGTCAGAGGAGGGACGGGATCGCGGCGTAGGAAGCAGCGCAGGGATGCTGACGCTGACTTCGCGATCCTGCTGCGGGCTGCTTCACAGGTGGTGCAGGAAGGTCAGTGGGGCGAGCGGTCCTTCGGGGGTGGCGGGGGACTGAACGGCAAGGCCGGGAACACCCCCTTAGGGCTGGTACCCGGGGCGGCCCGCCCCCCCCCGCCCCCCCCTAGGTACGCCACTGCTCCCAAGTCCAACTTTCTTGTTACCCAGTCAAAGAAGCTGATGAGATTGGATTGGCAGGACCTACCCTTGGTGAATCAATCATATTTTACAGAAGCCAACCCCCATGTGGCTACGTCATTTCCATGGAGTTTACGAGAGACAGTGTTAGTATTATGTCTTGTTTGAAGTCTTTGAAATCAGAACTTGGTTAATATCTTGATTTCTTGAAGACATCTATAATTCAAGATACATTATGCTGTGACAGACATCTATGTAGATAAATGTTGATATTAGTACAGTTATTATGGTTTTCTGAATTTTTCACAAATTATTTATAAGATTGAAAGTTATATAAAAGTGATATATACTGTGATTATAATGGTGAATAGGCACGTTTTGATAGAATCATAGGAGGATCTGTGACAGTCTCCTCTATAGATGAACCTTACTTTCCAATCTTTGAAATATTTGCCAAAAATTGTAGCATTAGTTGATGTACCTGTTGGTTATTTTTGAGTGATACTGACATTGTAATTTTTTCACCCCCATGGTTTTCATCTTGATATTTAGCCTATTTTTGGATGTTGGGTTACATGAATGGTAATGACCAGATTAAATGAACTGAGCTTTCACATTATAAGCAGGGGAAGGGTCAGTATTTTTGGTTTTGTGCCCACATCTTGGGGCCAGTCTTGAGCTATGAGCTATGCAGATGTTATGGTTCATATGAAAAGAATGACTCCGTACCTTGTTGCAGTTCAGATGAAGGCGCCAAGAATGGTACAGTGTTTGTGCCATAAGATGCATCAGAAGAGACAGAAAAACCTGTATTTTTATACTCGAGAGCAGGGATCTCAAAGTCCCTCCTTGAGGGCCGCAATCCAGTCGGGTTTTCAGGATTTCCCCAATGAATATGCATTGAAAGCAATGCATTCACATAGATCTCATGCATATTCATTGGGGAAATCCTGAAAACCTGACTGTATTGTGGCCCTCAAGGAGGGACTTTGAGACCCCTGCTCTAGAGCAATGGTTCTTAAACCTGTCCTTTGGGACTCCCTGCCAGTCGGGTTTTCAAGATATCCCTAATAAATATGCATAAGGCAGATTTGCATACCTGTTATCTCCATTATATGCAAATCTGCCTTCTAAATGTATGTTATGTGGTTAAACAAAAAATAGGGGAAGATTTGTATTTGAATAAGTCCATTAGCAGTATTGATGGAGGTTGCGGGTCAGTAGATTAAAGGGTAATGTCAGGAAATGCATTTTCACATAAAAGGTAGAGGATGCCTGGAACAACCTTCCAGTAGAGGTGATTGAATAGAAAACAGTAAAGAAATTAAAAAATGGATGGGATAAATACATGTGTTATCTAAACAGGACATGGTCTAGGGCAGTGTTCTTCAACCTTTTGACACCTATGGACCGGCGGAAATAAAATAATTATTTTGTGGACCGGCAGTTGAAGAACACTGGGCTAAGTCATGCCCATCTCCACTCAATCTCCGCCCCAGACCCTGCCCCCATAATAGTACTAATTGTAACACCATTTTTCCATCCATTTTTCATTTATACACACAATATAATTGTATTAACAACACATAATGGTTAACCGCAAAATTAAAATACACAAAGCACACTGTATGCTTTTTAACATTCATTCCTACCAGAAAATAGATAACCCCATGCAAATGCAGGACCAAAAACTAAAAGTACTAATATTCACAAACAAACCCTAAGATGCAAGCAGTACAACCCCAGAGGAAAAGAAACAAATCAATCACTAAATCAACCCTACCGTTGTTGTCTCTCTCCCTCCATACTGTGCCTTGCCTTTTGGCCTGCCCCCCCGGTGTTATCTTTGGGCCAGTCCACGGTGCGATCAACACGGCGTCTTTGGGCTGGCTTCCTGAGTAATGCATTGCACAAAGCTGTGGGCAGCGGCTCCTCGCGCGCGTCCCGCACCTCATCTGGAAGCCTTCCCTTGGACATTGTGACATCAGAGAGAAGGCTTCCAGTTCAGGCGCAGGACGCGCATAGGAGCCTTTTCCCACGGCTGTGTGCAATGCATTACTCAGGAAGCCAGCCCAAAGACGCCGTGTTGATCGCACCGTGGACTGGCCCAAAGATAACACCGGGGGGGCAGGCCAAAAGGCAAGGCACAGTATGGAGGGAGAGAGACAACAACGGTAGGGTTGATTTAGTGATTGATTTGTTTCTTTTCCTCTGGGGTTGTACTGCTTGCATCTTAGGGTTTGTTTGTGAATATTAGTACTTTTAGCACTCAGGGAGCCGACCCGAAGATGCCGCATTGATCGCACCATGGACCGGGGGTTGAAGAACGTTGTCTTGGGCCCGATGGATGTGCCGGCCCTGGGGACCGGCAGAAAATTTATGCGGACCGGCACCGGTCCATGGACCAGTGGTTGAAGAACACTGGTCTAGGGGTCCAGATTATACTGACGTAAAATCTGGTAACCCTAATCAAGCCATTCAAAAATTTCTGGAAAACTATTTATTTATATACTGCCTATCAATTGGGGCTTGTCTAAGTGGTTTACATTCAGGTGCTCAAACATTTTCTCTATCTGTCCTGGTGGGCTCATAATCTAATTTACCTGGGGCAATGGAGGATTAAGTGACTTGCCCTGGATCAGAAGGAGAAGTGTGGGGTTTTAACCTACAACCTGAGGGTGCTGAGACTATAGTTCTAACCACTGGGCCACTCCTTTCTCTCGGAGCATAAAATTCACAATCTAGGCAGTATAGTTCCTGATCTGGAAGCCCTAGTAGTGGAAATGGACATTGTGGATATTACAGAGACACGGTTCAATGAGTCTCTGGGATACCATAATGGCTATAATCTATTTAGGAGGGATAAAGAAGATATAAAAGAGGGACTAATGTGTTTATATGTAAAAAATAATATTAAAGCAGCTGAAATATAGGACATATAAGGAAAAAGTAAGCATTGTGGATCATCCTCAAAAGAGGAGATGGCACCTCCATCCACACAACTGCAGTCTATAGATCTCCAACTCCAATAGAAGAACTGATTATTAATATAATGGTAAATGGAATTCACGCAGAAGAAAGAAAGGTGAGTAGTGACTTGACTCAGAGATCAGTGTTGAATTGATTCTATTCAATGACGGTCAACAACATTGCCAAAAGGTTAGAAGGAAAAGTCTTTCAATGATTTACAATGGAGTAGAAACTTCATAGGGAATAGAAAACAAAAATGATGTAACATGTCACTACAAGTAGCAAGGTTACTTTCTACTATGGTCAAGTGTCATAGTTACTGGGTAGAAAGGGTATAGGGTTTGTATACTGTCTTCTGGTTTTGCATTCAAAGTGGTTACCCAGGGTCACAAGAAGCAGTGCTAGGATTTAGAAAGAATGACATGGTGACAAAATTTCATCACCATTCTCATCTCTGCAGATTACCATGGGAAACCATCCCATGTCGTTCTTTAGTGTCTATCTCAACCTCAGTCCTTCATACTCCGATTCTTATTTGAGCCAAGTAAAGGATAATGAAGTCATTGTGACATCACTAATGAGGCTGGCTCATATGCATTGGTGGAATGAGGGATTATGACATCACAATCTCAGCTCTGGAATGCTGCTACTCTTTGGGTTTCTGCCAGGTACTTGGGACCTGGGTTGGCTTCTGTTCGAAATAGGATACTGGGCTTGATGGAGCTGTGGTCTGTCCCAGTATGGCAACGCTTATGGTCTTATGTTCTAACCATCTGGTGTCATTCTTTAGCGTCTATCTAAACCTCAGTCCTTCTACACCAGCATTCTTCATTGCAAGGCTTGAGGGTCAGTGGTTGTGCCCATTCATACTCTGATTCTACCCTCTCTCCTTAAATAATGACATGGAAATGGTTTCCCACAGTTATCTGTGGGGACGGGAATGGTGCTGAATTTTGTAACTGTCATTTTCTACTAGGATTAATCCCACAGCCTCAGGGTGCTAAGGCGACAGCTCTACCACTAGGCCATTGCTCTCCTCCAATTACCTTTGAAGTGCCTTTTACTAAGCTGTGTTAAACATTAGGGCTTATATGCGCTCAAGAGTCCGCTAACTTTTCCACAGGGTTCCCCACTATCTCTTGCAGCTCTGGCTCACACCCTCATTAAATCTTCACAAGTGTGTGCCAGCCTGACTCCCCCCAGGGCCAGGAAGTGACATCATAGGGAAAGTCAACGCCAGCGGGAGTAGCAGGCCTCCCAATCACCTGTGATAGTTCAGTATTGTGGGTTAATCAATTCTGTGATAAAAGAAAAACACCGTTTATGATCAACTGATGCATGCTGGGATGCCAGGGGAGGGATTAGGGATGTGTGTTGCCATATCGGGGTGCTAGGAGGAAGATCAGGAATGTATATTGTCATGTCAGGGTACCTTGAGGTGGGGAAGATTGGATTATAGGGGTGCAGTGCTCTGATTGTACACATTCTTTGATATTGCACTGCGTTACTGTCTACCATATGGTAAATTATGCAGCTTAAAGGGCCCCGATATTACATATGCAGGTACTTTTCTTAGTAAAGGGGTAACAAAGAAAAGTAATTTCATTTAAAAACAGACAATATTGCAAAGGGTAGTTCACCACATCTACAACTTATTTATTACAGAGGTATTTTTCTGAAAATTGAATTATTTAATATTTCAGGCCAATATGATATAAGGTAGTTGAAAAACATTTTCTGGCCTTTAATAAATGTGTGTGTCTTCTGCTAGTTCGTTTTGACTTTCTCGTATACAAAATGCTTGGAAATACGGATGATATAATATATCATTATACTACTGGATTCTCTGACAGTTCTATTTTGTTCTTGTCATTATCAGGCCACACTGGTGTCACTAGATGTTAATCATGACCATCGGGGTTTCTGTATCACACAAATGAATTCTATTGATGCTGTAACTTACATTTTAAAAGTCTCAACATTTTTCTGGTGCTATTCTGTGATTCCTATTTGTCATCCATTCACTACGTGAGTGGGAGTGATGCTGGGTTGAGGCAAGTCAACCTTATCGAGTTAGGGGTGAATTGCATGAATTGGTGTACCTATAATTCAGCCTTAGACCTAATTTGCTGTCAGAATAAGAATTTGGTTTTTTCCCCCCTTTTTGTTAGTTTTGCTGCTCTGCTTTTTCTGTAAATGGGATCCTTTTTGTTGCTTGCCACTGAATTTTCCAATCAGCTTTTGAGAAAAAGAAAAGTATCATACATTCGGAAAACACCTGCACAAAACAAACCATCTTATAACAGTTCTAGCAGCTGAAATTGTTGTTTCATACTTTAATAATAAATCATTCAGCCAATTGGGGAAGGAGGGAGGAAACATGCATACTTATCTCTGATTGGAGCCATAGGAAGCACAGAAGGGGCACATTTGTCACACCTAGTTGGGTAAACATCAAGGACAGGATATCATAGGGCTATACTCCATACCTAGGTGATGGACCAGAGCCATATCTCAGGCCATATCTTGGAAGCAATTCAGAGGATGATTGAGGGCTAATTTGAGAACAGAAAAATGGCAATCGATGTTTGTTTTTCATTACAGACAGTGGCAGCAATATAATCAAAGCTGCGAGTGATGAAGGCACCAAGGGCAACCGGTGTATTGCTCACTTTTTGCATCTGGCAGTGAAGGATGCTCTTTGGAATGGGGTCCAAGGAAGGAGAGAGCAGGGTCTTGTCCAAGCTGATAGAAATGGTCTTATTATATCATCTTTAGTTTTCAATATGTATGATGTTTTAATGTGTATTATGGCTTTTATAAATTGCATTATGCTTTTTATAATTATATTTTTAGTCCTCAATATGTATTATCATTTCTGTTTGCATTATGGGGTCGTTTCACTAAGGCGCGCTAATCGATTTAGCACGCCTCAGCAAAAGAACCCCTATGTTTTTTATTTGATTATATGGTCATTTATTTATTTAAGAGCCCCCCCCCCCACCACCCTGAAGAAGGCATCCCACAATGCCGAAACTGGGATCCTAGTCGGGACGTTTCGTTCTGTGGATTAATCTGACCTCACCGATTCAGGGCTTGTTGCTGTATGATTCTATTGAAGGACTATTTGGTTTGGGAGGTCTTTTCAATAGACTAATCTGAGCTCACCTGTCCAGAATTGTTGCTGCATGTATTGTGATCCATTTGTAGGACTATTTGTTTTTATGATTTTTTTTTTTGCATAATAAATTTGATCACAAGGTAGTATACACCATCTCACTTGCCTTTAATTTGTAGCATTTTCATGGTTTAAGGTAAGAAAATAAGCTGGTCACATCAACCGAAGTGTAAAAGCAGGACCGCAGCTAAGGGACATGCAGGCATTAGTTGGTGTATCTCAACATAAATTGTTGCAAAACATCAGTGGAAGGTGGAACTCTATATACCAAGGCCCAAATTCTGTAACTGGCCCCTAATGTTAGGCACTTATTTAAGCTTTTTAATCAGCAATAATTAAAACTTAGGTGCCTATCAAGAGAGAGATTCTGCAACAAGGCGCCTCTAAAAATTTAGGCGGCCTTCAAAAAAATAGGCGCTATGCACATTAGGCGTGGGCGTGGCTACATGTTAGGCGCCTTTTTGCAGACTCAATGCTCTTAAGCGTGCTTAAGTGCTCAGCTAGGTGCCTAACTTTTAGTTGTGCCTAGAGCTGGCCTATTTCTAGGGCAGCTCCAAAATAGGTTCCGCTCAGCGTGATTCATTAAACGGCACCCAATTTTACTTGAACCACGCTGATCAGTGCCTAATTTGGCGCCTAATTTTTGGGTGCTTCTTATAGAATTTGCCCTCAAGTGCTAGAGAGACTAGTTGAGCAGCAGATTGTTTTGTGTGAGTTGTCTCTGCAGGTTATCCTTGGGCTAAGATCATCTCCTTAAGCATTAGGTTTGAATACAGAATGTTCAAACAGAGTATGTTCTGAAGCCCTTTAAGGAGGCAACAGAGGTCCTCCTGAGGTCAGTGAGAGCCACTTTAGATGAGGTTGTCACTGTAGTGTGCTTTCTAGAATAGGCACAGGAAGAATTTCTACACAAGCAGGGCATCTGAGGAGGGGCTGATGTTAGTAGAGTGCTTAGAGGCAAGTTGAAAAGTTGTCTGAAACCTGTCATTCAGCTGAAACGCTACATGTTGGCCTCCGTGTGTGACCCACTGCTCTCCAAATAAATAAGAGTGACCCCCCCCCCCCCCGAAAATGCCTCTGCTGTGAAAGCATTGGTGGAGGAGAACAGAGGGAGAGGAGCAGAGGTTTTAGGAGGAATGAGGAGCAGCTCAGTCTTGGACATGTTTAATTTCAGATAATGGCAGGACATCCAGGCAGCAATATCAGCCAATATAACAACTGGGTAAAAGTACAAAAATAATGTCCCAAAACGAACGAATCAAACAAATACAGAAAAACGGGACAAAAAACTATTTTAATGCCTTTGAACCCAGTAGGTGCTCAGATTCCATGAATGGAACAGAAATTCTCAAAGCAGGGGACAAGCCCCTATAGAGTCTTTCTCAGAGTCTATCACTGCACCAACCTCTAAGGTAGAAAGGTAGTTAAAATAATGTCCATTGTGACAATTCTGTTGATTTAAATATAATTTATAGCTGTGTTTTTTTCTTTTTTATAAATCTCAGTGTAATAAAATGAACTTAATTTAAATGTCCGTGCAGCATAATCCGGCCAGGTTCTGACGCGTTTCTCCGGTATGGCTTCTTAAGAGAACCTGCTTGTGCTGGAAGTAGCTCCAATTTAAATAATTGGAGCTACTTCCAGCACAAGCAGGTTCTCTGAAGAAGCCATACTGGCGAAACGCGTCAGAACCTGGCCTGGCTTAAATGTCCTGGCTGCAAGGGCATTTAAGTTAAGTTCACTTTATTACACTGAGATTTATAAAAAAGAAAAAAAGAAAAAAAACAGCTATAAATTATATTTAAATCAACAGAATTGTCACAATGGACATTATTTTAACTATCTTTCTACCTTAGAGGTTGGTGCAGTGATAGACTCTGAGAAAGACTCTATAGGGGCTTGTCCCCTGCTTTGAGAATTTCTGTTCCATTCATGGAATCTGAGCACCTACTGGGTTCAAAAGAGTTTTTTGTCCCGTTTTTCTGTAGCAATATCAACCAAACATGCAGAGACTTTTTTCTTGGACTTTAGGTGAAATTTTGGGTGTAGAGAGGGAGATTTGGGAGCTATCCAGTTAAGTACCACTGAAAATGCCTCTAAAGGTGATTTAAATGGCCAAAAGCTCTCATTCTGAATACTGGGCTCTTAGATTTTAAGCCCTCTGAGAACAGAAACATACCTACTCTACATGAAAATAACTCACCTTGAGTACAACTGAAAAAAGTGCAAGGTAAGTCCAAAATCCCGACTAACTTTCTGTACGCAGAAATTGGTAAATGACCTCTATTGACAGAAACTGTGGTGGTGAGAAAGTTAACTTTTTCCTTGTAGTAGTCGATTTTGAATCTCGTTTGAAGGGCAGGAGGCATAAAAGATTTGTGAAATTGTTTTAAGATCCTCTTTTCCCTCAGTCCAACTCATAAAAATGTAATCAGTATACTGATAATATTTGAAAGGTTTATTCTGACATTTATTCAAAAATACCTCTTTTAGTTCTGCTATAAAAAGGTTGGCATTCTGTAAACTAACATAACAACTATAGTACTTTATCATCAGATTATCTTGTCATTGGTTTCTGTCACCCATCACAGTTGTTATTTTAACTATACTGCTGTTACTGTCCCTTTCCATACCAGCTCTGTACTTCTCAGTGATTTTATACTTTGCGTTCCTCTGTCCCCATCCCCTGTATTTTCCGGAATATCTACCCTCTTGATGAACTGCCTTGCATCCAATTAAAGTGAATTTAAGTCCTTGTAAGATTACTAAATGGATGCTTGTCATTCTTACCACTACATCAGCAGACCCTGTTCTAAAGTATAAGCATTGTCTTAATGTGTATTTGGCTTTTAATATTCCACCCATCAGTGACATACAACCTGGACATCCTTTCTACAATGCTATTTTAAGTTCAAACAATTTTTTAAATGATGATAAAGGATTACAAGATGAACATATAAAATTATAGGCCATAAACGGTAGCAGAACCATAATAGACAATAACAAATTGTAATATCATCAAATTTCACAGCACAGCAACTATGATACCTCCCCTACCAGGAAATAAAAAGAAAGAAGAAAGAAAAACTGCCCTCAAATGCCCTCCCCACCCCCTCCATGTCAGCAATACATCCAAGCTATAACTAAAGCTAGCCAAGGCCCTAGATCCTTAGAGACCCCAGCCCTCCAGGAAAAGAAGGGGAGAGACACAGAAACCACAGAATGCAACCAAACATATTGGATTTTTTTTTTTTTAATTTTTTTTGCAACAGACCGACACCCCCGAACCCCCAAGCCCGGAAAGAACCTGGCAAAAATTATATGGAGTTTAAAATCTCACTATGGGGACGAGGTGGCAAAACCAGAATATAGGATGTCCAAATTTGAAGGAAGCGTTTCTTGCCATTGAAACTAGCCGGAGCCGACCTATGCTCCAGTAACAGCAAAGAGTGTAAATGATTCCTCCAGCTCCAAAAGGAAGGGGCAGCCCCAGTCGTCCAAACTGAGAGCATCTCCTTTCCAGCACACCTAGCAACTTTCGCATAAATTGCCGGGAACCCCATGTGGGAAGGCAAAACACCTCAAATTTATCTAACAGCAATCCCGCTGCTGAAAGAGGCAATGAGCAATGAAACAGATATCCCATAGTGCAATGTTGCAGAACAAGACCAAAAGGCATGAAAAAAGAATGGGCCTGCCGTGACCTTTTTTGACAAAGAGGAGAGGTTACCCGACCCGCATGAAAGAGCTGCTCCTGTGTAAAATACGCTCGATGTATAGTATGGAATTGGCACTCCCACAAATCAGCACTTACAGAGATCCCGGGGATCCATTTAATTACAGCAATGCTATTTTAAGTGTTACATTGTTTGAAAGTGAGTTACATTGAGAGTATTCACATATTCTTGCAAGGTGGAATATCTAATGAAAGGAGTCTAAGGACTTTGTAAGTAGTTTTGCCTAGTGCTCTGCCAAAGTGACTGCTGTATTGCATCCCATTTTGCCTACAGATTTCAGTAAACAAGTTGTTTTATTTATTTATTTAAAAAAGTTTCTATTCTGCTTTACTATACTGGTCCAACTTACCGAATGAGACAAGAGAGCACTGTGTGTGGTACTGCAATTGCTTCCGGTCATCTGATGAATGTTGGTCCTGGGACTTGATCTGAAACTGACAAAATACAGTTTATGTACGGGATTGCTGCTATCACAGGTACATACCTGGCAGCCGCCTAGGCAAACTAATAAAACTTAAGCAACATTAAATCAAAAGGAGTCTGCCTCTCCTATTAATTCTCTTCAGTTCTTACTTAGATAGATTAAGGCAGACTTTCATATTACAAGAGAATGCATCAAAATGAAATGGTAAACTAAAGCTTAATCTGCGCTAGGGAGACCAAGTTCCTGGATACTGTAGGCGATTGCTTCTTGGAACAACTCATCAAGGAAAATACAAGAGGAAATGCAATTCTGGACTTAATTTTAAATGGACTGCGAGGACCGGCACAAGGCATAGAAGTAGAAGAGATGCTGGGAAACAGCGATCACAATATGATCCGCTTCAACCTGGATGCAGGTGAGAAACATCGGTCCAAAATGACAGTCACGGCACTGAACTTACGAAAAGGGAATTAGGAAGGGATGACACTCATGGTGGGGAAGAATATTAAGAAAAGGAAAAGCACTGTAAAAACACTAGAGCAACCTTGGTCCCTTTTTAAGGACACAGTCACCGAGGCGCAAAATCTATATATACTGCGTATCAACAAAGGATCCAAGAGGAAAAAGAACAAAGAACCGGCGTGGCTCACTGTAGAGGTGAAGGATGCAATCAGAGACAAGAAAACTTCATTTAAGGAATAGAAAAGGTCAAAAACTGAAAGGATATACTATGAAAACTGGAATAAGTACAAACAACACCAATGCAGGTGCTATAAGGCGGTAAAAAGAGCCAAAAGAGACTATGAGGAAAAAATAGCCAAGGAGGCAAAAAACTTCAAGCTTTTCTTTCAATATATTAAGGGGAAACGACCCACGAAGGAAGCAGTGGGGCCATTGGATAACAGTGGAATAAAGGGAGTGCTAAAGAAGGACAAAGAAATCACTGACAAACTGAACACATTTTTTGCGTCTGTATTTACCGAAGAGGATATACACAACATACCAGAACCCATCAGGTTATATGCTGGAAACGAAAACGGGAAACTGACAGGGTTCATGGTCAGTCTAGAAGAGGTATGCAAGTAGATTGATAGGCTTAAGAGCGATAAATCCCCAGAACCAGATGGCATCCAACCGAGGGACATCAAGGAACTGAAAGGGACCATAGCTGAACTGCTTCAGCTAATAGCCAATCTGTCGATCAAATCAGGAAGGATTCCGGAAGACTGGGAGGTGGTGAACGTTACGCTGATCTTCAAAAAAGGTTCAAGGGGATATTTGGGAAACTACAGACCGGTGAGTCTGACCTCAGTACCGGGAAAGATGGTAGAGGCGCTGATAAATGACTGCATCATTGATCACCTTGATGAACACGATCTGATGAGGACCAGCCAGCATGGTTTCAGTAAAGGCAGATCTTGCCTGACGAACTTGCTGCACTTCTTCGAGGGAGTAAACAGGTGGATAGACAAGGGTGACCCGGTCGACATTGTATATCTGGATTTTCAAAAGGCATTTGACAAAGTTCCACATGAACTACTACTTTGGAAAATTGCATACCATGGAATCGAGGGTGAAATATTCACGTGGATTAAAAACTGGCTGGAGCATAGGAAACAGAAATGGAAATTCTCAGACTGGAAACGCGTAACCAGTGTGGTGCCACAGGGCTCGGTGCTTGGACCCGTGCTTGTCAACATCTTTATAAATGATCTGGACATTGGTATGACGAGTAAGGTGATTAAATTTACAGACGATACAAAGTTATTCAGAGTAGTAAAGACGCAGGGGGATTACGAAGTCTGCAACGTGACATAATCAGGCTCAAGGAATGGGCATCGACAGATGAGGTTCAACGTGGATAAGTGTAAAGTGATGCATGTCGGTAACAAAAATCTCATGCACGAATACAAGATGTCCGGGGCGGTACTTGGAGAGACCTCCCAGGAAAGAGACTTGGGAGTTATGATCGACAAGTCGATGAAGCCATTCGCGCAATGCACTGCCTGCGGCAAAAAGGGCAAGCAAAATGCTAGGAATGATAAAGAAGATTATCACGAACAGATCAGAGAAGGTTATCATGCCGCTGTACCAGGCCATGGTGCGCCCTCACCTGGAGTACTGCATCCAGCACTGGTCGCCGTACATGAAGAAGGACACGGTACTACTCGAAAGGGTCCAGAGAAGAGCGACTAAGATGGTTAAGATTAGAGAAACTGGGCCTCTTCTCCCTCTAACAGAGGAGATTGAGAGGGAACATCATCAAAAGCCCTCTCCAAGGTAGGGTGAACGAGAGGGCACTCTCTAAAATTGAAAGGAGATAGATTCCGTACGAACGTAAGGAAGTTCTTTTTCATCCAGAGAGTGGTAGAAAACTGAAGCGCTCTTCTGGAGTCTGTCATAGGGGAACACATCCTCCAGGGATTCAAGACAAAGTTAGACAAGTTCCTGCTGAACCGGAATGTACACAGGTAGGGCTAGTCTCAGTTAGGGTGCTGGTCTTTGACTAGAGGGCCGCCTCGTGAGCGGACTGCTGGGCACGATGAACCACTGGTCTGACCCAGCAGCGGCAATTCTTACGTTCTTATGTTCTTAGAATGCTAGGAATGATCAAAAAGGGGATCACAAACAGATCAGAGAAGGTTATCATGCTGCTGTACCGGGCCATGGTGCGCCCTCACCTGGAGTACTGCGTCTAACACTGGTCGCCATACATGAAGAAGGATACGATGCTACTCGAAAGGGTCCAGAGAAGAGCTACTAAAATGGTTAAAGGGATGGATTAGTTGCCGTACAGTGAAAGATTGGAGAAGCTGGGCCTCTTCTCCCTTGAAAAAAGGAGACTGCGAGGGGACATGATCGAAACATTCAAAATATTGAAGGGAATAGACTTAGTAGAGAAAGACAGACTGTTCACCCTCTTCAAGGTAGGGGCCGCCGTGTGAGCGGACTGCTGGGCAGGATGGACCACTGGTCTAACCCAGCAGCAGCAATTCTTATGTTCATTTGCATTATATTAAATGTTTTTACACTTTTAGGAAGGATGGGTGGGGAGGGGGGTTATGTATTTATTGTATCATTAGAAGTAATTGAGTACTGCTTATTGAGCTAATTGATTGATAATATGTTGTACTTTATGCTGGTTTTAAAATGAATAAAGAAACAATTTTCCTGTTTGTAAGTCCTAAATCTAGTATGGCCCCCATCCCAATGGTTTCCATTACCAACTGCTGTGTATTTTATTCCCTTTTTTATATTGAATAGTTCTTAAGATTTTATTTACTATCTTGAGATTTTGGCATCTGACTGTATCCATTACTATTTGCAAGGAGTGTGCACTGTTTATGACAAGAATTCATTATTTTTTCAATAGTGTGCATGTACACGTGGAGGGGCATAAATAAAAATGTGTCTAACATTTTTTGCAACATGTTCAAACCCCAGTAGGAAAAATGTCCATTTTCAAAGCTGCCAAATGTCTATCTTTCATTTTTGAAAATGAGCTAGGTATAAGTTTTGGTCCATAGGACATCTACCTTTTTTGACCATTTTCAAAAATAAAAACATCATGAAAAACGTACAAAAGCAGGTTTTGTAGATGTATCCACCTTGTCTGATCAGGGCAGAGGAATCCCCATCAACTGAGCCGGGCCATTCCTAGGCCATTTTGAACCAATCAGGGCCTTGAGCCCCTCCACTGCATCCCATGCATTGAGAGAGGGAAGCTCGTCATTTGCAGCAGGTGGCCCTGCATGCAGGAAGCTTCCTTCCTGCCGTTTTCTCATCCAAAGGTACAGGAGATCTAGGGATGTGGGAGGGGGCCCAGGAATGTGGGGGAGGGGCAGATATGGGGGATGTTGGGGATTTCAGGGGGATGTTGAGGATGTGAGGGGGATGTGGGGGAGATCCAGGGATGTCAGGGGGAGGGGTGTAGGGCTCTGTGGTTCAGTTGATCCTAGTAGGGGGAATCCCCATCAGCTGAGCCACCAGGAATCCCCGAAACCAGCTCAGCTGATGGTGATTCCTCTGCTGCGATCAGCTGATGGGAAGCTTACGAGTTTGGGGGATTTTTTTGCTCTAAGGTTGGTGGGAGGGGGTTGTGACCACTGGGGGAGTAAGGAGGGGGGTATGCCTTTAATCCTCCAGTGGTCTTCTTGTCAGTTTTGGCACCTTTGTGGAACTTAGACGCAACTCAAACAGGTCTAACTGCCAGCGTCTGTTCCCTCTAGGAAAGCTTTGATTATGGCTGGGGTACGTCCAGGTTGAATCCCACCCATAATACATCTCCCAAAACCTCCCAACACACCCCTTTGATCTCTGGATGCACAGCAGCTTAGAAGTGCTGCTGCACGTCCAGAAAGTTGGTTTTGATTATCGGCACTTGGATGTCCCTGTTATTAGGACATCCAAGTGCCGACATAGGCTTGTTTTTGGACGTTTTAAAATTTTGTTTATGAGCCCCATAATGTTTTTCAATAGTATACACTCTGCAAATAATGCATACTATTTGTGACAGATGAAATGTGATGGTGGGTTTTTTCTCTGTCAGTTTAAAAATTACCTGGAACAACATATGAAATGCTGTTGACATTTTGAATCTCATTTCAAATGACTACACTTCTGTATCAACTTTGTTTAAGGGTCTTTAATAGCAGAGACAAGAGTTTAAATTGTGGGTATGTAAAGTACTTGTAGCCACTGCAGTTTTCAGGAGGTTGTGATGCAACACTCTGCATTAGTAGGAGATGGTGCAAACTCTTTTTAGTCTGACTGATATGTGGAGGAGTGGCCTAATGGTTCGAGCTGCTGGCTCAGCACCCTGAGGTCGTGGGTTTGATCCCAGTGCTGCTCCCTGTGACCCTGGGCACGTCACCTAGCCCTCTATTGCCCCAGGCACTGTAGCTAGATTGTAAGCCTACTAGGACAGAAAGTGAAAAGACTTACGAGTACTTGTTTTTAAAACTTACTAATATATTGCCTTGGGTGAATCTCTTCATAAAGGCGGTTAGTAAATCCCAACAAGTAATTCATGGCATTACAGTAGTTTATCAATTACACTCCCCCTCCCTATTCGCGGTTTTGACATTCGTGGTTTTGATTATTCATGTTTTTTTCCCAAGGCCCCCCATGCAAATTGCTCATTGGCAGCCCACATTAAAAAAAAACGGCCCCGGAACTTGGATCAGGCAGAGGAGGGAGGCAATCAGAGGAGGAAGAGGCAATTGGAAGTAGAGGGGGCGATCGGAGGCGGAGGAGGCGAGCAGCTGCCCCAGGAGAATGGACCTTACCTGGTAGTCTAGCGGTGACGCGGGGCAGGAGCGATATTCCTACACTCCTGCCCTGTGCAGAGCCGTGCTGCGAGTTCATGTGGTTTCACGAGACTACCACGAGAACTCGCAGCATGACTCTGCACGGGGCAGGAGTGTAGGCAGATCGCTCCTGCCCTGCCAGACCACTAGGTAAGGTCCGGAAGTGGGTCAGAGCTGGCTCAAAAGTTATTCGTAAATTTTCCCTATTCGCTGGCCGGCTCTGCCCCTAACTCCTGTGAAAAGGGATCACTATGATTAGATCATCTTCTCAATATATGGAGAGAAATTTTGCAGTTGCTACAGAAGATGATAGAAGCAGTTTTTAAAGGTTGCCTGAATTTATGGGGACAAAGTAAGTGAGAAGTCTAGCAGCAGCCCAAGATTCCTAATCGGTCTTTTTAGGGGGAGTTCATACTTCCCAAATGGGATTTTTGAATTTCATATCTGTCTGCTTGAATTAGGAACCCAAAGAATATCTGTTTTACTTGGGTTCAGACAGAACTTGTTATATTTATTTATTTTAAACATTTCTAACTCACTTTTTGTACATATCTGAGTTGCTCTTAAGCACTCTATTTACTCAAAGCTGTGAGCAGATCCGATTCAATGCAAATGAGTAGCTGTACACATTAGCATAAATATAGAATTTTGTATCCATCAACCAAAGCAGTTCAACTAGAGGAAGATGTTAAATAAAAATAGGTGACTCTAAGAATCCCTGTGGTACCCCGCAGTTAGGAGGATCTGGACTGCTTTTCAAAACCCGGCAGTTTGATGCTCGTGTAGGTCAAGAGGGGTGGGGATGGTGCGGAATGGGGTGTGGCCAGCCAGAATAGGGCGGGGCCATGGGTCCGGATTTTCCATTTGGATGATGTGATGTTGCTGAACAGAATTAATTATTATCTGTCCATCTAATACATACTGTAGATTTTGAACCATGCAAGCACGAAAGACCTATTCCTAGTTCTCTAATTTGCACACAGAACCCTGCGTACCAAATTACACTTTTTTTCAGTGGTTTCAGTGATTTATCAGTCTATGGCAGGGGTAGGCAATTCCGGTCCTCGAGAGCCAGAGCCAGGTCAGGTTTTCAGGACATCCACAATGAATATGTATGTGATGGAATTGCATGCACTACCTCCTTGAGATGCAAATCTATCTCATGCATATTTATTGTGGATATTCTGAAAATCTGACCTGGCTCTGGCTCTCGAGGACCGGAATTGCCTACCCCTGGTCTATGGGAACCTCCTACCCATATTTAAGGAGCTCACCTGGGTATATCCACAGTTATTGTGCACCCTAAAGTGCACTGCAGGGTTTACCCACAAACATCACACATCATCACCCTTTGTTTTAATAAATTTTTCAAATTCAAAAGTGCTATGTGCAAAGATCATGTAGAGCAGTGGTTCCCAAACCTGTCCTGGGGGACCCCCCAGCCTGTCAGGTTTTCAAGATATCCCTAAAGAATATGTATGAGAGAGATTTGCATACCTGTCACTTCCATTATATGCAAATCTCTCTCATGCATATTCATTAGGGATATCTTGAAAACCTGACTGGCTGGGGGTCCCCCAGGACAGGTTTGGGAACCACTGATATAGAGAAATCAAAAGTGTTAAAATTCAAAGTCGCTTAAACCCGTAAATCCTTATAAGAGAAAGTTTCTACCATGATTCAAAGAATAATAAATGTAGACGAAAACTTATGTTTGTGATGTCCGCAAGTATCCCAAAGTTTCCTTAGATGGGGGTGCCTCAGCTTCTTGCCCTACAGAGTACCCCGTTTCGTGTCCTTTCGTGGAAAAAAAAAGTGTAATTTGGTACGCAGGGTTCTGTGTGCAAATTAGAGAACCAGGACTAGCGGCCTCTTTTGCAAAGTCACGCGTCAACAGCCCTGAAGCCCTTTAAATCTCTATGGGCTTCGGGGCCGTTAGCGCAGCGCAGCCACTAGCGCGCCTTTGTAAAAGAGGCCCTAGGTCTTTTGTGATAGTATATTCTGTTTTGACCACTCCAAATTTTTCATAGGCTCTCTATATATTTGGGGTTTTGAACCACGAACATGCTGTGCCACTGATACTTGTTTCCACCAGCCATGCACGCATGTTCTTGTGGTCCATTGTATTGAAGGCTGATGAAAAATCCAGCAGCACTAGTGTTGCGGCACATCTCCTATCATAGTTTCCGTGGAGATCATCAGGCAGGTTACAAGAACTGTCTCTATTCCAAAATCCATGTGAAGCCAATTGAGATGGATCTAGCCAGTTTCCTTTATACAACCTTCTGTGTTGTATAAACATTTATGTTAGAACCTGGGCAGTAATTTTCAAGCTTAAGAGAGCGGTTAAGGAGTTCTTTTCCAGTTACACCATAGCCATTTTTAGTGCTTTTGGCAGTTTCCTCCTATAAGAGAACAGATAACAATTTTAGTGGCATCTTCAGTTAGGCCTCTGCTTACCATCTATACCAGCGGTCTCAAACTCAAACCCTTTGCAGGGCCACATTTTGGATTTGTAGGTACTTGGAGGGCCGCAGAAAAATTAGTTAATGTCTTATTAAAGAAATGGCAACTTTGCATGAGGTAAAACTCGTTATAGTTTATAAATCTTTCCTTAATTGCTTCTGATAATTTCAGCTATAGACAGCTGAAAAGCAGTGCAACATGCAGAAAGTGAAGTTGCAAGTTGCACTGTTTTCAGCTGTGTATAGCTGAAATTATCAGAAGCAATTAAGGAAAGATTTATAAACTATAATGAGTTTTTACCTCATGCAAAATAGTGATTTAGATTCTAAAGTATCAACTGCAACAGACAAGATTTTGGTGTAGTCCTCTAGGCTTTTTTTATAGAGGGGAGAATCAATATCCGACTTGTGCCTTAAGTGTCCGGTGGTCACGTCCACAACCGCCCTCAGCTCTCGCCTCCTCCAGCACCGGACACAACCGCCATCTCACATCAAGCAGTCACCGCCAGGAGAGGTGCCGAATTTCACGAGAGTTCACGAGATTACATACACACGCACAAGCTGCACTACCTCCAATGGTTACCTTACGTTCTGGAACGTTGCTCACCTCACTGCTGTAACCTCACGCAAGCGCTTTCCTGCTTGTGTATATGATTGTCCTCTTCACTCCACCTCACATCCACGTACAGACGCAGGAAAGCGCTTGCGTGAGGTTATAGCAGTGAGGCGGGCAACGCTCCAGAACAATGGTAACATACCGAGGGCCTCAAAATAGTACTTGACGGGCTGCGAGTTTGAGACCACTGATCTGTACTATCTTTGCTGGGCAAGGGGTCAAGGGGAAGATTTTGTCTTTCATTGTCCCAGAAGGGGTACTAAACAGGGACGCGCTTTCCTGCTTGTGTACATGATTGTCCTCTTCACTCCACCTCACATCCACGTACAGACGCAGGAAAGCGCTTGCGTGAGGTTATAGCAGTGAGGCGGGCAACGCTCCAGAACAATGGTAACATACCGAGGGCCTCAAAATAGTACTTGACGGGCTGCGAGTTTGAGACCACTGATCTGTACTATCTTTGCTGGGCAAGGGGTCAAGGGGAAGATTTTGTCTTTCATTGTCCCAGAAGGGGTACTAAACAGGGAAGAGGCTACTTGAATTATGCAGGGAAGGCAGAGGCTGCTTTTCAACAAACAAGTGTGTGATGAAATTGCTGGTTCCCCTTAAACTCTCAAAAGTAGAGCTGTAAGGATCTCCACATTTAAATAATTACATCTAATGCAAGAAATATTAATTGACTATTTGTTATTCACTGTACATCCTAGCTGAGGATTTAAACATGAAAAAAGGGATTTTTCCTCCTTAAACTTTCAACATCACAGGGCCACTTAAGAGTCCTAACTCAGCAGAGAGTTCAGTCAGGGTGGTTCGATCAGAGTTAATAAAACCTGAAACAGAGAACTGCCAGGGAGGCCTAAGGAAGACAAGAATAGTCCTCCAGTGTACACTTTTATAACCTATGTACAAAGTATCAGAAGATTGGCTAAGGTAAGAAAACATTTTACTTGGAATACTGGGAGAGTCCTGATTCTTTATGGCCAGGCTGGAACCAGGCCTGGATTTGTTTAATACTGAGACCTGGGGAGTGCAGTTTGCGTGTTTTCAAGTTGAACACTATGTGAGATCCCTTGACAGAGCACAATTAAGTATGCATTTAGGGGCTAGACTGCGAGAGTTGTTTACTAGGGAAGAGGGGGGTGTCTCTTTCGGTGTCTAGCATTCATGCTAGTTTACAACAATTACAACCAGACAAGGACTACCAGTATATTCGGGATAAATGGGAGAGAGAATTACAGCTTAATTTGGAACATTGGGATGTAGCCTGTACTTTAAGGGTGACACAGTTTGCATGGTTAAGAGAAACGTATTATAGAGTAACTTTACGTGCCTATTTCACTCGTACATAGTTGTTTTATAGTGGAGGTCTTTCTACTCCACTGTGTCACAAATGTGGGACGGGGCAGGGGGGATCATACTTTGGGACATGCATTTTGGTTTTGTCCCATTATTCAGCACTTTTGGAAGCGAATAATATCATATATGTCAGAGATAATTGGAAGATCTTTGCGCTGTTCTCCGACCCATTTTTATTTTGGATTTACCAGAGGCTTTTGGTCACTTACCTAAGGGGCATAGGGCGCTGTGTAGGAAGATGAGTCTATTGGCCAAAAAAATGTATTCTTCAATATTGGACGATCCCTGACCCTCCGAAGTTTTGGCATTGGCGGAACCAGTTACATCAGTTGGCCATCTGGGAAGCTAGAGATGCTGGAAGGGCTAGGAAGCGAAAGATGTTGTTTATGCAAATCTGGGATCCATATTTGCAAGCCTTACATCCTAAAGGCCGAAGTGCGATTTTAAGATGGATATCCTAATTGGGCTTTCATTCAGTAAGATTGAGATAGAAATGGTGTGTTTTGATGAGGTGGGGTAGAGAGTACCATTGGGTGGGTAGGGGAAGGGGGGAGCTTGGGGAGGCATTATTTATATGAGCTTATTATATTATTGTATTTGATGCATCATTATTGTATTAAGCGTCTTATGTTGTATTTAATGTTGTTTGCATCAATAAAAATTGTTTGAACCTAAACTAGTATACACTGTGATTGTGGGACCTGGCAGAAATCAGTTCCCTTGTGAAGATAATATTTGAGTTGCAAGCGGCTTTATTTTCACCATTAAGTTAATATGCTGGTGAAGTAAAACATTTTCAGCATATGTTTGAGTTCTCATGCATTAATAGTGGTGTCGTCGGCTCCATGCCCAGCCCCTACTCATTCTATCACAAAGTAAAATAAAAGGATAAGAAAGACATGCAAAATAAAACAGGATTAAAATCCCAACACAAACCGGGCAGAAAAATGTAAAACTGGAAGTGCAAATTTTCAAAAACTTATAGGGCCCAATATTCCGCAAGACTTAATTCTCAAGTAGGAGCAGCTCTTGCCGAAATAAGTTCTGTTCACTGGTAAAACCTGGTTTTTCAGAGGCACTGACCAACCCCCCTCCCCCTTTTATTAAGCTGCGCTAGAGGTTTTTATGAGTGTCAGAGCATTTACCGTGCCAGCTCACGCTAAAACCTCTAGCGCAGCTTGATAAAAAGGGCCCCAGGTTAAGTAGACCACCTTGGCAGAGTCTGAGTAGTGCTGGAGTGGTCTTTGAGTGGAGTTAGAGTGAGCTATGAGTTGTTCAGTTGCAGCAATAGTCAAACTAGGAGGCTCTTTTACTAAGCTGCATTAAGCAATAATGTGTGCTTGCTGCAGGTTAAAAGCTACTACAGGAGCACACGCTCAGGCATCCTCTGGAAGCTTTTGGATCTGCACATGCTTCCCACATGCAAACAAATACTTTTTGTTTTTCAGCGCTGGGGTGTTTTTCAGGTAGAGAGTAGGTGTGCCTAGTACTAATCGGCGCAATTACATTGCCACACGCTGATTAACGTATGGTTGGCATGGGAGCCCTTTCTATCTACAGGGGTGTCCAACCTGTGGCCCGAGGGCCGCATGCAGCCCTGTGAAGTATTTTGTGCGGTCCCGGTTGAGGGCGATGCAATGTTTTCCTCTGCTGCCCCCAGGTGTTTACCGTCTTGCCGGCTCCCTCCTCTGTCATGCTGCAGCGTTTGCGTGTTTGTGCGGCCCCAGAAACATTTTTTCAGCCAATGCGGCCCAGTGAAGTCAAAAGGTTAGACACCCCTGATCTAGAATATAGGGATCAGTAAGGGCTCCTGTGCTAATAGCCACACACCAATCGAGAAATGAGCAGACGGCCATTAACTGAGGAAATGGAAAATGCATCCATTTTACAGATAAAAGTGGCCTCAGCGCATGGAAACCCCAAGTGCTAGTCATATCACAGGCCACGTTTTAACGCAGTTTAATAAAATGGCCCATAGGCAATTATTCAGATGAAAGTAGGCAAACAAGAAGGATGGCCTAATTGTATCCTCGTATTTTTTCAGATACTGATCTGAATAGTATCAATACCTGATTAAGGGCCGGTGGCCATATTACACCCAGATATTCAGCACTGTTAGTCAGGTATGGCCCGACCTTAGATGTCCACAGGAACTGTTGCTTTAAAAAAAAAAAAAATTCTGAACAGTCAGGGCTCCTTTTACGAAGGTGCACTAGTGGTTTTAGTGCATCCACCGGATTAGCGTGCACTAGCCGAAAATCTACCGCCTGCTCAAAAGGAGGCGGTAGCGGTTAGCGCGCGTGGCAATTTAGCGCGCGCTATTCCGCGCGTTAAGGCCCTAGCACACCTTCATAAAAGGAGCCCTCAGTGTAAGCTGACTATTGATCCAATATTTTTTACCTAAGGGCCAGGAGCTTACTGATCACTGCTCTCCCTTCCTTGGGAAAGAAGTTTTGTAGATCCCAAAATACACCCTTGTGGTAATGTTAGAAAAGCAGAAATGGTCTAAAATCTTCCTCCTGGCACTGGTTAACTTTGGTTCTTTCCATTCACCTGGTGGTGGTCAGTGTTTTATTAAGCACTAACCATCGCTGGTTAAATTAGGCTTGGATATGCAATGCTGGGCCATGTCCAGGATCCAACTCCTCCTATTCTGATTTCCTCTTTAGTCCCTTCCCTTTATTCAGATCTCCTCCCCATTCCTTCCTTTCAGTTCCAATTTCCTCTACAATTTATCTATTTTTTAACAATTTATATACTGCATATCCTACAATTCTATGCAGATTACAAATTATTCAGGTACTCAAGTATTTTTCCCTAACTGTCCCAGCGGGCTTCCACTTTATCTAATGTACCTGGGACAATGGGGATTAAGTGACTTGCCCAGGGTCACAAGGAGCAGTGTGGGATTCGCACCCACAACCTCAGGGTGCCAAGGCTGTAGCTCTAACCACTGCACCACACACTCCCGCAGGATTGGATCTCACTCTCATACCCTTCCCCTGGTTCTGATTGCCTCTCCGTTTCACCGCCAGGATTGACCTAGCGGTGACCCTGGTGTCTAGAAAATCAGTCATTTCATTGCTGAGGTAAAAATGGCCTTAGTGCCAGTGGTGCAGACAGGCCCCGGGACACCCACTTTGAAGTCAGGCTCACCCAAAATCAGTGCTCCATTGGTATGGCTGGCAGGGATCTATGAGACCTTCCAGCTGAAAACCTCCTTTCGGCAGAAATACTTATGCCATGTGCAGCCAGTAACAGTGTTCCTGAGCTTCTGCCACCCCGCCTTTCACACAGGCTCAGTTTGTGTGCATGCATGAAGCTGGCTGTATCAGCAGCTTGGGAACACTGCCACCTGCTGTAAAGGGCGTAAATACATCTGCCAGGAAGAGGTGTTTGGCAGGGTTTATGGATCCCCACAAGCTCAGGTATTTATTTTAGTTTGATGGAGAGGGGAGAGGGGGATGAGCATCAGAGGGAGCAAAGAGGGTGAGGAAAAGATTAATGTTCAGACCCACCCTTTTGGGCTTAGGCCCACCCGTATTTGGATGTCTGGCTATGCTTCTGCTGTCTTTCCCAAAATCATCAGCAATAGCAGTGGGATCTGAACCTCATTTCCCTGGTTCTCAACGTTTGGCTCGAACCATTAAGGAACTCTTCCAGTCTTTATAAGAACTCACTTGGCTGTGTTTTATACTATATTAGACCCTGCTTTGTCTGGATTTTGTATCATTTAGGGCTCCTTTTACTAAGCTGCTTTAGCGTTTTTAGCGCACGCAGCATTTTAGTGTGAATGGCTAGAACTAATGCCAGCTCAATGCTGGCGTTAGCGTCTAGCACGTGGGGCAATTTAGCGCGCGCTATTCCGTGCGTTAATGCCCTAACGCGGCTTAGTAAAAGGAGCCCTTAATTTTACTGAAATATTTTAACCTTTTTCTATCGTAATTAATTTTACGTTACGCTGGTTCCAATCGTAATTATTTTAGCAAAGTTTTGTATTATTCATCGTTATCATTTACAGCTATTGTAAACATAATGTAAATAAGTCATAAGTCTGTAAATTCAAATATTTTGCATTCCTGTCGTGTACTGTATGTCCCATGCCATGGGACATACGATGGCAACGACATTTTTGGAATGTCCCATCATCCGGGAAACATGATAGGAAAAGGTTATGCATATTTTTCTTAGTTTTCCATGTGTGTTTAAAGCTTCTTTTTTTTTTTTTATTTCCTTAGCACTGTTTATAACCATTTGAATTTGTGAACACAGCTAGTTCTGTATCATTATTTGATAATACAGTATCTATTAACTGCTGTAATGCAGTATCTCATACGATAAATGGAGATTTTAGACCTGATCTGCCTGACATAAAATCAGTTGCAGAAATACATTCTACTTGTGTGGGGTTAATGTAAACTGATATGTTAATGGAACAAAAACCTATCCCCCTCTTTTCTTTGGGGCACTTTCTATATATAGTGATTGAAATTAATGACAACCATTTCTCTGTGCTGTCTGACGTCAGGGCTGAGAGGTGTGAAGGATATATATATATCTCTCATTGGTGCTACTTTCCAGTAAAGAGGGAATACGTGATATGAAACTGTAGAGACCTGTTGCATGCACCATTCCAGATAATATAGACTTGGTCCGGGACGACTTCAGGTTTTTTAACATTTCGTAACACTGAAGGTAAATACTTTCTCATTATTTTAAACAATTCATAAATCAAGTATTTTAAAAGCAAAAAAATGTATGGAAGAATTTGATTAGTTGAATATGTACTTTAAATGAATCATCTTAAACAATGTTGGAAAGAAATAGAGATTTCAAACTATTAGTTGCATTAGATTTTCTAGCTATCTTAATAAAAGAGAATCTTGCTATAATAATGATTAATGGAATTGATTAATTAGGATTTTGTTCATATGCATCGTTTCCAGCATAAGGTTATTATAAATTTTACAATTCATGTTTTACTTTGAAATTTCTGAATGCAGTGAATGCTATTCCTTTTTAGCAAACTTGGGAAGGAAGGATGTGCACCCTCACACTGCCTGTTCTCCTCATTGTTCTTTCCGTGACTTTAAAATGCCAGGAAGCTGCACCACTAGAAAGGTTAGTAATTGAAAAATATTCTAAAAGCGTCAAACTCTCAAAGACCGAGATTGCTGTCCAAGTTCATGACTGTAATAATGTTTGTTTCCAGCAAATTGATATGTTAGTCAATTCTTATTATGCTGGATTTTTTTTTTTAAGACTATTGTCTATATCTGATGATCTCTCGGATGGATCTTCTGAAACAGAAAGATGGATATTGCCAGTCATGCCAGAAAGTACATTTATGGGACTTAATGGTGAACAGGAGAGAACAAAAGCTAAAAGGTACTCACTTTGTCTGTTTTGCACTGTAAGAATAAATGAAGACTTGCTTAGTGATAATAGTCATTTTTGCCTTATGCAGATTAGTCCTGGTAGATTATTTTTACATATTATATATATTTTTTGAACTATTAATATTTTACTAATTGTATTATATATGGAACTATGGGGTCCTTTTATTAAGGTGCACTGACTGTGAATTAATCTCAACTATTTATTTTTGCCCAGAAAGTCTTTCTTCCCAAGCTTTGAGCTTGCTCTTTGATTAACTCCAGTTTTGCAGAAAACAATGCTTTAATGTTGACTTGGTTTAGCTATAGTAGCCTAGGAATGAAGTCTGGAACTTAGGGGGGAAAGTTATCAATGTGGGCTACTGTCAGCATTGAAATGCCAAAAGCCATAAGAAGGCGGTATACAAGTCCCCATTCACTTCCCCTTTCCCCCCTTAAGTTGGGTTATTGTACCACTTTTTTATTCAATGAGAATCTGTGCTAAAACAGCATAAGTTGTGGTATAATAACTTGTTCTAATGGTAGACTACATTGATAACTTTCCCCCTAGGTTGAGAGCTGCTTGCAGAGCACTGTGTTTTTAATTGTATTGCTCTCAGAAAAGTTTTTGGAATAGGTGTCAAATTGTTAGTGTTGTTTCTAAAACATATTAGTTTCAAAAGGTAATATTTATGCAAGAAATAATTCAACAACAAAATATTTTAACTTCACTTCCCCCCTCCCCCCTTTAACAAAACCGCAGAAGTTGGTTTTTAGCACAGGCCAGCGCGCTGAATGCTCTGCGCTGCTCCTGACACTCATAGAGTTCATATAAGCGTCGGGAGCAGCACACAGCATTCAGCGTGCCGGCCTGCACTAAATGTTTCTGCAGCTTTGTAAAAAGGGAGGTTTCTTAGGTAGAATATTTTTAACAAAACTGACACGAGGGCATTTCAAATTAAATACAACACATTAAACTAAACTAAACTAAAACCTAGACTTAGTTGTCCTGTAGAAATAATCGAATGTTTGACGAGACTGCCTAGATGAAAGTTATACATTGTGAGTTAGACAATGTAAAGATAGGTATAAGTGCCCAAAGATATCGAAAGTGACCAGATAACCACTGCAGAGACAAAGTAAAGACCACCCACATACTCCCCCTTTATTCACTGACCCTGTTGCAGCCCCACAAAGTTTAGAATAAAAACGTAAATGCCTGCCTCTGGAACATCAGCACCTGCTATAGGAAAGCCTAGTAAAGCTGCAAAGAGGTGGCTTAAGTAGTCTGGGGATGGACTAGTGAACCATAGAGAGGAGGACCCAGTCTCATAAGCCACTCTAACCACTACATTCATAGTGGAAAATATGAACCCACCAAACCCTGCAAAATCTTACTGTACTTCCATATAGGAGCCACCTGCAACCATAAGGGCTATTGGGGCATAGTGGGTTTGGGGGGGCTCACTATAACTTATAAGGGAGTTCTGGTAAGATATTTATGTGGTACCTTTATTGTGAAGTTCACAGCAGTGCCCTGTAAAGTGCCCCACTGCTCTGCTGCCATGTCTGGGTGGCCAGTCCATCACAATACTAGCCCCTCCTACATCCAAAAGGTCTTGTTCTAGGCGTTTGGGACTTGGACAAATTTTTGGTCGAGAATGTGGTATAAAGATAGACGATCAAATGCCTAGATGCACAGATAGACTATTTTCAAAAAATGGAATAGTTTAAACGTACTTTTCGAGAATGGACATTTTACTGGTGCCGACTTTGGGCGACTAGCGCTCTACGTCCAAATCGGACTGAGACGTTTCTTTTGATTATGCCCTTCTAAGCCTTTAATTGAGATTTGAAGTTTTTAAAAGATTTTTCTGTCCTTAAGTTTAATGGAAGAGAGTGAGGACACAGAAATGTTGCCTTTATAACGTGGACACTATTTTTGACATTCCACGTTGGCACTCTGTTGGAGATATGCATGAGCGCCTAAGCACTATTCAGCATCTCACATAGTGGTCCTTTTTATTAAGGTGTTCTAACCAATTTATCATGCACTAAAGATTAGCGCAAGCTAAATGCTAAGATGTCCATAGGATATAATGAATGCCTTAGCATTTAGCGCGTGCTAAATCGGTTAGCGCACCTTAATAAAAGGACCCCATAGTGCATATATGGGCATATAAAGGGGCAGAGCCTGGGCAGGGCACACAGTTGCATGCATACCTTTATAAAATACCACGTTATACGCATATCTGCAGCATTTAGACATAAGCATATACATGAGCTCTATGGCTGGTATTCGCTCATGCTAACATTAGCATTCGCATTCCCGTCACCTGCAACTGAAAGCTAATCACCATCAATCAATAATCACACAACTCAGTTTTATTGGAATAAATATTTGGCCGCAGCTTTATTATCTATCTGAATATTATCTTCACTTACAATACAATCTGTGTCCAAAAACCAACAAACCCCCAATGCATATTTCACACATCTCCAGGGAGCTATTCGGTGTCGAAACTAGCTCCCGTTAAGTCTTTAAATTTATAACATTCCCCCAAATATGGCCCACGGTGACACAAGGCCATGCTTCCCCTCCCCTCCCCCCAAACATGACTCACGGTGACGCCAGGTCATGCTTCCCCTCCCCTCAAACATGATCCACGGTGACGCAAGGCCATGCTTCCCCTCGCAGTGGTATCGCATACAAATGTTACATTTATTTATTTATTAACTGCTCATCTCCCAGATCCAACTGGGCCAAACCCCATTTTCCGCCACAAGCGGTGACAGCCTCAAGCTTGTCACCGCTCCCCCACCTCATAAGCTGCGGCCAACATCTTTAAAACAAGTATCCAACAAATCCTAAAAAGTACCCCAATAAAATTAGCTAAACCTATGCCTGAAAAGTAGACAGCATCAGGACAACAATGTTTAGGGAAAACAGCTGCAACAAACTCATGAGAAACCACTCTAAACCCCCAAAAGCTATCCGTAACTCCAAAAGCTTAGTATTAAACCCATTTATGCAACCACTCAATAGCAACCATGTCCCAGTCCTCCTTACACACTCAATAGAGGACCAAACAAAACAAAAGGGGTGGGGGCATTAGGGAAAACACAGACAGCAGCACAGGGCAGTATGAAATCCTCTCCTTTTGCTGAACAAATGTCACAACCCATCAAAAGAATCAGAAGTGAAACAGAATAGGAGATTAGGAAATTGTATTTGCTGGAAAAGGATTAGCAAGAGTCATTCCCAACAAATGCTCCATACACCTAACCATAAAATTTATAGTCCATGCCCCACTGGACTCAGAAACAGCTAAGACAATCCTCCCCAGCCCACTAGAATGGTACACAAGGTACTGCACATTCCCGTTACTCCACACACACGTACAAAAGAATCCAAATTCCTGATCCTTCTAAGCAGGTGACCAGGGAATAGGCAATTGCATTTAACCTGCTGTCAACCCAACATCTTCAAACAGCTACCCCTTGAACACAATAGCAAGTTGAGAAGGTGCCAGCTCACCCACTCGATAAGCTGATAAGTGCCACAGAAAGGCTAATCACCAGAGCACCACTACAAATCATGAAGCACACACATCAGGCAATACTGCAAACAAATGTCACCAAACCCTCATACAAAAAACAAACAAACAAGTAAACCCTGCACATGGACACTGGATCACACACACCCACAACCAATTTCAGTACCAATTTCATAACTTCCATAAAATTCCCACACTAGCAAATGTCCAGTGAACCATCTTCCAAAATCATTCTACAAACAAACCATACAGAACTAATAGAACATTCGGCTGCTCCATATGAGAAAAGAGCAACGCACCTCTGGCACCCAAAAATTGCAGAAAATGAGTCAAACAAAGCAGTTTGGCTCCCAGCACCTAGCCAGCGCCTTGCAGTTCCTCGTAACCCAGTCTGAGGACATAAGCAAAGCCACCTAGAAAAAACATAAGGACAGATAAAGACCAAAATGTCCAGCCAGTATACCCCTCCACAGCAACAATTAACTTATCCTCTCTCCCAGAGAGTCCATGTGCCTACCCAATGCCTTCCCCAATTCAGAAACTATTTCATGCATTTATCTCACCTTCTGTAACAACATAGTGCCATACAGTACTGCAGAGCCCAGCACTGCTGCACTGCATCCCTTGCCCTCTTACTCTGGATTTGCTGCCTAATAAAAGGGGAGTCATCTCATGTATAGTTAGGCCACATAGGTATTTAAACATCACTATTATCTCCCTTCTCATGCCCTTCCTCAAAGTATACAGATGGAGATCATGAACTCAGTTCCCATATGCCTATAGGACATAGACCATCAACCCTTGTAGTAGCTTTCCTTTGAATTGAACTTAAATGTACACAAAATTCACAAGGAGGTCTTACCAAAATTTTTAGAGGGGCAGAAAACTTCCATTGTCCTGCTGGCCATACTGATCCCCATGCACCCAAACATCTGTCTAGCTTTTGCTAGCACTATTATAACCTGGTTGCCTCCTGAAGCTCATCACATATAATCACACTAAACCCCCACTTCTCATTCGTACACCAAGGTCTTCACCCCATAATCACACCATGCGAGCACGAAATCTGAGCTGCACAATAGGAATCCATTCTACAAACTTAAGCCCATCCTTGTTAGGCACACCATCAGGACTGTCTGGTCCATTACTGTTTTGGCCTCCTCCACAAAAAGGCAAATCTTACTTACAACCCTACAACAATCCCACTTACAAAATTGTGAAAAGAACAAGCCCAATAACAAATCTTCAAACACTACTGATAAGATCCCCCCTTGGCATAGCCATCTCCTGGGACCACAACCCACTGACACCTTACTGACCAACTAGTTCCTGCCCCAGACCATCAGTGGAGCCCACATACCGAGAACACTGAATACGATATGCCTATGAAAATGGTAAAATTACTAAAATCAAAATACACCATATTCACCACACTCCCCTTATCCAAACCCATCTCTAGTGAATCCCCAAGCTCTGTTGTAAAAGTGTTTCTATTGAGTTACTTACCAAAAAGTCAAACTTACCTGCCTGTATATCCCTAGTGCTGCCTTTTTTCCATTTGTTGTGGAGAGAAACCACATCCTCCCTGCTCTATTCCTGCATTACCCACTCCCGACTCTAAAGAAGCAGTGAGAAGGTAGTCAGCAGAGTCACCAGAACTACCCCAAATTCCTGCATTACCCTTGGATGTACCTTGCAGTATCCACCCATAGTTCTAACGAACCCTCACAAACCCAAGCCACTGAAAATCAATCAGGGTTTATTACACCTCCTGCCCCAGTCACATGAGGTGTTTGTACACCCTCCTCCCCAAACACTTCAGCTGTGAACCCAGAACAGAAAATATTACTGAAGAAGTCAGCTATCTTTTTATCAGCTGCTACTTATTGCCCCCTTGGGTTCCACAATATCACTTTTGCATGTCTTCCTATCCCTAATAAATCTAAAAATGTCTTGTACCCCATCATTACCGTGGCAGCTATTTATCCTTCCATCTCCATCTTCACTTTCCAGACTACTCGACTAACCCCCCCTTAACTCTATCCAATAGTGCCTCTGATGCCTTGCACCTCATAAGAACATAAGAATTGTGATACTGGGACAGACCAAAAAGTCCAGCAAGAACAGTATCCTGTTTCCAACAGTAGCCAACCCAGGACCCAAGAACCTAGTGAGATCCTATAATCCAAATTCCATGCCCTAGTAATAAAACAGAAATTATGCTGCCTATCATAGGAATAAGTAGAGGATTTCCCCAAGCCATCTCAATAATGGCCTATGGACTTCTCTTTTAGGAAAGTATCCAAACCTTTTTTAAACCCCCCTAAGCTAACTGATTTTACCTCAATCTCATTCCATAGATTAATCACATGTTGTGTGAAGACATATTTCTCTGGTTTGTTGTAAATCTAGTACTTAATATCTTCATTGCACACCACCTAGTCCTAATATTTTTGGAAAGAGTGAACAAGCAATTCACATCCACCCTTTTCTCTGCACTCCACTCAGTAATTCCTATACATGACATACACAATAACTTTGTTCAAGTTTGCTCACTACTTACCTAGATGATTCCCCACTAACACCATAAAAACTTTTCCCTTTAATTTCTCCAGCACAAATAAACCAAACCCTCATTTTTATTACAATGCCCCCCTTTCCACAGAGACAGACACCAAGAAATCTATTTCCCCCTAACAAACCCAGAAAAAACAACAACCCACAAGTACATAATATGAATGTACCTGAAACACCAAGAACAGGTCATCTCCAGCTAAGCTAACAAATCAGGACAGCTGACACCAAGCTGAATCGACACAGAAAGAATGCCAGTCACAGGAAGATACAAGAGATCCAGAAAGGCCACAGCACAAAAGAAAAATTAGGAAAATGGCCCCTATTGACACTCCAACAAAATTTTAAATCACAATGCTGCGAAAATAGTGATGCCGTATGAAAAGGATTCAGGTCCCAATTCCTGCCCCATACTTTCTCTGTCTCTGTCATATGTAAGTCAGGTACCTGGGGACACATCTTAAAGACCAGAAACCATCTTTCAAATATGTCCGTCTTTTATTATGAGTTTCACATATTTATACGAATCAGGTTTGCCAGCATGTGTCAGCATGTGACGTAAGGTCACATGAAACTTTAAACACATCAGCATTTTTCCTATCTAGAGATTGAAGTCCACAGAGGGTCAGAAAAAGCCTTGACCAGCAGAGCTTCTTAACTAAAGCTGTCTGTAAATACGGCTTAACAAAACAATTGAATTCACTTCACTACAACTCTGTTTAAACATTCATGTCAAAGAAAGAAAGACAAACATAGATGTCCTTATACCATCTTCAAAGAAGGGAAAGATAAACAGGGCCTACCTTTGCATCTTTAAACAACATATGCCTAAGGACACTTACTAAAGTTCTGATACGTGTCCGTTCAATTCCCCTCTTACGTCATGTAAATGACGTCACAAATACACAGCATGAGCTGGAAGGGAGTGATACCCTAGGTATGCCTCTCAAGGAGGGGTCTTTTAGGAGCTGTAATACGAATAACACAGTACATGAGCAGTCAAGACAAGAGTGCAAATAATAAGAGATTATGCATTCAACTAAAGTGCTGATCCCAAGAATTAGATAAATCAGAGTTACATTTGAACTCAGCAAAGAGGTCTGCTAATTTCTGAATGTCCATAGGAGGACCTATATTGTCAGAAAGAAAAGTACAACAGCATAAAATACTGAGGAGAATTTTTCAGCTAGAATCCTAGCTAGGGCCAAACGATTTTGAGAACCATCTGAGAAGTGGAGCCTAATTAATCAGTAATACTTTGCAAGGCGTCCCTAGAATAGTTCACAAAGCGTTGCTGATTATAATAATTTTAACTAATCCAATCAACATTCTTATTAATAGTAATAAAGGGAATAAGGAACTCAAACCCAGCCTTAACCTGAGCTCGGGCCTTAAATTCATCTGGGACCCCTCTTGGGACCCCTATAGCATCTATGTATACATGTGATCAGATTTATATCAAGACAAATAAAAGGAAAAACCATGTGAATAGGAAGGATGCCTTTCAGAAAGAATATGCAGAAGCATGGTAACCTTAACTAAAGTGCACTGGCCTATCCACTGGCTGGGTAGCTTAACAGGGAGCCAAAAGTCTCCATAAAGCCAGTAAATATCAAATCTGATGCAGCAACAATAGGGCATACCTATGAGCCAAGACAGAACAATAACCTGGGGGTAAATTACCTACAAAACTACTCTGTGTCAAATTAGAAACATGACATGTGTAATTGCCCTTATAGATGGTAACGGCAATATCAAGCTTTTGCTGTCCTGGCAACAAAGGGTATTTAGAACACTACAGTGCACAAAGAGGATAGGTAAAATTAGAGGAGATACTGGTAAATAACCCAAAAAGCATGGTTGGATACCAGGAGGGAGGTCCAGAGGTACGGTTCCTAGATGGGGTCTAGCTTGAGCACATATGTAACAATTACTCTTATTATGTTGATCAGCAATGAATTTCATCCATTCTAACCAAAGGTTACGTTCTGAAAACCCTACCTCAACAGCCACAATATCTTCAAAAGTGGGATTGGCAATAGCCATCATGTCAGTAAGTTTATTGAATGTAGGGGCCAGTGGGTTAGTATTTTTTGGGGTCCCCACAAAATGGCGGGAGAAGATGAGTGGAGGTAGATAGATCCCGTAAGAAAACTGATGATAGCTAGACCCACCCTTAAACCACATGTCCATAATGTACATACCTTCATCAGTAGGTCTAGGGTTGTCAATAGTAAGAGAAAGCTTAATAATTTGTACAGGAACACTTTTCCTATAACAGTGTCCAACCTTATGAAGGGTCATACAAGTAAGCAGTGATTTACCATTTTGGTCCACTGTTTTTCAGGGTATTTTCTAGTTTATAAGCCCAGTCAGTATTAATATTCCACCCTACCACTCCCCAGAATGCACACTTAACCCCTCAACGTGAGTCAGTAACATATACATATATGTCCTTAGTTTTAGGAATCTCTGATGACCAATGGCACAGCCTTGGGATATCAATTGATGAACAGTCCACAATGTCACAATACTCAAAGGAGAAGGTGGCAACTTGCACACTGCTGGAATTATACCAAAGGGTAGCATCGGTCTTTTCTGGATTCCAATTGAAGGACAGCCTTTGCGAGGGAGTAGTCCAGCTTGACGTCTTAGTCGCAAAGAGGTGTCGGGGGTGCTGTTTACAGCAGGAATGTCATTTACAGATGGGTATGGGCAGAAAGTGTCGTGGACCCAGAACACATCATCCCTGTAGACCCAGTTAGAAATGATCCATACAGGGAGAAAAACTAGCAGCAGCGGTGCCAGTAAGAGAATGATAAAGTTGGTGGAATGCTGTGATGAGATCATCATGTTGTTCCTCTGAAGGGGGTGAAATCTGCGCAGGGAAGACTTGCTTCTGGGGTTTTAGGTTAACCCTCTTCAAGCGACTTGCGTGGATCCAAACAGGAAACTCCTCAGTGAGTGCAGCGGGCCTGGTCACAGCGATCACAGTAGTGGGAAGGCCAAAGGGGAAATCCGTCTGCTTCCGATCCTTGGAAAGCTGCTGGATAATCACCAGGCTGGAAAAAATGGGTAGGAATCTGTGGAGAGAAAGGAGAAGTGCAAGACACGTTTCTTTGAACAAGCCCTAATATTTCAATTAGCTTTTGGACGTATTCCTCCTGTATCAAGGGAAAATCTACCCATGGGGCGGGGAAAGGTCATCCCGTGAGAACCTCAAAGGGAGAGCTGCCAGATGTCTGTGCATACAGAAAGAGATACTTGAAAAGAAATGCTTAAAAAGCATTCCAAATATCATTCAGCAGCTGTACTCCAATGTGATCCAAATAAGAGATAGAAAACAAGAGAAACCATGTTGCCTGTACTGAATGTGGCAACATGTAACAATACCAATTCATTTACTTAGCATAGCCATGGCAAAAGAGAGACAATACTCACTTACTTAAGGTTCTTAATTGAACAATCCAAAAGGATATGTTTTTTTGTGCTTCATATAACTATTATGCACTTCAGAGAGACCATACTGATGTACTGAATGTATTCAGAAATGTATATTGAATGGATCATATGTAGGGAACACCACGAAATAAATGCTGTATAAAATAAAGCTTTTTCTTATAACCCCTAACTAAACTATATTCAGAATATAAAAGCTAAAAGTAAAAGAACATTGCGCAGTTAGGCTAGTAAGAAGTGGAAAAAGAGCTCTAGAAATGGCCAATATTATGTATCCTGGGGTACCCACTAAACTAAAACAAGTAGACATGACACAGACAAAACATAAAGTTTTAAGCGTGGAGCTATTACTCCATCTGTCAAGTGTGCAGGGCTGAATTTAACTCTGCAAATAAACACATTGATATAAAAAAAACCAAAACTACAAATAATGTATATCATAACCATCTCATATTTGGAAAAAGGCATAAAGCTAATGTCTCTTTGGAGCGTCTCTATCTCTGCAGTGATAAAGAGGACCCGTGGAAAACATTAGAAATATCTGTGCCAAAATGGATCTGGGATGGCTATGTATAAATCCGGAAAAAACCATTTTAAATTAGCAACATCCTAATTTCAGCTAAAACAATAGAAAGGAATTGTATTTTCCAATTTATTTTCAATTCACAACCGTGCCAGCTGTAATTATCGAGCTATATATCTCTGTATCAAGGAGCAAAAGGTCAAGAATGAAGATATCACTAGCAAGAAGTTAAAATGTCGAGCGAGCACTACGATAACCAATACCATGATATTGAGCAATGAATAAGGAAGAGCTAGCAGCTGGTATCCAGGGTTTCCCCTCTTTGCACCAAAGTCCGTCCAGAAGGGCGGCTTTGGGCACCTGCCAAATGCCAGGCATCAAATTCAGAGGAGGGGGTGGTAACAAAGGACTGAAGCTGTGAAAAAAGAGAGGAAGAGAATCCTGTTCACCCTTGAGACCCAGAAGCCTATTTAAAAGAAGGGCTTGGACATCGTGAAGAGTATGAAGGGTAATGGGGTGACCTAGGGTCAGAAAAGTAACCATCTCTACCACAATAGCACAAGCAGCCAGGGCTTTCTTGAACAGGAGTGACTATAAAAAAGGCAACAGAGCGTAACTTACCGCCATGTTCTCCCTTCATGGTGTTACAATAGTCCCAAACAGATAAAACATGTGGGCATAAGCAGGAAAACCCAAACTTGAGCTAGAAACCAAAGCACATCTTAAATGTCCAACATTTCATAAGTCCATCTGATAAGAGCAGTCATTTCAGAAACCAGGGTCTGTCTCAAAATCTGGTCATAGAAGGAACAAGCAGAGATCCATTGGCGGCAGTGACCAATCATAGCAAGAAAAGTAAGCATGTCTTTCTTGTTAGCTGGGCGGGGCAGAACAGCAGCAATGCAGAAAGTGCAGATTTTCCTCTGACCATGAGACAGGACAAAACCCAGGTATTTCACTTCAGATGTACACCAGTGCAGTTTATTTTATGACACCTTGTGACCACACACAGACAATCATTATAAAAGGTACAAACTATCAGCCTGACAGGTCTCCTGAATTATGGAACACAAAAAGTTGTACAAAATGAGAATAGGACCATGAGGGGCAGTGCATGACTTTGTAGAATAGCCCGAAGGACATTCCACACTAGGTATACTGTTGCTTAAAGGTGAAGGCAGCCTCACCAAAGGGACTAAAAATAAAGCATTCTTTAGGAAAATGACAGAAAAAAAATCATTGGCTGCCGGTGGAATGGTGGAAGAAACATAAGTGCAATGAGAATTACCAAAACATTAACAGCCCGAAATCTAGGACGAAACAGGGAATGCCATCAACTTTGACAACAAGAGCGATGGGCGTATTATAAAAAGAGATGGTGGTTTTGATAATGCCGGAGAAAAGTCAAGAGACGAGCAGTGGAATCTCACCTTACTGCTTTATAAAACCAAGAATGAGTAACTTCAAAGAAGCACTATAGGGGGTCAGTGGAAGCCCAAACAGAGAAGTCTGGGGGAAGGGACAAAAACATTCATGCACAGACCCTGATAATGAAAGCAAAGAACAGATTAGCTTTGCTCTGCACAAGAAAGAAAACCTTTAAAACGGAATTTTTTCTTTTTCTTTTTTCTTTTTTTAACTACAAGGGAAAGATCTTAGACTGATTCAAACAGCGCATTCAATTCATTCCACATAACAGCATGTCCTACCTCAGTAGTAAACATTGGTGACACAGAAAGATGGGAGCTGAAGGAAAAATGTCATACACACACACAGCCGTACAAGTCTCATTTGTCTAGGAGTAAGTGCCTTTATGACTCATTACAAAAGCAATATAACAATGCAAAAATATTCGCTTATCTTACCTTATAAGCGAGGTACAGTAATAAGAGACAATAAAATCTTATACTCTATAAAAGTGTTAACCTTACAAATGACAGAGTGGGCAGGGGGGTTCTATAAATAATTTCATTCTTTCCGAAAGAATGGCAGCTGCGTATATATTCATGAGGGGCGCTTACCGAAAGTACCCCGAGATTTTTCCCAAAAAAACTCCATAATAGAACCCAAAGCTTGAACTTAAAATAAGGGGTTGGGTACAGGTCACCACTACCCAGTGAGTATTAAAGAACAGAAAAAATTCAGAAATACTCACAAAATACTGGTGATATCATCTGCCCATCGCGGACGTGCCCCCAACTGAAAAGGATTCAGGTCCCAATTCCTGCCCCATACTTTCTCTGTCTCTGTCATATGTAAGTCAGGTACCTGGGGACACATCTTAAAGACCAGAAACCATCTTTCAAATATGTCCGTCTTTTATTATGAGTTTCACATATTTATACGAATCAGGTTTGCCAGCATGTGTCAGCATGTGACGTAAGGTCACATGAAACTTTAAACACATCAGCATTTTTCCTATCTAGAGATTGAAGTCCACAGAGGGTCAGAAAAAGCCTTGACCAGCAGAGCTTCTTAACTAAAGCTGTCTGTAAATACGGCTTAACAAAACAATTGAATTCACTTCACTACAACTCTGTTTAAACATTCATGTCAAAGAAAGAAAGACAAACATAGATGTCCTTATACCATCTTCAAAGAAGGGAAAGATAAACAGGGCCTACCTTTGCATCTTTAAACAACATATGCCTAAGGACACTTACTAAAGTTCTGATACGTGTCCGTTCACCGTACAGTCATGCAGCCGCTGAGCACATAACTATTGCAATGGCAGCTGCCAGTGCTCCTCAGCTCCCAGACACGGGAACACCAAATCTGCGAAGGCCGCAAATCCACAACTCTGCCTAGCTGTAAAAAAAAAACACCTGAATGCAGCATCAGCACCTCCCAACTCCCTCCTTATCTCTAACACCAGAATTTCACGTCAAATCATCAAACCTTTCCATAAGTGCCCAACCGTGTGGCACACAGAGCAGCCAGTCACTATCCTCGTGAACTAAAGACCTGCCAGCTCCCCTAAACTAGCCTACTAAGAAACAACCTGGCAAAATTACACCTCAACAGAAAGACCTCTCTGTGCCACACAAAATAACCCCAATAGGTAAGTCCCTCTCTGACACATTGTACATTAGCAAGCAAACACCTTATACATCCCATCTCCCTCACAGCCAACCCACTCTGCCCACGGTCCTGCAGACAACTCACCAAATGGCAGCTCAACACTAACTGCTGCTCCACACAGGGGACTGTTGTACTGCCAGGCTGTTAAACCTCCACAGAAGAGCCCAAACTTCCCCTCTCCATTGCAGTCTCTGCTTAATCAGGCAACAAATCCAGCACCTGGCAGACAAAATAGCCTGCTCTGACTAAAACACAGACACAGAGAAAGTTAACAAGGTAAAAAATTCCCTTACTCAAAATAAACCAAACTTCCTAACATTAAAATCACAATGAAGAATATTTTTAGTAAGAATTAATATACTCTGAAGAGAATAATCTTTTCCTGAAGAGACTACTCTACTGTTCCCCTTTCCTCACAGAGTTCACTCCAGAGTGCCACAACATCCAACCAATCACGTGACTGCTCCACCCCATCACCTTAGCAACCTCCCTAATCATTTTTCTTTCTTACAAGCTCTGTCTATTAACCCTTTCTTATTTCCTCTTATAAAATTGTCAATCCTTATTCTACAGACCCTTGATAACACCTCATATATTCCCCTTACCCTCTGTCCCCCCTCCCCCATCATTCAATAAATATTACCAGCCGGTGACATCAGCTCAGCTAATGTTATATCACACCAGATGAATCTGGTGTTCTTCTTTAATAGAATATATAGCGCAGCTAGGCTAGAATTCTGTAAAGGAAATAGTTGCCTAGGTTTCTTTACAGAATACGGCTCCTATCAGACACCCTCTGGATGCCTAATTGTAGGTGCCCTGTTACACAATGTATACTTTTACGTGATATACTGTACACTTAGGTGATCTCAGGGATGGCAGTCGAGTGGAGCTTGAGCAGAGTTGCAAAGGGGCAAAATCTATAAATGTTGCCTAAAAGTTAGGTGTCGTTTAGATGTCCAGCACTACAATGTTCAGCGTGATTCTATTATGTATAGACACACAATAGAGAATCACGCTCAGCAAATGTAAGTGCGTCTATATTATTAGACATCTTTTATAGAATCGAGTGGTGTTTTGTGTGTGCTTTGTAGAGTTGCCTTTTGGGCGTTGCATAGATGTCCTGATGGCGTCTGTTATTGCGTTTTAGCATTATGACATCATTAGAACTGCGATTTGATGTTGTTGGTTTTTTTACATTAAAATTGTATGCAGTAAAATGGCATGCAGGAGTCAGCCCAGTTGTACAGAGGGGGACTCCAGGCTGCTGGCCAGGCTCTTCCTCCCCAAGGAGCAGCACTATTTTATTTTTATTTATTTATCTTTTAATTATTTATATATCACTTATATCCTAATCGGTTTTTACATTCAGCTACTTGATCATACACTTCTCCCTCCGTATCCACAGTGTTTAGGGGCAGAGCCAGCCCGCAAATATTTTAAAAACACCAAATAATATTCGGGCCGGTTCGGCCCCTGACCCCTGCTTCCCCTCGGCTATTTTAAGCCTTGTGGGTCCCCTCTTAAGCCTTACCTGGTGGTCTAGTGGGTTTTCAGGCAGGAGCGATCTTCCCATGCTCCTGCCCTGTGCTGATCGCTCACAGGAAATGGCTGCTCCCGTCGTCTCTCATGTGTCCTTGTTTCTGTTTCTGTGGTGTTGCATTGTATGCAGAGTCTGGCTTCTTGGTGGTTCACTTTAACTTATGTCGTAGACCCTTATCCCATGTTTGGTGAGGGTCTGTTTTTGTGAGAGGCCAGTTATTCTGATAGTATTGAATGTCTATATAGAATCAATCTGTACTAATCCAGTTTGTTTAGCAGCTTGGAAATAATAGTATTTCTAAAACTTAATGCTAAACTGAACAGTTAGTGTACATTGACATTCTTTTGTCTGTTTGGGCTGTTTGGTTTCTCATTGAAAAGGCAATAAGCCATGTTCTATAGTTAATATTAAGGATTGCCTTTACAGGTTTCAAGGTTCCTGGAAATAAATGAAAGAAAAGCACTTTTTTACAAAGCCACAGTAGCGATGCTGTCACTGTAACCGCACCGAAGCTCTTCACTTCCTATGGGCTTTGTTGGGGCTACTACAGCTTTGTAAAAGAGGCCCAGCCTAACTTATTTGTGTGGGATATTCTGAGGGCTGTACTTGACTGAATTTTTCTTTCCTTTATTTGCCGGCTTTCTTTTGTTGCTTGGAAATGGACATTGTCTGTTTATGCTTTTTAGTTTCACTTTACACTGAGAAAAGCACTCACGTCATGTGCCATTGATTTGCTTTTACATTGAAAAAATGCATTAAGGCTTTTTTTTACTAAGCCACAGGAGCAAGTGCCGTACGGCAAATGTTCCAACCCCCATTCAATCCCTAAGGGCGATGGAGCATTTAACACGTTGTCCCATGCTATTGGACTTAGTAAGAGAGGGGGCAACTTATTTGTGTGTGATATTCTGAGGGCTGTTCTTGATATGCTTGCAATTACACTTTCCCCTCCGTATTCGCGGTGGTTAGGGGCAGAGCCGGCCCATGAATATTAATATTCGAGCCAGTTCTGCCCGTAACCCCCACTTCCCCCCAGCTATTTTAAGCCCTGTAAGCCCCTTCTTAAGCCTTACCTGGTGGTCTAGCGGGTTTTCGGGGCAGGAGCAATCTTCCCACGCTCCTGCCCCGTGCAGATCGCTCACAGAAAATAGCTGTCTTGAGCTCCCGTCGTCTCTCAGCCATTTCCTGTGAGTGATCTGCACGGGGCAGTAGCGTGGGAAGATCGCTCCTGCCCCGAAAACCCGCCAGACCACCAGTTAAGGCTTAAGGGGGGGCTTACAGGGTTTAAAATAGCCCAAAAAATGAAAAAGCATTTTTTGTTTTAAAACCATGAATAATCGAATCCGTAGATACGGAAACTGCAAATACGGAGGGAGAAGTGTATGTCTGTTTAGCTCACAATAAAAAAAAGTTCACTACTTGCTTTATTTGTTGTGAGTTTGTGAACTAAATAAGAACTAAAATTTTTGAGATAGCTGGACTAAAATATTACTAGTATTGAGCAAATGTTTGTTTTGCAATGCAGAACTGAGCACGCCTCAGAAACTGTACTTTTATTGATGGTCTTTCAATCAAAATAAAAGTTAGAACCCCCCCCCCCCCCACACACACACACACATATAAACATTTTAAGCCTATAGTTTGTGTATTTGAAATGTCTTAGGCCCATAACATTACTTAAAATCAGCATTCTGCTTTGAGTGAGGTGATGTGGGGAAGAAAATTAAGAATGTAGGAATGATGAGGGAACGGGGATGAAAAATGTTCTTCACTGTGGGGAGGGGGAAGGGACGGGGATGAAAAATGTGCTTCACTACAGGAAGGGGGAAGGGATAGGGATGAAAAATGTGCTTCACTGTGGGAAGGGGGAGGGGGCGGGGATGAAAAATGTGCTTCACTGCGGGGAGGGGAAGGGAATGGCGAGGGGACGGGGATGAAAAATGTGCTTCACTGTGGGGAGGGGACGGGGATAAAAAATGTGCTTCACTATGGGGAGGGGACGAGGATGAAAAATGTGCTTCACTGCGGGGAGGGGGAAGGGACGGGGATGAAAAACGTGCTTCACTGCAGGAAGGGGAAGGGACAGGGATGAAAAATGTGCTTCACTGCGGGAAGAGGGAGGGGATGAAAAATGTGCTTCACTGTGGGGAGGAGACGGGAATAAAATATGTGCTTCACTGCTGGGAGGGGGAGGGGACGGGGATAAAAAATGTGCTTCACTGCGGGGAGGGGGAAAGGATAGGGATGAAAAATGTGCTTCACTGCCATGAGGGGAAGGGGACGGGGATGAAAAATGTGCTTCACTGCCGGGAGGGGGAGGGGACGGGGATGAAAAATGTGCTTCATTGCCGGGAGGGAGAGGGGACGGGGATGAAAAATGTGCTTCACTGCCGGGAGGGGGAGGGGACAGGGATGAAAAAGGTGCTTCACTGCGGGGAGGGGAAAGGAACGGGGATGAAATAGCAGGGACATTGAGGGGACTTGTTGCTTCACTGCGGGGAGGGGAAGGGAACGGGGATGAAATAGCAGGGACATTGAGGGGACTTGTTCCCGCATCACCCTCTACTACATTACCCTCTAGGCTACTCTAGGAACCTGCTTGCTGCTCTGCTATGGCCATAACATCTGAAGTCTCATATAACCAGGTATGCACTGTTTCATTCACATCTTTGGGGGTGGGTGAATGGGAGGGGGTCATGCCTTCAGTCCTCCAGTGGTCATCTGGTCAGTTTGGGACCCTTTTTGTCACTTATTTGTTGTTAAAACAGATCTAGCTCCAAACATTCAAATTGTGCCCTGAATGTTTTCTAAAATGTTTGATTATTTCAGAAAGACATCCAATTCATAAGCCCACCTTATTCCCACCCAAACCATGCCTCTAATATGCCCCCTTGAGATTTAGATGCACTCTAGACAACCACTATAGAAATCCATCCACAAAATGGGTTTTGAAAATAGCAAATTGGAAGGTTTGGCAAGAAGAATGTACATCTGCCCATTTTTGCTACATTTTGGGACATTTTTCTTTTTTGAAAATGAGCCTCATATTATACTATTTCAAATAGATGCAGCTGAGACATACAATTATGTCATGGCACAAGGAAGTTGGTTTTCTGTCTGCTTACTCTGGAATTCAAATGCTCCCCCCCCCCTACACACACACACCTTTTACAAAACTGCAAAACTGGTTTTTAGCGCAGGCCGACACACTGACAGCTCTGTGCTGCTCCTGATGCTCATAGGGTTCCTATGAGCGTCGGGAGCAGGGCAGAGCATTCAGCCCACCAGCCTGTGCTAAAAACTGCTTCTGCGGTTTTGTAAAAGAGGGGTTTATGAGCTGAGCCAGTTGCCATGGACAGAGGACACCCTCAACCGGCAGGAGGGATGCCCACTCCCTCCTGCTGCCACTGCCTACCCCCAAACAAACTCCCCCCAACCAAACTATCCAGGAGCAGGTGGGATACCCACTCCTGCCGCAGTCACACACACCCTCCCAATACCTGTGTAAGGAAGACCGTATTTGTTGAGAATCTGTTTTGATATTGCATCTTAGGCTGTTTTCCCCTTAGGAGGTATTCTAGATCTCAGTGTGATAATTATTGAAGTGCTGACTCTTCATAGACAGTGTTGCTGTTTGAGCTTTTCAAAGTCTGTAATAGCATGACAAGGTTCTAAGTGTGTTTTTGCAGGATACTGTGGCTGTTAGCATAAGAGTTTGCTGCAGAGAAAGAGGGCGGACAGTGGATGGAAAGGGCAGAGAAAGAGAACAGAGACTGGATGAAAGGGGCAGATGCTGCATGGAAGGGAGAAAGAGGTCAGACGCTGGATAGAAAGAAAAGATTGAAGAGAAGATAGAAATAAAGCAATAGAAAATGGAAATAAAGTAATTTTTTATTGGACTAATTTTAATACATTTTTAAATAGCGTTTGGAGTTCAAATCCCCTTCCTCAGATCAGGATTGGATACTGTAACAGCAGTGTACTGTACTGGCCTGAAGAAGGAGATTCTGGCATCTGAAAGCTAATTGAAAAATGGATTAGTGCAATAAAATGGTCTTTTCTTATTTACCATTTTTTTTTCTGTTTGTTAATGTGTAAAGTGTTATTTATCAGTTTTTTCACTGTTTCTGTGGTGTTTCACTTTATGCACAATCTAGCTTCTTGGTGGTTCAGTTTAACTTTTGTCTACATATTTCTATTTTTAGTTTGTCATTACTTATTCCATACTGGACAAGGGTTATCTATGTTCTGTATGTATGAAAAGGATATTGTTTTCTGTTAGCATTGACTGTGCAGGATTGATCTGTATTAATCTGGATTGTTTAGTTTTACAATAGAAATTTTCTGACCGCAAATGACCAGGCAGGAGAGGCATGGAAGGAAATCACTTGGTGTATGCTCTGACCGCCTCTTCCTGTACTAAAGTCGGACCTTACCAATCAGGAGCTGCGTGTCAAAGCCCTCTCCTGCCTAAAAAACGTATTCGCAGTTTTTCAAAATTCACGGGGGTTCCTGGAATGGAACCCCCGCGAATTTCAGGGGAGAACTGTATTGATGTTCTAGTGCTCACTGCACTGTTTAAGATGCTTCCTTTTTTAGGTGCACCCTTGCTGTGTGACTCATGGATTATTATAAATATATATATATTTTATATAAATAGAGGAGGGGGTGTTAAAATGATTGGCTCTGGGTGTCAAATGTACTAGGTACACCACTGCCTTCTTGGTCTCCTTTCAAAATTGAAATCTTCTTTTCCAGAGGGCCCCAACATGGCAGCCATTCTCACAGGCTCCCGATACTGCCTCAAAGCTTCCCATCTGCCGTGATCCACCTCCCTATGAGGCAACTTCCTGTTTCCGCCAAGGCAGATCGCGGCAGAGGGAAAGCTTTGGGGCAGTGCCCAGCAGCCTGTGAGAATGGCTGCCGCACCAGGGCCCGTCTGAAACAGAAGATTTTGACTTTGAAAGAAGACAACAAAGGTAGGGAAAATAATTTTATTTTCAATTTAGTGATTGAAATGTGTCAGTTTTGATAATTTATATCTGCTGTCTATAGTTTGCACTGTTCAGAAAGAAATGATTTTCTTTCAATTTCTCTGGTGTTGCACTGCATGTAGAGTCTGGCATCTTAGGGTTTTGTTTGCGCATATTAGTACTTTTTAGTTTGTGGTCCTGTAATTGCATAGGAGTTATCTGTGTTTTTCATGTGTGACCAAGACCAGGTATTCTAGTAGAAATGAATGTTGAGAAGCATACAGTGCAGTTTAATTTTGTGGTTAACCATTATGTATTGTTAATAAAATTAGAAGTTTTAGAAGAATTTAAGTTAAGTATAAAATAATTCTTAAATTTGAAAAAATCTCCTATGAATATTTAAAAAGCAAAAAATCAAAGATAAATAATATAAAAGGGATAAGCTAAAAAGCATGTAGGCCAATGAAGACACCAAGGCACTGATATCCCCTCTCGATATAAATTTATCACTATCAAGGGTGAAGGTGGCCACAACTATGCACACAGCACGTTGAATAAATCACGGAGGGGAATTGTTGAAACAATTAATTTACAGTGATATAGGTGCAAAGTACTTTTCAGCGTTGGGGTAATATTTGCACAAGGTATAAGTTTGAGCCCTAGTCACAAAATTTATTATGTAACTTTTCCCCTTTTATCATTATGTGTTCTTGTTTTCGTCTGTTTATGAGTCTGTTTTTTACCTTTTACTTAATATTATTTGTATGTTTTTTTAAATGCTTATGTATATTATTGTAAATCGCTTAGTAAATTATGGATAGGCGATTCATCAAATTAATAAAATAAACATAAACATTAGGAAAGTAAGAGCCACCTTTGGTAGAAGTGCAGAAAATGAAGTGCCATTTTTTAATGCTCTGAAATCTCTGACAAGTCTGAAAGTGCTGGTAGCATTAAAAAAAAAGCTCTGAATAACAGCTTTTTTTTATGGGCATAGATTTTGTGCATGTCATAAGAACATAAGAACATAAGAAGTTGCCTCCGCTGAGGCAGACCATAGGTCCATCCTGCCCAGCGGTCCGCTCCCGCGGTGGCCCATCAGGCCCATTGCCTGAGCAATGGTCTATACCTATCTATACCCCTCAATCCCTTTTTCTTCTAGGAATCTATCCAAACCTTCTTTGAAACCATTTAATGTTTTCTTGTCTACAACAGCCTCTGGAAGCGCGTTCCATGTATCCACCACCCTCTGAGTGAAAAAGAACTTCCTAGCGTTTGTTCTAAACCTGTCCCCTTTCAATTTCTCCGAGTGCCCCCTTGTACTTATAGTGCCCCTTAATTTGAAAAATCTGTCCCTGTCTACTTTTTCTATGCCCTTCAGGATCTTGAAGGTTTCTATCATGTCTCCTCTAAGTCTTCGCTTCTCCAGGGAGAAAAGTCCCAACTGCTTCAATCTTTCGGTGTATGGGAGATTTTACATTCCCTTTATCAGTTTAGTTGCTCTTCTTTGTACTCCCTCAAGTACCGCCATGTCTTTCTTGAGATACGGTGACCAGTACTGGACACAGTACTCCAGATGCGGCCGTACCATTGCACGATACAGCGGCATGATGACTTCCTTCGTCCTGGTCGTAATACCCTTCTTAATGATACCCAACATTCTGTTTGCTTTCCTTGAGGCCGTGGCGCATTGCGCCGATGCCTTCAGTGTTGCGTCTACCATCACTCCCAGGTCTCTCTCCAGGTTACTGACCCCTAGTGGTGTTCCCCCCATTTTGTATGTGAACATCGGGTTCTTTTTTCCCACGTGCATGACCTTGCATTTCCCCACGTTGAAGCTCATCTGCCATTTTTCGGCCCACTTTTCCAGCTGCGTTAGATCCTTTTGGAGATCTTCGCAGTCTTCCCTGGTTTGAGCCCTGCTGTATAGTTTGGTGTCATCTGCAAATTTAATGACTTCACACTTGGTTCCCGCCTCTAGGTCGTTTATGTAGATATTGAACAGGAGTGGTCCCAGCACCGACCCCTGCGGAACTCCGCTCGTGACCCCTTTCCAGTCTGAGTAGTGGCCCTTTACGCCAACCCTCTGCTTCCTGTTTGCCAGCCAGTTTTTGATCCATCGGTGGATCTCCCCTTGTACCCCGTGGTTCCATATCTTTTTAAGCAGTCTTTCGTGTGGTACCTTGTCGAAGGCTTTTTGGAAGTCAAGGTAAATGATGTCTATAGATTCCCCTTTATCCACCTGGCTGTTCACCCCCTCAAAGAAGTACAATAAGTTTGTGAGGCATGACCTACCCTTGCAGAAGCCATGTTGACTTGGTTTTAGCTGCCCATTTTTTTCGATGTGCTCACAGAAGCTGTCTTTAATCAGTGCCTCCATCATCTTTCCCGGGACTGAGGTCAGGCTCACCGGCCTGTAGTTTCCCGGGTCTCCCCTTGTGCCCTTCTTGAAGATGGGCGTGACATTTGCTATTTTCCAATCCTCTGGGATCTCTCCGGTTTTTAAGGATAGGTTGCATATCTGTCGAAGTGGCTCTGCTATTTTGTCTTTTAGTTCCTTGAGTACCCTTGGGTGAATGCCATCCGGACCTGGCGATTTGTCGCTCTTTAGTCTGTCAATCTGCTTGAGTACATCCTCTTGGCTTACCTCTAAATCGACCAGCTTATCGTCTTGGTCTCCTATTACGATCTCCTCGGGTTCCGGAATGTTGGTTATATTCTCCATCGTGAAGACTGACGTGAAGAACTCATTTAACCTGTCAGCTATCTCTTTCTCTTCTTTTACTACTCCCTTTCTGTCTCCATCGTCCAATGGTCCCACTTCTTCTCTCGCCGGTTGCTTCCCCTTGACTTATCTGAAGAACGACTTGAAGTTTGTTGCTTCCTCTGCCAGTCTCTCTTTGTATTCTCTCTTTGCTTTTCTAACCACTCGGTGACACTCCTTCTGGTGTTCTTTGTGCACTTTTTGGTTCTCCTCTGTTTGGTCTTTTTTCCATTTTCTGAACGATGCTTTCTTGTTGCTTATCGCCTTCTTCACTGCATTTGTTATCCACACTGGGTTTTTTGTTCTATTTTTTTTGCACCCTTTTCTGAACTTGGGGATGCCTAGGTTTTGCGCTTCATGCACAGTCTCCTTGAGTAAGGTCCAGGCTGTTTCTACGGATTCCATCTTCCCTATGTTGCCTTTGAGTTTCTTTCCCACTATTTTCCTCATGGCATCATAATTTCCTTTTTTGAAGTTGAGTGCCGTCGTTGTGGTTCTTTTCCCCTTTGATGATCCAATTTCAAGCCTGCACTGGATCGTGTTGTGATCGCTGTTACCTAGCGGGGGTAATACCGCCACCTCCTTTGCTGGCCCCCCTAGTCCGTTGAAGATTAGGTCAAGAGTGGCATCGCCCCGTGTTGGTTCCGTGACCAGTTGCTCCATGAAACAGTCTCTCGTGACCTCTATGAATTTGGTTTCTCTTGCGCAGTTTGAGTGCCCAATACTCCAGTCTATCCCAGGATAGTTGAAGTCCCCCATCACCACCACATTTCCGCTTCTGCATACCTGCCTCAGTTCAGCCTCCAGCTCCTGGTCGATTTCTTCCAGTTGTCCAGGTGGGCGGTAGTACAGACCCAATTTAATGTCTGCCCCTGCTCCTCCCTGTAGCTTAACCCATAGTGATTCCAAGCCATCCTCCCGTACTGTTGTTTCCATCCTGGCTGATGTATGGAGTCTTTTATGTACAGCGCTATTCCTCCACCCTTTTTATGTGTCCTGTCTCTCCTGTATAGTTTGTACCCTGGTATGGCCACATCCCATTGATTGTCCTCAGTCCACCACGTTTCTGTGACTCCAATTATGTCTAGGTCCTTATTGCTGGCAGTGATTTCCAGTTCTCCCATTTTGGCCCTCAGGCTCCTAGCATTTGTGTATAGGCAGTTTAAGACCCAGTTTTTTGTCCTCTCTTTTTGTTTCCCTCGTGCTTTGGTACTCCTGCAGTTTTCTTCATGGTTTGCCAGCCCCTGAGCTTCGTCCTCCTCCTGCTGTGTGTGTGTGACGTCCTCTGCCTGTTTCCCCTGCACCTCCTGCTCTCCTAATTCCCACTCAGTCCTGGGCTCTTTTTCACAATGTCTTTGCCCCTCTGGCTCCTGTTGTTCTGTGTTGGTGCCGCTTACCAGGTCCATTTGTGTCCTCGATCCCTGCAATGCGTCCTTAGGTCCTTTTTCAAAACATACACACTCAGTCCCGAGTCCTCCTTTACAATGTCCCAGTTCAGTATCCTTGTCAGGTACTGATGTCCGATGTGTCGAGGTCAGGTCGACTATCGGCTTTCCCCTTCTCCTTAGTTTAAAGCCAAGTCTATGACGTTCTGGACGTTGCGTGCCAGCATCCTCATCCCAGCTGTGCTAAGGTGCAGTCCATCTCTTCTGTAGAGCTTGTTCTTCCCCAAGAAAGTAGTCCAGTTCCTAACAAAGTGGAAACCCTCCTCCTCGCACCATCTCCTCACCCAAACGTTAATTGATTGTAGTTCGCTCAGCACAATATCCGTCCCCATTAAAAAAAAAATTTTTTAACTCATGCCGGGATTCCCCCTATGATGGCCTAAACCCCCTGAACTTAAAAAAAAAAAAAAAATCAGCAAGAGGGAAACCCACTCTCTTTTGCCTCGGCCACCTGCTCTCCCCATACCCCAACCTCCCCCACATTTAAATTAAAGAGCCCCCAACCCCATCCCTCTTGCCAGCAGGCCCACTTCATCAAAATTGCAGTCCTTCCCCTTCCTGGTGCATCCTGGGATGCACCAGGAGGTGCTTAAGACTCTGATTGGCACAGGCACCTAAGGTCCTTCCCATAGAAGTAGCCTTAGGCACCTAGGCCAATCAGGGCCTTAGGCTTCTTTCCAGTGCATCCTAGAAGGATTTACTTATACGTACATCTTTTATGTGATAAGCATGTTTTAATCTTTATATATACTGTATATTTGATTGTAAACCACTCTGTTATCTGGCATAAAGGACAATATAGCAACTTAGAATATACATAAATGTTATATAGCTAATCTCTAGTATCCTTTCTTCATTCTTAAAGATCCTCCACTGCGAGGTTGCTCCATGTATCTACCCCTTTCCATAAAGAAATATTTATTTAGATTACTCCTACGTCTATCCTCTTTCAAATTCAGTTTATGCACGAGAAATGGGGGCCCTGAAAGCTAAATTTAGGTTGCTCTGAAGAAGCAAGACAGCACTTCTGCAGTGTATGTGGCTGAAGATAGCAAATAGTGGCCATGTACTTTCAGATCTGAGGGGCAGAATGAGATCCATATCTGTACAGACTTTGCAATGTCTGTTTCCACAGTATTGTATTAGTTATAGGACCTATTAAGTATGCAGTATTTTGTTGGACTGATGTTACTAATATGATATTATTGTGCTTAGATATGAATTAGCTTACACTTCTGCCATTGAACCTGTCACTTAAAGATTTGAGTTTGTAAGGAGTTGTACAATTGCATGGCTAAGGTACTCATGCTCTCATTTTTTCCCCAGAATTGCGGGTAGTTTCATGTCTTACATTTATTTCTTTTCTTTCCTCAGTGCAGTTAGTTCAATCCAGGAGGAGAAAGGAGAATAGAAAAAGAGGAAAAGTGATGGAGGAAGGATAAAAAAAAAAAATTAAAAGAAGAAAAGGAGGAAGATGGGAATTTCCTGTCAACTCTACTAGCAGCCCAAACATCAATACTGACCCCACCATAGGCCTCAGGACTAGCTGTCCCTCAGGCCTAGGGTTGCCATATTTGTGAAGACAAAAAAGAGGACACATGATCCCACCCACACTCCAGTCACAGCCCCATACCCACTCCACCCACAGCCCTCATTTCCTTGGTCCCACTTCCCATCCTCTGTACCCCTTTTAGTGCTTCTCTCTCTCTCTCTCTCTCTTCCTTCCTCTAGCCGTCCTCCCCCATGGGTGTTTCTCTCTCTCCTTCCATCCCCCCTCTCCTGTGGGTGCTTCTTTCTTTCTCTCCTACTAACTCCCCCTCCCCCCTCCGGGTGCCCCTCTCTCACCTTCCAACAAACCTCTCCTGATGTTTCTGTCTCTCCCCTCCCATCCAGCACTACCCTCATGTTGTTTTCTCCATCACTTTCTCCTTTCCATAATGCTTCTCCAGCTCTCCTTCCCTCCATGCTGTTTCTCCAGCCCTCTTCCCTAAGGCAGCTGGCAGCAGCAATGAGGTAAGCCCACTGCCACTGTCCTGTCCCGGAAGCCACCTCTCTGCAAGTCCCACCTATGTGGGAACAGGAAGTCACTGCATATAAGCGACTTCCGGGGCAGGCCAGCAGCAGCATGCTCCAAAGTTTCAATTATAGCAATCAGGCCCAGGGAGGAGGTAGGTGGGGAAGTCAGGAGAGCCAGCTAAACCCGGACAGACTCGCCCATTTGGAAAAAAAACATCCAGGCACCTGGACAGTAACCCTACTCAGTCCTTGCCAAATCTAATAAGAACATAAAAATCACCTTATTGGGTCAGACCAGTAGCCTGTCTTCATGGTCATTAATACTTGGCCAAAACCCAAATTTATTTTTATTTATTTAAAAATTTCTATACCGTTTAAAACTAAACAGTTTACATAATTTAAATACATAATTTTGTAAAAACATAATAAAACAGACACACAAACAATCACCAGAAATCATATCTACAAACTAATACCATAGCATATTTAATGAACATAGTAACATAGTAGATGAAAGCAGATAAAGACCCGAATGGTCCATCCAGTCTGCCCAACCTGATTCAATTTAAATTTTTTAATTTTTTCTTCTTAGCTATTTCTGGGCAAGAATCCAAAGCTTTACCCTGTACTGTGCTTGGGTTCCAACTGCCGAAATCTCTGTTAAGACTTACTCCAGCCCATCTACACCCTTCCAGCCATTGAAGCCCTCCCCAGCCCATCCTCCACCAAACGGCCATATACAGACACAGACCGTGCAAGTCTGCCCAGTACTGGCCTTAGTTCAATATTTAATCTTATTTTCTGATTCTAGATCCTTTGTGTTCATCCCACGCTTCTTTGAACTCAGTCACAGTTTTACTCTCCACCACCTCTCTTCGGAGCGCATTCCAGGCATCCACCACCCTCTCCGTAAAGTAGAATTTCCTAACATTGCCTTTGAATCTACCACCCTTCAACCTCAAATTATGTCCTCTGGTTTTACCATTTTCCTTTCTCTGAAAAAGATTTTGTTCTACGTTAATACCCTTCAAATATTTGAACGTCTGAATCATATCTCCCCTGTCTCTCCTTTCCTCTAGGGTATACATATTCAGGGCTTCCAGTCTCTCCTCATACATCTTCTGGCGCAAGCCTCCTATCATTTTCGTCGCCCTCCTCTGGACCGCCTCAAGTCTTCTTACGTCCTTCGCCAGATACGGTCTCCAAAATTGAACACAATACTCCAAGTGGGGCCTTACCAATGACCTGTACAGGGGCATCAACACCTTCTTCCTTCTACTGACTACGCCTCTCTTTATACAGCCCAGCATCCTTCTGGCAGCAGCCACTGCCTTGTCACGCTGTTTTTTCACCTTTAGATGTTCGGACACTATCACCCCAAGGTCCCTCTCCCAGTCCGTGCATATCAGCTTCTCTCCTCCCAGCATATACGGTACCTTCCTATTATTAATCCCCAAATGCATTACTCTGCATTTCTTTGCATTGAATTTTAGTTGCCAGGCATTAGACCATTCCTCTAACTTTTGCAGATCCTTTTTCATATTTTCCACTCCTTCTTCGGTGTCTACTCTGTTACAAATCTTGGTATCATCTGCAAAAAGGCACACTTTTCCTTCTAATCCTTCAGCAATGTCACTCACAAACATATTGAACAGGATTGGCCCCAGCACTGATCCCTGAGGGACTCCACTACTCACCTTTCCTTCCTTCGAGCGACTTCCATTAACCACCACCCTCTGGCTTCTGTCCAACAGCCAGTTTCTGACCCAGTTCACCAGTCCTAACTTCAGCCCTTCAAGTTTGTTAAACAGCCTCCTATGAGGAACTGTATCAAAGGCTTTGCTGAAATCCAAGTAAATTACATCTAGCATATGTCCTCGATCCAGCTCTCTGGTCACCCAATCAAAAAATTCAATCAGGATCGTTTGGCACGATTTACCTTTTGTAAAGCCATGTTGCCTCGGATCCTGTAACCCATTAGATTCAAGGAAGTATATTATCCTTTCTTTCAGCAAAACTTCCATTATTTTTTCAACAACTGAAGTGAGGCTCACCGGCCTGTAGTTTCCTGCTTCATCCCTGTGACCATTTTTATGAATAGGTACCACATCCGCTCTCCTCCAATCCCCAGGAATCACTCCCGTCTCCAGAGATTTGTTGAACAAGTCTTTAATAGGACTTGCCAGAACCTCTCTGAGCTCCCTTAGTATCCTGGGATGGATCCCGTCTGGTCCCATCGCTTTGTCCACCTTCAGTTTTTCAAGTTGCTCATAAACACCCTCCTCCGTGAACGGCGCAGAATCTACTCCATTTTCTCATGTAACTTTGCTAGACAATCTTGGTCCTTCTCCAGGATTTTCTTCTGTGAACACAGAACAGAAGTATTTGTTTAGCACATTCGCTTTCTCCTCATCACTTTCCACTTATTGGTTCCCAGCATCTTTTAGCCTAGAAATTCCATTTTTCATCTTCCTCCTTTCACTAATATATCTGAAAAAATTTTTGTCTCCCTGTTTTACATTTTTAGCCATTTGTTCTTCTGCCTGTGCTTTCGCCAGACTCTCTCTTGGCTTCTTTCAGTTTCACCCTGTAGTTCTTTCTGCTCTCCTCTTCTTGGTTTTTTTTATATTTCACAAACGCTAACTCTTTCGCCTTTATTTTCTCAGCCACTAGGTTGGAGAACCATATCGGCTGTACAACTGTCAGACTTCTTAAACTGGAATGATGGATTTCACAGTTCACAATACGGTTTCAGGGAATTACTACTACTTGAATTGATGTCAAAGGCGAAATCGTATTTATTTCTGCTGCATTTGACACAGTGGATTACCCTTTACTACGTCTGAATGAATTGGAAATACATGGATTAGCCCTAAAATAGTTTGCAGAATTCTTAAGAAACAGGACTACAAAATAAGAAAGGGAAATAAAAGGTCCCAAAAATGAACTGCTTTTTGTGGAGTGCCACAAGGATGCCCACTGTCTCCTTCTTTATTCAACATCTACTTAAGAGCCCTGGCAAAAAGATTCTCCTTCCCTCATATCCATACATTTTCTTACGCAGATGATATCTTCCTACTCTGTGTAGCCAGAGACACTTTTGAGATCATCCTACAACACCTAGCAAAAACCATGGATGACCTGCGCAAGTGGACAAAAAAAGAGCATCCTTAAACTTAATAAACAAAAGACCAAAATGTTTGAAGACTATAACTTTCTACCACGCACAGATGTGGCACTGGCCACAGGCAAAATCCTCAAAACTAGAAAAACCCACAAAAAGTCTAGGCATTATTCTCGACTCCCAATTAACCTTTGAAGATCAGATCAACTCCCTGGTCAAAAAAATTCTTCTCTAGACTAAGGCAACTAAGAACAATATAATCCCTTTTAAGTAAGGCTAATTTTAGAACTGTTGCACAAGCAGTCTTGATCCCATACCTAGACCACTGTAATTCCCTATACTGCAGCATCACGGAGAAGGAACACAAGAAATTGCGACTACTCCAGAATATCACTGCCAGATTAATTTGTGGAGTAGGCAAATTTGAAAGGGCCAGCCCACTGTTGAGGGAATTGCACTAGCTACCAGTAAAAAAATATTCTTTTCAAGATCGCCTACGTGTTCTATAAAGCGATTTATGGTGAAAACTCTGGAAGACTGGTATCAGACATCAAGATTCCTCACTCCTTCCACAACACAAGAAAGACACAACATCTTAAGTTGACCTTACGCTCCCCTCATAGTGTTCAGAAAAAAACTATTTGAAACTACCTTTGAATCTCTGGACCCCAAAGTCTGGAATAGACTACCCCTATACTTACGTCAGATTCTCTTCTATTACAGCTTCAGGAGACTTATCTTTTCTCCTTATAATGACTGATCGCTATCCAATATGCTTTCTAGAATCTAAGTGTTAATGTAATGACTGATCCTTAATCTTATTGTAAAATGCAATGGTTCCATGTTGAAAATTGCAGGATATAAGAAGCTGTTTGGTATGGTATAATTAAGAAAGGACAATCCTCAACTCCCCTGAAGGGCACGCAGCAAAGGCAGCGAGCCCGAAATCCAAAGGCAAAGGACCAAGATCCCACAACACAAACAAGAGTGTCCAAAAGCACACAGAGTGGAACCAGGTCTTGGACCCAGGAGATAAGTAATAAAATAGTTTATTGATTGTAAAATAAACAGTCTCTGTCCAAGCAATACAAAAACCACAAACTAGAACCTAGATCCTACATGGTCTGTGTTTCAGTAAGAGAATTGCCTTCCTCAGGGGTCCTTGGGAAGAACAGAAATAGAAAGAGTAAATGAAATAGAAAAACATTAATAATAAAGGTAAAACCCTGTATGAATAGGTACAATACTCTAATTGCTCATTGGAGAGTCTTTATCTCTACAGATGATAAAGAGGCTCTTTGGAGTGCATTTATATTAAAAATATTTCTTTCTATTAAAAATGGTCTGGGATGGTCATGTATGTATCCTAAATTTGGCTGCTTGAAGAAAGAAAACTTACCCTCTCTTCTTCTTCACCCACAGAGTGGTGGAAAACTGGAATGCTCTTCGGGAGGCCGTCATAGGGGAAAACACCTTCCAGGGATTCAAGACAAAGTTAGACAAGTTCCTGCTGAACCGGAACGTTTGCAGGTAGGGCTGATCTCAGGGCACTGGTCTTTGACCTGGGGGCCGCCGCGGGAGCGGACTGCTGGGCACGATGGACCACTGGTCTGACCCAGCAGCGGCAACTTCTTGGATAGTGTGTGTTTTAGCACCGACAGTGTCGGTAACTGCTCCGACACTCATAGGAATTGTAAAACCCGCTACACTAAAACCCGTGCTAAAGGAGGGGATTAGTTACATTGGCTCCATTGTTCTGCCTATTTTATTTATAGGACATTCCCTCATTCACAAGCTCCTTCACACATTCTTATAAAAGGGAATGCAAGCAGGGGTGCAGACTGATAGGCTTTGCTTCAATTTACAAAAATTAGCAAATCTTGTTATTTAAATCAAGGTACAGGGTTTTTGTTTTTTTTCAGTTTCAGCTTACATAAGGGTTTATCTTTCAATTGATACAGTAAACTTCATTACCAGGGTTCATCATTGCAAAACTTTTTTTTTTATATAGATTTTAATGTTAAAGACAAGCATAATCATTTTACTTGAATACAGATTGAGAAACCCCCCCAAAAATATCCACTAAGTGAAATTCACCATCAGAAAACTAAACATTATTTAGTCCACAATCAAATTGAGGGGCCAAGAAACCAGAAAACTAAATGAAAATCCAGAAATCCAAGAGTGGCAGCTGGCACGTTAATTTGTGGAAGGAGTTTGAGATCTAAAAGTAACTCCACCACCTTCTCTAGCCACTAAAAAAATCTAACAATTGCTTTGGTTAAAAGAAAATTATAAAACTTTTCTATGTTCTTGTCCAGCCTACATTATGGGCATCAACACGAGGAATAGCATGTGCTAAATTGCTGCGCACGCTAGACGCTAACACCAGCATTGAGCTGGCGTTAGTTCTAGCCGCATAGAGTGGGTTTAGCGTGGGCTAAAATGCTGCGTGCGCTAAAAACGCTAACGTAGCTTAGTAAAAGGAGCCTTATATATCTGCCACCTGGGTCCCATTACAATCTGCAGAGTAGACACTGCTGTGGAGAAGTCCAGTCTAGGATGCATCTCCTTATGTTTCGGAAGGGCTGAGATGTCAGTTTTTGGCAGAGTGGGAGAGGCAGCTATAACTTCCTGCTTATCTGGGGGGCAGATTTCTCTTTTCATGGAAGTTTTATGTAGCAATTTGTAAGACTTTGGCTATAAGTACATTGGTGGGTTTCTCATTCCAGTATAGTATATTCTCGCCATAAGATTTTACAATGTGATAAGCTAGCATGTGGTTTTCAGTATCTATGTACCGAGGTGCTGACTTTTCAGTTAAAGGCCCATTTTTATGTGAGCTTAGATCAGAATACAAAATAGGTTGTGTATCTTTGTACTGGGGACTTGGATGCTGTGTTGGGACCTGTTTCTGGAATGCTAAATGAGTGTATGAAACATGTCCAGCTGCTGCCACTAGGTGTGAAGCATAAAGCTGATACTTTTGGACATTCATTGCTCACATTCTCCATCAGTAAAAATATAACAAGAAAATATATGTATTATAAATAGATGTTAATTTGGGGAAGGCACTACCTACTTATAACTTAGCTCTGTGTAATATTTCAGGACTATATATTTAGAACATTAGGGAAGAACTAGATTCTAATTTTTACAGAGCAAATTTATTTACAAGATATTGCAAGCAATGCAGTAATTTTAGTTACAATTTAGGGATCTTTAAACAAGGGAAATGTGCCACAAGATAAAATATTGTTAGAGAGAGATTGACTAATTATGCTGGGAGAAAGTTACTCACTCTGGTGATGGAGGTCTTGTGTCTATAGAGGATAGCTTGAAGAGATGATGGTCCCTTGCTTGAAGAAATGTTCTTCAGTTGCAGAATGTCTGGGAGTGGAACATAGAGACTTAGATGTAGAGGGGATTTCAGCAAGGTGTGTTGCAGGTCCAGCGTTGATCCCATGAGGAAAAGCTTAGGTAAATCTTCCCTTTTTATGGGCTATAGGAGCTGGGGTTAGGTGGTACATTTAGGAGTCCAATCAAAATTCAGGGATAATTCAAAATTGGTTTCTTGCTAGGTCTGGTGATGCCAACTGGGCTAGATTCGTGTCCTGACTAGTTTGCGAGTCTTCTCCAACCCTGACCCGATTCACTAACCTTCTGCCCGATCCGATCCGCACCTGATCCGCACATACAAATGAGGGGAAATGGCATGCATAAATTGGAAGGCAGCGATTCACTAAACAGAAGATGGAACACCGATTGGGATTGCCGATCCAAAAAGAAGCGACTGCTGAGGACCAGTTGCTCACATCCTTGCCAACTGTCCTGCTCTCTGCCACCTTGAAATCCCAGCCCTGCAGCCCTGAAATCCCCCACAAAAAACCATCAAAATAAAACATCTCCTTTGTGCAAAAAGTGCCCTGCTCTCTGCTTCCCTGCCTCTCTGCGAGCCCATGGCTCCATTATACTTAGTTGACAGGTTGCTTATAATGTCACATAAGAATAGCAGAAAATCACACGCCCTCTTTACGTTTCTGTCAGTTAAGGGCTGCAAAAGTAAGAATACCATGAGCATATACTTTCATACCAAGCTGCTTACTATGATAAAGATTTTCGTCCACTGATACTCAAGTCCAGCTCTTATGAATACTTTAGAAAAGTGCTAAAAACTTTTCTCTTTTCTAAATTCCTGACTAATTAGATTATCACGTTCTTTTCTAGCATAATTTATGTCTTCATAGCATAGCTTTTTGTTAACCGCATTGAACTTATGGTTATGCGGTCTATAAATCTGTTACATTGGCCAGTGCTTTCAAAAATGGAGCTGGCTAGGTGTCAATCATACATAGGCATCATTAACAAAATCGCAGCTTCTGAAAAACATAGATACTGATAATTTAGGCTAGGGTTTTAAAGGCCTACATTACCGGGACCTAAGTTTGATGTAGATTTGCGCATAGCAGCACCTAAAGTCATCTATGTTTCTAACCATATTCACTTTGACCTTAGGCACTGCAAAGTGCCATGCTTAGATGCGATTTTGGTGCCTACAAGGGTAGGTACCTTCCAGTGCCTACTTTTTAAATGACTTTTTAATTGTTTTTTAAAGGTGGGGTCAATTGCCATGCCAATTAAAGCAATTATGTTAGGCAGCAGTGGGACACCTACTGCCTTCTAACTTACGGTACCATTTACAGAATCTGGGCCATGGTGAATAGGAGGGTGTGAGATTAAAGGATTTTCCGATAAGAATGTTTTTTAGCATAGTTTTGAATTTGAATTAAAGAAGAGAGCAGAAGTTCTGGTAGTATCATAATGCAGCAGACATGGATCAGGAAGCACTAACCAATTCACGTCAAGAGAATGTAATTGGCATGTAGGTGTATAAACAGAAATTTGTGTTGAAAGGTAGGATGGTTAGCCGGTGTGAAGCAATTTATGAGTCAAACGTAGAATTTTAAAGAGACTCTGATACTACACTGGCAACCAATAAAGGCAAAGGAAGAGTGGAGTTAGATGGTCGTAATGATGTGCATGATATAGTAAGCAAATGGCTGTGTTTTAAAGAGTCTGTAAACATTTAAGTTGGAAGGTGGAGAGTCCTGCAAAAACAAAATTATAATATTCTAGCTTAGAAATGACCAATGCATGAATAACTCTGAAGTTACTTAAAGTCCAAAAGGAACGCAGGATATAGAGTTGATGCAGTGAGAGAAACTCAGATGGAATGGTGTGCAAGATATTTTTATGGAATGATAATTCAGAATCCAGTATAATGCTTAGATATTGAAAATTAGATACTATCTGAATAGGAAGGGTGGGTTGCAATAATTAACCAGTAATCCAACATGTGGCCTTTTTATTGGGAGGATAGCCAGGTTGAGAGAGCAGGGAGACATGATTGAAGAGGTGTAAGATTAGGGAAAAATTATGAACATGGGAAAACAAGCAAAATGTCATTCGCATAGATGAAAAATTTTATGTTGAATGACTGCATAAAGGTTGCTAACATACTGATGAAAACGTTGGACAGAATGGGAGAGAACAGAGAGCCTTGTGGGACTTCACAGGCGAGGTTATGGTTAGTCGAGTTGGAAGATTGATAAGAAAGATAGAAACCATGCCCAAACTATACCCGAAATCCCAATCTGTTAGTCATGATAATAGTAGTTGATGAGCTACTAAATCAAGAGTTAAGTGTAGAATGTAGATCGCTCAAAAGATGATAGTTGTTGGAAAACCACTTTTTCAATAATTTTAGAAAGAAAATTAAGATTGGTTACTGGGCAATAATTAATTGGGAAGGAGGGGCTAAACGTGGTTTATTTGAGAAAAGGGTGGACAGCATTTTTTTTCCATTCTGATGGATCAGATTCTGAGGATAGACTATCAGTGATCATTAAGAAGATAAAGGGTATGAACACCTGGGCAGGGGCTCTCACCATGAAACTGGAAGGATATCAAGCATACAGAAAGTAAGCCTAATATGTTTCAAAATTAAAGAGAAGGTGGTCATAGAAGAGATGCCAAAGGATGTCCATTTGAACATCCCAGAAAGGTTTAGAGGCAACAAATTTGCTGTAATTCTGCTGTAAATCAGATTCTGAGGATAGACTATCAGTGATCATTAAGAAGATAAAGGGTATGAACACCTGGGCAGGGGCTCTCACCATGAAACTGGAAGGATATCAAGCATACAGAAAGTAAGCCTAATATGTTTCAAAATTAAAGAGAAGGTGGTCATAGAAGAGATGCCAAAGGATGTCCATTTGAACATCCCAGAAAGGTTTAGAGGCAACAAATTTGCTGTAATTCTACAATTCGACCTCTCCGCAGCTTTTGACGTCATCCATCATGATATCCTAATCATCCAATTCTCTGAAATAGGCATAAGTTCCACAGTCCTAGACTGGTTCTCAAAATTCCTACGCTTACGCTCCTACACCGTTAACATAAACAGTACCTCATCCCCTCCCTGGAAGCCGATATGTGGAGTCCTGCAAGGCTCACCCCTCTCTCCTATCCTTTCAATATTTACATGTCCTCTTTGAAACTCCTTCATCTATCCCCCTGGAAACTCTCTACACCTATGCTGACGATATCCTCATCCTCCTTGAGACTGACTCGAACCTCACTAACCTCGCTGAGAACATATCCGCATGTATAATGAACCTTCAATCCTGGGCACATTCTGTACAAATGAAATTGAACGAGTCCAAAACAAAACTACTTTGGCTCGGCCCAATATTAGGTCATTTACCCACCTCCATTCCATTATCTTCCGGCTCCACTCTTCAGCTTGAGTTTTCAAGCAAAGTCCTTGGCATCATCATAGACTCCTCTCTCTCCTTCAATGACCACCTCAACTTCTTGGTAAAAAAATGCTTCTTTAGTCTTCATATGCTGAGGAAAGTGAGATCGTACTTTCATCATTCTCACTTCGTCGTCCTTGTTCAATCCACCATCCTCTCTAGACTGGATTATTGCAACTCCATCTATTTAAGCCTAACTAAAAAAAAACTCCATAGACTTCAGTTAATCCAGAACGCTGCGGCCAAGCTTATTTTCGCTAAAGGCAAGTTCGACCACGTCTCCCCACTCCTGTCCAAACTTCACTGGCTCCCAGTTCACTCCAGAGTCCTCTTTAAATGTGCCTGTTTAGCTTTCAAGATCCTACATGGCATCCTCCCTCCCGTTATCCCACTCTTCTGGAACTCCTCTAACCCTAATTTCACTAGATCCTCCCAAAAACTGAAACTATCATTCCCCTCTGCAAAAAGTATATCCCGCATAGGAAAACTAGGAACATCCCTCCCCTTTAGAACCACAGAACTCTGGAACAACCTCACATCCCCGCTCAGAATTTCAAGCTCCCTCCAATCCTTCCGCAAACACCTGAAAACTTGGCTCTTTTCAAAAATCTAACACCTCCTGCTCTTTGGTACCCTGTCCCTCTTTATCTTCCTAGCTCCTTTCCTATAACCCTTCATTGTAGCTCCTTTTCAACCTAACCCTGTAAATCGTGCTGAGCTCTATGCTTGTGGAGATGGCGCAGTATACAAACCTAAGGTTTAGTTTAGTTTAGTCTCTGCGTGATGCTTATCTAAAGAAGGGAAAGCAGCTGGCAAAGCCTCTCGCAGTTTTGCCCCAACTCTATGGAATTCCCATCCAAATTAAATTCACTGTGAGCTTTCATATCCTAGATTTCGTGCTCTTCTGAAGACCTCTTTGGCCAAGCTTTCCCAATAGACCCCCAATTTAATCAATTTCATGGTAGCAGGATTGAATGTGTGCATATTTCATGTGGCTGTGTTTTGTGAATACGCTTTTCGAGTGAGGTGTGTCTTTGTCACTATGTTTGTCCTCATCTGCACAAGCCTCGAACACTTTAAAATCATAAAGTTAGAGGCTTATGCAGATGAAGACAGAGCTTGAAAGGATGAGACAGGGACAAAACTCACGGGGACAGGATGGAGATGGAGATAGATTCTGTAGGGATGGAGGCAAATTTGTTCCCATTTCATTCTCTAGTATATACTGTACATAGTATCTATCATAATAAAGCCCTTAGTGCATGCGTACTTCAAACTCCGTGATCCCTGCCTCAGTGATCCGTGCTTCCATGTCACACATGCGCAGTAGAAGGAGCCAATGGTGGTTTCCCATCGTCCTCCCTCGGCAACGCTGGCTCTTTCTACTGCGCATGCGGTGGCACTTTAAGCACGGACGCATGGAGGCGGCGACTCCCCCCTCCCGCCCTCACTCTGTCTAACAGGACCAAGGAGAGCTCAAAAATAATGGAAGCAGGCATACCGATGCTCAGCATCCGGACTGTGGTTGGCGATTGTTCAGGCTGGAGAGGAGGCACAAGGAGTGATTTAAGGGTAGGTGGGAGAAGGGGGCTGGAGCTGAAGCATCTCAGCACATGAGAATGAAAGACAGACACACAGAAAGACAGCGGGCAGGGAGAGAGACAGACAGCGGGTAGGGAGAGAGAGAGACAGATAGAAATTCAGACATACAGGGAGCCAGGGAGAGAGACAGACAGGTAAAGGGGGCCAGGGAGAGAGATAGACAGAAAGACAGGGGGCTAGGGAGAGAGACAGACAGGGGGCCAGGGAGAGAGAGAGACAGAAAGAAAAACAGAAAGGCGGGGCCAGGGAGAGAGACAGAAAGAAAGACAGATAGACAGTGGGCCATGGAGAGAGACAGACAGAAAGAAAGACAGACAGCGGGCAGGGAGAGAGACAGACAGAAAGACAGACAGCGGGCAGGGAGAGAGACAGACAGCGGGAGGGAGAGAGATAGAAAGAAATAAAGATAGATAGTGGGAGGGAGAGAGATAGAAAGAAATAAAGATAGACAGTGGGAGGGAGAAAGAAAGAAAGGAAGAAAGAGACAGGGGCAGGGAGAGAGACAGAAAGAAAAACAGATAGACATATTCTAGCACCCATTAATGTAACAGGCTTAAACACTAGTTCTAAATATTGTAACATGAATATACTGTATATGTTAGGGCCTAGTTGTATACATATAAGGCCCCCAGATATTTTTTGAAAAAGCTGATACATGTTTAGCAAAACATTACTGCTTCTTGAATATTTTGACCTCATATATTTTTAAAACACAAATATATAAATAACCATAATTATTTTTCTTTTTTTTCAGCAGCCACCACTTAGAGAAGAGGAAATGCAATACTGCTACTTGTGTGACTCAACGCCTAGTAGACTTTTTAATTCGATCAAGCAACAACATTGGAGCTATTTATTCACCAACTAATGTGGGATCATATACATATGGCAAGAGGGACAATGCTGGTCTTGTAATAGGAGACCCTTTCAATTATCTGTAGGTTTAGAATGTAAATTTACCATTACATACTGTTTTTAATTAAGAGTTTCTTCCTCCATCCCTAACACACAGAAAAATCCACCAGCAAGGCCTTTACATTTTAACAGTGCCTTGTTTTCTTGGTGTCTGTATGATGACAGTTATTTTCAAAATATCTATATTCATGATAATGTAACATGCATTCACCATTGTTTTTTTAATTTAAAAATATCAATCTCATAAATGATTTCTGTAAAACAAAATCACAAATGGAAAATGGAAATGTTATTTGCTACAAGCTACAAGTTTTTTTTATTTAATTAAAACCATTGAATAATCAATAGTGTTATGGATATCTTTGCATTCCATGGATAGGAGAAACTATGAGGCCCTTTTACAAAGCTGTGGTAAGTACTAACCCGTGCTTACTGTGGCAAAAAAATGGTGTACCACGGGGCACACTAAGTGCACGTGCTAATCACGTACTAAAAAATAAAATTTAGTTTTGGCGCAGAGGGCATGTCTGAGGTGGATAGTGGGCATATTCTGCATTAAACAGTACAGGTACATTGTTGCTTGTGTGCTAACCAATTAACACATAACTTAGTGCATGAGCTCTTACTATCTACATAATGGGTGATGGTAAGGGCTTACGTGCTACTCTGTTTAAATGGCCACATGCTAATGGCAAAATTATCACATGCAGCCGATCTGATCAATAAGCAGAAATGGATGAAGGCTTCCACATAAAGGAAGTCTCCAAGGATAAAAATCTAAATTTTATTTGAAGCACCAATAAGTAGAAACAAATGGACCCAACATGGTCCATATTTCGGCGGGAGTACCATATCTCGTATGCTTTCTAAAAAAAAAAAAAAAAAAATGACAGCATCCAAAACGTGGGAAAGTGGCCATTAACCCCAAAAATAGAAAATTCATCCATTTTACCGCAGTGAAAAAGCCACATAAGGCGCTTTATGGGGGTTAGCGTGTCAGACATTTCATCACGCGCTAACCCCCATGGCAGCCTAAAATCCTAACGCCTCGTCAATGAAGGCGTTAGGTACTAGTGCGGCAGGTGGTTTAGCGCGTGGTATTCCGCACGTTAAACCACTACCATGCCTTTGTAAAAGGACCGATAAGGGCTTCTTTTACGAAGGGCGCTAGTGTTTTAACACGCGCTAGACACTAAAGCCTCCATAGAGCTGGCGTTAGTATTTTCCATGTAGCACGGGTTAGCGCGCAAGGCATTGTAGCACTCACTAAAAACGCTAGCACACCTTGGTAAAAGGAGCCCTAGGTCCACATTTTACTGCTGTTTGGTAAAAGGGCCCCTGTCAACACAGAGCATATTGAAACTTCCTATTAGTGGTACTTCCCCTTTCATAGCTATATTGTGAACGTCTTCAGTTAAAACACCATCTACTTTTTTGCCTATGTAGGAGGCCTATATATCACACCAATATAAATTCAGACTGTGGGAGATTGTTGGTGATCTCCTGCGGTCCATGGCAATTCCAAAAATTCAATGTCAGTGCCATATTCGATGACCGGAATTGAATTTCTGGACTATCTTCAACCAGCCAAGACATAATCAACTAGGCCAATATTCAGCAGATGGTTGGCTAAATCTTAACGTACAGAGGCTACCCTTTTAGGCAGCTCTATCTGGCTGCTAAAGTTAGCTGGTGAGCTGCTGAATATTGGCGGTAATCCGGCAAGCTGGATATTCAGTGGGCGATAGCCATCAGTATTCAACGGGAGACAGGTGGCTAATGGCTATGTGTTATTTAGCCTGCCGGGCATCATTCCCAGCTGGCTAAATAGTGCTGAATATCAATATCACTCTTTCCAGAGTAGCCTACAATGCCTTTTTCTTACCCTCTAAGTCCTGCAATTCAGTTATGTTAATATTACCTTTAACATACTATGCCACTCCTTATCCCTTTCTTCTTATGCTTTCCTTCCTGAATAGACTAGAGCCTGGTGTAACTACATCCCAGACTTGGTTCTCCGTGAACCACGTGAGGAGGAAATGAGGAGAAAGTCACTCAGGAGAGACCCTGTGCTGCTGAATGAGGCCTAACATAAGATCTATGACTACTACTAGATCCATCAGCCTCTTTCATCATAACCTGTAGATCCAGAACCTTATTCCCCACACTATGGGCATTCAAAAAGCATAATTAGCTTGCCTATCCTTTTGAAGTGGAGGTTAAAAAAATGCAAGCCTTGAACCATATAAGCAAACAGGCTCCCAAAAAGAAGAAAAATAAACTAATACTCTTCTAGAAAAGCTGCAGAAAATCACTCAACAGCTAACCCAACAATATAAATTTACACTAAGCAAAAATACCCTTTTTAAAAAAAAAAATTATATTTTTTGAAATTTTAACATAATTAACAAGAATATTCTTCTTGTTCAAGTAAAACAGAAGAAGAAATAAACTAGAAACAACAAGCATTTACTGCTACTAGGAAAATAGTCAATCTTTCTTAGACCACTAACTCAAAGGGGGGGGAGGAGAACTGAATAAATTGAAGAGATACAAAATATAAGGAAATAACAAAAATTATGAAAAGCTTAACAGCTTTAACCCCCCCCCCACCCCAATTCTTACTGCTCTTAAACATTCCCAGTAGCCAGACCCTTCAAATCTAGAAAAGCACATAACTGATCTGGTGTATAGTAGACATATTTAATACCTTGATATTTAATCAAACATTTGCATGGATATGCTAATAAGAATGTCGCTGCAAGGGTTAAAGTCTCTACTCTCACAGCAAGGAATAATTTTCTTCGTTCCTTCGTTGTTCTTGTGACATCCATACTTTCTTTCCTTGAAACAATAATTGAGGATTTCTAAAATACAATCGAAGACAAAAGATATAAACAATGTGGCCCTCTCTGTAGATTCAGAAATGGTAGTTTCTAATAATTCAGTAACATTGAGAGAGTCTGTTGGTAAAGGTTCCTTTGTACCTGGGGCAGTTCCTACGATTTTCTTTTTAGGCAAATAGTAAATTCTGTTAAGTGGAGGTATAGGCTCTGGGGAAAATTTTAATATTTCAATTAAATACCTCTCCACATATCAATAGGTGTAACCCCTAAGGCCTTCTGAAAATTCAACAGACGCACATTTAGTCTTCGATTATAATTTTCCATTTGTTCAATTTTTTTTTACTCAAAACTGTTCGTTCTTTTATCAAATTATTAGTTAAGACTTCAATAGTTACCACATCGTCCTTTACTTCTTTTATCTCCGTTGAAAAGTCTCCTTTTGTTTTCCAAGGATTTACCCAAAGTGTCTACGGTACTTACAAGTGTTGTTAGTTCTTGTGAAGATCTGGCCACCTGGGTGTTTAACCGCTTGAGAGAGTCCCAAATCTTCTCCAGGGTAATTGCCGCCTGACCCATTTTAAAATAAATCAGGCAGAGCACTTGATGTAAAAAAAAAAAAAAAAAAAAGAGACAGAAACTGAGGGCTCCTTTTACTAAGGTGCATTTTTTTGGCACACGCAGGATTTAGCGTGCGCTAAACCCACGCTACACTTCTAGAACTAACGCTAGCTTGATGCTGGCGTTAAGGTCTAGTGCGCGCTATACGGCGCGTTAAAGCCCTAACGCACCTTTGTAAAAGGAGCCCTGAGTTGGAGAGGTTGCAATCCCCACTAAACAGAAAAAGAAATTTCTCTTTTATTAAGCAATTTAAATGATATTAAGCCAATAAATGATTACAAATGGCATACAGCTTATATATAGTTGTACAAGGGAGATGTCGCTAATGGCCTCTTTTACAAAGCCGCGCTAGCGACTGCTGCGCAGAAACAGCCCCGAAGCCCTTTAATTCTCTATTGGCTTCTGGGCCGTTGGCTCGGCTTTGTAAAAGAGGCCGTAAATCTCAGAGCTGACTATCCCAATTTTACATTGCTGTGCTGTTCTTTTATATTTTTTTCTAACCTATTTTTGATGTGTCTTAGCCTATCTATGATGTGTCCAAGCCTAGTACAGACTGAAATTTGCTTTGCTTGCTGGAACTTTCTAAACCTTCACTTTTCTCTATTACCTAAGCTTGTTCTATAGTAATATTTTTAACTTTATAAACTTCGATTCCATAGTTACTATCTGTGGGCCTCTGGCTTCCCGTGAAACCAGCTTGCTCTCATGGTACTTTCTATTTCTCTATTAGAATACTCATTGTAGACAATACGATGAAACCTTTCGCCCAATGTGTGGTGGCGGCCAAAAAAGCAAACAGATGCTGGGAATTATTTTAAAAAGGAATGGTTAACAAGACTAAGAATGTAATAATATACTTGGACTTCCAGAAAGCGTTCGACAAAGTACCTCATGCGAGACTTCTCAAAAAACTACAAAGTCATGGAATAGAAGGGGATGTACTAAGATGGATAGGAAAATGGCTGGAAAACAGAAGACAGAGAGTGGGCATAAATGGGAAGTACTCAGACTGGAAAAAAGTAACTAGCGGTGTGCCTCAGGGCTCGGTTTTTGGGCCTATCTTATTCAATATCTTCGTAAATGACCTGGAAGAAGAAACAACCAGTGTTATTGTCAAGTTTGCAGATGACACAAAGCTATGCCGGACAATCAGGTCACATAAAGACAGCGAGGAACTTCAGAGAGATTTAAAGCAACTTGAGAGATGGGCAGAAAATTGGCAGATGAGTTTTAATGTGGAAAAATGCAAAGTGATGCACCTGGGCAGAAAAAACAAGGAGCATGAGTATAAACTGTTAGGTATAACATTGGGGAAGAGCGAACAAGAAAAAGACTTAGGGATACTGATAGACAGGACCCTAAAGCCGTCAGCTCAATGCGCAGCGGCGGCAAAGAAAGCTAACAGGATGTTAGGCATGATAAAGAAGGGAATCACGAGTAGATCAAGGGAGGTCATAATGCCGCTTTATAGAGCAATGGTCAGACCACACTTGGAATACTGTGTCCAACACTGGTCTCCATACCTGAAGAAGGATATAACACTGCTGGAGAAGGTGCAGAGGCGAGCGACGAAGCTAGTAGAAGGTATGAAGAACTTGAGCTACAAGGATCGCCTCAGAAAACTGGGATTATTCACCCTTGGGAAGAGAAGACTGAGAGGGGATCTGATAGAGACTTTTAAATTGCTAAAAGGAATCGACAAAATGGAGCAAGCTCACTCACCAGCAGGGGGAAAGGATGGAGAGCAAGAAATAGCCTTATTCACATTGGCGAATGTGACCCAGACTCGGACCAGAGGTCATGGCCTGAAGCTGAGAGGGGACACGGCCAGGACAAATGTCAGAAAGTTCTGCTTCACACAGCGAGTGGTGAACGCCTGGAACTCTCTCCCGAAAGAGATGGTGGAGGAAACTACCATTCTAGGATTTAAGGGAAAATTGGATGCACATCTTCTTGCAGGACACATTGAGGGATACGAGTGACTAATGTATGCGTCAGGGTACGCCTGGCTGAGCCTCCGCGTGTGCGGATCACCGGACTGGATGGACCCCAGGTCTGATCCAGTGCAGGCATTTCTTATGTTCTTAATAATGGCCCTGTATCGCTCCATAGTGCGGCCTCATCTGGAGTATTGTGTTCAGTTCTGGCCTCCTTATCTCAAAAAATATATAGTGGTGCTAGAAAAGGTTCAAAGAAAAGTGACCAACATGGTAAAGGGGATGGAACTCCTCTCGTATGAGGAAAGACTAAAACGGTTAGGGCTCTTCTGCTTGGAAAAGAGACAGCTGAGGGGAAATATGACTGAAGATCTACAAAATCCTGAGTGGAGCAGAATGGGTACAAGTAGATCGATTTTTCACTCCATCAAAAATTACAAAGACTAGGGGACATTCGATGAAGTTATAGGGAAATACTTTTAAAACCAATAGGAGGACATTTTTTTTGCACAGAGAATAGTTAAGCTCTGGAATGCGTTGCCGAAGGATGTGGTAAGAGCGGATAGCGTAGCTGGTTTTAAGAAAGGTTTGGACAAGTTCCTGGAGGAAAAGTCCATAGTCTGTTATTAAGACATGGGGGAAGCCTCTTCTTGTCCTGTATCGGTAGCAAGGAATTTTGCTACTCCTTGGATAGTGGCCAGGTATTAGTGACCTGGATTGGCCACCGTGAGAACAGGCTACTGGGCTTGATGGACCATTGGTCTGACCCAGTAAGGCTATTCTTATGTTCTTATGTCTTATTGCTGACCTACAAGTGTGTTCATTCTGCTGCCCCTCAATATCTCTCCTCACTTCTCTCTCCTTATACACCTCCCAGAGAACTCTGTTCCTCAGATAAGTCACTCTTAGCATTACCCTTCTCCTCCACTGCCAATTACAGACTTCATTCCTTTCATCTAGTTGCCCCCTACGCCTGGAATAAATTACCCGAGTTTGTCTGTCATGCCCCTTCCCTTGTTTAAAAGAAGACTGAAAACCCACCTTTTTGATATAGTTTTCAATCCTTAACCCTACTCCTCTGCCCTCCAACCCAGCCCGCTGATTAACTGTTCCCTTTAATTGTATCCATGACATCCTGTTTGTCTGTCTTGCCTGTTTAGATTGTAAGCTCTTTTGAGCAGGGACTGTTTTCTTACCCTTTGTGTCTCTGTGCAGTGCTGCTGTGTGCGTCTGGTAGTGCTATAGAAATAATAGTAGTAGTAGTAGTCTTCCCTTACAATATCGGCTTGGTTTCCATTTCTCCATACTTGTACCTAGCTACTGTATGTACAATTCATTTGTCTTTGTCTCCTGTGCTTCAGTATTTTTTTTGTATCTCACATTCCAGGGCTTTTAACTCTTCTCTCACCCATCACACCATAATCACTGCCAAGTTTTCAGAAATAATTACTTTATTTTGCAATGTTCTCTTCTTATGAAGGTAATTTCATGCTGACAATAATCTGTTGTACAAGTTCTTCATGGCAGGTAGGATAGCAAGTTCTCACAGCATGGGTGATGTTACCAAAGGAATACACATAGGAAAGCTTCTCTAGCTAAGTACTAAAAGTTTCTTAGTTGATGCACCATGCATGCATGCCACGCTCTATCTGTTGTTGTCATACAGGACCAATTAGTTTTTTGCTGCTGGAGCCAGTAGGATGTGCCTCACACTAGGATGTGGTCTTCACTTTAAAAAGTTTTATGTTGTAATTCAATGTTAATCTTGTTGCTGTTAGGTGGTACTTTTCCCTCATTAGCATCTTAGAATGGTTTGGGCTGTTTTTCAGGTTTCTTTTATTTTTTGTGTGTTCAATCCATCATTGGGCTCAGTTGAAGAACTTGGACTCATAGTCAGGGCGTTGTTGGTCAAATTCAAGTCATTTGCTTTTTAGTGGCTATTTTTTTGGACAGATGTCTAAAAGGAGCCTTGGTGGTTTGGTGATGAGCAGTCTAGTCCATCAATTTCAGCACTGGACATACCAGTCTCCATGTCTCCTTGAGCTGCTTCATAAAGATATAAAAAGGATGAAATCCGTCCAGAGGAAGGCTACTAAAATGATTGGTGGTCTTCATCATAAGGTGTATGGAGACAAAGATTTCAATATATATAATTTGGACAGACAGGAGAGGGGAGATATGGTAGAGATGTTTAAATACCTACATAGCATAAATGTGCATGAGATGAGTCTCTTTCATGTAAAAGAAAACTCCGGAATGAGAGGGCTTAGGAGGAAGTTAAGAGATGACGGGAGTAATTTAAGGAAATACTTTTATACAGAAAGGGTGGTATATGCGTGGAATAGTCTCCTCGAAGAGGTGGTGGAGACAAAGACTGTGTCTGAATTCAAGAAAGTTTGAGACAGGCACACGAGATCTCTGAGGGAGAGGAGGAGATAGTAGATGCTGTGGATGGACAGACTGGATGGACCATTTGGCCTTTATCTGCCATCATGTTTCTCTGTTTTTTATGCTTTTAAGTACAATATTCAGCACTTTACTGCCTAAGAGATAGTCAGCTGCCTAAAAGAGAAGGGATAAAACGCGGACCTCACGGCCCTCGCGGATCTAAAACCGCACGTCCTTAAAAATCTGAGGTCCGTGTCCGTGCCACTTGTAGTTTCTGTCTCTGACAGACCTCTACGACATTTTAGCGCTGACGGATCCGTCTCAGCATAGGGAGGGAAAAGTATTAGGATCTGTCAGCGCAAAAATCTCATAGAGGTTTGTCAGAGACAGAAACTACAAGTGGCGCGGACACGGACCTCAGATTTTTAAGGACGTGCGGTTTTAGATCCGCGAGGTCCGTCAGGTCTGTGAGGTCCGCGTTTTACCTCTTCCCTGCATAAACCTGGATATTTAATGATGGCGTCTGAACATGGCCTGGCAGAAAAATTAACATCCTTGGAGGTAAGCCTCAAAGATGTACTCAAGCAGATAGATAGATTAAAAACTGACAAATCTCCGGGCCCGGACGGAATCCACCCTAGGGTACTGAAAGAACTAAAGGGAGAAGTAGCAGAATTACTACAGCAGGTTTGTAATCTATCCCTAAAAACAGGGGTGATCCTGGAGGATTGGAAGATAGCAAATGTTACACCCATCTTTAAAAAAGGATCGAGAGGAGATCCGGGGAACTACAGACCGGTAAATCTTTCTTCGGTCTCTGGGAAGATGGCAGAAGCGCTGATAACAGATAGCATCGATGAGCATCTAGAAAGGAACAAACTGATGAAAACAAGCCAACATGGCTTCTGCAAGGGAAGATCGTGCCTAACGAACTTACTGCACTTCTTCGAAGGAATTAACAAACAAATGGACAAAGGGGCCCCCATAGACATTGTATACTTGGATTTTCAAAAAGCCTTCGACAAGGTACCCCATGAATATCTACTACGGAAACTGAAGAACCATGGAGTGGAAGGAGACGTACATAGATGGATCAAAAATTGGCTGTCGGGCAGGAAGCAGAGGGTAGGAGTGAAGGGCCACTACTCGGACTGAAGAAGGGTCACAAGTTGTGTTCCGCAGGGGTCGGTTCAATATATTTATTAATGACCTAGACACAGAGACGAAGTGCGGTTATAAAATTTGCAGATGACACAAAACTTTTTAGTGGGATTAGGATTAAGGAGGATTGTGAAGATTTACAAAGGGACCTAAACAAACTGGGAGAGTGGGCAAATAAATGGCAGATGAAGTTTAATGTAGAGAAATGTAAAGTTTTACATGTAGGAAACAGAAACCCGATGTACAGCTATACGATGGGAGGGCTGGTAATGGGTGAAAGTAGCCAAGAGAAGGACTTAGGGGTACTGGTGGACAAAACAATGAAGCCGTTGGCACAGTGCGCAGCAGCGTCTAAGAAGGCGAACAGAATTCTAGGTATTATCAAGAAAGGTATTACAACCAGAACAAAGGATGTTATCCTGCCATTGTATCGGGTGATGGTGCACCCACATCTGGAGTACTGCGTCCAGTATTGGTCGCCGTACCTTAAGAAGGATATGGCGATGATCGAGAGGGTTCAGAAAAGAGCAGCGCGCTTGATAAAAGGTATGGAAAATCTTTCAGATGCTGAAAGACTGGAGAAACTAGGGCTCTTTTCCCTAGAAAAACGGAGACTTAGAGGGGACATGATAGAGACTTACAAGATCATGAGGGGCATGGAGAGGGTGGAGAGGGACAGATTCTTCAAACTTTTGAAAACTACAAGAACAAGAGGGCATTCAGAAAAATTGAGAGGTGCAGATTCAGAACCAATGCTAGGAAGTTCTTCTTCACCCAAAGGGTGGTGGACACCTGGAATGCGCTTCCAGAGGATGTGATAGGACAGAGTACGCTATTGGGTTTCAAGAAGGGATTAGATGATTTCCTGAAGGAAAAGGGAATAGAAGGGTACAGCTAGAGGATTAACATATAGGTCCTGGACCTGATGGGCCGCCGCGTGAGCGGACTGTCGGGCTCGATTGACCTCTGGTCTGACCCAGCAGAGGCACTGCTTATGTCCTTATGATCAGCAGAATATCTACCCAAAAAAGTCTCTAGCATTTCTTTAAGACTCCAAAGACTTCTGCATAGGATGCATAATATCTTCTGAATACCTGAACAATTTCTAATGGATGAGTAATCAGCTTTAATAGCACTGATCCTATTCCTCCCACAATGATGATATAATTCACGTCTGCCATTTATTATTGTCAGAATAATATCTTGCTTTCTACAAAAAAACTAACTTGCCTGCATGTTGACAACAACCTTTTGGGGAGTTTTCAATACCTGCAATTAAAATAGAGTATTGGTTTTATTTCAAATGTGTCTGTTTTACATATTCAAATTTTTTTTTCCCAATTATGTATATCCCACATCAATACTTTATTTCTTTGAGCATTGAAACATCAGACTTTCCCTACATACAGCTTTCACTACACTCCCAAAAGAATTTCAGGGCTAACATGGCCTATATCAGAGACAGCAAACTACAGACCAGTGAGTCTCACGTCTATAGTGTGTAAACTCATAGAAACGCTGATCAAACAGCATATTGACACAATCCTAGATGAAGAAAACCTACGTGATCCACACCAACACGGGTTCACCAAGGGTAGATCATGCCAATCTAACCTGATTAGCTTTTTTGACTGGGTTACTAGACAACTGGACGCCGGAGAGTCACTAGACGTGGTATATTTGGACTTCAGCAAAGCATTTGATAGCGTCCCTCATCGAAGATTACTGAACAAGCTAAAATCGATAGGATTAAGAGACATTCTAACTACATGGATTGGGGATTGGCTGAACGGCAGACGTCAGAAGGTGGTGGTGAATGGTACCCCATCTGAAGCGTCGGACGTGATCAGTGGAGTGCCGCAGGGATCGGTCCTGGGCCCAATTCTATTCAACTTATTCATAAGAGATATGACACAAGGACTTAGAGGAAGGGTATCACTATTCGCCGACGACGCCAAACTTTGCAACATAGTAGGGAAAAGCTCATTACCTGATAATATGACACACGACCTACTGCTGCTGGAACAATGGTCAAATACTTGGCAGCTAGGCTTCAATGCTAAGAAATGCAAGATAATGCACTTGGGCAAGAGAAACCCGCGTAGAGCTTATGTACTAAATGGCGAGACCTTGGTTAGGACCACGGAGGAACGCGATCTAGGAGTGATCATTAGTGAAGACATGAAAGTTGCCAATCAAGTGGAGAAGGCTTCCTCCAAGGCAAGACAAATATTGGGGTGTATCCGCAGAGGTTTCGTCAGCAGGAGACCTGAAGTTATGATGCCTTTGTACAGAGCCATGGTGAGGCCGCACTTGGAGTACTGTGTTCAGTTTTGGAGACCACACTACCGAAAGGACGTGCTAAGGATCGAGTTGGTTCAGCGAACGGCCACCAGGATGGTCGTGGGGCTCAAGGATCTCCCGTATGAAGAAAGACTACAGAAGTTGCGACTGTACTCACTCGAGGAAAGAAGAGAACGGGGAGATATGATCGAAACGTATAAATACATCACGGGACGCATCGAGTCAGAAGATGATATCTTCTGGCCCATGGGTCCCTCGACCACCAGAGGACATCCGCTGAAAGTCAGGGGAGGGAAGTTTCACGGCGACTCCAGGAAGTACTTCTTCACCGAAAGAGTGGTGGATCATTGGAACAGACTACCACTCCAGGTGGTAAAGGCCAGCAGCGTGACGGATTTTAAGAATAAATGGGATACTCTTGTGGGATCTTTAAAGAAGTAAATTCAGGGGGGGGGGATACTTGGAATGGGCAGACTTGGTGGGCTGTAGCCCTTTTCTGCCGCTTTTTCTATGTTTCTATGTTATATCATTACCTAAAAAAATATTCTGTCATGAGCTTATTAAGATGATCCACAAAAGCATAGTTTTCAAGCAATATGCAGTTGAACCTCTAAGGGTTCCTTTTACTAAGGTGCGCTAGCATTTTTAGCGCATGCACAAGATTAGCGCACGCGCTAGCTGAAAAATGACCGCCTGCTTAAAAGGAGGCAGTAGCGGCTAGCGCATGTGGCAATTTTAGCGTGCGCTAAAACCGCTAGTGCACCTTTGTAAAAGGAGCCCTATGTTTAGCTTTTAACTTTAAAACCAGGCTAAGATACTGAAGCAGATATTGCTGAATGATCCAAAAATCAAATGGGGTGAATTTTAGCAGCGGAAATATAAAGTATAAAATGTTTAGAGAGCAAAAAAAACAAACCACTGGCCAACACTCTTCTGGGTATATTTGACCTGCTGAATCCAAAAATGGCATCAGTTTTCTCCTATCAGCTCTAGTTTTTGAGATACAGAACATGTGCCACATACTACTTTTCACTCTGCTCGCCCACTAAAAAATCAGGATATTTTAAGATAGTGTTTAAGCTAATATCTTTTAAGCATGAAGGAAACATATTAAAAATGAAAAGAAAAATGTGCATGAACATCTACTTATTTCATACCAAAAACACAAGTTTATGATACAAAATTTCCAGTCATTTGACACACAAGAAGCTCCTTTTGTAAGACCTCCAAGAGTGGGATCTGCCAGGACAATCCCGCAGAAGGTTCCAACAATCGTCTGCCATCATGTGTGCATCCCATCTTCCTTGGTATCTGGCTTCCTTTGTTTTTATGTCATGGTGAAATATTTCACCTTGCTCTTCACTTAAGTCACCAAAGTTCTCTGGAAAGCGATTTAAGTGACTGTGCAGATAATGGACTTTAACACTCATGTTACAGCCAAGCCTGTTGAAATGAAAAAGCATATTCTCTACTAATTGTGTGTAGTTGTCTGCCTTCTTGTTGCCAAGAAAGTTTTGCACAATAAGAACAAATGAAGACCAGGCACATGATTCGATTTCATTCATTGATGCTAAGAAATGTGGGTCATTTATAAGTTGTCTGATCTGTGGACCATCAAAAACTCCTGCCTTCAGTTTTTCCATGGTAAGTCCAAGTGACATATACACTATGAGGGGCATAATAATAATAAAAAAAAGTCTAAATTCGTTTTTGCTCTAAGGCGCTAGTCACCCAAAGTTGGCAGCAGGAATATGTCCATTCTCAAAATAAAATCCCCCCTTTTTTTTGGGGGGGTGGAGTGGTGGGGGAGGGGCAATGGCCTACCTGTACGTCCAGACATTTAATCGCCCAGACTGTCACTATGTCTATCTTTACACTATATTCTAGACAAAAAATTCATCCAAGTCCCAAATGCCCAAGACAAGACCTTTTATACATGGGAGGGGCCAGTCCTTTGCCTAACAGCACGATTCTTTAACTGGTGTCTGTCATAAGTGCCGATTAAAGAATGGGGGAAACCTCCCCACCCCTGCAAAGATCGCCAGCAGGAGGGCTGCCTGATCCCTCCTGCTGGAAACTCCCCAAGCCCACCCAGACGTACACCCTCCCAAGCCCACCCAGACCCCAAAGTACCTTACAAGTTAGCCAGGTGGCCTAAGGGGTATGGTCAATTGGAATCTTAGGCCACTCCCAGCACATCCCAGAATGCACTGGGAGACAGGCCTAAGATTCTGGTTGGTCCAGGTTCCTAATGCTCCTCCTATAGGAGGAGCCTTAAGCACCTGGGCCAATCAGGGCCTTAGGCCCCTCCTCTGTGCATCCCACAATGCATCAGGAAGGGGCAGGCACGCCATTCAGTGAAAGTGGGCCTGCCGGCAGGATGGAGAAAGCATCTGTCCATCCGGCCAACTTTTAAGGTACTTTGGGGTCCAGGTGGGATTGGGGGATTCCAGCAGGAGGGATTGGGCATCGCTCCTGCCAGTGATCTTTGCAGGGGGATGGCAGGAGGAATTGGTACTCTTCCTGCCTTGGACTTTCAGGAGTGAGGGTGGGGGATGCTTTGGGGGTTCCAGGAGGAGGGACTGGGAATCCCTCCTGCCAGTAGTCTTCGTGTGGGGGGACAGGTTCCCTGACGCAGCCGCTAAACTGATCGCGGCAGAGAGATTCACTTGCCACAATCAGCTCAACAGCAACCTGAACCAGCATTTATACCTGTTGTAACTTCGTCTAAGTCACAACATATAAGTTCCATCCAGGCAGCCTAGTAAAACTTTCAATTATTGCTGCAGGATAACTAAGTCTAGATCAGCTCACATCCCGCCCTCACCATTCCTCCTAAAATGCCCCCTTCGACTCTGGATGTACAGCGACATTCAGAGGCCTAAAAAGTCTGTGGATATGTCTAAAAATCCATTTTGATTATCGGCACTTGGATGATCTGTCTTTTAGATCATCCAAGTGCTGATTTTGGTGGGTTTTTAGATGTATTTGTGCTTCGATTATGAACCCCTATGTATTCAATGCACGAACTGACTTTACAAATTGTTTCATCAGGCCTAACTTTACATGTAGTGGTGGCAGTATGATTCTATCTCATGCTACCAAAGGTTCATTGATTACATTTTGTCCTCCAACCACCGTATATTCCCTCGGATGCCAATCGTTTTTTGCCCAGTGTTCATGAATGGCTCTATTATCCCAAAACCAAGAGCGGTTTTGGATGATATGAAATACTGACGGTGTTGTTGAAGAATAGTAGGCTACAGATCTACACTCTATTATCCCAAAGGCATAAAAAGCAAGGATACTTTGTGTAGCCACTATATCTAAGAAACTGGAGCTTATTCAGTCTATCCAATGCAATTTTCTGAATCAGCACCCCAAATAACCTCACGCAGCCTGCACCTGACCCAGAAGCCTTCTCTCTGACGTCGCAACATCAGAGGGAATGCGTCTGGATGAGGTGTGGGACATGTGAGGAGCCCTTGCATGCGGCTCTGTGCACACTACAGCTGTGAGGAGGAGGGAGCTGGCCACAAGGTAACACTGGGGGCATCAGACCGCGGGCCCCATAAAATGACCAGGCAGGCTGGATTTGGCCCACAGGCCTTGAGTGTGACACCTGTGATTTATAGAATCTAGCCCTATGTGTGTATTTCATATTTTATAATGGGAATATATAGGTATTTTGAAAAATTCCATCAGCTTCTGCACTTCCGAATGAAGTGGATTCAGGTCATCAAAAGCTCATGCATCAATAAATTGGTTATTCTATAACGTGTCACCTGCCTTGCTTTAGTATTTTTTTTTTTTTTTGGATGGGGTGAAACAAAGTAACTCATCCATAGCAGGAGTTCTCCATGGAAAGTGGGATGAATATGTCTTACACTTTCTGGCTGACATCAGACAGAAGAAACACAGAGTGGAGTCTCAAATAGTATTTCAAGTATGGTGGTCAAGAGTACTAAAAGTCTATAATCAATGACTTGAAGAAAGTCAAAATCTATATGACCCAAAGTCTTTGTTTACATGAATCAGTACTTTATTAATATGATCCAATTGATACTTTGTTGAGGTGATCTGACACGGACCGTGTTTTGGCCATGCAGAGTCTTCCTTAGGGGTCATATATTCAACAAAACATGAGTGTTTTTTGAATAATGAAAATTGGTGAATATATCTCTTGATCTTAGAGCAGTAAAATGCCGTCAATTGAAAAAGGATTTGGTGCCATTGTGCATTGCTCCCCAACTATTCCAGAAGCCTTTGGAAGCACATTACCACACTTATGTGTCCCCCTCCTCTGCCTATAGCCATTCCAGGGGACCAGAGTAGTCTACTATGGAGAGCTGATAGAATTCAACTTCAAGGGGAGATGAACAGGTAAGAATATTCATCCTTCTTTGACATTCCAGTCATCCTGGGGGCATACAAGAAGGCTGCAGTGGTTAGATTGAAAGCTCTATCAAGCAGGAATTGTCTCTTACATGTTTAATGTATGGTGCTGCATATATCTGGCAGTGCTATAGAAATTATAAGCAGTAGTAGTAGTCCTAAGTGGATACACCTAAATTTCAGCAAGTTAGTGTGATGCATTCTCTAACAGATTAGGCATGCACCGAAACCATTATAGAAAAAACAATAAGGACACCCCACTTTGGCACCTACATCATGGTGTCAAGTTATAGAACTGCCCCCTGCAAGGGTAAGTTTAGAATGAAATAGCAGTGAAATGGCATGAAAAAACGCAGCTCTTAGATGTCCCCTGAAGTGACATATAAAACAGGTCCCCAAGGGATTAAAAAGATAAGTGCTTGCTAAAAATTATTTTGCCACATTTACATGTAATTAACTGATTGCGTATATTTCGAATATTTTGTATGTTATGAATGGAGAGGGGTTTTTTTGCCTGTGAATGATTGCCAGTCCTGATAGATGTTGGCAGCATATGTAAAATATAAATACACAAAGATGGACTTCTGGGGCTTTTCTCTTCCATTTTGGGTATGGTAATCTCTAGCTCTCCATTCTGGTGTTTTCTAATTTTAGAACTGAATAATACAACTGTATACACAGGGATACAGCTGCTATATGTATAAACAGCATTTTAAAGAGGAAGGTAATTTCTCTTCCAAAATTGCTAATTAAACATGTATGTGTGTATTTTTACAGGTGCTTCAGAGCAGATGTTAATATATAAATGTGTCTTTGCAGGGATTGACATGAATACGAGGGTCATTTCATAAATAATGCACACTATTTTTTTTAAAATTTACATTTGGGTGTTTTTTTCAAGTATTTATTTATAATCCTTCAACATAGTCTCCCTGCTTTGCAATAAGCAGGGAGATAATATTGATGGATTGTAAAGAAATACTTGAAAAAAAATAAAACATGTAAATTAAACAAAATAGTGTGCATTATTTATGAAATGACCCTTATATATACTTTGCATTTTGCCATTTACAAACCCCATAACTCCACCCAACTTCATCGACATTTATAAATATGCATAGGGATTGCTGCCCACATATCCTTTTTACATGCGCATTGTGCTTCATTTTACAACTGTTCTTTCAACCATGTAAAACTTATTTTTACACGTGAAAAGCCTTTCTAAAATTAACTCCTCAGTACTACAAAACAATAAAAGTTAGATTGATAAATTCAATGCTGTTACACAATCAAAGAATTAATTCAGTTAAAACACCTTTGTGCCTTTTTCATTTTATGGAAATATAGGTGCACAATTCACATTACCAGTCAAAAACCTGTCAAAAACTATTTAAAACAGTTTTACATTTTCTTTTCCCCCAGGCTGAAATATTGTCTGTCCCATGCACAATGGAAACAGCAATGTTAGTACAACAAAATTAAAGATCTCCTGTTCTAACCCACAAAACCCTTTTTATGACATTTAATTACAGGATACAAATGAGCTCCTGGCTAATCTGCACACAATGGTAAATTTTGCAGGAAGACTTTTACATGTTGCCACAACTGGAAACTTTACATTTTCCCTGTGGTGGCAACATGCAAAAAATCATGACAAAAATTGTCCACCCGTGTAGCATCAGGTCCCATATTAGAGACCCTGGTTCCTCCTCTGGTGTCTCTCTTACAGTCCCATATCCCCCTTCCCCCACACTTCTGCCCCCAGCCAAGACGAAGCATAAATGGCGACACAAGGATCCCACATAATGCACTGGTGGCATCTCAAACTCCTGGTAGTGTAAAAATTATGGCATCTCAAACTCCTGGTGGTGTAGTAGCTCCAATACAGTGAAAAGATCACTCCCCCCCTCTGCTCTGTCTAGGTCATGCCCCTTCCATGAATTAAATTGAGAGCAGGTCTTGCCTTTGGGGATCCAAATTTCTCCAAGGGATATTGGGGATGTTGGAACAGAAACAATCTCCACTTATTTTTGCCACTCTCACAATTGTCACATCGGAGGGATCCAATATGGTGTCTGATTTGGAGGCAGTGATACACTGTTGATCTGCTAACTTTCCTTGTTAATTACCTTACTTATTATTTTCCTTGGAGAAATGCCTACGCATAGAAGTTTAATTATGGTGTGCTTTGGCAGACTTCAATTGTCCAACATCTTGACATTTCTCCAGTGTTGGCATATAGACTGCCCTTCCTAGGCAGACTCTGAGTATGCCAATGTGCAGAGCGAGGAGATCTCAATAAGTGGAAATGCTCATGAGCTGCTATCAGAACCTGAAGATGGAGGGTTTGGCACCTACTCTGCAGTGAGTCCAGACCACAACGTAACCATCAGGGGTGCACATTCTGCACCTTGAGAAGAGTAATTCTTGCTATGGCTTCAATATTAAAGGGGGGGGGGAGGAGGAATAGGAGTGCAACAAGCATGTAGGAGGAAGCCTTGGTACTCTCAAGAGTTGTGGAGTATATCTCACAGTCTTCAAGGTGGAAAGATCTGTTCTGTAGGCATCCTCTTTGGTTTCTCTTGATTTGATTTAGAGTACTCTAGTCTCCGTAGAGAACACTGTTTCTAAACTGAGTAATATATCCACTGAGAGTCTTAAAAAAACAAATGCAAGCTCAGGAGGCTGTAACCTGAGCCCATATTCAACAGCTTGATACTTTAGATCAGTGTTTTTTAACCTTTTTACACCCATGGACCGGCAAAAATAAAAGAATTATTTTGTGGACCGGCAAACTACTAGGACTAAAATTTAAAAACCCCATTTCTGCCCCATCTCTGTGAGCTTGGTCACCTCAGTAACTATAGAAAAATAGATAAATATAGTGCAAAATATAGACAGCAGATATAAATTCTCAAAACTCACACGTTTTGATCACTAAATTGAAAATAAAATCATTTTTCCTACCTTTGCTATCTGGTGATTTCATGAGTCTCTGGTTGTGTTTCCTTCTGTCTGTGTATCCTTTCTTTCATTTCTTTCTTTCTGCACTCAAGACCAAGAATTGTCCCTTTCTATTCCCTCCCTCTTTACTTCCTATGTTTAGTGCTCCCCGTGCCTCCTTCCTATGTCCTTAGTGGCCCCGGTGCCTCCTTCCCATGTCTTTAGTGCCCCCAGTGCTTCCTTCCCATGTCCTTAGTGCCCCCGTGCCTCTTCCCATATCTTTAGTGCCCCCAGTGCCTCCTTCCCATGTCCTTAGTGCCCCTTCCTGTCTTTAGTGTCCCCAGTGCCTCCTTCCCATGTCTTTAGTGCCCCCAGTGCCTCCTTCCCATGTCCTTAGTGCCCCTTCCTGTCTTTAGTACCCCCAGTCTCTCCTTCATATCTCTTTAGTGCCCCCAGTGCCTCCTTCCTATGTCCCTCTCGCTGCCTTCCACACTTTGTCCCACCCCCGAAGCCAGCCTGCCTGCTTGCCTGTCTACCTCTCTCCCTCCCTCCCTGGCCAAAGCCAGCCTGCTTGCCTGTCTACCTCCTTCCCTCCCTGTCTGAAAAAAAAAAAAAAAAAAAAAAGCCTTCCTCCTTCCTTTCCCCTGCTCTTACCGTCCTGCTGCTAAAGCCTACAGGAAGTCTTCTTTCCGACGTCAATTCTGAAGCCGGAGAGGAAGTTCTGGGCCAGTCAATGTTTAAGGTATTGGATCGTGTAGATTACAAATATTTTTGAAGTTATTGAGCACCTTAGAAAGTCAAATTAATGAACAAGTTTCAAATGTATTAAAATTTTGACTGTAATTGCAAATTCTTTATATCATTAATGGATTGAAACTCAATGTTATCATTCATTAATGACGATCTCCAGTTAGTAATTTTCATTTTGAAGAACGATGACATAGAAGCAACAGAAGGCATAATAGTCATTGAAATTTGATCTTGACGGGTAATTGAATGATAAAGTTTAAACAATTCTTTAGGTTTATTTTCACAGTCATTCAAGACTTGACTAAAATAGTCCCGTTTTGCCTTCTTAAGTTGCATATTATAATGGGACCTTGCAGATTTTAGTTGTGTGAATAGCTCAGAAGATTTAGTTTTACGCCAAAACGGTCCAAACGATGAACTTGCCGTTTAAGCAAGGCCAAGCCAGAATGATACCATTTACTATTTTCTGGATTTTACACAGTCCACTTGCACAAGTGGAATGATTAAATTGGTGCTCGGACCACAGCTGTTCAATATATTTATAAATGATATAGAAACAGGGACGAAGTGCAAAATAATAAAATTTGCAGACGACACCAAACTATTTAGTGGTGCTTGGACTAAAGAGGACTGCGAAGAATTACAAAGGGACCTGAACAAACTAGGGGAGTGGGCAACGAGATGGCAGATGAAGTTCAATGTAGAGAAATGTAAAGTATTGCATGTAGGAAGCAGAAACCCGAGGTACAGATATACGATGGGAGGGATGTTATTGAGTGAGAGTACCCATGAAAGGGACTTGGGGGTAATTGTGGACAAAACAATGAAGCCGACAGCACAGTGCGCAGTGGCCGCTAAGAGAGCGAATAGAATGCTAGGTATAATCAAGAAGGGTATTACAACCAGAACAAAAGAAGTTATCCTGCCGTTGTATCGGGCGATTGTGCGTCCGCATCTGGAGTACTGCGTCCAATACTGGTTGCTGTACCTTAAGAAGGATATGGTGATACTCGAGAGGGTTCAGAGGAGAGTGACACGCTTGATAAAGGACCTTTCATACACTGAGAGACTGGAGAAACTGGGGCTCTTTTCCCTGGAGAAGAGGAGAATTAGAGGGGATATGATAGAGACTTATAAGATCCTGAAAGGCATAGAGAAAGTAGAGAGGGACAGATTCTTCAAACTTTCGAAAACTACAAGAACAAGAGGGCATTCGGTAAAGTTGAAAGGGGACAGATTCAAAACCAATGCTAGGAAGTTTTTCTTCACCCAATGGGTGGTGGACACCTGGAATGCGCTTCCAGAGGGCGTGATAGGACAGAGTACGGTATTAGGGTTTAAGAAGGGATTCGACAATTTTCTGAAGGAAAAGGGGATAGAGGAGTATAAATAGAAGACTACTACACAGGTCCTGGACATGTTGGGCCGCCACATGAGCGGACTGCTGGGCAAGATGGACCTCTGGTCTGACCCAGCAGAGGCAAAAAAAAAAAAAAATATTTCTTAAGGGTATAAACCTATACGTCAGATTGTTCCTTCAGTGTTAATCCTCTAGTAACTAAAAGAAGGTAAATCATTAGGATCAATTTGTTTTAAATTCCTAATAGAGAATGGCACGGGGAAAAAATCTGTCCCCGTCACTGCCCCATCCCCGGCCCACCGTCCCCTTCATCGCCCCGTCACCGTCACTGCCATTCCATTCACCGCCCCCGCAGCATCCATATAAGCCTCAGTACTGCAATATTTAGCTTATTCCTTCCTTATAAATCAAAGTTCTGGCTGCTGAACTAGAGAAAGAGATGTTCAGCTGGCAGGGCTTTGTTTATAAATTTTTATCAGCACAACTAATATACTACTTTATCCTAAAGCAAAAAAGAAAAAGAAAATAAATAGAATTTTTTTTTCTACCTTTGTTGTCTGGTTTCTGTTTTCCTCATCTTCTCATTCAATTCCTTCCATCCACTGTGTGTCTTCTCTCTGCATCTTCCATTTGCTCTGAGAGCTCGATCCCCAATCTGTGTTCCTATTTTCCCCATTTCTAATAACTCCCCTATGTATCTGGCATTGCCCCTCCCTGTGTCCATTTACCATCCCCATGGAATGTATGTCCCCTTTATGTCTCTGTCCCTATGCCCCCATACACATACACATAATTTCCCATGTTTCTGTTACGTTCCTGTGTCCAGATTTCCCGTCTTCCTCTTCCACACCAATGTGTCTTTTCTCTGCAACCCCATCTAGCTTCTTTCCCTCTTTCTTCCCCCACCCTGCTTCCAGCATCTGGCTCACCTGCCTGCCCTCCCCTTTCTTTCCTGCTGTGGGTCTCTTTCTCTCCCTCTTCATCCCCTTGAAAAATTTGTCCCCACATCATTCTGGTACTAAACACGAAGCCTTGACTCACCTCCATGGGGTAGATGATTGTCTGAGCTGTAGCCCCAGCCAGAGACCCAGCAATGAACCTCTCCTGCACGTGCAGCATCTCCTGCTGGCCCCGGATCAGCCGCTTGATCTGAAATAAGAAACTACAGATGCAACCAGGGATTGCAACTAGAGAATGACCTTAGATGCCGCGTTTGCCGGCTTTCTTTTTTGCCCAGCCGCACGCGCGGCTGCTCTGTTGTTCAATCTTCTCCTCTGACGCAACCGGAAACAGGAAGTTGCAGGAGATGAGATTGAATAACTTGAGCAGCCGCGCATGCGCGGCTCTTTGAAAGCATGCGGCTGGGCGAAAAAGAAAGCTGGCAAGCTCTGCATCTAAGGTGAGGTTGAGGGAGGGAGATGGCTGAACGCTATGATCGGGCGGGTGGGGGCTGCTGGACCGGGCGATCCTTCATTGCCTCACTGCAGAGACAAGTCCATTCACCGCTCCACGGGGCGGTGAAAGGCCTTGTCCCCGCCCCGCAGCGACCACAATTTTTTCTTTCCCCGTTTCGGCGGGTTACTCGCGGCTACTCGCGGCTAGCCGCGGGTAACAATCACCATGTCATTCTCTAATTCCTAATAAATATCGTTTCTTAGCTTTGTATCTATTCAAGAGCAAACTAGATGCATATCTCCTTAAGAGAGGCATATAAGGATATGGTGGACTATAAATTAAGCCAGGTGTACACCTGGCAGGGCCTCCGCGTGTGCGGATCGCCGGACTTGATGGACCGAAGGTCTGATCCGGAGAAGGCAGTTCTTATGTTCTTATGTTCCCAAGATTCTCATTTCCTATAATGGGAAAAAGAATGAGTTTATGATCTGTCAATAAAATACTATGAACTATATACTTAAGGGAACTAATTTGAAATATCTGTGATGCTAATGAAATACTATCACCAGAAAAGTTATGGATGTGAAAATCTTCAGAAAGTTTTGAAATAACTTGGTCAATAGCATGTTCTGAAGAATGTGCAGAAAAAGAAACTCAGGACAGCATATCTAGATCAGATAAGAACTGATTAAAATAGTGAATCTGAGAACTAGCCAAATTATCAAAGTGAACATTAAAGTAACCCATGATAATTAAATTTGGAAAAGTTATTTATGCTAAGGTCAGATAAATCATATCCCAAATTTCTAAAGATAAGTTGGGAGGACAATATATTAAAACAAGAAAAAGAGGAAATTTAAAATTAAATTTAACTAACAGCTCTTGATATTGAAACATGTTTGTTGAAAGTTCAATAAGCGAGAAAGAATAATTATATACTAAAGCCAATCCTCCCCCTCTTTAGACGATCGTGATTTAGAATAATAATTGAAACCTGGTGGAATAGATTCTAAGATATATGATTCTTCCCCATGTCTAATTCAGGTTTCTGTTAACCTCAGTATTTGAATATGAGATACTATAATAGTGTCTTTAAGAAGACATTTTAGTTTTCAGAGATCTACAATTCAACAGGCCAAATACCAAGGATGATGAATTTAGAGATTGAGAATGGCAATCAACAGTAATCAAATTTGAAGATGAAATACCCGATACCGAATGCAATGGGGCTGGATGTCTACGGCCCATGATCTTAGGAATATGATTGAAAGAATTCAAACTAGCCATAGAATCTGTAAAAAGTGCGTTAGAGATTGGTGATATCGAAAATAATACCAGAAATAAAAATAAGATTTATTTCAAATATTAAAAAAAAAAAAAAAATCCTTCTACTTACCTCTAAAATTTAAACTGGGAGAGTCATAGTGAGATAAAAGAAGTGTGAATTTAGTTGATAAAGGTTTCGCCCAGGAGCAAGCCAAAGGTGCATGACCTGCTCCTTGGGCACGTACTCATGGCACGCACACCGCTATGGTAGTAGTAGCGACTCAAATTGGTAGTCGCATGACCGCTATTTGCAATCAGGCCTTGAAAGGAAAGCATGGGTGCCAGTTAGAAAATCAGGGGGTTAAGCATCTGTTTATTAGGGCAGACACAATTCTGTTTAGGATGCCGTTGTATGATTTTCAGCCGCTTCTTAGGTGGACACCAAGACCAGCATCCTATACAGAATCAGCTCCTCAGCATCTTAGGCCCCACCTTATGGAATGCATTGCTATCACATCTTAGATCTTCATCTTCCTTTACAGAGTTTTGTAAATCTCTCAAGGGCCACCTATTTCGTGATGCTTTTCCTGAATAGTCCTCCAATTCCATGAGCAGTAACCTGCTGACCAGCTCAGATGCATAGCAAACTTCCTCTTTTTCTTTCACCTCTATGGTTCCTATTAACATTGGAGTTCCTCCATTTTTATTCTCCTAATCTATTTCTCCTATCTTCTCTCTCTCCTCACTATTAATTATAAAATTTCTCTGTACAGTAATCCCCCCTTATCTATGGGAGCTACATGCCAAGACCCCTGTGGATACCTGAAACCACAGATAATACCGAATACTATATATTTTATTGTATTGTACTCATCCTTCTTCTTGTGATGATATACAATGTCTATGTGATGAGATGAAATGAAGTGAATGATGCTGGCATTGTGATATAGCAATGCAGTGTGGGGTTTCATGGTGCCACTCAAAACAGCATACAATTTAAAACATATGAATTCTTTATTGTGGGAATTTTCCATTTAACATTTACGGACCTGGGTTAACTGTGGATAACAAACTGTGCAAAGTGAAACCGCTGATAAGTGGGGACTACTGTATTGTAAACCACTGTGACAGCTATTTGCCCGAAGTGGTATATCAAATTTTAGATAAAACGTGAAACGAGTCCTTGGGAGTCAGGTTTTCAGGACACCCACAATAAATATGCATAAGATAGATTTGTGTACAATGAAGGTAAGGCATGCAAATCTATTTCATACATATTCTTTCTGGGAACCCTAAAAGCTTGTCTGCCTAAGAGTGTCTCAAGGATGGGGGTTGAAAACCTCTAGTTTAGACAACTGATAATGTGGATAGAACCATGAATTATTGGTGATAGCAAAATATTAGAATACTTTTATATAATTTGCATTTCCCGGTGGAGACTAATTTTTTCAATATACTGTATATTTTAATTTTAATAAACACTTTTATGCTTTAAACAATTTTATTGAATTTTTAAAACCACACAAAATAAAAATAAATCCAATGATCATTTGACATAGTACCCAGGGAAAGGATCCCACTCCCCCACATTCCATTCAGTGCCCCATCCAAACTCCAAACCCATCTCTACCCCTCTATAAAGCTAACAAGCCTCTGTCCCAGCCCACCACACATGAAACAGGAGTCTGGACTCTTATAACCCCTGTTCCTCTCACAAAAGAAAGGTTTACATGTTACAATCGGGAATATCCAAAGGAAACCACACATCTTCCCCAAATCCCCATCTCCCCGCCATATGCCACAATCCGCTAAAATGGGAACATCATCATTTTGAAGTACAAAAACTGACTAAATGAAAAGCACAAGGTATTTATCATTAAACTTTGAACTCTCTGAGGCAGAGATTGAATATATGAGTCCCATATTAACAGAAAATGTGTCTTCCACTTATAGGTGAGATAGGCATCTCAGATCTCCCACTTCATCAACTGGTATATATTCACTCTCCATTTTACTTGAGTATCTTTTTTAAATTATGCATACTGTTTTTATATGTTTGTGTTATAGATGTGTGACCCCCGCCAAACGTTCACATTGCCAACACACAGCTGTGTTGGGTCATTTCATAATAAAAAAAATTTATGTTGATTTTTCTGTCCAATTCTGGTTCTTCCTGATTGCATTTATCAGTCTGCAGATTTTGGCCCTTCGGTTCTTTGCTTTTAGCTTCAGCATTCAACCAACTCAAAGGGTTGATTTAACTATTAGGATGAACTTTGCACAAATATGCATGTAAGTAATAATCTGTGCACTCATGTATGGACTTTGTGCAAACTCTGCCTCTATGCGTACACACAGTGTGCCATGAAAATTGCATTTACACCTTCACACTAGGCAGTATTTCACAAGAGATAATTTACATGCATAAGAGACCACTTATACGTGTAAATGACTAACATACTGGCATTAACGTTCATTCTTACCTCATATAAAAACTAGGCAACTAGTCCTTTGTGTTCTGCATCCAAACAGGTAAATCGCTTGTAACAGAGGAAAATATTTGCCCTTTTTCTGTAGATGCAACAAAACAATATACTTCACAGGAAAAATGGCATTTCTATTCCATGAGACAATATTCATAGCTGTCATCCAACAATTATATTTTTAAGGTTGTGTGTCATAAAATCCCACTTGTCCGTAACAGGTAAGTTGAAACGCGACTTCTTAGCTCCACAGAAACTAAGGCCCTGATTCTGCAAAGTGCATCCGATTGTAGGCAGCTGTAGGCGTCCTACAGCTATCTAATCAGCCAATCGGGAGGCATGGTTTCTAAAAAAAATGCTCTCCAGGCAGGCCGCCTATATTGAAGGCGCCTCCGGGAGCCTAGGGAGGCCTACAAGCCTGTCTAAGCTCGCCTAAGGCTAGGCGGTAGCCTTAGGCGAACCTATACAGAATCCGGGCCTAAGAAACTAAAGGACCGCATCGGGCGGGAAGGCACTTGCACCTGTGCGGTTCGGGCAATCGAGAACTTTCTAAGTTCTTAAAGTGGTCTATACTGGGGCTCCGTTGGTGACATGCTGCCTGCTTATCCTGGGATAACATAGCCTTTGATTTTAAAAAGGTTACAATGCTGCATTGAGTAACTACTAACTATGGTAATATCTTGATGTGTCTTAGGTGTTTTGTCTGTAGACAGTTCACAAACAGATCACCAAGCCTTCATCTTATCACCAGCAAGCTGTAGTCATGGTAGTAGGTATCTCTAAAGAGATCAATCAATAACAATCAAGTTATTATCAGTCTTGCTTTTCTTGCTCGTGATACTGCAATCAGGTTGAGGACGTTTGTGACTGTTGGCTTCCTTTATCATCATCGATTTTTCCTGTGCATTTAAACTATTTCCCTCTTCGGGTGTAGCAGAGATTTCAGGGCTGAAAGTTGGAGATTTAATCTGTGAAACAAAACAAACATATCAAAAAGATATCCATTTTAAATATTTAAAACCAAAATTAATTTATAAAATAATGGTATTCTTTACATCTATGGTATTTAGTGTAATGGGAATCCAACATCATCTTTCCTGGTTGACATATTTTAATTTCTCAAAGGGACAATTGTTTTTGCATTTCTGACCTCTTTTCTGTAATTGTAAAGCAGTGCTTATTGTTTTCCCATAGACAGCAAAACCAATCAGAACACAAGTAAGTAACTTCATCCGATGAACACAGGAACAGAACTGCTCACAAATTTGATTCAAAGATGAGCATGCACAGTAGCTTTTCTATCATCTGTTATTTTGGCCAGGGAAATGGTAGTAAATCTATACTATTATTCTCTTCCCCTTCTCACATGGAATTTTTGTTCATAGTTCCTTCAGTGCATTTTGTTTCCTAAAAAACTTTTATCCAGTTTTGACTTGGTGCCCTTTTTATCATATAGCACCACCCTATCATTTTGATATAATTTGTATCCTGATATTACATTCTCCCATTGGTTATCTAGCTTCCTCTCTAAAATGTCTATTATATCTACCTCTTCATTCACTGCTATGCATTTTAATTCTTCCATCCTATTTTATTTTAGACTTCTAGCATTGTACACAGACATTTCAAAGCATGATTCACTTTATTTGTGTTTACAACCTGCCTAGCATTTCATGGGAATAATTTGGGAATATTTCAACTCAGTTCCTCCTATTTCTTCCTATGTCCTAGGTATCCACAAACAACCACCAACGATCATGGTCCCAACATTGGTTAAAACCCTGTCTAGGTGTCACATGAAGTCCATCACCTTTGCACTAGACAGGTAAGTTACCACACAATCCTCAGGTCCACCAGCTACCCTTCTATCTACATTCCTAATGACTGAATTACCAATTACAGTGGAAGTCCTAACCCAGGATGGGCTCTTGTATTGTGCCAATTATCCTCAAATGGACCACAATTACTCTCTTGATAAGGACCCAAAAACTCACTTGCAAAGATCTCTCTTGCCTCTCGCGGTGAGAGGCACATTCTGTAGGCAGTCAGCTGCCACCAGTGCCACTCCTTCTCTCCGTGCCTCTTCTTTGTCAGCAGCCCCACTGGCAGCTCAGGGCCTCATCTGGAGGGCCTCGGCGTATGTCAAACTGTGCGATGTCATTGTGATGGCACCAATGAACTTCTGGGTGCCCTTGAGCCATGGCTGCCAGTTTAATGTGCCACGGCTCATAAAGTTTGCAAGACACAGGGTTAAATTTGTCCCCATCCCCACGGGATCTATTTCCAGTCCCGTTCCGTCCCTGTTGAGTTCTGTTCCTGTTCCTGCCGCATCCCTGCAAGCTCTATCCTCATCTGCACAAGCCTGTCATTCTGGTGCCACATTGGTTATTTTTCCCTACATTAGTGGTTTACCCTGGAGTCTTTACACGTATTGATCACTGCTCCAGGAGTTTATCCAAATCTTTTTTAAACCCAGGTACATTACAAGCGTCTACCATTTGCTCTGGCAGTGAGTTACAGAGCTTAACTATGCATTAAATAAAAAATATTTTCTCCTATTTGTTTTAAATATGTTACTATGCAGCTTCATAAAGTGTCTCCTGGTCTTTGTACATTTTTGAAAAAGTGAAAAAAAAAAAAAAAATTTCAGTTCAGGTTTACCCTATCCTTTCCATTCATGATTTTATAGGCCTCAATCATATATCCCTCAGCTGTCTCTTTAAGCTGAAGAGCTCTAACTTCTTTATAATAATAATAATCATCATACTCTATTTATGGACTACTAAAGCCACAAAGTTCTAAATGGTTTACAATAAGAGAATCAGTACATTTACTGGGATTTACATTGTATGAAATATTATATTAGAAAGATGGAAAGTTACAAAGTGATATAAAGATGGAGAGTTAACAAATGGAAGAAGGTAGTTATCAGGTCATAGATTGTTGAATTAGCCTCCTCACTGGGTAATCCATGTCTTGAATAAATGTACTTTTAGCTTACGCCTGAATGTTAGGTAAGGGTCAATATGAGCGGAATGTTTGGAGATGTCTTTCAGGACTGGCACTGCTTGGTAAGCCTGTAGTTTCTCAGTGAACCTGCCCTTTTTTTGGTCAGTGATTGGTAGAAATGCAAAAATGTTTGTGTTGTTGGTTTCTCGTTAGGGATTGGTTGGAGTGAATCTCTGGATCAGATATAAAGGGGCTAGTCCATTAGGTACTTTGTTGAGAATGCAGGCGAATTTGATCTTGATTCTGGCTTGAATGGGAAGCCAGTGCAGTTTCTTATAGTAATTGGTTATATGGTCATGTTTTTTTCAGAGAGAATATAAGCCTGCCTGCAGCATTTTGGGCTGATTGTAGCCATTTAAGCAAGTGCATCCTAGAAAGATTAGATTGCAGTAGACCAAGATGCTCAGCACAAGAGTTTGAATTATGATTCTACAGTAAAGTGTGTCCCCTGGAAATGATTTCTGATTGGACTCCTAGTTTTCTTATCTTGCACAAGAAACAGTAAAGGTTTGTCGGACCATGATGCCTGATTCCATTTTAGCCAAAATGCAAAATTTTATTTATTTATCTATAAACACTTATAGTCTAGGTCAGGGGTAGGCAATTCCGGTCCTTGAGAGCTAGAGCCAGGTCAGGTTTTCAGGATATCCAAAATGAATGTGTGTGAGATGGATTTGCATGCACTGCCTCCTTGAGATGCAAATCTATCTCATGCATATTTATTGTGGATATCCTGAAAACCTGACATAGCTCCGACTCTCGAGGACTGGAATTGCCTACCCCTGGTCTAGGTGTTTTTCCCTATCTGTCCTGCTGGGCTCACAATCTGTCTAATGTACCTGGGAAGAATTTGTTTTTTTCTGGATTTAGTTTCTGTCTGAATAATAAATAGGCTGTTGACTCAAGGGGAAACCGATGCTATGTTGGAGGAGAACGGGATAATAACCGTAATATCATCTGCATAACAGAAGCATATGAATTCTTGTTGTGATAGAAACATGATGGCAGATAAAGGCCAAATGGCCCATCCAGTCTGCTAAACTGACCTATAACGCTTTTAGAAAAGCCATAAAAACTGCCTTATTCGATAGATTTATCGCCTAAATAATAACTATTTCAATCTCTAAATCAATCTCTTTTCTTTCTAACATGTCCTCCCCTGCGTATACTTTTGAAATTCTAACAATCTGTATATAATAATTCGCTACATCTTATGATTCTGTATACTGCAATTCAATGACTATTTGCATATTGTAATTCGATGACTGTCCAGCTCTCTTTGAATTCTGATTGGCCCAGGTGCCTTAGGCCCCACCAGTAGGCGGGGCTTTGGTACGGCTGGGCCAATCCGGCCTCATTCTGCCGGTGGCTGCCTGCTGGACAGGCGGGTTTGGCACCCGTCTGTCCGGCCAACGAAAAAAAGGTATGGGAAGAGGGGTGGGGGTGGTTGTGGGGGTCGGCCGGGGGGTTGCGGGGCGGTCGGGGGTTCTGGGGGCGCGGACGTTGGGGGAGGGGGGTTCGTCGAGGGTAGGAGGGCCTGGGATCCCTCCTGCCCGTAATTTAGTGGGGGGGGGGGGTAGAGAGTCGCCTGGGCCAGGAGGGCTTGGGCTCCCTCCTGGCCCGAACGAGTCGGGAGTGCCGCGGTTGGCCGGGGCAAGAGGGCTTGGGCTCCCTCTTGCCCCGATCGAGTCGGGGGGGGGGGGGGGGTCGCGGCTGCCGCAGGGAAAGAGGGCTTGGGCTCCCTCTTGCCACGATGTTGTGTTGGGGGGGGGGAGTGATGCATCGCGGCAGGAGAGATGCCTCATCTCCCCTACCGCAAAGCCATCACTCCTCTACCCGAACTGCCGCGGGTCGCGGCAGTTCGGGTAGAAGAGTGATGGCATCGCGGTAGGGGAGATGAGGCATCTCTCCTGCCGCGATGGTTAGGTTGCCGGGCCGCTGAACTGATGGCAGCAGCGGCCATCAGCTCAGCGGCCCCTTTTTCGGCACTTAGACCTGGTTTTATTTCGTTTAAGTCAAAAAGGTCTAAGTGCCGACTAGGCAACCTTTAACTGTTTTGGTTATAGGTGTTGTACGCCTAGGTGTAGGCCGGCCTACTGCCCGCCCTTCCCCTCCTCTAAACACACTTCTTTTCTCTCTGTGCATTTAGAGGCAGGGGAAAGGCCTAAGCTGTTTTTAGATACGTCTAAAAACCAGCTTTGGTTATGGGTACTTGGACGATCAGGCTTTTTGATCGTCCAAGTAGCCATTTAGGACACTTTTTAGACGTGGTTTTTTTTTTTGATTATTACCCCCATAATGTTTAAGTCTAAGGCGATTTAAGTTAAATTGGATGGTTTCATCTTCCATTTTTCCTAGAATCATACGAATCTCCTTTATCCGAGTCTTAATTTGCTCCCCACCCAAATCCTTCTTATGTTGTGTTAACAATTCCATTAATTTTTCTCTCAGTTTTTTTTTCCTCCTTTTCCCCGAGTCTTTTTCTTATGGGAGGCTATAGAAATGAACTCTCCTCTCAGGACAGTTTTTAAAGATTCCCAAATTGTAATGGGTGAGTAAAGATCAATATTATTGTTATCCAAAAAATCTTTATTAGTCTGCTCTATCTTCTGTACCACCATAGTGTCTTTTAATAGAGTATCATTTAATTTCCAATATCTTGTCCTTATCTTAGAATGCCCCATAAAAGATCCACTCATATTGGAACATGATCTGCCCAGCTTGTTTCCTTAATTTTGGCATCTATTAATTTACCTCCTTTAGTCGGGGTGTCTACTTCTATTGTAGCTTATTACCCCAAAATCTCAATTCATGTCCTCTAGTTTTATCATTTTCCCTTCTTTTCTGTATTAATACTTTTCAAGTATTTAAACGTCTTATCATATCTCAACGGTGTCCCCTCTCCTCATATTCAGGTCTTCCACTGTCTTCTCATATGTATTTTGGCACAAGCCCTGTTCCATTTTCATTGCCTTCTTCTGGACTGTTTCAAGTCTTTTTACATCCTTAGCTAGATAAGGTCTCCAAAACTGAACATAATACTCCAGATGGGGCCTCAACAACTTGTACAGTGGCATCAACACCTCTTTTCTTTTGCTGGTTACGCTTCCCTCTATACAGGCCAATATCCTTCTGACTACAGCCACTACCTTGTCACATTGTTTCATCGTCTTCGGATTCTCAGACACCATCATCCCAAGGTCCTCCTCCCTGTCCTATCTCCTCCTACTACATAGAGCTCCCTGAGATTTCTATTTCCCAAGTGCCATCACTCTGTACTTCTTTACATTCAATTTTAATTGCCAAACATTAGGCTATACTTCTAACTTTTACAGATCCTCCCTTTGGGGTGTCTACTAATCTTGGTATCAATCACAAAGGTAAACCTTACTTTCTAACAATTTGGCAATGTTGCTCAAAAATATGTTGAACAGAATCGGTCTCAGCAGTGATCCCTGAGGCACTCCAACTTCCTCAGAGCGAATTCCAATAACCACCACTCTGGCGTTTGCCCGTCAACCAATTTCTAATCCAGTTCACCACTTTGGATCCTAATTTCAGCCTTTCAAGTTTATTCAAGAGCCTCCTATGATGCACTGTGCCAAAGGCTTTGCTGAAATCTAAGTAAATTATATTACATTACATTAGTGATTTCTATTTCGCCATTACCTTGCGGTTCAAGGCGAATTACATAAAAGTTGTTATGAAGTTACAAGATATATAAGTGGATTACATAAGAATTGTCTTGTAATTAGGTAATACATGTTGGGTAATTTGAACATTTTAGATTTGATAAGAAGTAGACAGTGTAGTAGGAGGAGCTTGGGAAGGAACTGGTCGTGTTAAATAGGTTTTATGTATTTTTTGAAGAGTAGAGTTTTAGTTTTGTAATCTGTGGTCGAAGACTGGTGAGTTGTCTGTCTAGTTTTGCTGCTCTGGTGGCCATTAGGTTTTCATATAGTTTTCTTCGTTTGACATTTTTGGTTGGCGGGTGTGTGAATGGTGAGTGGGTTCTCCTGTGTCTGGTTGAGGTGGATTGAGTTAGTCGGCAGTGTTCCCTCTAAGCTGCGCTGGCGTGCGCAGGCGCACAAAATATTGCATCGCAGCGCACAAGTTTACGTCACAGCGCACGGCGTACGGAGATGGCAGGGCGGCGAGAGGAGAATCGGGCGAGTTGGCGCTGGCGCCCGATATTTGTAGCGCACAGCGAAAAAAATTTTGCCCACAACACCCGCCCGCTTAGAGGGAGCACTGTTAGTCGGTTGTTCCAGTAGGTTGGGCTGTCTCCGTTAATAGCTTTGAATAGTAGGCAATAGAATTTGAAGTGTACTCTTGCTTGTATTGGGAGCCAGTGTGAGTTGTGGTATGCCTCTGTGATGTGGTCTTATAGTGCATGTCCTCAATCCAATTCTCTAGTCACCTAGGCAAAGAATTCAATCAGATTCATTTAGCATGATTTATCTTTAGAAAAAAAAACCCCATGTCTTGGAAGTTGTAACCCTTTGGATTCTAGGAAATTCACTATCCTTTTCCTTCAGCAAAGCTGCCATTATTTTTTCTATAACTGAAGTGGAGCTTACCAAACTTTAGTTTACTGCTTTTTCTCTGTAACCACTTTTATAAAGAGGGACCACATCCACTCTTCTCCAATCCCAAGGAACCTCTCCTGTCTCCAAGGATTTACTGAACAAATCTTTTAAGAGGACCTTCCAGAACATCTCTGAGCTTAGAGAATGACACGGGGAAAAAATCTGTCCCCGTCACCGCCCCGTCCCCGGCCCACCATCCTCTGCACCGCCCCGTCACCGCCATTCCATTCACCGCCCTGTCACCGTCACTGCCATCCCTTTCACCGCCCCATCACCGCCACTGCCATCCCATTCACCGCCCCGTCACCGTCCCCGCAGCATCCATATAAGCCTTAGTACTCTAATATTTAGTGTATTCCATTCTTATAAATCAAAGTTCCTGCTGCTGAACTAGAGAAAGAGATGTTCAGCTGGCAGGGCTTTGTTTATAAATTTTTATTAACACAACTAATATACCACCATAATGTTTCCGACAGAGGACAAGTATGCAATAAATGCATTTTGCTGTTTCAATGCCAGTGCTCAGCAGAACAACAGACAGCAATATGGACATTCACCTTATGTAGTACTTTTTTAATATATAAAAATAGGCAAAATTAGTTGCTGTTTTATCATTATATTTTCTTGCCATTATAGTATTCTTCATTGATCATTTTTCTTTTTAAATTCAAAACAAATTCAACCTATCTTGTGTCCCAGCATGAATTCATGTTTCACTCAATTGGCTGTTTAAAGGGAATTAACCCTCCAACTTTCATTTGCAAAAATACCCAATGTTGTTCCTTCTATGAGCAATATTTAAATTATGAGGAACAACATTGGGTATTTTTGCTGAATTGTGTGACACCATTTGGGCTGAACATGAAGATTGAAAATGCCTGGTTAGCCCTGGACAGATGATTTGAACAGCCAGGAGCCTGTCCTGGCCATTTAAATCATTTTGAATATCTAGTCCAATGATAACAGAATTAGGGTGATTATAGAAACATAGAACTTTGTTGATCACTAAAAACAGTTGAGACTAAGGGTTTATCAAGCTCAGCAGCATCCTGTCTTTGACACTGGCCAGTCTTGGTCTTTGGAACTGCCCATTGTGTCAGAAGCAATAGGGATTAAGTGACTTGCCCAGGGTCACAAGGAGTGTAGTGTAGCTCTAACCACTGGATTTAGAAGTTGGCTTCTTTTGGGATCTTTAACTCATCATCGCTAGGACTCGAATCTGAGTCCGTGGCACCTAACATAGAATGGAATTAGTATGGCAAAGTAATGAAGAATGGTCCAGCAGCCCCCACCCTCCCTCCACCTCACCTTATATTCGTTCCGAGTTTGCTGGCTTCCTTTTTCCCTAGCCGCACGTGTTCAAAAAGCCGTGCATTTAGCCAGGTCCCTCCCTCCACCTCACCTTAAATTTCGAGTTTTCCGGCTTCCTTTTTTCCGAGCCGCACGTGTTCAAAAATCCGTGCACGCGTGGCTGCGCGAGTCAATCAAACTTCTCCTCTCCTGCAACTTCCTGTTTCCGGTTGCGTCAGAGGAGAAGATTGATTGACTCGCGCAGCCGCGCGTGCACGGATTTTTGAACACGTGCGGCTCGGAAAAAAGGAAGCCGGAAAACTCGAAATTTAAGGTGAGGTGGAGGGAGGGAGCTGGCTAAATGCTACGGGCGGGCGGGCGGTGGCTGCGGGGACCGCGCGATCCTTGATACCTCACTGCGGAGACAAGACCATTCACCGCCCCGCGGGCGGTGAATGGCCTTGTCCCCGTCGCCGCAGCGACTGCTAGTTTTCTTCCCCGTTTTCGGCGGGTGACCCGCGGCTAAAATGCGGTGGCCGCGGGTAAACCGCCACCGTGTCATTCTCTATCTGAGCTCCCTCAATATCCTGCAATGGATCCTGCCCAGTCCCATGGCTTTGTCCACTTTCAAATTTTCAAGTTGGTCATAAACATTTTCTTCCGTGAATGGTAAGATATCCACTCCATTCTCATATGTACCTTTGCCAGCTGATTGTGGTTCTTTCCAGGATTTTCTTTCTTCCATTAACACAGAAAACCTGTTGAAATTCTGGTTTTCCTTTTTTTTTTTTTAATTAAAATAAAAATCATAATCCTACTCCAATTTAGACTACTGCTTCTTAGCCTAAATTAACTGATTTGTGTACCTTATAACATGGATCTTTACTTAATTGTTTCAAAATTGCATGAATGGCAGTCATTTCTACTGTTAATAAACGTTATCTACTACTATGTACGGTACATACCTTGTCACTACTATTTTTAAGCACACTCATCTGTAGGATGATTGAATGTTCTTTGTTTTTCAGCAGATCAACTTTTGGTCCTCTTTTCAAATAGGAAATTGTAGCATATGCAGTAAAACTGAAATCTTCCCTGTTAAAATGAAACCATTAAGTTACAGTATAACATTTTAAATTGTGAATCTAAATGCTCTATATTTGCAAATGCTTATCATTTAATAATCTGAAATGAATCTCACAAGTTTCACAATAATAAAATGGGGGAAACGAGCAACGATTAACTTAACATGACGTAAATAAACTTACACTAAGACAAAAGGAAGAAGCAGAGAACTACAATATTTATAAGAAAAGTAGAAATAAAGGGAAAACACAATAGGTGGTAAGGGAGAGGCCTGCGAGGGGGGATAAAATAGAGTAAAATATAGATCTCATTCTATAAGAGCTCACATAACTTTAAGCATTTATGTGTAAGAGTAGACTTATGTCCTAAGCTATAATTTTGCACTAAAATTGCCTAGTGAGTAACAGTAAGAAAAGTGTTCCCATGGGCGTGGCATAGGCAGGACAGAGGTGTGGCAGACATTTATGTGCTTAACTTACAGATTATTATAAATTACACACAGCTAAATGTAAAGGCGTTGGTGTTGATTTATGCTAGTATTCTATAATGTGCTTTCAACAAAAATAACCCAATTAAGAATGTCAAATGCTGAAAACTATAAATTTTCTTTCACACATGAAAATTAAAGTATCATATAATTAAATAATTAAGTGTGGTGCTGAGGGTCCTCAGTTTTCACAACTCACACAGGAACCACTATGGGAAAGATTTACTGATTTTTATCACCCGATCGGGTAATCCACTGTGAAACATCCTTGGACCTCTTGGTAAGTGAATAAAGCAAAATATCAAATTATATAGTGATATTGAAACAGGCTAAAGTGTTATATGAGAGGGTATCCTCACTCCGTACTTCAAACAGCTTCCTTTGAGCCCTGTTTGCTAATTGTGATCTCCTGTTGAGTCCATAAAACAAGCACTCTAATGGCAGGATTGTATGCGTCCTGTTTTCTGATCAAGCTTCCACAATTGCACGAAGTATTAAATTGCATTGACATGTTATGCAACTGCTCTCAATTTTTCAAGAGCCTCCATGCATAGCCTATACAAGACCAAGGAACATTTTTGATAGAGTTGTACACTCTTGTCTTTTCATCTGAGCTGAGAACTATTATTTCGATAGGTCAACATTCAGAATGTGGATGTTGTGATATGTGCATTAATACCATTACACCATCTATTTAATGTTTCCTCATTATATATTATCAAATAATTTCTTTAACATCAAGAATCTTCCAAAATCTTCTGATATATTATGATTTACTTGAATGTTATATTGTTATCCCTTTCAAATATCACTTTTCATTTCTCTTGTGCATACAGTCTTACATTTGATCCTTTGGTCCCTTTATGTTGGAATACCCTTAGATTTTGCCATTTGAGAAACACGCAAAGATATAAGTTAGCCTTCCCTTCCTTTAAGGGAATTAAATCTGCTGGGAAGCTCAGTCGCTATTTTGTTTTCAAGTTTGTAGAGATCTGGAATGAACTTCCTGACTCCATTAGGCTTTTAGACCAGCTATAATCATTTCATAAATTCCTGAAAACTTTGTTCTCGCATTTTTTAAATGATTTAACTACAGCCTCCACGAAATGCTAATATTATAGTTATTTTTCTTAAGCTTTTCTTATGTACTTTAGTTTTTAATTAGTTCTTCCTTCTCCTATGTTTTCTGCTATGTACTCTAGTCTTAATTATATGAGAACCAAGTCGAGCTCCACTGAGAGATGACCCGGTATATAAACCAAAAATTAGATTAGATTATAGGGAAGTCGTCCCATCCCTTTTATCATTTTTGTTGCCCTACTTTGTATCTTTTCTAATTCCGCTATATCTTTTTTGAAATATGGCAACCAGAATTGCACACAGTATTCAAGGTGCAGCTGTACCATAGAGTGATAAAAATGCATTATAACATTTTTATCTTTTTTTTTTTTATCTTTGTTTTCCATTCCTTTCCTGATAATTCCTAACATTCTATTTGCTTTCTTAGCCATTGCCACACATTGAGCTGAGGGTTTCAACGTATCCTAAATGATAATACCTACATCCTTTTCCTGGGGAGTGACTCCTAACGTGGAACCCTGCATCACCTAGTTATAATTCGGGTTCCTCTTTCCCACATGTATCATTTTGCACTTGCTCACGTTAAACGTCATTTGCCATTTTGATGCCTAGTCTCCTAAGGTCCTCTTGCAATTTTTCACAATCCTCTTGTGATTGAACAACTTTATGTCATTAGCTAATTTAATTTTCTCACTAGTTATTCCCATCTCTAGATCATTGATAAATATGTTAAAAAGCAGTGGTCCCAGCACAGACCCCTGGGGAACTCCACTATTTATCTACCTGTTGCTATATATTTACTTCAGTTAGTGAAGTGCTTGTAAAAGAAGGAAAAGCCTCAGAACCCCGTTGGAGACTACGATGGGAACTTACGGCAGCCATTTCCTATTGGCAATCTACACGGGGCAGGAGCGTAAGAAGATCGCTCCTGCCCCAAAAGCCCGCTAGACCACTAGGTAAGGCCAGGATGACGGGGGGGGGGAAGGGTAAGGCTGGAGAGAAGCGGGAACGTGTTATACTATGGGGGGGTTTCCCCCCCTCCCCCCAAAAAAATCACGAATATATGAAATCGTGAGTGTCAAAACCGCGAATGGGGAGGGGGAAGTGTATGTGTTTATAAGCTTATATTTATGTTTATAAATACTTGATACAGGCATTTATGCTAAAACCTGGCTGACTTGAGTCATCTCCACAATAAAATCCTTTGAAGACATCCCCTGGTTGTTCTTCCTTCTAGTCACCTCTGCTCCTCTCATGAGATAAAGATCCAGCACATATTAGTTTTATAGCAAGCCTGAGGCTATACCCATCAAAGTGTTAAACAAGCTGCTATTCTCTTTGAAGAAGTGATAACCGAATAAAACTGGTTGAAAATATAATAGCAGAGAAACTCCCTTAAAGAGGATCCAAATGCTAATAGTCACTTAAAAATATAAATAGATGTCAATTTCCAAATGTTTGATAACAGTAAAAAAAAAAAAAAAGTGGAACAATTTGAATTTTGCAATTTTACCTCAGATACTGTTGCAAAATCAGATAAGCAACAATTCTTTCTAATTCAATACGTGTAAAATTTGGAGGTTCAATACTGGAAACTCTGAGTTTTGGGGCACCTCTTCCCAACCAAGCATCAAGTAATTTCAGTGGTGTGAGCTTTTCATTCAGTTGATCTGCTTGTTCAAGTATTTTCACGAGGTCCTTGCAGTAACTGGTTATATCCATCTTCTCATAACCTAAAATGAAAGCGGAGATATCTGCCTTCAGTTAGCAATATTAAAATTATGCAAATAAGTCTTTATACAATAATAGTATTTTTGTATTTTTAACATGGGATTTTTAATTAGCAACTAGAGGGAAAATCATAAATACTTTCATGGATCTTGGTCAGTCAAGAACTATAAAAACAAACAAAAAACAGCTCATGACAGGTCTGAATAAATTAAGAGAGACCACAGTGGAGAGACTAAATAAATTCTCTGATTTGGTCATCACTGATGACGGGCGTGAGGGAGATAGCCATGACAGAAATGGTATTTAATGGTGATGAATTGGAGGATCTGAAACAAATCTAGTGAACCTTCAAGATTCAGTATGAAAAACTGACAAATTAAAGAACAGCAAGTCACCTGGACTGAATGCTGTGCACACAGAGTATGGTAGATCTAAAAAAAATGAAGGTGCAGATCCATTATTAGTATAAATGTCTTCATAATCTGTAATCAATCTTTAAAATCAAGCAGGGTTCCTGAAGAACAGAAGGTGGTCAACGTAATGCCAATTACAAAAAAAAGATTCCAGAGTGTCCCAGGAAATTGTAAGACCAGAAAGTGACATCAGTGCCAGGCAAAATGGTAGAGACTACCACAGTATAAAGAAAGTTACTGAACATAGGCATGATTTAATGGGACAAAATCAACATGGATTTAGCCAAGGGTAGTCTTGCCTCATCAATGCTATATTTATTTGAAAGTGTGAATACACATGTGGATAAGGATGAGCCTGTTGATAGAGTATATCGGCATTTTCAGAAAGTATTTGGTAAAGAACCTCATGAGAGACCCCTAAGAAATAACAAAGCTGTGTTCTATTGTAGCTAAAAGACAAAAAAACCTAAGAGAATGGTTAAATGGTCAATATTCTCAATGGAGAAGAGTGAATAATGGGGTTCTCCAGGGATCTGTACTGAGACTGCAGCTTTTTTTTTTTTTAAACACACAGTATGTATAAATAAACTGAAAACAGGAATAACAAGTGATGTGATCAAATTTGCTGATGAGACAAACTTATTCAAAGTTATTACAAGAAAAATTGTGAGAAATTGCAAGAAAATTTTATGAGAATGTGAATTCAAATGGATAAAATTTAATATGAGCAGGTGCAAAGTGATATATATATATATATATATATATATCCTACTGTCTAAAATGGCATGCCATGCCTATCTACTAGAAATAGTTCCCTTGCTAATATCTTTTCTAGCAGATAGGCATGGCAAGCCATTTTAGACAGTAGGGTATTCTACCCATGCACGCAACCGTGCAGAAGGAATCAACTCCAGGTTATCAACTCCTCCTTTTCCAGAGGGCTCTGCTGCACTTTCAGTTTCTACCAAAGCAGGAGATAGCCCTATATTAAGAAGGAGTGGGTACAGGGAGACTCCCTGAATACATTTCTCTTCTGCCCTGAAAGAAGTTAAGTACAACAAACATGTTAAAAAACATTGTAACTGAACAATCCAAACATTGAAATAACCATATTAAACAAACATTTATGGAGCTGAAACATTCCCCAATTTGTTATAGCAATAGATTATTCTACATATCTGTAAGATCTGACATCAAAATCTGGTTGTAATCTGGTTTGTTTAAAGGCAAGCTATCTTGTATTGTATTCTCTTCTTTATTGGAGCCAGTGTAAATTTTTCAGGAGAGGGGAGGTGCTCTCAAATTTGCTTCATCGGAAAATTAATTTGGCAATATTTTGCAATCTTTTTCTGCAATACAACTGTATAAGAAGTTGCAGTAATCCAGGTAGGGGTGGAGGACCACTTGTGTGATTGTTCTGAAGTTTGAGTGGCCCAGTACAGTTCTTAATTGCCCGAGTCAGAAGAAGAATTTCCTGACTAATGGGTTAAATTTGGTCAGTGTAGGTGAGATCTGAATTTAGGATTACCCCCAGTACTTTTGAGGATTCCTCTAGTTTGAGTTTTCCCCAGCACTGGGTCTGTGGAAAGCAGTGTGTTGTAGTTTCCGAACCATAAGATCTTAGTTTTTAGTTTGTTGAGTTTGAGAAGATTATGCCCAAACACAGTCTTCCTATGTGTGCTTTGGTGTCATCGAAGGTGTCTTTAGCTGGGATCACTGGAAAGATGGCATCTACGTAGGAAAACATATGGGCATGAGGATTCGAGTTTCCTACCTAGGGCACTGAGGTATATGTTGAACAGGGTGGAGGACAGATGTGATCTTTGCGGAACTCCACAGGAAGCCTTCTAGATATGAGATATGTATGTCAGTGCCTTTTCTCACTTCATAAGTTCTGGTGGAGAGGAATTCTGTGAACCATTTTATTACAGTACCTCGTATGCCTAGCTCACATTCTGAATATTAGGAGTGAATGCCACCGAGATGTCAAATTGTAGAAGGATCAATTGCATGCCCTTGCTGCGATATATTTTGGCCTCTCGCTTTTCAGACAGCCAAAATGAATGATTAGTTTGGTAAAATTATTCCAGGTGTTTCATCTTATTACTCTTTTAGAATAACAGTAAAGACACAATTGTTTGATAGATTTGTAACAAGTTTTTATGGTCTTTTATCTTGCACAATTATGTATTTCTATGACTTGTAAAAATTCACTAATGTTCAGCTTTCTTTTGTTGTAAACCGCCTAGAGTCAGAGGATAGTATTATATTGTACTTTTGTACTGGATGTAGATTATTTACTTAGGGCTCCTTATAATAAGCGGAATAGAAAGTGGCTTTACTGACACTTATTTTTTAGGTGGTGGAGGCTTATGCACTATTCCAGTGCTAATGCAGACGTGCTGATTAGCACTGAAATGTCCACTTTCCATGCCAACTCTGTGAAAAAAAAAATACATTTTATTCTTTTGTGTGGTTTGCATGTGCACATTACAAAATTACTGTGGGATGCCTTAGCACATCCCACTGTAAGTCCTTTTAAACTGCAGTAAGCATAAGCAAGTGCTTACCTCAGCTTAGTAAAAGAACCCTTATTTACCTTTCACTAGATGACTGTGTAGGAGAAGTTATAGCATTTAAATTTGATGGGTCATTGGTCAATTTTTAGTTAACTGTGTCACTACGCTATCACCTATGCAAAATGTTTGGTAAGTAAACCCTCATTCCATCGCTTCTATTACGCCTCTTAAAAAAAGCTCAAAGTTTTTGATACTTTTCCAGTTCAATGGCATTTGAGATTGAGATCCTTAGGAACAAGTCATTGCTTTCACACCTGTATAAAGCAGCAAGTTACTTACATTTTTCTGCATAACAGTTATCACACATTCCATTGCACTTTGTCGAGTCCCACACCTCATCAAAATGATGTGCTAACAGTACACGTCGACATCTAAAAGTAGCGAGATAAGACAATTGCTTGAGCATACTGATATTATATGTATGATGCCAATCTGAGCAAAGTACCGTATTTTCACGCATATAACACACGCATTATACACGATTTTTACAAACCGTGCATAACCATGCGCGTTATACGTGTGAGCGCGTTGTTCACATGTTTTTTTTCATTCGAATCCGGCATTCCCCCTGCGAACCGGCATCCTCCCCCCCGCTCGTGTCACCCCCCCCCCCCCGCAATCCTACATCCCCCCCAGCATCGCAAAGACAACTCTTACCCGATTGGGCACAGGCACCGGCACCGATGCACAGGATGTGCCAGTGCCAGTGCCTGAAGATTCTCCCTTGTTGGGTTGGGCTGGGCGGTGCGGTGCGAGAGAGATCCTCCTTCTTCCTGCGCCAGGCTGGACTAGGCTTTGAGCATGCGCAAATGCTCAAAGCCTAGTCCAGCCCGGTGTAGGAAGAAGGAGGATCTCTCTCGCACCGCACCGCCCAGCCCAACCCAACGAGGGAGGATCTTCGGGCACTGGCACTGGCACATCCTGTGCATTGGTGCTGGAGCTGGTGCCCAATCGGGTAAGAGTTGTCTTTGCGGTGCTGGGGGGGATGTAGGATCGCGGGGGGGGGGGGTGACGCGAGCTGGGGGGGTGAAAATACGGTAATAGCCTAGATGGCGATGAAATGTTTAACTTTCAGATGCATAAGATGCTGTGGGATACATTTTATTGTACTACCACGTTAACATAGACCAAATTTACCTGGGTGGAATCTTTGAGTTAAAACAGTGGAACTAGAGGAATGAGTGGATTCTATCCAAAGACTGAGCTTGCCCACCCAATTAAACATAACATAACATTGTGCTTATTGACTGCGTACCCAGAAGTTCAACGCGGTTTACAAAAAGTTATAAAAGTAAACATGTTACACGAAATAAGATGATTCATTAAACAGTCAAATATTTAGAAAAAAAGATAGGTCTTCAATTGTTTTCTAAAATGGCCATAGGAATGGGTAGTAAGCAACAATATTCGGAATTCGTCGTCATGAAGAGCTGCCTGAGATGCCAAAGTATGATTCAGAAATTTCTTACTCCTGCAACCCTGGACAGATGGAAAATTAAACAAAGGATGAGTTCTTCTACTATGTCTGTCTGATGCTAAAGAAAATCTATTGACTAAGTAAGAAGGAGCTGTACCATAAAAAGCCTTGTAACAGAAACAGCCTAGTTTAAACAATACCTGGGCCTCCACTGGTAGCCAATGCAATTCGCAATAAAAGGGTGTAACATGATTTAATTTCTTCAGGCCATAAATCATTCTAATTTCCAAGCAATCTTTTTTTCAGATAGCACATTTCTAAGTGCCTCTATGGTCTTCAGTTCCAGCCAACTACCAGCCAAATTATTTGAAGGCTTCTTTCTCTTTCTGGCTTTTATTCATCATCAGACCTTAGTTTTTTTAAAAGTGCTTGTGCTCTATACTCTATGTCATAATTTTTCAACCGCTGTTCCGCGGCACACTAGTGTGCCGCGAGATGTTGCCTGGTGTGCCGTATGGTCAGGGCCGCCATCAGGGCAGAACCACCAGTCCTGCATTCAGGGGCCTGGAGCTGACAGGGGGCCCGGGCTCCCCCAGGGTCCTAGGCCACAATCTAGGGAGAGGGGCGGTCCGCCCCACGTGGACAGGAGAGAGCTGGACGGGGGACCCGCGGAGTTCAATACATCTCGAGCTGCGAGGCTCGTCTTCTGTTCCTGCCTGCCCTGCAGCTAACATATAGCCGATCGCAAGCGTTCCCCGATGTCAGCGCTGACATCGGAGGGAGGGCTTAAGCAAAGCCTGCCCTCCAACGTCAGCGCTGACGTCGGAGAATACTTCCGTTCGGCTATTTGTGCGCGGCAGGGCAGGCAGGAAGCAGAAGACAAGCCTAGCGGCTTGAGCTTCGTTTTGCTGAGAAAGTTGCAAAGATGGGCTGGGAGGCAAACACGGAACACAAAAGGGGGGAGGGAGTGTGTTTTGGACACAAGGCATGAACTTGGGAGAGAGGAAGGGAGGGAAAGAGATGCTGAGGTGGGGGAGGGAATGGGTTTTTGCACACAGAAGGCATGGACTTGGGAGAGAGGAAGAGAGGGAAAGAGATGCTGAGGTGGGGGAGGGAATGCGTTTTTGGACACAGAAGAAATGGACTTGGGAGAGAGGAAGGGAGGGAAAGAGATGCTGAGGTGGGGGAGGGAATGAGTGTTTGGACACAGAAGGCATGGACTTTGGAGAGAGGAAGGGAGGGAAAGAGATGGTTGTGTACACGGGGAATAGAAGAAAGGAGAATTTTTGGTCATAGGGAGGGAGTGAGGTACAGATAGTGGCATACCAGGGTGGGGGGGGGGCGGTCTGCCCCACCCCGGGTTTACGTCCTAAGGGGGTGCACAGCTGGCCACCCTCCAGTGTTGTCCCTAGGCCGGCAAACTGCGGCTCTTTAGCCACTTGAGTTCCACCGCCGCCATCGGGAACAGGCCGGCGCCAAGTTCTCCCTGCTTTTCCCTGTGGGGCCGGCCAACTCTCGCCACTCGCGTCAATTCTGACGTTGGAGAGGACGTTCTGGGCCAGCCAATCGCTGCCTGGCTGGCCTAGAACGTCCTCTCCGACGTTAGAATTGACGACGGGTGGCGAGAGTTGGTCGGCCCCGCGGGGAAGAGAAGCAGGGAGAACTTGGCGCCGGCCTGTTCCCAATGGCGGCGGTGGCACTCAAGTGAATTACTTTATATATAGTCAATATAGGCACAGAGTTAAATTTTTTAACATTTTCTAATGGTGGTGTGCCTCGTGATTTTTTTCATGAAACAAGTGTGCCTTTGCCCAAAAAAGGTTGAAAAACACTGTAATACAGTACTAAACAATAATGAAGTAAAATTGAAATGATGTAACTGATGCAAAATCTTCACACAAATGTTATTCCTGACATCTGTCAAATAAAAAGAAATAATGAATAAATACTGTGTACCAACTTTGGGCCTAAATTTCATAGTTTGCAACTGAAAAGGGGCCTAGCTGTGGGAAGAGGATGGATAGATCAGGGGGCATTCCCAGAAGTTAGGCACAGTGTTACAGAATAATGTCATTTCTGTTATACCACACTATTTGTATAGCTTCATTTCATGAAAGTACTATCTGATTTATGGTCCAATCCCCATGTATCATAAGAATTGCCGCTGCTAAGTCAGACCAGTGGTCCATCGTGCCCAGAAGTCCGCTCCCATGGTGGCCCCTAGGTCAAAGATCAACGCCCTACCTGTGTACTTTCCGGTTCAGCAGGAACTTGTCCAACTTTGTGTTGAATCCCTGGAGGGTGTTTTCCCCTATAACAGCCTCCGGAAGAGCGTTCCAGTTTTCCACGTTTGTACGGAATTGATCCCCTTTTAACTTTTAGAGAATGCCCTCACGTACGGAATCTATCTAAATTTGTCATCAGAATAAGAATAAATTTGAAGAATGCTTTGGTGCCAGCCACTGAACAGAAAGTGCACAGGTAACTTAAGATGCCTGTTCAGTAACAATTGTGGGGATATATTAGTCTGGCTTCCATTGTCCAACAGAGAGATTTTAGCTCTTCTGTTGTCAAGCAGGGAAGGTTGTTCCAGTAGGGTGAACCAGTTGCTTGATTGTTCTAGAATATGTTGGATTACGGAAATTCTGTTATTAATGCTGTTTTCTTTCCTTGGGAAAGAGAGTTAACTGTTTTATTCAACTTTATTTGTTTATACTTCAGCCTAAAGTGGAAGAAGAGTTTTCAAGTGACAAAGTGCTTGAATCTGAGCAGGATAACTTAAGCCATGGTTTTCACCCAGAAAAAGACATTTCTGATGTTAAAAAAACAAAGGCTGTGGAAGAGAATGAAGAGCAGGAAGCAGAGCCTGTACATAATGGCACAGAAAACCTTTTTGAAGATGAAGGAGCAGATGCTAACTCTGGCTCCACAGAGGGCTCAGAGGATGGGCTGACGTTCCAGTATAAACCAGGTAAATCCTGTCTACCTCATAACTGCTGTTTGATGCTGTACCTCGGCTGACATCTAGCTATGAAGTAGAGAATGACACAAGGGAACTCATTTTCCCATCCCGGCGAGTTTGTTTCCTGCAAGCTCTGTCCTTATCTGCACAAGCCTTAAACACTTTAAAATCATAAGCGTTTGAGGCTTGTGCAGTTAAGGCAGAGCTTACAGGGGCGGGATGGGGAAATTGAGTTCCTGCGGGGATGGGGAAAAATTTGTCCCCGTGTCATTCTCTACTATGAAGCATTAAAGTTTGAGGATATTCCCAGGCTGACTGATAAACACAAGGCATGCCAACTCATGGGTCACTAAGGTAGCAATTCTATACATTGTTGCCACGATTCAAGCACCCCAATTCCTATAATGGCATCTGGATGCCAAGATTCTGTTCTAGAATATGAATGTAAATCAACATTGAGTCATCTAAAGGTAGGAGCCAACAGTTACGCCAATTATTGGCACCTAATTGTGCCCTGAAATGGGTGGAACTTATAGTGGTCAATGCCTGGTATATATCTTAGAGGCCCGCTCTGTTGTGGAATAGTCCCTAGCACTGGACTCGCAGAAATGACAACTTCTGTGCCCAGTCAAGTTTGTGTGCTTTATCAACAATTTTTGCATATCTCTTCTGCTCATGTTTCTTCTTTTTTTCCTTTGGATTTCTTTGAGCTGATCGCGAGGCTTTTGGTGCTGCAGAAGCTCCCAGTTGTTCAGGACATCTGTGGCTGCGAGAAGACACAGATGCTCAAGGGAGAGGACTGTAGTCCGCAGACACCTGTTTTGCAGGATTTCTGTGTGGCCAGCCTGCACATACATTTTGGAGGCTCAGTGACCATTCCCTTGGGAGCAGCTTGCCCCAAGTTTCATCTACAGTGGGCTTGAATGCAGGATGTGCAGCCCTCGTGGCAGTATTTAACTTGGATCGGGGCCCAAGTGCATTCCTCCTCCCCCCTCCCCCCCACAGCATCACGCGGGTCCCAGTTGGGTGACTGATGTCTGGACAACTGTCTGAAGAAATAGGCCATCTGAATGGATTCAGGTTTGACTGAAACAGTAGTCTTCTCATATCTCTGCCAAAAGATCCTACAAAGTTCAAAAGTTAGATGATTGCTTGACTCTCTGGCAAACAAAATGTGGAGTCCCACAAGGATCACCACAGTTAACTTTTCTCTTTAACATCTACGTAGTAGATTTATAACAAACTGGAGAAAATATTTATTCACACAATGTAACTCTGGAATTCATTGCCAGAGAATGTGGTGAAATCAGCTTAGCAGTGTTTTAAAAAGGCTTGAATAATTTCTTAAGACATCCATACGAAACAATCCCGTGTCATTCTTTAGTGTTTATCTTAACCTCTGCCCTTCTACACTAGCATTCTTCAATTCAAGGCTTGAGGGTCAGTGGCTTGGCCCATTCATACTCGAATTCTTCCTTCTCTCCTCAAAGAATGACATGGGGATGCTTTCCTGCAGTTTTCCGCAGGGACGGGAACGTTGATGAATCCTCTAGTCATCCTCTAGTCCAGTGTTTTTCAACCGCTGTTCCGAGGCACACTAGTGTGCCGCGAGATGTTGCCTGGTGTGCTGTACGGTGCAGACACTGATTAGGCCTCAGGCCGGGTCCCGCACGCGCTCCCATGAGACTCCCCCGGTCCCCGCTGCTGTTCAGTTTCGATCTTCTGCTCTGACGCAACCGGAAACAGGAAGTTGCAGCAGAGCAGAAGATTGAACACTGAGCAGCCGCGCGTGCGCAGCTCTTTGGGAAAGCGTGCATGTCGCCGAAAAACAAAACCTACAAACTAAGGTGAGGCGAAGGGAGAGAGCTGGCTAAACAGTAGGATCGATTGGGCAGGCGAGTGGTGGCTGCGGGGACCGTGCGATCGCTCGTGTTCCCGGCTCAAATTGGAAGGAGGGAGTGAAAGGGAAAAGGATTCTGGACCAAGGGATGAAGACGGAAAGAAAAACCCACAGCAGGAAAGAAAGGGAAGGACAGGCAGGTGAGCCAGATGCTAGAAGCAGGGGGGGGGGAAGAAAGAGGGAAAAAAGCTAGATGGGGTTGAAAAGAAGAGACACACTGGTATGGAAGAGGAAGATAGGGGAAATCTGGACACAGGAAGGTAACAGAAAGAGGGGAAATTATGTGCATGGGGCATAGGGACAGAGACATAAAGGGGACATGCCATGGGGGTGGTATATGGACACAGGGGGGGGGGGCAATGACAGATACATAGGGGAGATATTAGAAATGGAGAAAATAGGAGCACAGAAGCGAGATGGTTTGTGGGGATGGGACAGGGACCGAGCTCGCAGGCTCCAGTGGCTTGCACAAATTACATTGTAACGTGCCATGAAAATAAGAGGGAGGAAGGTAGATAGATAAGCCACGTGAGTGGAGCTGAAGGGTAGTAGAAAGGAACAGATGGTAAAGGAGGGAGGGAAGGGTGGTGGTGGAAAGGAATAGGACAGACATTGAAGGAGGGTGGAGAGGAACAGACCCCGAAGGGAAATGTGGAAGACAGAGTGGGAAGAAAACAGATGCCAGACTATGGGGGAGCGGAGGGAAGAAGATGGGTGCTAGACCAATTGGGGGGGGGGGTGAAGGGAGAGGCACAGTAACAGCAAATGGAAGACGTAGAGAGAAGACACACAGTGGATGGAAGGAATTGAATGAGAAGGCAACAAAGGTAGAAAAAAAAATTATATTTATTTATTTATTTATTTTTTGCTTTAGGATAAAATAGTATATTAGTTGTGTTGATAAAAATTTATAAACAAAGCCCTGCCAGCTGAACATCTCTTTCTCTAGTTCAGCAGCAGGAACTTTGATTTATAAGAAAGGAATAAGCTAAATATTACAGTACTAAGGCTTATATGGATGCAGCGGGGACGGTGACGGGGCGGTGAATGGGATGGCAGTGGCGGTGACGGGGCGGTGAAAGGGATGGCGGTGACGGTGACAGGGCGGTGAAGGGAACGGCTGTTGACGAAGAGCTACGTGTGTGTCTTTCTTCGATTCCAGCCAGAATATCAGCTTTGTGTTCAGCCAAACAGGCCCAGGTTTCGCACTGAATAAAGTATTTTATAATTTTTCACTATTCTGTTTACTTAGTATTTCATAATAAAGTAATTATAAAATACTTTCTTTGTGTTTATTTGATTCCTATTCAAGAGAATTACTTTATATATAGTCAATATAGGCACAGAGTTAAATTTTTTAACATTTTCTAATGGTGGTGTGCCTCGTGATTTTTTTCATGAAACAAGTGTGCCTTTGCCCAAAAAAGGTTGAAAAACACTGCTCTATGTTGTGTGCAAGTCAATAAGCTTTTCTTATACAACTTTAAAACTTTTGTACTTAGCTTTTATCAGAGCAAAATACGCCAACCACGAATTACTTCTCCAGGATCAACCTCAGACGGCAGAAGATAAGATGGCATGTGTACTTCCATACTATGATTTATCTTATAGCTTAATTAAAAGCTTTCGACAACATTGGCATATACTCCAATTGATACCTACTTCTGAGGAAAAATTTCATATGATTGCCTTCAACAGAGGACAGAATTTAGGGGAGCGCCTTTCCAAGTATAGGTATAAGGAAGCTAGTTATGACCGAGAGGATGGCAATCAAGTCGGATGCGGCCGTTGTCAATGGTGCACAAAAACTATTGAGGGCTATATGTGGAATCCTCCCAACAGAGACATCAAGATTAAAGCTTGTATGCTAACTACATGCAAATCTCATAATGTAGTTTATGCCATCACATGCCCATGCGGGCTCATATATGTGGGGAGAAGTAGTAGACCAGTGCACATTAGACTAAATGAACACAAGTCACATATAGCTACAGAGAGCATCCAGGCACCTCTAGTCCAGCACTGGATGGAAAAAGCTCACACCATAGATGATTTAAGATGGAGGGTCATAGATTGTATAAAAGAAGGGTGGGAGGGTGGTTACATTGAGAACAGATTAAATTTCAAAGAACAACGCTGGATATACACTCTGAATACGGTACATCCAGAAGGATTAAATTTAGAAATAGAATGGATGACACTAGTTTAGGCTCCTCCCACTGAACTGATGTCATCAGTGAGGTAGTTAATGAGTCACCAGATTTAAACAGAACTAAAAAATGCCGCGGCCATCTTTACAAAGAAGAACACATGTCGGGATGCTGTGCAGCAAAACAAAAGGGGTAATTTTACTTCTAAAACTAGAACTGCTAAAATAGTGAGGGATTAGTTTAAAGTTTTAGAACAATGAAACAGATGCATTTACTCTTGCCTCTTATTTGTAGGGGACCCGTTCTTGAAAAAGCCTTTGGGCGAAACTGGTTACATCGGGATGCTGTGGAGCAAAACAAAAGGGGAGACCCGTTCTTGAAAAAGCCTTTGGGCGAAACTGGTTGAACCTTAAGGTCCTTCCTGAGGTTCAAAAAAAGAATGAAGAAATAGCTAAAGCTAAGTACAAAAGTTTTAAAGTTGTATAAGAAAAGCTTATTGACTTGCACAAAACACAGAGTATAGAGCACAAGCACTTTTAAAAAAACTAAGGTCTGATGATGAATAAAAGCCAGAGAGAAACAAGCCTTCAAATAATTTGGCTGGTGGTTGGCTGGAACTGAAGACCATAGAGGTACTTAGAAATGTGCTATCTGAAAAAAAGATTGCTTAGAAATTAGGCACTTTGAAGTTTATTATATGCCGTTGTGGATTGATGGTGTATATTACATAGACAACGTCAAACACAACATTGGGCTATTTCAATACATCTTTATTTTAATATACATAAACAACATGGAATACAAATCAACTGGATACTAACCCATAGTGCAGATGGGCAGCATCCTGCTAATCAAAGACTCTGAAAGATAGTCTTTAGACATAAGTATCTAATAATAGGCTAATGCCATATCAAGCATGTCTGTAAAAGAAACTCTATTAGAGACTATGGATCTCAAGTGCCCGCAGCTATTTGTCGGTAGAACCAGTCTGGGCTAATAACCTGTATGTCTCCTTTTGAGTTCTAATTTTTTATTTTATTTAAAGATACTATTGTTCCTTAAATGTAATTGCCTCTAAGAACACTTACTAAATTTAACTTATGTGTATATACTTATGTCCCTATTAGGCCTCTTGCTTATAGTAGTTGTATATAATACTTAAAAAAGGAAGATCTCCGTTTCACTCTCAGGGTGTAAAGAGAGCTTCTTCAGGAAATTGATGTTTTGCGATTTCAAATACTTTTAATGCTACCTCAGCATATTCTAGCCGTTAAAGGAAGCCTTCTGAAACGCAATTACATTTAAGGAACAATAGTATCTTTCTGTAAAATTAAATCAAAAATTAGAACTCAAAAGGAGACATTTTGGACCGATGATAGCCTGTAGACAGGTTATTAGTCCAGGCTGGTTCTACCCCTCAATCCTATTACTCCCTTTCCTTCAGCCTCTCCTTCCTCTCTCGGTACTCTCCTGTAATTGAAACTGATGACCATTATACTTGACAACTGATTCTATATCTTCGCTGTATATGTACAGTCCCTTACATCGTCACAATTGATTCTCTATATCTTCGCTGTATATGTATAGTCTATTGCATTGTGAACCGCTCTGAACTGTTTTGTCCCTGACATTGTGATAATTGATTCTCTGTATCTTCGCTGTATATGTACATTCTCTTACATTGTGAACCGCTCTGAACTATTTTGTGGTATTTGCGGTATACAAAAATAAAGTTATTATTATTATTATTGGCAAACAGCTGCGGGCACTTGAGATCCATAGTCTCTAATAGAGTTTCTTTCAGAGATATACTTGATCTGGCATTAGCATATTATTAGGTGGTATTGGTGTATTACACTTGAAAAAAAAAATCTGATTTATAGTTTAGACATGTGATGGAGTTTATTTCTAGGTTTGTTATGGTTGGGGTTTTGTTTCTTTCTAGAAGTAAGAATTTGGTTTTGTCTTGGTTCAGTTTTAATTTGTGGTCTCTCATCCATTTTGACACTGTTTCTAGTGCATTTTGACACTGTTTCTATCTATAGGTCCAAGAAAACAGCAAGGCGAGAATGGTTATAAAAGATTTTACCAGTGGTACTTGACTCCGACCAGGTTGTCCCGGATGTTTCCAGCTATCTCGGATCAGTGTTGGCGGGGTTGTGGAACACGAGGCACTTTTTTACACATCTGGTGGTCCTGCCTGGAGATCAAGGCATTTTGGACTTTGATTTTACAAACTTTGACAGCCATTTCTTCTGTTATATACCCATAGCGGGCGGAATTTTGTCTATTGCATGCTCGTCCGTTGGGGGGGGTGCCTTGGAGGGTCCATAAATTCATTATATCCTTGTTTGTAGCGGCTAAGGTGGTGGCTAAAGTCTATAGTTTGTTATTGAGAAAGACACGGGGGAAGCTACTGCTTGCCCTTTATTGGTAGCATGGAATATTGCTACTCCATGGGTTTTGTTCATGTACTCCTGGATTGGCCACCATGAGAACAGGCTACTGGGCTTGATGGACCATTGGTCTGACCCAGTAAGGCTATTCTTATGTTTCATAAGATTTGGGACTCATATATAACTTGGAGAGGTCTTGCTGATTCTTGATATACAGGGTATTATCCCTTTGTGCTTTTATATCCTTCTTCTCTCTTTATTTGGTATTCTTGATTTGTTCTTTTGAGCCAGGGGCGGGTGAGGGTTGTGTTCTCTGGTGTTGCTTTGTACTGTTTATTATTGGAGTGGAGTTTTTGTGGACAAAACCCAAGGAGTAGCAATATTCCATGCTACCGATAAAGGGCAAGTAGTAGCTTCCCCCATGTCTTTCTCAATAACAAACTATGGACTTTTCCTCCAGGAACTTGTCCAAACCTTTCTTAAAATCAGCTACGCTATTCGCTCTTACAACATCCTCTGGCCACGCATTCCAGAGCTTAACTATTCTGTAAGTGAAAAAAAGTTTTCTCCTATTGGTTTTAAAAGTATTTCCCTGTAACTTCATCGAGTGTCCCCTAGTCTTTGTAATTTTTGATGGAGTAAAAAAAAATCGATCCACTTGTACTCGTTTTACTCTACTCAAGATTCAGCTGTCTCTTTTCCAAGCTGAAGAGCCCTAACCGTTTTAGTCTTTCCTCATACGAGAGGAGTTCCATCCCCTTTACCATCTTGGTCGCTCTTCTTTGAACCTTTTCTAGCTCCACTATATCTTTCTTGAGATAAATAGGCCAAATCGACCATATTTAAAAGCTGTTAACTTAGACATCAAGCAAATAAAGTTCAATTTCCCCAATATTTCTAGAACGGATGAACAGATGATTGTTTCCAATGGTGGGCCACCACCACCTTAGCTGCTACAAACAAGGATATAATGAATTTATGGACCCTCCAAGGCACCCCCAATGGACGAGCATGCAATAGACAAAATTCCGCCCGCTATGGGTATATAACAGAAGAAATGGCTGTCAAAGTTTGTAAAATCAAAGTCCAAAATGCCTTGATCTTCAGGCAGGACCACCAGATGTGTAAAAAAGTGCCTCGTGTTCTACAACCCCGCCAACACTGATCCGAGATAGCTGGAAACATCTGGGACAACCTGGTCGGAGTCAAGTACCACTCGTAAAATCTTTTATAACCATTCTCGCCTTGCTGTTTTCTTGGACCTATAGATAGAAACAGTTTCAAAATGCACTAGAAACAGTGTCAAAATGGATGAGAGACCACAAATTAAAACTGAACCAAGACAAAACCAAATTCTTACTTCTAGAAAGAAACAAAACCCCAACCATAACAAACCTAGAAATAAACTCCATCACATATCCCTTACAACCCAACCTAAAACTGCTGGGAATAATGATAGACAAAGACTGCATCATGCAACTTCAAATTAGCAAAACAGTTCAGAAGGCATTTGAAACCATGCGCAACTGAAGATAGTCCGAAAATACTTCAACAACGAACAATTCAAACTCATAATACAAGCACTAATCCTAGGACTCCTGGACTACTGTAACATACTTTACCTGTCATACCCTGCCAACATGTTAAAACAATTACAAACAGTCCAAAATACAGTCCTAAGAGTAATATACTCGCTGAAAAAATACGACCACATTACCTCAGCTTTCCAAGACTCACACTGGCTCCCAGTACAAGCATGCATACAACACAAATTCTACTGCACCCTATTCAAAGCCCTAAATGGAAATGGATCAAGCTATCTGATCAACCGCCAAATCTGGAAAAATACATCCAGACCAAGGAGAACTCAAGCACACTTTACCTACCCCCCAATCAAAGGCATGCAAAGCAAAAAAATAAATAAAATTTGACGGTCTACTAGCCACCAGAGCAGCGAAAATAGACCACCACCTCTCAAATCTGTTGACCATGACACCCAACTACAAAACATTCAGAAAAGAAGTGAAAACCATACTATTCAAGAATTTGTCAAATGATCCAACCAAACCGTATCGACCATTCCCAGATCCTGACTCAAACTATAGCTATCAATCTTGTAATCTCCCTGGGAATGCCCAGGCTAATTTCTTGTTGTAAACCGTCTAGAACTGAAAGGTATTGGCGGGATAGAAGACATTAATGTAATGTAATAAGTGCAAGTAGTAGGTGCCCGGTTTGTAGAAAAGAAGCACGTACACAAGTGACTGATGCCAATAACCAGCAGTTACATGCCTAAGCGGTAGGTGCTATTCTTTCTATTAATAGTGGCCCTAAATTGTTTAGTGTGCCTGTCATTCCAGATGTCAGCGGGGCATATATGTGAGCAAAGCATGTGCACAACTTAGAGCACCTAGGCAGCTCACTTATGCATGTCGTAAAAGAGCACAACCTTCTTTTGGCGCACCAATGTGGCTTTTCGCTAGTATTCTATAACATAGTATTCTATAACAAAGTTTTTCAACCTTTTTACACCTGTGGACTGGCAGAAATAAAATAATTATTTTGTGGACCGGCAAACTACTAAGACCGAAATTAAAAAACACATTTCCGCCCCGTCTCCACAAGTCCGGTCCCCACAAACCATCTGATCCCATCCGCACAAGCCTCAGTTATGATTTTATATTGAATGTATTTTATTAAAGTATAAAAAGAAACACTATTCTGTACAATTGTCATTTTATAAATATAAATATTCAGAGCAAGGACCAACAAAACCCCTGTCTCCCCTCCCCTTCACATATATACCCTCTACTATCAAGAAAACTGAACAAGCCAAGTTATTACAGAATGCTACACAGAAATATCATGCTAACAGAATACTGCAGTCACACATGACAGGATTAGTGTTAGGAGAATGCCCTCTGGTCAGAGAGAGTCCTAAGCCAGCTGGAAGCTAAAGAAGCACTGCCTGGGCTTTGCAGTCCCCAGTTATGTCTCTAGCAGGATATATATTTCAAATCTGATATATTCTAATGACAAAATAGAAATAAAATTATTTTTTTTATACCTTTTGTGGTCTCTGCTTTCATCTTTTTTTCACTCTTTTCTTTCCAGCATCTGCCCTGTCTCTTCAATCCAGCATCTGCCCATTCCATCCACTGTCTACCCTCTCTCCCTTCCATATGTATTTGACTTCTTTCTATGCCCCTCTCCCCTTTCCATCCAGCCTGTGCCTCCTCTCCTTTTTACATCATTCATTACAGCTTCACTGCTTTCTTCATTTTTATCTCTCCTACACCAGATCTAGCATCTTTATCCCTCTCTTATTTCTCTGCTGACCCCTTTCCAGCATCAATCTCTCGCTACTTTCTCATTCCTCTTTCTCTCCCCTTTCCCTCATCTGATCTCTCCATTCCACCCTGACCCCTTTCCCCTCATGTAATCTCCCTGCCAGCTGTTTCCTTCCTTTTTTTCCTTCTCCCTTCCCTCCTCCCCCCCTATCCAACATTAACTCTCTTCCCATCCCTTTCCCTCCTCCCCTCCCAATAGCATCTCTCCTTCTACCTCCCTCCAGGTCCAGTAGCAGCTCTCCCTTTATCCAGCAGCTTCCCAGCCTCCAACAGTGGCTTCCTCTCCTTCCAGCAGATCTCAGTACTTGCCTGCAGCAGTGATTTCCTTAGGCAGCCTTGGGTTCTTTGCCGCCTCCGAGGAAAGGGGAAGTTGAAGAAGTGAATCATTACCCTGGTAAGTATGAGATCTTCTGGGAGGGGAGACAGCCACTATCAAAGGCTCCCCATGATCTTACTCCTGCGTGCCCTGCACATTCGCGGCCCCCTCCAAGCCGACAAAAACAGCTTTGCACCGCAGGCCCTGCCGCCTAAGACGAGCCAGAGGCCCCTACCTGCTGCATCCTGTACGTGGGCAGACTCTCAGCACAGACGTTGCTGATGGCCCCAATCCACACGCTGATCCCCCCCCCCCCGCACACGCTGACCAAGACAGGCTGCCGACGTCAGGACCTTCCCTCTCTGAGTCCCACCTATTTTGTTTCAACTTCCTGTTTCCGCATAGGGGGAATGCCCGACGTCGGCAGCCTGTCTTGATCGCTCGAGGCTGGGAGGAACAGCAGATTTCCGCCAACACCACAGGGGCAGGAAATTTAACGGCGTCGATTTCGCCGGCCCTGTGCAGACCGGCAGGAATTTTCTGCGGACTGGCAGTTGAAGAACAGTGGTCTATAATAGCTTACACACCCTTAATCCACTATAGAATTGGTGCCAAGCATATCCCTTTGGTGCCTCATTTTAAGTGCAAAAATTTATAGAAACGCCGCCTTAGTATGTAAACAACACAGTAACTGTTAGAGCACAGTTACATCATTACCACACTGGCTTGACAGCAAGCACTAATTCATTTAACTAATTGCACAGTTGTTACAGAGTAGGAAATGAGTAGAGACTGCATCTGCAGCTAACAAATGGTCAATTAGGGCCTGATTCTAGAAACGGTGCCTACTGCAGTACGCGCTCTTGCCGTTTCTCATGCATCTATGTTGTCAATACTCATACCACATGGTAGATTGTTTTCTTGTGCTAACTGTGCTCCCAACAGTTAACGCACAGGTTTTGCACTTAATACGCAATAAGTGTAAACATTACAGGTTATTAAAAGGGCCCCTTAAATATAGAGGGGGTGAGAGGAGTAAGGAAAAAAAAAAGTTTGATGCTCCATATGATAAATTGGAGTGTCTTGGATAGCATTTGAACAAATTTGCTTGCTTACTAGATTCAAATAAAAGAGAAATCTGCTCCTTCAGTTAAAGTGTAGCTCAACAAAAAGAATTGCAACATATGGAATACTTGCAAATTTAACAGCCTATAGATTAAGTATTAACATACCCATTCAGATTGAGGCAGTATGACACCATTTCATACAACTTCTTTTGTCCCACATTCTCCATTACTACCATTGCGCTTATTCTGAATAAGTCTGCAAACCCATAATATAAAATGCAGTCGGCTTTCTGGTCATCGCGACCTAAAACAATATCGAAAATAATTTAGACTTCCTAATATTAAAAATATTGTTGCAAAGAAGTACTTGTGAATAATAAGGTAGAAAACTAAAGTTGCTTACCTGTAACAGGCATTCTCCATAGACGGTAGGATAAGCAGCCAAACAAATGAGTGACAACGCAGAGCAGCTGTTTCTTGAATGTATGGAATTCCCTGCGAGCACGCCTCAGTCTTACAGACACCGTTAAAAGTAGCCAGCTAAAGAGGGAGCACACATTGGCCGATATCCTGCTGTCCATAGATAACCATTACAGAAAATCAACCTAGTTTGCTCCAAAGGCAAACAGAAGTAACAGGTCACATTGCTGAGGTTTACCTTACAGCAAAAAGAAACTAAACAATTGAACTACCAATATGGTTGGTAAAATGTTTTTATGAGAAAACTATTTTCACATTTTTAATGGAAAGTAATCCATGTACTTCTCTCACAACAGGTGTTCCATACACTGCTAATCAAACCAGGTAAATCTGCACCAACCACCCCTGGGGTGTTGGTAATATGATGTGATGGTAAAAAGGTGGTACTCTGGTGAACAAGCATTTTGCTGCTGGAGTTTTGTCACCTATACCTTTACAAGGGCCACATGCTGACTCTAAATCTGAAAAAAGTTTTCGTCCATCACATCCTGTGTTATGCGCCAGTTTATATTTATATCATTTTCATCAATAACGCTACTGTGAAGCGTTGGTATGCTACTGTTTCTGTAACACAATATTGCATTTCAGGACAGCTCATCGATCACATATACCAGTAATTCGTAAGTTTATATTAAAAAGTGATTATGCTGCTTTTTCTACCTGTGAATTTTTATATTTTGTTTGTTTTTGATTAAGATATTATAATTATGAACAGACAAGGTTGTGTTAACCATCCTGATAATTTCTGTTATCTGTGGACAATTTACTACACAAGATCAGCGAATCTGTCCAGCAGACTTCAAAGTGCATACACGCATTATTGTGGCTGTAAAGTTGGTGACCAAGATAAAGTGTGGGCACCACATGTGTGCTGCACTATTCCCGATTAACACAGTGGCAATGGTTAGAAATGGTAATGCGTTTCAGCACCTAAGAAGTATGTTTGGTTCGAGAAAAGTGAAATCAAAAATCAAAGAAGGTGTTTTTGTTGGACCTGAATTCGAGGAAGCTCCGACTGACTCCTGGCGTTGCTGGGTATTCTTAGGAGCAGCCGCTGCTTGGGAGTTAGAGGCCTGAGGTTGCCTGGAATTGGAATTGTTGCAATAGCCCTGGGAGTATCTGTGAGAGGAACAGCCTGCCGAGCCCTGACGAAACCTGTGGAAGGAACAAAAATTACCACAATCCCCTCACACTGGCTGTCAAGACTGATTTACAGGGAGAGACTTAGGATGGCGTTCAGCCTCAGTAGTCATAAAGTCGTCCAGGCCTTTACCAAAGAGGAGCTAGCCCTTGAAAGGAAGTTTGCTGAGAGTAGCCTTAGAGGAGGTGTCCCCTGACCAATTACAGACCCAAAGAGTCCAATGCATAGATAGTGTATAAGCTGAGACTTTGCCAAGAAATCAAATGAGATCATAAAGGGCGTCTGCTACATAATCCACCCCATCCATGATCAATGGTGGACAAGAAGGAAGTTCCGCAGAGGATGCTCCTTGTAATCTGGAATGACAGGCACGCGCCATAAAGGAAGCGGCTACCACCTCTTTCAGCCCCAAAGTCGCCACTTCATAAATCTTTTTCAACATAATGTCCATTCTACAATCCCAAGAATCCCTAAGCATCACACCCCCATCACTAGAGAGGGCTGTTCACCTGATCACTTGCACCACAGCGGAATCCATTTTAGGCTGTTCTAAAACCTGCTGACATTCAGGTGCCAATGGATAAAGCTTCAACAAAGCTTTAGAAGACTGAAAAGAGTTTTCTGGAGAGTCCCACTATGCTTAAAGCAGCCCAAGAAGCTGAGGATGAGCTAGAAAAAAGGAAGACAGCACCTTAGAATGGTCCAGGACTGAGGACTGAAAAGTGGAAGGAGGAGGATCTAGCTTCAGCTCTTTGAGATCATCATTAGTGAGAAAGGAAACAACTATGCTGAAAGAGCTTGTGAACCGTAGAGTCATCCCCCAAATCTGGACTTGCAGGGCGATCGAGGCAACTAGTCCCAGCAATGGTATCAGCCGGATCTAAAATAGCAGAATCAGGAGACCGCAGAGGCATCACATCTGAATGGAAACTGATGCAATCGAGGTCTACCACGGCCGGACAAGAGGGCTCTTGAGCAGGAAGCTTTGTTACTGATGTAACAGGCCTAGACAGCTCCATCATGCCCGCCTGCCACACTGAGTCCGTAGAAAACAAAACAAAAAAACCCTTTCCAGAGAAGTTGAATAAATTCTGACGAAAAGTTACAGCCTGCATCCATGGCAGGAAGCTGTTGAGACACACACGCTCCACTACAAGAGTCTCCAGACTCTTAATGTTGGCATTTTGCGCCAGAATCCAGTAGAACTGCTGGATGAAATTCTTTCCCAAAGTCACAGACCCAGGTCGGCTCCCCAGCCTGTAAGACCGCGGAGGAGGCCAAATCCGAAGTTCCTGCCCTTCCCCCTGCATGCTACAGCACATGATACACGGACACTGATCCGGTGGCAATCCGGCACAATCATGGCACAAATTCAAGAGATTAGATGCTGGGGAATCCATCTGAAATGATTTTTAATAAAATCGAGTTTTGAGGCAGAAATAAGACTTAGAAAAAAAGATTGATTAAAATCCAAGATGGCCATCGTCAGCGAATTCATACCCAAAATTGCAACCCCCCAAAATAAAAATAGCGATTTGGAGTCTGGTGGGGGATCTGAACCCTACCCACAGAAACTGTGAAAAATGGATTTTAAATTGAGTTCCAAGTCACCCCCCCCTAAGTTCCCATAGGAAATAATGGGAGGTACTCAGTCTCTGTAATGCCTTTGCCTGTCAGTGTTTTACTGCAGCTGAGTGGAGAAAAAAGGACTTTTCTGCCTTAGAAACAGCTCCAAAAGCAAAGGAATGAAGATCTTCAGATTGCCATCCGGCCAGAGACCTCAACCTCCACCCCCACAGATCATCTGCCATGTGGTAGGGGGCGGGAAAGGCAGCCTGTGCCTTGAAACTCAGATGGGTTTCATACAAACATAAGAATTGCTGCTGCTGGGTCAGACCAGTGGTCCATCGTGCCCAGCAGTCCACTCATGCAGCGGCCCTTAGGTCAAAGACCAGTGCTCTAAATGAGTCCAGCCTCACCTACATAGGTTCCAGTTTAGCAGGAACTTGTTCAACTTTGTCTTGAATCCTTGGAGGGTGTTTTCCCCTATAACAGACTCCGGAAGAGCATTCCAGTTTTCTACCACTCTCTGGGTGAAGAAGAACTTCCTTATGTTTGTACGGAATCTATCCCCTTTCAACTTTAGAGAATGCCCTCTCATTCTCCCTACCTTGGAGAAGGTGAACAACCTGTCCTTATCTACTAAGTCTATTCTCTTCAGTATCTTGAATGTTTCTGTCCAGATACACACAGCCTGCACTAGAAACCTGTGATGGAGTCACCGGCCAGCAGACCTCCACATGAAAGGACCCTGGGCACTAAACGAGGGTGGCACACAGCAGGCTGGCTCCACAGATCCACCAGAGTTTCTCTGTGAAGCTACAGTCTGGCTCTACAGGACTGTGTCCTTTTCTCTGACAGCGGACCATAGAGGAGGGGGTCTCAAGGCACTGAAGCCACTGAGAAATGAACTTTAAGCGAAAAATAAGAAACAGAAGCAGAGCACCAGCAAAAGACTTCTTCTCAGACTGCCTGCAGAAATTGAAAACTAAGTTTGTTTACCATTTCTCACACTAGGGGGAGTGCAGCATGTGTTCAGAAAAGATGTAGATTTCTGCAACACCTGGACTGTGGGTTGGGATTGAACACCTAGCATATAGAATCCTCCAGGTACTAACAGAATACCATTTGCAAAATTAATTAGGTTATAAGAGGTAAGGAAAAGATTTAATATTTGTACTGATCTACCTGTAATAGCAACCCTACTGAATGTTCAAGCCAAACTGTCCATTGTAACTTCCTGGTTAAGACCCAACCTCATGTAATGTAATCCGACCTTGAACTGAACAGGCAAAGGAAGAATAGAAAACCTGATTAATATAACATTTTTATTCTAGGGAAAGGACCAAAATCTTGGAATTCCCTCCCTGCAATATGATTAGAGCCCAAATATCACTGCTAAATGGATTACTTCTGATACTGCTTCTACTCTCTTCAAACCTGCCCCTTTTACAATTGCTATATAATGAGTTAAAAGGCCCAAAATCTGTATAATTTTTAAAATATATGGCTATGAAAGTTATGCATTTGTTCCCCTCTATATAAAAAAAAGCTTATGCACATTTCTGTTACACAGAGTAGGCAACCAGTTATACAATATCACAGAGAGTAATTTTTAAAGCCATTTGCATGGGTCCTTTACTCACTGAAATGGGCTTGAATAGTTAACCCTTATAAATGGGTAAAAGAACTCATGCAGTGACTAAATTTCACAAATACTTTAATGTACTCTAAGGGGAGGTGGTCTTGAGAACTGGTTAGGATAGATTTGGAACTATACATATTTATGAATTTTCATAACTATGCCCATATTTGCAGGTGTACCCATTTGCATGCATTTTCCCTGGGATAAGTTTAAAAGGAAAACTACATGTTATTTTACTCTGAAAATCTTGCAAAGTCTGTGGAGTGAAAAGTACACATGTACCTTTCAGTAAGGCAGGCAATTATAAAATTCTCTCTTTGTGCAAATAACCCATGGTATTCTATGAAGTGAGAGGGTGAAAGCTAAAAGAGGCTCAATTTTTGCTAACCATGTGCTAGTTTTAGAAATGGCAGCAACTCTTCTGGCATCAACCAACCAAAATAAAGATATAACTGAATGCTCCAACTTATATGAACTGAAATTACCTTAATGAAATAAAACATGTATTACGCGTTTGCTGTGAAACTCAAGGATTTGGGTGTTTTGATTTTTAAGAAAATATTTGATTTGTAGACCTGTTATGTACTGTTTATTGCAGTAGAGTAGCCTTGTTCATTTCAGACATACATTTTAATAAGAAGATGTAAATGTACCTGCACGTCCACTTTCTTGATAATAATTCTCCATAGATTTGCTCATCGAATGATGAATTACAAACCGCACATTTGATTTATGAATTCCCATACCAAATGCAATAGTCGCCACTACCACCTAAAACATATACATCATAATTGCATAAATGGGTGTGCACATGATATATACTTTTATTTAAGTACTTATATATTTGTAGAAATGCATTGTTGTTAACCTGGATTTCATTTGTAGCCCATCTTTTATGAACTTTTGTTTTCTCTTTGGGATCCAAATTTGCATGATAAGCACCAGCTGAAATTCCCCTTTTTTGCAAACAAATAGTTACTTGCTCTGAATCTTTCTGAGAAAAGCAGTAGATGATTCCTGTGCAAAAACAAACAAAAGCTTTAACTGATTAAAATTAGAGACATTATTCGTGAAAAGAACAGCAGATCTTTGCATGAGCCAAAACTTTAAATTTTAATGGAAGGAGCACATTAACCCTCCAGTTGTGCACACAAATATTAAATACATTTCAGTTACGAAAACTCAAAAACTTTAAAGCACACATGTTGCACCTATTTCATGAAAGCAACATATGCACTCACTTGGCTTTATGAAAATATCCAAAGGGAAGTAGATGCCCACATGTATATCTGCTCAGAGGCAGGTGTGTGTGTGTCCCTAATAACAGGTGCAAATACAGTGTATTTTATGGTAATATATAGAAATAAAAAAAGAGGAAATAAGATAATACCATTTTTTATTGGACTGACTCTATGCATTTTATGATGAGCATATTTTACAAAATAGATGCCTAAGAGCCAGTTCTTTCAATGAAGCACCTACACTTAGAAGAGGTAAATTTATGAAGCATTTTCCACTAGAATAAAACCAATTTCGTTTTAGATCTGTAATTCATCAGGTCGCTAGGACTCAAGCATGAGTTAATGGCACCTAACAAAGCTCGACACCAACACATTAGTTTCAATTTCTCATACACATTGACAACGCTATGCTGAAAACATGTGATAGCGAAACTCTAATACTGAAAATTTACAAATGAAAAACGAGAGTGCAAGTTTGGACTCATTTACATCATTTGGTTAGATCAGGCAGAGAACAGCCTGTAGCTGAAGTGCTAACTGTCAGGGATCTCAATAGATATGCGTTGTATTTGAGAGACATCAGTGATCAAGACAGATAAAATTACAGCACTGATGAACTGTTCAATGACCTAACAACTGAATTACTTGCTCAGTGGTACAAAGCAAATCCAAAATTCCGTGGTTCCATTATAACCAGCCATGTTAGGATTAAAGCGAAGTTGAAATCCATGTGGGAACAAGCCAGCAAAATTTCTGTGGGCGGAGCAAAGTTGGATGAGAAAGACATTTATGAAGAAGTTCGACACACTGATGGACATACTTATCTGGAAGTGTGAAATTTTGTCTGCGTCAGTGGAATACACATAATTTGTGACTACAGAAGAGAAGACCTTCGTCTAAAAGTACGATTCTCTAACCAGCGTCTGTCATAAACGCTAGTTAGAGAATTGTGGAACCGTCCCCACCCCTCTCCCCAGCAACGATTGTGGCAGGAGAGATGCCCTCTCTCTCCTGCCGACACCCACCGCAACCCCTTGAATGATCGTGGCAGGAGAGATGCCCAATCTCTCCTGCCGACACCTGCCGTGGGTGACGGGACAAAAGTGTGCGAGACAAACGCGTGCCAACAATTCAGCGCAAGACTTTACCTTGCCGCAGGAAAACCTTCTTTTAAAGGGTTCTGATGGGGGATGTGGGGGGGAACCCCCCCAACTCTACTTAATAGGGATCGCGCTGCCTCACGCTGCTGTGTTGGGGGTGTGGGGGGGATGTAACCTCCCACATTATACTGAAAACTTAACTTTTTCCCTAAAAAAATAGGGAAAAAGTTAAGTTTCCAGTATAATGTTATAATGTGGGGTTACAACCCCCCAAACCCCCCCCCAATCGCCAGCGTGATCCCTATTTAGTGGGAGGTTCCCCACCAACACCCCCCATCAGAGCCCTTTAAAAGAAGGTTTTCCTGCGACATGGTGAAGTCTTGCGCTGAATTGTTGGCGCTCGTTTGTCGGCGCGCGTTTGTCTCTCACACTTAAGACTATGAACCCCTGCCATGACATCCCAACCCCGAATGATTGTGGCAGAAGAAATGCCCAATCTCTCCTGCTGGAACCCCCCCGAATGATCTCAGCAGGAGGGATGCACAGTCCCTCCTGCCCGCCACTCGCCGTGACTACCCCCCCCAAATGATTGGGGCAGGAGGGATGCATTGTTCCTGCTGCTCAGCACCTGCCGCGACCCCCGATAGTTCTCTAGCAGGAAAGATACCCAAATCTCTCCTGCCGGACAACCCCCCTATGAAAATTTGCCGGCAGGAAGGATGCCCAGTCCCTTCTGCTGGACACCTCCCATCCCTATCCTCTTTCCCACATTCCATTCTGCTGGCAGCTGACTGGCCATGGCAAAATCTAACTTGAAAAATATTAATTAATGTTTGAATCTAGGCACATGCCTGTCCTGATGAAATGGAATTACTCATAACCAGCCTAGAGATTTGGAGAAAGTCGCCAATCAGAAAAACAGAAGTAAAGAGAACCCTAAAGATTATACTTTTCTTGAAAATGCATTAAGAATTGAAGGTTGCAGGGTACTGTATTTATAAGAGGAAAACAGACTAGATCAGTGTTTCTCAACACGTGGTACGCGTACCCTTAGGGGTATGTGAACCACTTGTTGAGGGTACACAGTACTGGCTGTCATCGAGGATATTGCCTGCCCACCCCCCTCCGCCAAAGCCGCTGGGGATCATTCCTTTTTCCCTGCCCCCTTCTGCTGAAGCTGCTGCCAGGTATCCCATATTCCTGCCCGCCCCCCTCCGACGGAGCGCTGGTGGGGATCCTTCCTTCTTACCCGACTCCCCCTCCACTGAAGCCCCCGGGGGAATCCCTCCTTCCTGCCTGCCCCCTTGGAAGAATATGTCAGCGGTTTTTTCACACTGCATGTAGCTGACCCAGAAACCTTCTCTTTGATGTCAGAGGGAAGGCTTATGGTCAGCCACGTGCAGCGTGTGAATCGCTACCTGCGCGTCCCTGCAACAAGTGCCCTGAAGGAAGCGAGTGCTGTATAAGCAAGTAAGGGAAAGAGGGGACATGATCTGGGACAATGGGAGAAAGGACCTGGGGGGGGGGAAGGAGCACGATTTTGGGACAAAGACAGAAAGGGGGGGTACGAACTCGGGATACAGAAAGGGGACACTAACTTGGGAGGGAATAGATTAGAGAAACTGGGCCTCTTCTCCCTCGAACAGAGGAGATTGAGAGGAGACATGATTGAAACATTCAAGGTACTGAAGGGAATAGACTTATTAGATAAGGACAGATTGTTCACCCTCTCCAGGGTAGGGAGAACGAGAGGGCACTTTCTAAAATTGAAAGGGGATAGATTCCGTACGAACGTAAGGAAGTTCTTCTTCACCCAGAGAGTGGTAGAAAACTGGAACGCTCTTCCGGAGTCTGTCGTAGGGGAAAACACCCTCCAGGGATTCAAGACAGAGTTAGACAAGTTCCTGCTGAACCGGAACGTACACAGGTAGGGCAAGTCTCAGGGCGCTGGTCTTTGACCAGAGGGCCGTCGCGTGAGCGTACTGCTGGGCACGATGGACCACTGGTCTGACCCAGCAGCGGCAATTCTTATGTTCTTATGAGAATTGTTGGTCATGAGTTTGTGAGTGAGAGAGAAAGAGATGGTGCACATTGGGAAAGGAAGAAGAAAATTGGAGAGACAGAGAAAGAGAGAAGTAGAGGTAGAGATGCATGGGGAATAGAAGGATGAGAGGGAGAAATGTTGGATATGGTGGTGGAGAGGGAACAGAGGGACAGACTGAAGGGGAAGGAATGTTGGACATAGTGAAGAAGGGAGATGTGGAATGGTGCTGGAGAGGGGTGAAAGGACAAATGGGCATGGGGCTGGTAGGCAGTAGTGAAAAATCCTTCACATGATCTGGGTGGGGGGGGGGGGAGATGAGAGAGGGAGAAATGTTACCAATAGAGGTGGAGGAGAAAGGAAGAAAAGTTTGACTCATGGAGGGAGAGAGAGATATATTGGTTGGGGAAGGGAATGAGATGTGGAGGAGAGAAAGCGTGCAGGAGGCAGAAAGAGAGGAAGGAAGGAAGTGCAACCAGACTCATGAAAGTCATCTAATCCCACCATTGCCCTAGGTCAGGGGTAGGCAATTCCAGTCTTCAAGAGCCGGAGCCAGGTCAGGTTTTCAGGATATCCACAATAAATATGCATGAGATAGATTTGCATCTCAAGGAGGCAGTGCATGCAAATCCATCTCATACATATTCATTGTGGATATCCTGAAAACCTGACCTAGCGCTGGCTCTCGAGGACCGGAATTGCCTACCCCTGCCCTAGGTACATTAAATAGATTGTGATCCTGCCGGGACAGACAGGGAAAAACACTTGAGTACCCGATGTAAACCATTCTGAGCTCTCCTGGAAGAATGGTATAGAACAGGGATCTCAAAGTCCCTCCTTGAGGGCTGCAATCCAGTCGGGTTTTCAGGATTTCCCCAATGAATATGCATTGAAAGCAGTGCATACACATAGATCTCATGCATATTAATTGGGGAAATCCTGAAAACCCAACTGGATTGCGGCCCTCAAGGAAGGACTTTGAGACCCCTGATATAGAAAATTGAATAAATAATTAGTCATTTGGATTACTGTAATTTTCTTTATAAAGGTATTAAGGATCACAAACATCTTCGACTAGTTCAGAATACTGCTATCAAGCTTATTACTGGTCTTCGTAAATTTGATAATGTAATTCCACTACTAAAAACTGCTCACTGGTTGCCTGTTTCTCATAGAATAATTTATAAAATTCTACTTTTGGTTTTCAAAATTCGAGCTGCAGAAACTCCTCTATACTTAAGCAGATATCGGACGCCTTATTATCCATCTTGAACTTTAAGATCTATTAACGAAAATCATCTAATTGCTCCTTCCTTTTGCCAAATCATATTCGATACTCATCTTTGTGCCATTTTTTCTGTGCAAGGTCTTGAACTCTGGAACTTTCTGCCAATAAATTTAAGACTTCAAAAATCTTTTAACACAATTTAAAAAGGATCATAAAACATATCTGTTTGCAGATGCTTACACAATTCAAGATTTTAGTAATTCACCAGATACAGCTGAATGGTTTGGAAGACCAATACCTCATTGTCCTTCCCTTCCCAACTTTACTTTTTAAAATGGAATTCCTTTCCTTATTTCCCTCACAGTGATATTATGTCTCATCATTGTTTTTATTTATTTATTTACTTAGGGCTCCTTTTACAAAGGTGCACTAGCGTTTTTAGCGTGCGCTACCTGAAAAACCATTGCCTGCTCAAAAAGAGGCGGTAGCGGCTAGCACGCGCTAAAACCGCTAGCGTGTCTTTGTAAAAGGAGCCCTTACTTTTTAATTGTAAGCTGCCTATGAAATATTTTGATGGGCGGGATATCAAAACTGAAATAAACTTGAAATTTTACCAGGAATGAACTAAATAATTTTTTTGATGTAGGAAAGGTTTGTTGTTTACATGCATAATTTTGAAAATTCACATTTATGTGAGTAAATTAATGCTGAAAATGGTTGTACATACCAAAGAGCATATAGTTTTGTGGGCATAAACACATATTTTAATTGTGAAAAGCCATTCAAGTACACACAGAGGAAACTATACATATATTTCTTACACTTTCATACATTTATAAAATTACCCCCTTAGAGGTAATATATTTAAGATATCAATATTATAGTTTCTTCATATTTGCAGGAATATCAATGTCGGGCCCCTTGTGTTATGGTCATTTTTATCGCAGACCGCTGCAGTAAAAGCTCCAACACTGTTACCGCAGCGGTCTATGATACAAGACCCTAATATATTGGGAGATCTGCACCAAACCCCCAAACAGGGAAAACTATAAATAATTTAAACCAATTTAATATTGTGCAAGGTCCTCAGTTAAACACAACTCAGTGTTTTCGGGACAAGCCCTGTAGAATGAGTTGTAAGCTGTTTAAACCAAAAAGAGTTAATTAAGCGTGTTACATCCCCAGACCTTTGTGCTCACGTGTTCAAAATTTAAAGTACAAAAACACACACAATAATTAAAAAGGTGCTGTGATCTCTCCAATATATTAATTGTGCAATATTAAATTGGTTTAAATTATTTATAGTTTTCCCTGTTTTTAGGCTTTGGTGCAGATCTCCCAATATATTTGGCGGTTCATGAAGAATTTTTGCATTTGAACACGGATTAATTTATTCTTCAACAAATTTTGGGTTTTGAATTTATAAAAGACCCTAATGCAGCTTGATAAAAGGGGGCCTTTATTTGCATCTAACCTAACAAACATAAGTTAATACTTCCCATTGTATTGTTTACCTGATTGCCCTTTGTATCTTCTATTGATGATTTTAAGAATATCTTCAATGAAGTTCTCAGTGATGGAAGGTTTTTGCCGAACCTATAACAACAAGTATTAATATTTAAAGAATAGGACATAGGGCTCCTTTTTCTAAGGTGTGCTAGCGTTTTTAGCATGCGCTACATTACCCTGCATGCTAACCCCGCGCTACATGCCAAGAACTAACGCCTGCTCAATGCTGGCGTTAGCGTCTAGCGTGCACTAAAACCGCTAGCGTAGCTTAGTAAAAGGAGCCCATAATCTCTTTGTGACCAACTGCCAACCATCACAGTGCTGCTACTCTTGCCAGCACAAATACAGCAGCCAAATTACCTTCCAATACAGCAAAATACATTGAAGTTAAAGTAATTCCATCATAATGGAAAAAAATGGTACAGTATACATCATATAGTGTATACAGTAATTTGATAAATCTTTTTCTGTATGTAAAGTCTGGTTAATATACAGGAAAAAGCTTTTAGCTGCACACAGGTGTTTTGCAGGTATCAATTAAACATAGTAGGGATGAAGTTGTGATTTAAGTAAATATTTATAAAATGTACAAACATAAGCACAGAATACAGCACTAATCTGTAAGGCAAAGAAACTGAATGGACTTTGTAAAAGGAGCCCTAAGCTTCTACCTGAGGCAATGTAAGGTTAAATTACTTGCCCCAGGCCACAAAGAGTGGCAGTAAGATTTGCTTACTGGTGTTTCTCTTCAGTAAGGACTGTGAAGTGAGGTTATTATTTCTTAATGGTTAAGGAGGTTTTTTGTGCTTTCATGAATTTAATGTATTTTCACAATTTATCTGATGCAAAACTTTTCAATGAAAAAAAAAAATAAATTCTATGGCTGTCCTGGTATAAGAGAAAAGGAGAAAAAGATGAATGCTCAGAAGACAAGTGCTTAAAAAAACCCCACACAAGTTCCATTATAGTATACAATTACACTTTTCCCTCCATATTCGCGGGGGATGCGGGCGGACCATAGACGTGAATATGGAAAAACTGCGAATAACTTTTTAAATGTTATTCGTAGTTTTTAGAAAAAGCCTTCTGTTTTTATTATTGGAACCGCAAATAACTTTTCTACAGCGATTTTTGAGCAGTAGTGCTGCCTGATTCACGATTTGAATCGATTCTCCGATTCACTTTGGGTGAAATCGATTCGAATCGGTTTGTTATTGCATAAAATCGGACTTACTGATTCGTTGGCCCCTTGCTACCACCGCAGACCTGTTCGGGATTTCCTTCTGCCACTGGAGTCCTTGCTTAGATGTAACTTTCGGTTTTGCAAAAACTGGAAATTACATTGAAGTAAGGACTCCGGCAGAAGGAAATCCCAAACGGGTCTCTGCGTACAGATCGGGGCAGCAAGGCTTTCTCCTCTCCTCTATGGCCAGGCAAAAGCGGCGGTAGCAAATGCAAATCACTACCCTGCCGTTACTCGGGCGTCTTTTCTCCATTTGGCCGCCCAAGCGGAAACAGGAAGTTTTCACTGAGGGTGGGCCGCAGTGGAGAGAAGACGCGAGGAGTGCTGGCAAGAGTGGATCGCTACCGCCAGGGCAGACCTCTTACCAGATGCGTCCCTCCTGCTGGACTCTCTTTGGGAAAGGTGCGGAGGTGTGGTGGTGGTGGGGGCTTAAGAGTGCCATAAAAAAAATTAAGAAGGAAGGAGAGGGGAGATGGGGAGTTGGTGGACTGGAGGAGAGATGGGGGAGAAGATAGATGGGCGAAATGAACTTGGTGGGGGGGGGGAGAACATGGAGAGGAGAGATGAAGGGAAGGATAGCTTTGTCTCCGCTCCAGCGACTCAAGGCAGAGGAAGGAGGAAGCTTCCTCCATCTTGTCCCTCCTTCCTCCGCCCGACGCCACTCGTGCAGGAGGGATCTGCCCTGCCCTGCTGACTTGCTAGCCTGCTCTTCTCCAGCCCATCCGAGGGCTGCTAAAGGCCAGCGTGTCCCGGCTCCTCTTCAGCCCACTGCGGGCCGCCAAAAGCTTTGTCTCCGCTCCAGCGACTTCAAGGCAGAGGAAGGTGGAAGCTTCCTCCATCTTGTCCCTCCTTCCTCCACCCGACGCCACTCTTGCAGGAGTGTGCGGACCTGCTCTTCACTAGAAACTCTGCCCCCACAGCCCACCCAAGAGCAGCCGAAGCCCCTGCAACTTGGGCTCCTCTCTGCCTCACCTCACCTCACCGCCCTCCCCCCTCCTTGGCCTATCAAGGTCCACTGAGGGCCTCCAGACTCTCAGCTCCCCTTACCCAACCCGGACTCTGCCCGTTGTCAAAGTTTACCACTGTTTATACCCCTGTTTCTGCATCATATTTTACTATTGTATTTGCTCATGTTTTGATGCTAAACTTTTTCTGTTTTTTTTGCTCAGTTCTGCACCAAACTGTACTCTCTGCCAAAGGTTTTTTACCAGTCTCTCACTTTTCGGTTGCCCCGTTTCCCCCAGCACATCCTGGGCTACACACATACCTTAACCGTGCAATCCCCCTGTTACCCATTTACTGCCCCAAGTCTCTCCGCTCTAGGCACCACATGGAAAGCGCTTAGCCACTAATTGTCCTCACTGATATAGCCCCCCTTTAGTCCTAAAAAAAAAAAAGCCTCTCCTCCCTTCTCTCGGCCCCGTACTTAGCCAGCTTAATTTAAGTTCCCCTGCTCCTTCCTCAACCAACTCTACTCCCCCTTGCTGCAGACTCTCACACACCAACCACCCCGCCATGAATCCATCCTTCTGGATCCTTCTCCTCCTACTCTGCTCACCTCTCTATCCTTCCCTCTGTCTGAAACTTCCCTCCCCCAACCTACTCGACCCCGCCAACACCAATACCATCTGCCCCGGACTCAGAATCCCCACACTGATACGCACCAGAAATTCCCCTCCCAAGAAAACCCCCCGAAAAGTCAACCAAGATTCTCTAAAGCCCCTGCCCCCTGCCAATCTTCCCAACACTGTCCCGGACTCTCTCACCCCAGTCCCGACACTTTATTGCAACGCCAGATCCGCATGCAATAAGACCCAAATCTTGAAAGACCTTCTAGACGAGCTCGACCCTGGATTCCTGTGCATCACAGAATCATGGATCGCCAAAGACGACCTATTCACACAAAATGAACTCCTCCCCCATGGTTACCAAGGCCTCTTCTCCCCCAGACCCAACCAAAAAGGAGGTGGTCTGGCACTCCTCTACAAATCTTTCTTAGACGTCCAGCTCCTTGAGACGGGCACCCATGCTTCTCTAGAATATTTGCTTGCCTCGGTCAATGACGAACTCTGCACCCACCCATTGGGCATCCTAATACTATACCGACCACCCACCCCTTGGACCAAATCTTCCAATCTCGTCTATGAGACCATAACAAATGCCTTCCTTAAATTCCAAAGACTTCTGATTGTTGGTGATATCAATCTCCACCTCGACGACACAAATAACAATGATACATCCGAATTCAACAACTTCCTTACCTCTCTAGGTTTTCCCTCACCCACCCCATCCCCAACCACTGGACCGCCCTCTCCAAGTCCACCTACCACTCCCTTGCTCCATTAACCACCAAAACCATCTCCTACCCCCGAAAGGCCCCCTGGTACCTACCTCTTCACAGAGAATTGAAACAGAAAATGTCGCGCTTTGGAGCGCAAATGGAAAAAATCTAAATCCCCCTCTGATAGACAGACCTGGAGGGCTAATATTAAATTTTACAATTCAACATTAAAAAAGCCAGGAAAAACTTCTTTGGAGACAAGATCGCTAGATCCAACAACCAGATCAGTGCGCTGTTCAACATCTGGCGCTCCCTAACTACAAAAAAAGACCCACCTTTGCTTCCACCATCTCTATCAGCCGATGCCCTTGCAAATTTTTTTAATGAAAGGGTTACCACTCTAAGATGCTCCTTCCCTCCCACAGTCTCCTACAATTCCCTGACCTCTATTGATCTCAACCCTACCTTACCTGTATCCACCCCCATTCCTGCCGACAGATCCTGGACCGCCTTCGAGCTTGTCTCTGAACCGCAAGTCTCCAAACTCTGCCTCAAACTAAAAACTTGCAAGTGCATTTTGGATCCTTTCCCCTCCTATCTATTCGAGAATATCCCTACACAGGCCATCGCTTCCCTCACCGACCTTATAAACTCTGCCCTAACATCGGGCCTTTTCTCCCCCGACATGGGACACATTTCATTGTCCCCTCTCCTGAAAAAGGCCGACCTTGATCCTTCCATTCCATCTAACTACCGTCCTATAGCAAATATCCCTCTCCTAACCAAGTTATTAGAATCCATCATATCCACCCAACTCTCATCCTACCTAGAACGATTTTCTATCCTCCTACCCCACCAATTCGGCTTCAGACCCAACTTCAGCACCGAATCCCTCTTGGCCTCACTAATCTCTAAGGTGCAACAACTCCATTCTCGCAACAAATTCGCTGTTCTTCTTCAATTCGACCTCTCCGCAGCCTTCGATGTCGTTCACCACGACATCCTAATCTTCCAACTCTCCGAAATAGGCATAAGCTCCACAGTCCTTGATTGGTTCTCGAAATTCCTACGCCTCCACTCCTACACCGTTAACACAAACGGTACCTCATCCCCCGCCTGGAAGCCAAAATGTGGAGTCCTGCAAGGCTCACCCCTCTCCCCTATCCTTTTCAACATCTACATGTCCTCTCTGAAACTCCTTCATCTATCCCCCCTAGAAACTCTCTACTCCTACGCTGACGACATCCTCATCCTCCTCGAAACCGACTCGAACCTCTCTAACCTCGCTGAGAACATCTCCACATGTATTACGAACCTCCAATCCTGGGCCCAATCTGTACAAATGAAACTGAATGAGTCCAAAACCAAACTACTTTGGCTCGGCCCAATTTCAGATCATTTACCCACCTCCATCCCTCTACCTTCCGGCCCCACTCTTCAGCTTGAGTTTTCAAGCAAAGTCCTAGGCATCATCTTAGACTCCTCTCTCTCCTTCAACGATCACCTGAACTCCCTGGTAATAAAATGCTTCTCTAGCCTCCATATGTTGAGGAAAGTAAGATCTTGCTTTCATCATTCTCATTTCGCCATCCTCGTTCAATCCACCATCCTCTCTAGACTGGACTACTGCAACTCCATCTATATAAGCCTAACTAAGAAAAACCTCCATAGACTTCAGCTAATTCAGAACGCCGCGGCCAAGCTTATTTTCGCAAAAGGCAAGTTCGATCACGTTTCCCCACTCCTCTCCAAGCTTCACTGGCTCCCAGTATACTCCAGAGTCCTCTATAAATGTGCCTGCATAGCCTTCAAGATTCTACATGGCGTCCTTCCTCCCGTTATCCCACTCTTCTGGAATTCCTCAAACCCGCTCTCTTCTAGACCCTCCCAAAAACTGAATCTATCTTTCCCATCTATAAAAGGTATATCCCGCGCAGGAAAACTTGGAACATCCCTCCCCTTTAGAACCACAGAACTCTGGAACAACCTCTCATCCCCGCTCAGAAATTCTAGCTCCTTCCAATCCTTCCGCAAACACTTGAAAACTTGGCTCTTCTCAAAAATCTAATCACCCCCCGTTCTCTAGTACTCTGTCCCTCTCTATCTTCTCAGTCCCTCTCCTATATCCCTTCTTTGTAGTTCCTTTCCTCTCAACCTCTGTAAACCGTGCCGAGCTCTGCACATGCGGAGATGGTGCGGTATACAAACCTAAGGTTTAGTTTAGTTTAGGATAGAAGAAGCAAAGATCTAAAAACAGGAGAGGGAGAGAGATGGTGGACAATGGGATTTAGGGAGGGAAGGAACAGAAAGGAAGAGAAGTTGGACACAAGGGATGGTGTGGAGGGGAGGGATAGATATACTGGATAGGAGGATAGTTGGGAAGATAAAGGGAGACATGGTGGACCCTGGGGTGGTGGGGAAGGAGAGAGAGATGAAGGATGAAAGGGTAATTCAGAAAAAGTGGATGGAGACGAAAAAAAGGAAAGATACCAGATCTCTAGGGGAGGGAAGGGAAACGGAAGGGGAGGACAGAGACAGAAGATGGATGGTTAGCACGGAGAAAGAAGAAAGAAGGAGACCCTGGCAAGCAAGTTATCAGAAGACAACTGGAGCTGGGGACCGATAAAATCTGAATAATGATCAGACAACAAAAGGTAGAAACATAGAAACATAGAAATAGACGGCAGATAAGGGCCCACGGCCCATCTAGTCTGCCCACCTTAATGTCCCTCCCCTACCTTTGCCTTGTGAATAGATCCCATGTGCCGATCCCATTTGGCCTTAAAATCAGGCACGCTGCTGGCCTCAATCACCTGTAGTGGAAGACTATTCCAGCGATCAACCACTTTTTCAGTGAAAAAGAATTTCCTGGTGTCACCTCGTAGTTTCCCGCCCCTGATTTTCAACGGATGCCCTCTTGTTGTCGTGGGACCCTTGAAAAAGAAGATATCTTCCTCCGCCTCGATGCGGCCCGTAAGATACTTGAACGTCTCGATCATGTCCCCCCTCTCTCTGCGCTCCTCGAGCGAGTATAGCTGTAATTTGTCAAGCCGTTTTTCGTATGGTAGATCCTTGAGTCCCGAGACCATCCAAGTGGCCATTCTTTGCACCGACTCCAGTCTCAGCACATCCTTGCGATAATGCGGCCTCCAGAATTGCACACAGTATTCCAGGTGGGGCCTCACCATGGATCTATACAATGGCATAATGACTTCCGCCTTACGACTGACGAAACCCCTTCGTATGCAGCCCATGATTTGTCTTGCCTTGGATGAAGCCTGCTCCACTTGATTGGCAGACTTCATGTCCTCACTGACGATTACCCCCAAGTCTCATTCTGCTACCGTTTTTGCTAGGATCTCGCCATTAAGGGTATAAGACTTGCATGGATTCTGGCTGCCCAGGTGCATAACTTTGCATTTTTTGGCATTGAAGTTGAGTTGCCATGTCCTAGACCATTGCTCCAGTAGGAGTAGGTCGTGCATCATGTTGTCGGGCACTGAATCTTCGTCTGTTGTGCATTTGCCCACTACATTACTCAGTTTGGCGTCATCGGCGAATAATGTTATTTTACCTCGAAGCCCTTCTGCCAAGTCTCTTATAAAGATGTTGAATAGGATTGGGCCCAAGACTGAGCCCTGTGGTACTCCACTAATCACCTCCGTCATTTCGGAGGGGGTGCCGTTCACCACCACCCTTTGGAGCCTACCTCCAAGCCAGCTCCCAACCCATTTCGTCAATGTGTTACCTAATCCTATAGAACTCATCTTGCTCAGTAACCTGCGGTGTGGTACGCTATCGAATGCTTTGCTAAAGTCCAGGTACACGATGTCCAGGGACTCCCCAATATCCAGCTTCCCCGTTACCCAGTCAAAGAAGCTGATCAGGTTGGATTGGCAGGATCTCCCCTTAGTAAATCCATGTTGTCGGGGATCCCGTAGATTCTCCTCATCCAGGATCTTATCTAATTGGTGTTTGATTAGAGTTTCCATTAGTTTGCTCACTATCGATGTTAGACTCACTGGTCTGTAGTTTGCTGTCTCCATCTTTGAGCCTTTCTTGTGGAGTGGAATGACGTTAGCCGTCCTCCAGTCCAACGGGACGCTGCCTGTACTAAGGGAGAGGTTGAAGAGCGCGGACAGTGGCTCCGCCAAGACATCACTCAGCTCCCTAAGCACCCTGGAGTGCAGGTTGTCCGGCCCCATTGCTTTGTTAACCTTGAGCTTTGACAGCTCACCGTAGACACTGCTGGGCGTAAACTCAAAGTTACTAAACGGGTCAACTGAGCCAACCCTTGTCTGTAGCTGAGGGCCGAGCCCTGGCACTTCTCGGGTGAAGACTGAGCAGAAGTATTCATTTAATAGTTGGGCTTTTTCCGAATCCTTTTCCACATAGTCTTCGTCTGGTTTCCTAAGACGTACAATCCCGCCTGAGTTTTTTCTTCTATCACTGATATACCTGAAGAAGGATTTATCTCCCTTCTGGATGTTCTTTGCTAGAGACTCCTCCATGAGGAATTTAGCCTCCCTGACTGCTGTTTTGACGGCTTTTGATTTGGCCAGGTAGTCTGCTCTAGAGTCCTGCTTCCCTGATTGTTTGTAAGAGATGAATGCTTTTTTCTTCTCCTTGATCAGGTCTGAGATCTCCGCAGTAAACCACTGTGGCTTATTGTTCCTTCGCCGTTTACTTACTGATTTTACATAGCGGTTTGTTGCTTCTTGTATGGTTGCTTTCAAAGTCGACCACATGTCTTCCACGTTATCGGTTTCTTCTTGGCTTTGTAGCGCCTGGTGAACGAAGTCTCCCATTTCTTTGAAATTTGTGTCCTTGAATTTGAGGACTTTGGTTAGTGTAGTAGATTTAGTGAAACCTTTCCTGATATTGAACCATACCATGTTGTGGTCACTGGAGGCCAATGTGTCGCCCACCGAGACCTCTGTGACACTTTCTCCATTGGTAAGTATCAGGTCCAGTATTGCCTGATCCCTTGTCGGTTCCAACACCAGTTGCCTGAGGCTTGCTCCTTTCATAGAGTTTAATAGCCTCCTGCTGCTGCCGGAAGCAGAGGTAAGTGTAACCCAATCCACATCAGGCATGTTGAAGTCACCTAGCAATACTGTGTCCCCACGCAAGGTGATATTTTCTATATCTTCGATTATTTCCATATCCAGGTCATCCTGTTGTCTTGGGGGTCTGTAAATTACGCCAAGATACAAGCATTTGTCCTTCCCTCTGGCCAAATTAACCCAAAGGGATTCCCCAGTATACTGGACATCTGAGATTCTCATGACCTTAATGTCATCTTTAGTATATAATGCTACACCCCCTCCCTTCCTACCTTCTCTGTCCCGGCGAAGCAAGTTGTAACCCGGTATGACCATGTCCCACCCGTGGGAGTCTGTGAGCCAGGTTTCGGATATCGCCACCACATCCAGGTTGGCATTCCTTATTTCTGTTTCCAATTCCAGGATCTTGTTTCCTAAACTGTGTGCGTTGACATACATAGCCCTCCATGTTATATTTTTGTTATGTCTCAGTGGGGATATTCCTGTTTGAGCTATTTGAACACCTTTAGCATTATTTGTGTTATTTGTGCTTTCCTGAGGCTCAGAACCACAATGTGTACTCCCCATATACCCAGAACTACAGTGTGTACTCCCCCTAGACCTGGAATTACAATGTGACCCATAAATATGATGTGACCCTACTCCCGACTCAAAAGTGTGTGCACTCACCCCTGACCCAGAATTTCGGTGTCTACTTTCCTCAGCCTCATAAATGTATTGGCATTTTAGTTCGCCTGGTATGTTGTTTGTGCCTGTACCCTCCCCCGACTTACCTAGTTTAAAGCCCTGTGGAGTAGGCGGGCTAGGCGGTGTCCAAGGACATTCTTCCCTCTTCTGGTTAGAGGTAGAAAAAATAATTTATTTTCTATTTTGTGGTGTTAGACCACGAACGTGAGCTAGGATTTAAGAGAGAGAGGAAAAGTCTTTTTTGTTTGTTTACACCATAGCGCAAGTGTGGGTAGGAGAGGGCAAAGTGGGTGAAGAGGCTATAAAAGGGGTGAAGAGACTATAAAATAAACCCACCAGGATATTTGAAAAAAACATCTACTTGGGCAGGAAAATCTAATCAAATCAAATTTTTTTTTTTTCCTGAATCAGGCAGCACTACTGAGCAGGCAAGCAAGCAGCAATTTCAGGGCAGGCAAGCAGTGATTTCTGGGCAGGCATGCAGGGAAGAAGCCTTTCTCTCTATGGATGATGGAAGCAGCGTTTTTCTCAGTGCACACTGGGAAGCAGCAAATTTGTGGGAGAAAACATGGTAGCAGCGATTTTCAGAATGAATGGTAAGCGATACACTTTATCGGTACAGTAAAAGGAAAAATAACTTTAATGATGACGTAATGTTTGGGGACGGAGTCAGCTTCTGAAAAATCGTGAATAAGTGAATCCGCAGATACGGAAACCGCGGATACGGAGGGAGAAGTGTACATTAAAATCTCAGACAATTCAGTTGTGCAATATTTACCACTTTAAAACCTCTAACATTTACTGTATATTAATAATGGCAATTTCAATTTTTAAAGCCAAACAGATTATGTAATTTTGTCATACGTTTTGATAAGGTTTGAAAGAAACTACTGAAACCCACTGGCAGCTAAACTGATATAAAATATTCAAACAAAAAACAACACAAAACAACAAAAACCCAGAAAGCAATCAAAATAATAAACAAGCCTAAAAAGCACTCGCTAGTCTAAAATATGGTTCACTGTGGGCAATACAGCTGTATGATGGATCATTAAACTTGTAACTGCCATTTTGACAACATAATTTTTATGTACTATACCTCATAAAAAAGATTTGGTCGGTTGAAAGATGCAGTGAATGTGATACACTTCTGAACACACAAAATCTTCTGTGCATCTTGCAGCACATGGTTAGTTGCAGTAGCAGTCAAACCAATCAATGGCACATTGGGAAACTGGCGCTTCAGAATGCCAAGCAACTTATAATCTAAAGATGAGAAAGAAAACATTTCTCTTTTGTTTTCATATATTTCAATTAAAAACGTATAGGAAAAGCATACACACACACATATATATACCGTGGAGAGGATGCGGTATATAAACTTAAGGTTTAGTTTAGTTTAGACAGAGATAAGGGAGACATCTGAAGCATCTAATAAGCACAACTCAGAACATTCAAAAAACATAGATATAATGCTAATGCTTTTCTATAATATAGTTTATCATATATACAGTGTGTGTGTGTGTGTACATATATATATATACACACACATACACACATGGAAGAACTTACACCTTGGGAAGTGGGTTGGCTCGAGCTAGGGAGTTGGGAAACTCCGATTCAAGCTCTTGAGACATACTTGAGAGCAACAGCCATTGTCCGGCCCATCTTTTCAAAGACAACGGAGAGGATGAGAAAGGAAAACTTAGACTTCAGCACAGGCAGGGCTTCGGAAGGTAAGCAGGCACAAAATGCTCCTGTTGCCAAGTTAGAATGCCCCCCATCCATTGAATTCATTACGAAATATGCCCATTTTCACTTACAAAATTATTCATTTTCTTAACCAAGATATCTCAAAACAAAAACATATTCTGGGGGATTCAATCACCATTCAACTATCTTTGTCCAAACACAGTCCAGACAACTGTTTTTAATTTGACAGCAGAAGAATAATGCCTTTTGTTTATTCAGATGGATTACATTTCCATTTTGTATGTCATAAATATTTCTAAGTGGGAACTTTCTAATGCCATAATATTAAAAAGAGAGGGGGGTACGTATCCCTTTCATACACTAGTAAATAGACTGATATTCTTTATAATGCAAAACTTTGTGTTGATAAACATTTATAAACAAAGCCCTGCCAGCTGAATGTCTCTTCTTCTAGTTCAGCAGCCAGAACTTTGATTTATAAAATGACAATTGTACAGAATATTGTTTTTTTTTATACTTTAATAAGATAAGTTCTGTATACAACTATTCAAGGCTTGTGCGGATAGGGTCAGATGGTTTGCAGGGACAGGATGGGGACCAAGCTCACGGGGACAGGGACCGAGCTTGGGACCAAGCTCGCGGGGATGGGGACAAAATTTTTTCCCCGTGTCATTCTCTAATTAGCAATAGAAGAGAACTGAGGAGACAAGAGTGAAAGAAGGAATTCCCTAAGTCTCTATGTTTCACTGTATGCAAGTTTCTGTAATACAAAATCTAGAACTGCCTTTCCCTTAGAAATGCATGAACCATTTTTGGAGATGGGGATTAATTCTCTGGAACACCTGGTCTGAATCTGCTTTGTCTTTTCACTGGTCTTTCCCCCTTATGAGGTTTCATCCTAGTTTGTTAAAATTTCAAAGAGTTGCTTTGTCCCCAAGACAAACATTCTTAATCTCTTTTGTATAATTCTTTTCAACTTCCACTGGGTTGCAAATAAGCAGTCGTGTCAAACTGCAATTCCAGAGGACTACAAACCAGTCTAATCTAATCTAATCCTTAGGTTTGTATACCGCATCATCTCCAGTTTTCAGGATATTCCTAATGAATAAACATGAGCTTTATTTTGTGTTTTATTTTCTTTCCTTTGTTTAATTTGGAGAAAGGCAACCTTTGCCTTCCCTGAACGTTATAAAAACTTTTCATTCTTCACTTGTGATCTGAGTTCAGTCTACACCTCTTTGACAATTAACTGTCTTCAATTCTATATAGCACCCCCTACTTCTAGGTCCCTCCTCTTTCTTCTCCATGCCCCCTTCCACCACTACTTTCCCCTTCCTCTTTGATCTGTTGCCTTGAGCCTGTATAACATAACATAACATAACATAACTTTATTCTTCTATACCGCCATAGTCGAATGACTTATAGGCGGTTCACACTGAAGAAAGCTGGACAATCAGTGAATTACAAAATGCAAATAGTGAAACTACAACATATTACTCATGAAATAGACAGGATGAAAATATAAATTTAGTGTGACTTCTGTTTAGGAGATAAATCTGTCGAACAATACAGTTTTAATTTCTTTCCACTGATGTAGTTACCTAGCCAAGACTGCTATTTAGGTATGCCTGACTCACAAATGGAAGATTAGATTAGATTCTCTTTATGGGCAGCTTAAATACTGAAAGATGGCTTGTTGCCTATATTTCTGTATTTGATCAATTCTAGCTTGTCTGCTGGTGTTATACCAAATGTTTGAAACTGTTTTTTGATTTACAAATACTTAAAGAAATTTAATCTGGACATTTCTTTTTTGGCAATATGACTGAGTGTGTATTATACGGCTGGGTTCCCATTAGAGAGTTGCGCGGGGACAGAAATCCCACCCGTCCCCACCCGTCCCCGCCAAAATCCCACCCATCCCCACCCGTCCCCGTGAGGAATCCCTCCGTCCCCACCCGTCCCCGTGAGGAATCCCTCCGTCCCCACCCGTCCCCGCGAGGAATCCCCTCCGTCCCCACCCGTCCCCGCGAGGAATCCCCTCCGTCCCCACCCGTCCCCGCGAGGAATCCCCTCCGTCACCATCCTTCCCTATAAACTTCAGAAATAGTTATTTTATTTAATTATGCTACTGAATTAAAGGCTCTGGTAGAGACCCATTTACAAATAAGCAAAGAGACTATTAATTTGGAAATATTAATTGGGAAGAATACATACTTTGTAAATGGGTTTCTACCAGAACCTCTAATGTAAATATAAAATATAAATACTCAGCTGATGAGAACCCACAAACTGTCAGCTGAGGACTTCCTTTGCAGTTGGCCTGGGGTCCCTTTTGCCAAGCTTGGCAGGCAGCAGTAGCGTCCCTGAGTCACAGATGCTGGCACCTCAGTGGCTCATGGATGCTGCCAGCGACTGCTGCGCTTGGTGGAGGGGAGTTCTGACCATCTCTAGAGGAGGTCCTCTGCTGGCGGTGCTTGGGGATCCCCACCAGTCACAGCAAGGACCAACAAGTACTTCAACACTGTAGAAATAAAACCAGAAATGCATTTCCTTTTCTTTTGAACACAAAACAAAGATATCTGCCATATACATTTCCCAAGGCAGATGACTCTATGCAATGTCACCTCGGTAACAAAATACAAAAATAGACAAATACACCCCCTCCCTTTTTACTAAACCACAATAGTAGGTTTTAGCACAGGGAGTTACGCTGAATGCCTCGCGCTGCTCTCAATGCTCATAGGCTCCCTGCGCTAAAAAACAATATTGCGGTTTAGTAAAAGGGAGCCATAGTGCAAAATATAGACAGCAGATATAAATTCTCAAAACAGACACATTTTGATCACTAAATTGAAAATAAAATCATTTTTCCTACCTTTGCTGTTTGGTGATTTCATGAGTCTCTGGTTGCACTTTCTTCTTCTGACTGTGCATCCAATCTTTCTTCCTTTCTTTCAGCCTCCTGTATGTTTCCTCTCCTCCAGACCTCATTCTCTCCCCCAACTTTTTCTTTCTGTCTCCCTGTTCCCCCTTCTTTCTGTCTCTCTGTCTGCCCCCTTTCTTTCTTTCTCCGTGCCCTCCCCCAAGCCACTCGGTTTGCTGCCACCGCCATCGGGGAATAGTCCCCAAGCCACCGCTGTCCCAAGCTTTCCCTGCAGAAGCGTCGCGCTGACCAGCATTCCGCTCCCTGACGTCAATTCTGACGTAGGAGAGGAAGTTCCGGGCCAACAAGGCATTTCTCCTCATTCCATCCAGCCTGAGCCCCATCTCTCCTTGATCCAGCATTTCCCTTCTGTGTCTGTCAGAATTACCATTCCACCTATTTTCCAGCATCACCCTTCTTTGTGTCCATCTCACCTATATCCCTATCTCACCACTTTTTCAGAATCTTCATTTGTCTCTGTCCTTGTCTTTACCCCATATTCACCATTTGCCCTTTCAATGTCTTTATCTCCCCCCCCCCACACACACTTTTTCAGCATTACTTCTATGTCTCTATTTCACCTCCTCTTCATGTCCCCTCTGTATCTCTATCCTTATTCAGAAGGTCCTGCTTACCCTTTCTCTTCTTTGTGTCACTATCTCCATTTTCAGCTTTCCCCCTTTTTCCTTTGTTAATGCACCCTGTAGCCAGAATCTTTCCACCCTCTCTCCACTCCGGCCCAGCCCAGTATGAAATATTTCCTTTTGTTTCTCTCCCCTCTCTCTTCTCCTCCCTCACCCACGAGTCCTGCATCTGGCCCTCTCCCTTCTACCTGCACCTGGCAACACCCCCCTGCTCCGCGGCTCTCTTAAGCAACTCGTCAGCAGCGGTGATCAAGACAAGCTGCCGACATCGAGGCCTTCCCTCTACGAGTCCCACCTTTGTGGAAAAAGGAAGTTGAAACAAGCGGGACTCGCAGAGGGTAGGCCCCGACGCCAGAAGCTTGTGTCGATCGTTGTTGCCGAAGAGAGCCGCAGGTAGAAGGGAGAGGGAGATAGGAAGGCTGTAGAAGCTCCGGAGCATGACACCGAACCCGGCCAGGATGATTTCTTTTTCAGGCTGCTGCTGCCGCTGCCATCCCCCACCCGAAATGACAAAAAACAGCCTAATGCCCGCGTCGGGAAATAGCCATGCTGAGCAGTGAGCTCAGCATGTACACAGATGAAAGCCTTGCTTGCTGATTGGTCCGGCGGCACGGTGGGGCGGGGCCGCCGGACCAATCAGCAAGCAAGGCTTTCATCTGTGTACGTGCTGAGCTCACTGCTCAACATGGCTATTTCCCGACGCGACGCCAGACTTGCATCGCCAGAATTTAGGTAGGTTGTTTTCATCCCCGTGGGAGTCCCGTGGGCAAGGGGGCATCCCCGTGGGAGTCCCGTGGGTCAGGGGGGCATCCCCGTGGGAGTCCCGTGGGCCAGGGGGCGTCCCCGTGGGAGTCCCGTGGGCCAGGGGGGGAACCCGCGGGATCCCCGCGGGACCCGCGGGATCCCCGCGATCCCCGTTCCCGTGCAGACCTCTAGTTCCCATGGGATCATTTCTCACTGAGGCTGAGGGCTAGCCACCTTGGGGTACTCCCCTGCTGAGTCTGAGGGGCAGGGCTCAAGCAAGGAGGTGGTTAAATGTCCTGAGTAGAATAGATCAGAGAGGGCCCCCAAGGCAAGAGATCTCCAAGTGAGTAGTGAGAGAGGCCCAAGTCAAAATCTCTAGGGAGCAACCCTGAGTGAGGACTTCCCAGCAAGGATACAGAGAAAGAGAGAAAGCTAAGGAAGTAGCCTGAACCCCCACCAAAAAAAAAAAAAAAGTTTCTCTCGGGTAGGAACTGTAAATAGTCAAGTCACACAACCAAGATAAGAGAGAACCTTGTATAATATTCCAAAAGTATAGGAATTTAGTGTGTGTCCAGAAGGTACCTGAGATGGCAGTCGCCACAGTGTTTGGACCTGCCCCATGAAAAGTAGTAACTGGGACTTATGAGATACAAAAAGAGAGAAAGAGAAAGAGAGACTCTACTTAAAAGGACTAGACCTGTGAAGTAACACAGCTGATTATGTCATTTTAGTGTATATTAAAGTACTTTGACTTTTACCTGCATCCTGTTGGTATGCACATCACATGGTCATGAGGTTCTACAGCCAGCTGTCAGTCCAGTTATATGACTGAAAACCTCCCTTTTTAACAAAGGTAACCGAAAAAGTTGTTTATTTATTGGCACTTGTTATACTGCTGAAGTGGCCCAAAAGACATCCTTCTATCTCATTTAAGTGATACTGGATAAAGGGAGGAGGGGGAGGGGTCCTTTTGAACAGGTTTAGATCCTACTTTTCTTTTTGAAGGAATATCTTTCCATCTTACCTGCTCTCTGCAGGAGTTTCCCAAGGTTTAATCTTAGCTCCAGTTTTGTTTTTCATTTTTTTCTTATTAACTACTCTAATTCAAGATCTGGGCTGCTCCACTTATATTTATGCAGATGACATTCAGTTCTACCGTATATACTCGAATATAAGTCGATCTGAATATAAGCTGAAACCTCTATTTTCTCCAAAAGGAACCCAAGTTTCCAAGTTTATTAGGTATTTTTGATTTATCGCCTATTCAAAATTCAAGGCGATGTACAAATAAAATAGTTGGTAACACACTTGCAATTATTAAATTAAACAAACAATTATCTAAAATACAAATAACACATATAACATTACATTTAAAGGTAATTTAAATAGGTTATAGTGAAACATAAGGAAAAATTATTTAATGGTTACATTCGATAATACAATCACTAATTCGAATTTAAAATATTTAATTAAATTCAGGGAAAAAACAATAGGAAGGGGGACAAAGACAATTGACCTTTTAAGTTATGGATGCGGAAGGAAAAAAGGAAGAATTAGTTATTAAAGGCGTCAATATATAGAAAACTTTTAAGTTCTGACTTAAATTTTGTTAAGTTTTTTTCCTGTCTTAGGTACAATGGAAGATTGTTCCAAGATTGAGGGGCTGTTATGGAAAAAATAGTGTTACGCCTTGTGTTAATAACTTTTAGTGAGGGAATAGCTAAAAGTTGCTGGTCTTGAGATCTAAGAGATCTAGAGGTAGTATAGGGTATTAAAAGTCTAAATATAAAGGCAGGAGTTTTGTGTTCTAAAGCTTTGAAAATGAGTAAACATTGTTTAAATACTATTCTATGTGCTACTGGGAGCCAGTGGGCTTTCTTAAGTAGGGGTGTGACATGATCAAATTTTTTTGCCTTATAGATTAATTTAATAGCGGCGTTCTGGATTATTTGTAATCGTTTAATTTCTTTCTGTGACAAGCCTGTAAATAGTGCATTACAGTAGTCTAATTTAGACACTACAAGTGAATGAATTAAGATATTCAATGATTTTGAACATAAAAATTTAGATATCGGAAGGTAAAATGGTTGACTTGAATATAAGTCGGGTGGCTTAATATTCAAGTGCCGTGCCCTGTCAGGCTCTGCACCCAGCCCCCTTCCCTCCCTCCCTCCTTCCCCTGTCAGACTCTGCACCCAGCCCCCTTCCTTCCTTCCCATAAGACTCTGCACCCAGCCCCCCCTCCCTCCATCCCTCCCAGGCTCGACACCCTGTCCTCCCTCCCTGCCTTCTCCGTCGTACCTTCTCTACCAATCCCTGGTGGTCCAGAGGTGCAGCGGGCAGGAACGAGCTTTCCACGCTCCTGCCCCGCTCCTCCTGCCAGGTTCTACACCCTGCCCACTTCCTTCCTTTCCTCCCCTGTCAAGCTCTGCACCCAGTCCCCCTCCCTCCAAGGCCCTGCACGGTGTCCTCCCTCCCTGCCATGTCTGTTGTACTTCCTCTGCCGATCCCTAGTGGTCCAGAGGTGCAGCAGGCAGGAGCGAGCTTTCCGCGCTCCTGCCTGGTACTAACCCGGTTGGTCAGTAGCTCTGCGAGATGTGTTTTCCTCGTCTGCTGAGCGGCACCGAGCAGGAGCACACTTTGGTGCTGCTGCTCGGCGCTGAGTGGCTTCCTGACTCGCTCCCGCGAAGATGACATCAAAGGCTGCTAAAGGAGCAAAACTGTAGGACAATATCTTGTTGTCCAGTATTCCATAATTTTCTGATATCATGAAATAATAATCGAAGCAAAGATTCTATACTGGCACTCTTTCTAAAACCAAATTGTGATGGAAGCAAAATATGATATTCTCCGTATTCTATCAATTGCATTATCACTATTGCCCCTAAAATCTTAATAAATAGTGGTATATTTGCTACAGGCCTATAGTTTTTTTAATAGTATAGTTAGTACTACATCACACCTAATACTGGAAAAAGACCTGAACTCAAAAGGTTGATTTATCAAATTATGAAACCATATTATGAAACTTAATGTAGAAGAACATAGTCAGTACGTTGGTCATAAATCTAGGCCAGTGGTTTCCCCAGGCCAGTTGGGTTTTCAGGATAGCCCTAATGAATATGCATGAGAGAGATCTGCATATAATGGAGGTGCCATGCATACAAATCTGCTCCATGCATATTCATTAGGGCTATCCTGAAAACCCGACTGGCCTGGGGGTCCTCCAGGACAGGGTTGGGAATCACTGATCTAGCTTACAGTGGGTTAAAGAAAATCTCTTCCAAACTCAATAACCTAAATTTAGACCATATCCTATCTACTGGGATTTGATTAGGATTACATTAGTTTTCAATAACATTATCAGTAATTGAGTTGTTTCCATCGTATAGAGAGTCAACATGTTTTCTGATTTTCAATAACCTTTCTTGAAAATAATGCGCCAATGAGGTTGCAGTTGATTAGTGGATATACCAGAAGAAGCAAGATTGCTTACATTAGTGAGATCCTGAATAAGTTTAAACAATTTTTTTCATTATCAAGTTGATATCTCTCTACCAGATCCAAACAATAATTCCTATTTTACACCCCATCTCCTGTTTCCCTTTTATATCCAAGATACTTGAACATGCTGTTCACCATCACTGTCTTGACTTTTTCGTCTCAATCTACTGCAATCTGTCTTTCACCATCTACATGCTACAGAAACAGTCTATTCCAAGAGATTTGTTCCTAGCCAGATTCAAGGGCCTTTACTCAGTCCTCATCCTTCTTGAGCTACTGTTTCAGACACTGTTGATTACCACCTACTCACTTGGATTTAGGGGCTCTGCTCTATCTTGGTTTTCTTCTTATCTCTCCCATTGCACTTACAGGAGGTAATTCTAACACCTAGCATCAAGATGTAGAGGCACCACAATAGTGCTATTATTCTAACACACATGTGCACACTTGGCACCTAACAATAGGCATCAATTTATTGAATCGCCCTTTCAGTTTGTGCTCTGGTGGATACTCCCCTCCACTGGTTAACACTGTCAGTCAGTCTACTTTAGGGCTATCTTGAGACCTTTTCTCTCTTTATACTTGCTTCCTTGGTGTTCTGATCTTCTCTTGTGGTTTTTCAGTATCATCTTTATGTTAACGAATCCCAGACCTACCTCTCTATACCAGGAATCCAGGCCCAAGTCTCAGCCTGCTTGTCTGATATTGCTGCCTGGGTGTCCCACTGTCATCTGAAAATGGAACACAGCCAAGAATGAGCTTCTTATCTTCCCCCATAAACCCACTTCTCCTATTCCCCCCTTCTCTATTTATGTGGATAACAGTCATCCCTTCCTGTCAGTGTCTGAAAAGTTGTTTATTTATTGGCACTTGTTATACTGCTGAAGTGGCCCAAAAGACATCCTTCTATCTCATTTAAGTGATACTGAATAAAGGCCTGTTAACCTTAGCATCATCTTTGACTCCTCTTTCTCCGCACATACCCAACAGACTGCTAAAACCTTTTATTTCTCTCTCTCACCACCAAAATTCATCCCATCCATTCTGAACATATTACCAAACCCCTTGTCCACACACTTCCTGCTTAAGACTACTGCAACTTAATCTTCACAGGTTGCAAACTAAACCACCTTTCTCCCCCTTCAATCTATTCAAAATTCTGCTGCATGACTTGTCTTCAGTAGTATTGCTAATATTCACATAACCTCTCTTCTCAAGTCACTCCATTGACTCCTTATCTGTTTCTATATACAATTTAAACTTTCTTTTACTGACTTATAAGTGCATTCATCCTGCAGTTACTCAGTACCTCTCCTCTTATCTCTCCCTATATCCCTGAGTAGAAAATATGCTTGAGAGGCAAGTCACTCGTATCTGTATTCTCCTCCACTGCCAATTCCAGATTTTATTTCTATCATCTTGCTGTGCTATATGTCTGGAAAAGACTCCCTGAGTTAGTATGTCATGCTCCAGCTGGTCCTACTCAAATCCAGGATAAAAGCCCACCTTTTTGAGGTTTCTATTAACTCTTAATCCTTATTTAATAACCTTGTTGTTTTAATCATTCCCATAAGAAATTAAGGGGAGTTCATTTTTTATTTATCACTTTTGTCAGTTTTGGATCTTTTCTGTTGAGCAGGGGCTCGCTCTTACATCTGTGTGCTGTCTACATCTAGAAGCACTATAGAAATAAGTAGTAGCAGTAATAGTCTGTGAAAACAGATGCTAACCAGACATAAGGTGCATGTGCACTGGGTTCCACAGAAAAACTGCATTAACATTTGGGCTAGAGAAAGTCACAAAAATAAGAAATATCCTAAGTAGTCAGAAAAGACAATTTGTGATGCCAATGCCAACAGAAGCTGATTATGATTTAATTGAAGCCCAAAGTAGTAAGAGGAATTTGCTAGGCCACAAATAATTTTTAAAAAATCATGTTTCACTTAAAAGTATATACTATACCAGGTCTGAAGTCATGTCCCCATTGACTGCAACAGTGAACTTCATCCACTGCAATACGAGAGAAAGTCCCAGCATTGTAAGACTTCTCCAACCTTGACATCAACATTTTGCTTTTGGCAATTTTTTCTGGAGTCACGTATAGTAACCTTAACTGGGATGCTTTATCAATCATAGCATCGAGAACCCATTTTGTGTGTTCCTGTTAAAAAATAAATATTTAAAAAATTACCACATTTCTCAACTAAGTGAAATCCATGGGACTGATTTTGTATTATTGCTGGTAGTTAGTGATTTGCTTATCACTAACTGCCCAAATAGAAAAGTCACTACTTATCACAATTATAATTACAATGATATAACTGTATTGTTCATGTGGCATTCAATAGAACTCTGCTCAGAGACATGAAGGCAATTTGTTCCGCCTCATCACCCAATGCAGTGTTCCAAAAATATATACCGTATTTTCGCGGATATAACGCGCACCATTGTAAAACGCGCACAGGGGTATAGCGCGCAGAAATCACGATGATATGTACAAAAACTTTTCTATACCGCGCTCAGGCATATAACGCGCATGCTGCCCGACTCTCCTCTGGCCACCCCGACTCTCCTTTCGCTCTCCCCGACTCTCCTCTGGCCACCCCGACTCTCCTTTCGCCCTCCCCGACTCTCCTCTGGTTGCCCCGACTCACCGTTCACCCGCCCTGACTTTCGGTGCACTGCCCCGCCTCTCCGTGCCTGTCCCCCTTGAAGTCCTGTCCCCCCTTGAAGGTCTGCCTGTCCTCCCTTGAAGGTCTGCCTGTCCCCCCTTGAAGTCCTGTCCCCATCCTGAAAGCCTGATGCCCCCCCTCGACGTCCGATTCTTCTCCCCCCTCGGCAGGACCACTCGCACCCCCACCCCGAAGGACCGCCGACTCCCCGACAATATTGGGCCAGGAGGGAGCCCAAATCCTCCTGGCCACGGCGACCCCCTAACCCCACCCCGCACTACATTACGGGCAGGAGGGATCCCAGGCCCTCCTGCCCTCGACGCAAACCCCCTCCCCCCAACGACCGCCCCCCCCCAAGAACCTCCGCCCGTCCCCCAGCCGACCCGCGACCCTCCTGGCCGACCCCCACGACACCCCCACCCGCCTTCCCCGTACTTTGTGTAGTTGGGCCAGAAGGGAGCCCAAACCCTCCTGGCCACGGCGACCCCCTAACCCCACCCCGCACTACATTACGGGCAGGAGGGATCCCAGGCCCTCCTGCCCTCGACGCAAACCCCCCTCCCTCCAACGACCGCCCCCCCCCCAAGAACCTCCGACCGACCTGCGACCCCCCTGGCCGACCCCCCCACCCCCCTTCCCCGTACCTTTGGAAGTTGGCCGGACAGACGGGAGCCAAACCCGCCTGTCCGGCAGGCAGCCAACGAAGGAATGAGGCCGGATTGGCCCATCCGTCCTAAAGCTCCGCCTACTGGTGGGGCCTAAGGCGCGTGGGCCAATCAGAATAGGCCCTGGAGCCTTAGGTCCCACCTGGGGGCGCGGCCTGAGACACATGGTCGGGTTTGGCCCATGTGCCTCAGGCCGCGCCCCCAGGTGGGACCTAAGGCTCCAGGGCCTATTCTGATTGGCCCACGCGCCTTAGGCCCCACCAGTAGGCGGAGCTTTAGGACGGATGGGCCAATCCGGCCTCATTCCTTCGTTGGCTGCCTGCCGGACAGGCGGGTTTGGCTCCCGTCTGTCCGGCCAACTTCCAAAGGTACGGGGAAGGGGGGTGGGGGGGTCGGCCAGGGGGGTCGCGGGTCGGTCGGAGGTTCTTGGGGGGGGGCGGTCGTTGGAGGGAGGGGGGTTTGCGTCGAGGGCAGGAGGGCCTGGGATCCCTCCTGCCCGTAATGTAGTGCGGGGTGGGGTTAGGGGGTCGCCGTGGCCAGGAGGGTTTGGGCTCCCTTCTGGCCCAACTACACAAAGTACGAGGAAGGCGGGTGGGGGTGTCGTGGGGGTCGGCCAGGGGGGTCGCGGGTCGGCTGGGGGACGGGCGGAGGTTCTTGGGGGGGGGGCGGTCGTTGGGGGGAGGGGGTTTGCGTCGAGGGCAGGAGGGCCTGGGATCCCTCCTGCCCGTAATGTAGTGCGGGGTGGGGTTAGGGGGTCGCCGTGGCCAGGAGGGTTTGGGCTCCCTCCTGGCCCGATATTGTTGGGGAGTCGGCGGTCCTTCGGGGTGAGGGTGCGAGTGGTCCTGCCGGGGGGGGGGGGAGGTATCGGACGTCGGGGGGGCGGCCGGGCAAGAGGGCTTGGGCTCCCTCTTGCTCCGATCGTGGATGCGGGTGCGGGTGGGAGCGCGTGCGAGCGGTCGTTCGGGGTGGGGGTGCGAGCGGTCCTGCTGGGGGGGTGAATCGGGCGTCGGGCGGGGTGGGAACTATGTTTAAAAACTTTTGTATACCGCGCTCAGGCATATACCGCGCGAGGGGTATGCGCGGTACGTAAAATCACGTATAACGCGCGCGTTATATCCGCGAAAATACGGTAGCTTTGCTTTCACTATTAAATAGCTAGCTATTACAGCTATGCTAAGTTTTTCATTCAAGTAGCAGATATTTGTGTGTGGCTGGTTCCGACGTGCCACGTTTCGACCCTGCGTCAGGGAACCGGCAGCAAGAGCGATTTACAAATGGAGGTGAAAGCTCATGAAAAAACCGCGATTTCACTATGTGCTGTATCTCTAAAAGTGATTGCCCCGTTCTATCTATCACTAACTGCCAGCAGTAATCTTAACCTAGATATTTATATTAAGAACACTTGGGGGATAATTTTATAAAGGGAAAGGGATTGGGACTTTTACAACCACATTCAAAGAGATTTACATACAGGTACTTAATGCATTTTCCCTATCTGTCCCGGTGGCTCACAATCTGTCTAATGTACCTGGGACAGTGGAGGATTAAGTGACTTGCTCAGGATCACAAGGAGTAGCGCAGGGTTTGAACCCACAACTTCAGGGTGCCGAGGCTTTAGTTCTAACCAATATGGCACACTCTCCTCCTTTTTATGTGTGAAAAACGGCTACTACAAAACAAAGTAAGGGTATATAAGCACAGAAATATAGGGGCAATTCTATAACTCCAATGAAAGAACACCTCACTGTTATGGGTTCAATTGCACAGATTAGCTTTAGCCCCAAAGAATAAGGATGCTGAAAATGAGCTCCCACATGAACCCTTGAAAAAGCCCTTTTGGGCAAAACGGATCCTGACGGGGCACGCTAGAGATACTGCAATAAAAGGATAAGTAAAGAAAATGAATTCATACTGTTTAGTCTTTATTTATTTTGTATATGAAGAATTATAGAAAGAAACAACAGCAACTAAATACATTATATATTTACAGGAGGCTGTGAAGAGAACCTAAATGGTTTAACACATATTTTGATGTAAATGACATTGAAGACTACCGCCATCCTGTAACTGAACCCATAACAGTGAGGTGTTCCTTCGTTGTGGTTGTTTCCAATTTACCTCACTCTTCGTCTTCAACATCCTTCTTGTATTTACGCAATTCTATAACTCAGCACCATAATTTAGGAGAATTGATTCCTGTGATGGGGTATATGTCCCATCACAGGGAATGAGGGCCCTGGAAAGGGAAACTCCAGAGATCTACTGGCAAGGGTGTCCACAAAAACTGTGAGTGAGTCCCCAGGGCCAGCTGTTCAATCAGGGTGAGGCCAAGACCCAGCATGGGAGATTGTAGCTTAGAAGGGGGTGTTACATGGGAAGTGGCAGGGGAAGGAGCCAAACCCTTAAGATTATTGTTATTTCATTCCCTGAATAGTGATTGTAAAGCCAGTCTGACTGAAAGAAGCAGGGCAGATAAATTAGCATAGTATTTGGAAAGATCTGGCTAAGGCCTAGATTCACCAAACCTTCCGATCCTTTACTGACCATCGCAAAACCAGTTTTACTGGTTTTGCGATCGTTCCCCGACCCAATTCATTAAACTCCTGCTTGATCAATCTCCTACCCGATCTACCCATGCAAATTAGTAAAACCCCATGCAAAAAAGCCAAGCGATTGATTCACTAACAATTACTTGGTTATTTTGAATCGGGTTTTCCTACTGTCAAACCCGACTGCTGCAGACCTGCCTGGTTTTTCTCTCTCTTTTTTTTTTAAAATAGCACTGACATTTTGCGTGTATTACACATACAAAATATCAGCCCAATTAAAAAACATTTAAAATGCCCCCTCCCTCCCTGCACAAAAAAGCCCCCTCAAAATTATGGCAGGAGGAATTACCATGCTCTCCTGCCATCGGGCCGACTCAGCATTGCTAAGAGATCTGAAATCTGCTTCCAGAGGTTGTTTGCATGGCTCGGGAAGAAAGACGCGGCCTTTCACAGTGTTGAAGCAGATCCCCAAATACTCCAGGTTGGCTCCAAATGACAGCCCAGATCCTGTAGGAGATCCACAACTTGTCGCACTGCCTGCTCGACCACCAGCCTTAATGGTGCTCTGATCAGCCAGTTGTCCAGGTGTGGGAGCACCTGTATACCCATCCTTTGGAGGTGAGCTGTGACCACCACTATCACCTTGGTGAAGGTGTGTGGGGCCGTTGCTAGACCAAAAGGCAGGGCTGCAAACTGGAAATGTCATTGAAGGACATGATATCACATGTATTTCCTGTGGTCCAGGAAAATGGGAATATGAAGGTATGCCTCTGTCAGACTAGGAATGCCCCGGGAGCCACTGCCGCAATGACAGACTGAACCGTCTTCAGTGCCGCATTTAAGGACTTTCTAGATCCAGGATCGGTCTCCAATCTTCAGTGCTTTTCTTGGGCACTATGAAGTAGAGAATGACACTGGGCCAAATTTATCCCTGTCCTCGCAGGAACTCAAGTTTCCCCATCCCGTCCCTGTGAGTTTTGTCACTGTCCCATCCTTGTAAGATATGTCTTTTAACCACACAAGCCTTGAACACTTATGATTTTAAAGTGTTTGAGGCTTATGCATATTGAGGACGGAGCTTGCAGGAATGGGGCAGGGACAGGTAACGAACTTGTGATGACGAGATGGGAAAATGAGTTCCTGTGGGGACGGTGGCAAAATTTGTCCCCATGTCATTCTCCATTATGAAGTATATGGAGTATCTGCCAGAACCCAATTCTTCTTCAGGGACTGGTTCTATAACTTGAATGTCCAATAGCCTCTGCACTGGTCGCTCGAAACCTGGCCTCTTTTTTCCGGCTGGTCAACTGGAGGAGTCAATAAACAGATCTGAAGGAGGGCAATAAAACTTGATCTTGCGACCTTCTCAAATAAGATCTAGAACCCAGCAGTCTGAGGAAATTTGATTCCATTCCCTCCAGAATGCTGACAGTCTCCTCTCAATGTGCGGGAACGTGGCAGCTGACCTGGCATCATTGCGATTTCTTGGAGGTTGTACCGACGCGAAACCCTGAGGGTTGCTGGCGCCTAGAGTTGCCAAACCACTGTCTGGATCCCTGATAAGATCTCCGAGTGGAGGAACCTGCATAGAATTGGTGGGAACGCCATGAGGGGTGAAAACTTCCTCTATCTCCCCAGGTGGGTCAATGAGGTCTGCTATTAGGCAGAGATTTTGGGCAGTGATTTGCTACACTGGCCATAAGATTGTCAAAGCCCTAACCAAATAGCATCTGCCCTTTGAAGGGTAGTCTGCTTAAAGTGGCTTTGGAGGCTGAATTGCCCACCCATTGTCTGATCCAGAGCATGAAGAAACTGCATATGCCTATACCTTGCTCATTACTCTAATGATGTCATATAGAGACCATCTCCCACATAAACTAAACTAAAGTTTAACTTTGTATACCGAGTCATCATTCTGAGAAGGCTCGACTCTGTTTACAGGAATTAAATAAACAAGGAAAGATTTACAAATGATAAATAGAAGATAATAGCAAAATTTCAAAAGAATTAATTTTCAAAATGTTTGGCAAATAGAATAGTTTTTAAAGATTTACAGAAAAATTGAAATGAACTGGAACTCCTTTAAAAAAAAAGGGGAGATCATTCCAGAATTGAAAGAATTTAAGAGGATTAAAGATACCATGTAGAATTTTAAAATACAAGCACATTTAAATTGAATTCTAAAATAAACCGGGAGCCAATGAAGAATCTGAAACAAAGGGGTCACATGGTCAAATTTACATTTTCCAAAGATCAGCTTCGCAGCAGTATTCTGAATTAATTGTAATCTATGAAGACAAATTTTTGTAATGCTGAGGTAGATAGCGTTACAGTAATCAAGACAAGATAATATAATATAAGATAATATAATATAAGCGGCGGCCCGCCGGACTCCTCCCCCTCAAGGTCAGCGCATGCCCTATTTAGAGGGACTCTCTGCGGCGCACGCCGAAGGAGCGCGCATAAGGAGCAGGTCCTGCTCCTTTGTTCGCTCCTTCGTGCGCGTCCCGAGTGTGCTTCCATTTATGGAATACTTTTAATTTTTTTAACCTTTTTTAGCCATCTGTTTACATCTCTAATTCTTACTCCTTACATACACAACAACACTAACTTTGCTCTCAAGATGTCAACAATAAATAATAACATCCCTGTATATTGGGGAAATAGACCCTTTGGACCTATCCCCTACAAGTCTACTAAATCCTCCCTGCACTCTCTCCTAACTATCCCTGTTCTACCTCAATGTTCCAATAGTTCTACATCAAAAATTTCTAATTCTTTTAACAGACACTCCTTTTCCACTAATAAACCCTTAAAACTCGGTCTTATTAACTCCAGATCAATACGTAGTAAACATCACTTATTGAAAGATGCTATCCTTCACCAGGGTCTACAGATTCTATGCATCACGGAAACTTGGCTTACAACCGGTGATGAAGCTTTCCTGTCTTATTGTTGTCCTCCCAATTTCGATTACGGTACTACTGGAACCATCGTCAGAACCGCAAGGGAGGCGGTGTTGCCATTATTTTTCAAAAAAACTTAGTTAAGATCTGTGATCAATCTATTAACAATACTGCTATTGAATTTCTACATGTCCAAATCAACCAGAGCCCAAAAACTGATCTTCTCTTACTTTATATTCCCCCCTATAGATCACACTAAACTTCTTTCTTTGCATAATTTAATGTTTGATTTTTGTTCTGATACTATTTGCCCCATTATTCTAGGTGACTTTAATATTCATTTTGATAACTCCAACAATCCTTACACTATTGATATGATTAATTTCATTAAGACATTAGATTTGGAAATCCACATTAGGGAACCCACACATTCTTCTAAACATACACTTGATATGATTCTTACATCCAAATCCCAATTCATATCTTATTCAGTACCTCAAATCTCTTCTGTACCATGGTCTGATCATTATTTAATTTCTTTTAATTGCTGCTACTCTCATCAAGTAGAAACAATTTCCTCCTCCGCACCTTTAAAAAAGATTACATTCAGAGACTTCTCCAAAGTGGAAACATCCGATATCTCTCCTTTTTTTAGTTCCTCTATTTCCTAATTTCAATTCTATTGATGATCAATTACTTTTCTGGAACTCTTCGCTAGAATCTTGCTTGAACGAAATAGCACCTATAATCTCTAAAACTATCCCTATCCGTAAATCCCGTAATCCATGGTACTCAGAGGAACTGTCATTCATTAAAACTCAACTCCGATCACTAGAAAGAAAATGGCGCTCATCAAAAACTTCTGCAAACCTACAACGGTATAGAGAACATGCACACTTCTATAAGAACAAAATTAATCAAGCTAAAAAAACTTTCTACTCTAACAAAATCTATAAGGCCAAAAACAGTTCTGAATTATTTTCGATTCTCAAATCCATTACACCAGAGTCCAAAAACAATAACAACACTTCTGAACCCACTCCCAAAGCACAAGATCTGGCTGACTATTTTTGCGCAAAAATTGTTCTTATACGAAAAACTTTCGTTACACACAAATCTGAAGAGTCCTCTCACAACAATGTTAACTCTACTATACCAACATCCAAATGTTCAAAATTCAAACTTCCATCCCTCAAAGAAATTGAAGGAGTCTTTCAAAGAATTAAATTAAAAAATTCCCGATCCGAACTAATTCCGCCATTTTATTTGAAAAATTTTTTCTCTTGTTTTGGCTCTTTCATTCATTCACTCATCAATAACAGTCTTCTTACAGCTACCATTCCTACTGATTGGAAGAAAGCAATAGTTACTCCGATACTGAAAAAATTTTATGCTAATCGCAATGACGTATCTAATTACCGCCCAATTTCCAATTTACCCTTTTTAGCAAAAGTGACTGAAAAATTGGTCTTTGAACAGCTTTCGGATTTTATCGAATCATCTAATGCTCTACACCCTAATCAAACGGGATTTCGCAAACATCATAATACTGAATATTCAATGCTAGGTCTTATTACCAATATTCATTATTTCCTAGACCATCACAAATCGGTTGCCCTATTTTCCTTGGATCTTTCTGCAGCCTTTGACACCATCGATCACGTTCTTTTACTTAACCGTCTGGAATCTTTCGGCATCAGTGGACAAGTTCTAAACTGGTTTACTTCTTTTCTCTCTGATCATTTATCCATTGTTATTATTAAAGACGATCACTCTACTCCTTATTCTTCATCTTTTGGAATACTCCAGGGATCTATTCTATCACCTCTTCTTTTTAATATCTTCCTCTCTCCTTTACTCACTATCTGTCAATCGTTGGGTTTTACTTCATTTTCTTATGCTGACGATATTCAACTTCTTCAACCGTTTGATCCCGAAAAAGACGAAGAAATCAAAACAATTAATAGTAAACTAGACACAGTAAAAAACTGGCTTAGCTCTAATAAACTATCATTAAACATACAGAAAACTCAAACAATGTTTTTTACTTGGAGAAAAGATATCACCCCAATTTCTTCATTTTTACTCGACAACTCTCCAATAGAATCAGTATCTTCTTTAAAAATCTTAGGCGTAATCATTGACACTAACCTAAATTTTCATAATCACATTAGCCAAATCGTTAAATCCTGTTTCTACAAACTCCGTCTAATACGATCCATTTCTTCATTTTTAGAACCAAAATCTATTAACATACTTATTCATTCTATGATCATTTCAAAACTAGATTACTGCAACTCTCTGCTGTTTAATGTACTGCAAAAAGAAAAGAAGAGACTTCAAATAATCCAAAACACTGCAATAAAACTAGTCCATAAAGCAAAAAAATATGACCATGTAACTCCACTACTGATCAAATCCCATTGGTTGCCTATTAATCACCGAATCACTTTTAAAATAGCATTCTTAGTCTTTAAAGCTCTGTTATTTAATGAACCACAATTCATCTCTAGAATGATTATTCCTCATCATTCTCCCCGATCTCTTCGGTCATTATCTCAAGACCTATTATCAGTCCCTTCTTTAAAAATAGTGGGTACAAGGAGAAATGATATGTTTTCTGTTTTAGCTCCTCAAACTTGGAACGCTCTGCCACTCTATATTAGAAAAGAAAAAGACCTCATCTCGTTCAAAAAACTTTTAAAAACATTTTTATTCAATGATGCTTTTATTAACTAATGATTTAAACTCTTTTTTTTTTTTCTTTTCCTCTTCTTCTTTTTCCATTCTTTTCTTTTGCCCCTTCCTTATGTGTTTTTTACCCTTTTTTGTTTCTTCTTTCTTAGACCGAGATAATTGTAACTTTTTCCCCCTTTTTCCTAGTGTACCCAGTTAGTCATGAAACCTTTTTAAGTTTTAATACTGTTTATTATTTATTCTACTGTTTTTAAAATTTGTTAAAATTTGTTTTTAGGACTGTCTGTTCACCCATAAGGTGTTTTAAAATGTACATCGCTTAGAAAATTTTTTATAGGCGATTTATCAAATAAAATTGAACTTGAAAATTGAACTTGAACTTGATTGAACTAAGATAGAAAAATGATGGTGATGAAAAAGATGTCTAACCTTCCTCAGCATTCGCAAACTAAAGAAGCATTTCTTGACCAAGGAATTTAATTGGTCCTTAAAGGAAACAGAGGAGTCAAAAAGGACTCCCAATATCTTAGCAGAGAACTCAATTGGTAAGGAGGACCCAGATACCATAGTAAATCTTGGACCTAACCACAAAAGCTTAGTTTTAGTTGTATTAAGCTTCATCCGTACAGATAAAGCCCAGGCTTGAAGTTTGGAAATGCAAAGATTTACTTTGGAAACTAGACTGGTAATATCTGGATCAATCTCAATCAATATAAAGATATCATCCGCACAAGTGAATAGCGTTTCCCAAGCTGACAGCTTAAAGGTGTTCAGTATGGTCATAAAGAAATTGAATAAAATTGGAGAGAGTGAGGAGCCCACAGGGAGGCTACCAAGAATTGGAGATATCGCCTTCAATATTTACTGAATAGGAACAGTACAGAAGAAATTTAGAAAACCAATCCAAAACAACCTGATGGAGACCTACATCTGAAAGTAGCTGAAGTAAAATATCATGATGTACTACATCAAACGCTGCAGATAAATCGAACATTTATTTCGAAGACAAATTTGTTGAATTTTTGAAAGAAGAGAAATCAATAAGGTTTCAGTACTAAAATTAGAGCAAAATCCATGTTGAAACGGCTGAAGTAAAGAAAATTTCTCCAAATAGTCAGTAAGTTGACCAGCTACAATTGACTCCAACATTTTTGTTAATAGAGATATATTAGCAATTTGTCGGTAGTGAGAGGGAACTGTAGGATCTAAATCTACTTTTTTTAGAAGAGGAATAAGTGTTATTTGTCCCATGAATTGTGAAAAGTACATAATCCATACCCTCCAGTATCAGCTAGGGGCAGATGTCCTCCTCCTTGGCCAGACTTTGCCATAACCTAGTGTGGCAAGGATGTGCCACAAACAAGGCTTTGATCCCCAAAATTAGTGCTATAAATTGTCTCTTAAGAATCATGTCCACCTTGCGCATTCTTTAATATCACTCCTCCCTCACTAGGGAGGGAGGTATGTTTAGTTATTTGAGCCACTGGGGAAAACACCTTCGGCTCACTAAACAGCTGCTGAAATTCGAAAGCCACATAGTTTTGGCCACCTTTAGGGAGCCTTCCGGAGTTTTCCATTGTTCAATGACCATTAAGGTGATGTCAGGATGCGAGGGAAAATAGGTGGTCTGAGCATTTGTGCCACTCATGACCGTGCACTGTGAGGTGGATAGCTACTGAGGCTCCATCTTCAACTCCCTAAGCGCATCCGTAATAACATGCGAGATGGTGGCCGACTTGAACAGTTGCTTGCAGAAAGAAAAGCTGAAGAGGGAGCTATACTAGCTGAAAGATATGATTGACACCCTTCTACAAGTGATTTGCGTGCATGGATTGATTACCAAATATACGGACCCCTGTATATATGTAAAAGAGTACACAGTTATATGTTCTATTCACTTTAAATTGATCTATTCTGTACATCATTATGTTAATAAGTTTTTCTATTTCACCTTTACCTATTAAATTCAAGGTCGGATTACATTACAAGAGATTGGGTCAGTTACCTAGGAAGTTACAATGAACAATTTGACACAGACATTCAACAGAGTTGCTAGTACAGGTAGATCAGTACAGTTATTAATACAGTTAGATCATTGTTACAAGTTAAAGTAAGTCATCTTTGGCTAATCTTTATGCTCCAGGAGTTGCATTGGACAGTTTAGAAATGGGCTTTTACAATTACTATTTCAGTTACTTCTGGTTTGGCACCCAGTTTTGGTACAGAAATGCTTTTAAATGTTTTCTGAACTTGAGATATTGGTCACAAGATTGTAGTGAAAGTGATAGTTGGTTCCAGCATTTTGCTAATTGATATTGAATGGATAAGGTAATTTGCCTTGTAGACTTTATATTGCTGCATGCCGGGAATTTTAAGTGGAAAAGATTTCTGGTGGAATATCTGTTGGAGGCACCCTGGAGTAGGGTGGCCAACTCTGTTAAGTAGAAATAAAGTAAAAACCAGTTTAATACATTTTCTACTGATTTTACATGCAACACATATCTAATTGGTCACCAGTATGGTTTTTACATATAGGTAAGTAGCAACTTTTCCAAATTCGCTACTTACATATATAGGCCCATTTACACATGAAAAAAATCTACATTTCACATGTACAAATACCAATCAAGCCTTCTAAAATGACCATTATTATTATTTAAATATTTTTATTATTTATAAGCTTTTCAATTTTAAATCAAGCATACACAACTTGAAAAAGATCAGAAACATTAATAAAGATCACATAATTGTACAATCAAATGTATTGAAAACGTTAACTAATATTGAGTCCACAATTATGAAAATCAAGAAAGGAAATTGTCAACAATTTTGAAAAAAAAATTCTATTTTAGAGTGATGGCAATAGGTAACCCAAGCTACAAATGACCATTATTTATTCATAGTGCTAAGGCAGAATATTTAATAAGTATATTTTAAAAGAAGTGGGAATGAGAATAAAAAGCACAGTTACTTACCGTAACAGGTGTTATCCAGGGACAGCAGGCATATATTCTCACATGTGGGGTGACGTCATCTACGGAGCCCCGATGCAGAAGCATTTTCAAGCAAACTTGATTGAAGGTTTAAGTTTGCTCTGCTGCTCCACGCATGCGTGCCTTCCTGCTCCACTAGGGGGCGCATCCCCTCGTGGTCTCCAGTTCACTTAACTAGCAAAGAAGCCAACCTCGGGGAGGTGGGCGGGTTGTGAGAATATATGCCTGCTGTCCCTGGATAACACCTGTTACGGTAAGTAACTGTGCTTTATCCCAGGACAAGCAGGCATGATATTCTCACATGTGGGTGACCTCCAAGCTAACTGAAGAGGGATGGAGGGAAGTTGGCAATTTAAGCAAATAGATTTCGCAAAACCGATTGGCCGAACCGGCCATCGCTCCTGGACAGTGAGTCCAGACAGTAATGGGAGGTGAAAGTATGAACCGAAGACCACGTGGCAGCCTTGCAGATTTCCTCAATAGGTGTGGACCTGAGGAACGCTACGGAGGCTGCCATCGCTCGGACCTTGTGTCCCGTTACTCGACCATGCAGTTCGAGACCAGCCTGAGCATAACAGAAGGAGATGCAATCGGCCAACCAGTTGGACAAGGTGCGCTTGGAGACTGGGTGACCTAACCGGTTTGGGTCGAAGGACCAAAATAATTGTGGGACTTTCCGGTGTGGTTGAGTGCGTTGGAGGTAGAAGGCCAACACTCTCTTACAGTCAAGAGTGTGGAGCGCCACCTCTCCGGGATGAGAGTGGGGCTTGGGAAAAAACACAGGTAAGACAATGGACTGATTGAGATGAAAATCAGACACTACTTTGGGCATGAACTTTGGATGAGTGCGGAATACCACCTTGTCGTGATGGAATATCATGAAGGGTGGGTCCGCCACTAGAGCTTGTAGCTCACTAACCCGCCGAGCGGAAGTGAGCGCAAGCAGGAAAATCACCTTCCAAGTGAGGAATTTTGGATGGCATTTGTCTAGTGCTCAAAAGGAGGTTTCATTAGTTGAGCCAGAACCACGTTAAGGTCCCAAACCACCGGAGGAGGTTTGAGAGGTGGGTGGACATTCAGAAGACCCTTCATGAAGCGAGAGACTAGGGGGTGGAGCGAGAGGGCTTTCCCTTCCAGGGGCTGATGGAAGGCTGCAATCGCACTGAGGTGTACTCGAATGGAGTTGGTCTTTAGGCCGGAGTGAGATAATTGAAGTAAATAGTCAAGGACCAGGGGGATGGGGACCGACACCGGGTCCTGGCTGTGAGAGGAGCACCAGGCTGAGAATCTGGTCCACTTTTGGGAGTAGCAGGTTCTCGTTGAGGTCTTTCTAGAGGCCTCCAATATCTCCTTGACTGATTGAGACACGGGGAGAGAAGTCAGGGGGAAAGAAACCAAGCATTCAGATGAAGAGATTGAAGATTGGGATGTAACAGCGAACCCTGACCCTGTGATAGTAGAGAGGGAAACCGAGGCAGAGGCAGTGGATCTCTGACACTGAGTTGAAGTAGAAGGGAAAACCAAGGCTGGCGTGGCCAGCGGGGATCAGGGTGGCTTGTAATGTAATGTAATGTAATTTATTTCTTATATACCGCTACATCCGTTAGGTTCTAAGCGGTTTACAGAAAATATACATTAAGATTAGAAATAAGAAAGGTACTTGGAAAATTCCCTTACTGTCCCGAAGGCTCACAATCTAACTAAAGTACCTGGAGGGTAATAGTGAAGTGAAAAGTAGAGTTAGAGGAAAAATAAAAATAAAATAAACATTTTAAAAAGACAGCATTGATCTAAATACTTTGGAAGGTTGAAGAGAGGAGAGAAAGGAATAGAAGCAGAATGGGTCAGCGTCAGTGATGAAGTGGAGCAAGTAAGTTTAGGAGGAGCGATTGACGTATCCAGAAAGGGCTTCTTCTGGCCGACAGTCCCAGGATGCCTATGTCTCCTCCCCTGCGATGTTCTCCCATCCATGCATTCCCTCCCAGACACACTGCCCGTGCCCCAGCCGCTCCAAGGAGGCTGCCCCAGATGAGGTCCACGGTGAATGCAGGATTCTCTCCTCTGCGGGAAAGCCGCCTGGAACCGACAGTCGATCTTCTTAGCGGATTGCAGGGGGGGGAAGAGTTCACACTCTAGGTAGGATCGGGTCTGAGTGCTCTCGGTGGTTGTGGCTGGTCTCATTGCTGCTTAGATGTAAAAGCAGTTGATCTCCACTGCTGCTGATATTTAAAAGCAGGCAGATTGATCTCTCCAATGGACTGCAGGGGGAGGAGTTCACGCTCCTGGCAGGATCGGGTCTGTGGGCAGGATCGGGTCTGTGGTGGTTGCGGATGTACCCGCTGCTGCTTAGGTGTAAAAGCTTGTACTGTTTTCAGGTGGACGAGCGTCCGCAGGATCAGAGGAAACGGCGGGAACGCGTACAGGAACCTTCCCTCCCAGTCGAGGAGGAAGGCGTCGGCCTCGAGCCGGTCCGGGGAGCAGAAGAGAGGCAGTTTGTGATTGTGGGGGGATGCGAACAGATCTATTTGAGGCGTCCCCCACTGTTTGAACACCTGTCGTAGGGTTTGAGAGTGCAGTGACCACTCGTGTGGCTGGAGGAGGCAGCTGAGTCTGTCCGCCAGACAGTTTTGTTCTCCTTGTATGTACACCGCTCGAAGGAAGGTGTTGTTGGAGATTGCCCATTTCCAGAGGCGCAGGGCTTCCCGACAGAGGGACCAAGACCCTGTTCCTCCTTGTTTGTTTACATAGTACATTGCTACCTGGTTGTCGGTTCGGATGAGGACCACCCGGTCGTGGAGCAGATGTTGAAAAGCTACAGCTGCGAGATAGATTGCCCGGAGCTCTAGCACGTTGATGTGACAGTGGCGGTCTTCCGCTGACCACATCCCCTGCGTGCGAAGGCCGTCCAGGTGGGCTCCCCAAGCGTACTCTGACGAGTCCGTGGTGAGTACCTTGCTGTGATGAGGGGCGAGGAAGAGTAAACCTTTGGAAAGATTTGAAGAGTCGGCCCACCAGCGGAGCGATCTTTGCAAGGAAGGAGTCACTGTCATGGGACGGTCGATCGGGTCCCGGTCTTGGCGCCATTGAGAGGCCAGGGTCCATTGAGGTATTCTCAGATGGAGGCGGGCGAAGGGTGTGACATGGACGGTGGAGGCCATGTGGCCTAGGAGAGTCATCATCTGTCGAGCTGATACCGAGGTCAGCAGAGAGATCCTTCGACTCAGACTTACTAACGCCTCTAGGCGCGGAGGGGGGAGGAAGGAACGGAGGCGAACCGTATCCAGCGTGGCCCTGATGAACTGTAGGGACTGCGAGGGGCGTAGTTGGGATTTTGGGAAGTTTATTTCGAACCCCAGACTTTGTAGGTAGGTAATAGTCTGTTGGGTCGCTGAGATAACCGCTTCCCTGGACGGGGCTTTGATCAGCCAGTCGTCCAGGTAGGGGAATACCTGGAGGCCCTTGGAGCGTAAGGTTGCTGCGACCACCACGAGGCACTTGGTGAAGACCCGAGGTGATGATGCTAGGCCGAAGGGGAGGACTCGGTATTGTAGGTGCCAGTCCCCTACCTGAAAACGCAAGAACTTGCGGTGGGCGGGGTGTACTGGGACATGTGTGTACGCCTCCTTCAGATCAAGGGAGCAGAGCCAGTCGCCCTCGTCGATCAGGGGGTAGAGGGTCGGAAGGGACAGCATCCGAAATTTTTCCCGTACTAGAAATTTGTTGAGGCGTCTCAAGTCTAGTATTGGGCATAGGTCTCCCGTTTTTTTCGGTACCAGGAAGTAACAGGAGTAGAAGCCCTTCCCCCGTTGGTCTGGGGGAACCTCCTCCACTGCCCTGAGGCGAAGCATGTCTCGAGCCTCGGAGAGGAGTAGGTAGCTGCGTCCGGTTGGGAGGGCAATTCCTTGGGGGGTTGTCTGGAGGAATGGCCCGAAAGTTGAGAGAGTATCCTGATGAGATCACGCCAAGGACCCATGCGTCCGACGTGACTTGTTCCCAGCGAGGGTAAAAGGCTTTGAGGCGACCTCCGATGGGAAGGAGGCCTGGGACTATGGCGGAGGGGGCCCGCCCCCTTCCGCGGGTCCCGTCAAAAGGACGGGGGTGGTTTGGAAGTCGCAGGCGGTTGGGACTTGGGCATGGCCCGGTGGTGGGCTTGCAGACGCCTGGGTGGTGGCCGCGAGAAGGGAGGGGTGGATTTTTGTGGGTAGCGGCGTGGAGGGGCCCTGAACGGCCTGGGCGCGGGCAGTTTAGGTTTTTGCCGGACAAGGGAGGCAAACGAGCGTTCGTGTTCGGAGAGGCGTTTTGTGGCCGCCTCGATCGTGTCATCGAACAGTTCTTTTCCCACGCAGGGTAGGTTAGCCAACCGGTCCTGTAAGTTAGGGTCCATGTCGACCAGGCGCAGCCAAGCTAGTCGGCGCATGGCGAAAGCAAAGGCTGCCTCTCTGGAGGAGAGTTCGAAGCCATCGTAGGCCGCGTGGAATAGATGGAGGCGCAGGTTGGAGAGGGACTCTAAAAGCAGGCCAAACGCTCCTTGGCGGGAGGCCGGTAGGTCAGTCTCAAAGGCTCTCAATAGTCCAATGAGGTGTTTGAGGTAGGATGTGAAGGTGAAAGTGTAGCTTTGCACCCTAGAGGCCATCATGGCATTCTGATATAGTCTCCTGCCGAACTTGTCTAGGGTTCGGCCTTCTCGGCTTGGGGGGACCGCGGCTAAGACTCGGGATGGGTGGGCCTTTTTCAAGGAGGATTCTACTAGCAGCGACTGGTGGGAGAGCTGTGGTTGTTCGAATCCCGGGTAGGGTACTGTGCGGTACTTGGCCTCCATTTTGGAGGGTACGGCTGTGACCATGTAGGGGGTCTCCAGGTTCCTGAAGAAGGCCTGTTGGAGTACCGGGTTAGGTGGTAAGCGGAGGGACTCTCTGGGCAGTGATGGCATATCCAGCTCCGCTAGGTATTCCTTAGAGTATCTGGAGTCGGACTGGAGGTCTAAGTCCAAAGCGTGGCCCATGTCCTGGACAAAGCGAGTGAAGGATGGGCGAGATGTTCCCGAGGCCCCATGCGGGGTCGGTGAACAAGACCTCCGTCAGGTGGAGAAGGATGGGGAGGCTTCCCTCGAGTATCGAGGTTCCTGCTCCGATCCACGCTCCGAGACCGGGGAAGTACTGTGAAAGTGTTCCGGGGTTGTAGAACTCCGACGTCTCGAGGAGCCCCTCGGAGACGATGTCGGGGTTCGAGGTACCGATCAATGTCGAATCGGTGACCTCGACCCGGACTCCCTCGGTGACAACCTGCAACCTCGGGTCGGGGTCCCGTTCCAAGGGGGGGTTTGGAGGATGCGCGGGTTGGAGAGTGATAGCTCAGCCACCCTTAGCGGTCCCGTACGAGGTGTAGGTGAACGGCCTCGTAGAGTGGAGGAACCCCGGGCCTTCTTGGAGGTACGGCGGTTCGAGGTTTCTGTCGTTTTAGCACTACGTTTTGCACCGCGGCGGTCTGTGGAGGGAGAGCGCCTCGGGTGCCTCAGTGAGGAGTCCGAGGAGGATGGAATGCGGCGAAGCTTGCGCGCTTTTCTTCGAGGTGGCTCGATGCGAGGCTCAGGCTGGTCTGGCACCTGTGGGGTCGAGGTCGAGGCCGGTTGCAAATGGGCCATTGCAGCGGACAGCTCCGACGAGATCATCGCTCGGAGTAGGTCCTGGAAAACGGACACGGACAGCATCGAGGGCATGTCCACTGCCTCGGTGCACTCCACCGGGGGCGACCTCGTATCAGAGTATTCCAGTGTTGGAGGCACGGCCCGAAGGCTTGGAGGGCTTCGCCGAGGCTGTGCGCATGGGACTTCCGCCATGCGTCGCCGGCGTCCCCGAGGCTGGTTTCTTTGCTGGTACAGAACCTGAAGAGGGGACTTACCCGGAGCCGAGGTCTTCTGTTGTCCCGAGGACTTCGGATTCGAGTCTCGGGGCGATGCGAAGGTATTCGGGGCCGAGGTCAAGGCCGGGGCCGACCTCGAGGCCGAGGTAGAGGGTTGGTCCGGGGCGAAAAGATCCGCCATGCGGGCTTTCCTTCGACGGAGGGCCCGGTTCTGGAAAGTAGCGCACTGGGGGCAGGAGTCGGTTGGATAAGCGGCCCCCAGGCAGAGGATGCACCGGCGATGCGGGTCTGTGATGGAAAGAAGCCGCTCGCACCGGGAGCACTTTTTAAAGCCGGTCAAAGGCCGGGACATAGAATCGAAACTGGCCGCGGCTCGAATAGCCACGCGGCCACGGGGACCCGGAAGCCTCCGGGTCAGTGAAAAACGAAGCAGGAACAGTTGAAACAAGAAAAAACTCGCGCACAGCGACTAAATCGAGAAAAACAAGAAAAAATCGCGGTGCTAGAAGGCAGTTGGGGCAGAGCCTGAAAAAACACAACTTCTAAGCTCAGCGGAAAATTTTGAACTGGAGACCACGAGGGGATGCGCCCCCTAATGGAGCAGGAAGGCACGCATGCGTGGAGCAGCAGAGCAAACTTAAACCTTCAATCAAGTTTGCTTGAAAATGCTTCCGCATTGGGGCTCCGTAGATGACGTCATCCCACATGTGAGAATATCATGTCTGCTTGTCCTGGGATAAGAGCTTTTACCTAAATCAGTATTTATAGTCATACCTTGCGCTATACCTGCCTAAACCAGTTAATTTTCAAATGCATAGCAATTTGTGCTACTAAAACTGTTCTGAAACAATATATAATTGAAAAGACCCCAAAAACTGACTATAAAATATTAGTATTGCTCAAAACCCAAAAATTGTATAACACACACCTTAGTACTTGAAGCATTTAATGAGACTGCTGAAACACCAAACTTCTCCAAAACCATTATCTGATCTTCCATCAGTGAGACAAGAGGACAAATCACCAGCGTGAAACCTAAAGAAATACAATCTAGTTAAATTATTTGAAATAGGAACTTTTCTCTGAAAATTAAAATAATTCTATGTTATACTTTCCTATGGGGTTGTAAAGTTGTTTTGAAATATCAAAATTGAAAGAGTTCTAAAATTGACTCAACAGCAAGAAATATAGTCCTACTAGGGGACAAACAAGGTCATATTATTCTGCTTAGAAAACATTCTGACCTAACATGATTGCTCTGGACAGAAAGCAAGTCATAATACTGATCTGTCCTACATTTTTTCTATATTAGATGAGCAAATCTTTAATTCACAAATAATGAGCATGGACTGTAGCTAGTCCATTCTCATTATTCGTGAATTAAAGATTTACAATTTCACTTATCCATGGTTGCATGCTTTATGACTGTTATTTGTGCCATGTGTTTGTGTATTCGTGTTTGAACTTAGAAAAATTTTTTTAAAAAAGCTTTGCTTCCTTTCACTTTGTGGTTTTGGCTTTGCTTCCAAAAATAGTCACCAAGCATCAAGAGTGAGTTACAGGCAAAGAGAGTGAGTTACAAGCATTTGCAGGTACAGCTCCAAAAAGAAAGAAGCATGACATAATGTTTGTTTTAGAAAGGCTTCATTCTAGCAAGTTTGTTTCTGCTGTCAGCCATGAGTTTAATGTGACTGAATCCACAATCTGATCCCATCCATCATCAGCTTGCTCGCAAAGCTGCACCGGAAAATTTCAAATCATCTGTGGTTTGTGATCAGTCAATAGAAAAGATGGAGAAGTGGCTAAATTTGCGGATAATGCAAATGGTGAAAGAGAAAACAAGCACAATGGACAGCATTGTAAATCCCTCTGGCTTTCATCCTGACAAACGTGTCACCCAGGGACTGGAAAACCTGAAACCCTTTTCTGCAAGTTCAGGTTAGCTAGCCCATTTTAAAAAGCAATATGTGCTAAAAAAAAATGTAAACCTTTCCATGTGGAAGGTTCAGCTGACAACAAAGCTGCTAAAGAATTTAAAACATACCCTACTTTTCAAAAAATTTATCCAGATATCTTAACCCAACCCTTCCCCCTCCTCCTAAATAAATTCTCCCCTAAAACCTCCACTTAAATAATCTCTTCCTCCCCAAAACACCAACCAAGTATTCAGATCCCTGAAATGTAAAGTAATCTTATTTGTACTCTAACTGTAATCTATTTGTTATATCACACAGTAACGTACAGTCAATTTAATATCCAATTTGCAAGTTCTTCCAGAATTAATCCAGGTACCTCTCCTCCCTTGTAACCAAAAAAAAACAAAAAAACAAAAAAAACCCAAAACTGTTGTAACTTCACTGGAAATGTCCAGTTAGCTCTTTTGTAATCCGCCTTGAACTGCAAGGTAAAGGAGGAATAGAAGTCCCTAATGTAATGTAATTAAATAAAAGGGGTATGTGCCAAAGCAGGTCTTCAATGTGGATGAGACTGGCTTGTTTTAGAAGCAGACTGCGAGACAGACATATATAATGAAAATGGCAGCAAAAACTCCAGTTTTCAAGGCATTAAAAGATTGCACCACCCTGCTACTTTGTGCCAATGCCAAGGGTGATTTGAAATGCAATCCTCTTATGGTCTACAGAGCCCAAAATCCTTGTGCACTTAAAGGAAAGAACCTGAACAGCAAGTCCATTGGAGATGGCACCTCAAAGCTTGGATGATGTCCGCATTATTCTAGGATTGTTTCGCACCAGAAGTTGAATGTTATCTCCACCATAAGAAGCTTGCATTTAAGGTAGTGCTGATTTTGGATAATTCACCAGTATACTGTCGGCAAGACCTGGGAAATGCACACCCTGATGTTAAAGTTCCCTCATCCAGCCCCTAGATCAAGAAATAATAAAGACTTTCAAAAGCCACTACATGTGAAAGCTGTATAGCAAGGCCTCTGAAACATTAGACCCGGAAACCACCATGTTTGATTACTGGAAGACTGTGACAATACTTAATGTAATAGACTTATGTTGGCATAACCTGGGATGGGATCACACAGGCTACTTTGAACAATTGTTGTAAAAAAAATTTGGCCAGACTGTTTAACAAATTTTGAGGGCTTTGAAGGTGTTGCAGAAAACACAAATAGGAATGTGGAAACCATCATATGCAGTGCTTGAAAAATCAGCGAAGAAGGCTTCAAGAACATGACGTGCAAGAAATTTTAGAAGAAAGTGCCATAGAGCCCAGCACTGAAGTTCTGGACGAGATGGTGCAATAAGGTGTCAGAGACAGTGATGATGGAGAGGTGCCAAGCATTCCAAAAACTGTGCTTCTCACATCAGGGAAAATAGCATGGTGGGCATCAATGTTGTAAAAACATAAGTTGCAGGATACCCAACACACCGGAGATACTTAATAACCAAATGTAATATAATATCCTCAATGATTAATTCAAATACAATGTAACATGTTTTTTTGAGTGCTCAGAAAAAAAGTTTGAGAGAGACCAGACTTAGAACAGAGCTCCAGCAGCAGGAAAAGCTCTCCTTTTTCAATCATAGTACTTAACATGGCTTTGCATTTGATAAGTTTTCAACATCTTACTAGTTAAATCTTGCATTAGTTACCGTATTTTTCACTCCATAATACACACTTTTTTTCCACCCAAAAGTGGGTGGAAATGTTGGTGCATCTTATGCAGTGAAGACGACGATGAAAGCCTTTTTAAACCCCCCCGTAGTATCTTTTTAAATGTCCCTTAAGCTTGGTGGTCCAGCGGTGTTGAAGTTGGTTCTGAAGCCGGATTGCGTGGGGTGTAGTATGTTTTGGTTTTCTAGGTAATTGGTGAGGAATTTGGCAACTAGTCCTTCTATTATTTTGACAAAGAGTGGAATAGAGGCAATGGGTCTGTAGTTGGATGTTTGGTCTGTTGGTCCTTTAGGGTCTTTGAGGATCGGGGTGATGATGATTTTGCTGAGGTTAGTTGGGTAGTGGCCGCTTATGAGCGTGATTTGTATCCATTATCAGGTCATAACAGGCCAGGCCCTCTTTTAAAGGCCAAGGCACACACAAAAGATAGCCGGCAGGAGGGGATGGGGGGGGGGACAGGCTTTGAAGAACGACTGACTGCATGTATGTTATGTGTCTGTTGGATGAAGGAGTGTGTGTGGGGGTGTCTGGTGGGTTTGGAACAGTTCATTTTGAGGCGGTAGTGGCCTTCTGGTGTTTGTTGGGAATGTTTGGCTGGGGTTATTTGAAAAAAATAAAAAGGCTGTGACCTGGACAGTCAGGCATGCTGCTTTTCTTCTTCTTTTCCTTTATTTAAAGGGGGTTTCTGACTGGTTCACTGTTTTGCCTTTGACTGGGTATTTCCCTCCTGTCCCAGCCTACCACTAGACCACAAGAGGTGGGGGGGCGGGGAGGGGCAGGTTACAGGGCAGGGCAGTGGGACAGGCTACAGAGCTTGGCAGGGAAGGGGGGACAGGGTGTAGAGCCTGGCAGAGAAGGGAGACAGGGTGCAGACCCTGGCAAGGAGTATGGGGTTGGGTGCAGAGCCTGGCAGGGATTGAGGGGGGCTGGGTGCAAAACCTGGTATATATTAGTACACAATTTGGTTCAGAATGTTTTTTTTCTTGTTTTCCTCCTCTAAATCTAGGGAGTATCTTATGATCAGGTGCGTCTTATGGAGTGAAAAATACGGTATTTTAAAAAAACATCTGCACTCGAGCGGAGCAAAGGCTTGGGCATCCAGTTGCCTCAGAAAACCCGACAGACTTTATTGGTGCTGGTCTCACGATCTGTGAAGAGAAGCAACAGATCGAGACCAACACCAATAAAGACTGTGTCGGGTTTTCTGAGGACTCTTTTTGGTTATTTCATTGTAAAAACATAAGTGACATGGAGGAATGTGATCCCATGCTGGAGCACAGTCTAAAATTCAAGTGTCCAACAAGCTCTGTATTTGTCCTTTACGCTGAGACACTTAAGGACTTAAGGAAAGTCAATTAGATAAGGCCAACACTGTTTTTTCAGTATATGAGTTGCGAGACTCATGCACCAGAGGTTGATGTACCAGCCTTGACACATGCGCCAGAGGTTGATCAGGTTGAGGTTGACCTATCAGCATCGACATCTCCATCTTCTACAGATACTGTCATTCTGGAGCTGCCCGCTTGTCCTTTTTTAGAGGTTGATGTGTAAGAAGTCGACCTGCCAACCTCGACTTACGTGCCAGAGGTTGATCATGTTGAGGTCGATCTACCAGCATCGACATCTTCATTTTCTACTGTCATTCTGGAGCTGCAAGCCTCTCTCACTCTAGTGGTTGATCAGACAGAAATTTACCTTGAGTGATATAGTACAGTATGCTATACACCTGTTTTTGCGTAAAGCTGGTTTTTGTCAAGCAATGTTTTCATAATGGTAGTGTACCTTCTCTTTATATATGTCCGTTTACCAGTCTGTGCTGTAGCATTTTACAGTACCATTTATCCGCCTGCTGGAGACAGAGAATACTGAGATACTAAGGCGCATGCCATCCGATATATCTCCAGTTACAATTCAGTGTTCTCTATCTCCACCTGCTGGTAGATGGACAACCCATTCATCTGGCTTTATTTGCTACACAGATTTTTGTAGAATTGATGCTTTGTTATTAAAATCTGCTTATCCCTTGGTCTCTGGAATTTCTTTGGTCTGCCCCTGTTTTTTGGGGGATCCTTACTTGAAACATATAGTCATACGATGTACATATATTAATAGTATTGCAAAAAGTCATGCATATTAAATATCTTTATTCTACTATACCTTCAGAACACAAGGCTGGTAGCTGGAAGCATAAACTTTTTCCACCTCCAGTAGGCATTATCAGGAATATATCTTTCTTGGCCAACGTGGCATTGATAGTTTCCAGTTGCAAAGGTCTAAATGTACAGAGTTTAAAAACAGTTTGCAGGATGTTCTGAATCTTCTCAGACCATGGAAAATCTGTAACCAACAACAACAAAAAAAAGATATAAAATGGTAGAAGCTAACATTTAAAAATAATGGAAATATTTTAGAAAAATAGGAAAGCTCAAATGACGGGGAATAAAGTGAACTCAAATTGCCCATGTTTACATCAAGAAACTCTCTTGAATTATGAAACGTGAGCAAGTTACTAGGGTCTAGAAGCTGATTTTTTTTTTTACATAGAACCCCTTAATTAAAATCACAGACTAGAATAACTATAATATATTAATAAATGCATTAAAGCACAATGCCAATTTAAATTATTACCAACTGAAATATTCTTTTACCAATAACTAAAGTTGCTGATTGGTACCAGATGTTCAGAGATTAGCATATTAGCCCTCACCCAATGTTCCCATTTAGGACTGAGCTGACGTGAGCAAAATTTTTCCGTTACTTTACCTTTACAGATACATACTTAAAAACTCACAGGGAAGTTGGAAAGAATTACATAAGCTAAACTCTGAATGCTTTCCCTACTTATTAACCTGTAGATTATAGTAACAGGTCTTCCTCCATATTTGTGGGTTTGGCATTCGTGACTTCGGTTATTTGCAAGTTTTCCATTAATTAAAGGTGAATTTTGTAAAAAGTTAGAGTTTGCTACCTTTTAGCATGCTGCTCTCTGTATTTCCAAACAAAGCAGTCGAGGAACAATTTGAGTATTTTCAGGGCTGGGACAAAGCAGCCTCACTCGTGATTTCATCTCACCTGGGAAGGAGTTGACTCCGCCCCCTGAGTGACCTCATCCTGGAGTCCTGAGAGAAAAAGCCAGCGCCAGAGAACTATGTTGACTGAATTTGTTACAGCTGCACCAGAGGGAAATAAACTGCTTGTATGAAATTTCCCTCGGCCAACTTGTTGGGAATTCTTTGAGGAACAGCCGAGCGTTTTTGGGCCTGGGACAGAGCCGACTTCACTGACTCCCAACTCCCTCCCCCTGAGAAACATCATCCTGGGATGCTGAGAGAAAAGGCCAGCGCCAGAGAAGTGTGCGACTGAGTTTGCTGCTGCTACAGGCATTGTCCAATACAGTACCAGCCTTCTCCCTGGTGCTTAAATTTCACATACTACCCAATTAGGGGTGGGGGGGTGGGTATTGTAAAGTTTTTCTCACCGGAAATGATGCGAGAAAGAGATTTAAGAGGGTGACACTATTGAATTGATTGAGAGAAATATTGCAAGATGAAACCACATGAGTGAGGCTGCATTGCTTGGAGACATAAGAACATAGAACTTAAGAATAGCCTTACTGGGTCAGGTAAAACACTTATCTTATCAAAGGTTCCTTTGATAAGATAAGAAACCTTTGATACAATAAGTGTTTTACCACTTAAGCATATGAACAGTATAAAATTAGTCGACTGTGTGATACAGAAAAGATTAAACTAAACTAAACCTTAAGTTTGTATACCACATTATCTCAATACTTGTAGAGCTCGGCACGGTTTACAGGGAATGGTGTAGAGAAGGAACTCCAATGAGGGATATAGGACAGTCTAGAGAAAGTTTAGAGGGACTTAGTATAATAAAGAGGAGGAAATATTACATTTTTGAGAATAGCCAAGTTTTCAAATGTTTTCGGAAAAGTTGGAGGGCGCCCAGATTCCAAAGTGGGGTAGAAAGGTTATTCCAGAGCTCTGTAATTCTGAAGGAGAGGGATGTCCTTAGTTTTCCTGGATGGTATATGCCTTTTAATGAGGGGAAGGATAGTTTGAATTTTTGGGTGGATCTGGTGTTGTTAGGATTCGAGGAATTCCAAGATAGTGGAGGGGAAGAAGGATGCTGTGTAGGATCTTGAAAGTTAGGCAAGCGCATTTAAAGTGGACCCTAGAGACTACTGGGAGCCAGTGAAGTTTGGACAGGAGTGGGGAGACATGGTCAAATTTACTTTTTGTGAAGATTAATTTAGTCGCGGTATTCTGAATCCGCTGAAGTCTTTGAAGGCTTTTCTATGTTAGGCTTAAGTAGATGGAATTACAATAGTCCAATCTGGAAAGGATGATGGATTGTACGAGGACAGCAAAGTGTTGTTGATGGAAGCAGGATCTTGCTTTCCTCAGCATGTGAAGGCTGAAGAAGCATTTTTTTACTGAGGAGTTGAGGTGATCGTTGAAGGATAGTGTAGAGTCAATGATAATGCCCAGAACTTTGCTAGAGAACTCAAGCTGCAAAGTGGTGCCAGAGGACAGTGGAATGAGGGTGGGTAGCTGATCTAATTTTGGGCCGAGCCAAAGTAGTTTTGTTTTGGACTCGTTCAGTTTCATTTGTACGGTGAGGGCCCAGGATTGGAGGTTTGTTATACATGAGGATATGTTCTCAGAGACGTTGGTGAGGTTCGAGTCGGTCTCGAGAAGAACAAGGATATCAGCAGCATAAGTATAAAGTGTTTCCAGGGGGGAAAGATGGAGGAGTTTCAGGGAGGACATATAGAGTTTCAGGGAGGACATATAGACATATAGATTGTCCTTTTATGCTATTTAAATATATGTGATGACTGGGTGGTGAGCTGATATTCTTGGGGTTCGCCCCTTATTTTTGCCTTCATGTCTCTGAGCATATATTTTTGAAATTTTTTTTTTTTTTTAAAAGTATTATTACTATGTAAAAATCTTTTTGAATTCCTTACAGAGGAGTGACTTTCTCTATTGCTTTTCCATAAAAAAGCTGACCCTTGAAAGCTTAAGGTGGCCTTGGAGGCAGAGTCCCCAGCCCAATTAAGGACCCAAAGAGTCTGGCATGCTGACACTGCGTAAGTCGAGACTTCACCGAGAACTCTGATGAGATCATAAAGGGTGTCCACCACATAATCCACACCTTTCCTCACCAGGTAGAGATAAGCATCTTCCTCCACAGAGGTTAAACTGCGCAATCTGTAGCCTCCTGATTTCTTTTTGTGTAATACCAGTGAATGAATGAGAATGTTGAGATATTTGGCATCCAGAAGTGATGAGAGTGAACAAATTATTTTAAGCTTGAAGAAACATTTCCATACTACTTAACTGATTTGTGTGTGGAAGGAACGTTTATCGTCCAGAATAACCCCTAAAACTTTGATTGTAGATACAAATTAAATTGGTGTTGACTATACAAGTGTTTCATGATCTCTAGTGGAAAAGAGTATGGCCTTAGAGTTATTGATGTTGAGGGATAGTAAGTTCTTGGAAAGCCAATTACTAATAAGGTTCAATTTTTAGATAAAGCCTAGCCATAGCTTTAGAGAGCTGGAAAGAGCTGTATGGGGTATTAAACTGCTCCTTCACCAGATCAATAAGCTACAGGTAGGACCGGAAATAAAGGAGAAGGACAGCACATTAGAATGGTCCTTGACCGAACACTGAGACGTAGAAGGTTGAGAGTCCGATTTAAGCTCTTTCAGGGCATCAGAAATGAAATGGTGGCAGACAAACCAATGGTGGGAGTGTGTAGTACAGTGGTTAGAACTACAGCCTCAGTACCCCGATGTTGTGGGTTCAAATCCCAAACTGCCCCTTTTGACCCTGGGCAAGTCACTTAATACCCATTGCCCCAGGTGCATTAGATAGTGGGAGCCCACCAGAACAAATGTTTGAGTACCTGAATAATTTGTAATCCGCATAGAATTGTAGGATATGCAGAATATAAATTATTAAAAAGAAAGAAAAGAAAAGGTCTACGGATGTTGGTGTCCTCACCCAAATTCGGATTCTCTGAGGTATCGCGCTGACTAGTAACAAGGGTATGAGCAACATCCAAAATAAACATAGTGTCAGGAGACAGGATAGGCATAATACTTCTGTGACACCTAATACAATCAAGATCTGTCGCAGCCGATCCTCTGGCACCGGAGTGACCAGTTTGAAGGAGACATGCCTGCTGGCTGCGTCAAATGAGCTGGATCCTAAGAATACACTCTACAAAGGAGCCAAATGAAATCCAGGGAAAATTCACACCCTGTGGTCACTGTTGGGCCCAGCAGAGGTGCTCGTGCCATGCCAAAAGAGTCTCCTGATCCAGAGCGCAGGTGTTTGGCGCCAGATTCCAGAATGGCCTCTGGGTGAGACTTTTTGTCCAAATCACGAACCCAGGCCAACTCTCCAGCCCTGGAGGACTCAGAGTAGGTGAAGCCCAAAGCTCCTGCCCTTTCCCCCAGCATGCTGTGACACACGGTACACGGACAATGTTCCAGCGACAATCCAGCGCAATCCATTCATGTAGTCAACAGATTAAGGGCTGAGGAGTCCATCCAAATTGATTTGCAACAAAATTGAGGTGTTTTGAGGCAGAAATCAAACTCTGGAAAAAAAAAGGAAAATCCTAAAATAAAAAATAGTGATTTAGAGTATGGGGAGGTGGGAGACCTGAAACCTACCCTCAGAAGCCTGAAAAATGAATTTTACAGAATTCCACAGACCACCCCCGAAGCTCCCATAGGAAATAATGGAGGTGTACTTATGGTCTGTGAAGTGCCTTTCTGTCAGCTCTGTTACATTGCAGCTGAATGGAAGAAAAGGATTTTCTGCCTCAGAAATTGCTCCAAATGACCAAACTTGAAGATCTTTGGACTGCCAGTTGGAGTCTCCGAATGTAACCTCCGCCCCCCATGAATCCTCTCCACATAATCGGGGCAGAAAATGCAGCTTGCGCTCTGAAACCCAGAGGTACTTTTACTTGGGACGCATACAGCCTGCGCTTAAACCCCTGATAGGGTCAGAGGGCAAGCGAGCTCCCAGGGAAATGGACTCGAGTCTGAGAAGGGTGGCACATAGCAGGCTGGTTCCACAGGTCCACCGACATTTCTCTGTGAAGCAGCAGTCCGGCTCTGCAGGACTGCGTCCTTTCCTTTGGCAGATGACACTGCACAGGGTCGCATGGCACTGAAGCCACAAAGAAAAACAAACTGTAGCCCTTTATTTGCCATTTTTGCTCAGAAGCAACATGTGTTTCCTATGGCTCTTATGGGAGATCTGAATCTCCAAATGCCTGTTACTTGACACTATTGCTCTTGTTCAACATCAAGTTACATAAAGCAGCTGTTTTACCATCTGCAAATTAAAGGGTTAAGCAAAAAAATAAGAAAAATGTGCAGAGCAGATCAAGACTTCTGCACGGATTGCTTGCAGAAATTGAAAACTGTATGGGGCTCTAACTCTCTCTCAGAGAAGTGTTTGGATTTCTGCAACTCCTGGATTGCGGGAAGGGATTGAACACCTAGAATATGGAATCCAGAAGGGACATAAGTTTCAAGTTTAATAGTAATTTGATGTATCGCTTATTGTAATATTAAGCGATTATACAAAATACAATAAAATCATGGGATACATATCATTAAAAACACTTAAGGACAAGACAGACTAATATGGCACAAAAAGGTAAAAGCTACAATAAGATAACATAACAGCCTATGCTTAAGCCCCTGGAAATCAGTAGGCAAGCTAAGCAACTAGGGATACAGACCCCGAGCTTCACAAAGTTTTCTGCTGGCTGGCCCCTAATGGATTAACTTGTCAGCTGCAGACCCAAGACTTCTGCTTCTCCAGGCAGACAGAGGTTTCCCCTGTACTGGGGAGCTCCGGTGCATCAATAACAGCAAAAAAATGTGAAAAACACTTAAAATAATAAAGAAATATATAGAGCAGATCAGAAAGATGCAAGGAAAAACTGAAGGGGGCAGCAGAGCCCTCTGGAGAAGGAGGAGGAGTTAGTTTAGAGTGGATTCCTTCTCCATGATTCGTGAGCCGGGGAGAATATCCTACTGGCCAGAATGACACATCTACTGCACTAGGGAAATAAGCTTAAAAGAGGAGAAAATTCAGACCAAAAAAAGGATTGGTGTGATTTAAGAACATAAGAACGTAAGAGTTGCCATACCGAGACAGACAAAATGTCCATCAAGCCAGTATCCAGTTTCCAACATTGGCCAACCCAGGTCACAATTACCTGGCAAGATCCCATAGAGAAAAAGCACAGTTACTTACCGTAACAGGTGTTATCCAGGGACAGCAGGCAGATATTCTTAACACATGGGTGACGTCACCGACGGAGCCCTCGGTACGGACCTTTTAACTAGAAGTTTCTAGTTGGCCGCACCGCGCGTGCGCGAGTGCCTTCCCGCCCGACGAAGGAGTGCGTGGTCCCCAGTTAGGATAAGCCAGCTAAGAAGCCAACCCGGGGAGGTGGGTGGGACTTAAGAATATCTGCCTGCTGTCCCTGGATAACACCTGTTACGGTAAGTAACTGTGCTTTATCCCAGGACAAGCAGGCAGCATATTCTTAACACATGGGTGACCTCCAAGCTAACAAAGAGGGAGGAGGGATGGTTGGCCATTAGGAAAATAAATTTTGTAACACAGATTGGCCGAAGTGTCCATCCCGTCTGGAGAACGCATCCAGACAGTAGTGAGTAGTGAACGTGTGAACTGAGGACCAAGTGGCCGCCTTGCAGATTTCCTCGATGGGCGTGGAACGGAGGAAAGCCACAGAAGCAGCCATAGCTCGGACTCTGTGGGCCGTGACAGATCCTTCCAGTGAGAGACCGGCCCGAGCATAACAGAAGGCAATACAGGCAGCAAGCCAATTTGAAAGTGTCCGTTTGGAGACAGGACGGCCCAAACGGTTGGGATCGAAAGACAAAAAGAGCTGAGGGGATGTTCGGTGAGCTCTGGTACGATCAAGGTAGTAAGCAAGGGCACGCTTACAATCCAGCGTGTGCAACGCCTGTTCTCCAGGATGCGAGTGAGGCTTAGGGAAGAAGACGGGAAGCACAATGGACTGGTTGAGGTGAAAAGCCGAGACCACCTTGGGAAGGAATTTAGGGTGGGTACGCAGAACAACCTTGTCATGGTGAAAAACAGTGAACGGTGGGTCGGCAACCAGTGCATGCAGTTCGCTAACCCTCCTGGCAGAGGTGATGGCAATTAGGAAAAGCACCTTCCATGTAAGAAGCCTGAATGAAGCTGTGGCAAGAGGCTCAAACGGAGGTTTCATGAGAGCAGAGAGAACCACATTCAGGTCCCAGATGACGGGAGGAGGCTTGAGAGGCGGTTTGATGTTGAAGAGCCCTCTCATAAATCTTGAAACCAGAGGATGAGCCGTGAGGGGTTTTCCGAGAATAGGCTCGTGAAACGCAGTGATGGCACTGAGGTGGACTCTGATGGAGGTGGTTTTGAGGCCAGCGTTGGACAGCGAGAGCAAATATTCCAAGACAGTTTCCACCGCCAAAGAGGTGGGTTCTTGATGATGCCGGAGACACCACGAGGAGAATCTGGTCCACTTCTGATGGTAACATTGGAGAGTGGCCGGTTTCCTGGAGGCGTCCAAAATGAGGCGGACCGGTTGAGATAGATTCTCAGGAGAGGTCAGCCCGAGAGAAACCAAGCTGTCAGGTGGAGGGAAGACAGGTTGGGATGTAGTAGAGACTGATTCTGCTGTGTAAGTAGAGTAGGAAACACAGGAAGAGGAATGGGCTCCCTGGAGCTGAGTTGAAGCAGAAGGGAGAACCAGTGTTGACGAGGCCACCGAGGGGCGATGAGGATCATGGTGGCATTGTCCTTGCGGAGTTTGGACAAGGTCCGCAACATCAAAGGAAGTGGAGGGAAGGCATAGAGGAACCGATCCCTCCAGTCGAGCAGGAATGCATCCGGGGTCAGACGGTGAGGAGAGAAGAGTCTGGAACAGAATTGGGGCAGCTGATGGTTGTGAGGTGCTGCAAAGAGGTCCACCTGCGGAGTGCCCCATCGAGCAAAGATGGAGAGTAGAGTCGGAGGGTCCAACGTCCACTCGTGAGGTTGAAGGATGCGGCTGAGATTGTCGGCCAGAGAGTTCTGTTCGCCCTGGATATAGACCGCCCTGAGAAAGAGATTGCGGTCCGTGGCCCAGGTCCAGATGCGCAGAGCCTCCAGACAAAGGGGGCGAGATCCGGTGCCGCCTTGCTTGTTTATGTAGTACATGGCGACTTGATTGTCTGTGCATAGGAGGAGGACTTGAGGACAGAGAAGATGTTGGAAAGCCTTGAGGGCGTAGAACATGGCTCTGAGTTCCAGGAAATTGATGTGATGACGACGCTCCTGTGGGGTCCAAAGTCCCTGGGTGCGTAGATCTCCCAGGTGAGCTCCCCACGCGTAGGGGGACGCATCTGTGGTGATGATCATAGAGTGGGGGGGCAGATGGAAAAGTAGACCCCTGGAAAGATTTGAGGAGTTCAACCACCATTGGAGAGATTGCTGAAGAGATGATGTCACAGAGATGGGATGAGAAAGAAGATCCGTAGTCTGTGACCACTGGTTGGCGAGCGTCCACTGAGGTGTACGAAGGTGGAGACGAGCCAGAGGAAGGACATGCACTGTCGAGGCCATGTGACCCAGGAGGACCATCATCTGTCGAGCAGGAATGGAGGGATGCATGAGTACCTGACGGCAGAGATGGAGCAGGGTCTGCTTGCGATCGGAGGGGAGAAAAGCCCTCATTAGCGTGGTGTCCAGAACTGCTCCAATGAATTGAAGTCGCTGGGTGGGAAGCAGATGCGACTTGGGGTAGTTGATCTCGAACCCCAGGAGGTGGAGGAGAGAGATGGTGTGATGAGTAGCCTGTAGCACAAGTGGAGACGTAGGTGCTTTCACCAACCAATCGTCCAAATAGGGGAACACCTGGAGGTTGTGAGACCTGAGGAAGGCCGCTACCACTATAAGGCACTTGGTGAAGACCCTGGGTGAGGAGGCGAGGCCGAACGGTAGCACCTTGTACTGATAGTGGTGGTGCAGTACCTGGAACCGCAGGTAGCGGCGAGAATGTTGATTGATGGAGATGTGAGTGTAGGCCTCTTTGAGGTCCAGGGAACATAGCCAGTCGTGTTGAGAAAGAAGAGGGTAGAGCGTGGCAAGGGAGAGCATTCTGAACTTCTCCTTGACCAGACACTTGTTGAGGTCCCTGAGATCGAGAATGGGACGGAGGTCTCCCGTCTTTTTGGGTACCAGGAAGTAGCGGGAGTAGAATCCCTGCCCCCTTTGATCTGGAGGTACTTCTTCGATGGCATTGAGAAGGAGGAGGGATTGAACCTCCCTCAGGAGGAGGGGGGTTTGAGATGAGTTTGAAGCAGACTCTACGGGAAGGTTGTCCGGAGGCAGAGTCTGGAAGTTGAGAGAGTAGCCGTGGCGGATGATGTTGAGGACCCACTGGTCCGACGTGATGACTTCCCAACGGCTTGAGAAAATGGTGAGACGACCCCCGATAGGCTGTGGAAGAGGCAGCGAGGGTGGATGACTGGCTATGCCCTGGAGAGAAGAGTCAAAAGGGCTGAGATTGTTTAGCAGGCTGAGGAGGCTTGGAGGGTTGAGTGGCCTGAGACCGAGCCTGGGCATGGTGCTGCTGTTGACGGGGTCGCCGAGATTGTTGGGGAGGTGGATTGAGTGGCCTGGCTGAGAACCTCCGCTGGTAAGATGATTGAGGCCGATAGGGTCGAGCAGGCGGAGCCTTCTTTTTCGGCTTGATCAGGGTGTCCCACCTGGTCTCATGGGCGGAGAGTTTCTGGGTGGTGGAATCCAGTGACTCTCCAAAAAGCTCATCCCCGAGACAGGGGGCGTTGGCCAGGCGGTCCTGGTGGTTGATGTCCAGGTCGGAGACTCTGAGCCAGGCCAAGCGACGCATGGCTACAGCCATGGCAGAGGCCCGAGAGGTGAGCTCGAAGGAGTCGTATATCGAGCGGACCATATACTTGCGCATTTGGAGAAGGCCAGATATGTGCTGCTGGAATAGCGGGACCTTGCGCTCAGGTAGGTACTTCTGGAGGGCAGACAGCTGTTGGACCAAGTGTTTGAGATAAAAGGAAAAAAGGAAGGAATAGTTGTTTGCCCTGTTGGCAAGCATGGCATTTTGGTAAAGCCTCTTGCCAAACTTGTCCATGGTCTTACCTTCTCTGCCAGGAGGGGTAGAGGCATAGACACTGGAGCCCTGAGTCTTTTTTAAGGTGGATTCCACCAGAAGGGACTCATGGGGCAATTGAGATTTGTCGAATCCTGGAATAGGGATGACACGGTAAAGGTTGTCCAGTTTACGGGGAGCTCCCGGTACCGTGAGGGGATTTTCCAAGTTTTTGTAGAATGTCTCCCGTAAGATGTCATGTACGGGAAGTTTGAGGAACTCTTTAGGAGGTTGCTCAAAGTCTAAGGCTTCTAAAAAGGCTTGGGACTTTTTGGAGTCAGATTCAAGGGGAAGTGACAGAGCAGCAGACATTTCCCTCAGAAATTTAGAAAAAGAGGACTGCTCAGGTTTAGAGGTGGCATCAGGTGCCGATGGTTCCTCATCAGATGAGGAGGGATCCTCCTCGGTACCGAGAGGAGTCTCCTCCCATAAATCAGGATCCCTGACCTCTGGTGCGTGTCGGGACACCGGGGTGGAGGGTGCGGTGTGGCGAGTCTTGGACAAAGATTTACCAGAGCGCACCGAAACGGCACCAGGGGAGGACGATCGGCGTCGTTCTCGGTCCCGAGAAGAGTGCCGTACCGCCTGGTGCCGAGCAGGATCCACTGTGGGTTGAGAATGAACCACAGGATCATCAGGAAGTTGTTGGGCCGAAAGGATCGGCATCGAGGTGTTTACCGGTACCGAAGGAGTGGACACCGGGGGCTCGGTGCGGGGCTCGGGCCGGTCTGGTACCGGAAGGAGCGGTGCCAGGATAGAGGGTAGCAGTTGTTCAAGCTGTTTCTTCAACTGCTCCTGAAGCTGAGTTTGCAGAATGGCCGAGATACGGTCATCCAGGGGTGGCATCGGAACCGCTTTCTTTTTCTTCGGTTCCTTGGATGCCGCTCCACGCCCCGGCGATGAGGAGGCCGATGACGAGGCACTCACCGTTATCGGGGCGGAGCGTTTACGGGACCGGTGCGATGCCGGTATGGACGGTGTCGTCACCGTAGCTGGAGGGCGCTCGAGGGAAGAGGAAGGCTTCTTAGCCGGCTTACCTGGCGCCAGTGGCGCCGATGCGGGATCGGTCGGTGTCGAGCTGGACGGTGCCGATTTCTGCGGTACCGCCGTTGAGGGTGATGAATCCATCGCCGACTCGGAGCCGAAGAGCAGGGTTTGCTGGATTCTTCGGTTTTTAAGTGTACGTTTTTGTAAAGTGGCACAGCGGGTGCAGGAATCTGCCCGATGCTCCGGACCCAGGCACTGCAAACACCAATTGTGTGGGTCAGAAACGGAGATCGGGCGTGCACACCGCTGGCACTTCTTAAAACCGACCTGCGGGGGCATGAAGGGGAAGATAGCCTCCGCAAAATCGAAGTCCGAGGCCTGTATAATGGCAACAGGCCCCGCCGGGGCAAAAACGAAAGAAACAATAAAAATCAAAGTTTTTTTTTTTTTTTTTTTGCAATTGAAAGAAAAAGGAAACCCGAAGGTAGAGGAAGAAAAATATATAACAAAAGCGCGAGCGGGAAGGCAAAAAGTGATTTCAACGGCCGTTGAAAAAATACACGCGTCTTCTTCGCTCCGCGGAAACGAAGAAACTGGGGACCACGCACTCCTTCGTCGGGCGGGAAGGCACTCGCGCACGCGCGGTGCGGCCAACTAGAAACTTCTAGTTAAAAGGTCCGTACCGAGGGCTCCGTCGGTGACGTCACCCATGTGTTAAGAATATGCTGCCTGCTTGTCCTGGGATAAACAGATTTTATGCTGCTTATCCTAGGAATAAGCAGTGGATTTCCCCAAGCCAAACATTAAAAAATGAAGAAATGAAAGTTATCTAGCAATCATGGTATGAAAAGCAGCTTATGCAAAGAGAAAAATAAAAATAAAAAGATGAGGATAACCTTATTCACAAGTAGAGAGCTCCATGTGAATGGGGATTGCAGAGATCCTGCATGTATTGCAGTTGCTGTAGGATTCCCACAGGGACGGAAGAAGTTACCATGGGATTCCTGCGGGAGTGAAATCAAAATATCTGGTAACTCGAGAATGAAGTATGGAAGGCACTGAGAGGAGCACTTGGCGTACCAGAATGAGACTTAGAACACTCTGGTTGAATAGTGAAAACATCAGAAAAATGATATGAGGCTGTTGGGGTTGGAAGGAAACAGAGGGCTGTGATTCTGTGAATATAGGTGGGGGTAGCATGGCATGGGGATGGTTAGATTCCATTCGAGATGGGTGAATTTTCTGCTCCCATGCAACTCTCTATTCACAAGAATAGGAAAGGATCTGGGTGTCATCATAGACAATATGATGAAATCTTCTACCCAATGTGCAGCGGCTGCCAAAAAAGCAAATAGAATGCTAAGAATTATTTAAAAAAGGGATGGTTAACAAGACTAAGAATGTCATAATGCCCCTGTATCGCTCCATGGTGCGACCTCATCTGGAGTATTGTGTTCAATTCTGGTCTCCTTATCTCAAGAAAGATATAGTGGCACTAGAAAAGGTTCAAAGAAGAGCGACCAAGATGGTAAAGGTGATGGAACTCCTCTCGTATGAGGAAAGACTAAAACAGTTAGGGCTCTTCAGCTTGGAAAAGAGATGGCTGAGGGGAGATATGATTGAAGTCTACAAAATCCTGAGTAGAATAGAACGGGTACAAGTGGATTGATTTTTCACTCCGTCAAAAATTACAAAGACTAGGGGACACTCGAAGTTACAGGGAAATACTTTTAAAACCAATAGGAGGAAATATTTTTTCACTCAGAGGTTAAGCTCTGGAACGCGTTGCCAGAGGATGTAGTAAGAGCGGATAGCGTAGCTGGTTTTAAGAAAGGTTTGGACAAGTTCCTAGAAGAAAAGTCCATAGTCTGTTATTGAGGAAGACATGGGGGAAGCCACTGCTTGCCCTGTATCAGCAGCATGGAATATTGCTACACCTTGGGTTTTGGCCAGGTACTAGTGACCTGGATTGGTCACCATGAGAACGGGCTACTGGGCATGATGGACCATTGCTCTGACTCAGTAAGGCTATTTTTATATTCTTAAGTGAGCAAACAGTACCTCACCAGTTAATATGGCAAAGAGTGGCTAGAACTGCAGATCATGCATATGTGGTACAACAAATAAAGAAGAATGATGCCGAAGATCACCATCTTGAAGTTTTTAATTTTCCATAAGTGTATTTAGGTCCTTCAGATAAGGGATTTCTTGCCCAACTCTGATCTTGCAAGATACAAGAGGGAGGGAAAGAGTGAAAGTATCTCATCCAAAAGTGGCTGCAGAAGTAGTCTGGCGAGTGTCTTCCAGTAATAAAAACCTGCATAGGGAAAGGGTCTAGTAACACAAAATACCATTGCCCATGCTCATAAAGATCTGGAAAAGATTCTTCACGCTGACAAACAGATAAACCATTTGTATGTTTCATTGTCTGCTTCTCAGAGAAAAATGATTTTGAGAAAATGCTGTAATAAGGCAAAATTCTACAAACCTCGTTTGTTCCAGGCCTTTGTTGAAAATTCATATCCTGTGCTGGATTCAGCTCCATCGTCTTCTGATAGCTGTTTAATCTTATTATTTAGTACAGTTTTTTTCTGAACAAGCTCTTCCTGTCTCTCCAGAAGTTCCTGAATCTGAAATTTTACTGCCTCTAATTCACTGTCAATGGACTTCAACTCATCTTCTAGTACTGTAAATACCACAGAAACATGCAAAAAATGGTTTTAGCTAGTCACAATAGATTAGATCTGTGAACAAATTGATAATTTCATCCACCATATAAAATGAAACTTACCCGACAGGTCTGCCATCCTCACCCGAAGTCCTCTTTATAGAGTCTGCAAAATGTAAAATATGTAGGATTAATTTTTCAGGAACTGAAATGCAATCCATATTTTAATCAACATTTTAAAAGTTGCAAACAAACAAACAAAAAAAGAAATCCTAAAAGTTATTCTTGCTATAATTTCTACACATGGCAGACATCTGATAAATCTGCTGCACTACATTATTTTTAGCTGTACATTTTCTTAATATGTTTATTTAGAAAAAGAGTTAACTAGGAAATTGATATACAAGACCGTGGTGGTTTGAAAACTTAAAAAATTATATTTATAGACTTGCTCAAAAGATTTAAAAAAAGTATTTTTTTTGTTTTTTTTTAATTCTTTATTCATTTTCACTTCAATTAACAAGTACACAATATGATATCTTATAATATACAAAATCACTTGTACATTCTTAACCATAAATCTTAAATACTTTAAATTACCCACCCCCATCCCATCCTCCCAGCCCTCCCTATATCAATAAAATTCATTCATATATGTATTATATCCCTTCTTATTATAAAATTTCAAACATTTAAAGGTGTCTAATCATTTGAATATTCAATCAATGGCCCCCATATCTTTTTAAACCTATCATAATTCCCATTCTGTAAAGCAAGAACTCTTTCCATTTTATATGTATAACATACTGAATTCCACTAAAAGGTATAGTTAAGTCTTGTATAATCTTTCCAATTTCTAGTGATGTGTTGAATGGCAACTCCTGTCAATATTAATAATAATTTATTGTTAGATATTGAAATTTGACTTTTAAACCTCATTGAAGTATCAAATAAAATTGTGTCATATGACAAGGCAACAAAGTTTTCTAATAGCAAATTAATTTGGGGTCAAATTGATTTCCAAAAGGCATTAATACAAGGACAGAGATAAATTAAATGATCTAAAGTCCCTGCATCCTTATTACAATGCCAGCATCTATTAGACCTAGAAGTATCTACTTTTTGTAAATGAACTGGGGTCCAAAACACTCTATGCAATAAAAACCACCATGTTTGCCTCATAGATGCCGACATTGTAGACTTTAATCTCCAAGACCAAATTTGTGGCCATTGAGATGCAGAAATTTGGTGCTTGATCTCAATGCTCCAAATATCCCTCAACCCAGTTTTCTTTTTTTTATTCAGATGTTCATGAAGTAATTTATACCACTGTGAGGCTTGGTGACCCAAGAAATCCGCCTGAAAGCAAAGGAATTTCAAACTATATTGATTGTTAAGATTCTTCCATTCAGGGAACCCCTCCTGAATAGCATGCTTCAACTGCAACCATCTAAAATTTTGTGTCTTATTTAAACCATATTTATGTTGCAATTGTGAAAAACTAAGCATCGAATCATTTAAAATAATATCATTCAAAGTACGAATACCTCCAATAACCCATTGCTTCCAGCCGAATTGACATCCCCCAATTTTAATCTTGGAGTTCAGCCAAATGGATTGATGTAATGATTTAGAAATTGGAATAGGTGTCAAATCTAATATAATAAAATGCTAGGCCGTGCATGCGCACTCAAAAGTCGTGTTCCCTGATCCGTCGCGATGGCTCGAGTGCGCATGCGCGCCAGACAAGCTTCCCTGCTCTCCACCTCACAATACGGAAGTTTCTTTACATGCTGACGATCGCCTCCACATGCCTGCTCCAGCCAGCCAACGATCGCCTCCACAAGCCGGGACTGGGGTACAAAGAGCGCCTCCTCTCCCCCCCCCCACCAGGACGAACCGAAAAACTGACTCCGCTGCCCGGGACCCGAGTCCTTTGCCACCCCACCATTCCCTTCTCTTCCCGCAGACCCGACTAAGAACATTGCGATTCCAGCGTGTGCAGCAGTCTTCACACGCTGCTTCGGGCCCTTCTACTGCTCTGATTTGCTCTGCCGCGTCTCTGATGATGTCATCAGGGATGTGCCAGAGTAAATCAGGGCAGTAGAAGGGCCCGAAGCAGCATGTGAAGACTGCTGCACACGCTGCTGGAATCACCAGCTTTGTAGTCGGGACCGCGGGAAGGGAAAGGGGGTAGAGGAAACGCTAATGCTGCTGCACAGGGCACCCATTAATGTAACGGGCTTGCTTTCGGGAGGGGGTAGGGAGTCAGAAGGGGGCCACGGAGAGACAGTCAGGCATGGAACAACAGATAAATACAGGTAGGCAGGGGGCCAGGGAGAAAGACAGAGAGACATACAGAAAGAAAGACAGGGGCCAGGGAGAGAGACAGACATAAAGAAAGACAGACAGGGGCCAGGGAGAGAGACAGACATAAAGAAAGACAGACAGGGGCCAGGGAGAGAGACAGACATAAAGAAAGACAAACAGACAGGGGGCCAGAGAGACAACAGATAAATACAGGTAGGCAGGAGGGCCAGGGAGAAAGACAGAGAGACATACAGAAAGAAAGACAGGGGGCCAGGGAGACAGATAGAATAAACACAGACAGACTGCAGAGAAAGAGAGAAAGAAACCTCTCCCTCCCCAGACAAACACTAGCCAAGGATAGAGAGAGAGAAAGAATGACAGACAGGGGGCCAGAGAGACAGACAGAAAGAAAGACAGACAGACATCTATTCTAGCACCTGTTAATTTAACGGGCTTAAAGACTAGTTACTAATATAACGTAAAGTTTTCCAGGTATCAACCAATATTTTATTCTCTTTATATCTTCTAGGTATTTTTATACTAAGCAAATGCACCAGATGTATAGGAAACAGGAGTCGCTATTCTAAATATAACCAGTCTGGGACATTCTCCATGAGCTCTGGGAGGATCCAATACATACCCTGACGTAGAATATAGGCTTGATGATACCTATAAAAATTTGGAAAATTTACCCCCCCCTCCGAAATTGATTTTTGTAAAGATACTAATGCAATTCTTGGTCTTTTACCCAACCAAACAAATTTTGTAAGAATACCATTCAATTTTTTATAAAATGACCCCTGAAAAAAAACCGGTATCATACTCATTTGATAGCAAACTACAGGCAATATCATCATTTTTATAATTTGAACTCTCCCCCACCATGATAAATGCAACGGATTCCATTTTTCACACATTTCTGTTACTTTTTTCAATAAAAGTTTTTCATTCTCCTTTACTGTGTCTTCAATATTGTTTTTAATAAAGATACCTAAATATTTTAAACCCTCATCTTTCCAGCAAAAGGAAAAAGAATTAAATAATCCCTTGACACAATGAACATTAAGCGGGAGAACTTCAGACTTACTCCAATTAATCTTATATCCTGAAAACTTTCCAAATCTCTCTATCAATTCAAGTAAGCATGGAATGGTGGTCTCTGGATTTCTCAAATAAAGCAGAATATCATCCGCATAAACAGAGAGTTTATATTCCCAATTCGAATAAGGAATACCCTGTATCTCCCTTGCCTGATTAATAGCAATTAACAGGGGCTCCAAAACAACATCAAAGAGCAATGGAGATAAGGGACAACCCTGTCTAACTCCCCTTCGCAAGTCAAATCTGTCTGATAAACTATTATTAATGTATAATCTTGCACCATGAGAGCTATACAGCGTCTGAATCATTTGAATAAAACCAGATCCCACCCCAAACCATTCTAATGCTTGATACATAAAATTCCACTCCACTCTATCAAAAGCCTTTTCTGCATCTAGAGAAACCAAGAAAGTTGGATCATTCATATTTTTTGTTAAATTTAAAGTATTATGAGAAGAATGTCTCCTTGCAACAAATCCTGTTTGGTGAGTATCAATAATAAAAGGGAGAGCTTTTGCCAATCTTAAAGCCAATAATTTAGTAATAATTTTCCCATCCACATTTATTAATGAAATAGGCCTGTAGTTTGAAACCAAAGTAGGATCTCTGTTTGGCTTCGGCAAAACAATAATAAAAAAAAAGTTTTAAACACAAACTTTTGTGCTTATTTTTATTTTGTTTTATGATATTATGATACACTTCAGAAGAACAAAAGGTAGACCAGACAAATTCCAGCACAAGGATTTTTAAAAAGACCTGATGCAGATCTGTATTTGGGCACAGAAGTGCCTGCATCAGGAGTCAGCAATTCATTGTAAAGAGGTATAGATGCATATGGGTGAATTGCAGAAACAAGAACAAGCTACAGCCAAAATAGAGAGTCTATTTAGCTTGCAGAGTGATTATCAGCTACACAATGAAGATTATTACACATACAGCAAATGTCAGCAGGGAAACGGCGTCACTATTTTGAATGCAGCTTGTTCTTGTTTCTGCAGTTCATCTGTATGAATATTGTATGCATCTATACCTGTTTACAGTGAATTGTTGACACCCTTGTACTGGAATTTGTTTAGTCTGCCTTTACTCTTCTGTTTTTCTATGGTTGCCATACATAGAGAATTGTCTTCGTTATGCTATATTTCACTAAAGGCTCCTTTTACAAAGGTGCGCTAGCGTTTTTAGCACCGGATTAGCATGCGCTATAACACACGCTACCCAAAAAACTACCGCCTGCTCAAGAGGCGGCAGTAGCAGCTAGCGTGCATGCTATTCCACCCGTTAAGGCCTTAATGCACCTTTGTAAAAAGAGCCCTAAGTGTCAAGGCAGCTTATAATTTTAAATATATATTAACATATCTCACCCATGCTTCCCTTAAAAAAACAAAACAAACAAACCCAAAGCTTATCTTCAGTCCTACTCCACACCATCTAATTTACCGTATTTTTCGCTCCATAAGACACACTTTTTCCACTCCCAAAAAGGGGGTGGAAAAGTGGGTGCATCTTATGGAGCAAAGTCGACCCGTCCCCTCCTCCTGGAACCTTTTTAAAACACCGCCCGCCCTTTAAAAACACAGCCTGCCCGCCAGCCCTTCCTTTAAAACACCCCCCACCCTGCAGTACCTTTTAAAACTCCCATTAAGCCTGGTGTTCCAGCGGTGTATGGGCCGGCAGGAGCGTGCTTTCTGCGCTGCTGCCTGGGCCCGCCCTGCTTTCTGAATGACTGCATCAGTTCTCACGGGACTTGCAAGAACTGACTGCAGCCATTCACCACCAGGCTTACGAGGCGTTTTAAAAGGTACTGCGGGGAAGATTGCATGCAATTGCTGCTGCCGGATTAGTAAGGAGGAACATGGGGATAGGGAAGAGCAGGTGGAGAGGAAAGAAAAGGACTGCATTGGAGGAGCAAAAGAGGGGAAAAGATGCCAGCATCGGGGGGGGGGGGGGGGTACACAGGCCGGGAAGATATGTGGCCTTGGGGTGAGATGGGGTGGGGGGAGGGGATCTTTAGAAGAAGGGAAGAGACAGGGGACAAGCAGAATATGGAAATAGATAAGAACATAGAAGAGAGATGCTGGGCGAGGAGGGATAGCCGGGGTAGGGATGCAGACTGTCAATGATAGACAGGGAGAGGGTAGGAACAGTGGAACATAAACGCAATGCTGGAAAATGGAGGAGATTAGGACACTGAGGGACAATGCTGGAAAAAGGGCAGATGGGGACATGGAGGTAGGATAGGGACAGAGACAGAGAAGGAAGATGCTGGGTAGGGAAAATAGGGGTGCAGAAGGAACAAGGATGGTAGGTCTGGGAATAGAAGAAATGTCAGAGGGACAGGAGACTCTGCAAAAACAGAAGAAACAGATTAAAAAAAAGGAGAGAGACACATGGAGTCAAACTAAATTACCAAAAAACCCCAAAATGTGTTGAAACAGCAAAAGTTTAAAAAAAAAGTGTTTTATTTTACATTTATTTAAATGTTAGTTTTTGGAAATAAACTTCTCTGATATCTTGCATTTAAAAAAAAAAAAAAGGTACTGCGGGGCGTGGGTATTTTAAAAGGGCGGGCGGGTGAGTTTTTTTTAAAAAGTACCGGGAGAGGGGGGGAGGAGGAAAAATTTGTTAGTTGGCTGGGACAGATCCTTCCTATCCCAGCCTAACACTAGACTACCAGAGGTGAGGGGGGGGGCAGGTTACATTTCAGGGCAGTTGGACAGGGTACAGAGCCTGGCAAGGAAGGGGGGACAGGGTGCAGAGCCTGGTAGGGAAGAGGGGATCGGGTGCAGAGCCTGAGTGTGGGGTTGGGTGCAGAGCCTGGCAGGGAAGGAGGGAGGCTGGGGGCACAATTTGGTTCAGAATGTCTTTTTTCTTGTTTTCCTCCTCTAAATCTAAGTCTTATGGTCAGGTGCGTCTTATGGAGCAAAAAATAAGGGTATTTTAATAAAATAGCTATGCCCTAATTACATACACATCTAAATCCTTAAATTAAAAAAAATCATTTGAATCTGTCCTGGCAATGGGGGGGGGGGGGGGAAATCAATGAAAAAAATTGTTTCCCACCTACAATTTTTTTTCAGCTTTACCATATGTAATGCCCTCGATGCTTCATAAGTCTTCAATTTTTCCCTACTACAGAAGAAAGGAGAAAGTTCTGCCCTGCAGAACGGATGTTAGATCAGTCCAAAAGGAAGTATTTATTCTGCGAGTCCCAAGGATCCAAGTTTTGACAATATAAAATTGTCTTCCTCAGGGGACAAAAGTACCGTATTTTCGCGGATATAACGCGCACCATTGTAAAACGCGCACAGGGGTATAGCGCGCAGAAATCACGATGATATGTACAAAAACTTTTCTATACCGCGCTCAGGCATATAACGCGCATGCTGCCCGACTCTCCTTTCGCCCGCCCTGACTTTCCGTGCGCTGTCCCGACTCTCCGTTCACCCCCCCTGACTTCCGTGCACTGTCCTCCCTTGAAGCCCTGTCCCCCCTTGAAGGTCTGTCCCCATCCTGAAAGCCTGATGCCCCCCCCCGACGTCCGATACATCCCCCCCCCGGCAGGACCACTCGCACCCTCACCCCGAAGGACCGCCGACTCCCCAACAATATCGGGCCAGGAGGGAGCCCAAACCCTCCTGGCCACGGCGACCCCCTAACCCCACCCCGCACTACATTACGGGCAGGAGGGATCCCAGGCCCTCCTGCCCTCGACGCAAACCCCCTCCCCCCAACGACCGCCCCCCCCAAGAACCTCCGCCCGTCCCCCAGCCGACCCGCGACCCCCCTGGCCGACCCCCACGACACCCCCACCCGCCTTCCCCGTACCTTTGTGTAGTTGGGCCAGAAGGGAGCCCAAACCCTCCTGGCCACGGCGACCCCCTACCCCCACCCCGCACTACATTACGGGCAGGAGGGATCCCAGGCCCTCCTGCCCTCGACGCAACCCCCCCCCCCCCCCAGCCGACCCGCGACCCCCCTGGCCGACCCCCCTTCCCCGTACCTTTGGAAGTTGGCCGGACAGACGGGAGCCAAACCCGCCTGTCCGGCAGGCAGCCAACGAAGGAATGAGGCCGGATTGGCCCATCCGTCCTAAAGCTCCGCCTACTGGTGGGGCCTAAGGCGCGTGGGCCAATCAGAATAGGCCCTGGAGCCTTAGGTCCCACCTGGGGGCGCGGCCTGAGACACATGGTCGGGTTTGGCCCATGTGCCTCAGGCCGCGCCCCCAGGTGGGACCTAAGGCTCCAGGGCCTATTCTGATTGGCCCACGCGCCTTAGGCCCCACCAGTAGGCGGAGCTTTAGGACGGATGGGCCAATCCGGCCTCATTCCTTCGTTGGCTGCCTGCCGGACAGGCGGGTTTGGCTCCCGTCTGTCCGGCCAACTTCCAAAGGTACGGGGAAGGGGGGGGTCGGCCAGGGGGGTCGCGGGTCGGCTGGGGGGGAGGGGGGTTTGCGTCGAGGGCAGGAGGGCCTGGGATCCCTCCTGCCCGTAATGTAGTGCGGGGTGGGGTTAGGGGGTCGCCGTGGCCAGGAGGGTTTGGGCTCCCTTCTGGCCCAACTACACAAAGGTACGGGGAAGGCGGGTGGGGGTGTCGTGGGGGTCGGCCAGGGGGGTCGCGGGTCGGCTGGGGGACGGGCGGAGGTTCTTGGGGGGGGGCGGTCGTTGGAGGGAGGGGGGTTTGCGTCAAGGGCAGGAGGGCCTGGGATCCCTCCTGCCCGTAATGTAGTGCGGGGTGGGGTTAGGGGGTCGCCGTGGCCAGGAGGGTTTGGGCTCCCTCCTGGCCCGATATTGTTGGGGAGTCGGCGGTCCTTCGGGGTGAGGGTGCGAGTGGTCCTGCCGGGGGGGGGGATGTATCGGACGTCGGGGAGTCGGCCGGGCAAGAGGGCTTGGGCTCCCTCTTGCTCCGATCGTGGATGCGGGTGCGGGTGGGAGCGCGTGCGAGCGGTCGTTCGGGGTGGGGGTGCGAGCGGTCCTGCTGGGGGGGTGAATCGGGCGTCGGGCGGGGTGGGAACTATGTTTAAAAACTTTTGTATACCGCGCTCAGGCATATAACGCGCGAGGGGTATGCGCGGTACGTAAAATCACGTATAACGCGCGCGTTATATCCGCGAAAATACGGTACTACACTATAAGAATGCAATAAAAACAAAAACATGTATAAATATAAAATAAGCACAAAAGTCATTTTTATATAAAAATTTTTACAAATAGATCTGATAAAACAAATAGCGATATTAAGAAAAAAATAATAATACCCCACTCAATGATTATACAATAAAACATAGCGACATTTATTTGCCCAGTAACCTTACCCTCTTCATATTAATAATATCTTCCCACCCTTCCTCCGACCCCAAGTGTAACTACTCTAGTGTCAAATTAAGACAGAAATATTCTCCCCCCTCCCATCCTATTTTGGATGTGTATATAAGTAAACAAAACCTGACTTATAATCAGAGATCTGCTATAGAGAAGTAACATATGATGCCAACGGACCCCCAAACCAATTTAAAAAGAATACTGTGCCCCAGATTTCCGTAGTCATTTTCTCATATCCATAGATGGCGCACAGATTAGCCCACCAGAAAGGGAAATTCAGAAGATCATAGGTTTTCCAGTTTCAGGTTATCATCTGCATGGCTATCCATCTGAGATTTTCAGAAAGCTTTTGATAAAGTTCCTCACAAGAGGCTCCTGAGAAAATTAAAGTCATGCGATAGGTGGCAAAGTTCAGTTGTGGATTAGGAATTGCTTATCGGATAGAAAACAGAGTGTAGGGTTAAATGGTCATTTTTCTCAATGGAGGAGAGTAAACAATGGAGTGTCATAGGGGTCTGTACTGGGACCGGTGCTATTTAACTTATTTATAAACTAGTCTTATAGCCCGTTACATTAACGAGTGCTAGAATATATGTGGTCTGTCTGTCTTTCTTTCTTTCTCTCTCTCTCTCCTTAGCCGCTTTCTGTATTTCTGTCTTTCTTTTTCCTTGGCTCAACCCTTGCCTGCTCCCCCTGTCCATTCTCCCTTCCTTTTACTTCCCCTGTGTCCACCACCACCCCTTCACTGTTCTCCTTATCCAGAAGCAGCCCTTCTCCCTTTGTTTTACCTCCCCCCTGTCCAGCAGCACCTCTTTCCTGTTCCCCTTGTCCAGCAGTAGGCTTCCCTTCCTTTTTCTTCCCTCCTGTCCATCAGCACCTCTTCCCCTGTCCATCAGCACCTCTTTTCTGCTCCTCCTGTCTAGCAGTAGGCCTTCCTTCCTTTTTCTGCCCCCTCTGTCCATAAGCACCTCTTCCCCTGTCCAGCAGCATCCCTTACCTCTGTTCGCGTCTTCCCTCCGCCAACAGCCGCTAAGCGCGCCTGAAGTCGACAGCCGCCTCTGAAACGTTTCCGCCACCGCCGCTGCTTGAGGCCCGCGGAACCGAAGGCGTCCTGGAGTACTAGTGTCGCGCATGCGCACTCTTGCCGGCCACAGCCCGACAGATCAGGGATTAGGGAACACGGCGGTAAGAGTGTGCATGCGCGCTTAGCATTTTATTATAGTAGATGATCTGGAAATTGGAATGATGAGTGAGGTGATTAAATTTGCAGATGACACTAAACTGTTCAAAGTTGTTAAAACACATGCGGATTCTGAAAAATTGCAGGCGGAACTTAGGAAACTGGAAGACTGGGCGTCCAAATGGCAGATGAAATTTAATGTGGACAAATGCAAAGTGATGCACATTGGGAAGAATAACCTGAATCACAGTTACCGGATGCTAGGGTCCACTTTGGGGGTTAGCGCCCAAGAAAAGGATCTTGGTATCATTGTAGACAATATGATGAAACCTTCCGTCCAATGTATGGCGGCAGCCAAAAAAGCAAACACGATGCTGGGAATTATTAAAAAAGGGATGGTTAACAAGACTAAGAATGCCATGATGCCCCTGTATCACTCCATGGTGCGACCTCGTTTGGAGTACTGCGTTCAATTCTGGTCTCCTTATCCCAAGAAAGATAGAGTGGCACTAGAAAAGGTTCAAAGAAGAGTGACCAAGATGGTATAGGGGATGGAACTCCTCTCATATGAGCAAATACTAAAACGGTTAGGGCTCTTCAGCTTGGAAAAGAGACGGCTGAGGGGAGATATGATTGAAGTCTACAAAATCCTGAGTGGAGTAGAATGGGTACAAGTGGATTGATTTTTCGCTCTGTCAAAAATTACAAAGACTAGGGGACACTTGATGAAGTTACACGGAAATACTTTAAAAACCAATAGGAGGAAATTTTTTTCACTCAGAAAATAGTTAAGCTCTGGAATGCGTTGCCAGAGGATGTGGTAAGAGCAGATAGTGTAGCTGGTTTTAGGAAAGGTTTGGACAAATTCCTGGAGGAAAAGTCCATAGTCTGTTATTGAGAAAGAGAAGGAGAAAGCCACTGCATGCCCTGTATTGGTAGCTACACCTTGGGTTTTGGCCAGGTACGAGTGACCTGGATTGGCCACTGTGAGAACAGGCTATTGGGCTTGATGGACCATTGGCCTGACCCAGTAAGGCTATTCTTATGTTAACCTTGTAGGGGGGATGTTCTGGGAGACATTTCCAGCTGTGAAAAAGGAAGTCATGGGGGGAGGCCAGGAAGGAGTACTAAGCAAGCTGAATAGAATCTTCTGGGAACTGTAGTTTAAACACTTACAAAGCAAATATTTCAGATTGCAGAACTATTACAGCCACAAACAAAACTGAAGTTTTGCATGTAAAATAGTAACAACCACAGAGGCATGGTACGAGGGGCATTCAATAATTTATCTATCTCAATAAGAAAGAAAAAAAGTTTTCAAAAATTTTTGTTTTATTTTTCAATATAGTCCCCCGATAGCTCCTTACACTTTTCCTGCAATGACTAACCCCTTTGAAAATAATTCTTCGGTTTGACTGTTCAAACCAGGACGTCACAGCTTCCTCGACATATTCATCATTTAAAAACCGCTATCCATGGAGCGATTTCTTCAAAACTCAGAACAGGAAATAATCTGAGGGAGCCAAGTCAGGACTGTAGTGTGGATGGTTCAGCTGCTAAAACCCACATTGTCAATGGCAGTCTAAGATTGTTGTGATATATACACCGGCGCATTGTCATGAAGAAGCTGAACGCTTGTTGTGAGTTTTCCTCATCTTTTTTCCACAAAGTGATCATTTTGTTGGCGTAACTCTCCCTGGTTATAGTTATCTTGTGTGGAATGATTTGCAGAAGTAAAAGTCCTCATCATCCCAGAAGACAGTTGCCATAACTTTGCCTGCAGATTTTTCTGTCTTGAACTTTTTTTGTGCTTCCACTGAATTGACTCCATTTTGAACTCAGGATCTCTGTGGCAGACCCAAGTCTCATTCCAGTCACCAAACAATGAAAAAAATTCACTTGGTCTTCATGGAACATCTTCAGTTTCTCCTAACAGGACAGGAGCCACATGACATCAGCATTCTTGGAACCATCTTGCACTAAACCTTGGAACCATCTTGCACCAACTTTTCATGAATTATTTTCCAAACTGTACCTGCCAGGATGCCCATTTCTTCAGCTATTCAGGTAACCTTAATTTATCTGTCTGACAAAATTATATCCTCAACTTTCTTGCACATTTCTGTGGAAGTTGCTTCCACAGGCTGTCCAGTGTGACAGCCATATTCAATGGACTCTATCCCACTCAAACTGCTTGATCCAAAAATTTACACTGTAGGATGATAGGGCAAAATCACTATAAACTGCAGTCATGCATTCATGGCTTTTTCCCATCTTTTGTGAGAAATTTTATCACTGAACAGTGCTGCAAATCTAGCAGTTTCTTATTTGATTCATAAGGACTCTCCTGACATCCTGTCTCTTGGAATGTTAGACTCACACTGAGCAGCAGCAGTGTACAGTAACCTTGAGACATGTCATAACGTGCAGACTTGTTTCAACACACTTGGTACTTTCTAACATAAATTATTGAACACCCCTTATAGGAAAAATCTGTTTTTAGAGGAAAGACAAAAATGAGATGCCACAGAAAAAGTACTGTAGTGCAGATATGGAGGATGCAAAGGAAACCAGAGCATAACCAGGGGATAGAATATTTCAGTCTAAGAAACAGGATTCTTAATCTCACCTTATTTTGGATATATAAAACAAGTTATCGCTTGTATAATTCACTTGAAAAAAAGGAGTCTATAACGTAGTATTCTTAAAGGATAAATATAAATAATAACGTTCGGTCAGTCCCTCTCCCCCACCTCCCCCGTCCAACAGAAAATTAAAAGCTACTACAACCTTCTCTCAATATAGACAATATTAAAAACAAAAGTGAATCCCAGTCAAATACACACTACACTTATTTATCTCTGTGTGACAAAACAGAAAGACAAACAGGAAACACGTGCAGCCAAAAAATACCCTATAGCAGAAATACCTGTACTTTCAAAACTACCGAACCCACTCTCTTGCCATCCAGTCTCTCACCGTCGCGTTTAATACGTCACGCAACTAGATCTAGCCCCGCTAGCTTATTGAGCAGCACCAACTCAGAATTATGGGACCTGCCGGGTCTGACGTAAGAACGTAGAGCACACTCGGTCTTTTGATTGGCTACATTCAGGACTCCACGGTAGTGCGTGACTACCGACCCCACTCTCGTGCCATCCAGCCTCTCACCGTCGCGTTTAATACGTCTAGCAACTAGACCCAGCCCCGCCGGCTTATTGAGCATCACCAACTCATAATCATAGGACCTGCTGGGTCTGACGTAAGAACGTAGAGCACACTCGGTCTTTTGATTGGCTACATTCTGGACTCCACGATAGTGCGTGTTTCCGGAAGACGTGGCGATTGGGGTCGTTTGTGCATTTACTGTGGTGGTGCTTGAGTTTTTTTCCCGTCATCATGATTTCTTTAACGGACACGCAAAGTAAGAGCTAGGGGATACGGGGAGGGCGCTAGAGCTAATTTGTGTTTGCTTGACGCAGGAATTGTTGTTATGAATGAGTTGCCTGGGTAGCCGGGCTGGTCTCTATTGTCTGAGTTGGAGCGGGAGCTCCACGAGCAGAGATGCTGGTTAGTGGTACCGTTTATTTTTGTTTGTTTGTTTCCCGATAATTTGCATAAATGGCGTGAGTTTTGTGGTTAAACATATTTCTTTACACAGGTGGTTGCAGTTGATCCTTGTACCTACAATATTAAGCAAACGTCCTGTTTGTGATTAAGGAAGGAGTAATTTTTTGCTGAACTTAGCACTCCACTCTAGAGAGTTGTACAGGGACAGAAATTTCACCCATCCACAATGGAAGTTAACCCATACCTGCTAAGATCCTTTCCTTCTCCCCAATTAATCTTCTCCTTCTCCCATGCATACCCGCAGGAGTTAATACTATTATTTACTTGCTCACAGTGCTGTTTCCTCCCAACCATAAAAGCCCCCAATGATTTTTATTTTTTTTTTTTGGGGGGGGGGGGGCGGATTGTATTCACTGTTCAACCAATGAGAGTAACTTACAAGCCTCAGTCTGCTCTGGCTGCCTCTCCATATGTTCCAAGCATTTCATTTTGGCATTCCAGTTGCTTCTCTCAGTGTTTTCCAAACCTCATTCTGGAGTCACCAGAGATTTATGATTACACTTTGGTGGAGGGGAGGGAATCCTGTGGCAACTTCTTCCATCTCTTCCATTCCCACAATTCCCATTCCCGTGCAGTTCTCTACTCCACTCGTTTTGAAGTGCTGCCTTTCATGCTTAGAATGCACTAAAAATCTTGCTGGAATTGTTTGTGGTAAATTTGTCTGTGTACTAGACTGAATGAAGTGTTAATCCTCCATTGCACCAGGTACAAAATAAAGTACCTGTGTATAATGTGTAAATTGCTTTGATTGTAACCTCAGAAAGGTGGTTATATGAAATTCCACTCTTCCCTTGTAAAAAAAAAAATGTATTTATATGTTACTGGCTGTTAAAGAAGACACTGAAGGCAATCAATTTACAGTGTAATCACTTTAATGTTGGACTTTCATCGCACTCAATGTGTGGCCATGTTTCAGCCTCTAGGCCTGCATCAGGACCTTTAAAAGGAAAATGTATTTAATGGGGGCACTGGTGAGCCTGAGACAAAATGGCTGCATGAAGCTTTTGCTCCCTCTCTGTCTCCCTTATATTTAATTAATGTTGGATCACACTTGATTTGTTGCAAGTGTTGAACTTTTCAGTGCATCTGCTGATGTTTCGGCTTCTTCAAAACATCATAAATCTGATTCTCACCCTCCTTAAGGAGTGAAATGGGGGATGCAAGATCCTCTCTCGCCCTGTAAAACTCAACCAGAGCTGCAGGAAGAAATCATGTCTGTTCTTCTTACAGAGCTTCTTCAGGTTAAAGACTTGATCAAAGATAGCAAAGATTCACTGAAATAATTGAAGCAGGAGATTCTTTCAACTAAACAGCAAGTCTCCTCACATGTCTCCCATCTGGATCAACTTGAGGCAGGCCTCACTTCTCATGACACTCGTAAGATCCCTGCCTAAGCTTTCAAAGAGCCTTCAAATTCTACAGAGAGGCACTGAAGGTTTGAGCAATAGATCTCAAAGAAATAACGTTAGAATATTGAGACTACCTGAAGACCCAGATTGCATTTTTTTTCCTGAAGATATGGATTTCAGATACCTTGCAGCTTACTATTTCACCACCATTGCAAATAGAACAGCCTACTGTGCCAACACATTATCCAAGGTTCCTCTCGGCCTCGCCCAATCATTGCGAAATCCCTAAGATATCAGCATGTTTCTCAAATCATTCAAGCTGCAAAATCTAAACCTCCACATAAATACAATGCTCAGTCTATTGTAGCAGATATACATAAAAATACTTTACATTGAAGGAAGCAAATTCTTTCTATGAGGCCACATCTGAAGAGAATTGGAGCGAGATATAGAATTTTTTTTTCCTGCAAACATGAAAATTACACTGAATAATGTTACTAAATCTTTTGAAGATCCAAATGCTTTACAGGAATATTTGGATCAACAGGGTATTCTGTTATGGAAGATGCACCTAATGGCTGATTGTTTTTCTTTCTATGTTTTTCCATTACTTCGTCTATAGGGTTTATTACTGTTGTAATGAATCTGGTTCTTATCATAATTGCAATACCTTTGCATATGTTTTATTAGTTTGTTCTTAATGGTTCTGTTTATTTAAAAGACAGACACCAAGGACTGCTTTTACAAAGGCACATTAGGGCCTTAACGCACAGAATAGCACGCGCGCGCGCCTCCTTTTGAGCAGGCGGTAGATTTTCGGCTAGCGCACGCTAATCCGATGCGTACGCTAAAATGCTTAGCACACCTTCATAAAGGGAGCCCCTAGTCTTTGTGTAGTCTATTATTGTCTTGCTTCAACCGGGCACATTCATTGTTGTCTATGTACTTTGTTCATATATGCTTGTCAATACTATTAAGTTTTTTTTATACTACTTCCATTATCATTTATGTATTTGTAATGCTTATTGTGAATGTGGTATTGTAACCCACCTTGTTAAAGGGGGGATATAACTAAATAAACCATAAACCATCACAGATATTTATCCTTGTTCCTGTTGAATTCTATTCAGAATGTTTATATTAATAGCAATATTTTGGTATTTGCCTTCTGGTTGCTCGGATCCTATGGAGGTTTATTGATTTCTATGACAATTTCAATGCTTAGTGATCTGAAAGTAAGATCCTATGATTTTTTCTTCTTTTAATATCCAATAATGGCTTTACCTCTTAAAATATGTTCTCTTACTTACCCCCCTTTTTTTTTTTTTTTTTTTTTTTTTTACAAAGCCACAGAAGCAGTTTTTAGCACAGGCTGGTGCTCTGCATGCTCTGTGCTGCTCCCGACACTCATAGAGTTCCCATGAGCGTCGGGAGCAGTGCACAGTATTCAGTGTTATTCAGTGTATTCAGCGCTAAAAACCGCTTCTGAGGTTTTGTAAAAGTGTGTGTGTGAGGTGATGTTAAAAGTCTAAATAATCATTTTTAAACATCAAAGGTTCTGGTAATATGTGACACACTTGTCCCCTGATATAATTTTTCTTCAAGAGACACACTTGATTGAGAAATATATACATTTATTGAAACACTCTAAATTCACATTAGGCATCGCCTCACAAGGGGCTCCTTTTACAAAGGTACGTTAGGGCCTTAACGTGCGTAATAGCGCACGCTAGCCGTTACCTCTTGAGCAGGTGGTAGTATTTCAGCTAGCACATGCTAATCCGGTGCATGCGCTAAAAGCACTAGCGTACCTTTGTAAAAGGAGCCCATGGTGTTGGAAAGAAAAATGGATCTGCTATTTTCTATAAATCATCTCTTCCTTTAACTATATTATCTAGTTCTGCAAATCAAAGGCAGATGTACTACCTTAATATTAATATAAATTATTTTCAGATATCATTATACTCTAAACTGTGATGACCTTCCTTTTAACCAAAACTTAGCTAATGTAATCATGGACTTATCGCTCTCTCATTTAATACTGGGTGGTGATTTCAAATCTAGTTTTGAATATCCTTTTAGATAAGAACTCCAAGGGCTCCTTTTATGAAGGTGCGTTATCGTTTTTAGCGCATGCACCGGATTAGCGTGCGCTAGCCGAAAAACTACCGCCTGCTCAAGAGGAGGCGGTAGTGGCTAGCGCGTGCGGCATTTTAGTGCGTGCTATTCCACGTGTTAAGGCCCTAACGTGCCTTTGTAAAAGGAGCCCCAAATGTCCTGCTTTGGTATCAAAATGTAGGTCGTTTCTCTTGAAATGGATGGAAGATGTGGGTTTTTGTGATACCTGGAGACTATTTAACCCCTCTGCTACAGAGTACACTTTTCATTCCATTCTCCATAACTCTCACCCCGAATTGATTTTTTTCAATACTGTATACCATTGGTAACTAAGGGCCTGTTTTACAAAGCCACGCGGTAAAAGCCCCGAAGCCCTTTAAATCTCTATGGGCTTCGGGGCTGTTACCACGCTGCAGCCACTAGCGCGGCTTTGTAAAACAGGCCCTAAATCTTATATACTTTCCATGCCATCTGGTGGGATGCATTTAAAGCTTATTTGAGAGGTATCATCATTGGTTTTTCTATTAAATGGCATAAGGAACAATCCCTTTTACTTAAATTAGAAAAACAAATAAGATCACTTGAGACTGAATTCTACAGAGAGACTGAATAAGCTATAAATTCTAAACATAACTTTCAAAAGCTTTGTAAACTCAGACTTGAATATAACGGTATTTATACTAAAAAAAATATATATATCACAGGATCAATTAATAATTCTTGGAGCGAGATACTATTCAGAAGAAAACAAAACTGGTTACCTTCTTGCTAAATATTTAAAAGTGAAAAGACTCCGCTCAAGAATTGTGGTGATCAAAATCTTACTGACAATACTTTGATTTCCAAAGATAAAGAAATCCTTAATATTTTTCAGGATTTTTTTTTTTTTTATCATACTTTGTATTCTAGTGTAGTGTTTTTCAACCGCTGTTCTGCGGCACACTAGTGTGCCGCGAGATGTTGCCTGGTGTGCCGTACGGTCAGGGCCGCCATCAGGGCAGTACCACCAGTCCTGCATTCAGGGGCCCGGAGCTGACAGGGGGCCCGGGCTCCCCCAGGGTCCTAGGCCACAGTCTAGGGAGAGGGGCGGTCCACCCCACGTGGACAGGAGAGAGCTGGACGGGGGACCCGCGGAGTTCAATACATCTCGAGCCGCGAGGCTCGTCTTCTGTTCCTGCCTGCCCTGCAGCTAACATATAGCCGATCGCAAGCGTTCCCCGATGTCAGCGCTGACGTCGGAGGGAGGTCTTAAGCAAAGCCTGCAATCCGACGTCAGCGCTGACGTCGGAGAATACTTCCATTCGGCTATTTGTGCGCGGCAGGGCAGGCAGGAAGCAGAAGACAAGCTTCGCGGCTTGAGCTTTGTTTTGCTGAGAAAGTTGCAAAGATGGGCTGGGAGGCAAACACGGAACACAAAAGGGGGGAGGGAGTTCGTTTTGGACACAAGGCATGAACTTGGGAGAGAGGAAGGGAGGGAAAGAGATGCTGAGGTGGGGGAGGGAATGGGTTTTTGGACACAGAAGGCATGGACTTGGGAGAGAGGAAGGGAGGGAAAGAGATGCTGAGGTGGGGGAGGGAATGCGTTTTTGGACACAGAAGAAATGGACTTGGGAGAGAGGAAGGGAGGGAATGATGCTGAGGTGGGGGAGGGAATGAGTGTTTGGACACAGAAGGCATGGACTTTGGAGAGAGGAAGGGAGGGAAAGAGATGGTTGTGTACACGGGGAATAGAAGAAAGGAGAATTTTTGGTCATAGGGAGGGAGTGAGGTACAGATAGTGGCATACCAGGGTGGGGGGGTGGTCTGCCCCACCCCGGGTTTACGTCCCAAGGGGGTGCACAGCTGGCCACCCTCCAGTGTTGTCCCTAGGCCGGCAAACTGCGGCTCTTTAGCCACTTGAGTGCCACCGCCGCCATCGGGAACAGGCCGGCGCCAAGTTCTCCCTGCTTTTCCCTGTGGGGCCAGCCAACTCTCGCCACTCGCGTCAATTCTGACATCGGAGAGGACGTTCTGGGCCAGCCAATCGCTGCCTGGCTGGCCTAGAACGTCCTCTCCGACTTTAGAATTGACGACGGGTGGCGACAGTTGGTCGGACCCGCGGGGAAGAGAAGCAGGGAGAACTTGGCGCCGGCCTGTTCCCGATGGCGGCGGTGGCACTCAAGTGAATTACTTTATATATAGTCAATATAGGCACAGAGTTAAATTTTTTAACATTTTCTAATGGTGGTGTGCCTCGTGATTTTTTTCATGAAACAAGTGTGCCTTTGCCCAAAAAAGGTTGAAAAACACTGTTCTAGTGAACTTTCTGTATCTGATAATGAAATTGAGTTTCTTATCTAAATTAAATATTCCTCATTTGGGTAAAGACAAGTGAGAACTGCTTGAATTACCTTTCTCTATTGACAGAATTAAAAAAGCAGTTAATTTTTTCCCCTGAATAAATCTCCTGGACCCGACCAGTTTTTCTGCTGAATTTTATAAATCATTTAACCCCACCCATTTTACAAAGCCATGCTAGCAGCTACCGCTGCAGTAACTGCCCCAAAGCCTATAGAGATTTAAAGGGCTTTGGGGCTTTTTCCATGCAGCTTTGTAAAAGGAGGGGTTTGTAAAGAACTTGGCCCTTTGTTAGAGACCCTATTCACTCATGTGACTGCTACTGCAAAACGTTTGGCTCATAGAATGAATACTGTACTGCCTTTTATTATACACACTGATCAATGTGGTTTTATGGCTACCTGTGATAACTCAAGATTACAGTATTTTATAATATTCTTCCTTTAGCTTCAAAACACCCAACTAATAAAGTTGAGTGGCCTTATCTCTTTAAAGTATTGTGGCGTTTCGGTTTCCCAATCCCTTTCATAAATATGATACGATTATTATGTTTAAACCCTACAACTTTTACTTTGGTGAGTTTTTTTGCCAAGCGTGTTGGTGCGTAATCATTCCAGAGTTCTCACAGGCCTATGTTTACTATCATTTTTATTGTGGTTTAATTTAAGCCATAACAACCCTGGACCCCTGAAGAAGGCGTGTTTACCGAAACACGGATCGTGTCGGGTCCTTAGGTTTGTTTGAAAGGTGGTAACATTAACCGCATCTATATTTGATATAATAAACATAGCCTGCATCTTGTATATTGTGTTTGCAGTTCTCTTTGTTTTTTGTTTGTTGACGCATTTCCACTGCAGTTTCTGTTGGATTTTTTTCCTTCGTTTTCTAAACCCTGCAACTAAAATCATGGTTAATGGGTTGATTTCGGGGGACTTCTCCAAGTCCAGAAGGACAAGAAAGGGCTGTCCCCTTTCTCCTTTATTGTTTAATCTAGCTATTGAACCACTTGCATTAGCAATAAGACAAAATCCTCACATTTCTGGATTCTCTATTAGTGTTTGTGAAATTAAGCTATCCTTATATGCAGATCTACTACTTTATACTACCATTCCATACATCCTTATTTTATTAAATTAATTTTCAGTACCATCCGGCTATAAAATTAACTGAGATAAAAGAGAATGTATGCCCCTTCACTATGACATAGTCAAACAAGATTTTGCTCAATATCCTTTTACCATCCAAATGGATTTCATAAAATATTTAGGTATATCTTTTTGGTCACACCATTGCTGATACTCTTACTAAAAACTTGGATTGTATTCTAGCCTCACTGAAATATTCTTTGTCAAAATGGTCTCCTCTTTATTTCACTTGGTGGGGGTCATTTAGAGCAGTGTTTCTCGGCTCACTCCTGGAGTACCCTCTTGCCAGTCAGGTTTTCAGGATATCCACAATGAATATGCATAAACTTGATTTGTATACACTGCCTCTATTATATGCAAATTTATTTCATGCATATTCATTGTGGTTATCCTGAAAACCTGACTGGCAAGGGGGTACTCCAGGACTGAATTTAGAAACACTGATTTAGAATCAATAAAGATGACTCAGGCACCTCAAATTATTTATTATCTATGTTCCCTATCAAATTTCCTGATTCTTTTTATAAATCAATAGGTGTAATACTCCTGAAATTTCTTTGGAACTCCAAACCTCCCAGAATTGTTGCCCAAATTTTGAAATTACCTAAATTCTCTGGAAGTGTTAATTTCCCCGACTTCTGCCATACTGTTTTATATTCTCAGTAAAGGTTTTCACTGGTATCCAAGCACTGATTATTTGTTCTGTCTAACATGTTTGTCTTATCTAAATCTTCTCTTTCTCATGTTATACCTGCTACCATTTTCTTTTTTACATTGTTAAGCAAATTTTTACCTGTCCCTTCTTACACTGTCTATGACATGGTCATTTGGAACAATAACTTTATTCTGATTGATAAATTTCCAATTAATTGGTGTGTATGGGAAAAGTGTAACATATGGTACTTAAGTCAATTATTATCGCATGGCACTTTAAAAACCTTTGACCAGTTGAAAGAAGAATTCCACCTACCAGATTCTCAATTTTTTAAGTGGTACCAACTTTCACATGTGTTCTTACTTGACTCTTCTGTTCTTAAATATGCCCTCTCATTTAGCATCTCAGATTTATAAGACTTTACAATTATCAAAACTAAATTTCTGTATTGGGAAAAAGATCTAGGGGTCCTTTTATCAAGCTGTGGTAGGGGTTTAACACGCGTAATACCATGCGTTAAACCGCCTGCCGTGCTAGCCACTAACGCCTGCATTGAGCAGGCATTAGTTTTTTAGCTGGCCACGGGGGTTAGCACGTGATGAAATGTCCGACGTGCTAACCCTGCTAGCGCGGCTTGATAAAAGGACCCCCTAGAATCAACTTTGTCTCCTCATCATTGGAACATGTTTTGGTCAAGAGGCCTTTTTTAAGTGGTACCAACTTTCACATGTGTGCTTACTTGACTCTTCTGTTCTTAAATATGCTCTCTCATCTAGCATCTCAGATTTATAAGACTTTACAATTGTCAAAAATAAATTTCTGTATTGGGAAAAAGATCTAGAATCAACTTTGTCTCCTCATCATTGGAACATGTTTTGGTCAAGAGGCCTTACCGTATTTTCGCGGATATAACGCGCACCATTGTAAAACGCGCACAGGGGTATAGCGCGCAGAAATCACGATGATATGTACAAAAACTTTTCTATACCGCGCTCAGGCATATAACGCGCATGCTGCCCGACTCTCCTTTCGCCCGCCCTGACTTTCCGTGCGCTGTCCCGACTCTCCGTTCACCCCCCCTGACTTTCCGTGCACTGTCCTCCCTTGAAGTCCTGTCCCCCCTTGAAGGTCTGTCCCCATCCTGAAAGCCTGATGCCCCCCCCCGACGTCCGATACATCCCCCCCCCGGCAGGACCACTCGCACCCTCACCCCGAAGGACCGCCGACTCCCCAACAATATCGGGCCAGGAGGGAGCCCAAACCCTCCTGGCCACGGCGACCCCCTAACCCCACCCCGCACTACATTACGGGCAGGAGGGATCCCAGGCCCTCCTGCCCTCGACGCAAACCCCCCTCCCCCCCAGCCGACCCGCGACCCCCCTGGCCGACCCCCACGACCCCCCACCCCCCTTCCCCGTACCTTTGGTAGTTGGCCGGACAGACGGGAGCCAAACCCGCCTGTCCGGCAGGCAGCCAACGAAGGAATGAGGCCGGATTGGCCCATCCGTCCTAAAGCTCCGCCTACTGGTGGGGCCTAAGGCGCGTGGGCCAATCAGAATAGGCCCTGAAGCCTTAGGTCCCACCTGGGGGCGCGGCCTGAGACACATGGTCGGGTTTGGCCCATGTGCCTCAGGCCGCGCCCCCAGGTGGGACCTAAGGCTCCAGGGCCTATTCTGATTGGCCCACGCGCCTTAGGCCCCACCAGTAGGCGGAGCTTTAGGACGGATGGGCCAATCCGGCCTCATTCCTTCGTTGGCTGCCTGCCGGACAGGCGGGTTTGGCTCCCGTCTGTCCGGCCAACTTCCAAAGGTACGGGGAAGGGGGGTGGGGGGGTCGTGGGGGTCGGCCAGGGGGGTCGCGGGTCGGCTGGGGGGGCGGTCGGAGGTTCTTGGGGGGGGGGCGGTCGTTGGAGGGAGGGGGGTTTGCGTCGAGGGCAGGAGGGCCTGGGATCCCTCCTGCCCGTAATGTAGTGCGGGGTGGGGTTAGGGGGTCGCCGTGGCCAGGAGGGTTTGGGCTCCCTCCTGGCCCGATATTGTTGGGGAGTCGGCGGTCCTTCGGGGTGAGGGTGCGAGTGGTCCTGCCGGGGGGGGATGTATCGGACGTCGGGGAGTCGGCCGGGCAAGAGGGCTTGGGCTCCCTCTTGCTCCGATCGTGGATGCGGGTGCGGGTGGGAGCGCGTGCGAGCGGTCGTTCGGGGTGGGGGTGCGAGCGGTCCTGCTGGGGGGGTGAGTCGGGCGGGGTGGGAACTATGTTTAAAAACTTTTGTATACCGCGCTCAGGCATATAACGCGCGAGGGGTATGCGCGGTACGTAAAATCACGTATAACGCGCGCGTTATATCCGCGAAAATACGGTAAATCTTCTTGCTCCTCTGCTGTTACACAGTCGTTATATTTTCTCCAACACCGTGCTTATGGACACTGAGAAAAGCTAAGTTGTGTAATTCCTCAACTACCAACTTGTGTTGGTCATGTTGCAAGGAAGTTGGCACTCTTATGCATCAAATTTATTACTGCGGCAATCTTCAAGTTTTTTTGGACTGACATGGTCTAAAATGCAAGCTTTTTTAAAATTTACGGATTCTCTCTCCCCTCTAGTCATATACTCTACAAGTCACTGGCTCTTACCACACAACTTTCATATGAAGACAAAGCCCTTTTTGACTTCTTTATTTCTATAGCTTTAAAACTTATTACTAACTGGAAAGAATTCCAATTTATCTTTGCACATGTGGTGGAACTGGATATTATTATACAAAAAATACACAGGAACATTTTTCTTCAATTTTTTTCTGGTACCTTCTCCATACAAGCATGTATACTGTAACAATTTAAAATTTCAATAACTATTGAAAAGGAAAATGTATTTAATGTGAATCCTGTGTGATCAAGTAATAGCAAATCAAACAAATACAAATAAAACTCATTCAGCTGCTTTGTGTCTGCTTGCACGTGTAATCTGAGTGTCGAGAAGATGGAGCTTTCAACCACAGGCAATTCAGATTGCAGTCTCATTGCGAACCATTTGCGTGCAAGCAGACGCAAAGCAGATGACTGTGTTTTATTTGTATTTGTTTGATTTGCTATTACTTGATCACACAGGATTCACATTAAATACATTTTCCTTTTGTTGAAAACTCCTGGTGCAGATCTGGAGGCTAAAACACAGCCATGTCAAGTCTGAGGAAAGTTTAGCATTAAAGTGATTACATTGCTTTCAGTATCCTGTTCTTCTTGGTTATCTACACTGTGTGTTGAGCATTATGGAGGTTTGTTCTTCCGTCATTGTTTCTTCCTGTAAATTGATTCATAAAATCCTTAGGGCGGATTTTTTTTTTAATTTCCTCTGAAAGAAAACAGCATAAGTGCCAATTTAATATCCTCTTCAGTAATGACCAAAGCAAAAACTTTCTTTATTTTTTTTGTTTGTTTATGTCCTTGTCCAATCTGAGCAGCCCACCCCACCTCAAAAGAGTAAGCGATTTGTTCCAACTAGGAAAATAAAATTTGATTTTAATTAAAAAACTGAACAGATCAGATCTAGGACTAAAAGAATGCACACACATGTTTTCTGCCAAATAGAATATAGTAGTGGAAATTTATTTGAATGCACAAGAAAATTTATACACCCAAAAATTGGAAAATCATACTAAAGTATCTCATCTCTCCCCACACTCCTCTGCCCCTCTCTCTTCCCCTGGCATTTTTTTTTATCAGGTCTCACTTTAATATTTAATTCATTTTATATTCCATTCTCCCCAAAGAGCTCAGAATGGGTTACAGGTTAAACATACATAATATACATAATCTTACTTCGCCATACTGCTACATTTTCTTTGAAGGGGTAAATAAACATGTGGATAAAGGTGAACCAGTTGATATTATGTATCTAGATTTTCAGAAAGCTTTTGACAAAGTTACATATCATACTATACCACTTGTCCTCTAAGAGGTATCTGATACGTGGTTTGATAACTACTTTGGTAGCTGCTTATAATGGGAATACAGAGCATACACGCTTGAGAATCAAACTTGAATGTCATTTTATGCTGATGCAAATACTTGTGGGTTTTCACCAATTTCTTTTTTGTGCTTATTTGACTCCAACTGTCTTTTTGTTGTTGGAAGTTTATTGCTTTTCAGTTCATTGGTACTGCTGGATTCCATATCTACATTCTTACTTGTCTGTTTCCATTATAGAAATTGGAATGGGATTAACGGGATTTGGAGTGTTTTTCCTCTTTTTTGGAATGATTCTCTTTTTTGATAAAGCACTCCTGGCAATTGGAAATGTAAGTTTATCATCATGCATGCTTTTTTATATTCTCACTTTGTATAGAATAACATTTTTATATTTTGTGTATCTTTTGATAATGGGAAAGACAATGCAGGGACCTGGAATCTGGATGATCTACTAAGCCAAACTGACAAGTTAAAAAGTGATAAATCACCTGTACCAGATGGTATACACCCCAGGGTAATGGAGTGATAAATCACCTGTACCAGATGGTATACACCCAGGGTAATGGAAAAAATTCAAACATGAAATTACTGACCTGCTGTTAGTGATCTGTAACCTGTCACTAATATTGTCTGTAGTACCTGAAGAATAGAGGGTGGCCAATGTTAAACCAATTTTTAAAGGGTTCCAGGGGAGATCTGGGAAATTACAGATTGGTACAAAATAGTAGAAACAATTATAAAAAATAAAATTGTGGAACATGTAGGCAAACATGATTTTATGGGACAGAGTCAATATGGGTTCAGCCAAGAGATCTTGCCAAACTAATTTGCTTGACTTTTTGAAGGTGTGAATAAACATGTAGATAAAGGTGAGTCTGTTGATGTAGTGTATCTAGATTTTCAGAAAGCTTTTGATAAAGTTCCTCATGAGAGATTCCTGAAAAAATTAAAGAGTCATGGGATAGAAGACAATGTCTCTGATTAGGAATTGGTTAAGTGGCTATTTTTCTCAATAGAGGAGGGTAAATAGTGGACTGCTACAGGGATCTGTACTGGGACTAATGCTGTTTAACTTATTTATAAATGATCTAGAAATTGGAACAACGAGCAAGGTAATTAAATTTGCAGATGACACTATTCAAAGTTGTTAAAACTTAAGCAGATGTGGTGGTGGAGAGGGAACATTGGGACTGATGCAAAGAAATGCAAGAGGGGCCTCAAGAAGGTGGAGAAGGATACTAGGATCAGATTTTGGTAGGGGAAAACAAGTTTTCCACTACTCTATGCTCAGAGGGAAGGCTTCCAGGTCAGCCGTGGGCAGCATGTAGGAAACGCTGCCCACAGCTTTGTGAACAGAAACAAGACCCAAGTTACATACAAATTCAACTTAAGAACGGTTTTTAAAACGGAACCTGTTTTTAACCTGGGGATTGTCCGTATTTAAAGATATCTCTCAAGAGGCAGTGCTTCATAACTTGAACTTTTTCTTTAAGAAAAGTGATGTGCCTTTTTTGGGTTGTTAGGTCAGAATTTTTCCTGACCTGACTAAGGAGACCTAAAGGAGAAGAAGAAATTTCCTGTTATTGAGGCTTGCTATAATTTAGTTAAGTACTTTATTCTTCTTAAAATATCCATGTAAGTGTATTAATTGTGATGGCTCAAAGAAAATATATCTGCCTTTGTTATTAGTAAACAAGTAGCTTCTACTTCCCCTATAGAACTGTGACTTGAGTACCACATAATTTAATTGAAGTGACCTGTTTCCTCAGTTTTTTCTTAGTATAAAGGGAGATATTTTGTCTTCAAGTTTATTAAAAATATTTTATACCGCTTAATCAAATTTCTAGGCGGTGCACAATGCAAAAAATACTTATTTATTCATTTCAAATTAAACTTATTTATTCAAACAAGACAGTGGTTGGAGCTACAGCCTCGGCACCCTGGGGTTCTGGGTTCAAACCCCATGCTGCTCCTTGTGACCCTGGGCAAGTCACTCAGTCCTCCATAGCCTCAGGTACGTTAGATAGATTGTGAGCTCACCGGGACAGGTAGGGAAACATACTTGAGTACCTGATTGTAAAACCGCTTAGATAATCTTGATAGGCGGTATATAAAAACCTAATAAACTTGAAAACTTAAACAAATGTGGAAAAAGGGCTAGAACTACAATCTTTGAGGAAAAGAGCACAGTAAAAGGGTAAAAAACAATAGGTGAGGGTAAAAAGCTATAAAGCTTTGTTTCGGTCCTTAAAAGGACAGTTATTATCCAAAAGCATCCAGGATCAAGAATGTTTTTAATTTTGATTTAAATTGATTTAATACGGATTTGATGCGTAAATGATTAGGCAGCAAATTCCAAAGAGAAGGTGCAATGACAGCGAAATTGTTAGATCTCAACGTGTTGATTGATTTTAGTGATGGTACGACAAGGAGATTCTGTGACATTGAACGAAGCTATTTAGAAGCACTGTAAGGAATTAAGAGTATCAATGAACTCTGGTTGATTGTTTGAACGTGCTGTAAAAGTTAAAAGTAGGATTTTGTAACTAATTCTATGTTCAACGGGTAGCCAGTGTGTGTTGAACAGGAGAGGTGAAACATGATCATATTTCTTAGCTCCATAGATAATCTTGATAGCTGTATTCTGCACTATCTGAAGGCATCTTATTTCCTTTATAGTAATGCCCTTATAAAGGGTCTTCAATTTCAAGTGATTTTCTTCTTGATATCCTCCCCATAGTGCCATGCATTGGAGTTAGATATTCCTTAGCAACAGCAGCAGATGAATCCAGAGACCAATGGGACAGCACACATCTACCAGCAGGTGGAGATAGAGAAACTGATTAACAGGTGGTCCTATTGGCTGGCACTCCTCCTGTATCTCCAATATGATCTATCTCCCAGCAGGTGATGGTCGCTATTCGAATAGCTCCTGAATTCTGGCTGTGACTGGAACTTTATTTTCTCCTGTTGAGGTTTCTCTTCAATGAGACAGGGGTGTCTGGCTGAAAGGTGCCGGCTTTAGGGGTTACACCTGGGCCCCCCCAGGTCCCTGCCTCACCCTCCCTCCATTGCTAGAAGGTCTGTCTGGGTCTCATTTTTTTTCTTCTTTCCCTTTTCTGTTAAAAATAAAAAAGGGAGACCACAGTTGCTACATTCTGCCCTGTTAGTGCTGCACAACCAGCTCTTACTGGCTTCAACCGGCCCTAACAACAAGCTTGTGAGTATGTATGTGTTTTTTACTGTTTGAACTTCAGGTTCTGTTTGGGAGTCTTAGTTCTGTGGGTTCGGTCAACGTACGTTTAAGGAATGGATATTTTATTGAGGCTAAGTTTTATGACTAGAAATACGTTGAGGGAGCCGGGACTTTCCCACCCTTGCATGCACACGCGTGGTTTTATTGACTGCATTTTTTTGAAAGTGCGTAGCGTTCTCTGCAAGCTAGGTTTCTAACAACTTTTAGTTGTTTAGATCACCTTTTTGTATTCTTCACGGGACGCCTCAAACGTATGGCAGCGTCCAAAGCCTCCATCGCTCGATGGGTCCAGGAGGATATTCTTTACGCTTCTTTGATGGCAGGGAAGCGGTTGGCGAAAGAACTTCATGACCATTCCGCCAGAGTGAAGGCTACTTCTTGGACTCGGTCCAGAGGTTTTTTCCTTGGAGGAGTTTTGTCTCACGGCTACTTGGTCTTCCGAGAGTGCTTTCTCTCAGCATTACTGGTTGGATGTGGGGGCCCATGCGGTAGATGCGTTTAGTGCTTCGGTTGTTGTGGAGGCGGCGTTTGCTTCCCACCCAGATTGAGGATTGCTTTTCTACATCCCATTGGTCTCTGGATTCATCTGCTGCTGTTGCTAAGGAAGGAAAAATTATGTTCTTACCTGTTAATTTTCTTTACTTTAGACGCAGCAGATGAATCCAGAGCCCCACCCTTTCTGGATATTGTCTGTCGTTTTTTTTTTCTTTTCCAACTTTCGAAGTTTGTTATTATTGATAGTTGTATTCTGTATTATTGCCTTTTGAGATTTGTTATGGGAAAGTTTTTTACATGCTATGCCTATTGATGGTTACGGATGCTTGGGCAAGGAGCTATACTGGAGATACAGGAGGAGTGCCAGCCAATAGGACCACCTGTTAATCAGTTTCTCTATCTCCGCCTGCTGGTAGATGTGTGCTATCCCATTGATCACTGGATTCATCTGCTGCGTCTAAAGCAGTGGTCTCAAACTCAAACCTTTTGCAGGGCCACATTTTGAATATGTAGGCACTCGGAGGGCCGCAGAAAAAAATAGTTAATGTCTTATTAAAGAAATGACAATTTTGCATGAGGTAAAACTCTTTATAGTTTATAAATCTTTCCTTCTGGCTAAGTCTTAATAATAATATTGTAATTTATAGCTAAAGAGACATATGATCAAGAAACTGTTTTAATTTACTTTTGTGATTATGATAAACATACCGAGGGCCTCAAAATAGTACCTGGCGGGCCGCATGTGGTTGGCAGGCCACGAGTTTGAGACCACTGGTCTAAAGGAAAGAAAATTAACAGGTAAGAACATCATTTTTCCTTATGTTACTATAGTCATCTAATATAATAAAATGCTAGGCCGCGCATGCGCACTAAAAAAATCGTGTTCCCTGATCCGTTGCGAAAACACAATTGCGCATGCGCGGGTTTTACGTCACCACTTGCTCGCGGCGACTTTCAAATAATAAAAAAAAAATTATAAAGCTGCGGCGGCCTTCCTCACCGTGAATGGTACCGGCTCCTCTCTCGAACTGCACCAGGATCGAGAGAGGAGCTGCAGCGCCGGCTTTCAACTTAAAACAAAACAAAAAAAACCCAACTGGAGATCGGCGCTCTCACCCGCTCCCACTGTGCAAACCCCCCCGCCCCCCCATGGGAGGATGCGCCGCAGCAAAGTGCTGCACAGGTACTGGAGGGGGAGAGACATATCGCTTCTGCACCGGTACAAACATCCCTCCAGCGTTGGTAGCCACTGCACGTTAAACAGGCTGCTTCGGGCTTTCTCCTGCAGTTGAGTCCCTCTGCCGCGTCACCGATGACGTCATCAATGACGCAACAGAGGGACTCAACTGCAGAAGAAAGCCGAAGCAGCCTGTTTAACGTGCAGCGGATGCCAACGCTGGAGGGAGGTTTGATATTAAAGTCATCTTGCTGGGAGGGTCGCAGAGTCAGCGGGGGTTGGGCTGGGAGGGGAGAGAAGCGTCTGCCTCGGGTGCTTCAGGCAGCAGCAGCGTTTACAATTCGCTGCTGTTGCTGGCTTCAGGCCTTCCTCTCTGGCCGGCCAGAGAGAAAGACCTGAAGCCAGCAACAGCAATGAATTGTAAATGCTGCTGCTGACCAATGAAGTAGTTAAATGAGGAAAGGGAGCAGAAGGGGAGAGAATGGCTTGGAGGGAAGGAGGAAGGTTTGCCAGACCAAGGCAAAAGGAAGGAGGAGATGGAGAGAGGCCATATGGGACAGAGAGAGAGAGGGCGGACCCTGGATGGAAAGAGAAGAGAGGGCAGTGAATGGAAGGGGCAACATAGAGGGTGAACAGTATTCTAGCACCCATTAATGTAACGGGTTTAAAGACTAGTAGATTAATGTTTCTCTTAAAAGATTATAATAATGCTTACTTTTTCTGTGTTTCTAAACAAGTAATTCTTCCTTTGATTGTGTTGATAAATTGTAATAAAAACAATTTTAGAGCACATGGCCTTTTGATGCATTTAATATCTCTTGCTCTGTCAATGTGAGAAAGAGGGCCATTTTCAATATGATATCTAAATCTGAGTTTAGATATTTTGTAGAAAGCGCAAAAAAAAAAAATATCCAGTAGCAAATATGACCATTTTCTAAACAAGCCGTTTAGAAAATATGACCATTTTAAAAATAGCCGTTTCTCAGATGTGTTTGTCCTTAGTGCGTTTTTTGAACCATTTTCGAAAAGCATACTCAAAAGCAAAATGCACAAACAAGCCATTGGGATGTAGGAGTGGGCCAGCATTTGTAGCAGACTGGCTGCTCAAATATCCCAGCAGAGCAGTGGGGCACCCTAGGAGGTACTGCATTGAACTTCACATAAGAAATTCCAGGTACACATCTCGTCATAACCCCCTTTTCCAGTGCAATAGGGATGGTATAGTATGCTGAACTAATAGGGATGGTATAGTATGCTGAACTATATTGATCCATTCTCACAAGCATACTGCAGAAGATGTCGGTCATATCATTTCAACACCTCCTCTTTCTCCCTGGTCTCTGCTGCTTTCAGTTTTTCTTTCTGCTTATGGTGCTGGCTGTGTTTCATCTCCCCCCACCCTCCCTCTCAACCTCTTTTTTCATGCGAGTCCAGCGGTCCGGGGCGGTTGAGATTCAGTCCATGGAGATCTGACTAGCAGGCTGAAGGTCTCAATGAGGTGGCTGAGTGACTGGAAGTTGAGGGCCTTTCCTAAAACAGCTACAATTGACAGGAGCTGAAGCAGGCAGCAGCAGCACCATTTCTCCATCACATGGTCTGTGAGTAAGGCTGGGACAGCCTGTGGGAAAAAAAGTCAGAGTTCTTCTAAAGCTGTTTTGACACTTTTTTGCAGCTAGGGCCTTGGTCCCCCTCCCCATAAATCCTATTTTTGAAAGTTTTTGGTCAGTCTTGAGGTAAATTTAAGCTGCTGTTTAGCGCTAAAATTTCCCCCTAGGTGGCCATTTTGAATTTTCCCGGTTTTAGGAGCAGATCTGTCGATATCGAATAAAAGAACGGTTGACTTGGCATCCTATCTAGTCCTGGATGAGTATCCCGTTCTCTCAACTTATTCAACATTGATGACTATGCTCCTCTGATATGACCTATACTAAGAAATCATCCGAGTTGGACTATTTGCCAGTGGATATCCAGAAAAAGTTTTGAGAAGTGCAACTAAGGAATCTCGGTTCAATCATAGAGAACACTTGTTGAAATACAAGCCAGCTAAACCTACCTCGGAGGCTGTTGCCTGTGTCCTTAAGTACAACATGCATACTCCACATATTGTGCAGCATATTAAGAAACATATGAATATATTGTCAGATTTGCCTGCTTTCGATATTTCCTTTTTATTTTCATACAAGAGAAATTCTAATCTTAAGGATATTTCCTGCAATTACTGGGATGGGTAAAAAACAGAGAAGGGCTATATCAGGAAGATACTCATGTTGTGGGCAATGCTCTGTGTGCGATCTTATGTTAGATATTACTAAATTTAAAGCATCTAATTCAGATTGTAGCATTAAAGTATTTCACAAATTGTACCTCTGCGAATGTAGTCTATGCTCTGATCTGCCCATGTAACTTTATGTATATAGAGCAGACATCTCGTCAGTTGAAAACTCGTTTGATAGAACACAGGCACTGTGTATCTGGTAAGAAGATCATAGAACCAATGTTGGAATACTTTATTATCCCAGGACAAGCAGGCAGCATATTCTTAACGCATGGGTGACGTCACCGACGGAGCCCCAGTACGGACACTTTTAACTAGAAAGTTCTAGTTGGCCGCACCGCGCATGCGCGAGTGCCTTCCCACCCGACGGAGGAGTGTGTGGTCCCCAGTTTCTTCGTTTCCGCGGAGCGAAGAAGACGCATGTGTTTTCAACAGCTGTTGAAAAATCTGATTTTTGCCTTCCCGCTCGCAAAATTTTCTTCTTTTTTGTTCTTTTCCCTTCGGGTTTCTTTTCCGTTCAAAAAAAAAAAAACTTCGCTTTTTCTTTTTTCTTTATTTTTCAGGCCGGCCCCGGCGGGGCCTGTTGCCACCATACAGGCCTCCGGTTTTGATTTTGCGGAGGCCGTGTTTCCCTTCATGCCCCCTCAGCTGGGCTTTAAGAAGTGCCAGCGGTGTGCACGCCCGATCTCTCTCACTGACCCGCACAATTGGTGCCTACAGTGCCTGGGTCCAGAGCATCGGGCTGACACCTGCACCCGCTGTGCTACTCTTAAAAAACGTACATTAAAGAATAGACAGATCCAACAGAATATCCTTTTCGGTACCGGATCTGCCATGGAATCGGCCGCGCCATCGACAGCACCGCAAAAGTCGGCACTGACTACTTCGACGACGCCTGATCCTTCCTCGGGGTCGCTGGCACCAGGTAAGCCGGCTAAGAAGCCTTCCACTTCCCTTAAGCGCCCTCCTGCCACAGCGGCGACGCCGGTCCTCCCGGCATCACGCCGACCCCGAAAACGCTCTGCCCCGATTTCGGTGAGTGCCTCGTCATCGGCCTCCTCATCGCCGGGGCATGGAGCGGCACCTATGATACCGAAAAAGAAAAAAGCAGTACCGGTGCCTCCTTTGGATGACCGCATTGCGGCCATACTCCAAAGCCAATTGCAGGAGCAACTACAGCAACAACTCCAACACTTGTTGCCAGCAATGTTGGCCCCACTCCTTCCGGTACCGGACCGGCCCGAGCCTCGCACCGTACCACCGGTGTTGACACCATCGGTACCGTTGAACACGTCCATGCCGGTGCTTGCAGCTGAACCACTCAATCCCCCCGTGCAACCACGCTCTGACGCCGACCCTCCTAGACGTCAAGACCGACACCGGTCCCCCCGAGACCAGGACCAGCACCGGTCTTCCTCCCCCGATACCGTCTCGATGCGCTCTGGCAAATCTCTCTCTAAGACTCGCCACACTGAGCCATCCACACCACCGTCCCGTCCTGCGCACACCGACGTCAGGGACCCGGACTTATGGGAAGAATCCCCACCCGGTACCAATGATGAGGCTTCATCAACGGACGAGGAACCCTCGATGGTCGATGCCAGTTCCAAACCTGAACAGTCCTCATTCACTAAATTTCTAAGGGAAATGTCGGCGGCTCTTTCTATCCCGTTGGAATCCGACTCTAAGAAGTCCCAGGCTTTTCTTGACGCCTTAGACTTCGAACAACCCCCCAAAGAATTTTTGAAGTTATCAGTCCACGACATCTTAAGGGAAACTTTTTATAAAAATTGGGAAAACCCTCTCACGGTACCGGGAGCCCCTCGAAAACTGGATAGTTTATACAGGGTCATTCCTATCCCGGGGTTCGACAAACCTCAACTGCCCCATGAATCCCTTCTAATGGAGTCCACCTTAAAGAAAACCCAGGGCTCCAGTGTTTATGCCTCCACCCCTCCTGGCAGAGAGGGCAGAACGATGGATAAATTTGGCAAGCGCCTTTATCAGAATTCCATGCTTGCCAACAGGGCTAATAATTACACCTTCCACTTCTCCTTCTACATGAAGCATTTGGTGCAACAACTCTCCTCCTTACAAAAGTACATCCCTGAGCGTAAGGTCCCTGTTTTTCAACAACAAATTTCCAGTTTACTCCAACTCCGGAAATTCATGGTGCGCTCCATTTATGACTCTTTTGAGCTGACCTCTCGAGCATCTGCCATGGCTGTTGCCATGAGGCGCCTGGCCTGGCTGAGAGTTTCTGACCTCGACATTAATCACCAAGACCGCCTGGCTAACGCACCTTGTCTTGGTGATGAACTCTTCGGGGAGTCCCTGGACTCAACCACTCAGAAACTCTCGGCACACGAGACCAGGTGGGATACTCTGATAAAACCTAAGAAGAAGACTCCACCTGCTCGCCCCTACAGACAGCAGTCTTCCTACCAACGCAGGTTCTCGGCCAGACCTCTCAACCCGCCTCAACAACAGCCTTGCCGACCTCGTCAACAGCATCAAACTCAGGCTCGCTCACAGTCTCACCAACCTGCCAAGCCTCTCCCTCCGTCAAAACCATCTCAGCCCTTTTGACTCTTTTCTCCAGGGCATAGCCAGTCTCCCACCATCATTGCCTCTTCCTCAGCCGATCGGAGGACGCCTTCAACTCTTTCTCAGCCGTTGGGAAGTCATCACATCAGACCTGTGTGTCCTCAACATCATTCGCCACGGCTACTCTCTCAACTTCCAGACTCTTCCACCAGACAATCCTCCCATAGAGTCTGTTTCTCACTCCTCCCAATCCCTTCTCCTCCTGAGGGAGGTCCAATCCCTCCTTCTTCTCAATGCCATCAAAGAGGTACCCCCAGACCAAAGGGGTCAGGGATTCTACTCCCGCTACTTCCTGGTTCCCAAGAAGAAAGGAGACCTCCGTCCCATCCTCGATCTCCGGGACCTCAACAAGTGTCTGGTCAAGGAACAGTTCAGAATGCTCTCCCTTGCCACGCTTTACCCTCTTCTCTCTCAACACGACTGGCTATGTTCCCTAGACCTCAAGGAGGCCTACACTCACATTCCAATCCATCTGACTTCACGTCGCTACCTTCGATTTCAGGTACAGCACCGTCACTATCAGTACAAAGTGCTACCCTTTGGCCTCGCATCATCGCCCAGGGTGTTCACCAAGTGCCTCATTGTGGTGGCGGCCTTTCTCAGGTCCCACAACCTCCAGGTGTTCCCCTACTTGGACGATTGGTTAGTGAAAGCATCTACGTCTCCTCTTGTGCTACAAGCCACTCAGCACACCATCTCCTTCCTCCACCTCCTGGGGTTCGAGATCAACTACCCCAAGTCGCATCTGCTTCCCACACAGCGACTTCAGTTTATTGGAGCCGCCCTCGACACCACTCTGATGAGGGCGTTTCTCCCCTTAGACCGACAACGGACCCTGCTCCACCTCTGCCGTCAGGTGCTCCTTCGTCACTCCATTCCAGCTCGGCAAATGATGGTCCTTCTGGGCCACATGGCCTCGACGGTCCATGTGCTTCCTCTGGCGCGACTCCACCTCAGGACACCTCAATGGACTCTGGCCAACCAATGGTCACAGACCACGGATCCTCCTTCTCATCCCATCTCTGTGACATCGTCTCTTCAGCAATCTCTTCAATGGTGGTTGAACTCCTCCAATCTTTCCAGGGGTCTACTCTTTCATCTACCCCCTCACTCCATGATCATAACCACGGATGCCTCCCCTTATGCATGGGGAGCTCACCTGGGAGATCTTCGCACCCAGGGACTCTGGACCCATCAGGAGCGTCAACATCACATCAATTTCCTGGAACTCAGGGCCATGTTCTATGCTCTCAAGGCCTTCCAGCACCTTCTCTACCCTCAGGTTCTTCTCCTGTGCACAGACAACCAAGTCGCCATGTACTACATAAACAAGCAAGGCGGCACCGGATCTCCCCTCCTCTGTCAGGAGGCCATCCGCATCTGGACCTGGGCCACAGCCCACAGTCTCTTCCTCAAGGCTGTCTATATCCAGGGCGAACAGAACTCCCTGGCCGACAATCTCAGCCGCATCCTTCAACCTCACGAGTGGACTCTGGATCCTCCCACACTCCGCTCCATCTTTGCTCGGTGGGGCACTCCTCAGGTGGACCTCTTTGCAGCTCCTCACAACCATCAGCTGCCCCAGTTCTGCTCCAGACTCTTCTCTCCTCATCGTCTGGCCCCGGATGCATTCCTGCTCGACTGGACGGATCGGTTCCTCTATGCCTTCCCTCCACTGCCTCTGATGTTGCGGACGTTATTCAAACTCCGCAGGGACAGAGCTACCATGATTCTCATCGCCCCTCGGTGGCCTCGCCAACACTGGTTCTCCCTCCTGCTCCAGCTCAGCTCCAGAGAACCCATTCCTCTTCCTGTGTTTCCTACTCTACTTACACAGCAGCATCAGTCTCTACTACATCCCAATCTGTCCTCGCTCCACCTGACAACTTGGTTTCTCTCGGGCTGACCTCTCCAGAGAATCTGTCTCAGCCTGTCCGTCACATTTTGGATGCCTCCAGGAAACCGGCCACCCTCCAATGTTACCATCAGAAGTGGACCAGGTTCTCCTCTTAGTGTCTACTGCATCACCACGATCCCACCTCGCTGGCGGTGGAAACTGTACTGGACTATTTGCTCTCTCTGTCCGATGCTGGCCTCAAGTCTACCTCAATCAGAGTCCACCTCAGTGCCATCACTGCGTTTCATGAGCCTATCCTCGGAAAACCTCTCACGGCTCATCCACTGATTTCCCGGTTCATGAGAGGCCTCTTCAATGTCAAACCACCTCTGAAGCCTCCTCCATTCGTCTGGGACCTGAATGTGGTTTTATCAGCCCTCATGAAACCTCCGTTTGAGCCTCTTGCCACTACTTCACTCAAATTTCTGACGTGGAAGGTGCTTTTCCTCATTGCCATCACCTCTGCCAGGAGGGTTAGCGAGCTACATGCACTGGTTGCCGACCCACCTTTCACTGTTTTTCTCCATGACAAGGTGGTTCTGCGTACCCATCCTAAATTCCTTCCCAAGGTGGTCTCGGACTTCCACCTCAACCAATCCATTGTGTTGCCTGTCTTTTTCCCTAAGCCCCATTCTCATCCTGGGGAACAGGCGTTACACACGCTGGACTGTAAGTGTGCCCTTGCATACTACCTTGACCGTACCAGGGCTCACCGCTCGTCTCCTCAGCTCTTTTTGTCCTTCGACCCTAACCGTCTAGGTCGCCCTGTCTCTAAACAGACGCTTTCTAACTGGCTTGCTACCTGCATTGCGTTCTGTTATGCTCGGGCCGGTCTCTCACTGGAAGGTGCTGTCACGGCCCACAGGGTCAGAGCTATGGCTGCTTCTGTGGCTTTCCTCCGTTCCACGCCCATCGAGGAAATCTGCAAGGCTGCCACTTGGTCCTCAGTTCACACGTTCACTACTCACTACTGTCTGGATACCTTCTCCAGACGGGATGGTCACTTCGGCCAATCTGTGTTACATAATTTATTTTCCTAATGGCCAACCATCCCTCCTCCCTCTCTGTTAGCTTAGAGGTCACCCATGCGTTAAGAATATGCTGCCTGCTTGTCCTGGGATAAAGCACAGTTACTTACCGTAACAGGTGTTATCCAGGGACAGCAGGCAGATATTCTTACGTCCCACCCACCTCCCCGGGTTGGCTTCTTAGCTGGCTTATCTTAACTGGGGACCACGCACTCCTCCATCGGGCGGGAAGGCACTCGCGCATGCGCGGTGCGGCCAACTAGAACTTTCTAGTTAAAAGTGTCCGTAACGGGGCTCCGTCGGTGACATCACCCATGCGTTAAGAATATCTGCCTGCTGTCCCTGGATAACACCTGTTACAGTAAGTAACTGTGCTTTATCTGGTCATGTGTTTTCTGACTTTGTAATAGAGCAGTTGTCCGTTGATCTCCACAGAGGGGATATTAGACGGAGATTACACCAACGGGAGCAACAATTGATTTACACTTTGCAAACTGTTCAACCCAGCGGTTTAAATTCTGCCATTGAGTGGCAGGCGTATTTTTTAATTGGTGAACCCCTTTAGTATGATGTCATGTCGTAGCCTTGCGTCTCTTTGCATGCTGCTGCACTGGGATTATAAGTGAACGCTAAGAACTGATGGATTATCATTGTCTGCCACATTTTGAACGGAGTGCTGCTTAGATATTCCCCCTGAAGATGCATCCAGCAAAACAGGGTACTCTGCAGGGATTTGAACTTTCTCCGACACAGTTCTTTGGATGATCAGCACAAGTTAAGTGGCCATATTTTTTGCTGTTGAATGTTATTTATTGCTGTGTGGATATTCTTTGAACTCTGTATGCTGGTACATTTGGTAGTACATGTCTGCCTAGTGGCTCCCTAGCCATTATTGGCTTTAATTGAGGTCTTTTTTTCTCCACTTGTTAAGATTCTTTATAAAAATAGGTCCTAAGTTACCTGCTCTAGCACCAGAAGAGAGTAGAATTAGTTTTGTATTGGATGATTTTCTGCTCTTTCCTTCTCTTTATTTTTCTTGGACAAAGATTCATACCCATCTCCCCATTCAAAGCTGAAAGGAAGATTTTATGCAATTTTATGGATCTAACAGGCATTGTAAATAAACAACTTAAGCCTATAATGTAAAAGCCCAGAAATCCATTATTGGAATTCTGTTTAGGCTGAAAAAACATGATCTTGTGTCTGAGTTCTACTGGCTGAAGATTGAGTTTCGGATCAGATATAAGCTCTTACTTCTAACCTATCTCAGCATACAGGGTCGTGCTCCTTGATACCTGGTGCAATGTGTAACCTCATATAGTTTTCTGCCACAGTTATGCTGCTTAACGCATAGTGACCTGACGATACCAGCAAGGAGAGAGGTCAGACTGCAGACAGTCAGGACTGGGTTTTTTTTCCTGTGCTGCCCCTGAAGAATGGCATAAACTTCTATGTTGCATCTTAAGAAACAGGCAAGGATGGGGGGCAGGCTCATAAATTTAGGCACTTGTGCTTGGTCGTTAAGCAGAGAGAGGAGGTGCCTAAATTTATGAGCCGGTTCGAGTCCTGATGCAGCTCCTGTGAAACGCTGACTGGCCTTCATCGTCTTTGGTCTTTGGAGAAGGGATAAGTAAAGAATGATTTGCTGATCCACCTGCTTATACCTGCCTTGCACTGAATTAATTTTCCTGCCAACACAAGCAGATCTTTTGGGGACCTTGGAAGATTTTCAGTCAAATTATCCAGTTCAAATAAGTATTTTTCTTAAAAAAGTGAATGAAGTTAAAAAAAACATTTGGGAGGTAGACAGTGCAGGGTTCGAAGTGCAGTTAACATTTGTATGAGTGACCAAGACATTAGATACACACATTTTTTTTCTTTTAAGTTATGCATAAAATTTTTTTTTGAATTAAGCCATTGAAGAACATTTAAGATATGTTAATGGTTTTAAACATTGTATCGCAAACTGTGTGCCGCAGAAAATTCCAGGTGTGCCCCGACGAGACACCGGCAAGGAGGAGAGGCACCGGCTGACTGCTTACAGAACGTGCCTCTCGCAGCAAGAGGCACGTCCTGTAGGCAGTCAGCCGGCGCCGATGATTCTCCTCCTCGATGGCGTCTCTTCTCTTCTCCTCTCCCCGCACCTCCCTTCTTCCAAGATCCCCCACCTGCGAAGTGACAGGTTCAGGGTTGCAGCTGGAGAGCCTCTGTGCATGTGTGGATATCGACGTGATGACATCATCACGTTGATGTCTGCGCGCTTCGGATGCCTTCTGGCTGAGGCACTGGGTTTAGTGTGCCTCCGTGCCGAAACGTTTGTGGGACACTGATTTAAAAGAAAATGGAGGTTTTTATGCCTATGAGATTTCTCCCTATGAAAAGGTCTGTTTGCATAAGATTAAATGCAGCAGGTTGGAGTCTGAGGCTTTTCCTCCTCTTTAAAGATGAAACAAAAAATATTTAAGAATTGATACTTAAAATATTTTGAAAATTAAAAACAGTTTTGAAATTTTTTTATTGGTAGGCACCTCTTATTAACAAAACTAGTAGTTATAATACTGTAAGTTTTTTTGGGGGGTTGGTATTGGTCAGTTTCCCCAGGCATCTGCTTGGACCGCTGTTTTTTTAACATATTTATCTTTCTGAGAGTATGGGCCTCCTGCTCCATCTCCGCTTTGCCTCTCTCTACTTTCCATTGCATCATCTTCCATCCTTCCAGTTGCATCACTTCACAGCCTATGGGGCTTCATCTTATTCCAGCAACATAGCTTTGTCATTTTCCTGCCTGGGGATGGGGGGTGGGTTCTCTCCCACATACTGCTGGTTCCAATTTCTTTGTTTGAGGGGTTATTACCCTCCATGTCTCTCCAAACTCAACCCATGGCTTTATTATTCTTTCCACACTCATCTGTCTTTTAACATGAGCACATCATCTACTTACCCCAGTTTCGCACCATTCAGAGGCTCTTGTTGTCTCCATTTCTCACTGTAAACTCCTACTTCTTTCCTTCACTCAGCAAATCACCAGATATAGACTCCTTTACTCTCTACCATATATCATTCTTCGGTTCCTCACTATGAACAAATCTTCCCACTCCTGATCTTCTGATCCTTCCATATGAAAGATAAGAAATCAGTATGATGTGCTCCTCTTTCATGCATAAAAGTTCATTGCCCTCTAAACCAAAGTCCCTCCTTGAGGGCCCCGGACTTTGATATCCCTGCTCTAAACTATACATCTCATACTTGGTGCATACTCTCCCCATCTCAAACAGTCAGGGGATAAGACAGAGGCTGATGCATAAGAAAAGAAGGAAATACTAAGTGCAGTGTGTGCTTCCCAAAACAGGGCATTACTGCACATAAATCTTCATACTGGCTGTTAATTCTCATGTTTGTTGGGGGGGGGAGTCTTGCTGTTTAGTATAAGAAGGAGATATGTGCATGACTATACTGTATTTTAAAAAGCCACTTTGGATTTCTCTTGTTGCTGTTAGGTATTAAAAAACCAGAGTCCAGCTGTTAGTGTATACCTCATCCAACTGTGGTGACTTCATGTGGCATACTCAATCAGATCTGATGCATCATAAAAACAATTGGCACTGCTACTTACAAGCTTCAAACTTTGGATCCATTCATTAAAATTAGTAAAATATCCCTGTTCAATAGTATATTTGTGGTCAATATACTAGGCATAGTGTGAAGTACACAATCCTAGTTTGGGCCCCACAGCCTTATCACCACACCTCCCCCCTTCCTCCAACAGACTTTCTCAGATTACCTGGTATAGGGAGTTTTCTTTGACGTGCACTGTGTCTGCATTCAGCCTATTAAGGGTTCGGTACTAAATAGGTATGCTGTTATAGGGGGAAACACCCTCCAGGGATTCAAGGCAAAGTTAGACAAGTTCCTGCTGAACCGGAGCGTACACAGGTAGGGCTGGTCTCAGTTAGGGCACTGGTCTTTGACCTGGAGGCCGCAGCGGGAGCGGACTGCTGGGCGCGATGAACCACTGGTCTGACTCGGCAGCAGCAATTCTTATGTTCTTATGGGGAGGAAACAGTATTAAGGTTCAATAGCTACATGGTTCCTTCATTTTAGATTTCTGCCCACAGTAAAACAAAATGCTGTGCTAAGGAAAATTCAGATTTTGTAATGAGGAAAATGTTCTGACTAGAAAACAAATACCTGATAATGAGGTTGGCCCAAATTTGTCAAAGTCCGATTCCTACATTCCTTGGCTGCTAGGACTAGGGATGCTGTGAAGGCAAAATTCTTAGCCTCTAAGGGAAGGAAGCCTCGATCATCATCTTACAGTATCTCCACATAATGGCCACATGTCAATTCCAAAGTAGTCAGGTCCTAGAAGGAGCCATGTTTTTTTATTTACAGATCAAAGACTGTCACTGTAATGACTGGGCTGAGTTGGGAAATGGATATAAGAGAGAGAAAAGCCTAGATAGCTGTGAATTAATCCTCCTGGCTAAAGGAGAGAAAGAAAATGTAAAGAACAAAAATAGGCAAAATGTATTTTCTGCCAGCACAATAAACTTATTCTTGTCTTAATTTTATCATTCAGCATTATGTATTTTCTTTATCTCTTTTCCAGGTTTTATTTGTGGCTGGCTTGGCTTTTGTAATCGGTTTAGAAAGAACATTCAGATTCTTTTTCCAGAAACACAAAATGAAAGCCACTGGTTTCTTCCTTGGTGGCATATTTATAGTGCTTGTTGGATGGCCCTTGATAGGCATGGTCCTTGAAATTTATGGATTTTTCCTTCTCTTCAGGTAAGGTATCGTAGTAATATAGATTTTTAAAATCTTTATCATTGTTCAAGGTGAAACTACTGGTTAGACTACTTATCAAATACTCATTGGCCAGCAGACCATAGCAGCCACAGTGAATGTTATATGTATATGAGAAAAGGTCAATGTGTCTCCGAGTGGTTTTCTGTGAAACAATGTTGCAAAGAGCAGTTTGGGCTTGCCATCAAAAGCTTCATGCTTACTTGTCTGAAGCAAGTTAGTTAAACTCAAAGCCCAATAAAAGCTGAATTCAGGTGCTCTGGTAGACCTGCCACTAAATAGTTCTCAGCCACTTTGCCTCCTCAAACAAAGATAGGTCCAGAACATGGGAAAATCTCCACTTCAGTTTATCTCAAGGGCTGAAAGGACTTAACATTGAAGCAAGTGAAGGCTTCTTTTCAAATGGAAGTTTCAGCATAGTGGCACTTCTGATTGATACTTGGTTCTGAGGGCTCTGTTCTGGCAAAGATTGCTTTTACTCCAGCATGGCTACTTCTGATTCCTTGTTCATGATTTTGAGGTAGAAGTGTCTTTGGCCCCAAGTGAAATATAGAAGTTGAAGTCTAAAGTCTCCAAATTTGGCTCATTTGTTTAGAGTAGTGTTAGGTGAGACAGTTGACCTGACCTTTCTTCTGAGCTTTCTCCACAACTAGTTAAAACTAGATATTTCTTCACCACTGTTGTCCAGAGGATGGTGAAGACCATCTTGTTTTGAAGGTTTCAGAAGAACCCAAAGCTTCCTTGGCCTGATCTCCTGAAACAGCTTGCGTATGCCAAAGAAATTGGTGATTCTGTCTTCTATCTTCTACTCCAGATGATTATTTAAAAAGATGTAAGCTTCGTAATTGCTGTGAACAGGAAGGTAGGCATAAAGTATGCTATACAGACCATTCTACAGTTTGATAAGGTCCAGGTCCTATACCAATGTATGCAAGGGGGTTGGGGGTTCAAATCCACCTTTTAGGAGGTTCAAGACATTTAACACATACGTCTGATTCACCATACTATTACTTCAAGACAACCTCATCAACAAGCAATAATTTCAGAATGTTGTGGTTTCCTCCCACATAACCACCTACCAGATCTGCTTGGCTAGTACCTGCATTTTGTATACATTTTGGAAAGATATGCAGGATTTCAATCAGTTTCTACCTCAAGAGAAAAAAAGGAGGGATTCTCTAATTTACATGGACAGTACTAAGAGCCTTTGCAATTGGCATTGGCGCCCACACACTTGAACATAACATAAGAGATGCCATACTGGGACAGACCAAAGGTCCATCAAGCCCAGTATCTTGTTTCCAACAATGACCAATCCAGGTCATAAGTACCTGGCAAGGTCCTAAAAGAGTAAAACAAGATTTTATACCACTTATTCTAAAAATAAGCAGTGGGTTTTCCCAAGATGGGGAGTGTGTGGCGCAGTGGTTAAAGCTACAGCCTCAGCACCCTGAGGTTGTGGGTTCAAACTGTGACAAACCTACTGTAATCCCAAGGTTTATCACAGGAAAATTCAGGAAATCATACAAACCCCGGTGCAGAAGAGCAGACCAGATCAGAGCCCATGACAGTAATTTAGCTGACTACCCTATGAGCAGTGAAGATGAGATTGACACAGAATAGCAGGACAGACTAGAACAGGAAAGCAGGAAATCTCTGCCCTGCTATTACCCAGTTTCTGTAAGGCAGAAATTAGAAAGAAAGTTTTCTATCAGAGAAAAGGTCACAGGTTGAGGAAGGAAAGCCCTTCCCCGCACACAAGCCAAGGGTGTGTTATTTTCCTCAGCTTAAAGCCAGGCTCAGCAGAGAGCAAGGGGAGAGACCAGAGAGACAGGAAGCTCAGAGTGGGACTGAGCTTACCCCACACCAGGCAGCTCAGCTATACAGCACTGATTGGGAGATTACTCCAGATTTTCTTATGTCATAGCCAGTGAGGCTATGGTCTTTAAAGAGAGTGATGCTGCAGCTGAAGCTTGACCAGAGAAAATAGAAATGGCTTGAAACAAATACTTAGTTTTAAGGTACAGGGAAAAAAATGCAGAAAACTTTACAGTCCCAAAAAATACATTCTCCTGCAGCACCCACAGTCTGCTACCAGGAAAAAGCAGCAAAGGAAAATATCCAGCATCTTTCACTGAGCAGAACTAAATCAAACGCTGGGCAGGAAACCTGTTTTGTGTTTATGAATCATTGCTGACAAAACTCTGTGCTCAGAGACCAGCTGCTAGCTGTTGCCATAGCAACCCATTGATTGCACAGTGCCTGCATGTCTCTTTCTTAAAACGTAGTGAAAATCTCAGTAAGTAAATGCTGGTTTGTGACTAAGACTGTCCTTTAGAACCATTATTGTTTCTCTGCTGCATGAATGCCATAAAGCTGTCTTTCTGCTGAAATAAGAACTTATTGTCTAGAAGTGAAAACTTTGAAACATTCCCAGAATGAGGCTGTGGTGAAGAAGACTGTGATTAATTCCCTTAACAAGCCCAGAGCCAGCGACTGGATTAAACCTGATTTTGGATTACAATACAAATCTTTTCTGTTGATTATATTTTGTTTATGCTTTTCATGAAAACCTATGATGAGCTTACAAAGTTCACTATGTTTGTGCTGCATTACTAGGCTCTTCTCTCTGGAAAAAAGGAGGCTCAGGGGAGATATGATAGAGACCTTCAGGATCATGAGGGGCATAGAGAGGGTGGATAGGGACAGATTCTTCAGGCTGAAGGGGACAACAGGTACGAGGGGGCATTCGGAGAAACTGAAGGGAGATAGGTTCAAAACAAATGCAAGGAAGTTTTTTTTCACACAAAGGGTCGTGGACACTTGGAATGCGCTACCGGAGGAAGTGATCAGGCAGAGTACGGTACAGGGATTCAAACAGGGATTGGACAGATTCCTGAGGGATAAAGGGATCGTGGGATACTGAGGGAGGAGCTGGGATGTAACACAAGTATAGAAAGCTAACCAGGTAATAAGTATAGAAACCCAACCAGGTCGTGCATGTGCAAGACCGGAGGATTAGGACTTCGATGGGAAGATAGGACTTCAATGTGAAACCAAGGTGGCAAGGGAGCCCCTTCTGGTGATACAGACAGGTCGTGACCTGTTTGGGCCGCCGTGGGAGCGGACTGTCGGGCAGGATGGACCTATGGTCTGACCCAGCGGAGGCACTGCTTATGTTCTTATGTTCTCATGGTTTGGACTATGATTTTGAGACCATTGGCCAAATAAAGTTTACATTTTTTTCTTACGGCCATTCTGACTAAATGGTGTTCATTGGAAGACCAGTTGAAAGAGCAATTCTAGGCTGTTGCCTAGGGATAAACATCCTGAAATGCTACTCTAATTCCCGGGGAACCACACCAGATTTAAGCAGCGTGTCACTACCTGACTGTCCGCCATGCTCTTTGGGGCACAGGTGTGACAAAACCCACGCTGCTCCTTCTGACTCTGGGCAAGTCACTTAATCCCCACCCCCCATTGCCCCAGGTGCACTAGATAGACTGTGAGCCCACCTTGACAGACAGGGGAAAATGCTTGAGTACCTGAATGAATTCATGTAAACCATTCTGAGCTCCCTTGGGAGAATGGTATAGAAAACTGAATAAATAAATAATTTTAAAAAAGTCAATTTTAATCATGATTTATAGACTTTTCTTTTAGGAAATTATCCATACCTTTTGTAAACCCTGCTAGGCAAACTGCTTTTACCACATTCTCTGGCAGTGACTTCCAGAGTTTAATGGTACATTCAGTGAAGACATATTTTCTCTGCTTTGGGTTTTAAATTTACTACTTAGTAGCTTCATTGCATGACCCCCTAGTCTTAGTATTTTTAAAAAGAGTAAACAAGCGATTCACGTCTACATTGCATTACATTAGTGACTTCTATTCCGCCAATACCTTGCAGTTCTAGGCAGATTACAAAAGAAGATAACTGGACATTTCCAGGAAAATTACAGATTAGGGTGCTAATTACATGGTCTACCCGTTCTACTCCACTCAGTATTTTATAGACCTTTATCATATCTCCCTTCAGCCATCTCTTCTCCAAGCTGAAGAGCTCTAGCTGCTTTGGCCTTTTTTTCATAAAGAAGTTGCCCCATCTTCATCATTTTCATCGTTCTTCTCTATACTTTTTCTAATTCCACTATAACTTTTTTTTGAGATTCAGTGACTAGACTAGTATTCAAGGTGCAGTTGCACCATGGAATGATACAAAGGTATTATAACCTTCTCATTTTCATTTTCCATTCCTCTCCTAATAACTCCTAACATTCTATTTGCTTTCTTAGCCACCACTGCACACTGAATAGTGTTTAAACATATTCTCAACGATGACACCTAAATGACTCCTAATGTGGAACCTTGCATCACATAGTTTGAGTTCCTCTTTCCCACATGCATCGCTTTGTACTTGCTCATATTAAACACCATCTGTCATTTGGATGCCTGATCTCCCAGTCTCATAAGGTCCTCTTGCAATTTAACAACTTGTAACTTTATCCCTCAATCCCTTGTGTACCGATTAGTATGTACATCTGTCGGTCTAACCCATCATTTTTAAATTTAAAATAGTATGTCTAAATGTATGTTTGTCTTTCTTTTATTGTAACTCGCTTAGTAAGTTTGAATAAGCGATTCATCAAATCAAAATAAAACTTGAAACAACTTTGAATAACTTTGCATCATGAGCAAATTTTAATTACCTCACTAGTTCCCATCTCTAAATCATTTATAAATATGATAAAAAGCAGTGGTATCAGCACAGACTCCCCTGGGGAACCACACGATGTACCCTTCTGTATTGAGAATACTGACCATTTAAATCTACTGTCTGTTTATCCTTTAATCAGTTCTTAATTCACAATAGGACATTACCTCCTATCACATGATTTTCTAATTTCCTCAGGAGTCTTTCATGAGGTACTTTGTCAAATGCCTTTTGAAAATCCAGGAAGGAATAAAAGAAAAGCTTTCTGGAGAGTAGGCATTATCAAGATTCTCTAGACCTCCACATCTGGCTTTGCTGCCGCTACTGTTTTGGAGGCTTCAGTGAGTGGAGGTATGTCAGGCTCACGGTGGGAAGGTTGGTGGGGTTCCCACTGCACAGAGGGATGGGAGGGAGTGATAGAAAGACACTGCAGAAGGAAGGCAAGGCCCGGCCCCGGTGGGGAAGGCTGCAAAGTAGCCCGTTCAGAACGCCGCCGCTGTTTTTGGAGGCCTCTGAGCTGCTGCACAAAGGGATGGGTGAGGTGCTGATGTTTCCCCAAATCCGATCTCATTCTGTCTCAACGCCTTCAGTTCATTGGGGCTATACTAGATACTATTCTCATGAGACCATTTCTCCCTCCAGATCGACTTCATGCTCTCTTCAGCCTCTGTCAACAGATGTTCTCTGTTCAGACCATTTCAGTGAGATGCATGATGGTTATCCTCAACCATATGACTTCCACAGTACATGGGACTCCACTAGCAAGACTACATCTTCGCATTCCTCAGTGGACCCTTGCTTCCCAATAGTCTCAAGTGACAGATCGGCTATCACAGCATATCTCTGTCACATCATCTCTTTTGCAGTCGCTTCAGTGGTCGATGACCTCCTCCAATCTGTCCAGAGGACTCCTGTTCCACTTGCCTCCTCATCTCAAGGTGATCCCGACGGATGATCTCCTTATGCTTGGGGAGCACATATGGACGGCCTTCAAACTTAGTATCATTGGTCCAACAGAGAATGGAAGTTTTCACATCAATTTCCTAGAGATCAGAGTGATGTATTATACCCTTAAGGCTTTTCAACATCTTCTGTGCCCTCAAATCCTCCTCCTTCACACAGACAACCAACTAGCAATGTACTACATAAACAAGCAAGGAAGTACGGGCTCTCTCCTCCTATGACAGGAAGCACAGAAAATCTGGCTTTGGGCGACAACTCGCAATCTTTTCTTAAAGGCTGTCTACATTCAAGGGGAGAAGAATTCCCTAGCAGAAAACCTCAGCAGAATTCTTCATCCTCACGAATGGACTCTCAATTCTGCAGCTCTTCATCCAATCTTTGCTAAATGGGGCATTCCACAAGTGGACTTATTTACAGCTCCCCAGAATCACGAGCTGCCCCAGTTCTGCTCCAGACTATACTCTCCTCACCATCGGGAAGCGGATGCCTTTCTTCTGGACTGGACAAACATGTTTCTCTATGCATTTCCACCTACTCTTCTCATACTAAAGACTGTTAAAACTTAAATGAGAGTCAGCCACCATGATTCTTATTGCTCCTTGGTGGCCCAGGCAGCATTGGTTCTCCTTTCTACTTCAACTCGGCTCCTTTCTACTTCAACTCAGCTTCTTTCATAGTGCCGGGCTTTACGCTCCCACTCATCATCGGATCCAGTATATAAATACTATAAATATTTTAATGTTTTATAATTTAATATACTTTAATGTTAATCTTAAATAAATATGTACTAAAAGTACTTAGCTGTGCAAAAGACGCTTTCTACGGGGGTAGTCACCAACATGTTTCGCCCGTATGTTTCAAAAGGCTTTCTCAAGGCTACCACTCCCTGAAAAAATAGAAAGAGAACTAAATCTCTATACACTATCGCTAGTTTTTAGTGCATATTTTATATTCGCAGACATTCAGTAATCCTTAAAAAAAAAAATTAAAAACCTCTTCATTCACCCCTGCTTACCTACCTACTTACAACCATTCAAACCGACCAATGCATCTAGGAAGGAATGGCGCCAAACGCTCCACACCCCAGCTGTTAACATCCCAACGTATTCCAGACGTCAGCATCTGACTTCAGAGCGTACATCACTTGACCATTATACTCCTCATTATTTTATGAATGATACTGTATAGCCCGGCACTATGAAAGAAGTTTGAGTGTCTGGTGACCCGCTGAGGACCAGAAAGACAATCTGCTACTTTGGATGAATGAAGTACTGCAGAAATGTGAGATTAGGTCTTACATTATAGGAGTGTTCTTCATCTAAGAGAGTTTAAATAGTGCCAAAGGTTTACAAAAAAAAAAATAAACCTGACATAGGTAATGGATAGCTATAGCAGTAAAAAATGTTCAAACGGAGAAAAACGTATTTACAATGTGAACACAATACACATTAAACTACGTTAAAAGTATAGAATTACCTCTACCTGCTGTCATTATGGAATTGCCTCTATTATATTGGTTTATTGTTATTTCTCATATGATTATCTTTGTCAATTGTCAATGGGAATTAACTGTTCTCGATATGCAGGTGAACAAGGCCTGAAAACTTTTTCTTTTCTTTTTTTTTTCCAAAAGGGGTTTCTTTCCTGTGGTGGTTGGTTTTATTAGAAGAATACCTGTTTTAGGATCTCTCCTAAATTTACCTGGATTAAGCTCAGTAAGTATATGAGTTACACAGATGTTTCAGATAATGCTAATAATGTATGTAGGGAAAACATTTTCTGTGTGTAAAGCATGTCTTACTCACTGAAAAGATCTAGTTATAAAACTATAAGATTAAACATTTGTGATTTCACAAGATGCATGCTAACAAGTTTGGTCGGCAAAGAGGCAAAGTTTTAATCTATATGTATATTTTATTTAAAAAAAAAGATTCAGACAAAGTACTAATTTGTGTGTCAGAATTTGTGTATTACTGGGGATAATTTCAGATGCCTGTTGTATGTATAAAAACACATAGGGTACCTATTTGGCTTTATAAGATGAATAATTTTTACAGAAAACAAAAAAGAACAAGTAAGGATGCTTAAATAAATACTCTCAATAGAAAAACATCCAATAATATCAACAGCACTATATATTATAACAGAGTGACATAAAAAAATGGAGAAAAGACCTCAGTGTCTAATAAGGGTATAATTAAATTGCTAACCCCGCATAGACTTTCCTGCTTCAATATCACAACTATTTTGAAGCAGGGAGACACATGGAAATCGTTGTGAAGAGGGCGAAGCAGTCAAGGTGTAACCGCTCAGCATTAAGCATTTGCTCCACTTGGTGGGTTTTTTTCTGCTTCAACATAAGTCCAGTACTAGGAAAAGTTTGAAGATAAGTTGACCTCATTTTGAATTATTTTTATTTTTATTTTTATTTTTTTTTTTGCAACTGTCATTGAATTGCACTGAGAATTGCACATTTGAATTTTGCACTTTTGAATGGCTAGATATTTGCATTCTTAATGGAGATTTTTTTAGACCAAGGATGTGTCTCCCTGCTTCAAAATAGTTGTGATATTGAAGCACGAAAGGCTATGTGGGGTTAGCAATTTAATTATACCCTTATTAGACATTGAGATATTTCTCCATTTTTTTGGATGTCACTCTGTTATAGTATATAGTTCTGTTGATATTATTGGAGGCGAAAAACAAAAGAAAAATCCAACACAATCTGCAGTAAAGTAAAAGCAACACAAGGAAAAACAAAGAAGAACTGTAGACAAACGTACAAGATGCAGGCTATGTTTATTATATCAATTAATGATTGCGGTTAATGTTACCACCTATACACAAACCTAGGGTCCCTAGGTTTGCGTATATGTGGTAACATTAATCGCAATCATTAATTGCAATATTATTGGAGGCTCCTGCTTCTGAAGGATTATTATTGGATGTTTTTCTATTAAGAGGCTTTATAAGATGGACACCTTTTTATAAAATAACCTATTTAGACTATAAGTACACTAAGCAGGTGTAACTAGTTAGGAATTACATTTGACAAGGCAAGAATAAGCCAGACATAGGCAATAAACAATTAACAGCAGTACATCACAATATACATTTTTCTGATGTGACCCCAATTTATCCATTGAAAATTCACGAGAGCACAAGTGATAAAGCTAATTATTACTCGATAAGCAACACAGTCTATTGTGTTTCTAACAATATCTATGAATCTATATTTGTCAAAGCAATTATCTGATGTACTCATCATGACAGAGACATGGCAGACTCTCCTGCAGCACAGCCATTGAGCCATTGATTGAGATATAACCAGCACCAAAAAGTGATCTCAAATTCAGTTCAAAATGCACAAGTAACAGAGAGGAAAAGGTCTCAGTAACCCGGCAAACAATCCAATTAGGATAAGACAGCTTGCACTAGTCAGGGTTCCGGTATCTTTCATTGACCTGAGAAACCTCTCCGTGGAGTGCTTTTGACTCTATTCAAATTCTTTTTTTTTTTCTTTTGTTATTTAATCTTATCATAAATTAGAAATAAATAAGCTTGATAAAACTTATCTCAAGTGTGGTGCACAAATTCCCACTGCAATCTATACCCAGTCAAGGGTTTTCTTATGGGATATAAAAAGATAAAAAAAGAATTTCCTTTTTATGAGATTGTATATGAGAGAAAAACATCCAAAAATCGGCCTAAGTTGGCACTTGGACGAACATTTCCCAAAAACGTCCAAGTGCCGATAATAAAATGGATTTTGGAAGTATTTCTAAATGACCTAGGCCTTCATAGTGCCGCTGAACGACCAAAGCTAAACAGGGCATTTCGGGAGGAATGTCGAGGGCAGGATGTGGGCTGGCTTAGACTTAGTCGTACAGCATGTATAACCAAAAGTTATACAGCCCAGGATCGACGGAACTTGGATGTTGTGACTTAGACCATGTAAAACATGGTCTAAGTCACAAAAACCCACCTAAACTCACCAGATAAGCACTGCAAACACATAAAACAAACTCCCACACACTACCCCAGTGATTACTGCCCCCCCCCCACCCCTATAAAAATATTAATCATACCTTTAAAATTCAGCCTCCAGACCATCATCACCTGGCCGCCTGGCATAGAAAAGCCTAGTTGTCCATGGAGAGGAGGACCCATGCCCATAAGCCCCTATAATCACTGCATTGATACTTAAACATGTGCACTCCCCTATATATCCCCAAACCCTTTTTTACTAGCATATAAGTGACTCCTGCAGCCATTAGGGCTATTGGGGTGGTAGATAAGTGGGTCTAGGGGATTCTGGAGGTGGTCTGTGAGGCTCACTATGACCTATAAGGGAGCTATAGTGAGGAGAAGACATGGCACCCTTTTTGTGAAGTTCACAGCAGTACCCTGTAAGGTACCCCACTATTTAGGTGGCATGTCTGGGTGTTCAGTCCTTCACTTTGCAGACCCCTCCCACGTCCAGCAGGGCTTCTTCTAGGCGTTTTTGATTTGGACGAAAAGTTGGTTGGAAATGTGGTATAAAGATGGACGATTTAGCGGCTTGGATGATCAGATTGGCAGGACATATAATTAGAAGTTTTTTGAAACAAAAAAAATTTTGGATGTATTTTTCAAAACTGTGTCCTAGGCAGTTTTTTAGTTTGGACGACTTGTGACTTAGACGCAAACTGACTTAAACGTCCCTTTCGATTATGCCCCTCCAACTGTTTATGGGTTGAGGAAATTTTTCTTTAAATTTCTATAAGTGTTATTGCGTGTATGTTATTTGTAAAATGAATACATGTGCAGGCTATTTTCCTGCTGAAATCACTTCCCTTTGAATTCTCTGTATGGTGTGAATCTCCACCTGTAAATAGCACTTTCTGATATCAGTATTACACATATAAACACCACTTAGGGTCTGTATCTGTGATCGTTAATTGTCTTCAGAATTTTGTGAATACATAATTTAATTTTCCAGGATGTACCTAAGGCCATAATGACCATGTATTTTTTTTTCCCCAAAGATGATAAATGTGAAAAACCCAGTACATCAGTGCCTAATCAAGTTTAATAATATAGTGAGCCATCTTAGCAATTAGGGAGGCCAAACTTCGTGTGGAGGAAACTCTAGCAAAGAACATTAAGAAGGGGGACAAATCCTTCTTCAGGTATATTAGTGATAGGAAAAAGAACACAGACGGGATAGTACGCCTTATCAAACGGGATGGGAATTACGTGGAAGCAGATTCAGATAAAGCCGAACTACTGAACGAATACTTCTGCTCTGTCTTCACTTGCGAGGCACCAGGACACGGTCCTCAGTTAGAGGCTAAGTCAAATGCGAACGACCCGTTTCAGAATTTTGAGTTTACACCAGGTGAAGTTTACAGTGAACTGTCAAGACTAAAGGTAAATAAGGCCATGGGACCAGACAATCTGCACCCAAGAGTGCTCAAGGAGTTGTGCGATATCCTGGCGATACCGCTAGCTGCACTCTTCAATCTCTCCCTAAGCACGGGGAGAGTACCCTTGGACTGGAAAACAGCCAACGTCATTCCTCTACACAAAAAGGGTTGCAGGGCAGAGGCTGCGAATTACAGGCCGGTGAGTCTCACATCAATAGTGTGTAAACTCATGGAAACTTTAATTAAACGCAAATTAGACACGATACTGTCTGAGGGAAATCTACGGGATCCCAATCAACATGGATTCACCGGGGGTAGGTCCTGCCAATCTAATCTCATCAGCTTCTTTGACTGGGTGACAAGGAAGCTAGACTTGGGAGAGTCTATGGACATCGTGTACCTGGATTTCAGTAAAGCATTTGATAGCGTCCCACACCGCAGGCTGTTGAGCAAAATGAAATCGATGGGGTTAGGAGAAACACTAACTACTTGGGTCAATGATTGGCTAAGTGGAAGACTACAAAGGGTAATGGTAAACGGTACCCTCTCTAAAACATCGGAGGTGACCAGCGGAGTACCGCAGGGTTCAGTCCTGGGCCCACTCCTTTTCAACATATTCATAGGGGATCTGACTCAGGGGCTTCATGGTAAAATAACATTATTCGCCGACGACGCTAAACTATGCAATATAGTAAGGGAATGTACTTTACAGGATAGTATGGCACAGGACCTGCTTACATTGGAAAGATGGTCCTCGACCTGGCAGTTGGGCTTTAACGCTGGGAAATGTAAGGTTATGCACCTCGGTAGCGGTAATCCATGCAGAAATTACACCTTGAATGGAGAAACTTTAACTTGTACTTCGGCGGAACGAGACCTAGGAGTAATCATCAGTGCAGACATGAAAACTGCCAATCAAGTGGAGAAGGCTTCATCTAAAGCAAGGCAGATGATGGGATGTATCAGTAGAAGCTTTGTCAGCAAGAAGCCTGAAGTCATAATGCCATTGTACAGAGCCATGGTGAGACCTCATCTGGAATACTGTGTACAATTCTGGAGGCCACATTACCGTAAAGATGTGCTTAGAATCGAATCGGTTCAACGGATGGCCACCAGGAGGATCTCGGGGCTAAAGGGTCTCTCGTACAAGGAGAGACTAAACAAACTACAGCTCTACACTCTAGAAGAACGTAGGGAGAGAGGAGACATGATTGAGACATTTAAATACATCACGGGACGTATCGAGGTGGAAGATGATATCTTCTTTCTCAGGGGACCCTCTGCCACTAGAGGGCATGCGCTCAAACTCAGAGGCGGGAAATTTCATAGCGACATCAGGAAGTATTTCTTCACAGAAAGAGTGGTTGACCGTTGGAATGAGCTTCCAGCGCAGGTGATCGAGGCCAGCAGCGTGCTGGACTTTAAGAATAAATGGGATACCTATGTGGGATCCCTACGAGGGTCGAACTGGAATATCGGTCGCTAGGTATAGACTTAAGAGGATGGGTCAGTAGGGTGGGCAGACTTGATGGGCTATAGCCCTTTTCTGCCGTCATCTTCTATGTTTCTATGTTTCTATCTTAATTGGCATGCATATAAGTCTTAATAGGCTTGCATATATTTCTGTTACTATTGATTTCATTAAATAACTTTACTACAAAAAAACTTCATACATTTTCAAGTTTAGGGAAAGTTGAAGACATCTTACTGAGAAATCCAAGCAACAGATACCCAGATAGCAAAATGGAATTATGACTTCCAGTTTCCTTCCATGAAGACCTCTTCTCTCTTGGAGGAGCATTATTTTTTTTAAATGCCTGCACTGCATTGTCAACAGGTTGCCTGTATGCTGTCACTGAAAGGAAAACATGGTGCAGAGCCGATCCTGTACTATTTAATTCTGTACCAAGCATTGTTTTTCCAGTAGGTTTGCAACTATTTGTCAAATATAAACTTTTAAAAACTAAACATAGTAACATAGTAGATGACGGCAGATAAAGACCCGAATGGTCCATCCAGTCTTCCCAACCTGATTCAATTTAAATTTTTAAATTTTTTCTTCTTAGCTATTTCTGGGCAAGAATCCAAAGCTCTACCCGGTACTGTGCTTGGGTTCCAACTGCCGAAATCTCCGTTAAAACCTACTCCATCCCATCTAAACCCTCCCAGCCATTGAAGTCCTTTCCAGCCCATCCTCCCCCAAATGGCCATATACAGACACAGACCGTGCAAGTCTTCCCAGTACTGGCCTTAGTTCAATATTTAATACACATGTTCTAAATATCTAGTTGTACAGCCCAGTTTTTTTGCATAGAACATCTAGATAGGAATTAGGATATCCAGGTTGGAATAGATACAATCCTTGGGTGTTTTGCAAAAGCTTGCTGAATATTTTTAAGGATGCCTAGAAAAATACATATATGTTTTGGCATATCCAGTGGGAACAGCCATTTGAGTGATTAAAAGCATTACTCAGGGTTTTGAAACTGTAAGTGCCAATTTTACAACCTATTCATGTGTCAGATTTTCAAAACTGGATGTCCAGGAAAATCCAGTTAAGGAGCTAAGCAGAAAAACATTTTTGATATTTTGAGGTGACATCACTAGTATATGAGAGCTGGTACAACCTGAAACTCTTCAGTATTTCTCTACCTCCAGCAGTCTGTGTAGGTTAGACTGCTGCAGTAGGTTTCCTTTTTAGTGGGCCTGATTCTCTGAAGAGCCACCCATGACCTTCATCCTCCGTCGTCCTAAGGCTGGTACAACGCCTGGAATTTGGGCGACAGTCCTTACCCCAATTAGACCAGAGGAGTGTGGTCCCTACATAACCCTAAGCCTTAGCTAATAGGGTTTTGTGTAGTAGCTTGCAGTCAGAGGACCCATGGGGCCACTGCCAACTGGGGAGGGGGGTTTGAGGCTCCCTCTTCCTTCCGTGGTGTGCCCCTGGCTGTTAGCTTTGGGCATAAAGTTGTCTGAGGAAAATAAGAAATAAAATTGAAGGAGCAGGGCTTGTAACCCAGACATTGACGGTAGGGCAGATAGGCACAGATCTTTTCAGTGGGTGAGTGCTGGGACTTGGGTCTGCAGTCTGCATCTTCATTTCAGTGACTGGTGGATCCTGCTGAATAATGCTGCTGGGTCTTATTGCCCTGGCAGCACTGTTCAGTAGAGCGGATTTCAGCTCCATTATGCCTTTGAGACTCTGTGAAAGGAATCAAAGCAATGCTGGGCTCTCTCCCGATAACAACCATGCCAGCCGCAGTCATCCTGACTTTGATAGGAACAGTGGCCATTTTGCAGCTGGCCCACCAAAGTTCCGTGTGATTTGAAGAGTATACTCCCCTTAGATGGGCAGATGGGATCTGTAATCATCCCTTGGAGATTGAAACTTCAATAAGGCCCCAGATAGGGTCCCTGGGATGATGTTACAGATCATCAATCACACTGTCTACTACGTAGCCTTATAGGCATTTTATAAATGTTGAAAATAAATAAAAATTGTATTGGGCAGGTCTTGTTGAGGGGGAGACCTCCCAGGAAAGGGACTTGGGAGTTCTGATCAACAAGTCGATGAAGCCATCCATGCAATATGTGGCGGCAGCGAAAAGGGCAAACAGAATGCTAGGAATGATAAAGAAGGGGGATCACAAACAGATCAGAGAAGGTTATCATGCTACTGTACCGGGCCATGGTGCGCCCTCACCTGGAGTACTGCGTCCAGCACTGGTCGCCATACATGAAAAAGGACACGGTACTACTCAAAAGGGTCCAGAGAAGAGCGACTAAGATGGTTAAGGGGTTGGAGGAACTGCCGTACAGCGAAATATTAGATAAACTGGGCCTCTTCTCCCTCGAACAGAGGAGATTGAGAGGGGGCATGATCGAAACATTCAAGGTACTGAAGGAAATAGACTTGGTAGGTTGTTCACGGACAGGTTGTTCACCCTCTCCAAGGTAGGGAGAATGAGAGGACACTGTCTAAAGTTGAAAGGGGATAGATTCCGTACAAACGCAAGGAAGTTCTTCACCCAGCGAGTGGTAGAAAATTGGAACAATCTTCTGGAATATGTCATAGGGGAAAACACCCTCTAGGGATTCAAGACAAAGTTAGACAACTTCCTGCTGAACAAGGACATACGCTGATAGGGTTAGTCTCGGTTAGGGCACTGGTCTTAGACCAGAGGACCACCGCGTGAGCGGCCTCCTGGGCATGATGGACCACTGGTCTGACCCAGCAGCAGCAATTCTTATGTTCCTTGTTTGTTTGTTTATTGTGCACTTGATATACCGCTGATTGTTAGAAGTCACAGCAGCTTACAAAATAATCAGTCTCTATCAAATAAGGAAAGGAACGCCTTATGTTAAAAGGAAAGAAACAATCATACCGAGTTCCATACATACTCTAAAGTGGTCACACTCGAGATATGGGAGTGTAGGGGCTCAGTCAGCTGCTGTAAGAGTTCCAAGCACCATAGCAGGGGCTCTGACGTGGATTAGGCCCTATTCCCATCTGTGTTCACTAAAAGATTCATGGAGCTAGGCATTGAGAAGTTAAAGGATTCAATTCAGGTGGTCTGACTCATCAATCAGGATGACCTTTCTAATTTTATTGACTTAGACTCCTAGACCCTGCATACATCGGCATCAACCTAGAGAGAGACTTTGATGGGAATCCTGTCCTACTTCTGAAGGTATTTTTGCTTCACAGGACCCTGTCCCAGATGGTTTTTAACCAAGTAGGAAACCCCAAAGGTTATTCTCCAGGTACAAAGTTTTTGGGCAGGCTCTACAGGTTATTCATCTCCAAAAATGCTGGTCATCCATATGACCAAGAAGACTACTATTCTGGTGACTGCATTAAAGGATGCTCATGACTGGAAAGTACAGCAGCTCCTTAAGTAAGCCTTTGCCCGTAAGCCATCAGGGTGCAGACCTCTGTGTGCAAGGACTTTGTAGATAGGTCCCTCTTGCATGGACTATTGGTCTCGGCAGTTGCAAGAGTCCTCAGAGGTGTCCCACCTGGAATCAGATGCATCCTTTCTTGTGAATGTGCTTTATGAGCTCATCCACATGCGTTCAGTTTTGATACCTTCCCTTGCTGTGACTCATAGATTGGCTGTGGCTGCAGCATTGAGTGGCTTATGCTGCCTCTAAAGCACCTAAACTGGATGGGCCTTAGAGGCTGGTTTCTCTTTTGTGAGGACTTGGAAAAGTTGGTGAATGACCTGGGGGAATCCATGTCCCAGTAAGGCCAGGCTATTCTTATATTCTTATGAATGACTACCCAAGCTTTGTGTCTCTCACCATTCAAGGGAGAGGTCGTATTCCAAGAGCTGGGTCTGTTGCAATTTGAGCAGATAGTCCTTTGGGATCTCGACATCTGTGAAAGTTCAGAAGGGGTGTCTCTTTTGAGAATATCAGAGGGTAAGGTATTCTGGTGTACTGTACTCGGCTGTATAGGGCCTCCAGTGAGGATCAACTGGATTCCTTAGAGGTTCAGGTGACAAGCAAGTTCTGTCTGTTTATTTTATTTTTTTTCTATGAGTTGTCTGTCATCAATGCCAATTTATTTATTTTTATTTGTTTATTCTATTCATTTATTTAGCCCGTTCTCCCAAAGGAGCCCAGAACAGGTTACAAGAGTACATTCATAGTACGGTTAGGACATACTTAGGTGAGAAATACAGATTCTATAGCATTTACAGTAAAGATAAAAGGGTTTGATTACAGTATAGACATAACATACAGATAGAAAATACTGACTTAGAGGGCATAGGGTGGATTTAATTTCAGCACATTCAGTGTAGATATCACTTGGAGGTAAGATAGCTTTCTTAGTAAGTGGGTGCATGTTTGTTATCGGAGAATGTCGTAATTCAGGTTATATTTGTGGTGGCATGCAAATATTTGTGAGATTCCGTTTGGAGTTTTAGATCATGTCTTTGAGATCCATCTGTCCGGGTGTAGACGTGGGTCTTCAAGGTGCTGGGTTTGTAAAGAGGAAGGTTTTCACAGCTTTTCTGAAGTTCCAAAGACTGTCTAGTGATCTAATAGAAGAGGGGATGATGTGCCACATTCTGGGTATGTAGTGAGAATATGAGCGTCTTTGGGATGTATCAGACGTGAGTGAGCGGCCAGGTGGCAGGACCAGCCATTTTTCTGTTTTGGATCCAGGTGATCGGTTGGGGACATAAATTTGTAGTTTAGATGCTATGTAGTTTGGTGCCATTTTGTGGAAAGTCTTAAAGGCTAACACCAAGGCTTTAAAGGTACATCGTTTTTGGATAGGAAGCCAATGCATGGATGTTAGTGCAGGGATGACATGGTTGCGAAAGCCCAAGTTTTTTAGGAGTCGGATAGCGGCATTTTGCACACCTTGGAGCCGGGAGAGTGTTTTGCTGGTATGCCCACTAGTAGAGCGTTGTAGTAATCTAAGCGGGATAGTACAAACACATATAGTAGCTGGGCGAAATCGCTTTCTGAGAAATACCATATTTTTCGCTCCATAAGATGCACTTTTTTTACGCCCAAAAGTGGGTGGAAATGTCGGTGCGTCTTATGCAGTGAAGATACTTTTTTTTTTTTTTAAACACCCCACCCCCACCCCATCGTACCTTTTTAAAGGCCAGTGCCAAATACTGCTCTCCCTAGCGTCTGTGAGCACCCGGCTGTCTTCTTGGTTCCCACACAGCGTCCTCCGGATTCCCCCCTTTAAAACTAATTAGGCTCGTGACAGGAGGGGAGGGGTTCCTTACCTCCAACCTGCTTCCCACACCCAACGAGAAAGGTCGTATTCGGCACTGTAACCGCCGCTAAGCTAATTACGGAAGCCTGCAGAGTGAACCTAGCAGGCTGCCATTGGCCTCCGAAGCACGTTGCTTCTGCCGCAATCCCATCCCTGACGTCAGAGAAGGGGCGGGACCGCAGTAGAGGAATTGTGCTTCGGAGGCCAACGGTAGCCTGCTAGGTTCACTCTCCAGGCTGCCCTAATTAGTTCAGCGGCAGTTACAGCGCCGAAGATGATCTCTCAACAGAAAAGGAGGGCTGTGTCTCCCCTGATCTCCTGCCCCAGGTAGCGAGCAAGAAGAGCAACTGTTGGGGAGGCAATGAGAGCCTGCCAACTCCGGAACATGAATTCGGACCCGGACAGAAGCTGCAGCCCTGCACTATGAGGGCTTCTATCAACCATCCCAGCTCAACCCAGCACCATCTGGGAGCTGGAGACAACGACCTCACAGGAAGCAGGGAAGGTAAAGCCCCGCCCATCATGAGGGCCCTGACGGGACACTGGATCTGGACATGGGGGGGAGTGATAGAGACAGAAAAGGATGGGAAACAGACTTGAAGACAGGGTGGTTGCTGGACTAGAAGGGAAGACTCAAAATGTTAGCAGAAGGAAGATAGAGGGAGAAAACTGAAACAAAGGGGAGGCAGAAGAGAGGGGGCAGATGTTGGACTTGGGGTGTATAGAGGGAAGAGAAAGAGAGACTGTAGAGAGGTGGAAAGATTCTGGACCAGGAAGGGAGGAAGAAAGGAGAGAAAGAGAAGCAGAGAAAGACCTGGAAGAAAGGAGAACAAATATTGGACATGGGGGGAGGGGGTTGGTAAGCAGAAGAAAGACAGAGAGAGAGAGGCTTGGACCAAAGGTGGTGGTAGGTACAAAGGAAAACTGACACCAGATCTGGGAGGGTAAGCAGAGGGAAAAAAGAGAGAAACCTGGACCCAAAGGGGATGGGGCTGGATTGTGAAAGAAATGTTGGATGTACAGTCAGAAGGAAGTCCAACCAGAAACTAATTAAAACACCAGGCAACAAAGGTAGAAAAAATTATTTTATTTTCAATTTAGTGATCGAAATGTGTCAGTTTTGAGACTTTATATCTGTTGTGAATAATAAAAGGAAAAAATTGCATTAGTAGGAGAGGGGGAACAGGGTGCAGAGCCTTGCAAGGAGTGTGGGATTGGGTGCAGAGCCTGGCAGTGAGTGAGGGGGGCTGGGTGCAGAGCCTGGTATATGTTAGTACACAATTTGGTTTAGAATGTTTTTTTTTCTTGTTTTCCTATTCTAAATCTAGGGTGCGTCTTATGGTCAGGTGCGTCTTATGGAGCGAAAAATATAGTAAGCACAGATGCACTTTAGTTGGCGGAGGTAATAGAAGGAAGATGACACTAATTTTGATACATGGTCTGAGAGCGACAAGTTTGAGTAGAAAATCATTCCAAGGAGAGAGATGGGCGGGGGTATGCGCAGGTGCCCTTATGTATCCAGAAAAGTTCAGTTTTAGATGCGTTGAGTTGCAGTTTATTTGCAGTCATCTAGTTTTTTTTATTTCTGTTAAGCAGCAGTGAAGTTTTTTTATTTGTGCATCTCGATGTTGACCTAGGGGAAGGTAGAGCTGTATGTCATCTGCATGCGAGTTTATTTTGATTTGGTATTTTTTTGCGATGTCGAGTTTGACATACAAGTTGAAGAGGAGTGGGGATAATAATGCGCCCTGGGGCACTCCATAGTTGAGAGGTTTTGGTTCCAATAAGGAGGGTTCCAATAGTACTGTTTGAGACCTTTCATTTAAAAAGGAGGAGATGTCAGTGCGACATCACGGATTCCTATAGAGTGTAGTCTGGATAGGAGGATTGAATGATCAATATTATCAAAGGCAGCACTCAGGTCTAGTAGTAGGATCAAGTTTCAAGTTTATTAAAAGTTTGTTGTACACGCAGTGCGTCTTTCCCCTCATCAAGGATTTTACAGCAGTCATCTATAATGTCTAGAAGCACTGTTTCTGTGCTGTGGTGCTTCCAGAATCCTGATTGGAAGTTGGATAGGGTGGTGTTTGTTTCCATGAATTCTCGTAGTTGTGTGAGCACTCTTTTCTAGTATTTTTGAGATAAATGGGAGATTTGAGACTGGTTTGTAGCTGCTTGAATTGTCCGGGTCCATGGTGGGTTTTTAAGGAGTGGTCTTACTACAGCAGATTTCCAGCTCTGGTATTATGCCTGATTTTAGGGACTCGTTAATTAGAGGTAAGATGGAGTTCAGGTAGCTAGAAGTGTGGTGGATGGGCATGGGTCCAGGATTGATGTTGTACTTTTTAGGTCGTCAATGGAAACTGGTGTGAAGCTGTTTAGCGTTTCTGTCTTGTGTAGGTTGTTTTGTAGAGTTTTCAGGGTGCTTGATAGAGCTTTGGCTTCTAGGACTAAAAATTCTCGTATCTTTGATATCTTGTCATGGAAGAAATTTGTCTAGGTTTGATTTTTGGATGCAGTGTGATCCTTGGGAGGAGGTGAAAAAGTTTTTTGACAGTGAGAAAAAGGCCTTTGATCTTTTTTAGATTTTGGACATTAGGTTTGTGAAGTATGCCTTTTTTATTTCGAGTTTGCTAGTTTGTAATCTTTCAAGAGGCTTTTCCAGGTGGATTTTTCCTTGGCGTTGTACGTTTTGCTCCAGGTTTTTTCCGCTTTCCTGACTTTCCTTTTCTGTTCTCTCAGGCTTTCTGTGAACCAGGAAGAAGAGAAGGATCTTGTGTTTGTTTTGACTCTTGCCAATTTCTCGTACAGTGACTTTATGCCAGAATGCCATGTCTGTGCCTTTTCCTCTAGTGAGTTGGTTGTGGAACTTGTGTTTAGGTCTATTTTGGAGATGCCTAAGGAAAAATCATGAAGGTTGACTGTCTTTGGGTCGAATGTGGTTGTTTTTTGTGAAGCTGGGCTTTCTATTGGCCCTTTGGTCTTGATGTGTAGGTTGAATGAGATTACATGGTGGTCAGTCCAAGGGACCTGAATGTTTGTCAGCAGGGTTGCTTTGTTATCGAGTAGCGGGCCTTTAGAGGTGAAGATCAGGTCTAGAGTGTTCTCTGAGGAGTGAGTGGGGGAGTGGACTTGTTGGATGAAACCAAGGTCGGACAGTGTCTTTGTGAATTCCCTTGGTGCACCAGTGATTTCTGGGTATTCCGGAAAATTAAAGTCTCCTAAGATAATTTGTTGGTGGTTGACTGAGAGATTGCTTATAATAGTTATTATAATAGTTATTAGTTCATCAAGAACAGACATTGAAGAGGAGGGGGCTCTGTAAGATTAGTATGAATATGTTTTTTCTGTCATGGCCTATTGAGAAGATGAGGCCGTCCAGGCCTTCTTGTCAGATGGAGTTTATGTGTCTTGGGTTTAATTTGGATTTTATGATAGCTGAAATCCCATCCACTTTTTTTTTTTTATAGGGCGGGAACATGCTAATACTTGGTAACCTTGAGGGCATAGAGCACCTAGGGTGGTCCGTCGTCGTCTTTTAGCCATGTTTCAGTTACTAATAGGAGATCCCATCTGTTGTCTGTTATCTAGAAGGAAGAAGTCTTTGCCATTTACAGATCTGGCCTTAACTAGAGCTGCTGCGATGGAGTTTGTTTTGGGTAGTTCTGTGTTTGTTGGAATTTTTATGAGATTGGGGATTCTGACTGCTATTTTTCTCATGTGAAAACGGTTTCTCAGGTTTCAATAGCAGCCAATGAATGAGTTTGTAGGTGGTACAGTAGGGCTTTGCCCTGGAATTTGATGAGCCCATTTTAATACCTTTATGGCATCCCCTTGTAGGGAAGCCTTACTCAAAAGAGAGGCAGTGTAGTTCACCTTGCAATGGTTAAGTAGTCTAGGGGCTGAGGCATACAGGTTGAGGTATACTACTACATTTTGTAGTCCCCAAGAACAGTGTCTCCTTCAAACCCATTCTGGATTCGAAAAGAGTTGCCCCTCCCTCCAAGTGCTGCGGTTATGTATAAAAGATTGGTGATCACTTCAATCAGGCCAAGCAGTTCTGTGTTATGGACAGATACTTTCAGTTCAAGGTATTGCGCTTTAATTTGGCCACTGCACCTCCAACCTTTATCCAAGATTATTGTAGTGGTTTCCCTCCACTTGTAGGTAATTTGGGTGTACCCCTACTCTAACAACTGGTTGACTTCAGCCCATTCCCCATTGGAATTCAGGGAAACAATGGCAGCAGTGATCCCTCTCCTAAAGCATCTCAGATGGGTGGTGAATTACATCAAGACTCTGCTGGTGCCTTCTCAGGACCTAGAATATCATGGCATTTGCTGAGACACCAAACAGGGGTCTGTGTTCTGCCAGTGAAACAAAATCTCATGCTTCAGTCCCAGAAAAGGGCTTTCTGTGCCCAGGAGGAAGTTTGGGCATGGGATTATCTCAAGCTTCTTGGGACTATGACAGGGACCCTAGAGGTGATGCCTTGGTGAGTGACCATATATGGCCTCCTTCAGAGGGCATTGTTTTCTTGTTGAGCCACCTGCTTACAGGAGTTTAGTGCTTGCCTTCCCCTTTCCAGAAATGTTCAAAGGAATCTGATTTGATGAGATGGTCTGGGTCATCTGTTAAAGGGGATTTCTTTGGATCCTCCTAAGTCATGTGGTATTAACTGCTGATGCAAGTCTCCAGGAATTGGGGAGTGTAGGGAGGTATCTGTAAACATTTACTCCTGTCCTTGCTCCTGAATTTACTGTATCTGCTGGCAATAAGAACTGCATATGGAACATAATCAGATTCTGCAATAATAATAATTTATTGTAGCATGGCAACACATATACCATAATAAAAGTATGAAACAGTTTCCTAACAGCAGATTCATTATAAAATCCTATGTTTATCACAGCTAACAAAATTTTCTTAGCAATCAAAGTAGAGCTTGACTTCAAGTTGAACTAAATGAAATTAATCTAGCTAGCCGCAAACTAGAAAAAGGAAAAGATAACTATACATTCTTTGCGGCAGGTCCTAATATCATCTTTTAGTACCGTTCAAGGAAGGCAACTTATCCACCATAGTGGTGGATTATCTTTTAAGTTGGCTCTAGTCAACCTAAACGTCTGGCAAAAAGGAAAGGAGGGGAAAAACAGTATCCATGAACCTTCAGAAGTCCGCAGAGGCAAAAGAAATGGAGGAGAATTTTAGAAAGGATGTTTAAGTACAAAAACAGACATCAATTCAGGATGTCTGAAGTCCCAGTACTATTTTAGAATAGGATCTATTGACATAGAGCAGAATTTCTTAACTACTTCAAACCAAGTACCTCCTAAGTCTAACAAATATCAACCGAGTACCCCGCCCAAGCTTGACCCCTGACCCCACCCCCAAATAATAGTACTAATTGTAATATAATTTCTTCCATTCATTTTTTTATATACACAATATAACGTTATTAATACATAATGGTAGCTACAAAATTAAAACAAAGCACACTGTATGCAAAGAAAATGTTAATTATCATTTATATTCTTTTTTTTTTTTTTTCAAAGAGTTCAAGGCAGATTACCTTAAAATATGCACTGTCACCTCAGTAACAACTATAGAAAAATAGACAAATATAACGCAAATATATAGACAGCAGATATAAATTCTCAAAACTCACACATTTTGATCACTAAATTGAAAGTAAAATCATTTTTCCTACCTTTGTTGTCTGGTGATTTCATGAGTCTCTGGTTGCACTTCCTTCTGACTGCATCCAATATTTCTTTTTTTCTGCCTCCTGCACGCTTCCTCTCCTCCGGACTAGAGAGCTGCACGGGAACTAGGACGACGGGAATCCCGCAGGACCCGTGGGTTCCCCCTTTGGGTCGCGGGGATCCCGTGGGGACGCCCCCTAGGGTCACGGGGATCCCGTGGGGACACCTCCGAGGGTCACGGGGTTCCTGTGGGGTTGGATGCGAGGCTCGTCTTCTCCCTACCTGCCCTGCCGCAACACACAGCCGATCAGAACGGAAGTTTTTCACGATGTCAGCGCTGACGTCGGAGGGAGGGCTTAAGCAAAGCCCTCCCTCCCTCCGACGTCAGCGCTGACATCGGGAAGACTTCTGTTCCGATCGGCTGTGTGCTGCGATCGGCAGTGGCGTACCAAGGGGGGGGGGCGGGGATGGCAGTCCGCCCCGGGTGCAGCCATAGGGGGGGGATGCACAGCCGGCCAGGTCCCCTTACCTTTGTGGTGCTTCCTCCGACCGACCGACAACAGGCCCAGTCCGACAAACCTCCCTGCCCTGTAGCCGCGAATCTAAATTACATTCTTACAGCAGCTTCAATACTCCAGCTGCTGTAAGAAGGTAATTTAGATTCGCGTCTACAGGCAGGGAGGTTTGTCGGACCGGGCATGTTCTGTTGTCAGTCGAGCGGGGAAGCGCCACAAAGGTAAGGGGCAGGGAGGGAGAAAGGGAGGAAAGATGGAGTGGAGAGGAAAAGACACTTAAGGTAAAACTGAGGGGGGAGAAGGACGCTGAAAGGACATGGGGAAGATGGGGGGGAAGAAGGACGCTGAAAGGACATGGAGAAGACGGAGGGGGAGAAGGATGCTGAAAGGACATGGGGAAGAAGGAGGGGGAGAAGGACACTGAAAAGACATGGAGAAGACGGGGGGGAAGGACGCTGAAAGGACAAGGGGAAGATAGAGGGGGGAGAAGGACACTGAAAGGACATGGGGAAGACGGGTGGAGAAGGACGCTGAAAGGACATGGGGAAGATGGAGGGGGGAGAAGGACGATGAAAGGACAAGGGGAAGACGGGGGGAGAAGGACGCTGAAAGGATATGGGGAAGACAGAGGGGGGAGAAGGATGCTGAAAGGATATGGGGAAGACAGGGGGAAGAAGGACACAGAGCACATGGGGAAGATAGAGGGGGGAGAAGGATGCTTGCAGGACATGGGGAAAATGGGGGGGAGAAGGACGCTGAAAGGAAATGGGGAAGAGAGAGTTGGGAGAAGACGCTGGCAGGGAAGAAGACAGAGATGCCAGTCTATGGGGGGAGCGGAGGGAAGAAGATGGGCGCCAGACCAATTTGGAAGGGGGGAGAAAGGGAGAGGCACAGTAACAGAGCAAATGGAAGACGCAGAGAGAAGAGAGATAGTGGATGGAAGGAATTGAATGAGAACATGAGGAAAGCAGAAACCAGGCAATAAAGGTAGGAAAAAAATTCTATTTCTTTTTTTTTTTTTTTGCTTTAGGATAAAGTAGTATATTAGTTGTGTTGATAAAAATTTATAAACATTAGAGGCTCTGGTAGAAACCCGTTTACAAAGTATGTATTCTTCCCAATTACTATTTCCAAATTAATAAAGTCTTTTTGCTTATTTGTAAATGGATTTCTACCAGAGCCTTTAATTCAGTAGCATAATTAAATGAAATAACTATTTCTGTAGTTTATAAGGACGGGTGAGGACGGAGGGGATTCCTCGCGGGGACGGGTGGGGACAGAGGGATTCCTCGCGGAGACAGGTGGGATTCTTCCTGGGGACGGGTGGGATTTCTGTCCCCGCGCCACTCTACTCCGGACCTCATTCCTTTCCCCAACCAATATTTCTCTCTCTCTGTCCCTCCACGAGTCCAACTTTTCTTCCTCTCTCCTCTACCTCCATTGGCAACATGTCTCCCTCTCTCTCTCACTGGCCTTCTTTCATTCCCTCCCCTGCTGTAAAGGGAGTGGGGGAAAGAGAGAGAGAGATCCAGAGTGCATCTCTCCACCTCCTCTATAGCCAAATCCAACTTTTCTCCCTTTCTCATCCCCCGGATCATGTGCAGCATTTTTCACCACTGCCCACCACCCCCATGCCTATTTCTCCTTCTATCACCCCTCTCCAACATCATGCCACATCTCTCCCTTCATCACTGTGTCCAACATTCCTCCCCCTTGCATCCCCTTCAATTTGTCCCTCTGTTTCCTCTCCACCACCATACCCAGCATTTCTCCCTCTCATCCTTCTCTTCCCCATGCATCTCTATCTCAGTCATCTCTCTCTCTCTATGCCCAACAGTTTTCCTCTTTCTTCCTTTCCCCATGTGCACCATCTCTTTCCCTCACTCAAACACTCATGCCCAACAATTCTCCCAAGTTAGTGCTTCCTTCCTCCCTAACTTCTGTGTCCCATGTTCATACCCCGCCTTCCTTCTGTGTCCTAAGTTCATGCCCCCCTTCCAGCCTTTGTCCCATGATCATGTCCCCTCTCTCCCTTACTTGCTACAATTTGCTTGCTCCCTCCCTTCAGGGCCGTCCAGCTGAGCTGCTCCTTCTTGCCTTCAGCCGCACAGGGACGCGTCGCGGGCAGCGGTTCTTACACGTTGCACGTGGCTGACCTACAAGCCTTCCCTCTTACATCAGAGAGAAGGCTTCTGGGTCAGCCATGTGCAGCGTGCAAAAACCGTTGCCTGCGATGCATCCCTGTGTGGCTGGAAGGCTGGAAGGAGCACCCCTGAAGGAGGTAACTGGGATCTCCCACTGACCCGGAAGGCTTCCCTCTGATGTCAGCTCTGATATTGGAGGGAAGCCTTTTCTGGTCGTCTTTGGCGGATGGGAGAATGCAGGAAGGAAGGCAGCGGGGATGCTTTGGCAGGCAGGAATGAGGGCATGGGATCCCTGGCAGCGATTAAGGAAGAAGGGAAGTGGGGAAACCCACGCAGTGCCACATACCTCCAACAAGCGGCTTGCATACCCCTAAGAGTACGCGTACCATGTGTTGAGAAACTCTGACATAGAACCTGTTCAAAAATTCATTAATGTCTGTGTTGTGAAATAACAAAATAGATGTTTAGATGTTCATAATGCCCCAAACTGTCACTCAACCCCCCCCCCCCCCCACACACACACACACCCCTTGGTTCCAATCCCAGTCTCCAAACCACAAACAGGATCATGGTCCCAGTGGTCCTGGGTCGCAGCAGTCCTTCTGTGCTGCTGACCGGGATTGTACCAGGCAAAGATAGTGTCCTTGTCCAGTAAAGTATTATTTTTATGCCATGTCATATCATATCATACCATACATAGCAAAATTTCAACGGCATATTGCCATTATAGGTTTTCTCAAAGGAGAAGAGAATATGATTAACCTCAGACTATACACACAAAGATCCCAAGATTTATGGAATATTCCACTCAAAAGGTTTCACTTTCATTTTTTAACTACTTGACCCTCGCTCCTTGTGCAGATGTATAAACTTAGTACATTGATTTGTATAGGAACTAAGGGGCTATGGTCTTTCTCTGAATTCTGTATATTTTATAACATTTTTGCTATGAAAAAGCAGCATGTTATCTCTGCAGACACAAATTCACAGTTTTAAGAAATGCAACACCAAGCATCTGTGATAATATCTTCTACATAGGAAAATTGCCTGTGATGTTATGAATGGATTAATGTAATTCATTTACCAAACAATTTATACATTGCATGAATATATAGCCTCATGCTGCATAATTAAAAACTAATCCTTATTTCATGATGAGTAACTTAAATAGAAAATTATCTTTAGATAGATTTTTCTTCAAAAATTCATTTTATTTTAAAAAATCCAATTTAAATAAAATTCTGATTTAAATTTTAAAATCCCAATTTTTAAAAAAATTAACCTCAGACTAATAATATCACACTTAATTGCTTATCAATTTTTGATATATGTAATTACTAGAAAATTATCTAGTTGTAATTATAGAAAATTATCTTTAGATAGATTTTTCTTCAAAAATTCATTTTATTTAAAAAAAAATCCAATTTAAATAAAATTCTGATTTAAATTTTAAAATCCCAATTTTTTAAAAAAATTAACCTCAGACTAATAATATCACACTTAATTGCTTATCAATTTTTGATATATGTAATTACTAGTTAAAGACTGTTGTTGTCAAACTGATCAAGCAAAGGGAACAGTGTTCAAATCACACATTAATATAGCATCGTAAAAACAGCTTTACTGGGTCAGACCAATGGTTCATCAAGCCCAGTAGCCTATTCTCATGGTGGCCAATCCAGGTCCCTAGATTTTTATCCACCCTGATGTAGATAAGCACTTCTTTTTCACTTGTAAAAGCCATGCAAACCTTCTAAATTGACCTCTCTTCAATCACTGGAGAGTTTTTCATTGTTAAAATATTGTAGTCTAACAGTCCTAAACTAAAGGCTAAAACTAGGCTAAATCCTAAACAGGGCTAAACTAAGGGCTCCTTTTACAAAGGCATGATAGATGTTTCTACCAAGAATTGGTGAGGTAAATGCTCTGACACATATGTTCCCTCTAAACTGAGTCAACAATGACTCCACAGTTTTCACCTTGTGTTTTGATTTCTCCCTATAAGCTGAGCACATGAGCAATCACTTGTACACACAGATTTTACATAGTCGGTCACAAAAATGCTTGCAAATCTGGAAAATTGTTGTTGTTTACAACTTGTTGCTCACATGAGAAAAAATTTGCAATCACCCGGCCATTCCTTAGAGGGAGCATTGGTCCCAAGCCAAGATCTAGATCTAAAAATGTGATATGTTTAACACTCTACTATAAACACTATTAATAAATGTATGTATTATAAGAATTGTGATGATAAGTATTTAAAAGAGCAACCAATTAATGTTTTGTTCAAAGCCTAGGTGGGCTCAGAAGAGAATCTACATTAATGGTCAGTTGACATGCCTCAATTATCAGATTTACTAATGCATGAGTGGATAGTTTTTGATTTTTTGTTTTATTATTTTGTGATTGAAGTAATAATGGTTCATGTTACAGCTTTTAGTATGTTTTTTTTTTTCATTTTTTCATTTTTTTGTTGCACTTTTAAATCTTTATATGGGAAACATATATTTATGCAACACCATAACTTTTCAATTTTAAATACATTTTTAATTTTATAAATGTTACACATAAATTTCATGAGAACTTGATGACTGCTCTTCAGTTTAAATCATTGTCAGTCCTAATGCTTATGAAACTGAAATATTTATTTTTGATATTGCATTTTGAATTAATATAATGCGTCTTTCCATTTTTATAACCTGTTTCATTTGTTTGTTTTTTTCTCAGCTTGTAGATAAAGTTGGAGAGAGCAATAACATGGTATAAAAGCAACTGGGCAGAAGATTGGCTAAAATTATTATATTTATATTTTTTACAAATCCTCTGGTGGAATTTTCAGCACAAAGATTGCATTGTGTACTCTAACAGAAACACAGGATGACTTGCAACATTTTTAGAAAGTAATTTGGAAATGTAAATTCTGTATAAAAGAAATATTAATACGAGGTACTGCAGAGGGTACTTCCTAGATGAGATATCAGGATGAAATCTAAAGAAGCAAATAGCCATTTGTAATATCAAGGCTTTAAAAGAAAAAAAAATTTGGAACTCTCCAAATACAAAGAAGAGCCTAATCTGTGGGACCTGTCCTTTTACTTCCTTATTTTCAAGGTGCAGCAAATGGTACAGGTGTTTTATTTTTAAGCAATGGCAAATGTATAGACATTTCACTGTATTACACGTTGTTCATAAGACTGGCATCTTTGAAAATGTTAGGTTGAATTATGTCATTTTATGTCATTATATTAAAGAATATTCAAAAAGAAAACTGTCAATTAACATTTTGTAAATACATATGTGGTGACAATAAATTTTGCTGGTCATATCATAGTGTTTCAGATTTGGCTGTAATTAATATTCACGTTTGTCTTTTAGTCTTGCACATTTACTTATGTTAATATTAAATCACTGGAAATTTTGCACTTGTATTCAGGTTCTTAGAAAACAAGCCACAGTCGTTTTCTAGTTTTTTTGAAACTTCATTCATAAAATAAGTCATTTGTAATCTGTTTATCAAAAGGTCTCAAATAAAATGTTTAAATAGAAAATATTCTGTAAATATATTTAGGCCCCCTTTTACTAAGGGTAGTAGAGGTTTCTACTGCGGCCCAAAGCGCTAAATGCTCCGACGCTCATAGGAATTCTGTGAGCATCGGAGCATTTAGCACTTAGGGCTCCTTTTACTAAGCTGCGATAGCATTTTTAGCACATGCAGGATTTTAGCGCACACTAAACCCACGCTACACGGCTAGAACTAACACCAGCTCAATGCTGGCGTTAAGGTCGTTAATGCGTGTGGCAATTCGGCACGCGCTAAAACCGCTATCACAACTTAGTAAAAGGAGCCCTTAGGGCTATAGTAGAAACCTCTACCACAGCTTAGTAAAAGGAGGAGGTTAATGTTTTCCAAAATTAGACGCTAATGCCCCACCTCTACCCATCCCCCATTTTCATTTTGTTATAGAACTATAATGGCAATGTGATTTCAGTTATGAAACAAACCATTTGTAATATGCATGTCAAAATGTGTATACCATTAGTAAGTATTCAGGGCTGCCATCCAGCTGGGTTACGGTGCTAAATATATGTTTAAAAATGTGATGATCACAGAGTGTCAGTATTAACCCGATAAGATGTGAGGGTAGATAAAAACCTAAAGGTTTATGTGTCCTGCCTGTTTTCTTTTCTATTCTATAACTCAGTTTATTTGGGTGAGTTTAAACTGCTCACGACATCTCCCTAGAGCTTTGACAGATGCCTGAAATGTAGGCCTACAAAATGTTATGTGAATTATCTGTTTCACAAAGAACCATATCAGTGCAATTTGTCAGGAAAGACTGGGAAAATGTTCACAATAATATCACACTTAATTGCTTATCAATTTTTGATATATGTAATTACTAGTTAAAGACTGTTGTTGTCAAACTGATCAAGCAAAGGGAACAGTGTTCAAATCACACATTAATATAGCATCGTAAAAACAGCTTTACTGGGTCAGACCAATGGTTCATCAAGCCCAGTAGCCTATTCTCATGGTGGCCAATCCAGGTCCCTAGAACCTGGCCAAAACCCAAGGAGTAGCAATATTCCATGTCACCAATCCAGGGCAAGCATGGCTTCCCCATGTCTTTCTCAATAACAGACTATGTACTTTTCTTAAACAGTCAATGTGCAAATGTATCTTTGTGCAATGCTGCAAATGTATCTTTGTGATTTTTAGTATTTATACATCACTTATAGCCTTAGCAGTTTATATTCAAGTACTCAAGTATTCCTCTTTATCCCAGGACAAGCAGGCATGATATTCTCACATGTGGGTGACGTCATCTACGGAGCCCCAGCGCGGACAGCTTTTCAAGCAAACTTGATTGAAGTTTCAAGTTTGCTACACTGCACCATGCATGTGCATGCCTTCTTGCCCACTAGAGGGCGCATCCCCACCTCGTGGTCCTCAGTTCAGTTTTTTTCCGCGGAGCCAGAAGCCCTGTGGAAATTGTGCTCTTTGAATTAGCCTTCTGACACCGCGGCTGTGTGTTATTTCACGGTCGCTGTGCTTAATTTACTTTTCTTTCTTTCTTTTCTTTCAGTTTTCGTCAAAAAAAAAAAAAAAAATCTTTTTCGTTCGGCTCCGGGGGGCTCCCGGTAGCCGCAGCCGCGGGACCTCTCTTGTTCCCGGCCGGTTTTTGGGCCCATGTCCCGTCCTGTGACAGGCTTTAAAAAGTGCACCCGGTGCGATCGGCTCCTGTCGATTACCGATCCTCACCGGTGGTGCTTGCGTTGCCTGGGGCCTGAACACCCTTCCGACACCTGTTCCCGGTGCTCCACTTTTCAACGGAGAGCTCTCCGCTGCAGTCAGGCTCGTATGGCGGAGCTCTTCGCTGTTGACCCCGCGGCGGGGAAGGCCTCGACGTCAGCTTCGGCCCCGGCCTTGACCTCGGCCTCGACTCCTTCGTCCTCGCCCCGGGAACCCCCGGCGTCGAAGCCGGTGTCTTCGACCCCGAAGTCGGCGAAGGGTAAGTCCTCACTTCCTGCTTCTGTTTCAGCCACGAAGAAGCCATCCTCGAGCTCCTCGGCGGGGGCGGGTGGGTCGTCCTCGGCCCCGCCCCGAGCACCGAAGTCGGGTGCCCCGCGGGAATACTCGGTACCGAGGTCGCCCTCGAGGGAGCACCCGACGGCCCCGGACCTGCCGACTATGATGGGGGTTCCTGTCTTTCAGGATTTGCTCCGGGCTCTCATTGCCTCGGAGCTGTCCGGGGCCCTCACGCACCTTCAGCAGGCTTCGGCCTCGGCTGCCCCGGCGTCCGTGACCTCGGTCTCGGTGCCCTCGACTTCAGGCCCGGGGGGGGTTTCGGCCTCGGCCCCGACCTTGCCCTCGACCTCGGTTGACCAGCCTGAGCGGAGTGTGCGGCCTCGGGACAAGGTGCCGCGGGTTCGGAGGATCTCTTCCTCGTCGTCCTTGTCGAGGTCCTCCCGGGGTTCCTCGCCCTCGGGTCGGCCTCAGGCGAAGCGTCGGTCGAGGAAGCCCAAACGCCACCGGGCGTCTCCTCGACGACACGGTCGCTCCTCGACGACCGGGGCCGAGACCCTGCGGGTCTCCGAACTGCGCCTCAATAACCCGAGGCTTTTTCGTTCGTCTGAGGTTGAGTGCTCGAGGGACTCTTCGCCAAGACGAAAGGGGCGTGCCTCGGTGCCCCATACCCCGGGGACTTCCCGAAGGGGTTCCTCGGGGCATGGGCGGTCCCCGACCCCGTCCAGATCGCTCGGTGCGGCTTCTTGGGGTTCGGGGTCTGGTACGGGGAAGGAACCTCGATACTCACGCGAGGCTTCTCCTTCCTTCTTGGCGAGGCGCTCGTCTCGATCTCCCTCCCCGCCTTCGAAGCCCTCCTCTTTCTCGAGGTTCATTCTAGATATGGGAAGGGCTTTGGACCTTGATCTGGGAGCAGGATCAAAGTACACGAAGGAGTTTTTGGAGGAGCAGGATTTACCCTCCCCTCCTCGAGAGACGCCTCGGTTACCTCTCAATAAGGTGCTTAATCAGACCTTTTTGAGGAACCTTGACTCCCCTCTTACAGTCACAGCGGTGCCTTCTAAGATGGAGTCTAAATATCGCACGGTTCCGTGCAAGGGCTTTGATAAGGCTCAGCTGTCCCACCAGTCCCTGCTGGTGGAGTCAGCTTTGAAGAAGTCGCAGCCGTCCAGGGTCTCGGCGGCTGTTCCCCCCGGATGGGAGGGACGGACCTTGGACAAGTTTGGTCGTCGCCTCTATTCCAACTCTTTGATGGCGACCAGGGTCCTGAATTACGCATTCACCTTCTCGTCTTATTTGAGACAGATGGTGAAGTCGTTGCCGAGGTATTATGGAGTCATGCCAGATTCCCATAAAGAGGATTTTGGGGCTTTTATGTCCAATTTGTCCCAACTGCGTCTCTACCTCTTCCATGCGGTGTATGACGCATTTGAGCTCGCCTCTCGTGTGTCAGCCTTCGCGGTGGCCATGCGCCGCCTGGCATGGCTCCGTACCCTGGATATGGACCCGAACTTACAAGAACGTCTGGCCAATCTTCCATGTGTTGGCTCAGAGCTGTTTGATGAGTCCTTGGAGGCGGCGACCAAGCGTTTGTCGGAACACGAGTGCTCTATTGCCTCATTGGTCCGTCCCAAACCACGGGCTCCGCCGCAGAAGCCTTTTAGACCTCCTCCGCGGCGGTACCCACATAAGTTGACGCCGGCCTTCTCCAACGTCCCCAGCAGCAGGGCAGGGCGTCCCAACCAAAGCCTCAAGCGCAAGGAGCGTCTAAACCTGCTCCGTCTTTTTGACGTGATGCGCAGTTGGGGGCGGGCCCCCTCCGCACTGTCACAGGACCCCCTTCCTATCGGGGGCCGATTGCAGGCCTTTCTCCCAGCATGGGCCGAGATCACGTCAGACGCTTGGGTGCTCCGGATCATCTCCGAGGGCTACTCGCTGAATTTCTTATCCGTGCCACCGGAACATCCGCCGGGGGCTTCTCTTTGCTGCCGAGACCAGCTCCCTCTTCTCCTGTCCGAGGCCAGGTCCTTGTTGGGCCTTCGGGCGGTGGAGCATGTGCCCCCGAACCAAAGGGGATGGGGGTTTTACTCCCGTTACTTTTTGGTCCTGAAGAAGACCGGGGACTTACGCCCCATTCTGGACCTCCGGAGGCTCAACAAGTTCCTTGTCCGGGAGAAGTTCCGTATGTTGTCTCTTCCAGTCCTGTACCCTCTACTAGACTCGGGGGACTGGATGTGCTCCCTGGACCTGAAGGAAGCATATACACATGTTCCGGTGCATCCCGCCTTTCGCCAGTACTTACGGTTCCATGTGGGGGAGTTGCACCTCCATTATCGAGTCCTCCCCTTCGGGCTGGCCTCGTCTCCTCGGGTCTTTACGAAGTGTATGGTGGTGGTCGCGGCTGCCCTACGATTCCAGGGGCTGCAAGTTTTCCCCTACCTGGACGATTGGCTGATCAAGGCTTCATCCCGGGAGGGGGTTATCTCAGCGACCCGACAGACTATCATCTTCCTTCAACGTCTGGGGTTCGAGGTAAATTTTCCCAAATCGCAGTTGTGCCCGGCTCAATCCCTTCAATTTATCGGGGCATTCCTGCCCTCGTCGAGATTGGAGGCTCTGCTTCGCCTGGCCCGTCAGATTCTGCTGCAGCGCTCCGTCTCTGCACACCGGCTGATGATTCTACTCGGCCACATGGCTTCGACAGTTCATGTCACGCCGTTTGCCCGATTGCGTCTGAGACTCCCTCAGTGGACCTTGGCCTCCCAGTGGCGCCAGGATCGAGACCCGCTCTCCCTTCCTGTAACGGTCACTCCTTCCTTGAGACGATCGCTCCGTTGATGGACCAACTCTTCCAATCTTTCCGGGGGTTTGCTCTTTCTTGTCCCTCCACATCGCAAGGTCCTGACCACGGACTCTTCGGAGTACGCGTGGGGGGCTCACCTCGACGGTCTGCGGACTCAAGCGCTATGGTCGGCGGAGGACCGTCGTCACATCAATGTGTTGGAGCTTCGTGCCATTTTTCTGGCAGCTCGAGCCTTCGGTCATCTGCTGCGCAATCAGGTGGTCCTGGTACGGACGGACAACCAAGTGGCCATGTATTATGAAACAAACAATGGGGAACGGGCTCTTGGTCCCTGTGCCGGGAAGCCTTGCGCCTTTGGGAGTGGGCGGCCTCCCAGAACATCTTCCTGCGGGCGGTCTACATTCAGGGAGAAAAGAATTGTCTCGCAGACAAACTCAGTCGTCTTCTCCAGCCGCACGAGTGGTCGCTAAACTCCCGAGTCCTACGCGAGGTCTTCGACCGCTGGGGGACCCCTTAGGTGGATCTTTTTGCTTCCCCGGAGACTCGCAAACTGCCCCTCTATTGTTCCCAGATTTACTCCCAGGACCGTCTCGAGGCAGACGCCTTCCTTCTCGACTGGGGAGGGAGATTCCTTTATGCGTTTCCTCCTTTTCCTCTGATCTTGAGGACGTTGGTTCACCTCAAGTCATCCAGAGCCACTATGATTCTCATAGCGCCACGTTGGCCTCGTCAGCATTGGTTTTCCCTGCTCCTTCAACTCAGTGCCAGGGAGCCTCTACTTCTGCCAGTTTTTCCCTCTCTGCTGTCTCAGAGTCGGGGTTCGCTGTTGCATCCCAATCTTCAGTCTTTACATCTGACGGCTTGGTTCCTTTCCCCCTGACTTCGGCGGTCAGGGAGGTGTTGGAAGCTTCGCGCAAGGCCTCGACTCGGCTCTGTTATTCCCAAAAGTGGACCAGATTTTCATCCTGGTGTGCCTCGCACCATCTGGACCCGAGTTTGGTTCCGGTATCCTCGGTTCTGGAATATTTGCTGCATTTGTCCAAGTCTGGGCTGAAGACAACTTCCATCCGGGTGCATCTCAGTGCTATTGCTGCTTTCCATCGGCATCTAGAGAGACGTTCTCTCTCTCTTCATCCTCTGGTGGTTCGTTTCATGAGGGGTTTAGTTAACGTTAATCCTCCTCTGAAACCTCCTCCTGTAGTTTGGGATCTGAATGTGGTCTTGGCTCAGCTGATGAAACCTCCCTTTGAGCCAATTGACAAGTCTCTTCCTAAGTTTCTCACTTGGAAGGTGGTCTTTTTACTTGCGCTCACGTCTGCTCGTCGAATTAGTGAGCTTCAGGCTTTGGTTGCGGACCCGCCCTTTACTGTGTTCCATCATGACAAGGTGGTTCTTCGCACCCATCCAAAATTTCTACCTAAGGTTGTGTCTGATTTCCACCTCAATCAGTCTATTGTCCTTCCGGTGTTCTTCCCGAAGCCCCACTCTCATCCTGGTGAGGCGGCGTTTCACACGCTGGACTGTAAGAGGGCGTTGGCTTTTTATCTCCAATGTACCAAGTCTCATCGGAAGGTTCCTCAATTATTTTTGTCCTTTGATCCTAATCGGCTGGGACATCCTGTTTCCAAGCGCACCTTGTCCAACTGGCTAGCTGCTTGTATTTCTTTTTGCTACGCTCAGGCTGGTCTCACGCTCCATGGTCGAGTCACGGGGCATAAGGTCAGGGCAATGGCAGCTTCTGTTGCTTTCCTCCGGTCTACTCCTGTGGAGGACATATGTAAAGCTGCCACTTGGTCTTCGGTTCATACGTTCACTCCCACTACTGTCTGGATACTTTGTCCAGAAGCGACGGCCAGTTTGGCCAGTCGGTGTTACGTAACCTGTTTTCCTAAATTGCCATCCTCCCACCTGCCCTTTTTTGGTTGGCTTGGAGGTCACCCACATGTGAGAATATCATGCCTGCTTGTCCTGGGATAAAGCACAGTTACTTACCGTAACAGATGTTATCCAGGGACAGCAGGCATATATTCTCACAACCCGCCCTCCTCCCCGGAGATGGCTTCTTTGCTGGTTATGGAACTGAGGACCACGAGGTGGGGATGCGCCCTCTAGTGGGCAAGAAGGCATGCACATGCGTGGTGCAGTGTAGCAAACTTGAAACTTCAATCAAGTTTGCTTGAAAAGCTGTCCGCGCTGGGGCTCCGTAGATGACGTCACCCACATGTGAGAATATATGCCTGCTGTCCCTGGATAACACCTGTTACTGTAAGTAACTGTGCTTTATCTGTCCCGTTGGGCTCATAATCTGACTAACGTACCTGGAGCAATGAAGAGTTAAATGACTTGCCTAGGGTCACACGAAACAGTGCTGGGCTTGAACCTGCAACTTCAGGGTCAATGCTGAACCAGTTTACATGCAATTATGTTCTACTTAATTAGTTGTAACACCTCAGGAACATAAAAGAACCACATTTATTCTGCTTATCTTCCTCCGCTTCCTAGTACAAATTTTCAAACTGGTATTGGCTATTTCACAAAAATGCCAACAGCCAAAACAGCACACAAAAATTAAAACCACTATTTTCATTGGCTAACCAGAAGAAATTCATGTTGAATAATTTTTAAATGTCCAAAATCACATTAAATGCTTTCCATTCAATGTAATTGTATAAGCCTTTTTGGTTGTAAAGTATGCAATCTATGAATCTATTGCTGCTCTCTGTAATAGCCTGTGGTCACATTCACCACCTCTTATATTGTTTAATACTTCCTTGATGAAAAAACACTTTAATCTACAGTACTATTTATTGCCTTTTCATGAAGAGAGTATCACCCAAAGCAGTTTTCAATACATCGAATAGTAAGCTAGTACTCCTTAAGTATTTTCCCTATCTGTCCCTGCAAGGTGTTGAGTGACTTGCCCAGAGTCACAATGAGCAGGCTGGGATCAAATGCACAACCCCAGGTTGCTGAGGCAGTAACTCTACTAGGCCACCCCTCCACTCCTAAAGTCTACTACTAAAGTCATGTTGCATCTGCACTCAGTGCTGAACCCAAGGGTGCCTCAGTTCTGTTTCTGACAATGCTTGATCTATTTTCATTCAGTCTAATACATTTCTGGTGGTTTTGCCCACATAGAATTTGTTGCAGGGGCATAGAATAACATAAACAGCAAATCTGGCATTGCAATTGCTGAACTGCTTTTAAATGATAAATTCTGCCATCTACTGGATTTTTAAAGAACTTCAATTTGCAGAATGATGCTTACAAGTCCCACATCTGTAATGTCCAGTTGGATTGTCCACTGTCTATCTCTTTCATTAAAGGGATATGATGAATTTAAAATCTCCTTTAAATTGCATCCTCTGGTGTATGCAACCCGTATATCCACATCATTAAAAGATGATATGTCTATAATTTTCCAGTGCTGATGTACAATCTTAGACAGACCTGAGCTCACACATGTATAGATCATTATAAAAGTCTGCTAACATCAGAGGAATCATATGTTATAACACATTTTGGGCCCCTTTTATAAGGCCACAGTGGCAATGCTGCTATGGTAAATGTACCAATACCGATTTAATTTCAATGAACTTCGGTGCATTTCCCATGACAGCATCGCTTCCACGGCTTTGTAAAAGGGGCCCTTTGATTGTTATATCTTGCTCTATGATATGCTTTCTTCAGTAATTTCTTATCATATCCTTGCGCTTTTGAAGTTTTAATTAGTTCTTTTGATTCTGATTTAAAATCAGTGATTTCACTGAAAATCTTTCAGTATCTTAGAAATTGTGAATATGGAAAACTTTCACATAAATGTTTAGGATGGCAGCTATCCAATTGTAAAAAGGTGTTCCTGTCAGCCAGTTTCTTATACACTGATTACAAAGCCAGTTTCTATTTGCTGGATCTCAACATCTAAAAATGTAATACTGGTATACAAAAAATTGCAAACAAACTGAATGTTAGTTACAGGAATTAAACCAATCAGTAAATTGTAAAAATTCTTATATCACCACCTGACCATAGACAAAAAAAATCAGTAAATGTGTTCCAAGAAAATTTTTATTCTGACAATAATGAATGTACGATCCAATTGTCTTCAAGTCGATTCATTAACGCTGCCCCCATGGCTGCACCCTAAATCAAAGGGGGAAAAGTTGAACAGAAAAAAAAGTTCTTCCATTGTGAATTTAGCTAATTGGAGAATGAACTCAGTGAACATGGGGAGGTCATAAGAATAGCCATACTGGGCCAGACCAATGGTCCATCTAGCCCAGTATCCAATTTCCATAGTGGCCAATCCATGTTACATGTACCTGGCAGAAACCCAAATAGTAGCAATATTACACTGTAATTGCCGATATTCATTATCCCAGTAAAGATGTGAATTTGTTTCATATCTGGGTGTTTGAGGTTTTTTCCCTCATATGTTACATTAGACTGTTTTCTCAGCATTTTCACTTAGATCAGGGGTGTCCAACCTTTTGGGTGTCCAACCTTTTGGCTTCCCTGGGCCACATTGTCTAAAAAAAAATTTTCTGGGGCTGCACAAACACTGCAGCAAAACAGAGAAGGGAGCTGGCAAGACGGTAAACACCCAGGGGCAGCAGAGGAAAACACTGCATCGCCCTCGACTAGGGCTGCACAAAATACTTCACGGGGCCACATGCAGGCCTTGGGCCGCAGGTTGGACACCCCTGACTTACATTATTATTAGGTTGTTTCATGTGTTAAACACAAATAGTTCTCCATTATTGTATACTGTATTATTAAGAACATAAGCGTTGCCTCTGCCGGGTCAGACCAGGGGTCCATCGTGCCCGGCAATCTGCTTCCGCGGCGGCCCCCCAGGTCCATGACCTGAAAGTGTTCCCTACCTAACCTAAAATATCCATACCCTATTCGCTCAATGTCCTGTAAGGTAAACCTCTATCTGTACCCTGTTATCCCCTTCGCTTCCAGGAAGTCATCCAGTCCCTTTTTGAACCCCAGAAATGTACTATTGAAACAGTACATTTAAGGACTCCCAAAGGAGAATGGTAAAAATAAAGCCAAGAGTGTTTAAGGGGAGAACAGAGTTAAGGAGGCAAAATTATCCATGTCAATTTCTAAGCAGCCTGTAGATGCAGAAAAAAAATCCCCACATTTTGAAGTACAGTTACTCATCGACTTATTGAGGAAGGGAAAAGAAGTCCAGTGCAGAACGGGGCGCGGCTGAGGTGGAATGGGACGGGACCAGGTGTCTTTTTTTTTTTTTAAGAGGAAATCTGGTAACCCTACGTGTAGTGCTATATGTACGTGTATGAGTAAAGTTTAACATGACATGGGAACATAATGTCCCAACTGTGGTATCTTATAGATGTTACTGAGAATGTTTTCTATACCTGGAAAAAAACTGCAAACACTTTGCCTAGCGTATTTTCTTTTTCTTTTATTTCATTATGATCAATACACAATTTATTTTTTTTTAAAATAAACTTTATTGCAAAAGATTAGTATACAGCAAAACCCACATACAAATGCCAATATAAAAAACAAAACATCAATACCCCAACCTCCAAAAACAAAAAAAATTATTAAGTTTTCAATTTTCTCCCCCTCCCAACTCCTCCTCCACATACCCCCAACCCAACCAGCCCCTCCCACCCAAAACTCCCAACAATCATTAGGGACATGGGGTAACGCCAATAAGGCAAGCAGCCATAAATTATGCTGCTCGCCACTTCACATAAGTATCCCATACCTTAGTATAATACCCAAAGTGTTATGGCGAAGAGCTGTCAGTTTAAATATCAGCTGGAGATAATCCAGCTGGCGACAGAGCTCACCGACTCCAGGAATACCCGGTGATCGCCAATGAGAAGCTAAGGCCAACCTGGCAGCCGTAAACACACAAGCTGCAAATTTCTGTTCAAATTTAGTAAAAACCTGGCACGCCCACATTTAACAAACAACACTCCAAACATACCGGATAGTGTTTCTGCAAAACACGCACCAGATCAATATACAATTTAAACAATATTCTAAGGCAAACATCAAGGAAGAAAAAGAAAAGCAGAATTTTAAATCCAACAGGAATCTCTCTAACTGATCTGGTTCATAAAAAGCATAAGAAAAATTTAAATACGTAATCATACATTTGGCTGGAAATTTAAGGAAAAAAGTAGCACCCAATGACAAAACTTGGGATTTATATTGAAGAAACTGTTTCCTCCTAAGTTGGGTTGCTCTACAAACATCAGGGAATATTTGCAATTTCTGATCACAAAACAAGAAACCTTTTTTCTGGAAATATTTTTTAAAAACTCGCCTAGTGTATTTTCAAAGAGCAGAGATGTTTATTGCCAAAGAGTGATGTTTGGACATTTCATTTTGATGTTTATTTCTGCCTTTAGACTTAATATTGAAAATGCCTTTCCACATCATCTACAAAAGATGTGAATATGTTTTATCGTGTGAACTGTGCTACTCCACTCAACACTATTAAAAGAGTCAGTGAATATTCTCGTACATTTTTTTTTATCCTCAGTAAGTAACCAACTCATCAGGCACACTCAAACTAGAAGTAATCCATCCGTGAGTACTGTATATTTCCAGGGCTTCAGTTCATCTTTGACTACAATTCTAATTGCCAACTTCTGGACAACTGCACAAGGCCCATCCATTGGTTTCACAAAGTTTCATGAGAAAATGAGAGGGCTGGGATGAAACCCTCACCAGACAATTGCCATCCAAGGCTTAAAAGTATACCGAGAGTACCATCTCTCAGACCAATCTGTGCCTCTGCCCATATTCAGTCTCAACAAGGGGGAAGGGAACATGGAGATATCGCATGTGAAAATTTGTTCAAATCATTTTAATTCAGTGGCAAGATGTAGATTTTTTTTTTGTAAATATTGAATGTTACTGTGTTGTACTTTAGATGAAAGCTTTTTTTAAACACAATCCACATAAAAATGTCTTAGAGACTGAAACACTGGAAACATATGGACCCAACACGGTCCGTGTTTCGACACTATTGTCTTCTTCAGGGGTCCCATGAGCAAGCTTGTGGATTAAATACGTAAAGCAAATGAAAAACCTCTGCGCTGATGAGATATACTCGACAAATGGGAATAAATTTGGGTCCATATGTTTCCAGTGTTTCAGGCCTTAAGACATTTTTATGTGGATTATTTATGGGTTTAAATAAAGCTTTCATCTTGGACATCTATTCTCCACAAGTTTTTTCATTTTGGTTGGTTTTCCTTTTGTGGAGGAATTGGGGTCAACTCTCTTGTTTGGACTGTGTTGTACTTTAAAATATCTTTTTGCAGTTTCTTAGATTTGAGTCATAATGTAAGGCACTTTGATACACTGGACAATCCAATTTATCAGGTAGGTTCTCATAACCTGCTTTTCAAATACCTCATTTTTATTTTATTTTTAGTGTATTTAAATACCACTTATAACCTAAGTGGTGTACATTCAGGTACTCAAGTATTTTTTTCTTTCTTTCCTGGTGGGCTCACACTCTAATGTACCTGGGGCAATGGGGTATTAAGTGACTTACTCCAAAGTACAGGCTTGGTGCAGGAAACCAACAAATCAATTCACAAATACTCACTGCACATAAAAATGCTTATATATTCACTAGTCTTTAAGCCCGTCACATTAACGGGTGCTAGAATAGATGTGTGTCTGTCTTTCTTTCTCTCCTTGGCCACTGTCTGTCTCTCTCTTTCCTCGGCTGTCTACCCTCCCCCCCCCCCCTTGCCTGCTCCCCCTGTCCAGCATCTGGCTTCCTGGTCCATTCCTGGTCTGCCTTCCTCTTCAAAGCAGCCTGCTGGATGCAGTGAACCTCGCAGGCCGCTCTGCACGTCAGACGCAATCCCGTGCGTCAGAGGGAACGTGCTATGGAGGTGCAGAGCGGCCTGCGAGGTTCGCTACAGCCGGCTGCGAACCTCAGCGGGCTGCTTTGAAGAGGAGCAGCGGTTGGTGAGGGCGGGAGGGGGGAGTCGCCAGCGTGTTCCCTGCCTCCGTGTTCGAAAATGGAATTCGGCATGGAGGGACACAGCATGCCATCAGGAAACATGCCGTCCTAAGTGTACGTGCGTGCTTAGGATTTTATTATAGAGGATACCATGTTGTAGCCATGTTATATTCATATTATTGTATTGATGAGTTGTTTACTTACTGAGGATAAAAAAAAGCATGTATGAGTGCCACTAAAATCTTGAGTGTAATAATAGATGACAAACTGACTTATTGCCCACAAATCAGCGCTGTGGTAAGGAATTGCTTTATTAGACCAGTGGTTCTCAACCCTGTCCTGGAGGACCATCAGCTAGTCAGGTTTTTGGGATAGCCCTAATGAATATGTATGGGGTAGATTTGCATGCCTGCCACCTCCTCAATATGCAAATCTCTCTCATGCTTATTCATTAGGGCTATCTCGAAAACCTGACTGGCTGGTGGTCCTCCAGTGAACCACTGCATTAGACTAAGAATGATTCGATCTCTTGCGAACATTCTGGACTCTCAATATTTTAATACATTCTCTTATCATATCTAAGCTCAATTACTGTAATGCACTGTATAAGGGTATTTGTCAAAAAGATATCCGTCGCTTACAATTGATACAAAATACTGCCATAAAAATTATCACAAACAGGAAAAAAATTGACCATGTCACTCCCCTATTAAAAACTGTTCACTGGCTACCAATTCTACCTCATATCATATATAAACTAGTTATTCTCTCCTTCAAGTCTCAAAAGACTAAAGAACCAGCCTTTATCCACCAACGTCTTATCCCACATGAACCTACAAGAGTCCTAAGATTCTCCTCTCAGCATCTTCTTCATACACCATCCTTGAAAATCATTAGCACATGTCGGGCCACCTCATTCGCAACTACGGCCCCCATGATATGGAATTCCTTATCTCTTTATATCAGGGCAGAAAAAAATTTAGACAAATTTAAGGGAAATCTAAAGAGTTACCTCTTCCTAGATGCATATGACTGTTAAACAGACTTGGATACAGCCAGAGTTCAATAATCCTTATTCTCTAGCTTCCCTTTTGTGGTTTACCTTTTATATACTGTATTCTTTACTTTTAATTTGTAGTTCTCCCAATTTCCCATTTTACGTTGGTCAAGTATTGTTTAGTGGGTATTTATTTGTTTATTCTCTCCCCCACCCCCCTTTTTAATACAAATTGTAAAACGCTTAGAAGTCTTGATTTGTGTTTTATCAACATTTTAATAAACTTGAAACTTGAATCTCAGGTCCTTTGGCTGCTAGCTATTTCAATTCAACTTGCAAATCTGGAATTACATTACATTACGATTTCTATTCCGCTTGTACCTTGCGGTTCTAAGCGGATTACATTGGAAGATAACTGGGCATTTCCAGGAAATTACATTACATTGGAAGATAGCTGGACATTTCCAGGAAGATACATTGGAAGAAAGTTGGACATTTCCATGAAATTACATGGAATGGGACTGACATCACCGGTTTTGACCTCCCCCTACCTTTTAACTTCTGCTTATAGCTTGAACGTATAATTTCAAAATTCTTCTTAAATATTTAAATTCATCAAAATCATTGAATATTTAGCTTTAAGTTTTCATGCCAGATTGTTGCCCGTAATACAACTGTAGTGCTTATTAAGTCAGCTGTCCGTTGCCGATGAAGGCCGCTTGCGTTGCACTTTGCTGCGTCAGGGCTCTGTACAAAACAAGCTAACTATAAACCAGAACAGAAAATAAAAGATTATACCATTGCGTGAAAGTTATTAAAGTGCTCTTTCCATGAAAAACTACTTAAACTCGGCAGTACTTTTTCCTGCTCATTGCTTAATGGCCGCTGGCAACTCCTGCCTCGGTTTGAACTGGAAATGTTCCCAACTTATTAAGTGACTTACCCAGAGTCACAAGGAGCAGCAAGGGATTTGAACCCACAACCTCAGGGTGCTAAGACTGTAGCTCTAACCACTGTGCCTGAGTAATAATTAAGGAAAAAGCATTGCTTGCTCTGGGGAAACTAGTGAAAGAAGGAGCTGGAGCCGCCGAGGATAATGTATTCAGAAAGTTGCCAGGTTTAATATGGTGAGTGTTGAAGTCCTGCTCTCAAGCCTTCAATCATGCCTTTGACTCATTTAAAGTTTGTGTACCCCCATAGGAGTCATCAGATATTGCATTCTATTTCTTCAGGGCTGACAGGAAGTCCCGTTAGATTTATTCACTCTAGGGGTTCAGGGAAGGGGGTGGAGAATTCAAATAGCAGAATCCCAAGTCCAGTTTAAAACAGATACGGTTTCAAGAGACAATATACAAATATTTATCCAAAGCACTGCATGCAAAGCAAAAACAAGAATGAAGGTAAGATAGCATCTGATTTTGAGAAATGTTCTTTTTTATCACTCTGTTTGACATTCTGTTTTATTGTTTATGTAGGGAGAAACTTTGTTCTGTAGTGTTATATTTGAGCCAAATGAACAAATACTGTTATTGGGAATAAGCTACATTATCAAGAATATTAGTTATGAAGAGAAAACATGAAATATTTTTAGGGAGGAAATAACTGATATTTAGAATGATGAAAGCACTAATTTTTAAGAATAACATAATTTACCAGACACGAGGCTAAGGTATTTTTTTCCTTGCCAAACCAACAACCATTATATCTTTAGCAAAGTATAGATATTTGTATTTTAGCAGTCAATATATATTTGAAAATAATTTAGATATTTTGTCTAGTTATTACTACCTAAGAAAAGTATCTTGAAGTCTCAGTTTAGAAATGAATGTTAATAAATTTACACATTTTTCTTATAGGATTTGGGAAGCAATAAAATCCTTTTATCATGTAAAGCATTCTTGCAGCCAAGTCAAATTTCCCCAGTTCTGTATTATACATTTCATTGCAGTTAGAGAGGAAGATAAAAGCAAATTCAGAAATGTTCCTATACAAAGCAGTCAGATGGAGGCAAGTCAGAAGGAGCAGGGGGGAGTGAGGAAATTTTTTTTTTTCACTCAGAATAGTCAAGCTCTGGAACGCATTGCTAGAGGTTGTGGTAAGAGCAGATAGCATAGCTGGTTTTAAGAAAGGTTTGGACAATTTCCTGGAGAAAAGTCCATAGTCTGTTATTGAGAAAGGCATGGAGGAAGCCACTGCTTGCCCTGGATCAGGAGCATGGAATGTTGCTACTCTTTGGGGTTACGGAATCTTTTGTTACTCTCTGGGATTCTAGAATCTTGCTATTCTTTGAGATTCTGTATGAAATGTTGCTACTCCTTGGGTTTTGGCCAGGTACTAGGGACCTGGATTGGCCACCGTGAGAACGGGCTACTGGGCTTGATGGACCATTGGTCTGACCCAGTAAGGCTATTCTTATGTTCTTAAGGAGAGAAACCTGAGAGCTACTAGTTGTTCAGGTGGTTATTTTAGAAGCTTTGTTGAATATGCAGAAACCAGCATTTAGATATGTATATTGCATACATATTTAAATCCTGACTATGGTTTGGTCAGTGGACATCCCAGTCCTGTCTAGCCCTTCTTTCGGCTGAGTCCCTCTTCATGTGCAGCCCGCCCAAAGGTGTAGGCCGAGCTTTGGTCCTTTCCAAGTGGTCTGGACCAGTGGCATAGTAAGGGGGGAGGGGCGGTCTGCCCCAGGTGCTGTCTTGGTGGGAGTGCCGGCACCTGTCCTCTCCCATGCAAGTCATCCTGCCACTGTACCGGGCTATGGTGCGCCCGCACCTGGAATACTGTGTACAGTACTGGTCACCGTACCTCAAAAAGGACATGGCAATGCTTGAGGGAGTCCAGAGAAGAGCAACTAAACTGATTAAGGGTATGGAAAACCTTACATACACTGACAGACTGAAGAAGCTGGGGTTGTTCTCCCTGGAAAAGCGGAGACTCAGAGGAGATATGATAGAGACCTTCAAGATCCTGAGGGGCATCGAAAAGGTTGACAAGGACAGATTTTTCAATTTGAAAGAAACCACAAGAACAAGGGGTCACTCGATGAAATTGAAGGGGGACAGGTTTAAAACAAACGCAAGGAAATTCTTTTTCACACAGAGGGTGGTGGACACATGGAACACCCTTCCGGAGGCCGTGATAAGAAATAGCACAGTACAGGGTTTCAAGGACGACCTGGATAGGTTCCTGGAGGACAAAGGGATTGAGGGGTACAGATAAGCGCAGTGGAAAGTTTAGAGATAAGTGTTGAGGTAGGCATAAAATTAGTCAAGGACCGCAGATCAGGCAATATGCCTGATGGGCCACCGCGTGAGCGGACCGCCGGGCTAGATGGACCTCTGGTCTGCCCCGGCGGAGGCGACTACTTATGTACTTATGTACTTATGTGCACCCCTTCCCCTGTATCTCTATAATATTTCTGTCATGAGCAGCAACCCCAATCTGCTCCTTGCGCCAGCATCGACTCTTTTTCCTAGGTCCAGGAAGTGACATCAGAAGAAGAGCCAATGTTGGTGCAAGCAGCAGGTTGGGGTTGCTGCTTGTGCTGAGAAATGTTAAAGAGATATGGGGGAAGGAAAGGAGCATATGTGTGGCTGGTAGGAGTGAAAAAGGAGCACCAGCACACCATTTGCCTCTCACCCTTGCTATGTCACTGATCTGGGCACCCTTATGTATTTCCACAGACTTTCTACTACCAACCCCATTTGCCCTACTAATCCATAGTTCACTGCATACCTCCCCACCAATGGTTGCTTTGGCTCTCTGCTGACCAGGCTCCCCTATTAGCATGTATAAATCTAGAGAATTTATTGGGAATAAATCTTACACCAGCCTTCATCCTACTAAGAATTGCTCTTACAGCCCCATTTCTCAAGACTTTTAAGGTACTAGTTTCTCTGGAAAGTCTTGAATAATAGCTCCCCTCTTCTTTAGAGTAAGTGAATTTCAGTTTAGTCTAGGACTCTTTATAACCCTCTAACCTGGAAGAGGGGATTTTACCCCTCCCCTTCAGGATTTTCCCCAGTCCTGAGGGTCTCTTACATGGCATCAAAGTCCTTTTCTTCGGCACCTAAGAACATATGCAAATTAGGTTCTCAAATGCAAATCAGTTCATGTTCTCCTGGGATTTCTTTTATCAGCAGTCACCCTGATTGGAAGGCTAAGGGATATCTGGGACCTGCCACCATCCTCCTAGTTTTTATATATATAGATTAGATTCTTCATAGCAGAATTGTAGTTCCTGTTATATCTTGTAATTTCTAAAATCCACCTTGATCTCTTTTGCCTTTAATTCCTGTAATCTCTGCCTGCTTGTGTCATTATTTATACACAGGTACTGTCCAGACTGACAGCCTCTGCTCTGGCCTTGCTACTAGGATCTTCATTTATCTCTTACTCTCAGAGTGCTCCTCAGGTAATGAGCAAAATCACAGAAAGACAGTCTGAACGATCTATTTTTCTTCTGTTTATATCCCAAAGGCTATGTTTTAATAAAATGAATTTTTCTCTTTTCTTTCTTAATTGAAGGTGCACTTTCAGAGAAGAAATTGGACGCCACAAGCTATGCTGTATTTAAAAGGTGCATGTAAGTCTCAAGTTATTTTGCTGTTAACTTGTAACAGTGGCTTTTTTTTTTGTATTTATTCTTTATTAAATTTTCTTTTTTTTTAATGATAATACAATCATATTTGCAATAAACAGTATCCACCACAAATCAAATTATATAGGAAATAATTTTAGGAAAAATAAAATAACTGTTTCAACTGTTAATTAGTCCACAATCACTGGAGAAGGGGATTCAACAAAATCGAAGATAATTTACTCAAACATTTATTAGGAAAAAGGACGGGAACCTGAATTAATCCCAACCTACTAACTTAAAGCTTTTATTCCTGAATATTGACAGGGGTGCTTACAGATCTCACCTCATTTTCTAAGATAAATCTCGCCAATTGTGCAGACTCAAAGAAAATATATCTAGCTCCCTTGAAATTAACAAGGCATTTACATGGGAATCTTAATACAAAGGTTGCACCCATTTTTAAAACCTGGGGTCTCAAAAGCAAAAATTGTTTCCTTTTTTGCATTGCTCTGGACACACCTGGATACATTCTTATCTTTTGATTCAGAAACAAAACATCTTTATATTAAAAAAAAGAAACACAACTTCAACAACCATTCTCTATCTGAATCTAAAGCAAATTGAATTTGTTCTGAATCTGACTTCTCTAATAAATTTGTCAAGTCCAAAACATCTATTGCTGGTTCCTGAGGATCTTCTGGAGATTTCTTCTTTCCCAAGGAAATGTAATAGATTTTTGAGATGGGGGAAATGAGTTTTATGTGATTTTCAAAATCTCTGAGAGATATCATTTAAACATATCTAGTGCTGGAGTAGTAGCTACTTTAGGAAAATTAATCAATCTTAAATTCTGTCTTCGTGTTATATTTTCCAGAACTTCCAGTTTAAAGTTGATATTACCCTTTTCTTTTATGAGGAACAGATTTTGTACTCCTAAGATTTCCAACTTCTTTTCTTGTTCAACAGATTTTTTTCTCTAATTTGACCACCTTTTGTTGCAATGTAAGTGTCACAGATAGGATCCCTGAGCAATGAGAAAAAAGTGTTTGCAATTGAGTTCCCAGGGACAGCTGCAAAGTGGAAATAGCTTCCCATAGAGAATTTAAATCTACCACAGAAGGTTTCTGCAGGGGAGCTACCGTAAAATTAAATCTCAATTCCTTGAGGTTCACAGTACCTTCTTGTAACTTATTCTGTGGTGATTGTTGTAAGTCCCCTGCCATTTCCAGGTCTCTTAGCAGCAATAGTTGGCTCACTGAAGCAACTGACATTCTCTGGGCTGCTTGTTTTTCTTCCTCCTCGTCCTCGCAGCTCTTGGAGGCAGCTGCTAGACTCCCCTCACTCCCCGAGTCCCGCAACACAAGTCAGGGGAGTGGTTGTGCTGACGTGGTTCGTTCTTCCAGTGAAAGACTGGTTACCTCAAAAGACGTGCTGGGGCTCTCCGATATGCCCCTACCTTGCGCCGAGGATTTTTCATCTGGCTCTCCACGGGGACCGTGTTTGATTAACGCATCCATTGGACCAGGCAATTGTCACACCCCAGGTTCCGATGGATAAACCCGGGTCTTAGATTTCTGTTTCACCATTGGTAAGTGACTCGAGCGCGTTCAGCCGAATGCCTTCAGGCTGCCATCATGTTTAAGCTCCTCTCCCATAACAGTGGCTTTTTATCAACTGATGCGTCTCTACAACAATTTTTTTAATTCCATATGCAGTTGAGATATCTGTATAAAATAGATGGGATGACTTCCCTATGAGGAAAGGCTAAAGCGGTTAGGGCTAGTTTCAAGTTTATTAAATTTTTTATTATGTACGCAATATCAAAAGCTTCAAAGCATAGAACATTTTAAAAATGGGGGGGTAGAACAAAACTCTTTAACATAATTACAATCAAATTCTATCCATTCTAATACATAACTGGTTCGGAAGGTGAAAGGGATGAACTACAATCTTTAAAGAGAGAAAGAAAACATTTAGTGGGGAACACATTTGGTAAGTAACACAAAAAGGAGAGAAAAAAGAAAGGAAAGAAGAAAAGAAAAAAAAAAAAAAGAAGAGAAAAGATGAATCTATAATCTATACAGAAATCTAATTTAGATCTAAGAAGTTTGGTGATTTGTGAAATTGTATTGTTTATTTTTCAAAAGCGTCCTTGAACAAAAAACTTTTTAAGGAACGCTTGAATTTTTCTAAAGAAGATTCATTATGAATATAAATTGGTAAATTGTTCCAAAGCTGGGGTGCTATAACTGAGAAAATGGTAGATCTGGTTCCTATTATTTTTAATGAAGGGATAGTCAATAGCTATTGTTGTGTTGAGCTCAATGCCCTGGATGGAGAATACGGTGTTAAGAAACGATGTAGAAAAGTTGGAGCATGAGTTTGTTGAATTTTAAAAGTTAACAGTAAAATTTTAAAGGTTATTCTATTTGTGATTGGTAGCCAATGAGCTGCTTGTAGAAGTGGTGTAACGTGATCGTATTTTTTTGAGTTAGTGATCATTTTTATTGCTGTGTTTTGTATTATCTGTAATCTTCTTCATCTTGGAGAAGAGCTGGCTTGGGGTGATATGATAGAGGCTTGTGTCCTCTCCCAGAAAGAGTAGCCCCAAATTGGGGACCTCTAGGCACGTAAGCCTCATGAAAAGGATATTCTCCCCCCCCCCCACTCCGAACAGACCAGATCAGGACATATCTTCTCAGTTCCCTGCCAGAAGGAAAAACTGGAGAGGGCACTAGGCTCTACAGGTGAAGAAGGAGGAGCTAAAAGATGTGATTGACCTCCTTCTGCAACAGTTTGCGACCAGAGAATATTCACCTATTGTACAGACTCCTATGTTTATGAAAGAGAATTATAGAATACTGTAAGTTGCATGTATAAGTGCCAACATTTAGGCTCACACATTTACACCTGCTGTAGACATGGTGTATGTGTGTGTCTAAATTTAGGTGCGTCATTGCTAACTTATGCTAGTATTCTATAACAAAGTTGGCTTGCAAAATTGCCATTGTAGAAAACTAGCTTAGCACTGAAAAATTCAGGTGCCTAATTTTAGCTACCTTTATACAGTAGTATTGCACCCTTAAGTTGCAGTTTGTTGTTGTTAGGTGCCATCGACTCGTGTTCGAGTCCTAGCGACTTGATAAATTGCGGATCTAAAAAGAAATCAGTTTTGTGCTAGTCCGGTAAGGGCCTCCAGCGTCATCCCCATGGTTGTTTTCAACGTGTCCAGCCATCTGATTGCAGTTTGCCCTCTTCACCTGATTCCTTCGGTCTAGAGAATGACACGGTGACTGTTACCTGTGGCTAGCCACGGGTAGCTGCGGGTAACCCGGTGAAACGGGGATGAAAAAAAAACCTGGCTGCTGCGGGTACGGGGACAAGGCCATTCACCGCCCTGTGGAGTGGTGAATGGTCCTGTCCCCACAGAGACATAAAGGGAAGATACATGGGGGGGGGAGGAAATTATGTGCATAGGGACAGAGACATAAAGGGGAGATACATGGGGAAGGAAATTATGTGTATGGGGGCATAGGGACAGAGACATAAAGGGGAGATATATGAGGGAGGGGTGGAATTATGTGCATGGGGGCATAGGAGCAGAGACATAAAGGGGAGATACATGGGGGAAAATTATATGTATGGGACATAGGGACAGAGCCATAAAGGGGAGATACATGGGGGCGGTGGATTATGTGCATGGGGCATAGGGACATAAATATAAAGGGGAGATACATGGGGATGGTATATGGACACAGGGGGGGGGGGATAATGCCAGACACAGGAGGGCATATACAGATTCAGAGGAGAGATAATATAAATGGGGAAAATAGGAACACAGAAGGGAGATGGTTTGTGCAGATGGGATCATATGGTTTGTGGGGACGGGATGGGGACCAATCTCACAGGGACAGGACGGGATGGGGATGAGCTCACAGGGACGGGGCAGAGACGGGGACAAATTTTTTCCCCGTGTCATTCTCTGCTTCGATCTTCCCAAACATGATGTCCTTCTCTCTCTTCTGAAGATGTGACCAAAATAAGACAGTTGTAACTTTATCATTTGGGCTTCGAGTGACATAGCTGGTTTGATCTCTTCCAGAATCAATTTGTTAGTTCTTCTGGAGTTCCATGGCATGCATAACATTGTCATCGTAACTACTAGCACATAGTTGCATTAAGGGCTTTGTGGTAATTTAGCAGTTTCCATTTGGTAAACTGTGTATTAAATGCTTTTTGTGTGAGGGTGTGTGGCATGGGCATGCTGTGAGCAGTTTTATGCAGTACCTATATCTTGGAATGCTCCCAATACTAGCTGTGCTAGATTTGCAATTAACTTAATCTAAAGAGCTATATTAAGCTTCAGTAACTGCTAATTTTAACACAGCGTAATAAAAATCCTATGGTGAGAGTTCTGGCAGTTAAGCTCTGGAACACATGTGGTAAGAACAGATAGTATAGCTGGTTTTAAGAAAGGTTTGGACAATTTCCTGTAGGAAAAGTCCATAGTATGTTACTGAGAAAGACATGGGGGAAGCCACTGCTTGCCCTGGGTCTGTAGCATGGAATATTGCTACCCCCTTCCCCTCCCATTCTGATGCCTATGCAAGTAGGTCATCATTGGCTAATCTTTATGTCCCAGGAGTCGCATTAGACAGTTTTAGAAATGGGCTTTTATGATTACCATTTCAGTTACTTCAGGGTTAGCTTCCTGTTTTGGTACAGACATGCTTTTAAAAGTTTTCTAAATCTGAGATAGTGGTCATAAGTGATCATTTTGCTAATTTGCCTGGTAGACTTTATATTGTTGTGAATTTTAAATGGAAAAGATTTATGGTATAATATCTGTTGGAGGCATCCTGAATTTTCCTGGAGACTGCAGTTGTCAGTTCAGGCAGAGCATGGGTGGTACCTGGGAGTTTTGCTAAAAATTATTATTAATTGGATGGAACTTAACCAATAATACACATCCCTCTCTGGCTTAGAGAAATGTGTATTATAAAGAACTATTAATTTGGGGAAAATTAGCTCGCTTAACACTCAGCTCTGTAACCAGAACATTTACAAGCAAACTGAAAGTTTATTTTCTTTTTAGAGCAAATATAAAATTACAATCAAGCTGGTAGAAACAGTAAGATCGTTAAGCAAAGAATTAATAGAGATACACTAGACAAAATTTCTCTAAGATCAAAGGTTCAAAGTTGCTCACACTGCTGGTTGAAAAGTCATTAGAAGGCCGAGCACATGGCATGTGCACATGGTGAAGTTGTAGAGATAGTGATGTGCAGCATGGTGACCCAGGAAAAAGAGAAAAGAGAGTGAACCCCACATGGTATTGATGCTTTATAGATGTGTGTGTGTGTGTGGAAGGGGGGGGCTCCCAGAATGCATCAAAACTCAGGGGCAGTCTCTATCTCGCATCTAATCATATAGCAGTGCATCACAGAGCAGGACAGTCTTTATCTCGGTGATGTCATGATGGGATTTTCTTGCAGACCGTAACTGGCACATCTAGCCATGCTTTTGTGTATTTTGCATCTGGCCTGTCTTTGTCTGTACTTAACACTGTCTGCAGGTCCCAGTCCTTTTACTGGCACACCCAGTCATGCTTTTGGAATAAGTGCTTTCAGCACAGCACCTGGACAAGATGGCTGGGGCAGGGCTGGACTCCAAACTTTTCAGAATCCCAGTTAGAAATCATTTTTACTTTAAGTCCATAATTTCAAGCAACTTAAATATAATAGTTGGGAATATAAGACAAAAACATACATTTTACTAAGGATGAAATTACTATAACAAACTATATACAAAATGCTTATTAAACCTTGAAAGAAAGGACGAGAAAGGAAAAGAGGGGGGGGGAGAGAGAGGAAAAGAGAGACCAATTTGTGTACAGAGTGTGGTAGATAGTATAAAGTGGTATTTGCAGATCACACTACAGGAGGAGCTGGAAGTTATGTGGACACAGGCCATATTCAGTGCGTTTGCTCACCAAAGGTGTAGTCAGGAGGTATGAGGTGGACTCAGGAGGGGAGTCATGTGTTTCCCTTTTGCTGTCTACCCCTCATTAGAAATACCTTGGCTGGCAGGGTTTCCTATGCCCCACCAGCTGAAGACATCCTCTTCAAACCCCATTTCCCCCAGACAATCAGAGCAACAAAGGCCAGCCACTGACATAAGCACCCCAGCAGATGCTCAGTTCATGTACATAAACTAAGAATGCATGCAGTGGGGGCAACGTTGCTTTTGCTAGTACTGCAAGACTGCCACTCGAGGTTATGGTAGATATTTTGAGGTCAGAACTGCAATGGGCAGATATGAGTGGACATCATTCTTGCTCTTTGGTCCTTATGGATTTTAAAGGTAGGATCAGGGGTAGGGGGCTACAGACAGTGTGGGTTTCTGTTTGAGTTTCAGTGCTGTTCAGAGGGTCAAAAGAGAAGGGAGAGTAGAAGGAGTGTGGGGGAGGGGGCAGGAAAAACCTGACTGATACTCTTATGCCTGTGCCCAGCTGAATATAGCACCAAGTCTATGGAATCAGTCCCAAATTTTCTGTTTGGAAACCAACTTTAAGGTTTTTAAGTCTTTATTAAAAACATATTGTTTTCAGAAGGCATTTGGATAATCAATTCCACAAAATGATCATACTTATTAAATGGATTATTAGGGACTTGAGCGAGATATTTACTGTGGCATTGTGTCCTGTATTTTATGGTGTTCATTTTCTCACATTTTAAAAAAATTATTGTGAATGTTGTTAACCACTGAGAACTGTTGTTAGCTTGAGCGATATATCAAGTGTATTAAATATAAACATATAGGAAAGAACATGTAAATGCTGGTAGGAATATTTTGACATGATATTCAATGCAGGTGTCTGGATATGACCCTAGCATAGAATATCAGGGTCTAATTCCACAATGGCAGTCAGTTTTTTTAAAAATGGCCACTATTAGCCATATATTGACCGGAAAATGTACCTATAGCAGACAAAAAATTTAAAACCCAGTCCCAGTCTGGTTGCAGGATGAAATTCACTATTAGGATGGTCTGATGTATCCAGTATCAGCGATTTAATTGTACAATCTCTGCAAGCATGTCCCTTCACACAACCTATTTCTATTAAATCATTTTATTCAATTGTTAAAAGTGTGAATACTGTGAACTTATGTAAACATTTATCCACAATGAGAGTCTGGGGGATGTAATTAGTTATTTTTTATAGACTTTTAGAGCTCCTTTTATGAAGGAACGTTAGCCGCTACCGCCTCCTCTTGAGCAGGTGGTAGTTTTTCGACTAGCGCGTGCTTATCCGGTGTGTGTGCTAAAAACGCTAGTGCATCTTCTTAAAAGGAGCCCTTAGTGCCAGAATACAGTTTAGAAATGTTGCTCCCCTGGGGGGTCACGTGATGGCTGGTTCCTGAGCGGACGTCTGCACACTGAGCTCCGCTCTGCTTCCCCCGACTTCCTCCCCTCCCGGCGCACTCCGGACCGGCACGGGCTCTTAAATATGCGGCGCAGCCGTTGCTAAGCAACGGGAACCGGCGGAGGGCTGCACTCGCGGCTTGCACGACCCAGCGGCGAAGTAAGCCGCCAGCAATTTCGCGGCCGACATGGTCCTTGGGGAGCCCGACGCACAAAATGGCGGGAGACCACGTGCTGGCTGGTGAGCTTGCACAATGAGAACCACTGAGAACTGCTCTGCCTCCCTTGTTTTTCACTGACTTCCTCTTCTCCCGGTGTGCCTCTGATCAGCTCTTGTTAGACTTCTGATAGATCCTTACTGGCACAGCTGTCGCTAGGCACCGGGACCGACCGGGGGCTGAGCACCACCGTAACTTGCACTCTTCAGCGGCGGAGTATGCCGCCAAAGGTTTCGCGGCCGACAAAGACCTCTGGGAGCCCGGCGAGTAAGATGGCGGAGACCCAAACGGACGCCGTGACGGCCCAATCCCCGGACGAGGTGATGCAGGTCTCCATGAGGCACCTTTCGCAGCTGCTTGATGAAAAACTGGCAAAGCTGCATGCCTCTATGGATGACCTTAAAGATACCCTGGTGGGGCAGGCTGCACAACTGCAACAAGTAGAGGAGCGACTATCGGCTCAAGAAGACAGGGCTGGAATAGCTGATGGCAGGCTTGCTTCTCTGGAGGCCCGGGTTTCCCAGCTGGAGGAGAAAGTGGAAGATCAGGAAAACCGGGCTCGCAGAAAGAATCTTAGATTTATTGGAATACCAGAGACTGTACCAGATTCTGAGCTTAAGCACTTGATTGAACAGTGGCTGCCCAAGGAGCTTGGCTTTCCGGACGCTGAGGGACCTGTGGTAGTGGAGCGTGTTCATCGGGTGGGGCACAGGCGTGATCCGGATGGTAATAACAGACCTCGAGCTGTGCTGGCCCGCTTCCACAATTATGCTGTTAAAGCCCGCTTACTTGATTTGTTTAAGCGGGCGCGACATCTGCTGTATGAGGGTGCTAAGCTACTGATCTTTCAGGATTTCTCTACTAAAGTGGCGGAGTTGAGAAGAACCTTCACGCCTTATTGCTCTCAACTGGTTTCCAGGGGAATCCGATTTGCCTTTCTCTACCCGGCTAAGGTGCGCTTGACCCATGAGAACCGCACCTTTACGGTATCTAAGGCGGAGGAGCTGAAGCGCTTCATCGAGAGTCTCCCTGCTCAGTGATGAACTTGTTCTTCAAGGGGCATCCCTGTCGGAGGATTTGGAGACTTTTGCTTTGGAAGTGAGCCTTCGGGCCTCCTATGCTTTCTCCTGGACTCCTCTAGGACGAAGACTATTCTTGCTTGTTTGGATTACCTTGCTGCCCTGGGGATGGAGCTTCTTGGCTTGGATTTGGTTGCGTTACTGCCGGATGCGTGCTGAGGGGCCTTTGGTGGTTTGCTGGCAAGATACTTGGGGAGAAGATGCTCCTACCCCTTTCAGCCGGCTTTTGAGCAGGACTGGACTTCTGATGACATTATTCTGAATCCCTTTTAGACCTGCCCAGGAGAGCTAGCTGCCTTGTTTTGTGTTAATCTGTGGGGCTGGCTGTCTTGGATCTCTTTTACTATTTTGTGCCCTTTGTGTTTGGTCTTTTTGTCCGGGGGCTGGGATGTTTTCCTGTCCTCTGTTCTCCACTGTTTTATCTTAGGCTGATTTGGGCATGGCTGCGACCGGTGCTTGTGGCGGGGGCTGCGTGGGGGGGGGGCTGGGGGAGGGGGGGGAGTGTGAGCATCGGTGTTTGAGTGCGGTGGGTGTTGGTGGCATGGGGGTGTGGTCGCCAGTGTGGATGGGGAATAAGGTGGGGGGTTTGTTGGAGGGGAGGAGGGTGGGTTCTTTTGTCTGCAGGGGGGGGGTTTGTTTGAAGAAGTTGAATATTGAGTTGGTGGGTAGTTTGGGGTATGGGGTGCATCCTAGGAATCTGGCTCAGTCTGAACTTTTGTATGAGTGGACGGAGCGCCGGCTCGGCTGGGAGGCTGGTGCTGCCGTCCCGTATGATCTTTGGTCTTTTTTGTGTAGTTTGGGTATAGCTGGTTATTATGCCGGGGGTTAAGATTGCTAGCTTTAATGTAGATGGGTTACACTCTCCTGTTAAGCGTAGTAAGGTACTTCAGTACTGTAGGAAACTACAGGTGGATGTCTTGCTTCTTCAAGAGACACATCTCAACGCGTCTGAGCATGCTAAGCTCCGCAGGGATTGGGTGGGTGAATTTGTTTTTGCTTCCTTTAATAACAGACAGCGGGGTGTAGCTGTGCTTTTCCATAAGAAACATACCTGTACTATGCACAAAATGATTTCGGATTCTGAGGGTCGGTATGTAATTTGGGCAGGGGTGTTTCAGGGAACGAAATATGTTTTTTGCTCTATCTATGCCCCTAATGTGTATTCTCACCGTTTTTTCTCTGTATTAGTTGCTGCCCTTGCTCCCTTTTCTGAGTACCAACTGGTGCTCGGTGGGGATTTCAATATTACTGCTGACCCCCTAATTGACTGTAAACCTCCCAGGCCTCGCTTACATCAAGGGGAACACAAGGGGATCAACTTTGTTGCTTCGCAGTTGGGCCTTGTGGACCTTTGGCGCACGCTCCATCCAGACGAATCTGATTTTACTTTCTATTCACCAGTGCATAAAGCACACAGTAGATTGGATTATTTGCTAGTTGCCCCACCCCTTGTGTCCGGAGTCCGTAGAGTGACGATTGAGGATGGAGTACTCTCCGATCATCACATGGTCTGGATGGAGCTTCTTGATCACCAGGCGCCCCAGAGGACCTTGTCGGGCTGGAGAATGAATCCCACTTTGTATGAGGATAAAGATTTCCGCACTTTTTTGGCGAACCAATGGGATTCTTATCTCACCGATAACTCCTCTGCTGATGTTTCCGAGGTGATATACTGGGAGGCTAGTAAAGCTGTTCTAAGGGGTAAAATTATGGCTTACACCTCCCATAAGCGGAAGGCACAGGATAAGGCACTGCTGGATCTGTCCCGTCAGTTGGGTCAGGTGCGGGGGGAGTTGCATAGAAAGAGTTCCTCAGCCCTCAAGAGTCAATACGTGGAGCTGCGACGTCAAATTAATGATTTACTGGCACAGAGAGCCCTGCGGGATATTCAGATGTATAAATACCGTTTGCATAGGTGGGGCAACAAGGCAGGGAAATTGTTGGCCTCCTTGGTTAATCGCAGGGCCCGCAGGCGACATATTCCCAAAATCTGGGCTCCTGATGGCTCTGAGGCAACTTCGCCCGAGGCTATCCAACAGAGTTTTGTACAGTTTTATCGGGCTCTCTATGATCGGGGGAGCTGTGACACTGAGCAGAGAGCAGAGTTTTTTCGTGGCCTTCCCCTCCCTGAGTTGTCCCAGGACCAGAGGGATGCACTTAACGCTCCAGTGCAGGGCATTGAGATCCAGAGAGCTATACGGGCTTTAAAGCTTGCGAAAGCTCCTGGCCCGGATGGACTGGGCCCCGAATACTACAAATTACTGGGGGAGAGGATTATTGGTCCCTTTCAGGCTTTATGTCAGGCCATGTGTGAGGGGGGTTTGCCTCCGCATCGGCTTACTCACGCTCACATTGTTGTATTACCGAAACCTGGACGGGCGGAAGACCAGCTGGGGTCCTATCGGCCTATATCTCTGTTGAATCAAGATATTAAGCTCTTTGCGGCCATTATGGCTGCACGACTTGGCAAGGTCCTGCCCGGTCTGGTTCACCCGGACCAGGCTGGATTTGTCCCAGGGCGGTATTCTTCAGCTAATGTTTTGCGAGCCCTATCTGTACTTCAGAACCCGGCGCTGCTCCGGAGACACCAGGGTCAGGAGAATGCCCTTATTGTCAGCCTGGATGCGGAAAAGGCATTTGATAAAGTTCTCTGGGATTATCTATTCTGGATTTTACCACAGATGGGTATCATGGGGAGCTTTCTGGCCGGGGTTCGTTCACTATATGAGCAGCCGACTGCACAGATCTTGGTGAATGGGGCGCTCACCTCCTCCTTTTCCCTAGCTCGAGGCACGCGTCAGGGATGCCCGCTCTCTCCTATGCTGTTCGTACTGGCCCTTGAACCTCTAGCGATTAAGATCAGGCACACTACAAAATTGCGGGGTATACATCTGGGGACGCAAGAATTTAGAATCAATTTGTTTGCTGATGACATGCTTATATTTTTGGGGGATGTTATTACGGGAGTGCCTGCACTAATTCAGATTATCCAACAATTTGGCATGTTTTCCGGTTTGAGTATTAATTTTGAAAAGTCGGAAGCTTTGGCGGTTCACTCTCACTGTGTGGCTCACCATGACCCTTCTTTCCCATTAAAATGGTCTGGGGGCACGCTTAAATACCTGGGAGTGTTTCTGCATGCGGATCCTCGTGTGGTATATAGAAAAAATGTGCTTGACAAACTAGATGCGGTTGGAACGCTTTGCAAGCGGTGGATGGACTTTCCGATTTCTTTTCTTGGTCGCGTTGCTCTTTTTAAGATGGTCCTCTTGCCAAAGCTGCTCTATCCTTTGCAGATGGTGCCTCTATGGGTCACATGTAGAGATCTTAGGAAATATAAAGGCATTGTTTCCTCTTTCATATGGCGCTCTAAACGGGCGCGAATTGGTTACCCAAAGCTTATTAGAGAACGGTCTCAGGGAGGGGTAAATCTCCCGGATCTCCGACTCTATAATGTGGCGGCTTTGCTTCGCTGGGTGCACGAAATCTACACAGGGGAAACTAAGTTTGCCCCGAGGGGTTTTTGGTCCATGTTGGCGGACCCGGTATCCGTGTTTAATCTCTTGAGACCCGGGGCTGGCACTTGTGCTTCTTTGTTGCGACCTTTGCGGACTGCTTGGGGGTGGTGGCGCAGAGAAGTGGGGGGCTCGTCGGGCCCCTCCCCTTTCATGGAGTTCGTGGCTAATCCTGCTTTCCCTGCGGGTGCACATGTCTTCTTTGTGCGGGCTAGCCGATCCGGGTGCCGATTTGTTGGCCAGCTTGTGGAGCTGGGCTCGGGGCGACTGCCGGATTTTTTTGCATGTCAGGAGCACTGGGCGTGGACTGCAGGGTCCGTACTGTTCTATCTACAACTACGTAGTTATTGTTCTTCGCTTCGGCTGCCGTCCGGGAAGTTGCCCTCCTTTTCCTCGCTGGATAAGGCTTTCCTTTCCCTCTCCTTTGAATTTAACTCGCTCTCGGCTTGGTACAAACTGGGGAGAGATTGGAGGCCTGCTGAGGTTTTTCTGTCCCGAATGGCGGATGGCTGGAGCTCTGAGTTGGGTGAAGAGGTTACGGGTGCTGAGTTGTCACAATGCTTTGCGGATGGAGCGGGGGCGACTCCCAACGTTGCCTTACATGAAATTCATCTTAAGATCGTGCATAGGGCTTATATCACCCGCAGCGTTGGATACACTATGGGTCTGTGGCCTGATGCCTTTTGTACCAGGTGTCCTGCTCTCAAGGGGACGCTGGTGCATCATTTTTTGGAATGCTCTGTGGTGGGATCGCTGTGGGTACGTGCACTTCAAGAGGTGGAGGATGTTTTGGGGTGCTCCCTGGAATGGTCGTACAAGACTCTGCTGCTTGGTGTCACGGCTCCCCTAACTGAGGCTGGTATTTCTGCGCCTCTGCAACGCTTTGTGCTGGTGGCCCTAGGGCTCGTTAAGAAGCTAATTTTGCAACACTGGGTGGGTAGTGTGTGCCCTACGTTCCAACAATGGAGAGCTAGTATGTCCCAAATGGCGGTCTGGGAGCGGCAACGCAAGAAGGATGCCACTAGCTGGCAATCAGTGGCTTATGTGGAGTGCTGGGACTCGTTCTAAGCTGGGTTAGTTCCTTAGGATGCAAGGGGGGGGGGGGGACGGGGGGGGGTTGGGGCGGGGGACGGGAGGGAGGTTTGTTTTCCTGTTGTTCTGTTTTAAACATGAAAATTGCGACCTTTCCTGAGACGGCTATATTTGACTGTATGATCTCTGGCCTAGCTGTATTGTATGCCTGATTATTGTATCTATGCTGTTATTATCTTTTGGCTTGGCTGCTGATTGTCCTTCTCGTGACTGGTTCATTCAATAAAAATATTTTCAAAAAAAAAAAGAAATGTTGCTCCCCTGAGGCAGTATGCTCAGTAGTGCTGCCCGATTCAGGGGGAATAATGTGATTAATTCGATTCAATTTGGCCTATTAAATCAATTTTTTGATTCGATTTGATTCACTTTTCCCACCCAATTGGGCATTTTTATCAAATGTCCTGGTGGGTTTATTTTGTAGCCTCTTCACCCACCCCACCCTTCTTTGCCCTCTCCAACCATATGCCGGAGCTGTGGTGTAAATAAAACAAATAAACAAAAAAGAGTTTTCAACTGTTAGGTCCTAGCTTACGCTCGCTGTCTAACACCAGCTCGGACAGGATGTCAAATCTGACATATTGTAATCACAAAATAGAAAATAAAATTATTTCTTTGGACCTTTTGTTGTCTGGTAATTTTATTATTCCAATCATGTTAGTCCCAGGCTCTAGACTTTGTCTTCTGTTAACTCGCTCACCAGGGTCTCCTGCCCATTTGATGTTTTCTTCTTTCTTCTTCCTCCATGCTCATTATTCATCTTCCTTCTCTGTACCTTCCCTTCCACTGCCATATCCAACATTTCTGTTTCTTTCCCACTGTCTACCATTTCTCTCTTTCTCTCCCTGCCTTGTGCCCTGGGTCAAACCTCTCTATTCCTCTCCATATAGCATTTCTCCTTTCCTCCCCTCCATTATCATATACAACATTTCATTCTTTCTCCCCTTGCGCCATCTCTCCTTACCCTCTACCCTAAGTCCAACATTTTTCGCTCTCTCTTATCTATGCATGCCTCCTTCCCCTCCAACATATGTAGGTTTTCTCCTTCGCTCCCTTTTTTACCTCTTTGTTGCATCATTCTCTTCCTCTCCTCCTTCCCATGTCCAACAATTCTTTCTCTCTCCCCCATGTTCAGCATCTTTCCTTCCCTCCCAGATTCCTGTGCAGCAGTTTTCCTTCCTTTCCCCCTCCCCTTCCCCTGTGCCAGCAACTTTCTTTCCACTCTCCCCTCCCCATGCCAGCATATTTCCTTCCTCCCCTTCTCTGTTCTCTCTTCTCCTTTAGGCTCGCTTCATCGGGTCGTGGTATCCGCAGCAATGCCCACATACTGCCTGCCACTAACCTGGAAGCCTCCCCTCTGCCACAGAGAGATTTCCAGGTTAGTGACAGGCAGCATGTGGGAAATCGCTGCCAATACCACAAACCGATGAAGCTGACACCTCTCTGGATGTATCAGTGAGTTACTGTTTCGCAAAACAGAGAGTTGTATCAGAAAGAACGACTCCGGCAGAGGGAAAGTCCAAGAGCAGGCCTGAATCGGTAAGCCCATTTTTAAAAAACAAAACAAAACAGATCTATTCAAATTGATTCATCCAAACTGAATCAGTGAATTAGACAGCTCTAATGCTCAGTAAAAGGAGGGGGAGACCCTTGTTAGGATTATGGGACTATCTGGTGACCAAAGCTTTTTAAGAAGCAGCATTATTTGCACTGTATGCTACAGGCATTTCTTTTAAGTTTTGGAAATCTCCAGATAAATATCAGATTTTCAAGCTTTTGAAAATTCTGTTGAAGACACAGCTTTAGATTGTTGTTGTGTGGAAAATGTGGGGATATTATGGTTAGTTAAGAAGTTGTTCTAATGGTTTTGTAGTATTTTGGTGGAGTATTTTGCTAACCTGTGATGATGGTTCTTCCTGAGTTCTTATATAAAAAGTGTGGGAAAGGGGGGGGGGGGGCTGATGATGACATTAATGCTGGGGCTGGATAACTTTATTTGAGGTTATTGAATGGAATCTATCTAAAAAGCCATAATAATATGCCATGCCATTACTGTGGAAAGAGAAACCCTCCTCAACCTAATGTTATGTAAATTGTTGTTAGCAGATGGGCATGGATTCACCTCAGATGAGAGCCAACGAAAAAGCCTCTCTGACCAATTGCAACTAGGTAAGGAGCATATGAACGATTTCAAGTCAGTTGTAATGTTTCACACAATATCTGTTATGCAGTACAGCTTTTGAAAAATGAAGATAATCTGCAGTCATACACTTACGTGTGAAAATGCTGGCCATGAGATTTAAATCATTCACATACACTGAGAACCCCTGTAGGCATAGTCAGCAGTGCTGAACTTTTGTTTGACTGCTGACTGAGCTTGTACTTTGTGAAATATAGCTAAGTGTTTTTTGTTGTAAACCCTTTTACAGAACTGGTCCAAAAAGCAAACTGCTATGCAAGCAAACATAGGGGGCTGGAGCTGGGAGAAAGGGGGAGTGGTTGAAGCTGATGCTGGGGGCTGGGAGAGGAGGGGATCTTGGAGAAGAGGGGGATGCTGATGCTGGAGCTTAGAAAAGGGGGGGGGGGGGGCTGATGCTGTGACTGGGATTAGGGCTGGGAGAAGTGTGTGTGTGTTTGGGGGGGACACAATGCTGGAAAAAGAGGAGACTGGGGCTTGATTTGAAAAAGGGAGCTGATCCTGCTGGAAAAAGGGAGGCACTGCTGTCTTGAACAGATTATAAACTTTAAGTTCTGTCAAATAAGGACTGTCTCTTATCTGCACTTCCTGTATGGCAATAGAAATGATTATTATTATTAGTAGTAGTAGCTGCTAATGCTATTAGAATGGGATGCTGATACTGTTGCTAGAAGTGTGGAAAGGAGGAGCTGATGATGTCATTGATGCTGGGACTAGAAAATTCTATTTGGAATCCATCCAAAAAGCCACAAAAAATTTTCATTGTACAAATAAATTGAAAGCCCTCTATTTTTCTGCCACTGGGAATGCACCTGATTCCCTCAAAAGCAAGGCCCTAAAATCCCAAATGCTAAGGAGACAGCTCTACAACCGAGCACATCCACTGGTAGGAGCTTATTCTACAGTACAACAAAGCCTGGGTGCCAAGGTTCCGTTATGGTATACAAGAATAACTTTGCATCGGCGTGCCTAACATACAGGCATCCACGCAGTTACAGCAATCACAATGGGAGTCCTGCCTGTGTCCTTGATCCGCCCCTGTATGCAACCCCTTGCAAATACATGCCATGCAATTTAAGCAGATATTTTCAGACTTTGACCTAAGTGCTCTGCTACTATTTACGTAGCTATGTGTGCAGTTACACGTGCAAGTGCCAATATTCTAGACATTTGCATATGTAACACAAAAATGCAGGTGCCTAGATTACAGAATTGTTCTTTAAACCCCTAGAATCAGGTTTGCTCTTTCTAATGCTGAACAGGAAACTATGCAGGGTTCTTCCCTTTAAAACTGAAAGTGTCTGTGAACTTTTATTTAAAAATATATAACCCATGCAATCTTGCAGTTTTTGGTGGAAAAACATATTGTACATATAGAGTATATAAAAACAAACATGGGCTATTCAAAATTGCCCCCATAATAAAACTGACTGGGAGACTATCATAATATCAGACACATTTGCAATCAATCCAGGGAGTGAAAAAGGTTCAGATAGCTATAGTCATAGATATGCATTAGGACAGTGGTTCTTAAACCTGTCCTGGGGGACCCCCAGCTAGTCAGTTTTTCAAGATATCCCTAATGAATATGCATGAGGCAGATTTGCATGCCTGTCACTTCTATTATATGCAAATCTGCCACATGCAAATTCATTAGGGATATCTTAAAAACCTGACTGGCTGGGGGTCCTCCAGGACAGGTTTAAGAACCACAGCTTTAGGAGCAGTGGTGTAGTAAGGGGGGGAGGGCATACCGCCCCAGGCACTATGTCGATGGGGGCATATGCACCTCTCCACCCCACCCTGCCACACCATGCCACGCTCGCGCCATCCCTGTCCCTCACCCTGTACCTCTGTAGATCTTCACTAGCACGAGCAACTTCTGCCTATTGCTCACGCCAGCCTGGTTCCCCTCTGAATCACTTCCAGGTCACAGGGCCAGGAAGTGATGTCAGAGGGAAATTCAGCGCTGGCAAGAGGAACATGCTGGAGAAGCCATTTGCACTAGAAGATTTAGGAGTATGGAGGGGGGGAAGGGAGAGCGTGAGTGTGGAGCAGGGGGCAGGAAGAAGCAGGGGGAGGGTGCGGTAGGAGTGGGGGCGTGGAGAGGAGGGTACGGGCGGGCACTACGGCCCCAGGCGCCTCCTACTCTTACTATGTCACTGATTAGGAGATATACTAACAAACTGAAAATACAGAAAACTAAACCCCATCTTAGATTTAAAATGTACATGTTTCTGCCAATCAGTCCCACTAAGATGGTTATTTCTTTAATAGTACTCTAACTTGGAATCGCATATAGCTCATAAATACCTCTTATTCCAAGTGATAAATATATTTTGTGATATGATTCAACCACTCTTAATAGCTATAAATTTCATAACTTTACTGAAGCTTTGGACCTCAGAAACACCACTCATTGCTCATATGTTTATCATAGCGATAAGCTTGATGTGTTGTCTCCTCACTGGCTCTCTTTTTTATCCTAATCGGATTTCAATATTTAAAGTACAGTTTTTAAAGTGCAATAGTTTCAAAGTGCTTAAAAAGTGCCTTAAAGTGCTACTAGTCAAATACTTTTACATATGTACTAAAGATTTATCACTTATCTCAGTTTTTATGATCAGGGAAACTCGGATCCGACATATTTCGTGTATTCAACGCTTTATCAAGGATCATTTCCCACAATCTCTCCGTCTTCACCCGACCATTCATGTCAAGCTAATCGCTATGATAAACATTTGAGCAATGAGTGGTTTTACTGAGGTCCAAAGTAGAGAATGACACGGTGACAAAATTCATCACCGTTCCCGTCCCCGCGGATAACCGCGGGAAATAATCTCATGTCATTTTCTAGTGTCTATTTCAAACTCAATCCTTCTACACCAGCATTCTTCAAAGCAAAGCTTGCGGGTCAGTGGTTGTGCCCAATTATACTCTGATTCTTCCCTCTCTCCTTAAAGAATGACATGAAGATGGTTTCCCGCGGGATGGGGACGGTGATTAATTTTGTCACCGTGTCATTCTCTAGTCCAAAGCTTCAGTAAATTTATGAAATTTATAGCTATTAAGAATGGTTGAATCATATATAAGGATTAGATTAGATTAGATATCACAACAGATATTTATCACTTGGAATAAGAGGTATTTATGAGCATGTTTCAGGCATGCTCCCTCTTTCAGCTAGCTGATATAATTCTCTGTATTCTGCCATTGCTTCTCCATATTACAACTTTCACAGCACTAATGTACCACATGTGGCTGTTTTGTAACTAGGTTTTACTTGGAATTATGGGGATAAATAATGGTTATGTATTCCTGTAGTTACCTTACACCTTTTAACAGCAATGTTAAGTTATTTGAAATATGTCTGTACCTGGTTTTAAAATTGTTTTGACAAGAAATACTTTTCTTCTTTTTTTTTTTCTAGAAACACGCAGCCAGAATTCAAACCTAATCACTGCTTCTGAGGCTGCCGAACTGTTCCTAAGCATTTTGCAGAATCCACAAGAAAATGGTGAAGGTATTTCTAAATAGGTTTTTTCCCCCACATTTTTATACAGGATTGGGTCAATTTCCAATGTGTAAAAATATTAGCACACAGAGCTGCTATACAGATAAGCAGCAGTGCAGAATATATAGAAACTGCAGTCACTATCACTGGCTATATGTGCAGTAATATAAGTTTTGTATCACAAATTACCAAAACAAAAAATAGATATGATGGGACATCAGGCCGCCAGGTGGTATAAATTGATATCTGATTTTATGAATAAGAAACCTAAAAATGCTCTTAGAGATATCTGGAGCATCGAGATTGGACAGTATATTTCTGCATCTCGATGGCCACGTATTTGGTCTTGGAGGATGAGGTGTACAGTGTCATCATCTATGAGACAAACGTTTGTTTTTTTGTTGCATTGTTCTTTCTGGACCCCGGTTAGATTAATCTACTGACGGCATCCCTCGACTACAAGACTTTTAGAAAAGAAATAAAGACCATACTCTTCAAGAAAACTCTGAAAAAAGAAATAATACCGCAAGTCTCAAACTCCACCTCTCACTAAAGCCAACTACCCCAAACAAATAACCTTACCCATTTCTTACTCTTTTTGAAAATGACCAATTTTTTTTTTTTTTGTAAGTTCTTGTTGTAATACATCTTGGATAATTCTTTTGTAATCCGCCTTGAACTGCAAGGTAATGGCGGAATAAAAATCCCTAATGTAATGTAAGTTGGATAACTCTAATAGATGTTGGCACTGTCATCTAGATATAGGTACATTGAATCATTTACTATTTTATTGTCCTAGGATACTGATTTTTTGGAAGTTAATTTGGGGACATATTAATAATATCTTAGAATCTAAAATCCCTTTATCTTATGAAGTAGTTATTTGTGGAACTGTGTTGCATATCAAGGATCCGTTAGATAAATATAAAGGTCGACTGTTCCTAATTATGACAGGTACGGCTGTACAGTTGATCATGCGTAGCTGGAAAAATTGGGACCGTCTTAACTTTACATTCTGGTGGGCAAATTTATGCTTGATATAAATGATTGCAGAATCGTTAGGGAATATAAAAATTTTCAAGCTAATATGGGGTCCATTGACGTCTTTTGTTGATCTATTGTAAATTTGATTTTTATTGATATATTATGTGCACATCCAGGGGGAGGGAGGGTGGATTTATTTTTAAATGATTCTCTGAATTCTTGTAAAATTAATGTATGGGTTTATTTATTAGTGCTTATTATCTCTTATGGATATGAAATGTATATCATAATGAGCTTTTTAAAGATTTGATTATTAAATTAAAAATTTATAATAGTTATGGGATAGGGTGGGGGGAGGGATATAGATTGATTTGTTTCCTGAAAGAGTATTAAGTGATGTCTTAAATATAAAATGCATAAAAATTTGTATTGCACTTATTGAAAATATTGAAAATGAATAAAGAATTTAAAAAAATATAAATAGAGGAACCGGAGTATATCAAACACAAAACTATCAAAAAACTCCAGTTATATATGCTGGGTACTATTTGCCAAGAATATTCCTTGACTTGAAATACCAGTGAAATAACCTCCAAAGTTATTGTAAGTACTTATTTAAAGAGGGAAAAGGCCTCTGAAGCCACGGGGCAGACACTTGCACCGGAGCTATGAGAGAAAGCAAAGGACTGCAGGCATTCTTGCCACTTTAGAGCCCTGAAGAAATGATCTGTTAGATCGTGAAACATTGGCCATCATCGGCTGTAGGCTATACATAGGGATTTACTCCCACTTTTAGTTTTTTTCTGCACACTGACAGAGAAGTGAACAGCAATGGAGAGCAGCGCTTAGCAGCATGTTTAAACACCGAAAGATAAATTATATTTGCTTTGAATTTTCTCACTGAATGCACTTTGTTTAGACACTGCTCTAATATTAACCGGTGTACCTGAACTTTGAGATTTTCTGCTACCTAAGTGGATTTGTTGGCCAATGATAGAAGCATGGGGGAGAGCAGTTGAAGTGCTTTGCTCACTCTCATAGCTCCGGTGCAGGTGTCTGCCCCGTGGCTTCTGAGGCCTTTTCCCTCTTTAAATAAGTTCTTACGATAACTTTGAAGGTTATTTCACTGGTATTGCAAGTCAGGGAATATATATAACTGGAGGATTTTTTTTTATAGTTTTGTGTGTAATATAAGTCTTAACATCTTTATAGACACATTGGAAATTATTTTCTGTATACTATTATCCTGACTTGCTTTGTAAATAAATATTTCTCTTTTGTCTCTCTCCTGGTCTGTCATTTTTATTATCACCAAATAAAGGGTTTGTACTCAGGACCCTATTTTGGTGTGAACAACCTCTGGACTTGATCTCTCTTTGTTGTATCTTTACATACCAACTATGCACTCCAGGCAGTTTGGGGAGCTCATGGGATATTTCCTACTTTTTGCAAGGTTGAAGATATTGGATATTATTATTTGCTGATATACCTATTATTTATTTAAAAATGGATATACCGTATATTAACTATACGGTTTACAAAGCTTACAATCATAAAACACAATTGCAGAAAATGAAAAAAAATTTAGCACAAGAAAGCACTAACAAACAATTGAGTAGTCAGCATTTTCTTAAAATTCATCCTCCCATCAGAATATCGCAAAATTCCAGGCAAAGCATTGCAAAGTTTAACACCTGCCACAGACAGCATCACTGCACCAATCCTCTATTCAATATTTTTTATTAAGCTTTATGAAAAGATACAGTCCAATAATGCATTCAGATACATGTACGACACCGGGATCTCGAAACTAATAACACTTAGTGTAACACAGCAGTAACTACAATCAATTGTAATTGGGTTTGAAACCTTCTAAGAGATCCAAAGTACTTGGACTGTTTATAAGAAAACAGAAAGAAAGAAAGAAGGAGAGAAAAGATAAAAGAAAGAGAAGGAGAGAAAGAGAAAGAGAGAAGGACAGGAGTGTCTATGAAACAGATCTAACATAGGAGTCTAAGAATTTCCAAGGTGAGTTGCATAGTGTCATGTTCATGGATAATCGAGCAATATTTTTCTTCTCATAAGCATATGATTCAAATTTATGATACATGCACAAAGATTTCCACCAAAAAGTATAGTCCAATGATGAAGAGGATTTCCAATTCTTCAATATATGCATAAGGGCAGTCACAAACATAGTGTCAATAAGTTTAGGAGGACAATTCGAAAGAATAAAGCAGGGGTGCTGAGATCTGAGAATTATAATATCCAAAGAAAGTTCATCCGAACAGTTAGTAACATGTTTTATAGTGTCCCAAATGCGAGACCAGAAGGAGCGAACTGGAGTGCAGTGGAAGAGCATATGATCAAGGGTTCCGGCCTCCTTCATACAATTCCAGCATATAGAGTTTTGTTTAAGGTTGGCTTTCCACATCCGAAAAGGAGTCCATACCGCATTCCACATGACGAAGAACATTGACTGTGAAACTCTGGAAGATAAGAGAGGACGATTTGTTGAGGACCAAAAAAGATCCCAGTCAACATCAGTAAGAGGGGTTGTTAGTATGGATTCCCAGTGTTTCATGGAATGAGGAGAAAAGATAAAGGAGTTGTCCCTTAGTATGCTGTAAAATAAAGAGATTGCTTTGCCCTTCGATATAGCCAGTAAAGACCAATGGCGTATAGTGTGAATGGATAACTCAAAGTCAAATCGTAGGGACTGAGAGGATATTGCTTCAGTGAGGGAAAGCCATTGAGAAAATGTGGAAGGAGGTAATGAGTATGTAGAGCAGAGTGTGTTGAAAGGCACAATAGAGGTCTGAGTAGTTATTTGATGAGGAAACCATAGCCCAGCCTGCTGCCATCTTTTCCATGAAAGTGACTTTCCGTTGTGTTGGAGTTTGGGGTTGTTCCAAATAGACACAAATGGGCTATCTTTGATTGAAATTTCTGCTATCGCATCTAATAGATGAAGGGCATGCTGCGTCGCACTCAACAGAGAGTATCTTCTCAAATGTCTAGGGATTGGAATTGTTGCCATACAAGAGACATGTAGTGGTGTACATATAAATCGTTCCATCTCGAACCAAGCTGGGAACAGGGGTCCGTGATCCAATAAGCTCCATATTTGGCCAATGATGCAATATAGTAAAAGTAGAAATCTGGTAAATTTAAACCGCCATGAACTTTGGAGGCTTTCAATTTGGTAAGAGCAATTCGAGGCTTTTTCTTATTCCAAACAAATTCAGAAATTTTTTTATCCAGCCACTGATAAAATGTTTTCTTACATAAAGATGGGAGCATTGAGAGGATATAGTTTATTTGGGGGGCAAGAGTCATTTTGATGGAAGCAATCCTGCCCCACCAAGATAAATATAGTGGAGACCAACGAGATATAGTGTTCAGGACTACATTTTTGATTTTAGACAGGTTAAGATCTTGAGCGTGAATTGGATCTTTATGTATCAAGACACCTAGGTATTTCACAGCCCCACGCGACCATGGGAAAGAAAATTGAGTGAGGTCTGAGGGAGAAATATGATCATTAAGGGGGAAAATCTCCGATTTTTCCCAATTAACTGAGTATCCAGTGTTCTCTGGACACTGCACCAATCCTAACGTGAGAGATTAACATCTTACCCTCTAAACTCAGTTTCATACTATTTTCTGATCTCAAACACCTTCTAGGCTGGAATTATATACCTGTTGCCTGTTTTATTCTCTCATTCTTTTATTTCTGGCTATGCTGTGCTGGAAGGTTGCTTACAAGTGCTTGTTTTGCTTATGAAAAGTGTCTGGGTTTATTGCCAATGGTCTATCATTCAACAGTGTGAGTAGTAGTCACTTGCTTTAATTTCCTTCTCACTCCAGCTAGCAAAATGATTCTCTGGTTTTTCCTTGCTGCATGTGTGTTAATTGTAGCTTTCAAACCGCAGACTGGATGGACCACACAGGTCTTTAGATGCCATCAATGGCGTAGCGAGGGTGAGAGGCGCCCGGGGTGGAGGCGCCTCTCCCTTGCTCTGGTTTCCACCCCCGCTCCTTTCCCGGACAGACTTTCCAAAACCCGGCAGATTGCCCTCTAGACACAACCGGAGCTTGTCGGGGAAGAAGAGAGGAGTTTTGTGGGGGTGGGGCTGGAGGCTGAATTGGGAGGGTCTGCGGTAGAATAAGATGGAGCTGAAGGCAGAACTGTGCGAGGCCAGGGCAGAACGGAGGGGGGGGGGAGTGGGGGGGGAGGAGGCAAGAGGCTGAACAGTGTGCGGCCATATGTCTGGATTTTTGCAGCCTAAAAAATGCTAACCCTACCCTTAAGTCTAGGATGGGACAAAATGCCTTCCATTTTCATGGGCACAAGAAAGTACCGGGGTAAAATCCCTTCCCTTTTTCCCCTGGTGGCTCGGGCTCAAATCTAGGCCTAACACTGCAAAAGAGAAAGAAAACTTAAAAAGGTCACAAAAAAACTAAAAGAAAAAATATAAGAAAAATGAAAATGAGGGAAAATCTGAAAAAGACCTGTATGGGAAGGCACAAATACACATGGAAAAATACTAAGGTGAGAGAACCACAGAAAAATAAAGACGGGATTTGTGCTTGTACATTGGGTGGGAAAGCACCCATGCATGTGTGGTACAGCGCTACTAGCAACATCTGTATATTTTAATGCTAGTTAGCTCCATGCCAGGCTCCGTCAGATAATGTTACCCAGCTGTGAAAATAGAAGGCCTGCTTGTCCTTGGAGAAGAATATATTTCACATTTACAACAGCTTTTGTGCAATAAGTTTTCTTTTGTCCAAAGAAATCTCAGACATGCCACTAAGAACATAAGAACATAAGAAGTTGCCTCCGCTGGGTCAGACCAGAGGTCCATCGCACCCAGCAGCCCGCACCCGCGGCGGCCCATCAGGTCAAAGACCTGTCAGGTGTTCCTTGACTTAGCCCTGTAATCCCCCTTTTTCTTCTATCTATACTCTTCCTAACCTATCTCTACTTTTATCTATACCCCTCAATTCCCCTATCCTTCAGGAATCTATCCAATCCCTCTTTGAATTCCCGTAGCGTGCTCTGCCCTATCACAACCTCCGGGAGCGCGTTCCATGTGTCCACCACTCTCTGGGTGAAGAAGAACTTCCTGGCATTGGTTCTAAACTTGTCCCCTTTCAGTTTCTCTGAGTGCCCCCTTGTACTTGTGGTTCCCCGTAGTCTGAAGAATCTGTCCCGGTCTACCTTCTCTATGCCTTTCATGATCTTGAAAGTTTCTATCATGTCTCCTCTAAGTCTCCGCTTTTCCAGGGAGAAGAGCCCCAGCTTTTCCATACCTCTTATTATTTTCGTCGCTCTTCTCTGGACCCTTTCAAGTATCGCCATGTCCTTCTTGATGTATGGCAACCAATACTGGACACAGTACTCTAGGTGCGGGTGCACCATTGCACGATACAGTGGCATGATGACTTCCTCCGTCCTGGTCGTGATACCCTTCATAATGATACCTAACATTCTGTTTGCTTTCTTTGCACACTGTGCTGATGATTTCATTGTTGTATCCACCAGCACACCCAAGTTCTTCTCAAGGTTACTTTCCCCTAGCAATGATCCCCCCATTGTGTAGCTGAACATCGGGTTCTTTTTCCCTATATGCATGACCTTGCATTTCTCTATAGGTAGAAAGCCGACTATGATTTAAACATGACTGCTGAAAGTCCCAAATTGTGGATAGAATATTCTATTAACATTTCAACTAATACAAAGCCAAATCCAACATATATTCCTTCCCAGCTAACATAGTCGAAACTTAATGATGAATAAAGCATCACTTATCAAATTTGCATTACCAGATATGTTGGGGTTGTGAATGGGTATATCCTTAAGTGGGTCCGCATTAATCAACTGAGCTCATGTCACCCTATGAATTTAGTAAGTTTACTGCTAAAAAAATGGGATGATATGAATGCTGGACTTAGAGAATGTTGTGCTTTTGTTTTACAGGCAGATCAAAGTCAAAGGCTTTATTCCTGGTTGATGTCCGAAGTTACCTAACCAGTCTTGTGAATGGGAGAAGCAAGTTGCACCAAGATTTCTGATTATTTCCATCTTTTTTCTCTATATGTCTCTTTTGTGCACCTAGGTATACCTCGTATAAAAGGATATGCCTAAATCATTTTGGTTTTATTTTCTATTTAAATACTGTATTTTAATTCTGTGATTTTCATTTCAACTGTACATTGCTTTTTGTCAGACCTACATCAATTTCATGTGTGTGTGTATTTGTTGTTTTTTTATGTCAATGGATCCTTGACATGTTAAATAATGTGTGAAACCCTTGGGTTAATTTTTTCTTATGATACCATATGTAAATCGTTATTGGTTATTTGAAGTATGCTATAGCAACAAAATACTAAGGGGCTCATAATCGAAACACAAAAATGTCTAAAAAACGGCCTAAATCGGCACTTGGACGATCTGTGAGACAAGTCGTCCAAGTGCCAATAATCGAACCGGGTTTTAGACGTATTTAAAAACGACCTAGGCCTTGAGGAGTAGTGATGGAAAAATAGAAACAATAATTCAATAAATCTTAATTATAATTTTCAAAACCTTGTGCTGGTGTCATTTTGCATGTGTTATTATTTTTCAAACCGTGAGCTTTCATGAGGGCATCAATCCTATGCTCAGCCTTCACAGTGCTGCTGAACAACCAGAGCTAAAAGAGGCATTTCAGGAGAAGTGTCAAGGGCGGGATTTGGGCGGGACGTGGGCCGTCCTAGACTTAGTCGTACTGCATGTATAACCAAAAGTTTTACAATACTGCCAAGACGGAACTTGGACGTTGTGACTTAGGCCATCTAAAACCAGGTCTAAGTCCACAGAAGGTATTCAAAGTGACCAGATCAGCACTGCTGACACAAAGTACAGACCCCCACACACTGCCCCAATGATCATTGACCCCACCCCCATAAAAATTGTAATAACAACTTTACATATCTGTCTCCAGAACATAAGCACCTGGAAGCCTGGCATAGGAAAGCCTAGTACAGCTGCACAGAGGTGGTTTAAGTGGTCTTGGGGGTAGGTTAGTGAACCATGGAGAGGAGGACCCAGGCCCATAAGCCACTCTAATCACTGCATTCATGGTAAAAAATGTGCACCCCCCAAAACCCTTATGTACTGCCATATAAGTGGCTCCTGCAGCCATAAGGGCTTTTGGGGTGGTAGATAGGTGGGTCTAGTAGATTTTGGGGGTGTTTGGGGGGGCTCACCATGACCTATAAGGGAGCTGTAGTGAGATGTTTATGGTGGGACCCTTTTTGTGAAGTTCACAGCAGTGCCCTGTAAGGTATCCCACTACTCTGGTGTCATGTCTGGGTGTCCAGTCCATCACTTTTCTGGCCCCTCCTGCGCCCAAAAGGTCTTTTTCTAGGCATTTGTGACTTGGACAAATTTTGTGGATGAAAATGAGGTATAAAAATGGACGACTTAGCAGTCTGGGTGATCAGATGGCTGGACGTAGTTGGTCGATTTTTTTTTTTTTTAAATGTTGGACGTATTTTTCGAAAATGGACCTTTTCCCGTGTCTGACTTTGGGCGACTAGCATTTTAGGCCCAAAACGGACTTAGACGTTTCTTTTGATTATGCCCCTCCACGGTTTAAACTGAATTCCAAATTAACTTTCAAACTCAGTTCCAAAATCTAAATCCCAATTCAAATCCAATTCCAATTCATTTCAGATATCAAATTTCAAATGCATTTCAATGTATGCAAGTGAATTTTGTTTGAAAAAGTACAATTGCATATATATGTGCGCATATATTCTTACATGTCCATGAAGGATATGGCACTTAAGCTTTTCCTTTCTGACAGTAGCGTACTAAGGGGGGGGCGGGGAGGGGGGACCGTCCGCCCCGGGTGCAAGCCCTGAGGGGGTGCTCCCGGCCTTGCCATTCAGTCCCCCCCACCCCCGAAGGACCGCTCGCCCCCCCTGGCCTCCCTGCACCACCTATGAAGCAGCCCGCAGAGGGATCGCGATATCAGTGATCCCTGAGCTGCTTCGGCGCTGTTTCCTGCGCTGCGGTCCCGCCACTCCTCTGATGTCAGAGGAGGGGCGGGACCACGGTGCAGGAAGCAGCGCCGAAGCAGTTCAGGGATCGCTGACATCGTGATCCCGCTGCGGGCTGCTTCATAGGTGGTGCAGGGAGGCCAGGGGGGCGAGCGGTCCTTCGGGGTGGGGCGGGCAGGCAGGCAGGCCTTCAAGGGTGAGGGGGGGTGACAGACAGGCAGGCAGGCCTTCAGGGGGGGGACAGGCAGGCCTTCAAAGGAGAGACAGGCAAGCAGGCCTTCAAAGGGGGGACAGGCCTTCAAGGGGGGGGGGACAGGCAGGCAGGCTTTTAAGGGAGGGACAGGCCTTCAAGGGGGGGCAACAGGCCTTCGGGGGATGCAGGCCTTCAAGGGGGGACAGGCCTTCAAGGGGGGATAGGCCTTCAAGGGGGATCAGGCAGGCAGGCCTTCAAGGGGGGGGACAGGCAGGCAGGCCTTCAAGGGGGGGTGCAGGCCTTCAAGGGGGGATGCAGGCCTTCGGGGGGGTGCAGGCCTTCGGGGGAGTGCAGGCCTTCGGGGGGGGAGTGCAGGCCTTCAGGGGTGGGATGCAGACCTTTAAGGGGGTACAGGCCTTCAGGGAGGGGGGCCCTGGTGTAGAAATACACAGAGGGAATGGGGGGGTTCAAAGGGACGCGCATATGCCGGACTTTGGGTGGGAAGAAATAATGGGTCTGAAAATAGAGAAGAGGGAGAGAGATGATGGACCACGGTTTTTAGAGAGGGAAGTAACAGAAAGGGAGAGAAGTTGGACACAAGGGATGGTGTGGAGGGGGGGATAGAGATACTGGATAGGAGGGTAATTAGGAAAAGAAAGGGAGAGATGGTGGACTCTGGGGTGGTGGGGAAGGAGGGAGAGATGCCGGATGAAAGGGTAATTAAGAAAATTTGGATCTGTGGAGGGAGATGAAAAAAAGGAAATACCAGACTTCCTGGGGAGGGAAGGGAAATGGAAAGGGAGGACAGAGTTGGCAGATGGATGGTTAGCATGCAGAAAGAAGAAAGAAGGAGACCCTGGCAAGCAAGTTATCAGAAGAAAACCAGAGCCTTGGACCAACAAGATTTGAAAAATAACCAGACAACAAAAGGTAGAAAAACTAATTTTATTTTCTGTTTTGTGATTACAATATGTCAGATTTGAAATGTGTATCCTGCCAGAGCTGGTGTTAGACCGCAAACATGAGCTAGGATTTAACAGAGAGGAAAAGTCCTTTTTGTTTCTTTATTTTATTTACACCACAGCACCAGTGTGGTTAGGAGAAGCCAAAGGGGGGTGAAAAAGTTATAAAATAAACCTACCAGGATGTTTGAAAAAAAACAAAAACAACCAAACACCCAATTGGGCAGGAAAGTTGAATCGAAAAACCAATTCAATAGGCTGAATCAAATCAAAAAAATTTTTTTTTCTTGAATCGGGCAGCACTAGTTTGCGCTACTGTCTTAGACTTTAGGACCTGGGATTGGAGAGAGATGGCATCCTCAGTACTTTATAATGCAAGTGAAACGAGGATTTGGTCAGACTTTTGAAGGGTCTGCAGAAGAAAAATATTGTATAGGCCGGGGACATGAGACAGCAGGAAACGGGAACTTTTCTTCCTTCTATTTTTGTGAATGGCAAGGCTGAGGATGTCAGAGAGTTCAGTTAAAATATGTGCTTTATAAGAAAATATAATAAAGTGCTTTATAAAGTTTATAAGCATTGCTGGCCTACCCGGTGAGGTGTTCCTAATGGTGGTGGTGGTGGCGGCAGCGTGTCAATGTGTTGAGAGGAAGAGGTGGTCTGGGAAATTCTGCTGAGCAAACTCTGGGCCCATTTCCATCCCCCAGTTAGTCCACTTCACTCAACTGGTTCACACACTGAGTGGGTCTTTGGGTGTTGTGCCTGGGTAGTTGTTTTGGGATCTCTTCCAGTGGTTTGTCAGTATCTCCTTGTGGTCCAAGGAAGGAAACTTTGTTAACCTTAGCATTGACCTTCAGAATATGTTTGTAACAGCACTGCTTGTGTGGTATTAGGCTATGTAGTGATCGAAAGAAAAAACCAGACCTTTGCACATTTTTGCACTATATGGTGGGTGTATGAGGAGATTCACATTTCCTGCACAGCTAAGTCCTTGTGAAGTTTCCTTGTTCTTTCTGTATTTGACATCTAGCAAGGTCTCTGTTTGGAAGGAAAGATCTAAGCTTAAAAATGAAGGAGCCAGAAATTATGGTAAAAGCAGATAGCATTGCTGATTTTAAGAAAGGTTTGGACAAATTCCTGGAGGAAAAGTCCATAGTCTGTTATTAAGACATGGGGGAAGTGTCTGCTTGCCCTGGATCGGTGGCATGGAATGTTGCTACTCTTTGGGTTTTGACCAGGTATTAGTATCCTGGATTGGCTACCATGAGAATGGGCTACTGGGCATGATGGACCATTGGTCTGACCTAGTTAGGCTATTCTTATGTTATGTTCTCATCTGTAGGGGCCTTTGTTTTCACTTCTTATTTTAATGTTTTTTTTTTCTGGGAACTTATCAGTGTTTTTTAGAATGGGAACAAAAATGGAAGAGAATTAATGTGTGTGGAATGGGGGGGGTTACTAATTTCTTCAGCTAAATAATTAAATCCACCTCAACCAGACATAGGAGAACTCACACACCATTCACACACCCTCCAACCAAAAACATCAAAAGAAAAAAACTGTTCGACAACCTCCTAGCCATTCGAGCTGCAGCACTCGACCCCCCAACTCTACAACCTATTGACCTCGACCACAAACTACAAAACCTTCAAAAAAGAAATAAGAACCCTTCTATTCAAAAAACACATAAAACCAAACGAATACAATCAGAACTGTCCCAAGCATCACCTGCGACTACTCCATATGTACTTCTGATGTCATGACAATTCAGACATAATTTATGTTATGTTTGGAATAATGGTTACATATATGAGGTTCAATAAAAGAAAATTTTCACTGCCTGTTTCTATTATGACCATTTATTTTTCATGGTTATTACAAAAAATATTTTTTTACATGGGGGGGGGTGTCAAAAAATGATGGGCCCCGGGTGCCACATACCCTAGGTACGCCACTGCTTTCTTAAATTATACCACACCTAACTTGGCTTCTTTAACAAAGCTGCGTTAGGAGTTTTTATCGCTGGCCATGGTGGTATTAGCTCCGAAGCTCATAGAATTCCCATGAGCACTGGAGCTAATACAGCCGCGGCCGGTGATAAAAAAAATTCTAATGTAGCTTTGTAAAAAGGGGGGGGATAGGGTTAGGTATGTATACCTATTTGACTTTTATCCCCTCTTTTACTAAGGTGCGCTAACTGATTAGCGTGCGCTAATCGAATTAGGATGCACTAAACACTAATGCATCCATAGACTAACATGCACATGTTAGCGTTTAGCGTATTCTAAATCGATTAGCGCGCTTAACAGTTAGCGCATCTTAGTAAAAGAGGGTCTTAGTATCTTTAGTGTCTTGAAGTAAGTTTTCTTTAGAATGTTATTACACATGTTTGTTTCTACCTACACCACACCTTTCTTTCTTATCTAGGGTTTCTTTTCCTATTAGTCCATCGCTTTCATATTACATATACACTTCCTCTAGGTTTGCTCTTAGTATGTTGCATATATGCCTATTTCTTCTGTGATGCTATAAAGCAGTGTATCACAAACGGCGTGCAGCTGCACACTGGTGTGCCACAGTGGGATTTTGGGTGGGCTACAAGATGCCAGGGAGGAAGAGAGGTGCCGACTGACTGCCTACAGGATATGCCTCTCGTGGCCTATAGGATGTGGCCTACAGGATGTGCCTCTCTGTAGGCAGTCAGCTGGTGCTAGTGCTTCTCCTCCTCCCTGGCCTCTCCTCCTCTCCGTGCCCCTTCTCTTCTAGCACTCCCCCACTGGCGGTTCAGGGCCCCATCTGGAGAGCCTTCACGCATGCGCGGACGCCAATGTGATGATGCCATGAATGTGTGCGATGTCATAGCATTGATGCCTGTGCATTTACAGATGCCCTTGAGCCGCGGCTCCCAGTTTAGTGTGCCATGGCTTTGGAACGTTTGCGAGACACTGCTATAAAGCCATATATTTCTAATGCCAAGTATTTAAGTAGATAATGTTTTTATTTAAAATTAAGATTCATTTACACTGTTATTCGTACATACTTTCCATTGTTACATCTTCTTACCTGACTACTAGAAAACATTCAGATTACAATCTAAATTTAGGTGTATAGTTATACAGTGTTCCCTTACAAATCCCATATCACGGTAGCTTTTCTTTAAGTTTTCATGCCTTTCTATTACTTTGTTTCTGTTATTTACAATAAACTGTTTAAGCACTTTTCAGTATTTTATGCTATATTGCTGTTTAAATAGTATTGCTGTTTCAATAACTAATAAGCGCCAAAAGAAGCCCAAACTGACCACATGACTGTTGTATGGCCATTGATCATTCCATTTTAAACGTGTAACACAGAGATTCCCACCAGAATGTATAATTCAGCCTATCTCAGTTCTTCCAACCCCTGGCAACCCCTGTCATTATAAAGAGCAGTTTATTTTTCCGAGCTGATATTTACCCTCTAAGGTGCCCCACTGCTCTATTGGATGTCTATGTAGCCAGTCCATTACAATGCTGGCCCCTTCCATGTCTAAATGGTGTTAATTTAGATGTTTCTGTGGTCGAAAATGGCAATAAACTTAAGATGTCCTGGTGGCCTAGACGTTTTGGCGGCCAAGACATCCAAGTAGGGGATTTAAAAAAAAAAAAAATTATTTGGATGTCCCATTCAAAAAAGGCCGTTTCTCCGCCTCCGACTCTGGACGATTTGTGGGAAACACCCAAAGTTGAACTTAGACATCTTTTCAAAAATGGCCCTCCACATGATCTTTGTCGACAAAAATGGCTTTTCTATCCATGAAACCATAAGAAATAATTCCTGCAACTATTGAACTTTTGAAGAAAAGAACATTTTACTTTCATGGACAACACTTCATTCATTTTAACTACTGTAGCTACATTAGTTTTGCTTTATCTCATTATTTCATACCTATGGACTGGATGTTATACCTCTGTTCTTATTTATATATCATACTCATTACATTCATCTTACAATGTTATCAATGTTTTTAGCATTTCTTTGTATTAGCTTTACTTCTGTCCACACAATTACTCTTTTTAAGCTATCACTGTACTAGCTTTGTATTTATTAGCCTTGTGCTAATTAGTTCTAACACATACTGTAATAAGGTTCCTTTCCAGCTCCTTCAATCTTAAAAGGGAAGGAGGGGGGATTATAAGAGGTATTGCACCTGTAAGGATTTGATGTATGTATCAAAGGGATTAATCCAACCATATCTGGACCTATCAACCTGAATTCTTTAGCCAAGGATATAGCTTGTGACCTGGAACCTGACAAAGAATGCAGAGTATGCAGGGCATGCAACTATTCGGTCAACATGACGAAAAGGGAATCCTACCCCTATTGGGATATCTGAGGCTGATATAATCCAGTATCTCTGGTCAGCGTTTATCCAGAGAATTATCAAGCCTTGAAGATCACCGATAGGAGATTGCTTATAAGGCCATGGAAAGGACACAGCTCAGTTCTACCTGACTGATAGCACCTGCTGATGGATCATGACCAGCTTCTATTGTGAGGATGAAGACTCTGACTTTGGTGGGACAGTTATTTTAACAGCTGTTAATACATGGGTTATCTAGTTGGTTTTATTAGAATTTGTGTGTTTAAAACTAGAGAATGACACGGTGACAAAATTCATCACCGTTCCCATCCCCGCGGATAACCGCAGGAAACAATCTTCATGTCATTCTTTAAGGAGAGAGGGAAGAATCAGAGTATGAATGGCCACAACCACTGACCCGCAAGCTTTGCTTTGAAGAACGCTGGTGTAGAAGGACTGAGATTGAAATAGACATTAGAAAATGGCATGGGATTATTTCCCGTGGTTATCCGCGGGGACAGGTGATGAATTTTGTCACCGTGTCATTCTCTATTTAAAACAAGAATATTGTGCTTGTTCATGTTGTTGTGGGTATAAGTCTAAAGATCTATATCCAAGGATTGGAATTTTTTTTTTTTTGCGCATATTATTCTGACGTGCTTTGTAGATAAATTTTTCTCTATCTTGGCCATCTCCTGGTCTGTCTCGATATCAACAAATAGCGGGTTTGTATGTGGGACCCTATTTAGGTGTGAACAACCCCTGGACTTCTTTTCTCTTTATATACATCCAGTAGCATAGAAAAGGTAGTGCCCCACCACTCGCTTCTTCCTTGTTCCTGCCCCCTGCTCCTTCCCCGTCCGCCCCCACTTGTGACCTCCTTTTCCCCCATACCTCTTTAAATCTTCACCAGCATGAGCAGCTTTTCTGGCTTGCTGCTCGAGGAAAGCGTGTGGCTTTCCCTTTGAAGTCACTTCCTGGCCCCGTGACCCAGAAGTGATTTCAGAGGGGAGCCGGGTTGGCGTGAGCAGCAAACCAAGGAAGTTGCTCATGCTAGCAAAGATTTAAAGAGGTTCAGGGGAAGGAAGGGTGCGGTGGGGGTGGGAGGGTGGAGAGGTGACGGCGCCCCAGGTGATCCACCCTGTTAATACATCATTGCATATACCGACCCTCAGATTCTATAAATGGTGCCCAAAGTTGTGAGCTTAAATTTGGGCGTGCATCCAATTTGAGTACCTAGCCAATTAGCACCAATAATTGGGTGCTAATGATCAATTATTGGTGTTAATTGGCAATAATCCGGATTTGTGTATGCATCTTACTAAGCTCTATTCTATAAGGATCTATGGGCTAGATTCACGAACTTGCCTGATCGGGCCCGATCCAAGCAGGTCCGATGAATTCTCTAAACGCCAATATGCAGATGGGGGAGATTGGAGGAACGCTCCCATCTGCCTGCTCAGATCACTCTATAGCGATCCCAGCACATGTGCAGACCATCTGTATATGGTCTGCATATGCGCTGAACCTCCGGGCTGGCCGAGTTTTTTTTTCTTCCTTTTTTTCTAGGGCAGAGGGAAGGGGAATGTGAAACTGGTGTACTGGCTGAGAAAACCGGGCCCGGCATAGATTTATTTTTTTAATTGAGCCCGTGGTTTTAACCCGCTTAAAGCCCACGGGTTACAACCACAGGCTCGCAGTGTGGGGCAGAGCAGGGCGGAATTTGGGGTGAGCAGGCAGGAGACAAGATCAGGGCAGAGCAGGGCGGCATTGGGGCAAAGATTGGGGCAGAGCAGGGTGGCATTGAGGGCGAGCAGGCAGGACACGAGATCTGGGCAGAGCATGGTGGCGATTCAGGGCAGAGCAGGCAGGAGAGATTGCAGAGCAGGGCGGTGAGCAGGGCTTCCAGAGTCGGAAAGACGTTTTTGACTGGTCTCCAGTAGTCGCTTCTTCAGTTGATCGGCCAGCCCAGTCGGATGTGAAATTTTGTGTTGTTAATTGTGTTCCTGCCTACTTTGCATGCGTTTCACCTCATCTGCATGCACGGATTTGAAGCGGATCGCAGGAGAGGTTAGTGAATAGTGCAGGATGGAAATCTGGTCACAAAGGGATTGCAAACCGTTCGGTACACGATTGGTTTGCTTTGTGAATCTAGCCCTATTTATACACTCTTTTAGTGCACAACTGAAAAGGGGGTATGGCCATGGGAGGTGCTTGGATGGGTTAGAGATATTCATGAAAGATGCACACAGTATTACAGAATTCAGGGGATCTGCACCTAATTTACATGTGAAGATTTACACCAGGTTTTAGTAGGAATAAATCTCCCACTCATATGTGCTGTTCTATAAATGACCCTCTACTTGGAGCACTCAAATTGTACAGTCAAAAAGATCTCTATCTACCATGTAAAATGGAGGAAAAAAGCCTCAGAAGTCCAGAGGTGAAGTTATCAATATAGCTACCAAGTTATGTATATAAACACCTCTAAACAGAATATCTTTCATTGGCATAAAAATACCTCCATATGTTTTAAACTCATTCATGAAATATATGAATAAATCCAACATGTAATTCAAAAAATCACAAAACTTATGTGTCCCAACTTTGGAATTTTCTGTTTAGTGCCAGGGTGGAATTTATTCATTTGTTCATGATTTGCTATACTGCTTTTACTATCGAGCAGAACTACCCAGTTCCCAAGCTAAATAAGTAATAAGAAAAGATCTCGATTAATTGATAGGAAAGGAGGAGCAATCATACCAGGTAAACAAACATACTAATAGTGGAAAAACAGGGAAACACCAGATGTCAATCTAACACCAGACTCAAGAGGAAAAAGCTTTCTTGAAGTGCCAAGTCTTTATTAAGATCTTAAAGGTTCCAACTGATTGTTTGGAACGCATATTTATAGCATTCGGTTCGGTTGCAGGCGCTGCACAGAAGAAAGCACTGTGGCAGGTAGTTTCCAGTTGTTTCTGGTGTGGCCCAGGTAATACCAACCGATAGAAACATAGAAGCATGATGGCAGTTAAAGGCCAAATGGTCTATCTAGTCTGCCCATCCGCAGTAACCATTATCTCTTTCTCTCTCCGAGAGATCCCACGTGCCTATCCCATGCCTTCTTGAATTCAGACACAGTCTCTGTCTCCACCACTCTTTCTGTAAAAAAGTATTTTCTTAGATTACTTTGGAGCCTATCACCTCTTAACTTTATCCTATGCCCTCTCATTCCACTGCTTCTTTTCAATTGAAAGAGACTCGACTCATGCACATTTAAGCCACATATATATTTAAACGTCTCAATCATATCTCCCCTCTCCTATCTTTCCTCTAAAGTATACATATTGAGATCTTTAAGTCTGTCCCCATATGCCTTATTATGAAGACCATGCATCATTTTAGTAGCCTTCCGCTGGACCGACTCCATCCTTTTTATATCTTTTTGAAGATGCTGTCTCCAGAATTGTACACAATATTCTAAATGAGGTCTCACCAGAGTCTTATACAGGGGCATCAATACCTCCTTTTTCCTACTAGCAATACCTCTTCCTATGTACCCTAGCATCCTTCTAGCTTTCACCGTCACCTTTTCAACCTGCTTGGCCACCTTAAGATCATCACATACAATCACACCCAAGTCCCACTCTTCTGTCATGTACATAAGTTCTTCACCCCCTAACTGTACCGTTCCCTTGGGTTTTTGCAGCCTAAATGCATGACCTTGCATTTCTTAGCATTAAATTTTAGCTGACAAATTTCAGACCATTCTTCAAGCTTCACTAGATCTTTCTTCATGCTATTCACACCATCCGGAGTGTCACCTCTTTTGCAGATTTTGGTATCATCAGCCCTTCAGCAATATCACTTATAGAAATGTTAAAAAAGAACATGCCCAAGAACAGAACCTTGAGGTACACCACTGGCAACATCCCTTTCCTCACATCAATCTCCATTGATCACTATCTTCTGTTGCCTTCCACTCAACCAGTTCTTAACCCATCCTGAGGGCACTCAGTTTATTTATTAGATGTCCATGTGGAACACTGTCAAAGGATTTGCTAAAATCTAAATACATCACATCTAACACACTTCCTCTATCCAATTATCTGGTCACCCAGTCAAAGAAATTGATCAGATTTGTTTGAAAAGACCTACCTCTAGTGAATCCATGTTGCCTCTGGTCCTGTAATCTACAGAATTCCAGAAACTTCACCATTCTCTGTTTTAGAAGTGTTTTCATTAATTTGCTTACCACAGAAGTCAGACTTACTGGCCTGTAATTTTGTACCTCTTCCTTACTTCCACTTTTGTGGAGAGGGACCCATACAGGAGAGTAAGGTATGATTAGCGAGGATAGGTAGTTTGGAGTGCCTTGGCAAAAAGCTTTGAACACTAGTAAGAATGTTGTAAACTGGATATGATAGGCTACTAGGAACCAGTGCTATTTTTTGAGTGTGTGTGTGTGTGTGTGTGTGTGTGTGGGGGGGGGTAACATGATCTGTTTTACATGAATATGACAGAAGGCGAACCATTGTGTTTGATAAAGTTTGGAACTCTTGATTGTGGATTTAGCTGCACTGAGGTATATTATGTCAACAGGGCTAACATCAACAATTGGAATGAATTAAAGTTGAAGAAGGATTGTACTGATCAAAATTGCCTCAGCTCAAATAAACCAGTTACACATAAAGTAGAAACATGTGGTTCAAATGTCAGTTTAGAGTTTATAGTAACGCCTACATAGCGAAAACTGGTTACTGGTGTATTAGAGATCCCTAAGAGAGTGAGGTTCATGGGGAGAGGTGGATGACTGCATGTCCAATGAGCTACAGTCTTATCACAGTTTATTAACAGCCAATGGTTTGTTAACCAGTTGGTTAAAGTATCCAGACATTGTTATTGTTAACTTCAGACGCAGACCCTAGAATAACAGAGGTATGCCCTCAGGGGTACAAAATAACAGTGACATGCCGAGAAAAAAAAAGAGGAGGAGGACTAGCAATAATAATCAAGGACTCCCTAACTCTAAATTTACTAGAAAAAACATCCACCACACAAATGGACTTCCTTGCCTGTCATCTCACAAGCTCCTCACTAAAAAACTCACTAAACTGCATGCTCTGCTACATAACACCAGGAAACTGGACCTCAGTAAGACCTGAATTTGAAAACTTCATCTACCAAAACTCTTTAACAGCTGATTACAACCTTATCCTAGGAGACCTAAACCTAGATTTAGAAGACCAAACATCCAAATCAGCAAAAAACTGTCCATCATTCCTCGATGCATTGTCCTTCCAAATCCTGAACCCACAAACCACTCACGAAAAAGGACATCAACTCGACATCACGGCCTTCATGACCCATCAACCACCCTCCCCAGTAATTCAACACCCAATGGATCCTGGTCACCATCCCTCTGGTCAGACCACTACACATACACTTTCAACATTAACTGGACCAAGAACAAAAACACACCTAAATCCCAAAAAATAACATACACCTCATGCAAACGCATCGAGCCATCCGTATTCTGGACAAAAATAGATGAAACAATCCAGGACTGTGACCCCAAAGACTTCATCTCTCACTGGACTAACATGACCACCAAAATCCTTGATGAATTAGCCCCACCTAACACCAAAACTAGAACCAGTAGATCAGATCAATGGTTTGACAATGAACTGCTCCAACTTAAAAGACAATGTAGACGTCTAGAAAGAAAATGGAGAAAATCAAACCTAGATCAAACAAAAACCTCTTGGAAAATAATTAACAAACAATATAAACTTCTGCTAAAAGACAAAAGGAAAATTCACTACACTAATCTTATAGGCACAGAAACTCAAGATACCAAAAAACTATTCCAAATACTAAAAGATCTAACTGACACCAAACCATACATGACCACTAACAACACCCCACCCCCCTCTGCCACCATCTTAGCAGATCACTTCAAGAATAAAATCACTAACGCCAGAGCCACCCTCAATTCTACCCCATCCTACCTAAAGGAACTCACAGCCCATCCCACAGAAAAAGAATCTACTGCAGCAGACAGAACAAGGTCTCATTTCCCCAATATACAATAGTCCAAACTCAATAAACTCTATAAAAAATACAGCTGCGCCTCCTGTGACCTCAATCACTGCCCCTCATATCTCCTTACCACCCCCAGTGTAAAATTCCGCACTCAACTCCTGCAATGGATGCAAATCATGCTCACAGACGGCATTTTTCCTACTGATCTCAGTGAAATCATCATCACCCCAATCCAAAAAGACCCAAAAGAACCAACGGACCAACCAACCAACTACAGACCCATTGCCTCAATTCCGCTATTCGTCAAACTTATAGAAGGCCTAGTGGCCAAACTCCTCACCAACTATCTAGATGACCATAACTTACTCCATCCCAAACTATCTGGCTTCAGAACCAACTTCAGCACAGAGACATTACTTGGCTCCCATATTGACACAGCTAGACAACACCTTAGCACAGGGAAAAAAATGCTTCTCATACAACTGGACCTAACTGCAGCATTTGACCTAGTAGACCACGACATTCTCCTGCAAATCTTGGATTCAATAGGTATCTCGGATACAGTATACTCGTGGTTGGAAGGCTTCCTAAAATCCAGAACTTACAGAGTGAAATCAGACAAAGAATTTTCTGAACCTTGGACAAACCTTTGCGGTATACCACAGAGATCCCCTCTATCCCCTACTCTCTTCAACCTATACACTGCCTCTCTCGGAACATAACTGGATAATATAGGAAAAACCACCTATAGTTATGCGGATGACATTACCATTCTCATATCATTCGATCAACCAATGACCATCATGACAAATATACTACATCAAATATTAGAATTAGAAACGAATTGGATGAAAGATCACAAACTGAAACTCAACCCAGACAAAACTAAATTCATCCTCCTTGAAAATGACAAAATCCCAACTGTAACCAATATAGAACTCAACTCAATCAACTATCCCATACAAACCTCCATAAAACTACTAGGAATGACAATAGACAGATGCTGTACCATGCAATCGCAAATAAATAAAACAATACAGAAATCCTTCGCAATCATGAGAAACCTGAGACAAATCCGGAAATTCTTTGAAAGAACACAATTCCAGCTTATAGTACAATCCCTAATCCTAGGACTGCTGGACTACTGCAACATCCTCTACCTCCCATGCCCTGCTACTATGACCAAACAACTACAAACAATCCAAAATACAGCGTTGAGATTCATCTACTCATTGAGGAAGCATGACCATATCACAGAAGCTTTCATCAACTCACACTGGCTTCCAATCCAAGAAAGAATACTATTTAAATTCTACTGCATATTATTTTAAACCCTAAACGGAGACAGCCCATCCTATCTGAACAATCGCCTCATCCAAGCATCCTCAACCAGACACAGAAAAACGCATTCCCCATTCATACCTCCCCCGATCAAGGAAGTAAAACGGACAAAACTACACAATGGCCTCCTAGCCACTCAAGCCGCAAAACTAGATAATCAGGTCTCCAACCTTATGATAACCACCTCAGACTACAAGATTTTCAGAAAAGAAATAAAAACTATACTCTTCAAAAAATTCCTGAAACAGTCCTAACTCACTTACTCCACTTTTTACCACCAGAGAACTGACAAATGACCCTACTTTTTACAACTATAAAATGATAAAAGATCTCCTCTACACTACTCTAGAAATGACAAATGTTCTTCCATTGTAACCCCATTCATAAATCTTTTGTAATCCGCCTTGAACCGCGAGGTAATGGCAGAATAGAAATCTCTAATGTAATGTAATGTAATAAAGGGGAAATGGCTAGAGTGTAGGTATCAATGTAATAGAATAAGAGTGCGGATATGGGATGAAATATTACATTTCTGAAGAATGGTAACAAGAGTGCTGAGAAAGATATTAAAGAGAAGAGGCGAAAGTACAAAACCTTGAGGTACCCCCACATAGAAGTGGTTTTTCCATAGAAGTTGATTGGTTGAAGGCTACTTGATAGCTTCGGCCAGTGAGAAATGAGTGAGGGTGGAGAATAGAGATGACACAGGGACAAACTGTCCCCGTTTCCGCAGGAACTCAATTTTCCCCTCCCACCCCGTGAGTTTTGTCGCTTCCTTGTTCCTGCCCCATTCTTGTAAGCTTTGCCTTAACCACACAAGCCTCGAGCACTTATGATTTTAAAGTGTTTGAGGCTTGTGCAGATGAGGACAGAGCTTGCAGGGATGGGGCAGGGACAGGAATAGACCTTGTTGGTGACAGAAAATAAGTTCCTGCGGTGATGGGAAAAATTTGTTGCCGTGTCATTCTCTAGTGGAGAACTGCCAATCACTGTTCTCTCTAAGCTGAGCAGTAGTCCTCCACCTATAGTCCTGCCAGTGGGGGGTGTTGTTTCACTATCACATTTTCAATAGTAAAGGACAGGCAAGCTCTGCAGGACTCCAGGGAATCTGCATGTCTTTGGCAATTGAAAACTCATTATTGAAGGACAATCCCCAGCTAGCAGCAATGCAGTTGGAGGACATGTACTCCAAGAGGTACATGAACTCCAAGAGGTGCATAAAACCTCAGCAGGGGGTATGTAGTGCCCAGTGTCCAGCTGCTACCTTCCCTTCCCTGCAGTACACCCATCTGCTCACTCGCTGACTCCTTGGCTGTAAGGAAATCAAAACCAGGTGCTGGGCCCCAGCCCTGTGTGTACCACAGGGTGGCTTGTAGAATAGAAGCAGGAAAAAGTGAGCAGACCAGAAAAAAAAGACTAAATAGTCCAAAATACGATTCAAAGAAGCAATTTTAATGAACAACAGCAGTGGAAGAGTGAAAACTGCATCATCCCACATATCTAAGTTTCACCCTTCTGGGCTGTATCAGGGGCCTAAAATACTGCACAACAAAATATAGATGAATATCACATAAAAGAGATCATTACATATAAATTACTTAAAAAGATAATAAAATCATAAATTGTGCTAATCATAAATAACAAGATGTCCAAAATAAACTAAAACCTTGAAAACAATATAAGATGAGACTAATGTGCAAGTCAGATTAAAAGCTAACATTTTGCTATTAAAACACATTCAAGGTTAAGCTATTGAAAATGTGGCTTTTTTACTGAAACTTTTTGAATTGTGGAATGAACATTATAACATGGAAAGTAAGGAGAGTCAGAATGCTATGGGGCTCATAATCGAAAGAGAAAAACGTCCCAAAACTGGCCTAAGTCGGCACTTGGATGAACATTTCTCAAAAACGTCCAAGCGCCAATAATAAAACTGGGGTTTGGATGTATTTCTAAACGACCTAGGCCTTCATAGTGCTGCTCAACGTCCAAAGCTAAATGGGGCATTTCGGGAGGCATGTTGAGGGTGGGAGTTGGGCGGGATGTGGGCCGGCTTAGACTTAGTCTTACAGTATGCATAACCGAAGGTTTAACAACAGAGCCTAGACGGAACTTGGACATAGTGACTTAGACCATGTAAAATCCGCCTAAACTCCTCAGATAAGCACTGAAAACACATAACACAGACCCCCACACACTATCCCAGTGATCACCAACCCCTCCACCCCCATAAAAATTTTTATTTACAACTTTAAATTTCAGGCTCCAGACCATCATCATCTGGCCGCCTGGCATAGGAATGCCTAGTCGTCCAGCCCAGAGGCAGCTTAAGTCGTCTTGGGGGTGGGTTAGGGACCCATAGAGAGGAGGACCCATGCCCATAAGCCCCTGTAATCACTGCATTGATACTTAAACATGTGCACTGCCCTATACACCCCCAAAACCCTTTTTTACTGGCATATAAGTGGCTCCTGCAGCTATAAGGGCTATTGGGGTGGTAGATAAAGTGGATCTAGGGAAATCTGTAGGTGGTTTGGGGGGCTCACCATGACCTATAAGGGAGCTGTAGTGAGAAGAAGACATGGCACCCTTTTTGTGAAGTTCACAGCAGTGCCCTGTAAGGTACCCTATTATTTAAGTGGCATGTCTGGGTGAGCAGTCCATCACTTTTCACACCCCTCCCACGTCCAACAGGGCTTGTTCTAGGCATTTTTGACTTGGACAGAAGGTTGGACGGAAATGTGGTATAAAGATAGACGATTTAGTGGCTTGGACGATAAGATCAGCAGGATGTATAATTAGATGATTTTCGAAAGTAAAAAAAAGTTGGACGTATCTTTCGAAAATGTGTCTTGGGCTCTTTTTAACTTTGGACGACTTGTGAGATGGATGTAAATGGACTTAGACGTCCCTTTTGATTATGCCCTTCCTCGGGTCTATTATGAGTGCATTTGATAATGAGGGCTGCAATTAGATGATTATTATATTTGAGGTGGATCCTATGGATATGATAGTATAATTAGTATAACATTGTTGTTGCACAATGAGATGTTATTAATTTTGTAACTTGTTATAATGAGATGTTTTTAGAATTGAAAACTGCCATAGCACTTTGGTTTCTAGTGGTATATTAAGAATTAAAATCAAATCAAAACCTATGTAAAAAAAAAAAAAATGAAGCTGAACTACTGACACAAACATAAGAAGTGCCATACTGGGACAGACCGAAGATCCATCAAGCCCAGTATCCTGTTTCCAACAGTGGCCAACTCAGGTCCCAAGTAACTAGCTAGATCCAAAGTAGTAAAACAGATTTTATGCTGCTTATCCTAGGAATAAGCAGTGGATTTCCCCAAGCCATCTCAATAATGGCCCATGGATGATTTTGTTTGCGGATGATACAAAACTATGCCGGGCAGTTGGATTGCAAAAAGACAGTGAGGAACTTCAGAGAGACTTGAACCTGCTAGAGAAATGGGCGGAAAAGTGGCAGATGAACTTTAATATAGATAAATGCAAAGTGATGCACCTGGGCAGGAAAAACAAGGAATATGCATATAAAATGTTAGGTGTAACATTGGGCAAGAGCAAACAAGAGAGGGACCTTGGGGTCCTGATAGATAGGTCCCTGAAGCAACGGCGGCAAAGAAGGCGAACAAGATGTTGGGCATGATAAAGAAGGGAATCACGAGTAGATCGGCGGAAGTCATAATGCCGCTCTACAGAGCAATGGTCAGACCACACTTGGAATACTGTATCCAACACTGGTCTCCCTACCTAAGGAAGGATATAACCCTGCTGGAGAGAGTCCAGAGGCGAGCCACGAAGCTCGTAAAGGGTATGGAGAATCTGAGCATAGAACATAGAACGCCTCAAAAAACTGGGATTGTTCACCCTCGAAAAGAGAAGACTGGGAGGGGATATGATAGAGACTTTTAAAATACTGAAAGGTTTCGATAAAATTGAGCAAGATACATCGGTATTCACAGTTTCAAATGTGACTCGGACACGAGGTCATGGGCTGAAACTGAGGGGCAACAGATCCAGGACAAATGTCAGGAAGTTCTTTTTCACACAGCAAGTGATGAACACTTGGAATGCTCTCCCGGAGGAGGTTGTGACGGAGACCACCATTCTGGGATTCAAGGGCAAGTTGGATGCACACCTTCTTGCAGATCACATTGCGGGATACGGGTCTTCAACAGGCAACACCTAGTTTAGCCGCCGTGTGTGCGGGTCGCCAGACTAGATGGACCCAAGGTCTGATCCGGTGAAGGCATTTCTTATGTTCTTATGACTTCTGTTTTAGGAAATTATCCAATCCTCTTTTAAACCCTGCTAAGCTAACTGATTTCACCACATTCTCCAACATCAAATTCCAATGTTTAATTCCAAATTGAGTGAACAAATATTTTCTCTGGTTTGTTTTAAATCTACTGCATAGTAGCTTCATTGCTACTATTGCATGTCCCCTAGTTCAAGTGTATTTGGAAAGAGTGAATAAATGATTCATATCACTCAATATTTTATGGACTGCTATCATATCACCCTTGAGCCATTTCTTCTCCATGCTGAGAGCCCTAGCCACTTTAGCCTCTCCTCATAGGGAAGACATCCCAAACCTTTCATCATTTTCGTCACCCTTCTCTGTACCTTTCCTAATTCAACTATATCTTTTTGAGATATGGTGACCAGAACTGCACATAATATTCAAGTTGTGGCCGTACCATAGAGGGATACAAGGGCATGACAACATTTTCATCTTTGTTTTCCATTCCTTTCCTGATAATTCCTAACATTCTATTTGCTTTCTTAGCTGCCGCTGCCACAACATACTGAGCTGGAAGTTTCGATGGATCCTCAACAATGACATTTAGATTCTTTTCCTGGGCAGTGATTCCTAATAGAGAATGTTACGGGGAAAAAAGTTTTCACCATTCCCACCCCGTCCCCGTGCGCTCAGTCCCCGTCCCTGCCCCATCCCCGCAAACTGTCAGATCCCATCCGTACAAGCCTCAAAGAGTTATGATTTTATACTGAACTTATTTTATTAAAGTATAAAAAGAGACAATATTCTGTGCAATTGTCATTTTATAAACAAATAATACAGAGCAAGGATCAAGAAAACCCCTGTCTCCCCTCCTTTTCACAAATATCCCCTCCACTATTGTGAAAACTGAACAAACCAAATTACTACAGAATGCTACATAGCAAAATCAAGCTAACAGAATACTTCAGTCACACATGGCAGGAATAGTGTTAGGTTCACAAGCGGGTATTCTGCTGACAACAGATTGAACATACTATTATAATGGTATGAAGAGAGCTGGCAAATAATAATAATTATGATTTATTCTTGCATACCGCCAAAGCTACAATAGTTCGAGGCGGTTTACAATAAGAAATACTGGACAATCAGTGAAAAAATACAAAACAAATCATCAGAAATACATACAAGATAAAAAATTAAAACAGTGAATCAATAGGTTACAAATCGCTCAAACAACTGCGTTTTTACTAATTTTCTAAAGATAGAATAAGATGGAGCACGCATAATAATATTACCCAGTCAGTCAGTCAGTCATTTTTCCTGCCCGAAAGGCAAGAGTTCTATCCAGAAATCTTTTAAAATGACAATCATTAACTGTTGGGTAAGCAAACATATGGAGTCTGCGTGTAGGCGTGGCTAGCTATTTAAAGTAAAGAAAAAAAAAAGAAAGATCCTCCAAGATTTCAGCAATTAGAAATGGTCACACAATGGCCCTGATTCTATTAAGTCCACATAAATTTAGTTGCTGATATCAGCCCCGATTCTATAAAACTTACCCCTTCCGTGCACTAACGCTTTTTAGTACGCCCTAAATATTAGCATGTGCTAAATACGCACTAAATGCTAACGCGTGCGTGTTATCCAATGGACGCTTTAGCGGTTAGCGCACGCATTGATTTAGCATGCGCTAAATCCACGCCAAAATGCTTAGTGCGCCTTTGTAAAAGAGGGCCTTAGACACCCATTATAAAATCATGCTCAGCATCACCTACGCATGCTTAGGCAGTGATCAGCATCGTAACATTTAGACAGCTCATATTCTGCCGGTGTCTTGATGCTCATGCTACCCCTCTCCTCAAGTCACTTCATTGGCTCCCTATCCGCTTCCACATCCAGTTCAAACTCCTCTTACTGATCTACAAGTGTACTCACTCTGCGGCTCCTCAATATCTCTCCTCTTTCATATCTCCCTACACCCTACCCTGGGAACTCCGTTCGTCAAAGTCTTTCTTGCTCTGTACCCTTCTCCTCTGTTGCCAACTCCTGACTCCACTCCTTCTGCCTTGCTGAGCCATATGCCTGGAACAACCTACATGAATCAGTTTGCCAGGCTCCATCTCTGGTAGTATTCAAATTCAGGTTCAAAGTCCACTTTTTTGAAGCTGTGTTTAGATCCTAATCCTTCCAACTTGTAATACACTATATCTGTTTCGCATTCCCTCTGTAGCCCCTACCCTCTCTACCTCTTCATCCCTTTAAATGTCCTTTCGTGAGCAACATATATTGATTCACCCTTTGTCCTGTGTGTCTGTCATAATTAGATTGAAAGCTCTTTTGAGTAGGGACCATCTCTTGCGTGTTTAATGTACAGTGCTGCATGCACCTGGGAGCACTATGGAAATAATAAATAGTAGGACTAGGCATCCCCAGTTTATGCCAGGGTTTTCTATACCTAAAATTAGGCACCGATATCAGGGTGTAATGGCACCTGATTCACAAAGAGGTGCCTAACTCAAAAATACACCCATGAGCCACCCCCTAACCACGCCCACTTGTAGTATACATGCTTTGAGCTAGATGCCTACTTTTTATGGAATCGATTTTTGAGTTAGGTGCCTAACTTTCAAATAAGGCCGATTGTGAGGAGTTGAGTGCCAATGTCAGCACTTATTAAGCCTATTGATCAATTAAAGTAGGCACCAATACAGGCGCCTAACATTAGGTGGAGTTTATAGAATCAGGGGCTGTTTCTATTAATGGGCGTCCTGATTGTAGGCAGCAGTAGGCGTCCTATCTCTGTCTGGCAGTCAATTGGGACTCACGTTTTTAGAAAAAAAACCTACATGAGACACTATAGGCATTTTCGCGGGTCTAGGGAAATGCGTAGGGACACCTAAGCTCGCCCAAGGCTGGGCACAGGTGTGGTTTTGACCATAAGTGGCCTTGGGTGAGTTTAAGTGGCCCTAGGCGTCTCCCTAGAGCAGTGACAGACATCTGAAAAGTAGGCCAGCATTTTGGTGGCCTACATTTGAAATAGACAAGGCCGCTGAGCTGATCACAGCAAAGAAACCTCTCTGTCACAATCAGCTGAGCAGCCACAGCAGGAACCCTCCCCCCCCTGAAGTCAGCTGGCAGGAGGGATGCCCACTCCTTCCCGCCAGAACCCCCAATCCCCACCTGCGAAGTATGCCGGGCAGGAGTGATGCCCACTCCCTCCTGCCACCACCACCCCTGAACTTGAAACCCCCAATCTTGAAACCCCCAGACACCCCCCAAGGCTGAAGCCTCCCACCCTGCACCCTTTACTTTACCCAACCCCACCATACCTTTCAGTTGAATGCTCGGCAGGAGGAATGCTCACACACTCTGGCCAGCTGGCCCACCACTCCAAAATGGCAAGTCTTCCTCTTCCCGGTGCATGCCTCCTGCTGGGGGATGTCTCAGGGTGGTGGCGGCAGGAGGAATTTGGCACTCCTCCTACTGTGGACATTTGGGGGGCTGTGGGAACTCAGAGGTTCTTGCAGGAGGGAGTGGGCAACCCTTCTGCCAGTTGACTTTGCAGGGGGGGGGATGGGTTCCCTGCTGTGGCCACTAAACTGGTCACGGCAGGGAGATTCCATTGCCGCAATCAGCTTAGTGGCTGCGGCTATTTGAAATGTAGGCCAGCATTTTGCTGGCCTACATTTCAGGTGCCTATCGTGGTCCTAGGGAGATGGCTAGGGTTGCCTAAGCTTGCCTAAGGTCACTTCCGGATGAAACCACGCCTATGAATTGTGCGAGCTTAAGCAACCCTATGCGCCTCCCTAGGCTTGCAAAAACACCTACAATGTAGGCAGCCTGCCTTGGGGGTGTTTTTTTTTTAAACATGAGTCCCGATTTGCTGGTTAGACGGTGGTAGGACCTGTACCTCCGCCTACAAGCAGGATGCTGTTTATAGAATTTGCCTCTTACTTTCTACTGACTAGGCCAAATTACTAGACATCCTAATCAATCGGAATCAAAATTATCATTACTGAAAGGAAAACAACAGTATAGTTAACAGTTTGTTATGGTGTAACTGTTTAATTTATAAATATGAATACATCATTGCAGAATGATCACATACAATGGATATGTTTAAGAGAATATGGAATCCTATATTATAATTTTGTACCGCATCATAATTACGTTTTCTAAGGCTCTCTTTTACTAAGGTGCGCTAATCGATTTAGTGCGTGCTAAATGCTGACGCATGTATGTTAGTCTATGGACGCGTTAGCATTTAGCACACGCTAATTCAATTAGCATGCACTAATCGGTTAGCGCACCTTAGTAAAAGAAGGGGGTAAAGATTTTATTATTTGTAAACATGATGTAGAACCTCATATACTATCAATATCTCATATGTAGAACCTCATATACTATCATTATCTGGTTGTCTTGTTGTAATATTGCTCTGTTGTGATAACCTGATACCCATTATTAAATGGATGTTTATATTTCTGTAACATTTATATAAACAGTTTCGATAAAAACTATTAAAACATTTTATTTGGCCCCATATTGATTTCCAAAAAATTGGGCCAAATAAACTATTTATAAGAAAATCCTGTGGCTTTATCATATGATACTATATTATTTGGAATGTCAATGAGGAAAAAAGTCAAATTTCTTCAAATAATAATAAGTTATTACTTATTATGACAGGAGCAGCCATTCAACAAATTACATTTAATTGGAAAAATTGGAGTAGACAACTATAGTTTCTGGTGGAACTCTCTGTGTCATATATTTAAGATGGAAAGAACATTAGCCACACAAAAAGGAAATTTTAATAAATTTCAGGAGGTTTGGAGTCCATTAATAGAATATTGTGATGAGTGAATATCATTTTTCCCATATTGGTACAATTGTAAAGTGAGGGGGGAGGGATTTCTGATCTGTTATTAAATGTTTAGGCAAATAGAAAAGATTCTATAATATGTTATAAGTTATACGTAATCACATTCAAATAGTGGGGATGGGAGGGGGGTTTAAATATTATAATTTAAGTTGTATATGAGTTAATCAAGTGATATTATATAAGTTTAAATGATATTTTCTGATACACTTGTTGTAAGATGTAAAATGAATAAAAAATTTAATACATAAATAAGCAACCAAAATATAAAAAGAGATTAAACGGCAAAGGTACTCTATTACAGGGGTGCGCTAAACGTTTTAGCGCGGATTTAGCATGCTCTGAATCAACACTACACTAACTGCTAAAGTGTCCATAGGATAACATGCACATGCTAGCATTTAGAGCGTGTTTAGCGTGCAATAATATGTAGCGGGCGCTAGGAAGCTTAGTGCATCTTTGTAAAAGAGGGGGAAAATCCCTTACTTCAGTTAAACTTCAAATTATTATTACTGTCAGCAATCTATTTGGATTAAAAACATTGTTTTATAAACTATTAAAACAAAACAAAACAAAACAAATTTGTTTATTTGACCTTACGTCTTCTTATAATAGACAGCAGAAGGACTACTTTATAAAGACTGGTTTGACTCTTCATGTTTTTCATATGGTTCTTTGGACAGATTGGCCTTTGAAAAATCAAGGAAGCTGTCATTAAGGTATCTGAATGATGATCTAAATGTTAACATTTGTTACAAAAAAAAAAAAAGATTTTTAATTAATTGGAGATACCAGTATAACATCCTAGCATCATTAATTGTATTACTACCCTTTAAATGTCAAACTAGGTTATGAAGGCATCCAAAGAAGCAGATAAAAAATGTTTTGTTTTGTTTTTTGTTATCAGAGTACCAAGTCCATTATGCAGTTTGACTATAATATTGTCTCTTAAAGTACATTTAGAGATTCTTTAGCTGTAAATTGGATAATATTCATAGGAAAGGGAAATTTTAATAGTGCTGTGAAACATCCAAACTGATGATCACTTCCATTAATCGTGAAGGAGTGTGCGATATCAACACTCCCTTCCAGAGCCTTCCGAAACTTCAGTTCCCGTTCTTCATCCAGTCTTCAATATCATCAGGTCCTGTTTGCTTAGGAGGGATTGTGTGGGAGTGCTGGTATTGGATGGGAAGGGGAGCAAAAGTTTGGGAAGAGATCGGGAGGGAGTGCTGATATTCAAGAAGGGATCTGATTGGGGGGAGAATGTGATTGGGGGTACACCACCATGATTTTTCTGTGCTCATGTATTTGTTTTAGGACTATATGCAGGATTTCTCCCTCTCATCCCTTTCTACCTTTTTGTTGTATCTCTCCCTTCCTCTCCTCTGCCCCATGACCAACAATTTTTACTCTCTCTCCCCCTATGTGTAGCAGCTTTCCATCCTTCCTATCCCCCTGTGCAGCAGCTTTCCATCCCTCCCATCCCTCTGAGCAGCAGCTTTCCATCCCTTCTTCCCATCCCCCTGTGCAGCAGCTTTCCATCCCTCTTTCCCATCCCCCTGAGCAGCAGCTTTCCATCCCTCTTTCCCATCCCCCTGTGTAGCAGCTTTCCATCCCTCCCTCCTATCCCCCTGTGCAGCAGATTTCCATCCCTCCTTCCCATTCCCCTGAGCAACAACTTTCCATCCCTCCTTCCCATCCCACTGAGAAGCAGTTTTCCATCCCTCCTATTCCCCTGTGCAGCACCTCCCAACTGAGCCCCCTCCCCCACTGTGAGACCAGTGGTGGTGGTCGGCCGGCGGTGGAGGTGCTGTGAGCGGGCTGCTGTGGGGGGGACTTGTCCAGCCAGGGCTTTTCTCTGCTGCATCAACAGTGATGCAGTAGAGGGAGGGCCCCCAGCGGGGCAGGCCACAGGCAGTCTGTTTGAGGCACTGCCTCTGCCGGCCAGCCACCATCATTGCTGCTTTGGGAGGCTCTGAGGTATGTCGAGTCTCACTGGGACAGGGGGAAGGGGTGTTGGCCACTAAATCGGTGAATCTTATTTTTTCTGACAATGATTCGATTCGAATCAATTCACTGAAGTGAATCAATTTAAATTGGCGAATCGGGCAGCACTAACCTATGCCCATCTTACCATTCTCCCTTGTGAGAAACTCCCCAACCCCTGTGTGTACTGTTTGTCTGTCTTAGGGTTACCAGACATGGATTTCCCCAGACATGTCCTTCTTTTGAGGGTATGTCCGGGGCTCTGGACGGCTTTTCAAAACCTGGCACTTTGTCCAGGTTTTGAAAACCCTCCCTCAAAATCGCCGTTGGGCAGGAGGGCAATGTGATGATGTCACGCATGCACGTGACATCATCGCGTTGCATGCGTGCATATGCACATGCCCTCCTGTCTGACCAGAGCAGGCATTAGGGGATGAGACTGGGGTGGGGCTAGGGCGGGATTAGGGACAGGACTGGGGCATGATGGGGCAGGGATGGGTGGAATTGGGCGGTCCTGGGGGCGGGTCTAAGGGGTTCAGATTTTCCAAACAGAACATCTGGTAACTCTAGTCTGTCTAAACTAGATTGTAAGCTGTGTACGCCTTTCAGCACTTTAGAAATGATAAATAGTAGAGTAGTAGGACTGGGTCGCCATAACCTTACATGCTGTGCCTGATAGCATAGATGCTCCTGTACTATCTGACACTACATTTTTAAATTCAGCTGCATTTGTTATAAAGCACTCTTCGGATTACTACCATCATACTTATCCTCCCAATCACATCAAGCAAGAACACAAGAAACTCAGGCATGTTCATGTACCCTACTCTGAAAGCCTGCCATTTTAAAAGTTTTTTTTAGACAAAACTCTAGCCTTTCAAGCGGGGAGAATGAGCTCTTGCATGTGTTCCACTCCCAATCTTACTATGAGTTTAGGAAATCACTGAAAACCTATCTGTTCGGCAAATTCGTGCGATGATTTTGCTTTGTAACATTCCGCATTGTATCATATTGTATTGTATAGCATTATATTCTATTGAATTCTACTGTAACCTGCATCTTCACTGATATGCCTCAGTTCTCTTGTGAACCGCCCGGAACTTCTGGTTGGGCAGTATATAAGAAAATAAATTATTATTATTATTATTTATTATTACATATAATTCCACGCCTCTGCTGTGCTACTTGAGTGCCTGTTTGGTAAATGCAGGGCAGACGTAGGGCACACCTCCTGCATTTACCGCTCAGGTTTTGTAGGTACTGCACGTCACTTTTTGTGTTAAACTTGCTGTAATAAATCTTATTCTTGAGTCATCTATTCCCTTAACCTATGAAGCTGTAATTTGTGGTACGTTACTACATGTTAAGTCTACTTTACATAAGTATAAAAGTCGCCTTTTCCTGATCATGACGGGAATAGCTGTTCAACTGATCACACATAATTGGAAGAACTATAACAGGATTAATTATACTTTTTGGTGAGTAAATGTGTGTACCACATATAAGTATGAAAGAATGATGGCAGAACGTTTGGGGACTAGTAAGTCCTTTAATGATGTATGGAGTCCATTGACTACTTTTGTTGCATTACAGTAAGGGTCATGTTTCTTCCCTTTTCATTAGATTTCTTTACACATCCAGGGAGGCTGGGGTGAGTAGGGGGAGGAAAATGTACTTTGAGGAGTTAAATTATTTAATTATAATATTGAAATCACATCATATGTTTTATTGTATTAATAATTAAGATGAGGATGGGAGTAAATGACTGTTTAATGTAATAATTGTATAGTTATTAATGCAATCTATGCAGTATTTTATGATTTACCAATTGTATTGCACTATCAAAGTTTGAAAATCAATAAAGATTACAAAAATAAAAAACTTGCTGTAACTGCAAAACCTACCACACTTTAGTAAAAGGACCCCTTATGTATTTTACTATAGGCTAGTTTTTTGTCAAATGCACAATGCAATTTCATTGATTTGACCTGATCATCTCTCCCATTGAAAAACACATTTTACACTTCACATAACTATTTTAGCCTATCAAAGATCTTGCTACAAAATCCAGATGTTTGTTATTTAAAACTCCTTTAGGTGACTCCTGAGATAAGCTTCTCTGGGCAACAAACTCCAAAAAACTGGTGCTTGATATAAAGAGACCCGTTAGTGGGTTCTTAACAATTTGGCTATTTTTAGAGAACTTGTGTGAACCTATGGGAGTATCTCTAGTGTCAAAATTTAACTACAAAATATTACTCACCAGAGATGGGTTACACTCCCCCGATAACCATTTCACAAACCAGTGGAGAAAAAGCCTCAAAAATTTCAATGCAGCAGTAAACAACTTCAATACTGTTTAAACTCCAAGCTGCTTATGTACTATCACTGGCAAAAAAAACTCCACCACCACTGAAATGTAATTATCAAAAGGATAAATACCCATCACTGTGCACAGGAAAAGCAAAAAAAGTTTAACTTAACTTGGGACTATGGTCTGAAACGCCGTGCTGTACTAGTAGAAAATGTCTGGCCAGACTGTAGATGAAAACACCACGGCACCATTTAGATGTGTAGTCCAGAATCCATGCCCAATCCTTTAACAAGTGCCTTGTTTCACCTCTCAAAGGGTTCCACAGGGAATGTAAGAGCTGGAAAACTTCACTCCTCTTCCGTGCAGTATTGAAGTTGTTTACTGCTGCATTTAAATTTTTGAGGCTTTTTCTCCACTGGTTTGTGAAATGGTTATCGGGGGAGTGTAACCCATCTCTGGTGAGTATTATTTTGTAGTTAAATTTTGGGATTTTTTTCTATTACTCTTTGTTTTTTTCTTGTGAGACAGAGTATCTCTAGACAGAGTACCAAGGACAGGATGGTGGTGGCAGCAGTCCATCCTGGATATAGGCAGTGGAGGGGAGAAGTGCATGGAGGGGTCACCGGGCTGTGATCCATATGCCTGCAGCCATTAGCTCTGCTGGACCCGCCCCCCTCTGACATCAAATTCCTGTTCTAGGATTATTGTATGATATATATCCAGATGTATGTACAGGATCATTCTACTTATACAATCTTATACTTAAACAATCTTAATCCTCAACAAATGATCTTTAGAACTGTTAATCACTATCTCAGAACTTTGTTAATTCCACTCAATCTGTAGCATCTTTTAATCATTGTTAACTGCATAGAACTTCACGGTCCTGCGGTATATAAACTGTTATTATTATTATTATTACTTTTGCCATTTTTGTTTGGTGTTCTTTCTTCATTTTTTTTTTACCTTTTTTGGTTTTAGTTTTTTTAAAAGCATGGTACTTTTATTTGAAAATCTGAGGCAGCAGACTTCTGCTCATATTTCAAGTATTACAATATCATGTGGGCATTTCATCTTGGTCCCAATGCTCCCCCCCCCCTACTGCCACTGTTAGGGTTGCAAACCCTCCTCTCTACTGCTGATACTGCTGCCATTACCATGGCCCTCCCCCCCACCATACCTTTGTTGGTGGGGATGCTCAAGCCCTACTAGTTGGAGTTTCCCTGCCAGAGCCCAGCCCACACTGCCTGAGCAGCAGAAATCATCAGGCTGCTCCGGCCTCTGACTTCCAGCACTTCCGCACATGCTCAGTTTATATGTGCTACATCAGCTGCCAGAGTAGGGTTACCATATTTGAAGCCTCACAAACACACGACCCTGACCCATTCCCCACCTTGTTCCACCTCCAGCCTCGCCCAGTTCTGCCTCATGTCCGCCCTGTTCCGTGAACTGTGCATGCATGGGAGTGTGAATGTCGACAGCTGGAAATTATGCCACTGACTTCCTCCTTGCTGAGGCATCACAGGGGCAATTCAGGCAGCAGATATTTTCAGCTGACAGGACTTGGGTATCCCCACTAGCAAAATGTATGATTTTTAATTCAGGGGGGGGAGGGAGAGATGGGGGACAGAGAGGAAATGCATGGCCCCCCTGTCCACCCTTGGGCCATCTCAAAAATGTACTGCTGGATATGCCTCTAGCTGACTGGTATCCAGGTACCAGCACTAAATATCCAGTGATTTTTTTACCCATGGCAGCTGGCATTATAAAAAACTAAACGCCAACCACTGTGGTTTTAATATCAGCTCCTGTGTTTTGTTTTTACTCACTGCAGCAGGTATTTAAAAAAAAAGCTGATATTGGCCTCAATAGTCTTTGAATTGTCAACAGACTCTATGAATGTGCACAGAGAAAATATTTTCAGTTCATTTAGCCTTTTCTCTCAATTTTTGGACTTTTCTCTGTTTGTTTTAAACTCTTATTTTAATAAAAATATTTTTAACATATTTTGGAAATTATAGCATGCAAATTGACTTTAAGAGGATAATTTAGTAAAGAATTTTTAATGGGGATATGTCAGTATATGAATGTAATAATTTAGGGCTCCTTTTATCAAGCAGTGGTAGAGCGTTTTATTGTGAACTGGTGAGGTAAATGCTTCAACCCTTATTCAATTCCTATGAGCGTCGGAGCATTTACCTCACCAGGCTGTGGTAAAATACTCTACCATTGCTTGATAAAAGGAGCCCTTAGTGCAAACAAAAATGATTCAATTTTGATTTCCCTGCATTCAAAATCTCTAAGGCACATAAAAAATTTACAGGTATGTATGGTATTACTTGTCCGAGTACTGGTTGTAAGCATGTTTGGGGGAGGACTTTAGGTGGAGTACGTTTTGATGTATGCTCCAGGGTTAAATACACACCTATGTGCATACTCCACCTGATTTAAGCTGATGTAAACATATGTGGTTGCATTTTACCTATGATTTTAACTGCTTTTCTGCATAGGGGAAGGAATAATCAGCAGGAAATGGGAGGTGATAATGCCTCTGTATAAATTATTGGTGAGACCTCATTTAGAATATTGTGCACCGTTCTGGAGAATGGAACTTCAAAACGATATAAACAGGATGGAGTCAGTCCAGAGGATGGCTACTAAAATGTCTAGTGGTCTTTATCATAAAGCATATGAGAACAGACTTAAAGATCTCAATATGTACTTTGGAGGAAAGGTGGGAGAGGGGAGATATGATAGAGAAATTTAAATACCTCTGTGATATAAATGCACCAGGAGCTAATTTCTTTGAATTGAAAGGATGCTCTGGAATGAGGGGCAGAGGATGAAGGTAAAAGGGGACAAACTCAGAAGTAAGGGAAGGGGAATGAGGACTTATTTACTGCCTTTATTTGTGGCTTTGGCATTGAAAGCTGACATTCAAAGTGGTGGGCACTGGAGGATTAAGGGGCAAATTCTATAAGAAGCGCCCAAACGTTAGGCGACGAATTAGGCACTGTTCAGTGTGATTCAAGTAAAATTGGATGCTGTTTAGTGAATCACACTGAGCGGCACCTATTTTAAAGGTGTCCAATAAATAGGCCAGCTCTAGGCACAACTAAAACTTAGGCGGCCCTGCGAGCGCTTAAGCACGCTTAAGAGCAGCGATTCTGTAACAAGGCGCCTAACATGAAGCCACATGCATAGCGCCTAAGTGCATAGCGCCTATTTTTTTTGAAGGCCGCCTAAATTTTTAGAGGCGCCTTGTTACAGAATTGCTCTTTCTTGATAGGCGCCTACGTTTCAATTATTGCTGATTAAAAAGCTTAATTGAGCTTGTTCTTCAATTTAGATAGGCACTTATCTAGTTAGGCACCTCCGAAATAGGTGGCTAATATTAGGCACCGGTTACAGAATTTGGGCCTAAGTGACTTGTTCAGGGTCACAAGGAGCAGCACTGGGATTTGATCTCACAATCTCTGGGTACAGAAGTAGTAGCTCTACCAGTGAGCCTAAGGTAATACTTCTCCATGGAAAGGGTGATGAATTTATGGAACGGTCTCCCACTGGAGGTGGTGGAGTTGAAAACAGTATTGAAATTCAAGAAAGATTGGGACAAGTACAAAGGATCTCCAAGGGAGTGATAGAGAGAGTAGATGGCATGGATGGGCTGACTGGATAGGTGCATGGAACAGTCCTGGAAGAGGTGGTGGAGACAGAGATTGTGTCTGAATCCAAGAAAGCATGGAATAGTCACATGGAATCTCTTAGAGAGAGGAAGAGATAATGGTTGCTGCACAAGGGCAGACTAGATGGGCCATGGTTCAATTAATTGTCAATTTTAACAATTTTCTTTGTTGTATTCTTTTTTTTTTGTAATTCCTAGAACTGTGCAGGAGTTAAAAAAATGGAACTCCCTTGTGGGCCAAACACGAAACTGCCGTGTAAAGGAAATTACTCAAGACACAGCTATTTGTAGATGCTTTCTTCTAGTTAATAATTGCCTTTTTTGGCAAAGCTGATGAACTGTTCACGATCACTTTTATTTATTTATTTTTCTATACTGTTCTCCCAGGGGAGCTCAGACCGGTTTACATGCATTTATTCAGGTACTCAAGCAGTTTTCCCCTCTCTGTCCCGGCGGGCTCACAGTCTATCTAAGGTACCTTGAGCAATGGGGGGATTAAGTGACTTGCCCAGGGTCACAAGGAGCAGCATGGGTTTGAACTCATAAGCTCAGGGTGCTGAGGCTGTAGCTTTAACCACTGTGCTACACTCTCCCTTATTATTTTAGTTTGTAATAATGTTTTAACACGATTTCTTAGGATTATTTGTATGTCATGATGATTCTGTTTTTAAATTATGTATGTAGATTTGTGAGCTGTTTAGTTATAAAGTATAGAAATTTTTAAAATAAATCCTATATAATAAAACCTTACCTGCGCATGCGCTTTTACAACGTCGTGATCCCTGCCGCTGTGGTGTGTGATCCATGGCCGTGTTCCATTTTAGAACGCGGTGGCAGGGATCACTTTGGCCACTCCCCCCCTCTCGCCCTCACTCACCAACCGCTGGAGGAAGCGCAGGCAAGCTCTCTCCCTGCCCTCGTTCTCGCGGCCCCGATTGGTGCAATTGTTTAGATATTTCTAGAACAGGTATGTTTTTAGGCGTTTCCTGAATTCCCCGTATGTAGTGGGCGAAAGCAGTTGTGTCATGCTTGGCTGCATAGGAGCCAACTTTTCAAAATGATTTGGGGTGCTAAACCCAAAGGAAATTACCTCTCCCTGGACACAGTCAATGAGTTTTCTCAAATATTGGGGATGCTCAAGCACCCACAGTATCCACAGAGCTGGCTCCTGTGCTTGGCTGAACTGGACAATCTCTTGTTTTTTTAAAATTTATATTTTAGTAACACTAATCGCAATTGTCCACTTTTAAAGAAACACAGAAAGAAAATACAATCAAAAGAAAATTCAAATTGCATTAGTTACAGATTATGTTTCACTCTTTTTTAGACCACAAATGAACAGGACATTCTCAAGCTTGAATTATAAGAGTTGAAAGCTGCACATGACTCTGATTGTAGAGTGATTTTGTCTTAGGCTATGCTATCCATAGGATAGAAGCAGAGGTTTTTAAGACACTGCCAGGTTCATAAACTTGAAGCTGAGTTTCTGAAACAGGGGCATGACCTAAACTCCAAATCAGAGCTGGGAGGACAATGGACAGCCCCAATGTCCTGGCAAGTGTCTATACCACTTGTGGTCACAAGAGGGAGCAAATGCTACACCAATTCTTTCTTGACTTTTCAATACAATGATAACGCAGGCAATGGCGAAGCATGGCATAGATACATAAAAGGCAGATAAGACCTATCCAGTGTGCTCATCCATGCTATCTACTCTCTCAGAAATCCAAAGTACTTGTCCCAATATTTCTTGAATTTTGATACTGTTTTCATCTCCACCACCTCCAATGAGACTGTTCCATGAACTCATCACTTGGAGAAGTATTACCTTAGGTTACTTCTGAGTTTGTTCCCTTTTACCTTTATCCTATGCCCCCTCATTCCAGAGCTTTCTCTCAATTCAAAGAACTTAGCCCCTTCTGCATTTATATCACAGAGGTATTTAAATTTCTCTATCATATCTCCCCTCCTCCAAAGTAGATATTGAGATCTTTTTAAGTCTGTTCTCATATGCTTTATGATAAAGACCACTGACCATTTTAGTAGCCACTCTCTGGATGACTCCATCTTGTTTATATCTTTTTGAAGTTGTGGTCTCCAGAATGGTACACAGTATTCTAAATGAGTTATCACCAGAAACAGGCATTATCACCTCCTGTTTCCTGCTGGCCATTCCTTTCCCTATGCACCTAAGCATCTTTCTGAATTTTGCTATCATTTTTTCTACCTGTTTTGCCACTTTAAGGTCGTTACATAAATCAAACCTGGGCATGTTCAGTGAGATATAGTGGAATTACTCCCCTGGTCTTTTTAAGAAAGTTGCTGGCAGTTTATGAGTCTTGACATGTGAAATTGGGAGTAGCTTTGAAAATGGGGAGCAAGCTTTGAAAAAAACACTATAATCTGTTTGATAATCAGACTACTGCTAGGCAGGAAACATACAGTATGCCTATCTTTTTAGACAAACCTTCTTTCAAAAGGAGCCAAAATGGGAAGTGAATGAATTCAAGGAATTATTTATTAGACTCTGCATCCTGACAGGCGGACACACCTAGCTGAGAAACAGGATGAACTTCTTTCCTGAATTATTGATTATGCAGAGAGAATCAACACCACCAGTGCTAAATGTCTTGCCAGAAAGAAGGGCCAGGGAAAAGTTAAAGAATCAGAAACAGTGTTAGTGCTGTGCAAACCTCTTTGTCTCTTAAGAATAACTTCTTCATCTGATGTGGAGAATACATCTGTGATATCCCAGAACACACAGGCAATAGGAATGATCAATGACCTAATCAGAAGGGCAACTGGAAGAAGAGCCAGGTCTTCAACAGAATTTGGGCCTTGGAGGATAAGATAAAGAGTTACCTCACTCCAGCAGGCCACTATCACTGGTAATCAGAGGTAAACCTCAGCTGAGCAAAGGAGCGAAGGGGGAGACGGGGGGGGGGGGGGGGGGGGGGGGGAGGGGAGGGCAGAAAGCCAAGTTGACCCCAAATAAGTCATCTGGGGCCTGGTAGACTTCAGGGGAGGTTGCCAGTGTGCCTTCTACAGGCCATGAAAATGAATGACGCACCACCTCTGTATTTATTCATAGGTTCAAAGTGCCAGCATTCAGGGAAGCACCATCTTTAAAGCCACTAAAGAGCCTGTCACACCACACAGAGAAGGATTGGATTCCTTCAGTGGCGTACCAAGGGGGGGCGGTCCGCCCCAGGTGCACACCCCAAGAGGATGCACAGCCGGCCACCCTCCCTATTCTGCCGCTGTTCTGTCTAACCACTGCATCCCGGCACCGGCTTCCCCGCAGAGACACTTCTTAACCCGGCCGGCAACATGACTTCAATCCATCGTCTCCTCTCATTGGTTGCCTTTGCCGGCTCGTTGCGTGGTAGGTGGAGGCAAAAGGTGAGGCGGGCTGGTGGGCGGGGAAAAAGTGCAGAGCCCACAATAATTCACCTCCGGCGTCAATTCTAACGTCAGAGAGGAAGTTCTGGCCCAGCCAATTGCTGTCTGGCTGGCCTGGAACTTCCTCCCCTTTAGAACTGATGCTGGAGGTGAAGTTTTGTGGGCCCGGCGCTTGTATGTGCCAGGCCTGGCTCGGGGAAGGAGCAGGTAGAAATCGGCTGCTGGCTTGGGGGTGGGGATAGGGAAAGAATCGGGGAAGTGGAGAAATCGGCACAATGGCTTTGTGGGGGCTAGGGGAAGAGAGAAAGAAAGACAGGCAAGCAGGGGGATAGAGAAAGAAAGGCAGAAATAAAGAGGGGGTGCCAGGAGGAGAAAGAAAGGCAGAAAGAAAGAGGGGGGGGCAGGAGGAGAAAGAAAGGCAGAAAGAAAGAAATATTGGCTTTACAGAAGAAGGACTGGACTCATGAAATCACCAGACAAAAAGGTAGGGAAAATGATTTTATTTTCAATTTAGTGATCAAAATGTGTCCGTTTTTCAGAATTTATATCTGCTGTCTATATTTTGCACTATGGCCCCCTTTCACTAAACCGCAATAGTGGTTTTTAGCGCAGGGAGCCTATGAGCGTCGAGAGCAGCGCGGGGCATTCAGCACAGCTCCCTGCACTAAAAACCTCTATCGCGGTTTAGTAAAAAGGGCATGGGTATTTGTCTATTTTTGTATAGTTGTTACTGAGGTGACATTGCATAGAGTCATCTGCCTTGACCTCTTTGAAAACCCCCCGAATATAAATGATAATTAACATTTTCTCTGTGTACAGTGTGCTTTGTGTTTGTTTTAAATTTTATTGTTGGTAGATCATTTTGACTTGGTCATTTTAAAAGTAGCTCGCAAGCCCAAAAAGTGTGGGCACCCCTGCTGTAAACAGTGGTGTCCGTCCCAGCTTGTGCTCCCTCTGGCGGTTGTTTCACTTCTGGCAGGCTCCCCTGCTCAAAGTCGCAGGCTTCGGCTCCTTGCACAATCCGCGGCTGCGTCGGAAGCATTCCCTCTGACGTCACGACATCAGAGAGAAGGTTTCCGATGCAGCCGCGGATCGTGTGAGGTGTAGACGCCCGCTGCTTTGAGCAGGGGAACTGGCCAGACATGCTGGGCAAGGAAGAGATGTTGCTGCTGCACAGGGAAGGGGGGTGGGGGAAGAAATGCTGCACAGGCAAGGAGGGAGAAATGCTGCTGCTGCACAGGGGAAGGGGGAGAAATGCTGCTGCTGCACAGGGAAGATGGAAGAAATGCTGCTGCTGCACAGGGAAGGGGGAGAGAAATGCTACTGCTGCACAAGGAAGGGGGTGAGAGAAATGCTGCTGCTGCTACAGCAGCACCCAATTGGGGAGAGAGAGGGAAGGAGGGAGAAGGAAGACAAGGGAGAGGAACCAGAGATTCCAAGTCCATGGGAAGGAGGGAAAGGAAAAAAGGAAAGGAGATACAAGACTATAAAGGGGGAGGAAGAGATGCCATGGCATGGGGGGAGGGAAGGGAAGGAGATAGAGATACTACACCATAGTGTGGAGTGGGAGGGAAGGAAGGAAGGAAAGGAGAAGAGAAAGAGAGAGATGCTAAAGCATAGGGGAGGGGGTGGAGACAGAAAAAATGGAGAGGGGGTTAAGCTGAAATGAAATATGTGCAAAGGAGAGAAGGGACCCCAGATATACAGTTTATTTAAGGGACATAGAATGAGGGAAGATGCCATATGGAAGAGAGAGAGGGTGGATAGTAGATGGAAGGGGCAGAGAGAGTGTGGGCAGTAGATGGAAGGGGTAGAGAGAGAGAGGGCAGAAGCTGGGTGGAAGGGGCAAAGAGAGGGCAGATGTTGCATGGAAGGGAGAGAGGACAAACGCTGTATAGAAAGAAGAGAGCAAAGAGAAGATGATTAAAGCAGAAACGACAAAAGATAGAAAGATTTTTTTGTTGCTTTACTTAGAATCAAGTAGTATTGTACCTGTATTGATAAAACTTTATAAATAGGAAATGGAAATAAGGCAATTTTTTGGACTAAACCCCTTTCCTCAGGACAGGATAGCATAACAGCAGTATACTGTACTGTTCTGAAGAAAGATTTGGCCTCTGAAAGCTAATTGAAAAATGGATTAGTCCAATAAAATGGTATTTTCTTATTTCTCATTATTTGTTTTATTTTTATTTATTAATTTGTAAAGTGGTGTTTGTTATGTATCAGTTTTTTCAACTTTACATCTACTGTCTTTATATTTTGCACAGTATTAGGGGACATGTGTCACTGTTTTTGTGGTGTTGCATTGTATGCAGAGTCTGGTTTCTTGGCGGTTCAGTTTAACTTTTGTCTACATATTTTTAGTTTGTGATTATTCCATATTGGGCGAGGGTCTGGCTTGTTTAGTTTTACATACATTGTAAAACTAAACAAGCCAGATCCCGCACAGTCAATTGATCTTGCAGTCAATGCCAACTGAAAACTATGTCCTTTTCATACACACAGAACAGAGATACACCCTCGCCCAATATGGAGTAATCACAAACTAAAAATAGAAATATGTAGACAAAAGTTAAACTGAACCGCCAAGAAACAATGCAACACCACAACATAGGCAGGAGAGATTCAGGGGAGAGCAGGGCAGCAATTCGGGGGAGAGCAGGGCGGCAGGCAGGAGAGATTTGGAGGAGAGCAGGGCAGCGATTCGGGGCAGCAGGCAGGAGAGATTCGGGGGGAGAGTAGGGCAGCGATTCAGGGGAGAGCAGGGCAGTGATTCAGGTTGGCGATTCAGGGGGAGAGCAAGGCAGCGATTCAGGGGAGAGCAGGGTGATGATTTGGGGTGGCAGGCAGGAGAGATTTGGGGCAGAGCAGGGCGGCGATTCGGGGCGGCAAGCATGAGAGATTCGGGGCAGAGAGATATACTTGTTGGGGCAGCAGAGAGCAGGGCGGCAATGAAGCTGGAGAGTCAGAAAGGACAGCAGTCGCTTCTTGGAATATCAGCCAGCCCAGTTGGTTCGCAAAATTTGTTTTGTGAATCGCGTCCCTGCCTTCTTTGCATGTCATTTCCTTCATTTGCATGAGCGGATCAGAATTGGATCGGCAGAGAGGTAAGTGAATCGGGCAGGAGGAGTGTGTGGCGTAGTGGTTGAAGCTACAGCCTCAGCACCCTGGGGTTGTGGGTTCAAACCCCGTGCTGCTCTTTGTGACCCTGGGCAAGTCACTTAATCCTCCATAGCCCCAGGTACGTTAGATAGATTGTGAGCCCACTGGGACAGATAGGGAAAATGCTTGAGTACCTGATTGTAAAACCGCTTAGATAACCTTGATAGGCGGTATATAAAATCCGAATAAAAACTTGAAACTTGAGGAGTATAATCGGGTCGCAAACCAATCGGTACACAATCGGTTTGCTTAGTGAATCTAGCCCTTTGACCGTATTTTGAATTGAAAGTAAGTCTATTGAGAAATATAAGGAATCTTTTCTTTCTCCCCCCTCCCCTCCCTTCCATTTTGATATGGGCTACAGAAAGCAATCTTAAAGATTATATTTAAAGTGAAATTTCCTTTTTTTTTTTCTCTTTTATTGTTGAAATTGTCTTCCTTTTCCTATTCCTGGATTATATAATTTTCAAATTTCAATTATATATAGGGATAAATGAGTGTTCCTTAGCACCTGGGCTATACCATCCCTTCCCCAAGCACATGTAGGTAAACAAAAAACAAACAAACCCCAAAACCGTTCCCAGTGAAATCACCAGCATAACCTGCTGGTACTCAGTTGAAAGCCCCAGTATTTTAGTTCCAGCAGATAGTAGGTTGTTCAGGCTGGTACTCCTGGTCCCTGGCCTAGCTTCCAGCAGTCCAGGTAGCTGCTATATAGCTTGGTTGAGCCTAATGGTTGGCTCCCAGGTTTCCAGATCCATGAATTGGGCCTATACAGGTGTGAAACACTATTCTGCCCCTGGTCATCACCTGATGGCTCAGCCCTGGGGGGGCTCCTTGTACTTTTCTGGTTTGTATGGTTTATTCCATGGCATTGGGAATTGGGTTTGACAAAATCCCCCATAGTACACTCTACGAAGCCTGGAGACAAGATCACTGTGGACCCAGGCCACAGTTTATTGTGAGCTTCTATACCACTACTAATTACTGGGGAATCAATTCAGAGCAGTTTGCATGAGATTCTGTAAAGGTGTTACAATACAGAGTTACAAAGAGCTTCTGTGAGGTGTTATAATACATGGGCTCTATATAATACAAGGGCTCTATATTGAGTAACAGGGGTTTCTGTAGCGGTGTTACAATACAGAGTTATTAATACTGGCATAATTATGCCATAATCAATCACCCTACTTATGTTACTGGCACATCGATCATCCTTCATATATTGACATCTAATATTAGGTTTACTATTGCAACTAAGTACACAATATTTATTCCTCCTAAGGAGGTTGGCTAATTCAACTAAATATATTCTATATACATGTATCTGTGTCATGTTTTATGTTTATCTCTGAAATATTATCTTCTAAGAGTCTAGTTTTCTGGGCTTCTGGGCTTTGTCTAGTTATATCCTATTGTGTTCATCCTATCATGTTCCTGATGGTGGGGGAGGGGGAAGGGGGACTAGCCAACTGTCTCCTCTTCATTGTTGAATTGGCTAAAGTAGTCTATGAAGAGGATAACCTATCTCTTTCTTGAACTTTCTGATATCCTTTTCTAGTTTTAGTTCCTTCGGGAGGGCATTCTACCACCTTGGAGCCATCACCGAGAACATTCTTTTTCTGACAGTTAGCTCAGAAGGTTCTGCAGGCCTCTGCACTGGTCATATAGCTGGGTACGTGGAACTGGAAAAAATTCTATCTTAGAAATAACTTATTAATGTAGCATTAGTATTAGACTAGAGTTCTGGAATATAGTAGGCCGTTAATTACTCTATGTGTGACGCTCTTAGCTAAGGTTACCAGATGTCCGGATGTACCTGGACATATCCTCTTTTTAGCCGTCTGGAGAGCTTTTCAAAAACTGGCACTTTGTCAGGTTTGTCAGGTTTGAAATGAGCAGGTAGAGAGGGGGGTGGGGCTAGGGGGAAAGGCTGGGGTGTGGCATGGGCATAACAGGACAGGGATGGGTGGAACTGGGCAGGTATGGGGGCGGGTCTATGGGTCCAGATTTTACATACCTAAAATCTGGTAACCCTTCTCCTAGCCAGATGTACATTATCTCACTATCTTAGACATGTATTTGAAACTGTGACCTCTAGGAAAGGAAAAAAACTGTAAGCCATTTATAATTGGCATTGACCAGTAGACAATCTTGTTAGAGGGAAAATACCTTCAGATAGGCAAGGGGTGAAGGATAGTACCACAGAAGACATAAAACTTATAGATGAAATCACTTTTTTAATTAACATATGCAGAGGTAATAATTATTTTTTAATGTATTCTTTTGATCCTTTGTATTCAATATGCCACTTTACCTATATAAGAAGAGGCTGGCTTTGGCTAGAGCAGTGTATCTCAAACTGTGTGCCGAGGCACACTAGTATGCCTCCTGAGATTCCAAGTGTGCCGCGACACACTGAGGAGGAAGAGAGGCACCTGCCAGCTGACTTCCCTACGCGGTACAGCGACGGCGCTATCAGATTCTCCGAAGGCCTGCATGTTTCCCCTCCTTCTCTTTAGCGGCCTCCGGCTTCCCCCCTGGCCTCCCAGTCTCACCTTTAAATCTGATTACAACAGCCTGCAGAGGATCGCCGGTAGGTAAAATGATTTTATTTCCAACTAGCTGATGCCCCGGCGTTGCACGGGTGTTTAATTATAGCAATAACACTGTAAATGGATTCAAATAAAGATACTTTATAGTGGTGAATGAAATTATTTTTTTACAGCTTAATAAAAAGTACAATATTCAAATTATAATGTGAAATATTTGACAAAATGAATACAATACAACTAACGCAAAACGTGATTATAAACAACATTTTTAGTTTCACCTCCTGGAGCAAGAACATATAAATTCTTGGGTGAACCCAGCCTTGAGCAAGCAACATAGAGTTGTGGGCCGCGAGACCCCCAGAACATATCACCCCAGGTAGTGAGGGATCTGCATACCAAGTTTCGTTCAAATCGGTCAAGCCGTTTTTGAATTACTGTGAGAATGGCAGCTTTTTACATTTTTTCCATTGACATGAATGGGTGAAATCTGATTTTCTGTTTGTAGCTCCGCCCACGTGTGCAGGTGGGCCGCGAGACCCCCAGAACATATCACCCCAGGTAGTGAGGGATCTGCATACCAAGTTGCGTTCAAATCGGTCAAGCCGTTTTTGAATTACTGTGAGAATGGCAACTTTTTACATTTTTTCCATTGACATGAATGGGTGAAATCTGATTTTATGTTTGTAGCTCTGCCCACGTGTGCAGGTGGGCCGCGAGACCCCCAGAACATATCATCCCAGGTAGTGAGGGATCTGCATACCAAGTTTCGTTCAAATCGGTCAAGCCGTTTTTGCGTGATCGCGGCACATACACACATACATACCTCCGATTTTATATATATAGATATAGTGATTGAAATGTGTCAGCTTTGAGAATTTATATCTGTTGTGTATATTGTGTGTATATGAAAAATGAATGGAAAAAAATTGCATTACAATTAGTAAAGGAGATGGGATCTGGGGCAGAGCTTGAGTGGGCCTAGGGAGGTCTGTGGTTGGGGTACTCAGTTGATATTTGGTAGACTAATTAGTTGAGAAACACTGTTGTAGGCAATCAGCTGGCGCCAGTGCCTCTCCTTCTCTCCAGCTCTCTTCCCTGCTGGCACTCCCTACTGGCATCTCAGGGCCCATCTGGAGAGCGTCTGCACATGCACGGACATTGATGTCACACATATGCATGATGTCATCACGGCGACATCCGCGCACTTCTGGGTGCCTCAAGCAGTGACCACTACCTTTAGTGTGTCCTGGCTTGAGAAAGTTTGAGACACTGGTCTAGACAATACTTTGCCATGTAGCCTAATATATAGATATATTAATAAACGGTATAGGGAGAAGAAACTGGGCTTGGGAATAAATGAGTCTTCCACATGACTATCTGTACCATTAGGGGTGTGCATTGGAATATTTGTTGTTTCATTTGACGTGTCATATAATTTTTTTTTTCTCATTTGTTGTAGAAAGCTTTTTATTTCAGGTTATATCTTCTGTGGCACTCACTGTTCACTTAAAGGACAATTCTATAACTGGTCACCTGCATTTACAGGTCATATCTGTGTGTATATGTACAGAATACCAGCACTTTCACAGGTACATGCGTACATTTACATGCATACATGCCAGCCCAAGTGACTAAACACTATCCTGTAAAGGCATGCTTAAGTGCATAAGGGTATGGGGCAAGTTCACATGGGCACAGCTTGGGAGGGACATGGGCGGTGCTGCCATTTCTATGCAGACCTCACAGAATACAGTAAATTCACAAACCCTTGCTACATTTATGGGCCTGCAGTGACACCAGCTCCAGGACTGGTCTTAACTGCGAGGCACAGAAATATAAGATTCACTAATCGCTGTTCACCTCTAAGCTGAGCAGGAGTCCTCCAACTACAGTCCTGCTAGCGAGGGGTGCTGTTTCACTATCACATTTTCAATAGTGAGGGACAGACGAACTCTACCGAACTCCAGGAAACCTGCCTGTCCCTTACGATTGAAAACACAATATGGAAGCACCCCCCAACTTCTGCTCAGTTTAGAGGGAATAGTGGTGGCCAATGCCAGGTTGTGGATGAATTCTATAATGGTATCTGGTGCCTGGAAGCCTTTATAGAACAGACTTTCACCACGCAGCATCAGGGAACCCGAAGGAGGTGCTCAGTTACAGAATTGCCCCCATAGATGCAAATTCAGTATAACTCAGGTGCCAAAATACAGGCAAAATGGTGGGGGCTAAGCACAATTCTATCATGGCATCTTCATATTGAGATTCTGTTATGGCGTATTAACATAAGTAGAGCAGTGGGGAGTGTTTGGTGCAGTGCTTAGAGGTACGGTCTCAGCACCCTGAGGTTCACATCCCACCCTGCTCCTTGTGACTCTGGCCAAGTCACCTAATCCCCAACTGCCCCAGGTACATTAGATAAAGTGTGAGCCCACCAGGACAGATAGGGACAAATGCTTGAGTACCTGAATGTAAACCACTTAGCTTTGCTCAGTATTTCTTATTTATTTATTTCAGTATTTATGTACCACTTATAACCTAAGTACCAAGTGGTTCTTTATTATATTCTTAAGAACATAAGTATAGCCTTAGTGGGTCAGACCAATGATCCATCAAGCTCAGTAGCCCATTCTCATGGTAGCCAAACCGGGTCACTAGTACCTGGCCAAAACCCGTATCTTTCTCAATAACAGACTATTGAAGAATTGTTGGGTGCGGGGGAAAGGGTTATAATTTCTACTTTAATGGATTATATGTATAAGAATGTCAAGTGCTATATATTTTATTAGTAACTAGCTGATGCCCCGGCGTTGCACGGGTATTTAATTATAGCAATAACACTGTAAATGGATTCAAATAAAGATACTTTATAGTGGAGAATGAAATTATTTTTTTACAGCTTAAGGTTCTAGGAGGTTTTTTACAGCAGAAGGTTCTAGGAGTAACCTTCGACAATAAATTGTCTTTCCATAATCACATAAGTCAAGTGGTAAGATCTACTTTTTATAGACTTCGTCAGATTCGATCGGTTTCAAAATTTTTATGTGCAAAATCATTGAATATCTTAATTCATTCCCTTGTAGTCTCTAAACTTGATTACTGCAATGCATTATTTATAGGTTTGCCACAGAAAGAAATTAAGCGACTACAAATAATCCAGAACGCCGCTATTAAAATAATTTATAAAGCCAAAAAATTTGATCACGTTTCACCCCTACTTAAGAAAGCACACTGGCTTCCAGTAGCACATCGAATATTATTTAAACAATGTTTACTCATCTTTAAAGCTTTAGAACATAAAACTCCAGCCTTTATATTTAGACTTTTGATACCTTACACTACCTCTAGATCTCTTAGATCTCAAGACCAACACCTATTAGTAATTCCTTCACTAAAAGTTATTAACACAAGACGTAACACAATCTTTTCTATAACAGCCCCTCAATCTTGGAACAACCTTCCACTGTACCTTAGACAGGAAAAAAACCTGGCAAAATTTAAGTCTGAACTTAAATGTTTTCTATTCTTAGATGCCTTTAATGATTAATTTTTTCGCATTCTTAATTTAATAGGTCAATTGTCTTCGTCTACCTTCCTATTGTTTTTCCCTTGAATTAATGATTTTAATACTGAATGTAACCATTAAATAATTTTCCTTTTGTTTCATTATAATTTGTAGAAATACCCTCTAAATGTACTGTAATATGTATATATAAGATTATCATATGTTTAATTTAATAATTGTAAGTATGTTACCAAAAATTTTTATTTACTTGTACATCGCCTTGAATTTTGAATAGGCGATAAATCAAAATACTTAATAAACTTGGAAACGTACAATATTCAAATTATAATGTGAAATATTTGACAAAATGAATACAATACAACTAACGCAAAACGTGATTATAAACAACATTTTTAGTTTCACCTCCTGGAGCAAGAACATATAAATTCTTGGGTGAACCCAGCCTTGAGCAAGCAACATAGAGTTGTGGGCCGCGAGACCCCCAGAACATATCACCCCAGGTAGTGAGGGATCTGCATACCAAGTTTCGTTCAAATCGGTCAAGCCGTTTTTGAATTACAGTGAGAATGGCAGCTTTTTACATTTTTTCCATTGACATGAATGGGTGAAATCTGATTTTCTGTTTGTAGCTCCGCCCACGTGTGCAGGTGGGCCGCGAGACCCCCAGAACATATCACCCCAGGTAGTGAGGGATCTGCATACCAAGTTTCGTTCAAATCGGTCAAGCCGTTTTTGAATTACAGTGAGAATGGCAGCTTTTTACATTTTTTCCATTGACATGAATGGGTGAAATCTGATTTTCTGTTTGTAGCTCCGCCCACGTGTGCAGGAGGGCCGCGAGACCCCCAGAACATATCACCCCAGGTAGTGAGGGATCTGCATACCAAGTTTCGTTCAAATCAGTCAAGCCGTTTTTGAATTACTGTGAGAATGGCAGCTTTTTACATTTTTTCCATTGACATGAATGGGTGAAATCTGATTTTCTGTTTGTAGCTCCGCCCACGTGTGCAGGTGGGCCGCGAGACCCCCAGAACATATCACCCCAGGTAGTGAGGGATCTGCATACCAAGTTTCGTTCAAATCGGTCAAGCCGTTTTTGAATTACAGTGAGAATGGCAGCTTTTTACATTTTTTCCATTGACATGAATGGGTGAAATCTGATTTTCTGTTTGTAGCTCCGCCCATATGTGCAGGTGGGCCGCGAGACCCCCAGAACATATCACCACAGGTAGTGAGGGATCTGCATACCAAGTTTCGTTCAAATCGGTGAAGCCGTTTTTGCGTGATCGCGGCACATGCACACATACATACACACATACATACCTCCGATTTTATATATATAGATGTAATGTTTTAATATTAATCACTTGTTTGTCAGTTTTAAAATGGATAAAGAATTAAAAAACAAACAAACAAACAACAGACTATGGACTTTTCCTCCAGGAACTTGTCCAAACCTTTCTTAAAACCAGCTATGCTATCCGCTCTTACCACTCTGAATGAATCTAAACTTATGAGCTATTGGCTATTTAAAAGTTTATACGTTACTGTATGGAAATTTGTTTTGTGGGATATGTGAAGAGATGAGGTCTAAATCCCCAGCGAATAAGAAAGTTTAAATTGCAAGGGGGTGGCATCACTGAGATCCCTGAAGAAAACCGAGAACAAATATTTAAGAGGAGCTTTTGTGAGCTAATCAACTGATCGATTGTACAAATACTAACATAAATCTGCATTTTCATGTCATTTTGGCATGACCACTTTCGCCTGATCCATGGCAGGTGTAAATGCACATTCCTAAATGTTGACATTTTTATGCGCCTAACTTATATTATTCTATAAACTTTGCATGTGTGTTGGACCCATCAACGGCCCACCCATACCCCATCCACTTGCATTCCTCCTTGCAGTTACATACTATAGCTCTTAGAATACCACCTTATAGAATACCACCTAAGGGGAGAATTTATCAAGGGGTGATAACCAAGGTAGGTACGTGCTAAATGCTAAGACACCATATAGGATGCCTTAAATTGCTTGGCACCCCCGGATGAATTCCCTCCAAAGGGCAATTATGCACTTAAATGCACATATATGCACTTAACTGCATAACTGCCTCCATTTTGCCTAATTCTGCATCAATTGTGTATGCAATTTTGAGCGACAGATTATAGAATTAAGGGAACAGTGTGCATCATTCTTAAATAGCAGGCAGATTGCAGTATTCTTCTGAGGCACACATTATTGTAAGACAGTAATTATAGTTGGGATTTTTTTTCTCTCATTTCATTTTTAAAACAACATGAAAAATTAGGAAAAGATCGTTAACATTTCCTATGTTGCTTCAAACAAATGCACATCCCTATGTCACATTGTCACTGAGGCTCCGATGCTCTAAACTTACAGCGCCTTTCACAATCGACGCTAACCCAGATCTAACCAGTTTAGCGTCAATGTATTTTAGCACAGATTGGATAAATTGCAGTCTTTTTTGTGCTTTTTAGCAGCCTCTGATAATCGTTTTGAAATGTATTAACATGAGCACTCTGGGAGTGCTCATGATGATCCAAATTTAACGGCAGGTCTGGAGGGGCCAGTATTATTGATACGCATGTGTTAGAAGCGTGTTTCATGTACGTGTGTCAAAGGCGCATCCATGTGTGTTTGTTAAAAAGTTCAAAAACAAAAAAATACGGGGGTAATAGCACCATGTCCTGCTAAAGCACTATAGAAAAAAAAGCATACATATTCACATTTCTATAGCTTGATGTAGGTAGTTCTCTGCCCCCTCCTCTCCCACCCTCCAATGGGATTGATGGACACTTATCAAGTGCACCTACGATGCGTTACAAGGCACGTCTATGGTTCATACTCATGCATGCCTGTGACGTAGCATTTCCTGGTGCTTGCACACATTTATGCCTTTTTCCATGATTTATTCTGTGCATGAGTGGCTTTCTCCAACAACTGATCGTATGGGATTCCCACAGACCTCCACAAACCTCATTTGCATGCAAAGTTCTTTGAGCATCGCTTGCTATTTTGAAATTGGAAAATTTACCGGCACTACAGTGATTCACAGCATTTTAACGTAGACCTTAGAGCATTGGGGCCCAAGTCAGTCCCCCTATACCCCCCCATATGGTGGTAAAGAATTCAATTGAAATAGTGAAATGATTCAGTTATTTTCATGTAGTTTATTGTATGTACCAAACTGCACTGTACAATTTACAAGATCTGAAAAAATAAAATGCTTAAAAAGTATATTTAAAAGTATCATTTGATTTTTCTTTTAAGTATAAGCTAACAGGAAAATAAAGGAAATGCCAAAAAATATTCTTTTCATATCATTTCATTTGGAAACATTTTATACATAGAAAAAGTACAAACTACAGAGAAAAAGCATTTCCAGATAAATTATTTAAATAGCAAATATACACAGATACAAGTTTTCCTATCACAGGAACAATGCAAAAATAACTTATTAAAAGTAAACACAGTATACAGGATGACAGAACAACACAACCACATAAGGAAAACATTGTGCCTTCTCAATATCATTTCTGAACTGCACTAGCACAAATTTTCAGAGATAGGACTACAATATGCACAGATGGGTGAATCCTACAGTAGCATTAAGTACATCGGATGCTAACAATCATGAGGTAATATTTGTAGGCAAATTTACATCAATGTACAAAACAAGTGCCTCCCTCTAACACATAAGAAAGGAAAGGAAAAGTGCTTTCTCTGTTATGCAAGAGGGATAAACATGACTTTTTAGGAATTGCAATTAAGTTAAAGTATTTGATGTTGCAAAATGCTATGTTTTAAATCTTTTGCTTCCTTTTCTGCCCTCTTCTCTAGATTCCCTCGCTCTCCTATGAGAAATATTTTAGGGCTCTTTTTACAAAGCTGCAGTAAAGATTTCTTCTACCACAGGCCAATGCGGTAAATTCTCTGACGTTCATAGGAATTCTATAAGCATCGGAGCATTTGCGTCGCCGGCCTAAGGTAGAAACCTCAACTACAGCTTTGGAAAAGCCAGCGTTAGTTCTTACATTGTCAGACAACATAATCCAAACAGTAGAAGTATCCAAGCAGAAAAAGCTTTTGAAAATTTCAAAATAATTTTTAGAACTGAAGTAAAAATCTGACCAAAAGGTTTTTATTTTGCTTGATTACTGCTATTTTAACAGCAAACTACAAAGCAATATAATTTCAACCAGAGCAGCACTGAACCAGTTCCTGGTGGGGGGGAGAGACAAACACTTACTAATTATTCTTTTATTTTCTAACCATTTGGGGTACAAGTTCAAAAAGGCACAGAGCAACAAACACATGGCTACTTTTGTACAAATTGTCATGCCAATATATTTTTCCTGAATCAGAAACACAGCGGGCTCCTTTTACGAAGCCGCATTAGCGACTTAATTGCACGCACCTTTTTAAGCGCGCGCTAACCCCCTCGCTAGCTGAAAAACTACCGCCTGCTCAAGTGGAGGCGGTAGCGGCCATCGCGGCGAGCAAATTAGTGTGCGCTATTACGCACGTTAAACCGCTCACACGGCTTCATAAAAGGAGCCCAATATATCTTGCTCAGGGTAAAAGGAGCCCAATATCTCTTGCTCAGGGAGTGACTCAGAGAGAAAAGTAGAAGAGAAAATCTTTAAAAACTTTTCTAAGACCTATCCAGGAATAAAACAACCTACTAGGAATGTGCATTTGTTTGAAATGGCATATAGGAAATGTTGTATATGTTTTAATCCTATTGCTATCATTTTATTTAGAAAAAAAAAACAACAACACACACACACCCCATGGGGTACTTTTACTAAAGATTATTAAGCTCTTAACTTGAGCATCAACAGGTTATCACAGAAGTTAAAGCATTTTGAAGTATTTTTGCCTGTTTATTCATCTTTAAATACTTTTTGGCAGGGGGCATTCCTGCATTATCCAGCTAGCACATTAGCATGTGCTAACCAGATGATGCAGAGCTAACACAGGAGCACCAAAACGGAGGCAGTAAGTGATCTCAAGTTAACTTTCAGCAGGTACCGTGTGCTAATGAAACATTCATTCACAATTTGCAATGAAAAATACAGAAAAAGACCCTTCTTGATGCGATATTCGTTTTGGGCTGTTAAAATCAAGTGCTACCAATAAGCCCCAAATCAAACTCACGTTACTAAAAGGACTCCCTATGTCATTTTGAAATTGAAATGTTAAAAATAAACTCAGGATATCAAATTTTTTGTCAACTATCGCATGCACTGTTGTTAAATAGCATGCATTATTTTTGAATAGCACACAATATTGAAGAATAGTATCTGCTATTGATGAAATGTCAACCTGAAAACAAAAAAAAAACATTTTATAATAAAACAACCAAGAAAAAACAGGAATGGGATGACAAATGAAACAAAACTGGAAACTTTCTAATGTACACCCTTACAACCCACATACTTTGTACCTGTAATTTCTGTGGCCAAGGGATCTGGAAACACAAATAATTAAATCTAAAATCCAAATCCTACCTCCATTAATACTTTTATATAGTCTAGGGGCTCCTTTTACTAAGCTGCGTTTTTAGCACGTGTTAAACCCACGCTAAGCGGCTAGAACTATCGCCAGCTCAATGCTGGCATTAGGGTCTAGCGCACGGGGCGCTAAAATCGTTGTTTCCAGATCAAATTGAATTACAGTTCAGTTACAGTATGCAATCCTTGCCCCAAAGAGGGCAAGGTAGAGATTTCTACTGCGGCCCGGAGGGCTACATGCTCCGACACTCATAAGATATGATCAGTGTCAGAGCATTTAGCGCTCCAAGCTGTGGTAGAAACCTCTACTGCGGCTTAGTAAAAGAGGGACTATGTGAATAGTTGTATAAAGCACTTTAGGATATAGGACAGTATTTTAGATGTTCAAGTAAGTTTTATAAAAGTGCCTAAGGTCTATGTGTATAAAAAGCGGGCACACAGAAAACAAAGGGTTGATATTCAAAACAATTTATCCAAGCAAAATAAACTCTTGCCCTGTTAAACCATATCCATGCCATTCTCTTCTTGGCTGGGCTGAGAACATTTCAGCAACCCCTCGTATATATAGAATAAGGGCTTCAGAGCAGATATAAATGTGTGTGCCTAGACCCTGCTGTAATTCTATAAAGGCAGATGGGCGCATATGTTGCTTTTATAAACTAGGTGCAACATATGTGTCTTTCCTGCCTAGGTGCCTTGTTTTATAAAATTATCCCTCAAGTTTGTACCTGTGACAATGGAGGTAAAGCAACTTTCCCAAAGCCAAAAGGTAATGGCATCAAAAAAGAGTGTCAGCATTCAATAAAGAATGGGAGAAGCACAGAGGATCTTTGAAGGAGGGAAAAGTTTAGCAACTAGGCAGACTAGATGAGATTTGTGGGTCTTTATCCGTTATTGTATTGTTGTATGTTTCTAGGAAAGGGACATGTTATAACAGTCGGCCAAAAGCATGTTTTTGTTTTATCAATATATGCATCTAAAAATAAGCCCAACACATATCTAAATATGCACATTATTTTCAGAATTTATCTTTTCCCATTCCCTATACATTGTTCACAGCTCCTTGACTTGCACTAATGGATATCAATTTCCTCCTTCTAACTTTGCTCATAGTTGAGTCAGGATCAGAGACCTGCAGGCTTCTCATATTTATTCTAGCCCTTCTTCTCCTGTTCACTTGTGGGAGGGAAAGACCACAGCAGATAGACATAAACAATTGCTCTGTTCCCTTCTCTGCTATTGTTCCCTGCACCTGCCTGGAAATGAAGGACTAGAACAGCAAATGGAGCCTTTGTTTTCTGCTGCCAGAGATTTGGGACAGTGGCCAACAAAGTCAAGCAGGAGCCCTGTGTATCCATGCCTACAGGCACCTCTATTTTTTCACAAGTATGCAGACTATTTCCCCCTCCCCCCTCTCAGATGTACACACAAATCAGCAGATATAATTAGTGTTACACTAATTAAAAAAAAAATGCTGCTTTTTGAAAATTTGTGTAAAACCATGTGTGCTATATTTAGAAATGTCTTCTCTTAACTGAAAATGTAATTATATCATCCATAGCTACCCATAGAAGGTTCTACTTTAAAAGTGGCTAAATATGGCTGTCTAGTTCCTGTGTGAAAAAGAGCGCATGCTTCTGGTTTTTTTAGACACAGGAAACTTTATTGGCATGATAAAATGACAATTTACACAAGCTATGCCACAGGAGACGGTTTTTAATGGGATTTGACAGAGTAGTTAAGAAGCTACCTAGGTAAAAACCCACAGGTGAAAATTGCTCTGTGGCCTATGGGTAACACTAAAAACAAAAACAAAAACACTGTGGAGGAGATGTCCAAGATGCAGGTTTTATTAAAAATACAGTCATTTAATCCACATGATAAAATGTCTAGGACTTCCACAGTGTTTTTGTTTGTTCTTCAGTTCTGTGGAGCATCAAGGGTCAATTTCTGTTTGTGCTATGGGTAACATTATACATACCCTTTCACAAGGTGTATACTTTCAGTTGTGGGTAAATGAGGAGAATTTGGAGGGTAAGGTATAGAAAGAAAAGTAGCACAGATGCCCAGTATTTCCCAGCATATGATAATCCTTTATTATTACATTTACAAGTTCTTCATTTTTAATTTGAGTGGCATCTAAATGCTTCATAATTAGGGCTTTTACAAAGGTGCGTTAGGGCCTTAACGTGCGGAATAGAGTGCGCTAAAATGCCACACGCGCTAGCCGCTACCACCTCCTTTTAAGTAGGTGGTAATTTTTCAGCTAGCATGTGCTAATCTTGTGCGTGCACTACAAACGCTAGTGCACCTTAGTAAAAGGAGCCGTGTTTGGGAGTTGGTTTTTTTTTTGTTGTTGTTGTTGTTTTCATTCTTTATATTATTTTTCCAAGAACATGGTTTAAGTATTTTGTATGGCTACAAAGGCTGGCTGTCCCAGAGGCAAAAAAGGTCCTAAAAACAGCGTCTGTGCTAACTGCATAAGTGCTTCTTAATATTAATCTTTCAGTGTTTGTGGCCTAGAATTTAAGGAAAACGCTCTTAGCTTGCTGGTCTGCAGATATAAAGTACTTAGATCTGAAAAATACTAATTTTTAAACTTTCTGGATTAAAAAATTAAAAGTACATATTAGTAATAACAGTAAAATAAAACTAAGGACCCCTTTTACAAAGCCGCGGTAATGCTGCTGCTATGGTAAACACACCGAAGCCCATTCAAATCCTATGAGCTTTGGTGCATTGTAAAAGAGGCCCTAAAAGTAGACCCCCCCCCTCCCAAAACAAAGATAATCACAGGACTTTGGTGACATTCACTGTTGACTCTTGACTAAATTATGGCTCTATCCTAGTGACTAAATAGCTGCCATTTCTCTCCCCCCCCCCCCCCCTCTCTCCACATTGAATTTTTTTTTTTCTAATTTTTCCTTGGGAAGTCTTATTTTCTCTGTCAGTTATAAGAAATGTGAATCTCTGATATCTTTTATATTTTGCACAGTACAGGAGGCGTCTAACTGCCACCGTGCCATTCTCTATTACTTGCCTTTTTAAAATGACAAAATTGCAGAAAAAGTCATTCAAATTCACGGTAAAAATTTTCCTCTTGTTACCTCTATTAAATTTTTAGGAGTAACTTTAGATCGTCATCTAACTCTAGAGAATCATACCGAGTTATTGATCAAAAAATGTTTTACCATTCTTTGGAAATTACGAACAATCAAAAAATATTTAGATATGGCGTCATTTAGATTAGCAGTGCAGACTTTTATACGTATTGGACTATTGCAATATAATCTATTTAGGATCTTACAAAATTTTTTTAAATAAATAGCGCTTAATACAAAATACAGCAGTCCATTTGATTTTTGGCCTTAGAAAGTCTGACCATGTAAGTCCTTTTTATTTAAAATTACACTGGTTGCCTTTTGAGGCGAGAATCTTATTTAAATTTGGACGTATCTGCTTTAAGGCATTATTTGGTTTAGCTCCTGGATATCTTTCTTCTCTGTTTAAAGTACATAACCCTAACAGGATTACCCGACTTAATAATATGTTTATTTATCCATCTTTGTCTGTCCGATACAAGAGATTTCATGAACGAACATTTGCTTTTCAAGCAGGAAAAATAAATGCCTGGTTGAGCTCCCTTATTCCTTCAGTTGATTCTTATTACTCTTTTAGGAAGTTATTAAAACTAAATTATTTGAAAAAAAATATAATTTGAGCTCTTGTATGCTCTGTTAAATCTTTACTGTTTAAAATTTTTATTATACTACAATGGTTTTTATTATTGTATGTATCACTGAATCTGTTCAGTTTCTTCTTTTATGTAAACTGCCCAGAACGTATGGTTGGGTGGTATATAAAAATAAAGATTATTATTATTAAAATTTCAGCAATATTAATAAATCCCTACCCTACAAAGCATGCAGTTTATAGCCCTATTTATGAACTTGTATTAATACCACTTAATACACATTATTTAGTACAAACCCTCAACTTTTCTGTATGGGAAACTTATTTTATATGTAGAAAATGGCTTTTAGAACATTTTGTGGCCACATATAGGTGTAAAATGACAGGCACACAAATAATGCGTCCGCTTTTATCTTACTGTATATAGGCATTCTTGGGGGCATAGTTTGAACGGAATGCAAGGGGTCCTGCAGCAAAATTTGTGTTAAAACATTAATGCAGTTTAGTAAATGAATGCCTAAATTTGTACTTGAGTTAATGGAGCAGGAAGGGTTTGCCTATGGTCACAAGGCGTTTCAACTGGAGACCAGGCTCGAAACTGGCTCCTTAGTTAGACTGTTATTATAACCACTAGGCTACTAATTCACCCCTTTCTGAGTGCATGAATAAGATGAAGTATTCTACTAGCATGCAGGTTCTAAGTAGGGATCAATAACAGTATTTGGTTTCCAAATTGTACCTCCCTAAAACAATATGTGTGTGCTCTAGGGCACACTACGATATTTATGATGCTGCCTCTTAATGCCTTTGCATTTGAGTCCTAAATGAGTGGCTCTCTCTAAACTTGTCCTGGGGAAGAGGAGTGAGAAGTACAGGAGACAGCGTGTGAAAAGAGATCTTTCTTCTCTGGTCCAGACCCTGAGTAAGAAAGCCATATTTTTTTGTCCAACAAATACCTTTCAGCTACAAGACAAAATTCAATCCGAAACTCTAGTTTCTAAGTAGAACAGAGTTAATAAATAATTTATAATTTCATGTTACCATGACTACTACTATAGTATCAGCTGTTTTTAAGACCATCATGGATGCCATGACACATAATTATTCTTTGGACCTGTTTCTCAACAGCATTTTAACTTTGTTGTTGCGAGGCAATAATGAAACTGTTCATACTGATGCAAACCCTGTGGATACATACTTTATCTGTATAGTGTTGAAAACAAAGTAAAGTTTGCTTTGAGTATTGCTGTGACAAAAATTTGAAACACAAGATTTGTGCCTGCTGTTAATGCAAATACTTAATGCTGCTGAAAATAATACATATCATTGTAAAAATCTTAACACAATGTTTACTGTTTTCCTCCTCCTAACTAATCCTAGCCCCTGGAGTGCCTCTAAAGAAGATAGGTAAAAATTACACATATTGTTGAAAAATATGTGTAATTTTACCTGCAATGAGGGTGCATGGCACTCAAGGAGCCAATTCCACAGTCAAAGAGCTGCTTTGCCCATGGAAGTGTCTCTAAATAATCAAACTACCATGTAGTTTCAAAAGGACTTTTTGCCTGCAGGGTTTGCATCAATAATAATAATAATAATAAAAGCACACACATACTTTGTTAGATCACTGCATGACAAATCAGTACAAGCTTCAAGGCAGAACTGGAATGCATAGTTTAGATTATTCAAAGTTACACATGAAGTTTGCTCTCTAACCTAAACTTGTCACAGGAAGCCTCCAAAACCCCATAAGTAAAAACATACATACATTTCCCCCTTCCCATTCGCGGTTTCCGCACTCGCGATTTCACATAATCGCGATTTTTGGGGGGGAGGGGGAAAAAAATAACCCCATATTTTTGCCTTCCCCCCGGCATCCTGGCCTTACCTGGTGATCTAGTTGGCTTTCGAGGCAGGAGCGGTCTTCCTGCGCTCCTGCCCCGTGTAGATCGCCAATAGGAAATGGCTGTGGGGAGTTCCCGTGGTAGTCTCGAGAGACTACGGGAACTCCCCACAGCCATTTCCTATTGGCGATCTGCACGGGGCAGGAGAGTAGGAAGATCGCTCCTGCCCTCAAAGCCCGATAGACCACCAGGTAAGGCTGGGATGCCGGGGGAAGGCGGGAGGGAGGTGAGGGTGGGTCAGAGCCGGATATTCGCGATATTTCCCTATTCGCGGTCCGGCTCTGTCCCTATCCCCTGTAAATAATGAGGGAGATTGTTGACACATATTACTTTTACTCATGCATTGGGTAGACAATAGAAAGAAAAAAAATCTACAGATAACAGAAAAAGTTTCAGGATTGCACCATCGAGGGATAATTTTATAACTGCACATATTGCTTAAAACATATGTGTGTATTTTTCTCTGTGTGGACTTTGCTCGTTTTTAAAAGCAAAATCTGCACTAGTGCATACATTTGAATTTTTAAAAGGATGCATGTAAAAACCCCACCACATATGGCCAAAAAAATAACCACAGAGGCTATAGGCACCTATTTTTATCCACACATAGAATGGGCAATTTTGTGTTTTTCTTTTTATAAGTAAAACACTTACCTTTAGAAATGGTTTTAAAAATTACCCACCCTATGTTTTAACTAATGTCATGGAAATATACAAAGTTCTTTAATATAAAGACATTGGTATCAGATGATTTAATTTTCCATTTTTTCCTTGATCAAACAGAAATAATTACGATATATTGGAACAAGTTGGTAAACAGGACTGAGGAACTATGATCCAATCAAAGCTTCACTGCCGAATTGAAATCCAGTATGCCATTAATTCTTTAATGGTATTAGAATTTTATCTAATAAAGGTTTTTTGTGTTTTTTTTTTTTGGGGGGGGGGATTTGTAAGAAACCTGTATAGTAGTACACTTCCTTATATGAAGAAATATTATTTCAGTACAAAGGAAAAGTTCCACCAATTCCTTTTTTAAGTTCATCCATGATGCTATGCTCCAGTTTTTTCAGGGTTTAATCTGAATCTATATCCCTTCTCCCATTGCTATCATTCTTTTAAGAAATCAACCAAAGCTCACAGCACAAACAAGAGATCCTCAACGTGACATATCATAGCATGTGAAAAAGTGAGAGAAACAGACCATAAGGTAAAGTGAAAGAATGATCATGAGACACGAGAGAGAGAGAGGGGGGGGGGCAGCAGTGTCATGGGATATAAGATATACTGTCATTAGTATGACAAAAGCAAAACCCAATATTTTACAGAATCAGGGCTAGATTTCCTAATCTGTGTTAATGCAAGTTAAGGTAATTTAATACATATTTAATGTGAGCCTCCATTATAGTAAATGGGGTCAGTTCACTACGGGGCAGTTCTATGAACTGGACGCTAACATTTACACACCAGTTATATGCACAAATGATTATAATGCTAGCATATCCATGTCTATGTGTGCACAAACATACACAAATGCCAAATTCAGCTTAAATGCTATTCTGTAAATACATTTTACGCACACAATAGGCATGCACATGTCAGTGCCTAGTTTAGAGAAGTGCCCTTCACGCGTGTAACTCGCATCAATGTGCATTAGTAAATCAGCCCCTAGATTTGTGTTTAAATCTATTATTTTTACATGAGTACTAGACACAGAAAGTGCCAACTTCCTTTTATGAAAAACCAGGTCTCTATACATTAAGGTCAGCAAAGTATAAAAATTGAATACATTGTATTGCATTGATCAAAGCATTCCCTTCAAAGACATATCATTTGTTTTAAATCCTAATTTAGTCAGGCAGACAGAAGAAGACAGACAATGGTCCCAGGCTTCGTACAACTGCGCATATTCAAAAGGTGCAATTTCAACTTTTAAATAGTCTCTGGATTAATTTCCTCCAGTATAGGAATCTAAGGAAAGAAAGAGAGGTTTACTAAGAAAAAATATATATATAAAAGCAAGTTATATATGTTGTCAGCAATAGATACCACTAAATTAATGGCCTAATGATTCTTCTGAGTGATGGCAAAAGTCAATATGTAAAAAATATCAATAAATACCACACTCTCCTATATCTTAATGTTCTTAGTATCACTTATTGCTTATATCACTTCATAACAATCTATTTTCTTATTTTCAAAGCATTTCAAAAACTTTCATTCAAAGTATTCATACACAGCCTCAGTGGCTACATTCGAGTATCATATTTCATGTAATGCTCGAGCCTAGAAGTAGCCAACCTCCTCATTGGCCTTCATATTAATTTTCTTAGTATTTAAATAATTATATATACTTAGAACCAATAAATAACTTATCTCATCTTATGTAGATACACTGAATGGGGCCCCTAAAGTTATACCTAGCCAAGACTCAGCTCCTCATCGTTCTACCTAAACCTGTCTCTCCGTTTATGAACAACGCTCTCATCCTTCCTGTCTTGTTGGATTGCAACCTTGGGATAATCTTTGACTCATCTTTTTCCTTTTCACATATCAAACAGACTGCCAAAATCTGTCATTTCTTTCACTACAATATCACTAAAATCAGACCCTTCCTTTCTGAGTGCAATGCTAAGACCCTTATCCGTACCCTCAGCACCTTTCGCCTAGACTACTGCAACCTTCTTCTCACTGGCCTTCCACTAAACCATCTCTATCACCTTCAATCTGTTCAGAACTCTGCTGCACGCCTCATATTCCACCAATGTTGCTATGCCCACATTAGCCCTCTCCTCAAATCACTTCATTGGTTCCCTATCCATTTCCTCATACTGTTCAAACTCCTTTTATTGACCTATAAGTATATTCGTTCTGTAGCTCCTCGGTATCTCTCCTCTCTCATCTCTCCTCCCTGGGCACTCCGCTCATTGGATATCTTTCTTATCTGTACCCTTCTCCTCTACAACCAACTCCAGACTCCATCCCTTCTACTTTGCTGCACAGTATGCCTGGAACAAACTGCCTTACTTAGTGCAAGTTTCCATGGCGTCTTTGGTGGTTTATATGCCCTCTTTCATCCAGCTTTACCAGCCTCTAAGTCTTGTCATTTGAAGAGTCTTTTATTGAGCACCATCTACTGGGCCGACCCTGAGGAAGGCTTCTCCACAGAAGCCGAAACACGGACCATGTTGGGTCACAAGACTTGTACTTTTTATGAGGCTTGGTTTTACATATATGATATGATTTTGTTATTTTTGCTTATAATAAAATTGTATTTGCTCCCTAAGGTTGATGTGTTCAGTCCCTTCTCCACTCTTTCTTTGGTTTGCCTAACTTGCAGATCCATTTATAAAATTGTGCTTAGCACACAATTTTTTGGAACTTATTTTTCAGCATCATATATAAAATTTACCCCATAATGGCTAAAAATATGGATAAGTAAGTTACATGTTCTTCACCTGCCAATAAACACATAACTCACTTTGAGTATCAGGCCTATCCAAATAATGCCACTAAAAATTACTTTAGATCATCCCAGCATGGAGAGCATTTGAGGAGGTTCTGGAAAGTGCTGGAATTGAGAACTGAGAAAAGAGCTTTCCATCTCTGCTTGCAGTGTTTACAGACTTCATCCGTCTCTCCTAGTATATCAGCCAGCTCTGTTTCCAGAGTGAGGTGAGAGAGTTTGAGGACAACGTTCTGGAGAATATTGGAATTGAGGAAAAAGCCTTCCATCTCTGCCTGCAGTTTTTACATATTTCACTTCCCTCACTCTGTACATCACCCAGCTCTGTTACAGAGCCATACAGAGTGTTATACAGTGAGTGAGTTATGGGGAAACGGAAGGGAAATGTGAATAAACTTGCTGCATCTACATCAGTAATTAAAGGTCCTATGGACAAACATTTGACTGGAATTACTCAAACAGTAAGTTCTTTTTCACCCTCTCTCTCTTTGGATGGGTTATCTCTGAGTTCTGACACTAGATCCCTTCCATCCCTGCTTGCAGATATAAATATTCAGGTGCAGTCCATACCTAATGGGTTGCAGGACAAACCTGAAATAGTGCAGAATCCCACATCTCAAGGGATTGATAACTTAGCTAAATTGCAACCAGTTAGTTTTGATATGGTTGAGATGGTTTCTACTCAAGATATTCCTGAAGGTGATATTTCCTTAAAAGATATTTGGCGAGTTGTCACACAGACTGAGAATTTGCTTAAAGAGAAAGTAGCACAATTATGTACTTTTTCTAGTCAAGTTGTGTCTTCTGTCTTTGTAGTACAAGATGATGTTACAAAAATTAAATCTACTAGTGAGGAGATGCAAAATCAAGTAAATACTTCAATAAATTAGTACTTCAGCTATGAAACTGGAACAATTGGAAAACTGTTTGCGTGTTAATAATCTACGCTTTTTAAATTTCACTTGTTCACCTTTACTTTCAGCTGAAATATTTTAGGGAAATTTTAAAACTGGAAATATCTGAGTCAATTGTATTTCAGAAGGTTAGATCTGCTATCACCACTAGCAATGTCAACTAGAGGAGCGATGGATGTAGCCCCAGCATTAGCAGCTGGGGAACTCAAGATATAATTTCCACTCATTCAACTTTGTTGGTAACTCTTGTCAGAAAGAGATAAATTGCTAGTTTTAAAGAATTACTTTAAATATAAAAAAAGTTGTTTTTTTGTGGGCAGCCAATTCAAATTTTTCCAGATGTAACGAGAGCCACTCAGGAACATAGGAAACAGTTGTTGTCCCTGAAATTCAGTGTTTTGGCTATTAGATTAATTATTTTCCTGCATTTTCCCTATAGATGCATTTTAAATTATCAGGGTAAACAATTTATATTTTTTGATCACTCATTTGGATAAATTTCTATTGGAACATTTAAAAAAAGGGTAATTAAAATAGAAAATGGATCTCAATGTTTATTATTAAGATGCTAACTGGATTTCCATCAGGAATTATTTACTATTAGTTTATCTTTGCAAATCTCTCCTTAAAGTGGACTTTAGAATTAGTTTCCTTCTATTTGTAATATTTCTTGTACAAAATGTTTCACCAATGTTATTCTTTTCTTGTATATGTATTCTTTATATGTATAATTACAATTACTAAATAAAAAAGGTCATCCCAGCACCCTCCAGATAAAGCTGGAACAGTCTAGGGTAGGGCTTGGGTAGAGGGCTTGACTAGCATTATTCTATGCCAATATCTGAACAACTATTTGGATAACTTAAGACATTAAAAAGCTGTCCTAAGTTATCCAGATTCATATTCGTGTAATGGTGCTTTATTCAATTTATACATTATCTAAAGTCAGTGACAATATCCAAAATATTGACCATCATTGATTATCTAGGTATAGGTTAAAACACCATAGCTGATGTTTAAAAGAAATGCTAACCTTGGAGTTTAAATATTGTCCCACTAATGCCTTGGCTTGCAAAAAACAAATGTTTTGATAAAGCATGCTAATTTCAGTTTAAAAAGTAATAACATTGTTTACCTCTACATTCATATTTAAGATCAGAAAAGAAGACCATTTCTTGAGAGAAGACAAATAATCCTAAGCGGCCACCAGCGTATGTCTTATCATAGATGGGTCCAGAATCTGCCATGATTTTCTTTCCTTCATACATTACAACCCTAAAAAAAAAAAAGATTAATTTTGATCAAATATAAATAGTTTATCTGTATATTTCATAGATGGTTCTATTCAATATTTCAAGGTTTCTTAAAATTTGATATCCCGCCTTAACCAAATTCAAAGCATGTTTTAAATCACACACCCAACCAGTCAAGTTTTCAAAATATCCATAATGAATATCTATGGGATAGATTTACATAAACAGAGGCAGTGCATGCAAATTTATCTCATGCATATTCATTGTGGATATTCTAAAAACTCAAATGACTATCTGTGACCCATGGACTGGGTTGAGAACCCCTGGTTTAATTAAAAGATTGTTTTGTTGTGCACTTACCTAATGAAACCAGTCTTTGGTCTGTGGATGAGATGCCATCTATAGGCAGTAAAATCTTTCCAGCCTGTGTAACGTGGGTCATGCCATAAAGTATGAACCTGGGAAGCAAACACATGAATTTAGAAAATTTGTGGAAGCATAAGATAGCCAGATAATTTTATAAAGTAGCATAAAAACATATTATTAAGAGCAGCTAGATTTTAACATATATGACTATCTCTGGGAAAAGTCGACTAAAGTAGGGGATCCAAAATGTTGAGATGGCCAGTTTCTCATATCTAGGGTCCATTAGCAGACTGAGAAAATTATATGTTTGAACTTCTGTAAATTTTTCACATAAAAAGGATTGGGTGTGGACTGGTGTATTATAAATCACTAATAAATTCATTAAAACTTTAGACACCTTTTCACAGAGATTGTCATATATAAGGGATTTCAGTTATTTACAGATATATATTTACTTTCTGTTCATAGGATAAAAAGATATCAAGTAAAGACTTCCTGCACAACATAGAAGTGTAGAATGACACTAAGCAGAAGACTTTAGTTGTTGTGATAATCTGCATATTTTAAACTCTATTAACAAATAATACCATTTTTTCATATTTGTATTACACAAATAAGATTCATAGCATCTGAGAAAATACAAAAATAAAATAAAGCATCACTAAAACCAGAAACGAAACCTAAAACTTGAGTACTTCTTTGAAAATCTGCATATTTAAATACTTATTAAATCTGTGAATACATCACTTTTTCTTATCATAATTGCTTTTCCTTTAACAAACTTGGGGCCCAGTACTCAAAGTTAACCCCCCCCCACCCCCTTTATCAAGCTGTGCTAGAGTTTAGCATGAGCCGATGAGGTAAGTGCTCCAAAACTAATAGGCATTCTATGAGCATTGGAAAATTTACCATGCCAGCCTGTGCTAAAAACCTCTAGTGTAACTTGATATGAGAGGCCGTAGGTTTGCCAGTGAATGATGAACGCATAACTCACCTAGGGATTAGTTAGCAAAGTTTATTAATAGGGCTGTGCTGAATATTTATATTTTATTCAATTTGGCTCCAAATAATGCCCCAAATGCATTCATATTCAGCCAGGTAGTGATTTAAATTCAAATACAAATAATCTATAGCTTTACTGTGCTAAATCCTACTGAAATAAGCACTTGATCTCCGATTTCACATTGCTTTTTTTATTATTTGTTATATTAAAGCTGCATGCCCTTTGGTTGTATTTGGTGTTCATATTTGGTCAAATATTTTTTATTATTTGCATTTGGACAAATAGTAAAATATGCTGTTTGGTCCAGAAAAGCAACAGGACAGCCAATCCGCAAGATCCAATGTGGTAAAAAAAAAAAAAAAGAAGCAAAAGAAGCAGATCAGTTGGAAGAGTCCTTTAAACAGATATTTATTAAGGAACTTTACTTAAAAACAACAGTAACACAACACAGTCATGTTTCACCCCCTCCAGGGGCTGCATCAGGGGCTATAAAAACTGTTCATAAATAAATAAATAAATAAATATATATATATATATATATATATATATATATATATAGCACAGTTACTTACCGTAACAGGTGTTATCCAGGGACAGCAGGCAGATATTCTTAACACATGGGTGACGTCACCGACGGAGCCCTCGGTACGGACCTTTTTAACTAGAAGTTTCTAGTTGGCCGCACCGCGCGTGCGCGAGTGCCTTCCCGCCCGACGGAGGAGTGCGTGGTCCCCAGTTAGGATAAGCCAGCTAAGAAGCCAACCCGGGGAGGTGGGTGGGACGTAAGAATATCTGCCTGCTGTCCCTGGATAACACCTGTTACGGTAAGTAACTGTGCTTTATCCCAGGACAAGCAGGCAGCATATTCTTAACACATGGGTGACCTCCAAGCTAACAAAGAGGGAGGTGGGATGGTTGGCCATTAGGAAAATAAATTTTGTAACACAGATTGGCCGAAGTGTCCATCCCGTCTGGAGAACGCATCCAGACAGTAGTGAGTAGTGAACGTGTGAACTGAGGACCAAGTGGCCGCCTTGCAGATTTCCTCGATGGGCGTGGAACGGAGGAAAGCAACAGAAGCAGCCATAGCTCGGACTCTGTGGGCCGTGACAGTTCCTTCCAGTGAGAGACCGGCCCGAGCATAACAGAAGGCAATACAGGCAGCAAGCCAATTTGAAAGGGTCCGTTTGGAGACAGGACGACCCAAACGGTTGGGATCGAAAGATACAAATAGCTGAGGAGATGATCGGTGAGCTCTGGTACGATCAAGATAGTAAGCAAGGGCACGCTTACAATCCAGTGTGTGCAACGCCTGTTCCCCAGGATGCGAGTGAGGCTTAGGGAAGAAGACGGGTAGCACAATGGACTGGTTAAGGTGAAAAGCTGAGACCACCTTGGGAAGGAATTTAGGGTGGGTACGCAGCACAACCTTGTCATGGTGAAAAACAGTGAAAGGTGGGTCGGCAACCAGTGCATGCAGTTCGCTAACCCTCCTGGCAGAGGTGATGGCAATTAGGAAAAGCACCTTCCAGGTAAGAAGCCTGAGCGAAGTTGTGGCAAGAGGCTCAAACGGAGGCTTCATGAGAGCTGAGAGAACCACATTCAGGTCCCAGACGACAGGAGGAGGCTTGAGAGGCGGCTTGATATTGAAGAGCCCTCTCATAAATCTGGAAACCAGAGGATGAGCCGTGAGGGGTTTTCCGAGAATAGGCTCATGAAACGCAGTGATGGCACTGAGGTGGACTCTGATTGAGGTGGTTTTGAGGCCAGCATTGGACAGTGAGAGCAAATATTCCAAGACAGTTTCCACCGCTAAGGAGGTAGGTTCCTGATGATGCCGGAGACACCACGAGGAGAATCTGGTCCACTTCTGATGGTAACATTGGAGAGTGGCCGGTTTCCTGGAGGCGTCCAAAATGAGGCGGACCGGTTGAGATAGATTCTCCGGAGAGGTCAGCCCGAGAGAAACCAAGCTGTCAGGTGGAGGGAAGACAGATTGGGATGCAGTAGAGACTGATGCTGCTGTGTAAGCAGAGTAGGAAACACAGGAAGAGGAATGGGCTCCCTGGAGCTGAGTTGAAGCAGGAGGGAGAACCAGTGTTGACGAGGCCACCGAGGGGCGATGAGAATCATGGTGGCGTTGTCCTTGCGGAGTTTGGACAAGGTCCGCAACATCAGAGGAAGTGGAGGGAAGGCATAGAGGAACCGATCCCTCCAGTCGAGCAGGAATGCATCCGGAGCCAGACGGTGAGGAGAGAAGAGTCTGGAACAGAATTGGGGCAGCTGATGGTTGTGAGGTGCTGCAAAGAGGTCCACCTGCGGAGTGCCCCATCGAGCAAAGATGGAGAGCAGAGTCGGAGGGTCCAACGTCCACTCGTGAGGTTGAAGGATGCGGCTGAGATTGTCGGCCAGAGAGTTCTGTTCGCCCTGGATATAGACCGCCCTGAGAAAGAGATTGCGGTCCGTGGCCCAGGTCCAGATGCGCAGAGCCTCCAAACAAAGGGGGCGAGATCCGGTGCCGCCTTGCTTGTTTATGTAGTACATGGCGACTTGATTGTCTGTGCACAGGAGGAGGACTTGAGGGCAGAGAAGATGTTGGAAAGCCTTGAGGGCGTAGAACATGGCTCTGAGTTCCAGGAAATTTATGTGATGACGACGCTCCTGTGGGGTCCAAAGTCCCTGGGTGCGTAGGTCTCCTAGGTGAGCTCCCCATGCGTAGGGGGACGCATCGGTGGTGATGATCATAGAGTGGGGGGGCAGATGAAAAAGAAGACCCCTGGAAAGATTTGAGGAGTTCAACCACCATTGGAGAGATTGCTGAAGAGATGATGTCACAGAGATGGGATGAGAAAGAAGATCTGTAGTCTGTGACCATTGGTTGGCGAGAGTCCACTGAGGTGTACGAAGGTGGAGCCGTGCCAGAGGAAGGACATGCACCGTCGAGGCCATGTGACCCAGGAGGACCATCATCTGTCGGGCAGGAATGGAGGGATGCCTGAGTACCTGACGGCAGAGGTGGAGCAGGGTCTGCTGACGATCGGAGGGGAGAAAGGCCCTCATCAGCGTGGTGTCCAGAACTGCTCCAATGAATTGAAGTCGCTGGGTGGGAAGCAGATGCGACTTGGGGTAGTTGATCTCGAACCCCAGGAGGTGGAGGAGAGAGATGGTGTGATGAGTAGCTTGTAGCACAAGTTGAGATGAGGGTGCTTTCACCAACCAATCGTCCAAGTAGGGGAACACCTGGAGGTTGTGAGATCTGAGGAAGGCCGCCACCACTATCAGGCATTTGGTGAAGACTCTGGGGGAGGAAGCGAGGCCAAACGGTAGCACTTTGTACTGATAGTGGTGGTGTAGCACCTGGAACCGCAGGTAGCGGCGAGAGTTCTGATGGATGGAGATGTGAGTGTAGGCCTCTTTGAGGTCCAGGGAACATAGCCAGTCGTGTTGAGAAAGTAGAGGGTAAAGTGTGGCAAGGGAGAGCATTCTGAACTTTTCCTTGACCAGACACTTGTTGAGGTCCCTGAGATCGAGAATGGGACGGAGGTCTCCCGTCTTTTTGGGTACTAGGAAGTAGCGGGAGTAGAATCCCTGACCCCTTTGATCTGGAGGTACTTCTTCGATGGCATTGAGAAGGAGGAGGGATTGAACCTCCCTCAGGAGGAGGGGGGTTTGAGATGAGTGTGAAGCAGACTCTACGGGAAGGTTGTCCGGTGGAAGAGTCTGGAAGTTGAGAGAGTAGCCGTGGCGGATGATGTTGAGGACCCACTGGTCCGACGTGATGACTTCCCAATGGCTTGAGAAAATGGTGAGACGACCCCCGATAGGCTGTGGAAGAGGCAGCGAGGGTGGATGACTGGCTATGCCCTGGAGAGAAGAGTCAAAAGGGCTGAGATTGTTTAGCAGGCTGAGGAGGCTTGGAGGGTTGAGTGGCCTGAGACCGAGCCTGGGCATGGTGCTGCTGTTGACGGGGTCGCCGAGATTGTTGGGGAGGCGGATTGAGTGGCCTGGCTGAGAACCTCCGCTGGTAAGATGATTGAGGCCGATAGGGTCGAGCAGGCGGAGCCTTCTTTTTCGGCTTGATCAGGGTGTCCCACCTGGTCTCATGGGCCGAGAGTTTCTGGGTGGTGGAATCCAGGGACTCTCCAAAGAGTTCATCCCCGAGACAGGGGGCGTTGGCCAAACGATCCTGGTGGTTGATGTCCAGGTCGGAGACTCTGAGCCAGGCTAAGCGACGCATGGCTACGGCCATGGCAGAGGCCCGAGAGGTGAGCTCGAAGGAGTCGTATATTGAGCGGACCATATATTTTCGCATCTGGAGAAGACCAGAGATGTGTTGTTGGAATAGCGGGACCTTGCGCTCAGGAAGGTACTTCTGGAGGGCAGACAGTTGTTGGACCAAATGTTTCAGATAGAAAGAAAAATGGAAGGAATAGTTGTTTGCCCTGTTGGCAAGCATGGCATTCTGGTAAAGCCTCTTGCCAAACTTGTCCATAGTCTTACCTTCTCTGCCAGGAGGGGTAGAGGCATAGACACTGGAGCCCTGAGTCTTTTTTAAGGTGGATTCCACCAGAAGGGACTCATGGGGCAATTGAGATTTGTCGAATCCAGGAATGGGTTGTCCAGTTTACGGGGGGCTCCCGGTACCGTGAGGGGATTTTCCAAGTTTTTGTAGAACGTTTCCCGTAGGATGTCATGCACGGGAAGCTTGAGGAACTCCTTAGGAGGTTGCTCAAAGTCTAAAGCCTCTAGAAAGGCTTGAGACTTTTTTGAGTCAGATTCCAGAGGAAGGGACAGGGCAGCAGACATTTCTCTCAGAAATTTAGAAAATGAGGACTGCTCTGGTTTAGAGGTGGCATCGGGTGCCGATGGTTCCTCATCAGATGAGGAGGGATCCTCCTCGGTACCGAGAGGAGTTTCCTCCCATAAGTCAGGGTCCCTGACTTCTGGTGCATGTCGAGACACCGGGGTGGAGGGCGCGGTATGGCGAGTTTTGGACAAAGACTTTCCAGAGCGCACCGAAACGGTACCAGGGGAGGACGACTGGCGTCTATCTCGGTCCCGAGAAGAATGCCGTACCGCCTGGTGCCGAGGAGGATCCAATGTGGCCTGAGAATGAACCACCGGATCGCCCTGAAGTTGTTGGGCCGAGAGGATCGGCATGGATGTGTTCACCGGTACTGAAGGGGTGGACACCGGGGGCTCGGTACGGGGCTCGGGCCGGTCTGGTACCGGAAGGAGCGGTGCCAGGATAGTGGGCAACAGTTGTTCAAGTTGTTTCTTCAACTGTTCTTGGAGTTGAGCCTTTAAGATGGCCGAGATACGGTCATCTAGGGGTGGCATCGGAACCGCTTTCTTTTTCTTCGGTTCCTTAGATGCCGCTCCACGCCCCGGCGATGAGGAGGCCGATGACGAGGCACTCACTGAGATCGGGGCGGAGCGTTTGCGGGACCGGTGCGATGCCGGTAGGGACGGTGTCGCCACCGTAGCTGGAGGGCGCTCGAGGGAAGAGGAAGGCTTCTTAGCCGGCTTACCTGGCGCCAGCGACGCCGATGTGGGGTCGGTCGGTGTCGAGGTCGACGGTGCCGATTTTTGAGGTACCGCCGTTGAAGGTGAGGAGTCCATCGCCGACTCGGTGCCGAAGAGAAGAGTTTGTTGAATTCTTCGGTTTTTAAGAGTTCTCTTTTGAAGAGTGGCACAGCGGGTGCAGGAGTCCGCCCGATGCTCCGGACCCAGACACTGCAAGCACCAATTGTGTGGGTCAGTTATGGAGATCGGGCGTGCACACCGCTGGCACTTCTTAAAACCGACCTGCGGGGGCATGAAGGGGAAGATAGCCTCCGCAAAATCGAAGCCCGAGGCCTGTATACTGGCAACAGGCCCCGCCGGGGCAAAAACGAAAGAAAAAAGGGAAAAAGCAAAGTTTTTTTTTTTTTTTTTTTTTTGCAAATCAAAGAAAAATAAACCCGAAGGTAAAGAGAGAAAAAATAAGGAAAAAAGCGCGAGCGGGAAGGCAAAAAAGTGGTTTCAACGGCCGTTGAAAAAACACACGCGTCTTCTTCGCTCCGCGGAAACGAAGAAACTGGGGACCACGCACTCCTCCGTCGGGCGGGAAGGCACTCGCGCACGCGCGGTGCGGCCAACTAGAAACTTCTAGTTAAAAAGGTCCGTACCGAGGGCTCCGTCGGTGACGTCACCCATGTGTTAAGAATATGCTGCCTGCTTGTCCTGGGATAAATATATATATATATATATAGTGACAAATCTAGCTCTCTTTCTAGCTTTGGCACAGGGTTAGATAGGAAGAGCAGTAAACCTCTATGCAGGAGAGCTGACCAGGTTAGCCCTGCCGATTATGAAAGCGCTGACTTTCCTTGTACCGACATTGAGCCAGACACTGACTGCCAGGGAGAGTTCAGTCCAGTTGCAGGTTACTCTCCCAAGCCTGCTATTAGATCTCAAAGGAACTCAGGAGCTAGGAAACTACAGCTCCCAGAAGGCCAGAGTCATAGCAGGAAGTTGTCACATAGGCAGACACAGCTGCAGAGAGGTTACAGCTGAGACCCAGAGAGGGGGAGGAGCAGAGGAACTGGGAGTGTGTTCCAGAGAGGCAGCAAGATTTCTCTCCCAGGCTGAATGCTGAGGAATTGGGAGAGGAATGTGAAATGGTGGATCTTTCAGAAGAGTCTGAACCTACCATTAGGAACCAGTTGGAAGTTTGTGGATATTGGTTTGACCAGTGAACTTGTGAGAGGTTAGAGATTATGGACACAAGCTGAGAGGTGAGAATTTTGTTACTGATTCTTACCTGCTTGTTTTTGCTTGGGGAAATCCTGAGACTAAGCTTGATGTGTGTACAGCAGAACTTTCTGATTTTGAAAATTAAACTCTGAAGCATTTTTGTTATATTGTTTTTTTCTCTAAACTGCTTGAACCATTTAACTACCAGCCCTGCTCCTTAGGCTCCCCTCCACCCAGTTGGAGAATAATTAATCACTGATAAGGCTCTGCAGGGAACATCAGCTACTGAGGAATAGAGAGTTGCGCGGGGACAGAAATCCCACCCGTCCCCACCCATCCCCGCCAAAGTCCCACCCGTCCCCGCGAGGAATCCCACCCGTCCCCACCCGTCCCCGTGAGGAATCCCTCCGTCCCCACCCGTCCCCGCAAGGAATCCCCTCCGTCCCCACCCGTCCCCGCGAGGAATTCCCTCCGTCCCCACCCGTCCCTATAAACTTCAGAAACAGTTATTTCATTTAATTATGCTACTGAATTAAAGGCTCTGGTAGAAACCCATTTACAAATAAGCAAAAAGACTTTATTAATTTGAAAATATTAATTGGGAAGAATACATACTTTGTAAACAGGTTTCTACCAGAGCCTCTAATGTTTATAAATTTTTATCAACACAACTAATATACTACTTTATCCTGAAGCAAAAAAAAAAAAAAAGAAATAGAATTCTTTTCCTACCTTTGTTGCCTGGTTTCTGCTTTCCTCATGTTCTCATTCAATTCCTTCCATCCACTGTCTCTCTTCCTTCTGCATCTTCCATTTGCTCTGTTACTGTGCCTCTCCCTTTCTTCCCCCTTCCAAATTGGTCTGGCACCCATCTTCTTCTCTCCGCTTCCCCCATAGTCTGGCATCTGTCTTCTTCCCTGCCAGCGTCTTCTCCCTACTCTCTCTTCCTCATTTCCTTTCAGTGTCCTTCTCCCCCCCATCTTCCCCATGTCCTTTCAGCGTCCTTCTCCCTCTCTGTCTTCCCCATGGCCTTTCAGCGTCCTTCTCCACCCCTTTGTCTTCCCCATGTGCTTTCAGCATCCTTCTCCCCCTCTGTCTTCCACAAGTGCTTTCAGAGTCCTTCCCCCCGCCCTTCCCATGGCCTTTCAGCGTCCTTCTCCACCCCTTTGTATTCCCCCATGTGCTTTCAGCGTCCTTCTCCCTCCTCTGTCTTCAAGTGCTTTCAGAGTCCTTCCCCCCCTCCTGTCTTCACCATGGCCTTTCAGCGTCCTTCTCCCCCCTCCTTCTCTACCGCCCCGGGTGCAGCACAGCCGGCCAGGTCCCCTTACTTTTGTGGCACTTCCCCGACCGACCGACAACAGCCCCGGTCCGACAAACCTCCCTGCCCTTAACCGCAAATCTAAATTACCTTCTTACAGCTGCTGTAAGAAGGTAATTTAGATTCGCGGCTACAGGGCAGGGAGGATTGTCGGACCCGGGCTGTTATCGGTCGGTCGGGGAAATGCCACAAAAGTAAGGGGACCTGGCCGGCTGTGCTGCAACTGGGGCGGGGCGGACCGCCCCCCCTCCCTTGGTAGCCACTCGAACCGCGAGGCTAATCTCCTCCTTACCTGCCCTGCCTGCAGCACAGAGCCGAACGGAAGTCTTCCCGACGTCAGCGCTGACGTCGGAAGGAGGGAGGGCTTTGTTTAAGCCCTCCCTCCCCTCCGACGTCAGCGCTGACTTCGGGAAGACTTCCGTTCGGCTCTGTGCTGCAAGCAGAGAAGGTAGGGAGAAGAAGAGCCGCGCGACTGAGTACATCCAGCCCCGCAGGAGCTCCGCGACCCTCGGAGGCGTCCCCATGGGATCCCCGCGACCCTAGGGGGCATCCCCACGGGATCCCCGCGACCCTAGGGGCGTCCCCACGGGATCCCCGTGACCCGAAGGGGGAACCCGCGGGATTCCTGTCGTCCCCGTTCCCGTGCAGCTCTCTACTGAGGAACTCCGTTTGCATAATTCCCTAGCTGCAGTTAGCCTGCACCAGAGTGTCAGTTTGGTTAGTATACTTTGTGGTTTTGAAAAGTCTTTTTGTCATGAGCTTTGTGTTTTGTTCTTTACTGCTGCTCCATTGAAAGGAACATTACTAAACTTACTTTGAAGGCTGGTGAAGAGGACTATGTTACTGAGACTGAACTCCAGCCATAATTCTGATTCTGTGGTTTCTTTATTTTTCCTGATTTTTGGATAGCACATTCATGCTAGTGCTGGTAAAGCCAGTGTGGCCAGAATGGTCCTGTTTTGCATATTTTGAGTTCTGAATGAATGTACTATATAATGTTACAATCTACTGATAAATACCAGAGCCTTCTGAGTCAGGGTCAGAAATAAAAGTACATCTTTATTTTTGAACCTGCTGAGTGTGTGTGATTTCCTTGCCTGACTTCACTGTGAAAATTTGACCTATTGTTTTTACCATAGGCTGTGGCCTAGATAGCCTGAAAGATTCCCTAGTTGAAGGGAACATGCTGGGAGCAGTAACGGTCGCGGCTCCTGATCACCCATGGGCTCCTGATCACTGCAGCGTGCCAGGTTCACCGCGACCGTTACTGCTCCCAGCTTGTATAAAATCATAAGAGCCTCAAAGATGCAAATACTAAAACATAGGGAAGAGCAACTGAGATGATACAGTGGAAAGAACTTCTCTCATATGAGGAAAGGCTAAAGAGGTTAGTGCTCTTCATCTTGGAAAAGATATGGCTGAGGGAGTGGTTTAGAACAGGTGCAAGTGGATTGATTTTTTACTCCATCAAAAATTACAAAGACTAGGGGACACTCAAAGTTACAGGGAAATACTTTTAAAAATATTTTTTTCACTCAGAGAATAAACTCTAGTACACATTTCCAGAGGATGTGGTAAAAGTGATTAACATAGTCAGCTTTAAAAAAAAAAGGTTTGGATACATTCCTGGAGGAAAAGTCCATAGTCTGCTATTGAGACAGACATGGGGGAAGCCACTGCTTGCCCTGGATTGGTAGCAAGGAATGTTGCTACTATTTTGGTTTTTGCCAGGTACATGTGAACTGGCTTGGCCACCATGAAGATAGGGATACTGGACTAGATGGACCATTGGTACAACCCAGTGTGGCTATTCTTATGGACAACTATGGCTGTATTGGGCTACTGTTGATTTTATGTCAACAGTTCTTTAATAAATATCTGTTTAAAGGATCTTCCAACAGATTTGTTTCTTTTTTCTTTCCCCCAAATATGCTATTTGGTACAGTTATATTTATTAAGGCAAAAGCATATGATATTTGTTTCTTAAAAAGTATTAAAGGCAAAGAAATTACTATAATGCACATTTGTTTAATGAGATGCAAAGCATGTATGTATATGTAAGCAAAACAGCTTATTATGTAACCACAAGCAACATTATTCCCGGAAGTGGTTGCTGATGCCAATTTGCACCCGACACCAGCAAGAGCAGGAACAACTAGGGATCATTCCTGCTCCCCAACCCTTAGACCACGTAGGATTCTAAGGCTTGGTGGGGACTAAGAGAGAGTGGGGCTTTTCAGAGTGGTTTTTTGGGTGAAATCTCTTGGGGGGGTGGGGGGAGGAAGCAAGCCAGCTTTGCCTCTTTAACAAAGCTCCTAGGGAGGATTACTGCAGGAGTCACTAATTTGTGGTTCTGAGATTTCACCGCTGTGGTAAAGTAAGGTGTGGTAAAATGCCAACTTTTACTGCACCTTAGTGACTATCCTCTTTATTCCTCTATAATCCCATAATGCATGAGGAGGTTCTTCATATATATACCTGCCCAGTGGTGTTTCCTGTATGCCACAGAGCATTCCGTAAGTGTTCTCCAGGACCTGTGGTGGAGTTGACCACCTTGATTGAGAGGCCAGAGTACCCCTGAGCTTTGGTTGGTGTAGTGTCCCAGTAGGTCTGTGTGATCTGCTTCCACATTACTACATAGAACCGACTGCTGGATTGATAACCGAACACAAAACCGGCATAATCATCATCCCTTTCTGTGTTTATGAAGAATGTGCCACTAAAGTCCACACCATTAAACTCATCAAAACCTAGAAGCAGAAGACAAAATCAAGAATTCTCTTAAAACTTCAATTACTTTTGTGAATTCAGCTACTTGCTAGTCATCATATATGAAAATTTAAGGACTCAAATCAATGCAACAGCACTAACTAGTTTTGATAATGTAAATCATTTTCCGATATTATCTTTGAAATGTACTTGATTATGCAGACTGGGGCTCATAATCGAAAGAGAAAAACGTCCAAAAACTGGCCTAAGTCGGCACTTGGACAAACATTGCCGATAATGAAAACGGGTTTTGGATGTATTTCTAAACGACCTAGGCTTTCATAGTGCCGCTGAATGACCAAAGCTAAACGGGGCGTTTCAGGAGGAGTGTCGAGGGCGGGAGTTAGGCGGGATGTGGGCCGGCTTAGACTTAGTTGTACAGCATGTATAACCGAATGTTATACAGCCCAGCATAGATGAAACTTGGACGTTGTGATTTAGACCATTTAAAACATGGTCTAAGTCACAAAAATCCACCTAAAGTCACCAGATAAGCACTGCAAACACATAATACAGACCCCCACACACTACCCCAGTGATCACCGACCCCTCCCCCAACCCCATAAAAATCGTAATCACACCTTTAAAATTCAGCCTCCAGACTATCATCACCTGGCAGCCTGGCATAGGAAAGCCTAGTCGTCCAGCACAGAGGTGGCTTAAGCCGTCATAGGGGTGGGATAGGGACCCATGGAGAGGAGGACCCATACCCATAAGCCCCTGTAATCACTGCATTGATACTGATTCATGTGCACTCCCCTATACACCCCTCAAAACCCTTTTGTACTGGCATATAAGTGGCTCCTGCAGCCATAAGGGTTATTGGGGTGGTAGATAAGTGGGTCTAGGGGATTCTGGAGGTGGTTTGGGGGGCTCACCATGAACTATAAGGGAGCTGTAATGATAAGACATGGCACCCTTTTTGTGAAGTTCACAGCAGTGCCCTGTAAGGTACCCCACTATTTAAGTGGCATGTCTGGGTGTTCAGTCCATCACTTTGCAGACCCCTCCCATGTTCAGCAGGGCTTGTTCTAGGCGTTTTTGACTTGGACGAAAAGTTGGATGAAAATGTGGTATAAAGATGGATGATTTAGCGACTTGGACGATTAGATCGGCAGGACGTATAGTTAGACAATTTTTGAAACAAAAAAAATTTTGGACGTATTTTTCGAAAATGTGTCCTAGGCTGGTTTTTTTTACTTTGGATGACTGGCGACTTAGACGAAAATGGACTTAGACGTTCCTTTCGATTATGCTCCTCACTGTGTTTATTTATTTACTGTCTTTTTACATTCATTGCTATACTGAATTGAAATCTGCATATTTTGCTATAAACCATAGTTTGCTAGGTAGAATATAAACAATTGAAGGGGGAAGTTATCAAAGTGGACTATTGTTAAGTCAGTTTAATTTACCACAGTTTTTTGCGAGATCCTGTGCTAAAATAACCCGACTTGTGGTAAAATAATCTGGAATTCATTGTGGGAGAATGTGGTGAAAGTTTAGCAGGGTTTAAAGAGAAAATTCCATAGGCCATTATTGAGATGGTTTTGGGAAATACACTGCTTATTCCTAGGATAAGCAACATAAAATCTGTTTTACAGTGCTGAAAAATCCACACATCTTTTTTTTTTATAGCTTTAAATGCACAGAAATGACCTCAAGATTTTTTAACTCACCAACAGCAATGCCAGGGTCACAGTTGACTGTCTGAACTAGTTCTTTGCCCTGGTGCCGAACTACCCAGTTAGGATCAATCTGAGATGTGCCCTTGGGATCCAATGGAACCATCTGGAATTTGCGGAAGTCAGTCTGACTAATTTCAACATTCTCAGGGCAGACATCATCAACATCTGGAATCTTATCAGCATCAAAATCAAATTGACAAGCATCACCACGTCCGTCACCTGAAAATATGCACTCCATCAGTAAATAATAATGATAAATATAAGCAAAAATAATATTCAGTTAATAGAAGTGCACAGACCAAAAATTTTCATTGCTATTTATGCTTGTTTTCATTTTGGGAGCAATATTGTTAGCAGTTCAGAAGCATAGCCAGACCTCAATTTTTGGTTGGGCGTGATCCATGCATTTCTGTTCTGCCACACGATCTGACCCACTGAAGCACTAAAAATACCTTGTGTGATGGGGATCCCTGTGCCCTGTCAGCAGGAGAGTCTTTTCTGGAGTCCCCCGAGAAGTTCAACCCTTGTTGCAATAAGCAGCACGTATCTAGTCAATGACATTGGCACCGCCTCCCCCTCCTATTATTATTTCATTTTATTTATTTTGTCATTGTGATGAATGTATTGTGGTGCTATTTTGTGAATTGTACATTGAGCGTATGTATTTGTACCGGAGACTGAGAGGGGACATGATAATGAAGGGGATAAGGACAGGTTGTTCACCCTCTCCAAGGTAGGGAAACAAGAGGGAACTCTAAAGTTAAAAGGGGATAGATTCCGTACAAACGTAAGGAAGTTCTTCACCCAGAGAGTGGTGGAAAACTGGAACGCTCTTCTGGAGGTGGTTATAGGGGAAAACACCCTCCAGGGATTCAAGACCAAGTTGGAGAAGTTTCTGCTGAACCAGAACGTACACAGGTAAGGCTAGACTCAGTCAGAGCACTGGTGTTTGACCTAAGGGCCGCGGCGGGAGCGAACTGCTGGGCACGATGGACCACTGCTCTGACCCAGCAGCGGCAATTCTTATGTTCTTATGGACTGCACCATATGTTTCCATTTGCTTGTGGTTTTGTAAAATTTAATAAAACATTTCTGAATTTATTAAAAAAAAAAAGCTTTAATTAACTTGTTCTATATTCTTTTCCATTGTTGGTTTTCTTGGTTCTGCCCAATTTTTAGCTATTTTTATGTTGCATTTAAAGGAGATGGGACTTGATATACCACTTTTTCTGTGTGGTTTACATCGGGCAATGATGTGTTAAATGACTTGCCCAGAGTCACAAGGAGCTTTTCTAGCCACTAGGCCACTCCTATACTGTTTTATATGAACAAATATATTTTACTTCACCCAGTGACTTTTTGGTTGAGTACCTCCTAAATGTAAATAGTGTACGCAAAAAGTCTAGGAGGCTCAATTTATTGTAGTCCCAGATGTGTTAATGTTCTCTTTTGTACTCTCCTTACTTACCATTGGTGTCAACCTGGTCTGGATTGAAAACCAATCTGCAGTTATCCTTATCATCAGAGATTCCATCATTATCATCATCATGGTCACAGGCATCACCTTTGCCATCTTTGTCATGATCAGCTTGATTGGCATTGGAGACATAGGGGCAATTATCCAAGTTATTTTGATGGCCATCTTCATCTATGTCCTCATTGCTATCGCACTTATCTCCAATGAGGTCGGAATCTGAATCAGTCTGGGGAAAACCGTTAAGAGAAACAGATCAGTAAAATCTCCTTTGCGTTAGTTTTAGTTATAAACAGAACCTCGCGTCAATGGGGAAATTGACTTAAAAATAAACCCCTAAAATGCCAAACAATAAACATCTAAAACAGGGGTAGGGAACTCCGGTCCTCGAGAGCCGTATTCCAGTCGGGTTTTCAGGATTTCCCCAATGAATATGCATTGAAAGCAGTGCATGCACATAGATCTCATGCATATTCATTGGGGAAATCCTGAAAACCCGACTGGAATACGGCTCTCGAGAACCGGAGTTCCCTACCCCTGACCTAAAAGAAGCGTAGCTGGTTTTAAGAAAGCTTTGGACAAATTCCTGGAGGAAAAGTCCATAGTCTGTTTTTGAGAAAGGCATGAGGGAAGCCTCTGCTTGCCCTGAATTAGTAGCATGGAATGTTACTACTCTTTGGGTTTTGGCCAGGTACTAGTGACCTGGATTGGCCACCGTGAGAACGGGCTACTGAGCTTGATGGACCATTAGGCTGACCCAGTAAGACCATTCTTATGTTTTTATCACAGAATCATCTTATAAGATGGCCTCTGCACTCCTTTAACTGGTGCAGCTGCTGGGTTTATGATCATAGATAACTAGTCACTATTCTGTAAGTAACATGGATTTATATAAAATCGATGGACATAAATCCTTATGTTTAATATTTCTCCCTGGAAAACTCTTCCCCACATTCTACTATTGCTAACTGACATGGGAGTTAGACTGGATTATGACCTGGAGCTATCTGAATTCTATACACTTCTCCCTCCATATTTGCGATTTCAGCATTCATGGTTTTGGGCTCCTCTCCCCCCAAATTACATCAGCTTGCATAGAGAAATCCCTGATTCCAAGCATTTACAGAGAAAATCGCTGATTCCCAGCACTTTGTTCACCATGTTTTGCCTCTCCTTCAGAAACAGGCCAGGTCTTCCACCATGTTATTCGCGGTTTCACCATATTCACGACGGTTTTTAATAGAAAACTGCAAATAACATATAAAAAAGTTCTTTGCGGTTTTTCAGTATTTGTGGTTCTGTTAATCCCCTATCATGGCAAATACGGAGGGAGAAGTGCACTTCATATCTAATTTCCTATCAGTATTGATGGAGGTGTCTGCTGCATCATGTTCTGGGGTTTCTGAAGTATTCCGGGTACTGGTAAGGATATGTTATGTTCAGATGGTGACACTTCTAGGTATTGTAGAGCAAAGTCACACAAAAAGAACATTTTTTTTTGGGGGGGGGGGGTGGTGGGAGGAGCAGAATGGAGGAATTAGGGAAAATATCCCACTCTTCTCAGAATCTGAGATTTCCTACTGCATATGTTGTGACAGTTGCAGCATGGAAAGTGAATTAAATGGAAATCATTTTGAATGAGTTTGAACAGTCAGCTCTGGTATCTTAAAAGATTAGGACAGAAACATTTTGAGCACTGGTTCCACATTGGCGCTGTCATGTGTCAGAAAAAAATATCCTTTGGCAAATTCCTTTCTCCCATACTTCAAGCATGAAAAGATGTAGTTGTGAAATTGTGGATGGAATTGACCTAACTACAGTTTGAGCAGTCACTGGACTTTGGAACCAAAACAGGCACAGTGAACGTAAATAGTTTCTGTGGTTGGAGTGGGACTTGTGCTTGCTTTCCATTCTTATTCCAAATGCTATTCTTTGGATTTTAGCACTGAAGGGATTTTCCTCCTGGGTGTGCCATGTGACTGTTTATTGGCTTCTTGGACATGATTGTCAGTGCCATGAGCTTGCATTTCTGTGTCATGTAGTCAACTGCAGGGGCTTCGCACATGGTCTTTGGCATCGTGTAGCTTTTGGAACAATGTATGTACTTCTACTTTCATAAACTTTGGCCAATTTTCATAAATCCTATTACCATTTGGAACACGGGACCTGATTTATTTTTTAAAATGTATTTATATACTGCCTAATCAAAGTTATCTAAGTGGTTTACAATCAGGTATTAAAGCATTTTCCCCTATTTATCCCAGTGGGCTCACAATCTATTTAATTTACCTGGAGTGATGGAGGAATGAGTGACTTGCCCAAGGTCATAAGTAGCAGCACAGGATTTGAACCCACAACCTCAGGGTGCTGAGGCTGTAGTTCTAACCACTAGGCCACTATAGTAGGGGTTTTCATCCTGATATTCGGGACACCCCCAGCCCAGTTGTGGTTTTTTTTTTTTTTTAATTATTTAATATTTATTGAATTTTTCAATATAATCAAGCATAAAACTTGTACAGAAAGGAAATTCAGCATGAAATTAATACAATTGAAAAGATATATAAAAGAATATCAAATATAAGCATAAATTTCTACTCAAGTCCTCAATCAGATCCAAGAGGGGTAATAGGCGAATCAAAGTAATTATATTTAAGCCAAGCAATAACTAGTTGAATGAGATTAAAGCACCCTTTCTTAAACTAAGCACTTTCTTTCTCCAGAGATGCAGTTGAGAGAAAGGTTGTCAGCTGAGATGGCTCAAAGAAAACGTATTTATGAGAATGATAATTAATTACACATTTACATGGATGTCGCAAGTAAAAGGTCGCCCCTAGAGATATAACACCAGGTTTCCTTAACAAAAATTCTCGCCTCCTTCTCTGTGTATCCCTAGCCAAATCTGGGAACATCTGAATTTTACAACCTAAAAATTCTTTGTGTTTATTTTTAAAGAAGAGTCTCAGCAACCAGTTTTTATCTGGTGCGAGAGCTACTGTCAAAAGTAAAGTGGCTGGGGTCACCAATTCTCTATCAGACATTTCCAAAATATTAGATATGTTCATTAAGTCAGGTCCCATTTTCTGTTGTTGTTGATCTTGAGTTTTATTTGGAAGGTAATAGACCTGCGTAAATGGTGGTAACGACTCTTCAGAAAGTTCCAATACTTCCGTCATATAACGTTTCAACATTTCCCTTGGGGCTATCATAGAAGCCCTAGGGAAATTTATCAGTCTGAGATTATTATTACGAGAGAAATTTTCCATTGCCTCCATCTTCCTTCTTAGGTTAGTATTGTCTTTAATTAATGTCTCAGTAATTTGTTGGGAGACTTTTAATTCTTGGCAGACATTCTGTACTGAAGTTTTTGAGTCCTCAAGTCCAGTCTTTAAATTTTTTATCTCAATTTCATGGTTATTAAGTTTCTTTTCTAATTGTTGTAGTTGTGGGTTTATAGATCTTGCCAAATTGGCCACAAGATCCCACAGAGAATCTAATGTAACCTCTCGGGGCTTCTCAATTTGAAAAGGTTGTAAAGGTTGTAATTTTAATTTGGTTAGCTCACCCTCTGGCAGCGTGTCTCCTACGGCAGTCTGTCGAATTCTTTCATCCCCCACTGCTTCCTCCTCAGTCTCCTCACTCAGACTCCTCTGCACCGGCAGGGAGTCCTGCCACACAGTTCCCCCGTTGTTCTCCTTAGCCTCCGGGAGGAGGTGAACTCCGACCTCAGGAAGTACCTCCTCTCGCGGGGAACTGGTTGACTGAGGGCGTGGGGGAGGTGCCCTTACTTCGGGGCTCAACGATGTCTCCGGCCCCATGGAGAGCGACACAGATGCGCCTCCACCATGCGTCTCCCGCGGGGAAATCCCCGAAGCTGTCGGCGTGCCCTGCATTCTCCTCATCAGTTCCTCAATGTTTCCGAAGACGGCCGTTCTGGAGCGCTGCGAGGCTCCAGCAGCGCTGCGTCCCCTCCTCTTCGGCATTATAAACCAGGTAAATAGTTGCAGTAGACAAAGATATTTTAAGGAGCTTCAGGGAGAGTGAAGCTCAAACAACTCCTCGTGCGGCCATCTTGGATCCTTCCCCCAGTTGTGGTTTTAAAGATATTTCCATTGAATTTGAGGATATCCTGAAAATCCCAACTTGCTGGGTATGCCCTGAGGACTGGATTGAAACCTCTGGCCTACAGGTGTGCACAATTACGCATGCCACAGGTGCCATTAACTGACATTTAGACATCTATGTGCACTAGGCAATGCTTTTATAAGTGCCATAATGCATAACTGCAAGGACAATGTACATGCGGGTACAGCATGGGTAGGCTATGGGTGAAAAAATGAATTCTGAGTGCTATTTTCTAAATGACGCTCCGAGTTGCATGCAGCACCAGGATGGGTATGAGGATTTACACGAAGTGAAACCTGATGTAAATCCTTACACATAAATTAGGCATGGATCTCTAAAATTGGTGAACACCCTTGACCTTCCCATGCTCCTCCCATCCCCACCTTTTGAGTTGCACACTAAAAGATTTATGCAATTAATGTCTCAAAGTCGGCTCTATTCTCTGGTTACACTTAATATATAAACACTACTCATTTAAAACATATATAGTATAAGGATAATACTGGGGAATTGACCAGAGCAACGCTTTTAGGGGACATCCTTGAAACAGCCATATAGGTGAAACACATCAGAGGAATATAGTAAGTTGTCTACTGGGGACTATTAATACTCAGATAAGTGCATTTAAAATATTTAAAGATGGTTAAAAGCGTTGAAACTGAGAATACGATGTTTATCTAAAAAAAAAAGAGTCATGTAAATACATCTGGAGCTGGTCGATGAAGAATGTAGAACATTGATATTTATAGCTGATCGATACAGAGTACAGTGCATTGTTCCTATTGGTGCAAGAACCACCATATGGAAAGCATATCTGAAGACACAGCTTAAAGATCAAAGATTTACATTTTAAATGAGTAGGATTATTAAAGGTTACACATACTAACAAGTAATAAGATTTATGCATGTATCTTAATAGATCAGTGCTCAGCAAGATGCACATGTATAGTAAATTCAAACTGTTGCCAATTAATCCCAATGATTGATCACATCCATGATTATTAGCTCATTACTCAATTAAATTATATGCCCAAATTTGCATGCACAATTTTTAGTGCAATATATAGAATTTGGGGGAGAGTTTATAGAATGTTGTAAATTACATGCAGTGGTGCACTTAGGTGTGCCAACTTGCATCTGCTATTGACATGGGTAAAGCAGGCATGCTTAGACATAATGAAATCTTGGTGCCATTATAGAATTGGACTTTGGTCTCTGAAAAATGACTAGGGCTGAGTTCCTAAATTTACACAAGGTTGGATTTAGAGGGGGAAAAATGTGAGGGTAACTTCTGGAGCTGGGGATTAGACTGAGGGGGAAGTGGGATTGGGAGCACGAGTGACTGCTGGGGGAGGGGGCAGAGACACCTTTGGTAAATTTTACACCAGGCATCGGCTATAAACACAGTAAAACCTTGGTTTGCAAGCATAATTCATTCTGAAACCATGCTTGTAATCCAAAACACTTGTCTATCAAAGCGGATTTCCCCATAAGAAATAATGGAAATTCAAACGATTCACTCCACAACCCCAAAACTTTAATGGAAAATATTGTATGAACTCGTATTGCAAGACCTCGCTCGTTTAGAACAGCCACTACACTGCTGCAGTGTCAGAGAGAGAAGAACCATCAGCTCAGTTGTGATGATGTGAAGCGTGTATACTGTATGTACTTGTATTGCAAAGACATTGCTTGTTTATCAAATTAGAAAATTTGATAAAATGTTTTGAAAAACACTTGCAAACCAAGTTACTTGCAATCCAAGGTTTTACTGTATCTGAATATTGCAATGTGATGATGCTTAATAGTCTCTGGCTTGGCATTTACCTGCTCTGGATTGTGCTCCATTGGGCAGTTATCACAATGGTCTCCGACACCATCCATGTCTGTATCTCTCTGGTCAACATTATGTACATAGGCACAATTGTCTTTCTCATTCAGAACACCTGGAAATGAAAGCCAGGGGATTAAAACAGGGGATTTTCCCTAAAAGATCATTACAGAACTTTCAACACAAACATCTGAAAAACATACCAAAATGCCAGCTTAAACCATCAAATCGTTCTGGTATTCCATTTCCAGAATTGGAAAATAGAGGGCTCTCTCTCAAATATAGGAACCAATAGAGAAAATGATGGCACATGGGAGCCACAAGGCCATGAAGTCTGCCAGTTACTGAAGCAGTGGAGCTTATTACTGCCACACTGTAATTCTAGCAGATGATTAACTGAATGATGTGCTACAAATCATAGTGATTCATTTACTGTAATTTTGGCACATCATTCAGATAGACCATTTGTTAGAATTGCAGGGTGGCAGTTCTTATATTCTGGAAGGCAGTTAGCTATATTCTGCATATGTCTGATAGATTAAGCAGCACTGATACAAAGGCTTGCAAACTGTATTCTAAGCAGTTTATAAATGAAGAAATGATCAACTTATTATGAAAACAAAAAACTAGTCGCTCCTGTACTCTTCAAGAACACCTATCATATTTTTCGCTACATAAGACGTACCTGACCATAAAACGCACCCTAGATTTAGAGGAAGAAAACAAGAAAAAACCCCATTCTGAACCAAATTCTCCCTGCCAGGCTCTGCATCCTGTCCCTCCTCCCTGCCAGGCTCTGTACCCTGTTCCCTTTCTGGTGGTCTAGTTGTAGGCAGGGACAGGGCACAGGGCAGGCAGGCCTAGTGACAGGCAGGGCCCCCCATTCCAAGGCAAGCAAGCAGGCAGGCAGGGCCCCCCCAAAGTGCATAATCTTTCTTCTCTTCTTCACTATCCATGTGTACCATTTCCTCCCCTTCCATTAAGTATCACATCTCTGTATCTTTATTCCTCCCCTTTCCAGCATTATTCCATGTCCCTGTCCCTTTGCTCCCTCCTCCTTCAACATTTCTTTGCTCTGTGTCTTTCCCTCCCCATGTTAAGCTTCATTTCCTTCCTCCTGTACTCCTCACCCCCACTCCCCACCAGGCAGGGCACCCCACCCCCAAAGGCAAGGAGGCAGGCAGGGGCCCCCCGTACCCCCCTCTGACCTCTCCCCATACCTTATTTTAGTTCCTCCGGTGCAGCTTGATGAGCCCGTTCTCCATGTCCTGCCTGAACAGGAAGGGAGTCAGAGGAGCAGCAGTGGAGGCAGCTGAGGCCTGGATGTGCCACCCAGCACTACCATGGGGGAAGGGAGGGAGGAGAGCGGGAGGCCAGAACCAGCCGCCGCTGCTGCTGTTGCCGTAGCTGCTCGCTCTTGTCAGGGCTGTTACGCCATGCCGGGACTCCCAGCAGCTTCCGGTTCTGATGGCTGCTGCTCACACCTAGCCCACGGGGAGTGTGTGGGAAGCAGGACTCACTGTCTCCAGCTGCCTTTCCAGTGACAGAGTTGTGTGCAAGGCTGCCTGCCTGGTCAGCTGACGTGGTTGCCTCCTCTTCCCTTCTGTAGTGGCAGAGTGGCACACAAGGCTGCCTGCCTGGTCCTGCGCTACTTCCCGTGAGAACGGAAGCGGCGCGGGACTAGGAAGGCAGCCTTGTGTGCTACTTTGCTGCTACAGAAGGGAAGAGGAGGCAGCCACATCAGCCGACCAGGCAGGCAGCCTTGTGCACCGCTCTGCCGCTAGAGAGGCAGCCGCATCCAGTGAGGGAGGGCAACAAAATTAAAATAAGGTAACCGGGGTGTGGTTTGGGTATTTGCTCCATAAGATGTACCCTTATTTCCACAATTTATTTTGGGGGAAAAAGTGCGTCTTATGGAGCGAAAAATACGGTAAGTCCTAATAGCCTCAGCTTTTAAAGTACTTGGCATAATCCTTGATAATAAGCTAAGCTTCTGTCAGTAAATAGGCTCAGTTGTTCTAAAATGTTTTTACAAACTGCGTATGATCCGGTTCATTTCATCACTACTAGAACCCTCATCTCTGAACATATTGATTTCTTATCACTACCCATTTAGACTACTGTAACACTTTATATCAGGGAATCTGACAGAAAGATCTTCGTAGGCCGCAATTAATACTGAACATCTCAGTGAAGATCATTTCAAGAGCCAAAAGATATGAACATGCCACTCCACTTCTAAAATCTGCCCTCTATCAATCACGCACTGGGTAATGCACAAAATTCTGCTGCTCACCTGCAAAAATCATCAAAAGCATCATTGACAGACTACTCATTCCTTACGCCCCCAACTCACACTCTGCTCTAGCCAACAGAATCTTAAATCGTACGAACCATATGCCACATCACCTACGATACAACCCGCCAAACAATATTTTCTTTAATGCACCCACTTTAAGGAATACACTCCCAGCATCTCTCCGTCTTGAAACTTCCTTACTCAAATTTAAATCTTGTTTTTAAAACTTTCCTATTCAACAATGCTTATACTTCCGCCCATAAACAGAAGATAAAATTCTGCTCCCAATTTAGCCACTTCCTGGCCTGCAGAAATGAATGCCTGTGTTAACCCCTCTACCAATCTTTCCTTTTGTTTTTCCCCTTCTCTCTTTCCTATTAAACATTGTAGTTCTGGTTCCTTTCACTCCTCATCTCTTTATCCATCTGTGTCCTTCTCCACTACAATTTATCTTTTCTTATTCCTCTATAACTCCTTGTTTTATAGTCAAACAATTTTTATTGAGCAGAAAACCAATACATAATGCAAAAGTCACAAAAACATCTTCTGATATGCTCATTCAGATAAGTACAGAATCTCTTCCCACCAAAAAACACCCACTGCCTCTCCTCCCCCCCAAGGGTCCCAAGATAGGCCATAAAAAATTTTGAGGATACAGAAACAAAAGCAGAGCATGTCAGCCATTCAATATTCGACAAACTGAATAAAAGTGCATCCCCTTCCTAGAGGAAAAATCTGTAATCTCTTTGCGTTCCCAAGCCAGAACCTGTATCATTTGCGACCTCCATAAGGATAGGGTAGGCCCTGAGGTATCCAACCAGTGTAACAAAATACACTTAAGAGATACCAACGCAGCCCATTTGAGAAAATGACTCGCTCCCTTTTTCCTAGGGTGATGTGACAGTGACAAACTAAACAATAATGCTGGAGTGAGTCGAACCATAATAACCCAAATCATTTGTACAAAGCCAAGCAATGGAAGTAAAACCTGGATGTCTCAATCTGTCCTCCTTGGTAACCCTATCTGCATGTCTCTGCATCTTTCCTCTACATGTATCTCCCTCTTCTTAATTTACCATACAAAAAGTGGTTAAGCAATCAGAAGGTTGCTCTCCTTTCAAACCAAGGCACTCTATAAATATGCTGTGTATTCAAGATCCTTACCGTCCCCATCGATATCTACAGCACAGGCATCTCCTTCGCCATTGTTATCTGTGTCTGTTTGATCTGGGTTGTGATTGTAAGGGCAGTTGTCACAGCGGTCACCCACTTCATCCCTATCATAGTCATATTGCTGGGGGTTGTATATGAATGCACAGTTATCCTGTAATAGAAAGATATCATACATTATCAACATGGCAGAAGTATTCATAAATAAAAATGTAAAATACCAAAAAAAAGCTAACGCTGGCCATTTTTGGGCTGCAGATTTACATACAAAAATGACACAAAAGTCATCCCTAAAAATGTCTGATGCTTATAACTTATGTAGCATCAAAAGTGATTTTTTTTTTCTATATTGAAATCAGGGAGCCATTACTTAATTTAAAGAGCATTCTGGTATAAATGAGATGTGGATGCTAATGTTCACAGAACGTGGAGTCCATGACTAGTGGCCACGCTGCGCTAAGGGCCCTGAAGCCCATAGAGATTTAAAGGGCTTCGGGCTGTTGCCGCGCGGCAGCCACTAGCATGGCTTTGTAAAAGAGGCCATAGGTGTCTCAGTTTTAGGAACTTAAATTAGTAGAATTTTTAGCCATATCAACTGGTTGTGGTGGTGGTGATGGGGAATTAGTTATCAAGCTACGTTATGGTTCTGTGCTATTTGCCCTTTAATGCACGTTCAGTGCCTTAATGCTGTGCTATATAGATTGGTATATAGGAATATGAAAATGCATGTAAAACAGCTCATTACTATGTAAATATTATAACATGACTTGTAGTGAACAGTACACACCACAAGCTGCAATATAACCGGTGAAAAAAACACCGCCACAAAGCCGTTATTTTACTGCCCAGGGGTATTGAGCTGCAAGCCCAATAGCCTGGGCAACTCTTAAAGGGGATGACCTCAGTTTATTGAAGATGTCCCCCTAGCACCTCTCTCCCCCTCACAAGCCACCCTCCCTAATGGCCGCTCCTTCACAACATGCCCCACCCCCCTAGTCAGGAACTTCCCAATGCAAGCACCCTACATGTTAAGGGCCCCTCCTACCCATCTGTAGGTTTTCCCTCAGGCTTAGCTTCCAAGATTTCCTGGGGTCTAGGTGGACTGATGCAGAAACATGACTCCTTGTGGTAGTACCATGAGTCTACTCCTATATGTTGCCAATACCATCTTTGATCCCTGCATCAGCAAGGGCAGGAGAGACTGGAGATCTCTCTAGATCCCAGGGAATCTTGAATTTAGGCCAGTGAGCTTACAGATGTGTGTGTGTGTGTTTGTGTGTGTGTGGGAGGGGTGGGGGTGGGGAGGGTCATTGGCAATGTGGGCTATTTCCAGATAAAGGGAAGAACCTCTGTGGTAGCTTCTGGTTGTTAGGAGAAGCATCCTGATGGGGGGTCTGCTGCTTGGGGGAGCTTCTCTTATGGGAGCCTTTAATGTGGGGTGAGTACTTGCCTGAAGGGGACTATGAATATGAGGGCATGTCAAGAGGGTATTCAGGAGGGCGGCTTGTAAGTAAGGGGTGGGGTCAGGCCCTTTAAAAGTTATTAGTACATAGGGTCCTAGAAGTACACTCTTATTCAGAAACATACCTTTCAGAGTATCCCTCAATACTACTTTGCAGCATGGTTTTCACAGTATTAGCTTATTTACTTACTACTTTCAATTTATAGTCTGTCTCTATTGAGAGACACAAAGCACACATCAAACAATAATACCATAAAAACAATCTTTCCACTTTCTCCAGGCCTAACTGTGTTGCCTCTATCGCGCCTCCACCCCCAGCCTCACCTGTTAAACACCAATCTCTTTGACCACAGCACTACAATCATGTCCATAAGGGTAATTCTACATAAGTTAGGCGCCAATTAGATGCCTAACTGCAGGCATGATGATAGATAACAATAGTTAAGCACCAAAATGGGAGAAAAACAAGTTAGGCAAGTACACTTAGATGTTATTTTATAAGTGGGTTCTTAAGTGTTCTCATGTGCAACTGCAAAGGGGGTGTTCACCTGAAAGGGATATGGATGGGGCATGGAATTCCCAACTTTAAACACACAGCTGTCATCCTGCATTTAGATGCAATCATTTACACCAGGACAAACATGATCACGCCTAAGGTTGGGCATTTAACTGGGTATTTACGCTAGTATTCTCTAACAGATTTGGCATGCATAGATGCCATTATAGGACTATTAGATGAGTCCCCCAATTTTATGGTGCCTAGGTTTTAGCACCCTTTATTGAATTGACCCCATAGTGAATAAGATCATAAGACGTACCAGTCTGAAATATTCCAGAGGCCCACCAAACCCAGTATCCTGTGACTGAAAGTTGCTGCTACAGGTCACTAAAAGGTACCCAGCAAATCATAATGGTAATCATTCGATCATGTTTCCCCGCTTCTGTCAAAACTTCACTGGCTTCCAGTGATTTCTAGGATTCACTTTATATGTACCTGCCTAATTTTCAAGATCCTACATGGCATTCTTCCTCCCCTAATCCCACTATTCTGGAATTCTTCGAGACCTGACACTACCAGATCCGCCCACGAACTCAAACTATCTTTCCCCTCGTTAAAAGGCGTCATGTATGCAGGTATATTAGGGAAATCTCTTTTCTTCAAATTCACTGAGTTTTGGAATAACCTCCCTGCCCCACTGCGGAACCTAGGCTCATTCCAATTATTCCAAAAGCTTCTGAAAACCTGGCTTTTCTCCAAAACATAAAGCTATCTATTTAAAATATAAAACTACCTATCCTCTTCATAACCTCTGATTTCTTTTTATGTCCTTCCCTCATTTATTGAATTATCTGTAAACCGTGCTGAGCTCTATCTTTATGGAGATGATGCGGTATACAAACTTAAGATTTAGTTTAGTTTAGGTAATTAGTTAATTAGTAGCAGGTAAATAGATGTGGATTTTTTTGTGAGCACTGTGACAGAATATTTGTATCGAGTTTAAAAGAATGCTTCAGACATTGAGCTCTTTTCTTTTACAACCAACAGACACAAGAAAAAAATCACATCTGAATTTTGTTTTCCCGCCTGTTAGAGGATGTAAACTTAAAAAATACCATCAAAATCTTTTTTCATATCAAGCAGAATTATGGGGGTAAGGATTTGGAACAACCGCTTATGCTTACTGACTCCTATGTGGAATTTAGGAGACACTTAGGGCTCCTTTTACAAAGGTGCGCTAGAGTTTTTAGCGCACGCACCGGATTAGCGAGCGCTATAGTGTGCGCTAGCTGAAAAATTACCGCCTGCTTAAAAGGAGGCGGTAGCGGCAAGCGTGTGCGGCATTTTAGCGCTAGCCCACCTTTGTAAATGGAGCCCTTAAAGACATAACTGTTTACGAAATATTTAGGCAGTTAATTAGCAAAGATTTTATAATGGACCATAGATCATTAGAGTCATTGGCTTTTTCATTTTTTAATTCCATTTAATTTCTCTTCAGTTGTAATTTTTAATTATTGCAAACCGTATAGAACTTCACGGCCTTGCGGTATATAAACTGATTATTAATAATAATATTGTCTGCATGGAGAGCTGAACAAATGGAGCTGACAATGTAGAAGAGTTCTACCTCACTGAAAGGAATGTTGTGACTCTTTCCATTGGTATTTCATTTTGCATCAGTCTAGTTACATTTTAACTGACCTTGGTTGCCTTTCATATTTTTTTCTGTTTAGTAACGCTCTTTTCTCTTGATGTGGGCTAGACGAATTTTCTTTTGTGTAAAACGTTATTTACTCCCCCCTCCCCCGCATTTTACAAAACCGTAGCGTGGTTTTTAGTACCAGCCCCATAGGAATTCTATGAGCGTTGGAGCTGTTACCACTGCGGCCGGTGCTAAAATCCACGCTACAGTTTTGTAAAAAGGGGGGGGGGGTAATTTCTGAATGTTATTTCCATATCTTTGCACTTTCATATTGTTTGAAAAAATAAACAAAAATGAACTGACCTTTCATTTTCCAGCAATATTTTTTTCTTTGGGGTTAACAAAATATTTACAACTAGTGTTTAAGCCTATTACATTAAAGGGTCCTTCCCTCACATATCCTCTATTTTCAGCCCCAGCTCCAAACCCATTCACCCCCCCCCACCCCACAGTCCAACAGCACCTCGTCCCTGCTCCCCCGGTCAGCAGCACCTCTTCCCTGCTCCCCCGGTTCCTCTTCCCTGCTTCCCAGGTCAGCAGCACCTCTTCCCTGCTCCCCCGGTCCCTCTTCCCTGCTCCCCCGGTCAGCAGCACCCCTTACCTGCTTCCCCAGTCCAGCATGTAGCCTTGTGAGCATCGCAGCCGGCTTTTGTGAACCTCGCAGGCCGCTCTGCACTTCGGTAGCATGTTCCCTCTGACGCGATCGCGTACGTCAGAGGAAATGTTCTACTGAGGTGCTGTGCGGCCTGCGAAGTTTGGTACAGCTAGCCGCGATCCTCATGGAAACAGCGCCCGACCCTCTGCTGCGCTTTGGGGAGAGTCTTCAGTGGCTCGAAGCCCTCCTCCCGGCAGCCGCCGCCAGCGCCGCTCTGCACCGCATCAAGCTGCCTAATACGGCCACGGAGGGCAATCGGGGCAGCCAGGACACAAGCAGGGAGAGTTGGTGAGTGAGGGCGGGAGGAGGGGTGTGGCCAGAGTGTTCCCTGATGCCGCATTCTAAATAATCTGGCCAGGGATCAGAAAACACGGCGGCAGGGAACACGAAACCTTAAGTGCGCATGCGTGCTTAGGGTTTTATTATATAGGACACTTACCCTGTCATCAGTGATTCCATCATTGTCATCATCACTGTCACAGGCATCACCAGTCCCATCCTTGTCGTAATCTTCCTGGCCAGAGTTAGGAAGGTTTGGGCAGTTATCCTTGAAATGAAAAGAAATAAAATAAACATTTTATTGCTCCCTTCAGTTCCACTCACCAAAACTATCTGTACTTTACTTCACTTTACCCATTTTTATATTCCATCTACACCAATTACAGGTTTGAGGTAGAGTACAATAGGCAAACCAGGAATCAATAAATCCTAGAATATAACAAATTTCAACTAGTCAAAATAATACAATAAAACCAACTATATCAAATATAAAACACAATTAAAAAAGAAATAAGATATTTTTGGACATGTGAGGAGATAATTCTATTAGGAGCCACAAGTATGCACACAATTGCTGGCATTCTAATCATTTAACATAAAATCCTATGAATTGCCATATTGGTACAAATCAAAGGTCCATCAAGCCCAGTATCCCATTTCCAACAGTGGCCAGCCCAGGTCCCAAGTACCTAGCTAGATCCCAAGTAGTAAAACAGATTTTATGTTGCTTATCCTAGGAATAAGCAGTGGATTTCCCCAAGTCTTCTCAATAATGGCCTATGGACTTCTCTTTTAAGAATATAAGAACATAAGAATTGCCGCTCCTGGGTCAGACCAGTGGTCCATCGTGCCCAGCAGTTCGCTCACGCGGTGGCCTTATGGTCAAAGACCAGCACCCTAACTGAGACTAGACCTACCTGCGAAATTATCCAAACCACTTTTAAATCCTACTAAGCTGATTTCACCACATTCTCCGGCATCAAATTCCAAAGTTTAATTACACATTGTATGAAGAAATATTTTCTCCAGCTTGTTTTAAATCTACTACTTAATAGCTTCATAACATGCCCCCTAGTCCTTATATTTTTGGAGAGCATAAACAAGCAATTCATATCTACCCTTTTCACTGCACTCAGATTTTATAGGCCTCTATCATATCTCCCCTGAGCCGTCTCTTCTCCAAGCTGAAGAGCCCTAGCTGCTTTAGCCTTTCCTTATAAGGAAGTCGTCCCATCCCTTTTATCATTTTCATCAGTCTTCACCGTACCTTTTCTAATTGCGCTATATCTTTTTTGAGATACGGGGACCCGAATTGCACACAGTATTAAGGTGTGGCCACATGTATTTGAAAAATATTTGATGATGTGTACTTTTGTAGCTGGGATTCACTTGGGCAGAGTTTGGGTGGAGCATTTACACCTGATCCCTGTAGGCACATAGGATCAGATTCAGTAAACAGTGTTCAAATTTGGGTGCTAGAAAAAATTGGCACACTGCTATTCTATAAAGAGTGCTCCAGGCTGAGTGACCTTCATAGAACAGCACATAGAGCTGATCACTGTGCCCAAATTTGGGTGCCAGCTGAAACCAGGTGAATTCCTGGTGCCTAATTTGGGTGCATATATGCAGTATTCTATATCTGTATGCATATTTCCAAAATGCCAGACTACCCATGCTCCTCCTGTGATTACATCCACTTTTGGGTTACGTGCTATGGGATTTGGGCACACAGTTTTATAGAATAGCGTAGACAATATGATGAAACCTTCCGTCTAATGTATGGCGGTGGCCAAAATAAAGAAATTATTAAAAAAAGGGATGGCTACAAGATTAAGAATGTTATAATGCTCCTGTATCACTCCACGGTGCAACCTCATCTGGAGTACTGCATTTAATTCTGGTCTCCTTATCTCAAGAAAGATATAGTGGCGCTAGAAAAGGTTCAAAGAAGAGTGACCAAGATGATGGAAGTCCTCCCATATGAGGAAAGACTACAACGCTTAGGGCTCATCAGCTTGGAAAAGATACGGCTGAAGGGAGATATGATTGAAGTCTACAAAATCATGAGTGGAGTAGAACGGGTACAAGTGGATCAATTTTTCACTCCGTCAAAAATTACAAAGACTAGGGGACACTCCAAGTTACAGGGAAATATTTTTACAACCAATAGGAGAATTTTTTTTTCACTCAGAGAATAGTTAAGCTCTGGAATGCGTTGCCAGAGGTTGTGGTAAGAGCGGATAGCGTAGCTGGTTTTAAGAAAGGTTTGAACAAGTTCCTGGAGGAAAAGTCCATAGTCTGTCATTGAGAAAGGCATGGGGGAAGCCACTGCTTGCCCTGGATCAATAGCATGGAATATTGCTACTCCTTGGGTTTTGGCCAGGTACTAGTGACCTGGATTGGCCACTGTGAGAACGGGCTTCTGGGCCTGATGGACCATTGGTTTGACCCAGTGTCTATTCTTATGTTCCTATGTAACTGATTGTTAGCTCCCAATTATTGACATTAATCAGCTTGTTATCCAACTTAGTTGCATGCACATTTCAAAATCGTGCCTACGTTTGGGTGTGCAAATCTGAGCGCCCTTTGTAGAATCTGGGAGAAGGTGTTCTTCAGAGAACAGGCTCCAAATAGATGCTTAATAATAGATGCACTGTTATAGAATTATTACCCATGTGACATAATGGTGCTTATTGTAGAAGACCTAATTTGATTTAGACATTTGCATATTGCCTACCAATGAAAATTGTCTCTAACTCAGTTTTAGGAACCCAAGATTCAAAGTCTAAATAGCTGATATGTCCATTTGGCAAAGGGGCAGGACACTCATAAAGACATATATTCCCCATTTCAGATGGGTAGTAGATATCCAAAGACTCTGAAGATCAATGTCAGGGGTTAGAGCTCCACCTGGGAACATCTAATTTCCTAAAAAAGCACTGTGGTAGGATTTTAGGGCAATAGCTTTGCTGGCATTTGTATCTAGGCAGACTTGGTGGGACACATGTTTTTTATACTCCCATCTCTTACAATGTTAATTTATTACAAAGGTTGCAATAATGCAATAGCTTGAGATTAAAATGAAAAATTTATATTAGTAGCAGAAAAAAAAACCCTGTCAGTCATTCTAGTCGTAGGATGAGGGTGAAATGGGATAGACTCTAGAATCATCTAGGGAAATATTTCCTTAATGCATTGAACAAGTCCCAGTGGATGTGGCCACATGTATTTGAACAATATTTGATAATGTGTACTTTTGTAGCTGGGATTCACTTGGGCAGAGTTTGGGTGGAGCATTTACACCTGTTCTATGGCAGGTATAAGAGCTCACGCCTAAAATATAGACACATATTTGACTTCTTATGCTTGCATTCTATCATAACAAATGTAGGCACATAGGATCAGATTCAGTTGGTATCTGAATTAAAAAATTAGGGCATAGTACAAAGGATCTTTAAAAGAGAGGAAGGGATCATAGAGCTTAGTAGCTGGTATGAATGGGTAGAATGGACAGGCAATATGGCTTTTATCTCTTGTCATCTTCAATGTTTCTTAATGTGTGCACCGCAACTACAGTGAATAAAACCACTGTAATTTTTTTTATCCTAATAGTTTTATTGTTCTATAATTCAATCCACTTTGCTTTCAGTAAAACTAAATATTTGAAAATGACACTCACTCATGAGTGTGTGCTTGAGCCATTAATCCAGCACAGCTAAAAATGTATTCAACAACTGCATTGGTAGAAAGTGGAGTGTTCAGTCTAACAAAAAGTTCCTTCAAATCAGGCCAGGATGCAATATTACTTATGTCTTCTGACTGGGGCTGAAGGCTTTGAACAAGGGAATCTCTAAAACACTTAACTTCCGTATATTAAAGAATACTTCATCAGCATTATTGTTATTATCATCTGCATCTGCATAATTCATCACTTACATCTTTATCTTAATCATTATCATGCTGTTGAATTACAAGGAAGGTTTTCATAAAGTTGGAATAATAGTTCTAACAATTTTTTGTCTGATGGGAAACTCTGAATATCTTCAAGAACTGATGAAAGAATGTCAAATGTAAACCGCAATTTCATACAAAACCTGGCATTTTCTTCTATAAAGAACATGAGCAGGATATTTCTGAAGGGTGAATCTTTAGTTTTCTCTTTCTACTGTCTGTAAATTAAAGTCAGCTATTTCATATTAACTTTACTAGTATTCACTAGCTCTGAGGTAATCTTACAAAAGATGTCGCTTACTTTTTTGCAGTGATACGTAGCATTAGCAACACAAACAAGATTCTCATTTGGCCACCCATCAAGATCCGTGTCTTCACCACAGATGATACCATTTCCGGCATAGCCTGGTTTGCATTCACATCGGAACATTGGATCTGCGTAAACGCCAAGATAAATGCATCGAGCATTCTTATTGCAGGTGTGGGTTCCATCAGTGCAGGGATTCTGTGGCTTACAGACCTGCAAGAAACACAGAGTTCATTTACATGCGGTCCTTCTGTACATGGAAAAAGAAAATCATATTTCTATAGAGATAGAAAAAATACTTAAGGGTCCTTTTACTAAGCTGCAATAAGCACTAATGTGTGCATACTACAGGTTTAAAATTACTACCGTGGGGCATAGTTTTGAGATCGGCGCGCACTTCCCATGTGCTAAAACATAAAATTTCTTTTTTAGTGCTGTGGGTGTATGTGGGGTGGAGAGTAGGCATGTTCTGCACTAAAGGCCTCTTCTATTAAACTGCGACCACGTCATCTCTCCCATGGATGTCACTTCCGGGTGGTGCCACGCATTGGAAGTGACGTCAGAGGGAGAGCTGACAGGGTTACGAGGAGCACATTGAAGTTCTTGTTGCTCGCGGTGGTGAACAACTAGAGGTATGGGGAAGGGTGTGTGTGTGCATGTCAGGAGGATCGGGGAAGGAGTGGGGGAGGGGAGTAGAGATGAGGGTAGGGGCACCTCTCACCCTCACTGTACCACTGCTGCCAGGTACTTGTGACCTGGATTGTCTACTGTAGAAACAGGATACTGGGCTAGATAAACCATTGTTCTGACCCAGTATGGCTATTCTTATGTTCAAATAAGTATGGTGACACTCCTATATAATAAGAAACACCACCAAAAGCATGTCTGATCAACCCTTGTTTGGCAATCTAACCTCTAGTGGTAGTACCACAAGATTACCACTAAGGGTCAGAGGTGTCAATTTTGCTGCAAGTAGCCTGCAGGGTACAAGTAAGGATCACTCCTGCTATCTCTATTCCGTCTAAAGCAGTGGTCTCAAACTCAAACCCTTTTCAGGGCCACATTTTGGATTTGAAGGTACTTGGAGAGCTTCAGAAAAAAATAGTTAATGTCTTATTAAAGAAATGACAATTTTGCATGAGATAAAACTCTTTATAGTTTATAAATCTTTCCTTTTGGCTAAGTCTTAATAATAATATTGTCATTTATAGCTAAAGAGAAATATGATCAAGAAACTTTTATTTTACTTTTGTCATTATGATAAACATACCAAGGGCCTCAAAATAGTACCTTGCGGGCCGCATGTGACCCCTGGGCTGCGAGTTTGAGACCACTGCTCTAAAGTGAGCAAGGTCCTCCACTTACAGTCCTGCCAGTGAAAGGAGCAGTTTCACTATTACATTTTCAATAGTGAGGGATAGGCCAAACTCTGCAGGACTCCAGGGAACCTGGCCTATTCCCCATCAATTGAAAACACAATATTGAAATGCCACTACCCACTGCAACAATGCAGTTGGAAGACTCCCACTCAGCTTAGAGGGAACAATACTTGCTACCCAGTGAGCCCCAAACTCTGGTGATGAGTTTGGCTGCCTGGTGTGAAGTGCGTGGAAGGGGGGCAAGGGGTTCAAATCAGACCCTCAACACATATTTTAGGAGGCAGGTCTTTGAGGAGGGATTCTTTCTTTAGCCCCCACAGCAGGATTGAGAGAGTGTCAGGTACCCCTGGGGGAGGAGATCTAAGGTCATCAACAATTCAGGCTGCAGACTTTAATTTTCCTGCACCATTATGAAAAGGGCCATTTTTTATCTCTTTAGAGCAATTATTTTTCAGCACAAACAGGGTTGCTAAGCCTTTACTTGTGCACTCGTTTTCAAATTTTAATTCATTTATGAGCTGCTTGCACGATTTTGAATTGCAGCAACTTATTAGCACCAAATTTACATAAAATTTCAGGTGATCTAACTTCATAAAAAGTGCTCTTCACGTTAACTTAGCACAAAATGCCTGAACTTTGGTGATTTTACACATTTCCAAGCATGTTTTGCACTTTAGTACTTAGGTTCCTTAGATTTCAAGCCCTCCAGAAACAGGGAAATATCTGCGGACCTGAATGTAGCTTGAAAGAATTATTGAAAAGAATTTTGCATAAGCCCAAGAGCACTTCTATAATAACTCATTTAGAGCCTTTTTACTAGGCATAAGTAAACTGTGGCCTGTGCTATCCCCAGCATGGATATTTCCCCACACACTGAGGCTAGTTTTAGTGCTGCAGGGAAATGGCTGATTCTTCTATTTCGGCAATAACGACCACACACTAATTTTCCCATTAGCGCATGGCCATTATTAGCACATGAGCACTTACACTTATTTTGTAGGCGTTAAGGGCTCATGCGCTAACGCACGCTAATCAGTTAACACATGGCAATCTAGCTGTGCTGACTGATTAGCGCAGAACACTCTCCACCCTAGACTCGCCCCCTAGCACTAAAAAATAAAAAACATTTTTAGCATCTGGGCAGTGTGCACAAATGCAGAAACTACTACGGGGTGCCCCTTGGGAGTTAATTTTCATCTACAGGGTCGGGTCATTACCTGTTTTTTTGCTGTGGCTTCTTCAATACCTTTGCCAAATGGCTGTGTCCCAGTAAAACGAGGGGGGCAGGGAAGGCAGTTGTACCCAGGCTCAGTATTTTCACATCTGTGAACACTATTGTGCACAAAACAGGTGTCTGGAACTTCTTTACACTGTAAGAGGAAAAAATGTGCCATGAAACAATTTAAGTGAGAATGTTAAGATTTTCATAACTTGAAAGGAATTAGTTCCTTTGCACCCCTAAAATACACCTTTGCGTATCGTGATGAGAAATATACCAAATTTCACATTTTAAATAGTCCTTTCCCAGTCTGCCCTGGCATCATCCCCATCCCATTCCCTCCCTCTCTCCCAAGTCTGAAAAAGCACATTTAAAAAACAAAAGGAATTGACCCCAAAATATCCACAAAGAAGAAAATCCAGAGAAAAAACCAAAAAAACTCTGTGGAGTGACGATGTTCCCAAATGGACTTTATTTGAAAGTGTCAAAGTTCCAAAGGTACACTAAAATCATCCACATAAAAGTAAATCATCCACATAAGAGCCTTAAAGGACCTAGTCCGCTAGGGATACAGGACCCAACACGGTCCACGTTTCAACAAAAAGTCTTCTTCAGGGGTCCCTGGGGGTTCTATAAAGGTGTGTACGTGGGAAACAATTGTGTGGTGAACCGGAAGTCCTTTAAGGCTCTTATGTGGATGATTTACTTTTATGTGGATGGAATTATTATATGTGGATGATTTTAGTGTACCTTTGGAACTTTGACACTTTCAAATAAAGTCCATTTGGGAACATTGTCACTCCACAGAGTTTTTTTGGTTTTTTCTCTGAAAAAGCACATTTACCACTCAGATTTGTAGAACTGTTTCTTACAGTCCCAAACAGGAGTCTACCCTACAGCTTCCTCATTAACCAAACATTCCCCCTAACCTAAATACAGAGGAAGGAACATTTAGATATGGAAGACAGATTTTTTTTTTCTAGAAGGACAATTTCTTTTACAATTTCCTTGCACGTGTGTAGTAATGATTTCTTACCAAAATTAAACTAGTTCTTCCAGGTGGACCCCAGGATTAACGGTACAGGATTGAGGGGTTAGGACCCTTGTTACAGAGATGGTTAGGTGTATTTCAATTTTCTATTCTATTGGAAAATTCCTGCGTCTAAGTTTATCCGTGGGGGTGCAAGCATCCCACACATTTCCTTAGTTGTATGGTTTGTTGATTTCTTAGTGCAATTTGCTTGTACAAATGTTCTTGTGTTTATCTTGATACTTTAATGACATTAGAGGAGCAGAAAAGTGAGAACTAGGGAAGTTAATGTTTAAATCTTGCTGATAATCCTTATGAATTTAGACAAGTTAATTCACTCTCTACTGCCTTTAGGTATAAACTTACAAGATGATATTCAAAGGCACTGAAACAGTTAGCAGGTACTGCTAACTGGATAAGAGCCAGCCAGTAAAATATTTCACAGAACTAATGAAATAGCCAGACCTGTCATTTTGGATAGTCCAGAGTAAACATGAGTGGGCCCTTCCAAAAAAACTTCCCCTCCCCTTTTGTCCTGCACCTCTCTCTTTTCTCTGTTACAAGCATCTTTGCTTCCATGCTTGTGACCTGGCAACTCCTTCTCTTTCTGAACCTCCATCCCCTCCCCACTCTGAGAACCACTGGCACCAGCTCTCCAGACACAAAGCAGGAAGTGCCATCGTGAGGATGTGACATGGCAGAAGGAAGCCTGTGGGGTTGGCGCAGGCTGAAGCTGTGAATTGCTGCTGTTTACGGCAGTTCTCAGGTATTGCAGGGAGGGAAGGGCTCAGAGAAATGTGGAGAGGCAGATGCTGGATCTGGGGCAAGAGGACCGGGATACAGGAGAGCACGGTGGCTGCTGCTGGGGTGCTCTAGGGGTCGCACTGGACAGTGCCAGGAAACAAAAATAGGGCAACAAAAAGACTGCTCTAACGTTATCTGGTTAGCTATCCAATTAGTGGTCTAAATATTGTTGCTAAATGCCCAACATTACTGGTTAGTATTGATTCACAGATATCAGCACTGTCTACTGTCTGGATACCAGCACTGATTATCCGATGTATTTTTAATCCATGGTGGCCAGCATTTTTTAAAAGTGCCCTATTTAATTCTTGCCATCTTCTAAGACTGTGGGGGAAAGGGAAATACTTATTGTATCTCAATGAAACCTACTTTGAGTTACTAATGAAAGAGGAATGTTAAATCTAATAAAAACACTTCAAAGGTATTAATACTCAAGAAGGAAACCTTTTCAATGGAAAGGAAGTTCTATAACTAGGATTCACAATATAAAGCACTAAGGAAACAGACTCAGGAAAAACATTTTAAAAAATATTGTTTTCATGGAAAGGATGACGAACGCTTGGAATGTCCTGCCAGACCCTAGAGGTTGCGCTGATGACAAAAACAGTAAAAGAAACTTTTAAACTATGGGATAAACACAGAGGATACTTCGAGGCAAGAGGATAAAAATGAAGCACTGGAATAGCTTGCAAGGAGCAGCAGTTATCGACCAATCACAGCCCAAATTGAGACTGGCCACACGACAGCAGGAGATGATTCATACTTAAGCACTTCTGCAGCTGGGGACCCAGGTGCTTTAGCAATCAGCACACGTACTGAAACTCCTGCTGCCCATCTGTACCATTGTATTTGGTGGAGAATTCGCCATCCAGTTGATCATAACATTTTCTAGCCATCGAAAGAACTTTCCTCAGAAATCAGGTAAAATATTTTTTTCTGGTAACCGAGCACTCAGCATAATCCAGAGTGCACAAATATAAAGATTTAAAACTACCTTCTTTCAAACTATTCTGTTTGCAAATTCAATGATTTTCTACTAATAATGTGTTGAATCCTATTTCCAAACTTTAGAAACTGTTTTTATATAACCAGATAAGAACTGGGGCAACACATTTTAGGTGTTCATTCACCATTCACTGTTAATCCTAAATTGGGAAAACCTAGAAAATATTTAAACACTTTAAAGTGAGCTCCCCCAGGGACATGTTTTCAGTTTAATAAAATAGACTTGATTGGCTGAATCCTTTACTCAGGTGGAAGTGGAAGTGGAAGTGGAAGAGCAGGAGAATCATGATATGCTGGAAGTGAACCATACGAGTGTGACGCCAAGACAGCAATGTAGAGTTGGAGGATTGTTTTGTATCTTTCTAGGAAAGGTATTTCACTAACATCTTGTGAATGCTGTCCCTTCGAAGAGAACTGTAAAAGATGCAACCTCCCCTTGAGCATTGCGAGCAATTCTGGTAACCATATCTCAAAAAAAGGTATAGTGGAATCAGAAAAGGCTCAAAGAAGGACAACCTAATTAGAGGGATGGAACTCCACTGAGGAAGAGCTTAAGAGATTAGGGCTCTTCACCATGATAGGAGACAGCAAAGGAAGGGGGGGGGGTTATGATAGAAGTCTACAAAATTATTTTTCAGCTCATACCCCTAAATGAGTAAGCTGTGAACTGGATGAAAGCTCTAATGCTGGGTTTGAATCAGGCAGATGCCAATCCACCCCTGGGTTATACAAAAAACAGATGTTAACCTATGAATAGGGCAGCTGTTCTTAGATGTTTATGAATTATAAATTTAGGTGTCTATTTTTAATTTTGATTATTTGAAAGTACAAAAGAAATTTGCCTTTGCAAGCGCTTTCATAGGTGCCATTTCTAGTAAAAAAAAAAAAAATATATATATATATATATATATATATACACACAGTGGTACCTTGGTCTACGAGCATAATTTGTTCTAGAAGCATGCTCGTAAACCAAAATACTCGTATATCAAAGCGAGTTTCCCTATAGGAACTAAGGGAAACTTGCTTGATTCATTCCCACCCACCCCCATCCCCCGAGGCCAGCGGCGCTGCTCTACCCCCCCCCCAGGAACCAGCATTGCTCCCCCTGCTTTGAAGGCCCCCTCCCCCGTGTGATCCGCCATCCCCCCTGCTCATTTCGCCCCCCCCCCTCCCGCTCATGGCGCCACCCCCCCGATCTGGCACCCTCCGCTCACATAGCACCCCCTCCCCGCCGCGATCTGGCATCAAAAAGGCACCCACCCACCCACCCGATCACATTTCTTAGCCCTCATTTGGCACCAGCACCAACGCACAGGATTTGCTGGTACCTGAAGATCTGCCTCCTTCGCGCTGGGCCTTGAGCATCTGTGCATGCTCAAGGCCTTCGTCCTGTGCTATCAACCCAGGCATGCAATATGGTGCCCGTGTGTTAACTGTCTGCCCTGCATGGTAAATGTTGGGCCACATGTATGGCACACACTCTGCATTCACTGCACTTACCATATATTAACATTTGCTATTAACATGTAATGAGTGCAAATCCTACTGCACTTCAGTAGGGTTACCAGATTTTTCTGAAGGAAAATTTGGACCCATGGCCACACCCCCAGGTCCATCCAGTTCTGCCCCGTTCCATCTGTCATGCCCCATTTTACCCCCCAGCCACGCCCCCAGATGGCATCTGTGCATGCTTGTACGTGACGCCCTGACATCACAGTCTTGTGTCCACGCATGCGCGGATGCCCCTTCCTGACGCGATTTTGATGGCAAGCTTTTCAAAACCCAGACAAAGTGCCGGGTTTTGAAAAGCCATTCAGACATGTCCTCAAAAAGGACGACATGTCCGGGGAAATCTGGACGACTGGTAACCCTACACTTTAGTAAAAGATCTCCTTAGGCTCTCAAATTTGACTGAAAATAGGACACGATTGTAGGAGCCTATCTTAGGAGCATATATTTCAGAGCTCAACTTTTTTTAAATAGAGCACAAACAATTTAACACATTAACATAACTCATTAGTATATCTAAAGTTGAATTTGCCCATGTTAAATTATTCTAAACAAAAGTTAAACAATTTTATTAACGTGAATGTGTGAAGTAAACTAAACAGGAGAGAAAATGAACATAAAACAAACCGCATTTTTCATTACTTCCATCCCTTCTTCTTCAGCTTTCACCAGTAGAATAGTACTAACTAGAACTGCTTCAGGATTTACCGTATTTTCACGTAGATAACGCGCACCCGTGTAAAACGCGCACACGGGTATAGTGCGCGGAAAACACAAATTTATGTACAGAAATTTTTATATACCGCGCACACCCGTATACCGCGCATGCTGCCCGACTCTCCTTTCGCCCGCCCCGACTCTCCTCTGGCCACCCCGACTCTCCTTTCGCCCGCCCCGACTCTCTTCTCCCCCTTGAAGTCCTGTCCCCACCCTGAAAACCTGATGCCCCCCCCCGACGTCCGATTCACCCCAACGCAGGACCGCTCGCACCCCCACCCCAAAGGACCGCTCGCACGCACTTCCACCTGCACCCGCACCCCCACCCTGAAGGACCGCTCGCACCCCCACAGCCTCCCGACCCCCCCCCCATCATGTAGAAGCTCCTACCGGTGTCCTGCTGCTTTCTCTTGGCGGTCCCGGCCCTTCCGTGAGCCCTGCGCCTGCGCTGCTTCCTCTTCTAGCGGTTTGCCCTTTTTCTAACGTCAAGCACTCTTGCCCCGCCGACTCCCCGACTCCCCGACACGATCGGGGCAAGAGGGAGCTCAAGCCCTCTTGCCCCAGCCAACCGCGGCACCCCCGACACGATCGGGCAAAAGGGAGCCCAAGCCCTCTTACCCCACCGACTCCCCAACTCCCCGACAATATCGGGCCAGGAGGGAGCCCAAACCCTCCTGGCCACGGCGACTCCCTACCCCCACCCCGCACTACATTACGGGCAGGAGGGATCCCAGGCCCTCCTGCCCTCGACGCAAACCCCCCTCCCCCCCAACGACCGCCCCCCTCAAAAACCTCCGACCGCCCCCAGCCAACCCGTGACCCCCCTGGCCGACCCCCACGACACCCCCATCCCCTTCCCCGTACCTTTGTGTAGTTGGCCGGACAGACGGGAGCCAAACCCGCCTGTCCGGCAGGCAGCCAACGACGGAATGAGGCCGGATTGGCCCATCCGTCCCAAAGCTCCGCCTACTGGTGGGGCCTAAGGCGCCTGGGCCAATCAGAATAGGCCCGGGAGCCTTAGGTCCCTCCTGGGGGCGGGGCCTGAGGCACATGGGCCCAACCCGACCATGTGCCCAAGGTCCCGCCCCCAGGAGGGACCTAAGGCTCCCGTGCCTATTCTGATTGGCCTAGGCGCCTTAGGCCCCATCAGTATGCGGTGCTTTGGGACGGATGGGCCAATCCGGCCTCATTCCGTCGTTGGCTGCCTGCCGGACAAGCGGGTTTGGCTCCCGTCTGTCCGGCCAACTACACAAAGGTAAGGGGAAGGGGGGTGGGGGTGTCGTGGGGGTCGGCCAGGGGGGGTCGCGGGTCGGCTGGGGGGGGCAGTCGGAGGTTTTTGGGGGGGCGGTCGTTGGGGGGAGGGGGTTTGCGTCGAGGGCAGGAGGGCCTGGGATCCCTCCTGCCCGTAATGTAGTGCGGGGTGGGGGTAGGGGGTCGCCGTGGCCAGGAGGGTTTGGGCTCCCTCCTGGCCCGATATTGTCGGGGAGTTGGGGAGTCGGCGGGGCAAGAGGGCTTGGGCTCCCTTTTGCCCCGATCGTGTCGGGGGAGGGCAAGAGGGCTTGAGCTCCCTCTTGCCCTGATTGTGTCGGGGGTGCCGCGGTTGGCTGGGGCAAGAGGGCGGGAGTGCGTGCGAGCGGTCCTTCGGGGTGGGGGTGCGGGTGCGTGCGAGCAGTCCTTTGGGGTGGGGGTGCGAGCGGTCCTGCGGGGGGAAGGTGAATCGGACGTCGGGCGGGGGACTATGTAAAAAAAAATTTGTACAACGCGCTCACGCGTATACCGCGCAAGGTTATGCACGGTTTGTAAAAACACGTATAACGCGCGCGTTATATGCGTGAAAATACGGTAATAACAGCAAAAGATATTTATTGGAATACCTCATCAATGTCATGACACTGAAGTCCATTTCCTTGGTAACCAAGAGGACAAGCACCGCACTTCCAAGAACCATCAGGGAAGCTGGTACATTTGGTCCCCGCAAAACAAGGATTGGAAAGACATCCATCTATGAGAAACAAGTAAAGACCATATTTCAAATGCAGTACACAGCAATGACCAGACTTATATATCATCATCAATGCCTTATCCCAGGGGTTTGCAATTCCGGTCCTCGAGAGCCGGAGCCTGGTCAGGTTTTCAGGATAGCCACAATAAATATGCATGAGATAGATTTGCATTTCAAGGAGGTAGTGCATGCAAATCCATCTCATACATACATATTCATTGTGGATATCCTGAAAACCTGACCTGGCTCTGGCTCTCGAGGACCTGGCTCTGGCTCTTGAGGACCGGAATTGCCTACCCCTGCCTCATCCAAAGCACAAAAATCATATCATACAACATTTGCCCATCAGCTTCCAGCAGTAAATGTTATATTACAACTCAAATCTATACGATGCTTTGTTGGAATGGATCCCTAGAGAATGAAGCACAATTAAAAGACAGAAAAGTATTTTTATGAACACAGTACAACAATTTTGTTAAATATTTCTGATTTCGTCACTACTCACCAATTGGGCAGTCTTGCTTATTACAAATCTGAGTGTCCAAGATGTCTCCTAAACAGTCCTTTCCTCCATATTTGGGCTCAGGATTATTGCACAGACGCCCACGCTTCTGAATGCCTCCAGCACAAGTAAGCGTGCAGCTATCCCAGGGTGACCAGGGTCCCCACTGTCCATCGACTACAGAAAGCAAACATAGTACAGGATATAGGATCATATCATGTGAAATCTTCCAGCACCCCTGGAGATACCATCTTTTATTATGCTACTTCAATGAATTACAGGACAAGAGTCAATACAGAGTTTCAATGGCAGTGCTGTGTGCTTCTACGAAGGCCAAAGATTTGATTTCTATGCCTGACCAGCATCATAGCAACTGGTAGAAGATCTGATAGTCCACCTGTTATCCTACAGCAACACCTATTGGTTGGACTTCAGGTACAAATGTAACAGCTTTCAGAATAAACTACTGTCTATGGCCCCTGGTTAAGGACTGTTGCTAAAATTGTTAGGTTAGATAAGATGGAAGATTAAGTTGTTGTTGTTTTTGGGTGCCATCAACTCGTGTTCTAGTACTAGTGACTTGATGAATTGCGGATCTTAAAGGAAATCGGTTTTGTGCTAGTCCGGGAAGGTCCTCCAGCGTCATCCCCATGGTTTTGTTTCAGCGTGTCCAGCCATCTGATTGCAGGTCGTCCTCTTCGCCAGGTTCCTTCGATCTTCCCAAACATGATGTCCTTCTCCAGTGATCTCTTTCTTCTGATGGTGTGACCAAAATAAGACAGTCGTAACTTCATCATTTGGGCTTAGAGTGACATAGCCGGTTTGATCTCTTCCAGAATCAATTTGTTAAGTATCTGAATATAATATGCAAATCATTTAAAATTGTGTAACAGAAAGGTTGTATATCAAGAGGAGCATTGTCAGTATAACATCTAAATCAGAGTTTAGATGTTTTGGGGAAAACATCCAAAAATCCAGTAGAGAAAATGACCATTTTCAAAACAGAAAAATGTATTTTTTTAAAAAAAACTATTTCTTAGATGTATTTGCCCTCAGTTCATCTATCTTTTGAACCATTTTTGAAAAAAAAAAAAAGTCCAAATGAAAAACGAACAAAAAATCCACCGTAGGATGTAGGAGGGGCCAGCATTCTTAGCAGATTGGCAGGACCGGCTCGAGATTTTGGTGCTCCATCCCATGCCTCGCCCCTGTCCCCTCCTGTCTCCTCTGATGCTACTGCTTTACACCGACATTGGCCTATGAAGCTGCATCCTGCTGGGACCAGGCAGCATAGTCAGAAGAGGAGATCTCCTAGAATCTCGGCGAAAGGGAGAACTAGAAGGCCTTGAGCATGTGCAGATGCATGCTCAAGGCCCAGCAAGAGGCAGGAACTTCTTCAAGTGGCACCGGCACGTCCTGTGGGCTGCATGCCGGTGCCAGACGGGGGTAAGTTTGAAGTTGTTTGAGCGGGGTGTGCCAGTTATGGAGGGGGGGGGGGTCTCAACTCGAGTGAACACTTGGTTTGCGAAACAAGATTTGCGAGAATGTTTTGCTCGTCTTGCAAAACACTCGCAAACCGGATCACTCACAAACCGAGGTTTGACTGTATATTGTTTGGTTGGCAAATGCATGTTTAAACAAGTTCATTTTCCTTAAAATGTGATTGTCTTCAGATACAGTATTCTTGTTCTTCAGGGCAGTATAGTCATTTTGGAGCAGATACCAATAGGTTGCATGGACATATCTCTCTCAGAAGGCAAAAGCAAACTTTGCACCACTGTGCCAGGGGTGGTATCCAAGTTTTGCAGGTTCAGGACTCTCTCAGTGAAAAGTTTGAACAGTGTAGAAGCAGAAGAGCAAATTTCAGGGGCTCATTCCTGCAACACTGCACTGATCAAGGACAATCTGGCCCTTCATGCCAAACGTCAAATTGTTGCAGAATGTTAATAGAAGTATTAATCTTAGACTCAAGAAAAAGTTCCCAGGCCATCTTTCCTGTCATCTATGAATGTTCATCAGATATTGAAAATTCCATCAGATTCTCATGCCCTTTAATAAGGTGTATTATCTTCCAGTGGGAGGGGAAAGAGCACAAAGCTCATATTTTGATATCGGAAAGTTTGCATTTACCTATCCTAATTAAAGAATTCCACAAAGAAATTCGGTCTTAGGCTACTTTGCTATTCCAAACTGTAGTGATTGTTGACCTTGATTAGATATGTAGAGTGGAATTTTAGAAAGGATGTCAAAATCAGAATAAAGACATGCAAGTCTGAACATTTGATATGGACATCCATGTCTCGTGTATTGTAGAACAGGATCTTTTGACATACAGCCTGTTCTACAATACATGACACCTGGATGTCTCAGTGCTGAGTCCCAGTGCTGGCTATGTCTAGCATGAACATCCGTTTTATAAACTGAAATGTCCAAACTATGAACAGGGCAAAATGAGGGACACAAATATGTTTTTGGCAGTCTAGAAACATCCATATTATAATGGCCACATAGCAGCCTAACAGCCAGAATAGCCGACTGAAAAAAACAGAGCAAAGATCCAGAGTTTGTAAGTTCAAGTCTCACTGTAGCTGTCTGTAATTTTCATTTTTAAATTGTGAGCCCTCCGGGGACAGAAAAATACCTACTGTGACTTCCCTTACTACCTCCAAAGGAGAAACTGCTCAATCGGAATACCTTTCCGTAAGCTGCGCGTGCCAAGTTTCAAGTCTAAATATGGATGTCCAACTTTTTGCACATGGAGGTCCCTCCCCACTCTGCAATTGGAGTTGGACTTCCATTTTTTAGTCCTTCCCTAGTCTCATCAAAAACATGCCCAGACCATGCCCCCTTGCCATATGGACATACTCAGTTTTAGATGACTGTATCCTGGCTATATGAAGTTGGAATTTGGACATCTATGCAATACAGATGTCTAAATGCCAGTTTTCAGATGTACAAAATAAATAGAGCTTCTATAATAACCACCTAAATTATTTTTTTATATTATCAGGGTCTGTTTTTGGTAAGAAAGTCTATTTTTCCTAATATTTTTAGGCCTGTATAAGAAACAAGGAAGCAATTCCTGTCTTTCTTAACATAGTAACATACTAAATGACAGCAGATAACGACCTGAACAGCCCATCCAGTCTACCTATTAGTTATACTCTTAAAAATACTTGATTCAATTAACTTGTCTCTTTTCTTTGATATTTCTGAGCCATAGACTGTAAAGTCCACCTGGTACTGTCCTAGGTGCTTTCTCGGGGTGCATTGTTTTGCATTTTCTGACCCACTATAATTAGCAGCTTCTCTCAGGGAAAGGGCCGTTAGGACTGTTCCCTCTGTTCTTGTTTCTCCCAACAAACTTCAGGAGAAAAGGATGTATCACAATCCTAAGTTTGGTTTGCTATGGCCATTGGGTGAAATGTGATGCATTTCATCCCTTCCCAATGTTTCATCCCCTTCCCAATGTTTCATCCCCTTCCCCTTTCCTTTTTTGCATCCCCATTTCCTCTTTTTTCATCCCTTCCCTCCACTACTGTGGATAAATTAGACATTTTCAGCTTTCCTCTCTTTGACTTGCACAAGTTCTTATTTTGCATTCAAGACCTATTTCTTTCAAACCTTGGTTTGTTTAATTTGTACCTGTTAATTAAGAGAATACGATAAAACATTCAAGATTTTTGCAGAATACTTACTAGGGCAAGGGTCTTTCTGGCAAGGCTTATTCTCTCTGGCTTCTCCTCGACAGTCTTTGCCGTTCATCTGGGGACGTGGAGAATTACAGAGGCGGATCCTGGTGATCTGCCCACTGCCGCAGGTAACAGAACATGAAGACCATGGAGACCAATGACTCCAACCTCCATCCTGCTTGACTAAAAAAAAAAAAAAAAGCCACAATTTATAAATAGTCCAAAGAACAATGTGTGAATTTTACAGCTGCATCTTGTATAACATCTGCATATATAATATGCTTAAGTCCCAGCAGCAGTATTGTCAAGGCTCAGCAGGATGTGAAAACTCTAGGGGCTGGATTCTCTAATATGCCTGGTAAAATCTGATGGGTCGCTGTAGTGGCCATAAATCTTAATGATTCATAAAAGACGAGTCATTCTCGAAGAACTGTGCATGCAAATGAGGTTCTAAGATTAGTCGCTGGTGATAGCGATTGACACGTGCACAGATTAGTCCACAGAAAGGCATGGGTGGATAGGAGGGGGTGGAGAACTACCAGCAACCCTACATCAGTGTGTCAATCATAGGCATGCTAGCGCTATAGGATGGAGGGAAGGTGCAATCGTCTGCTTTAAACAAGCACATATAAGACATGCTTTTAATACACGCCTCTAATACATGTACTCAAGACACATGTTTTTTAGATTTCTTTCCCATCACTATATTGCTATTTATGAGAATATTGTGTGTGTTTTTAAAAATTTTTTTTAGCATGAGCTACAGCCAGAAACACGCACCTGAGACACATTTTTCATAGTACTGGCACCCCAGACCAGCTGGTAATTTTGGGTTGTTAAAAAACCAGCACTGCGCTTGGAGAATCACTCATAGTGCTTGTTTAAATATTAATGAGCCCATTTTACTACCATTTTAATAATAATTACCTGTTGTATTACATTTGCATAACAGAGTCGGAGGCTGCTAGGAAGCTCGGAAAAAAAACATGGTGAGCTGTTCTGATATTCAGACAGTAATATACTGGCACACTAAACCGGCTGGAATGGTTTTACGGCTATCGTTAATGGCACGGTAAGTTTTGAAAATCCAGCCCTAGATTTGGAAGCTGCAGTTTGTAGAAGGGCATTAGAAATGAGAGAGCTGCAGGATTACAAAGGGCATGAGAACAGGGGGGGGGGGCAAAAGGAGCAGTAGACATCGGAGCCAGAAATACTATAGGGAGTGAGCAAGATAAGTAGGCATAGCCTTGTGCACCGAGAATGGAAAAACAGGCAAGGAGATTTTCTTCATTGAGAGACAGGGATCCTTGAAAACATTGCAAAAGCCCAGAATCAGGATAACTGAAAGAAGAGGAATTTATTTAAAAATTTATATACCGCTTACAAAAATTAAAGCAATTTACAATCAACCATACTTAGGCCCAGATTCTCAAAACTAACGCCACTGCTAAACTGTTTTCCAGCGGTTTATCCTGTATGCAGTTTAGCGGTGGATTATCAAAATGGATTAGCTCTGTCTTTAGCGAGGTTTCTAGCAGTCTCCGACACTGACATGAAAATGGGCTCTTCATTGAAATGAGCCCTCCGGTGGATTCTTAAAAAAGTGCCAAGCCATTTTCAAAAATTGGCGTCAGCTTTTGGCGACAAAAATAAGCGACTGGTCCAGGGGTGCCGGTCAGTGTCAGCTAGAAAGCCCCTATGTTGTGATGCAGCGAGAGAGATGCCCATTCTCTCCGCTGCATCACAACACCTCTTCCCTGCACTGGCGACCAACACTCCCCCCTCGGAACAGTGGCGACACCCCCTGCAGTGGGAGAGATGCCCACACTCTCCCACTGCCCTAAAATCCCCACCGCAACCCAATCCCCCCCACAGTGGGAGAGATGCCCACTCTCCCCCACTGGCAAGTGACCACCCTCCCCCATCTCCGTTGTTCCCCTCTCCCTTACCTCAAAATAGATGACCCGGATGGACGTGAACTCCCAGCTGCCTGCGTCATCTAAAATGGGTCTCCCCCTCCCTGGTGCATCCCAAGATGCACCGGGGAGGGGCCTGAGGCTCTGATTGGAACAAGTTGTTTAAAATACAACTTGTTCCAATCAGAGCCTCAGACCCCTCTACGGATGCACTAGGAAGGTGCCTAAGACTTCAAGTTTCCAAGTTTATTATTTCTTTGATATACCGTCCATCAAAATTTATCTAGATGGCTTACAATCAATAAAAAATTAAAAAACAGAGTTTAAAAAGAACAACAACAAAAAATTCCAACACATGATGAATAGATGTGGAGGGGGATGGAGGGGTGGAAGTTACATATATTACTAAGACTGACATAACAGGGGAGGAAAGAACAAGAGGTGGTAAAAAATGCGTTGAGATAAAAAAATACCGTATTTTCACGTAGATAACACGCACCCATGTAAAACGCGCACACGGGTATAGCGCGCGGGAAACCGAAATCTATGTAAAAAAAATTTTGTATACCGCGCATGCTGCCCGACTCTCCTTTCGCCCACCCCAACTCTCCTCTGGCCACCCCGACTCTCCTTTTGCCCACCCCGACTCTCCTCTCCACCTTGAAGTCCTGTCCCCACCCTGAAAGCCTGATGCTCCCCCCCCGACGTCCGATTCACCACCCCGCAGGACCGCTCGCACCCCCACCCCGAAAGACCGCTCGCACCCCCACAGCCTCCCGACCCCCCCCCCATCATGTAGAAGGTCCTACCGGTGTCCTGCTGCTTCCTTTTGGCGGTCCCGCTCTTTCTCTGACGTCAAGCCCTCTTGCCCCGCCGACTCCCCGACTCCCCGACACGATCGGGGCAAGAGGGAGCTCAAGTCTTCTTGCCCCAGCCAACCGCGGCATCCCCAACACAATCAGGGCAAGAGGGAGCTCAAGCCCTCTTGCCCCGCCGACTCCCCAACTCCCCGACAATATCGGGCCAGGAGGGAGCCCAAACCCTCCTGGCTCTGGTGACCCCCCTCCCGCTAGTTGTTCGGGCCAGGAGGGAGCCCAAGTCCTCCTGGCACTGGCGACCCCCACCGCTAGTTGTTCGGGCCAGGAGGGAGCACAAACCCTTCTGGCCACGGCGACCCCCACCCCACACTACGTTACGGGCAGGAGGGATCCCAGGCCCTCCTGCCCTCGACGCAAACCCCCCTCTCCCCAAGAACCTCCGACCGCCACCCCAGCCGACCCGCGACCCCCCTGGCCGACCCCCCCACCCCTTTTCCCCGTACCTTTGTGTAGTTGGCCGGACAAACGGGAGCCAAACCCGCCTGTCCGGCAGGCAGCCAACGACGGAATGAGGCCAGATTGGCCCATCCGTCCCAAAGCTCCGCCTACTGGTGGGGCCTAAGGCACCTGGGCCAATCAGAATAGGCCCGGGAGCCTTAGGTCCCTCCTGGGGGCGGGGCCTTGGGCACATGGTCGGGTTGGGCCCATGTGCCTCAGGCCCCGCCCCCAGGAGGGACCTAAGGCTCCCAGGCCTATTCTGATTGGCCCAGGCGCCTTAAGCCCCACCAGTAGGCGGAGCTTTGGGACGGATGGGCCAATCCGGCCTCATTCTGTCGTTGGCTGCCTGCCGGACAGGCGGGTTTGGCTCCCGTCTATCCGGCCAACTACACAAAGGGGGGGAAGGGGGTGGGGGTCGGCCAGGGGGGTCGCGGGGTCAACTGAGGGGGCGGTCGGAGGTTCTTGGGGTGGGCGGTCGTTGGGGGGAGGGGGGTTTGCATCGAGGGCAGGAGGGCCTGGGATCCCTCCTGCCCGTAATGTAGTGTGGGGTGGGGGTAGGGGGTCGCCGTGGCCAGGAGGGTTTGGGCTCCCTCCTGGCCCGAACAACTAGTGGGGGGGGGTGTCGCCAGAGCCAGGAGGGCTTGGGCTCCCTCCTGGCCCGATATTGTCGGGGAGTTGGGGAGTCGGCGGGGCAAGAGGGCTTAGGCTCCCTTTTGCCCCGATCGTGTCGGGGAGTCGGGGGGGCAGGAGGGCTTGAGCTCCCTCTTGCCCCGATCGTGTCGTGGGTGCTGCGGTTGTCTGGGGCAAGAGGGCTTGAGCTCCCTCTTGCCCCGATCGAGTCGGGGAGTCAGCAGGGCAAGAGGGCTTGACGTCAGAGAAAGGGCGGGACCGCCGGAAGAAGCAGCGCAGGCGCAGGGCTCACAGAAGGGCCGGGACCGCCAAGAGGAAGCAGCAGAACACTGGTAGGAGCTTCTACATGATGGGGGGGGTGGGGTCGGGAGGCTGTGGGGGTGCGAGCGATCCTTCAGGGTGGGGGTGCGGGTGGGAGTGCGTGCGAGCGGTCCTTCAGGGTGGGGGTGCGGGTGCGTGCGAGTGGTCCTTCGGGGTGGGGGTGCGAGCGGTCCTGCGGGGGGGGGTGAAACCTACGTCGGGGGGGGGAACTATGTAAAAAAAAATTTGTACAACGCGCAAGGTTATGCACGGTTTGTAAAATCGTGTATAACGCGCGCGTTATATGCGTGAAAATACGGTATATAAAAGAGGGATGGGAAAGGATAAAATATTAGGAGTTAATTCGCCTTTAAGGAAGTATTTGGCGTTGAGGACCTGAAATGAATAATATTTCAGGGAAAGAAAATGGACCCATGGATTAGGTATTATAGGCATCTATGAATAAAAAGGTTTTGAGTTTTGTCTTGAATAGTGTGAGGAAAGATTCTTGCTTTATATACAGGGGACACTAAGGCTCCTCTTATGCCTTCTACCCTTGTTTTGCCACTGTGCTTAACTACACAAGACTAGATCCAGAAAGTTTACTTACAGCGTTTGTCACACTCCTGCAAGTGGCAACTTCGGGTCTGCATGGAAGAACCTTCACAGCGGTTATTGAGACTGTCACATGAGCGTCCTCTTTGTTGAATCCCATTGCCACAAGTAACGGAGCAAGGTGTCCATTCAGACCACGGAGACCAATCGTCTTCTGCAGAGTCACTTGCTACAATACGAAAAAAATAAATAAATAAAACCCCACACACAGATTTCTTAGCACCTCCTTTCAATTGTGCCACAGGGGAGAGTATGGTGCAGTGGTTAAAGCTACAGCCTCAGCACCCTGGGGTTGTTGATTCAAACCCATGCTGCTCCTTGTGACCTTGGGCAAGCCACTTAATCCCCCCATTGCCCCAGGTACATTAGATAGATTGTGACTCCACTGGTACAGACAGGGAAAAATGCTTGAGTACCTGAATAAATTCATGTAAACCGTTCTGAGCGCCCTGGGGAGAACGGTATAGAAAATTTAATAAATAAATTTAAGTTGTATTCTGCACTTTCTGACAAAAAGTAATGGAACTCTTATCTACTTGCAGAGCTGTACAGGTTAAAGCTTCTGTCATATTAGGAAGACAGCACAAAGGGCTAGGAAAGGTACCATGAACACCACACAGTTGCATTCGGTTCATTATAAAGTGGAAAGATAGAGCATGATGGAGCAGTGGCATAGTGAGAGGTGAATGGGGTGGTGGCGCCCATCCCCTGCCCTCATCTCTGCCCCAGCTCCTTCCCCACCGCGCATGCCCCCTTCCCTTGCCCTTTTTAACTTCTCCGGCATGAGCGCCATGTGCCGGCTCACCCTTTGCCATCAGCGACGTCAGAGAGAGCGCCGATGCTGACACGGGCAGCAACCTCGTGCTGGGGAAGTGAAATAGGTACGGGGGGGGGGAGGCAAAGGGACCACGCACGGCAAGGAGAGGAGTGGGGAGGAGGAGGAGGGGTGCCGCGCCTTTAGGAAGACGGAACCTGGGGCGGACCCCCCGCCCTACGCCACTGAGGAGTCCCTTTCTGCGCAGTTTATAGTCTTTTTAAGCCATACAGACAAGTAAAAGACTCCAGCAAATGTATTTATCATAGAACACATGGTTAAGATGAATAAAGCTATGATTAAGGAAGAGCAGACTGAGATTTAAACACAATATGAAACAAAAGTAGCATTTTTCAATCTAAGTGCAGAGAGGGAGGCTATTCTAGGTATAAGGCACAGGAAGGTGAAAAGTCCAAAAGTCTGGAGCCGGCAATGGAGGGGGAAAAAGTACAGACAAGAGCAGTGTGACTAAGAATAGAATTAATGAGAAGTTATGGGATGTTGCACTTGTCCACATTAAATTTTATCTGCCATTTAGATGCCCACACTTCCAGGTTCCACTTCAATGTCTTGCAGTCTGCCTTCATTTTAACAACTCTGAATTCAGGAGATGTGTTTACGATAGACCATGTGGTTTAAATGAACAAACCTATGATTATGGAAGGGCAGGTTAGAAGATTTAAACACAGTATTAAACAAAAGTAGCACATTAGGCTGAGAATGAGGCTCTTCTAGGTGTAAGGTACAGAAAGATGAAAAGTGCAAAAGACAGAAGTTGACACCGAAGGAGAAAAGTGCAGATAGGAAGAGTGTGAGTAATGAATAGAACTAATGAGGAGATGGCATGGAACATAGCATAAGAGTTGTCATACTGGTACAGAGCAAAGGTCCATCGAGCCAAGTACCTGGCAAGATCCCAAAGAGTAAAACAGATTTTATGCTGCTTATCCCAGGAATGAGTAGAAGCTTTAATTGTGAGTAAAAGCCAATGTAGAGACAAGGGAATAAATGGCTCTAGAGGAAGATAAATTATATAGCTCAACTTTGATTAGATTTTAGGAGCGATAGATTAAATAAGAAAGACAATAAGAGAGTGATAAAGAGTATTCAGAAAAGAAGGGATGTATTTTGAAGAAAAAAAATGCTGACCATGGCAGGCTGAATATGGGAGGGGGGGGGGGGGGGGCGCAGTTCTGACAGTGTTGACCACTCCAGACTGAACTAGGCCCAGGCATTCAGTCATAAAATGGCCCCATTTTCTCTTTTATTGCAGCCAGGCCTAGTCTGGGATCCATCCCTGCATATTCAGGAGTTTTGTAGCTGCTGGAAGTTTATGCTGATATTTAGGGTTGGTTCCTGGATAATTAGCCTGGCAAGTTAGGACTGCAATTCATATAGTCCGACTGCCACATTTCAGAGGGGGAATGTACATCTATATCTAAAGAAATCAAAATTGAGATTTATACCAGCTCCCTGAGATGTCTAAGTTCCAGTTGTGCACTCTTTTTTTTTTTTTACCTTTTTAAAGTTTTATTAACCAAATTTGGCCAAACAATACATCCAGCTACAGACACAATATACATCCGTACCCATAATCTTTGTTACAGTGCCAAGAGTCACATACACTGGCTACCATACCCCTCTGCCCCTGCCCCCACTCCCTTCCCTATCCCCAGTTAGCTACAGGCAAGGTGAGGCTATTGATCATCTCAGCTAAAGGAGTAGAGAATTATCCCAAGTGTTCACACCATTGAATGTAGGGTTTTTAAGTCCTCAAGAATATGCCCACTCTATTATATCTCATTGCTGTCCCAGTTGTCCCCAGAGGATCTTTTTTTTGGCCCCTGAAATCATTCGTGCTGAACATCTGAGAACATTTGGCAGCACATAATTATGTATGTTACTAAATTGGATAACATACATATTAAGCTACTCCACTAATCTGGCTGAGAGTCTTATTCTGATGGAAGAAAAAGCCTCAGGACTATTTTGACAGAGTATAATTACTCAAACCACCACCACCCACATCATTGGCTTCCGTAGAGAATGATTAAGTGCCACTATGATAATTTTTGTGTGGAACTGAGATATTGAACAGCAATACTGTTAACTGTGGTAAATTCAAGTGGCGTCTTGTTTGTAGCCGACGCTTCAAGGTGTTTAGCCGTTTCTTCAGGGCTCCTAGATTCCCACTATCTTTGCACAGTTCTGTGAAAGCAATTATATAAAAGGTATATCACTCATCATTCTTAAATCTGATATTGTTCTTAAGAAGAACTAAAAATTGTTACTCACTGGATATTTGCTCACTCGATCTTATCAGCGTTCTGCTTTCATGGTGGTGTCTTAGTGTTTCTTAACGGGAGAAGAGCCAATCACACCCCTCCATGTCGAGTGAGCAAATACCCAGTGAGTAACAATTTTTAGTTCTTCTTAAGAACGATATCAGATTTAAGGATGATGAGTGATATACCCTTTATATACTTACTTTCAAAGAACTGTGCACAGATAGTGGGAGTCTAGGAGCCGTGAAGAAACGGCTAAACACCGTGAAACGTTGGCTACAAACAAGACGCCACTTGAATTTACCACAGTTATCAGTATTGCTGTTCAATATCTCAGTCCAACACAAATATGATCATAGTGGCACTTAGTCTGTACAGAACTTTTTCCAAAGCCAATGATGTGGGTGGTGGTGGTTTGAGTATTTATACTCTGCCGGAATAGACCTGAGCCTTTTTCTTCCGTCAGATTAAGACTCTCAGACAGATTAGTGCAGTAGTTTAATATGTATGTTATTTATTTACCCACTTCCACCAACTTATAATTTATTAGTGTTACTAAATTGGTACACAAAGAAGTCTATTTGTCCACACATATACATCTAAGTTCAAAAATAACCACGTATACATGTATGTGTAGCTACGTTTCCTCTGTTGATGTTATCCAAGTTAATTTTTGCAAAAAAAGGATATCCCCATTGCATGACCATTCCTGCATGTATTTAGGACAGGCTCTACGTTGGCAGATCCTGCTCCAAAATACCACCGGAATTGTATATGTCCTTATTTCATCAATTCCGATTTCTATGTTCTATCTAAATTGGGCTTCATACATAAGGCATCCTTAAGACACCCATGTGACAATATTATAGTAGGATTAGAATTGTTATTTGCTTCTTGGTGAAAGATCTAGTGCGCAGAAGTAGAAAAGGGATTCATCAACAAAAAGACTGCAATGAAATCATGGAGGTTTTAGAGCTTCAAGAGGATGAGTGCAGGATGAAAGGACATTACTGTATTTATTTTTTAAAAAAACAAACTTGTATACCACTTTCCTAGGGAAAAAACATTATAAAATCAATATAAAATATGCGAATATGCTTCATGGCTATATCCTGGCTCTTGTTAACTGAAGATGTAATAGTAGTCGAGGAGGATTCACCAGAAGTAATAGTAAAAGTGTGATAGGAAATGTAGAAGGAAAGCCAAGGCAGATTGTTCTATGGTTTTTTATGCTGCTTATCACTAAGTCAAATGTAAGACAAATTAGAAAAGCTAACAAATTTGACAACATAGAATAATAGAAAATTTAAGTTACCCCAATATTAGTTGTGTAATATGAGAGAAGTAAAGTTTCTAGATGAAACAATTGACTGCTTCATGGAACATATGGTCCAGGAACCAGTGAGATGGAGAGCTATTTTAGATAAGTGAGGATTTAGTGCAAGAAGCGATGGTAAAAATTCATATCTGACTTACCAGCTGGAGGGAAGGCACAAATGAAAACTACTGCACTGGCATAAAACTTTCAAAAGGAAGACAATGATAAAATGGGGAAATAGGGAGGAAAAAAAACTAAAAGAAGAAGCTGCAAAGGTTAAGTATTAGAACAAGTGTGGAAATTGGAAGCCCAAGTCAGATGCATTCCACGCATTACAAAAAAGGTGGAAGGAAGATCAAATGACTGCTGGCAGGGCTAAAAGGAAAATTTGAAGAGTTTAATATAGCCAAAAGAACACCTTTAAAAATGCCCACAGTTTCATCTATTCAGGCATCCTGATGGTATGTAACTATTGCACATAGCAGGACTCAGGCTTCATGTCAGCATGGTGTCCCAGGCCTGATACAAGCTGACATGAAGCCTGAGTGTTGTTGCGTGCAATAGTTGTACACCTTGAGGAAGTCTGACTAAATGAAACAGTGACCATTGTCTGTACAGCCCCATGATATTGGCACAACAGTGCAATTTTGAAGAAATCAAAGTTCATGGAGATGTTTATGCATGTTTTTATTGTAACCCACTTTGGTTTAGAGTGGGATATAAATGGAAAAATAAATTTTAAAAAATGCATATAACTAATCACAAGTTATACACATGAATGCACAGTTTTATTACAATGCAAGTATAGAATGAGTTGGATGGTTTTTTTGACTGTTGATGTTTTAAATCTAGAAAGTTTATTTTTATATATATAAAAAAAAAGAAGAACAGAAAGGCTATGGATTAGGCCTTTCCATATAATTATTATTACATACTGCCTAACTGCATAGATGTTTGATGTCGATGTATACAGACAGAATGAACTTTACTTGATTACACTTTGCTGTCTCCCCAAATGTCACTCAGAGCGATTAACTCATCCCAATAATAAAGCCCTATTACGGCATACTCACGCCAACATCTTGGGCAGCACTCCCCGTCGGGTATTGTGGAATTTGAGCAGGTTATCAGGGGACAGGATATTTTTCGGCAAATAGTGGCAGAATTCTGCAGAGATGCAGACAATGAAATTACATGAATTACATGAATAGAAATCCAATTAACAAACTACATGGAGGACATTTTCAGAAACCTTTTCTGTGCATGAAATACTTTATAATACAGAAATAGGTGCATATACAAACTGCACATCCGATATGCATGTAATGTGAGGGACATATAGTGGCCCATTTTTAAAGCTGTGTTAAGCACCAAAGCATGCTTACCACAGGGTAAACGGCACTACTGTGGGGTGCACTCAGGCATCCAGCGGTAGTTTTCTGTTTGGCACGCACTCCTCACACACTATAAAATATTAAATATTTTTTAGTGCTGGGGAAGAGCGCATGTGCACCCAGTGCTAATTGGTTAGTGCAGCTGTATTGCCGTGCATTAACTGATGAGAGCGCTGTTAGCGCAGGAGCCTTTAGGTCTATATTCGATAAACGGCGCCTTAACTTAGGTGTTGGCAAGCACCCTACCAGTGCCTAAGTTAAGTGCAAAACTCCGTTTAAAAGGGGTTTCTTTAAAAAATATTTAAAGGTGCCTACATCACGCCTACAGTGGCACTTTCCAACACCTAATGTCACTTTAGGTGTGGCTAACAGTGAAAGTGGCATTAAGCATTGTAAAGTGCCTCCATAAGCGCGATTCACATGAAAAGTAGGCACTGGAAATGTAGGCCTTGAAAACCCTGGCCTACATGTCCGACACGTATCTTTCCCGAAGGTGCAATTCTATAAACAGTGCTGTCATGTGATTGATACGTGATCAGCAGCCATTTTTAAGGCACCGTTTATAGAATCTGGGCCTTACTGCCTATAAAATAGGTATCAGCAATGGCTCACACACTTATGGGAAAATTAATGTGAATGGAAATGAAACTATGCAAATAGTAAGAATTTTTCAGTAATGTCTCAGTAACATGAATTAGTGCAGATGAACCTGAAAGAACTATAGATAAAAGAAAACTTGAAAAAAAGTAAACAACTATATCAAAAAATTATTTGTATAATTTTAGTTTATTTAGTAATAAAACGGGCAGAAATAAGCTGTTTAATAAGGGGAGACTGGAGCATGGCCGATGATTGGAGCAAAGGAGCAGAGCAACTACGCTGACAATTCCAGTCCGTGAATACGACTGCGTGTAGGCTCCATTACTGAGGCCTCCTCCTGTATAAATGATACTTTGAAGAAGCAATATTGTGCACTCGTTCATATAAGTGGGAAGTGTTTGATTTATGTTATTTTGGAAAATTAATGTGTGGCCATTAATAGACAAAATAGAAAATGGGGCCATTTTATGGCCGCACTAAAAGTGCCCTCAGTCTGCAGAAAAGCCCCACGCTGGACTACCACAGGCCACTTTTTAGTGCAGATTTGTAAAAGGAACCTATAACCATTTAACATGTAATGTTACATGTAACATGTAATGGCCCCATTTTCTATTTTGTCTATTAATGGCCACACATTAATTTTCCAAAATAACATAAATCAAACACTTCCCACTTATATGAATGGATGTGTTTCTGGGGCACAGCTGGGTAGGAATTGAAAATATGGGCGTTTGCATGTAAAATCATCCTGAAAATCTGTGCATTTATTGTGTTGACTTATTTAATGTACCTATTTTAGGGCCCCTCTTACAAAGCCGCGTTAGCAGTTCCCAGAGCGGCAAATGCAATGAAGCCCATAGGAATTGAATGGGCTTCATTGCATTTGCCATGCCGGGGACCCTTAGTTGTTATTATTATACATTGCTCCTAAAACCACCAAAATTTGTCTGGTGTTACTGAAGAATTTGGCTCCATGTATTGCCACAAAATACAGCTTGAGCTTAGCAAAACTGTCCAATTAATATTGTTATTATTAATTAGTTCAATCTTCTTCAGTAGTAGTTTAATGAAAAGTTACATTCAAGTAAAGCAGATATTCCCCTATCTCCAGAGGCTCACAAACGGAAGGGCCTTTTTAATAAAGCTTAGTATGCACTAACAGACAGCATGCACTAAATGCTGTGCTTTCTATTTTATCCCTATAAACCACGTGGCACGAGTCTAAAAACGGCAACTTACAAGCCATCTAACGGACCAATCGGGATGTACATTTAAAAAAACCATTGATGGGGTGATGGATGCCTACAATGTAGGCATTCTTTGTGCACGTACAGAGACATCTAGGCATGCCTAAGGCAAGCATAGGTGTGGTTTATGCCAGATGTGGCTTTAGGCATCTGTAGGTGTGTCTAGGAACTTCTCATAGGCGTGAGTCAGATGCCTTAAATGTAGGCCTGTAAAATGTTGACCTACATTTAAGGCGTCTGTAGAAGAACATAAGAACATAAGAACATAAGCGTTGCCTCTGCCGGGTCAGACCAGGGGTCCATCGTGCCCGGCAGTCCGCTCCCGCGGCGGCCCCCCAGGTCCATGACCTGAAAGTGTTCCCTACCTAACCTGAAATATCCATACCCTATTCGCTCAATGTCCTGTACGGTAAACCTCTATCTGTACCCTGTTATCCCCTTCGCTTCCAGGAAGTCATCCAGTCCCTTTTTGAACCCCAGAATTGTACTCTGTCTTATTACCTCTCCGGGAAGCGCGTTCCAGGTGTCCACCACCCTCTGAGTGAAGAAGATAGATTTGATTCTGGAAATGGCACCTACATGCGATAGGTGCCCATTTTGCAGGCGTCTACCACGGTAGATGCCATTTCCAGAATCAGGCCCTATGGCCTCGATTCTGCAAACTGCGTCCCGATTGTAGGTAGCTATAGGCGTCCTACAGTTGTCTAATCAGCCAATCGGGATGCACGTTTAAAAAAAAAAATGCTCCCCGGGCAGGCCGCCTATATTGAAGGCACCTCTGGGAGCCTAGGGAGGCCCACAAGCCCACCTAAGCTCACCTAAGGCTAAGCAGTAGCCTTAGGCGAACCTAGACAGCCCTACACGTCTCCCTAGCCCAGCGGGAGATGCATACAATGTAGGCCAGCAAAATGCTTGCCTACATTGTAAGTAGACACGGCAGCTATACTTATCACAACAAGGGATCTCCCTGCCGTGGCTGCATGTTTTCCCCCCCTGAACGAATGAGGCAGGAAGGATACCAACCCCTCCTGCCAGAAGGTCCCCACCCTCTGAAGTTCATCAGGAGGAGGGTGCTCAACCCCTAGAAACATAGAAACATAAAAGATGACGGCAGAAAAGGGCTACAGCCCACCAAGTCTGCCCACTCTACTGACCCACCCCATTAAGTCTGAGTGCTAATGACCCAGCTCCTTAACTCGACCCTCGCAGGGATCCCACGTGGATGTCCCATTTATTCTTAAAGTCGAGTACGCTGGTGGCTCTGATCACCTGCTCCGGAGGTTTGTTCCACTGATCCACCACCCTTTCTGTGAAGAAATACTTCCTGGTGTCACCACTAAATTTCCCTCCTCTGAGTTTGAGCGGGTGCCCCCTTGTGACCGAGGGTCCCTTGGGAAAGAATATGTCATTTTCCACCTCGACACGACCTGTGACGTACTTAAATGTCTCTATCATGTCACCCCTTTCCCTGCGCTCTTCTAGAGTATAGAGCTGCAATTTGCCCAGTCTTTCTTCGTATGAGAGACCCTTGAGTCCGGAGACCATCCTAGTGGCCATCCGCTGGACTGACTCAGCTCGAAGCACATCTTTACGGTAATGTGGCCTCCAGAATTGCACACAATATTCCAGATGAGGTCTCACCATGGTTCTGTAAAGTGGCATTATGACTTCAGGTTTGCGGCTAACGAAGCTTCTATTGATACATCCCATCATTTGCCTTGCCTTGGATGAGGCCTTCTCTACCTGTTTGGCAGCCTTCATGTATGCACTGATGATTACTCCCAAGTCCCGTTCTTCTGAAGTCCTAGCTAGTGTTTCTCCATTCAAGGTGTATGTTCTGCATGGATTTCTGCTGCCGAGATGCATGACCTTACACTTCTTAGCATTGAAGCCCAGCTGCCATATCGAGGACCAGTTTTCCAACTTGATCAGATCATGCGTCATGCTATCCTTGAGATTGCTTTCGCTTACTGTATTACACAGTTTGGCATCGTCGGCAAACAGTGCTACTTTACCCTGAAGCCCTCGGGTCAAGTCCCTTATGAATATGTTGAAAAGGGATGGTCCCAGGACTGAGCCCTGCGGCACTCCGCTGGTCACCTCCGAAGTCTCAGAGAGGGTGCCGTTGACCATCACCCTCTGAAGTCTTCCACTCAGCCAATCATTGACCCATGCAGTTAGTTTCTCACCTAACCCCATCGATTTCATCTTGTTTAATAGTCTACGGTGTGGGACACTGTCAAAAGCTTTACTGAAATCCAAGTACACTATGTCCAGAGACTCCCCTGTTGGATGATGACCCCCCCCCCCCACTATCACCCCCCATCCAGACCCCCCCAGGGGGATACTTTTTGTTTAATGCAGTTTGACTGGCTGAGCAGGCTGCCTACTCAACAAATCAAACTACATCAAGCACAAAATGCAGGGTGGTAAAGCTAGGAATTGAATTCTCTGAAAGCCCTCACTGCACTCCACCGAGTGGGACATAAGCATGGCCTCCACTTATGCTTATAACATACTAAATACTGTAAGTTACGCTTGTTGCTGATACATTTAGGTACTCACACTTACACAGCTCTACGGTTGGTGTAAGTGCATGGGCCTAAATCTTAGGCACACTGATACTGGGTGACACTACTGTCTTATAACAGAGCTTAGGTGCCTAAGAGACTCAGGAAGAGGGGAATCTACAAGAAAATTGAGGTGCCCTGTTAAAGAATTGTCCCCTTTTTGTATTAAAATGGAAGAAACTTTGATATCTAGCAGTATGTTACCTGGCATGTGCACTCTGTACAACTGTCAACCCTCCATTCCTCTCTGTGTTCATGCTGAATCCCATTGTGAACACAAACTCGTCCAGTAAGCAGTTCATTTTTTTCCGTCTTATAAAAGAAAAATAATTAGACATCCATCAGTTTCATCTCTGAATGTTGTATATACATCTTAATGAGATTTCACTCACAAGCCCCTAAGGTCTGTACCCCCCCCCCATTACATTATGAAGCTGAAGTTGGAATCAGTAAATTTTTACCACCTCTGACTCCACTCAATTGCTTCTGACTCCAACTCTACAAACTTTGCTATTGAGAGATATTTGGAACACCCTTCTTCACAAAATACTCAGCCCCAACCAACTGAAGCAGCTGATGGGCTCAGAAATCAAAGGCATATCTTCTCTCCACCTTTTCTCATTCACTTGTAAATCTTTTATCATGCTTCCCTCAGAAATCTCTCCTCCCCCAACCTCTATTCTTCCAGGTATATTTTTTATGCATTTCTAATTTTTATTATGACTTGCAACCTGTTTTAGTATAGTTTAAGAACTTTCTAGATTACCTTTAACAACAAAATACCAAAGCAGTTTACAATAAAGACAGATATAACAAAGAATAGAAATACAGTACAAACACTTAACTGGGTTAGAAATACATTAGAAAGCCACAGAATAAAAGAAAATAAGCCACCCCTTAGCCGCTGAAGTCCTAATGTCCCATCAAAAGCCTTTATATAAAATAGGGAAAAGGAAAGGGATTGGGACTTATATACCACCTTTATATAATTTTACAACCATACTCAAAGTGGTTTACATACAGATACTTCCATCATTTTCCCCATCTGTCCCAATGAATTCACAATCTATCTAATGTACCAGGGGCAGTGGAGGATTAAGTGACTTGCCCAGGGTCACAAGGAGCAGCATGGGGTTTGAACCCACAATCTCAGCGTAATGGGGCTGTAGTTCTAATCACTATGCCAATTTGTCATAGGAAATTGCACCACAAAGGTATCTCTGTAAGAAATTCTACACAAAGGGATCTTGCTAAAATAAAGATGTATGGCAGGCAAATTCTAAGTGCATATGAGAAATGGAAGAAACAACCAGAGGTTTCTCTCTTCGAGACTGTACTCGTAAAAGCCAAGATATACAGAATCAAATACCAAATGGTCAGATTCCAGTGTGAAAAGTTCTATGAGCCAGCTGAATGTAACAACCTCAACGGTGTGTTCTGAATATTTTGTAATCCATTCCTTTTGGTTCCTTCATTCTGAACTGTCCATACCTCTGCTTTTCTACAAATCTTTCCCCATCTGTTATTCCATTTTTTCCTCTTTGGCTACATTGGGGCTTCTCAGATTCAGAATCTCGGAGAGAGCGAGACCAGAAGGCCTTGAGCATGTGCAAATGCTCAAGGCTCAGTCCAGGCAACAGGGAGGATCTCCGATGCACCGCCCAGCCCAGAAGAGGGAGGATCTTCGGGCACCGGCCCCGGCATGTCCTATGCGCTAGTGCTGGTGCCAGTGCCCAATCGGGGTAAGGGATTTCGTTTTGGTGCTCGGGGGGGATGTAGAATCGTGGGGGAGGGGGGGGGCGACATGAGCGAGGGGGGGAGGATGCCGGTTCGCAGAGGGGGATGCCGGATCACGGGAGGGGGGTATGGAGCAGCATCGGTGGCCTCAAAGGGGGAGGGGGGGAATGGAGCAACGCTGGTAGCTTCGGAGGGGGGGGGGGGGGGGGGTGGAACGGATCAAAGCGAGTTTCCCTTACTTCCTATGGGGAAACTCGCTTTGATATATGAGCAATTTGGTTTACGAGCATACTTCTGGAACGAAGTATGCTCGTAAACCAAGGTTCCACTGTATATGGAATTAGAGATCAGGAAAATACAATATGAAGATACAAAAGTAGTACTAGTTGTCCAGTTTTCATCCTTGGTTCAAAGATTTCCGGAAACCCTCTTAAGCACACTACAAAACTAACTCACTGTCTGTTAATATAAAATACTGAGTTGAGTGGAAATGGTAGGTGTGAATTGCTTGTTTACTCCTAAAAATTCAGGGATTAGGAAGCATGCAATGAAACTATTTAGTAGCAAATTTAGAACAAATTGGAGAAAATATTTTTTTCACTCAACGTACAACTAATTCTGGAATTTGTTGCCAGAGTTTGGTAAAAGCAGTTAGTTTAACAGGTTTAAAAAGGTCTGGATACTTTTCTAAAAGAAAAGTCCATAAGTTATTATTAATATGGACTTGGGAAAATTCGCAGCATAAAATCTATTTTACTCTTTTGGTATATTGTCAGGTACTCATGACTTGATTGGGCCACTGTTGGAAACAGGATCCTGAACTTTGTAGACCTTTGGCCTGCCCCAGTATGGTACGTCTTACGTATGTCCTTATGTCCCAGCTGTAAGCAGTATCTTGATTACATTCTGGAAGCAGGACACTGCTCTATCTTGGGAATGGGGGAGGGGAGGAGAAGGGGTTGAAAACAGATTTAAAAAAGGCCCAGCATACAGTAGAATCTCAGTTATCTAGCACCCACGGGGATTGGTGGATATCGGATAACTGTTTTTCTATTTAATTGAGAGAGTGTGTTAGAAACCTTGTCTAACACACTCAATTCTTCCCCCGGAAGCACCTGCGTGGCAGTGGTCCTGAGTCACAAAGCCCTCCTCCCTCCCTCAAGCCCTGACGTGGCGGAAGCATGCGGTGGTCCTGAGCTGTGAGCCCCTTCACTCCCTCCATTACCCAAAGCTCAGTGGTCAGCTGGAAGCACAAGCTGCTCGCGGCCAGCCCTGGCAGGACTTTTCCTCTGACACATCACTTCCGACACATTATTTTGAAATAAGGGCCATCCCAGACCTGATTCTCAAAACAATGTCCTGATTGTAGGCAGAGGTAGGTGTCCTACCGCCATCTAACGGACCAATCGGATACATATTTAAAGGAAAAAAAAAATATCGATGCGGCTAACAACGCCTACATTGTAGGCAACTGACTTGGCCTACAAAGTGCCTAGGCACGCCTACAGATGCCTAAGGCCAGCATAGGCCTGGCTTACACTGGAAATTGCCTTAGGCATCCATAGGTGCTTCCATAGGCATGAGTCAGATACCTTAAATGTAGGCTTGTATTTAAGGCATCTGTACAAAAAATAGATGCCATTTTGGATGTGGCGCCTAGCGGTGACCGACACCCGGCAGGCACCCGTTTTGCAGGCACCTACTGCAGCGGGCGTCGTTTCCAGAATCAGGCCTACTATGTCTAAACACAAATTTTAAACCTGAATCATAAACCGTATTCCATGGCACCAGCCTTGAGGCTGCACTTCATGAAGGAACTCCGAGCCCAAACTCACCATTTTCTGGACTGTTTCCTGGACAGACACAACAATAGTCTGCAGCCTTCGCATCTCCAGGAACATGCTGGTCATTTCATCACAGGAAAACCCACACATTGCCTCCATATTTTTTGTCTTGTGGCCAGTGTAACTTGTTCTGATTGCTGGACTAGAGCCATTGATAGGGTTGTCCAATGTAATTATTGCATTTTTTGTTGCTAGAACCGAGAAGAAGAAATGTACAAACTTAAGAATTGATTTACTTTTTTGAAGGTCACAGTAAATAGCGTGCAGTTCTTCATGCTTGAAGAGCATAATGGGGCAATTATGCTCATAAAACAGGGGTTAATGGGTGGGAATGGGTTTTCTGACATGCTCTGCTATTTGTGGCACAAATTATACATTTATTTGGATTTATATCCTGTCCTCCCAGAAAAGCTCAGAACGGGTTCCAAGTTCTGATAACGCACAACAGGGTTTACATAATAAAGTATAGTAATGTAGAGCATGACAGTACATTTTAGGTCATGACCTGAGAGGGCAATATACAGGGGAGCATGATAGTAGTCAAAAAGCATGGCAAAACTTAAGGATATTGCATTACATAACATTAGTGACTTTTATTCTGCCTTAACCTCGCAGTTCTAGGCGGATTACAAAAGAGGTAAGCTGGACATTTCCAGAAGAATTACAGGATCAGGTACTAATTACAAGACTGTGACTAAGACTGAAATGAGGGATACTAAGGTTCGGCATTAGCTTGTCTTGACAAAGATCCTGAAGTAAGGTTCACAGGACTGGTAAGGTCTTTATTTCTCTTTGGAAGGATATGACAGGACAAGACCTCATATAGCATGGGGTAGTGATTTTAATGTCTAAAGTTAGGCATCAAGATGATTGTACTGTTTATTTATTATTCGCATTAATCAAAGCGAAGTACAAATCAACAAAACATAATAAATTTCAATATAGGCATAAAACCATACAAAAATGCAATCTAAAGACATAAGAATATAAAACGATTAGGAAAGATTAAACATCAATGTTCATAGTATATCTTCTCATAGCCACAAGCATAGTCCTTCAATCTTCAACCATATTTCATTTTGCAAATCAGATGGCATTTCAGCAATCTTTTTAAAAATGTTTTCAAATTCCCCTGTCACTGTATATATTACGGAAGCCTGTTCCATTTCTCTGGACCAACATAGGAAAACTCACCTGTCCTTGTCATTTGCAATTTTAACTCCTTTCTTCTCGGACTCTTCAAATCCCAGCGGTCAGAGAAATGCAACTTAGAGAGCGCAACATAATACGATAATGGCAACTGGGTGCGCAAGTGCCATTATAGAATACTGGTGTAAGAGAACACTTGCACGCCTATGCTAGCTCAATGCCTGGTGTAAATACTTGCACCTAACTATATGTAATTAGGCATGCAACTGCTAGTATCCTATAACCCATGCATATAAATGCTAGGCACACCCCTGACACACCCATGCCCCTACCTAGGGTTCCCAGATGTCGGGGAAAACCTGGACATGTCCTCCTTTTAGAGGACTGTCCAGGTGCCTATCTGGGTTTTGGAAAATTTCAAGCTCGGGACCGTGTCTGGAGGGCCTCCGAGTATGCGCATATGCGATACAGTGAGGTCACATGCATGCATGCGTGTGACATCATTGTGTCGCATCTGTGCATGCTCGGAGGCCTTCCAAATGCGGCCCAGACTCAAGGAAGCAGATACGAGGTTTGTGTAGGGGCGGGAGAGGACATGACTGGGGGCGCATTGGGGCGGGGTTTTCCACCGAAGACATCTGGTAACCTTACCCTTACCAGATAAATGCCCAGTAGCAGTTGTGTGTGATGGATTTTGCATGTGCAATTTGCAGAATTCTGACTAAATGCAGTTAGTTAGGGCTAATTAGCAACAATACCAATTATGGCCAATAATTGGTAGCTAATGCGAATTAGCATTTCATTATTAGATTATATTTGCAAACGATATTAATCTAAATTGTATGTACAAGTTTTATAGAATTTGGGGGGAGGGGAGCACAGAACAATTCTATAACAGGGTTCCTGGTAGGATCCATTCTGTAAAGGAATACAGGTGCTTATTTTTCTTTACAGAGCACTATCCTGAACAAGTATATATGTACTTAACAATTTGTCAGGAGCACTTATGCCAGTCATAGAGCTGTTGTAAGTGTCAGTGTTTAAATGCCACAGATATATGTATTACATACGTGAGTCCCAACTACCGTATTTTCACGCATATAATGCATGCGTTATACGTGTTTTTACAAACCGTGCATAACCTTGCGCGGTATACGCGTGAGCGCGTTGTATAAAATTTTTTTTACATAGTTCCCCCCCGACGTCTGATTCACCCCCCCCCCGCCGCAGGACCGCTCGCACCCCCACCCCGAAGGACCGCTGGCACGCACCCGCACCCCCATCCCGAAGGACCGCTCGCACGCACTCCCATCCGCACCCGCATCCCCACCCTGAAGGACCACTCGCACGCACTCCCACCCGCACCCCCACCCTGAAGGACCGCTCGCACGCACTCCCACCCGCACCCCCACCCTGAAGGACCGCTCGCACACACTCCTGCCCCAGCCAACCGCGGCACCCCCGACACGATCGGGGCAAGAGGGAGTTCAAGCCCTCTTGCCCCAGCCAACTGCAGCACCCCTGACACGATCGGGGCAAGAGGGAGCTCAAGCCCTCTTGCCCCCCCCCCGACACGATCGGGGCAAAAGGGAGCCCAAGCCCTCTTGCCCCGCCGACTCCCCAACTCCCCAACAATATCGGGCCAGGAGGGAGCCCAAACCCTCCTGGCCCCGGCGACCCCCACCCCGCACTACATTACGGGCAGGAGGGATCCCAGGCCCTCCTGCCCTCGACGCAAACCCCCTCCCCCCAACGACCGCCCCCCCCAAAGAACCTCCGACCGCCCCCCCAGCCGACCCGCGACCCCCCTGGCCGACCCCCACGACACCCCCACCCCCCTTCCCGTACCTTTGTGTAGTTGGCCGGACAGACGGGAGCCAAACCCGCCTGTCCGGTAGGCAGCCAACGACGGAATGAGGCCGGATTGGTCCATCCGTCCCAAAGCTCCGCCTACTGGTGGGGCCTAAGGCGCCTGGGCCAATCAGAATAGGCCCGGGAGCCTTAGGTCCCTCCTGGTGGCGGGGCCTTGGGCACATGGTTGGGTTGGGCCCATGTGCCTCAGGCCCCGCCCCCAGGAGGGACCTAAGGCTCCCGGGCCTATTCTGATTGGCCCAGGCGCCTTAGGCCCCACCAGTAGGCAGAGCTTTGGGACGGATGGGCCAATCCGGCCTCATTCCGTCGTTGGCTGCCTGCTGGACAGGCGGGTTTGGCTCCCGTCTGTCCGGCCAACTACACAAAGGTACGGGGAAGGGGGGTGGGGGTGTCGTGGGGGTCGGCCAGGGGGGTCGCGGGTCGGCTGGGGGGGCGGTCGGAGGTTCTTGGGGGGGGGGGCGGTCGTTGGGGGGAGGGGGGTTTGTGTCGAGGGCAGGAGGGCCTGGGATCCCTCCTGCCCGTAATGTAGTGTGGGGTGGGGGTAGGGGGTCGCCGTGGCCAGGAGGGTTTGGGCTCCCTCCTGGCCCGATATTGTCGGGGAGTTGGCGGGGCAAGAGGGCTTGGGCTCCCTTTTGCCCCGATCGTGTCGGGGGGGCAAGAGGGCTTGAGCTCCCTCTTGCCCCGATCGTGTCGGGGGTGCAGCGGTTGGCTGGGGCAAGAGGGCTTGAGCTCCCTCTTGCCCGATCGTGTCGGGGAGTCGGCGGGGCAAGAGGGCTTGACGTTAGAGAAAGGGCGAACCGCTGGAAGAGGAAGCAGCGCAGGCGCAAGGCTCACGGAAGGGCCGGGACCGCCAAAAGAAAGCAGCAGGACACCGGTAGGAGCTTCTACATGATGGGGGGGGGGGGTCGGGAGGCTGTAGGGGTGCAAGCGGTCCTTCGGGGTGGGGGTGCGAGCGGTCCTGCGTTGTGGTGAATCGGACGTCGGGGGGGAGCATCAGGTTTTCAGGGTGGGGACAGGACTTCAAGGGGGAGAGGAGAGTCGGGGCGGGCGATAGGAGAGTCGGGGCGGGCGAAAGGAGAGTTGGGCGGTGACGGGAGAGTCGGGTAGCATGCGCGGTATACGGGTGTGCGCGGTATATAAAAATTTCTGTACATAAATTTGTGTTTTCCGCGCGCTATACCCGTGTGCGCGTTTTACACGGGTGCGCGTTATCTACGTGTAAATACGGTATATGTATACTCCCTCGCCCCACAATTACACGTTATATAAAAGTTAGGCCCTCTTTTACCACGGAGGCCTTCAGTAATCGCACCAAAGCCCAATGAGAATTAATAGGCTTTGGTGCCATTGCAACATGGCTTTGTAAACGGGGGTGTTAATTGGGTATTTGTCGAATAGCACTTAGGTAGAATTTTAGCATTTAGTCACATATGTATGCACATACATGCAAATATATAAACATGTGGAGGGGCATAATCAAAAGATACATCTAAGTCTGTTTTGGGCTTAAGTCGCTAGTCGCCCAAAGTCGGACATGGGAAGAGGTCCATTTTTTAAAAATTAATCCAACGTATTTTTTTTTCTTTCATAAATTGTCTAACTGTATGTCCAGCCGTCTGATCGTCCAGACCGCTAAGTTGTCCATCTTTATACCCCATTTTTGTCCAAAAATTCGTCCAAGTCAAAAATGCCTAGGAAAAAGACCTTTTTGGACATGGGCGGGGTCAGCAAAGTGATGGACTTGACACCCAAACATTGCACCAGAGTAGTGGGGTACCTTACAGGGCACTGCTGTGAACTTCTCAAAAGGGTGCCACATACACATCTCACCACAACAACCTTATAGTTCATGGTGAGCCCCCTCCCTGAACCAACTAAACCCACCTGTCTACCACCCCAATAGCCCTTATGGCTGCAGGTGCCACTTATATGGCAGTACATAAGGGTTTGGGTTTTTTTTTTAGGGGGTGCACATGTTTCACCATGCATGCAGTGGTTAGAGTGGCTTATGGGCCTGGGTCCTCCTCTCCATGGTTCATTAGCCCACCGCCAGACCACTTAAGCCACCTCTGTGCAGCTCTACTAGGTTTTCCTATGTCAGGCTGCCAGGTGCTGATGTTCTGGAGGCAGATATGTAAAGTTGTTATTATGATTTTTATGGCAGTGGGGAGGAGGGGGGTGTCAGTGATCACTGGAAGAGTGTGTAGGGGTCTGTAATTTGTCCCTACAGTGGCTATCTGGTCAATTTGAATACCTTCTTGTGACTTAGACCTGGTTTTAGATAGCCTAAGTCACAACGTCCAAGTTCCGTCTAGGCAGTGTTGTAATACTTTCGGTTATACATGCAGCACGAGTAAGTCTAGGATGGCCCACATCTCGCCCAAATCACGCCCTCACCACTCCTCCTGAAACGCCCCTTTTAATTCTGGGGGTACTGCAGCACTGTGAAGGCCCAAGTCCTTTTTAGATACATCTAAAACCCAGTTCGATTATCAGCACTTGGACAACTTGTTTCACTGATCGTCTAATTGCCAATATAGGCCGGTTATTAGATGTATTTCCGTTTCGATTATGAGCCCCTTAATGCACAGTTTTCCCTTTGAAAACTGAAGGCAATATAGATGGTCTAAAAGTGCCTAAATCACAAATAACATGAGTTATTAAAAATTGTTCTCTTATTTTTTCATTTTCCTTTTTTTAATCCCAGCAGTTCTTCCCCCTACTGCTCAAGTAGTATCAGGGCTGGGATATGAGAGCACAAACTTTCATTCACAAACTATCCAGATATTTTCTCTCAATTTTATATTCCACTGCTCTTACATACCTAGGGCTCCTTTTACAAAGGTGCACTAGCGTTTTTAATGCACACACAGGATTAGTGCACGCTATAGTGCGCGCTAGCTGAAAAAATTACCGCCTGCTTAAAAGGAGGCGGCAGCGGCTAGCGTGTGCGGCATTTTAGCTAAAACCACTAGCACGCCTTTGTAAAAGGAGCCCATAGTGTGGTTACTGTAGTGCCTTCAGCAAAGACCAGGACTACTAACCCCTTGGAGCTGTGAACAGAATTTTAAATTATAAGCAGTTGAAATGTATAACACACTTACTGCTGGAGCACCCTTTATTCCTCAAGATGGTTTCGAGGCTGGTTCCAAACACAAAACGTAGATTCTGCACCACCCCCTGTGGACCAAGAAATGATTACATATCAGTGTCTCTCCTCTTAGACAGCACAAAATTAAAAATCACTGTCATATGCTATCTCTTTTCCCAAAATCATGAGAATAAGAACTACAAGTCACATCTCCCCTCTTCTTGTCTCTTATAGGACTTTAAGCAATACCAGAAGTCTATGAATGCAATCCACTGGCTTGCAAATATTCTTAGAAATGTTGTATATCACAAAGTTATCTATTATGAATATTCACATGGGAATTTATAATAGTGCTAAATATGGGGGTTCCTCTCCCCAATAAGCATTGGAAAAGGGGGTTAACAAAAGATGTCATGGCACCCCCAAAACTTTCCTTGTCTTCCTTCCCCCCTTAAGTGTTCAGGGATGGCAAAGCTAAAATCACCATCACAGAAGAAGCAACAGCTGGCTGATGCACAGGGCCTTGAGCATCTCTACATCCTCAAGGCCTGAAACAGGAAGGGAGGAAGGGGAGGAAGCTAGCTTTGAGCTTGTGTAGACCCTCAAGGCCCACTCACTATCGGTTTCATTTTTGTCTTGCTTTTGTTTATTTTCGTCACATACAATTTGGTGGCCAATTTTATTGCTCCTTTCAGCTTGGACCACTATTTTTCCACTTCTCTTATATCCTCCCATCTTATCGGCTCTTTCTTCAGGTACTCCCTCATTTTGCTACAGTCCACAAGTTTGAAATCCAGGACCCTTGAGTTTTGTGTGGCCGCCTTCCACTTTAAATGTTACATCAAACCAAACTGTTTAATGATTACTGCTCAGGTGGGCACCAACTTGGACGCTAGATACACTTTTCCCATTTGTGAGCACCAGATCCAGCACATTTCTTCCCTCATGGGTTCTGTCACCATTTGCTTGAGGAAAACATTTTGAAAGGCATCCATGTCTTTGCTTCTTTCTGATTCCACAGATGGAACTTTCCAATCAACATCTGGCAGGTTGAAATCACTCAACAGTAGCACCTTCCCTTTCTTTTCCAACTTCTGGATTATCTGCAACCAGGTTGCTCCGATTGTGTCGGAGCTCTGTAGACAACTGCCATGTAGACAGAAGTTCCATCTTTTTTCAAAGCTATCCATATTGCTTCCTCCTTTCCCCAGGCCTCTTGCATTTCAGTCACTTCACACAGAAAGCTACTCCACCTTTTTGACCAATCTTGTCCTTCTTAAAAAGGTTATAGCCTGGTATGTTAGCATCCCATCCATGGGAATCGCTGAACCATGTCTCTGTGTTAGCAACAATATCTAAATATGCCTCTAACATCAGGGCCTGCAGACCATGAATTTTGGTTGCTTAGACTGCAAATATTTGTTGTCATTGCTTTCCAGCTACCTTTCATTTTTTTGCATAGCTTTTTGTCTAGTCTCAAGTCCTACTATATTGCTAAGAAGTGAATTGCTAAGATTGCTATTTACATTTTTACTACTGTGACGCCTTGTCTTTTGCTGGGATGGCCACCAGAAGTGACCTGCATCTGTATGCCACCCCCATCTTCTAGTTTAAATGCCTAAATTTCTCAGCAATTATTCTTTTTCCTGCCATAGTAAGATGCAGTCCATTACAATATAGGCTTTTGTTTTTCCATGTTGCCTCATCCTTATATATACCTAAAAACCTTTTTTATGACACCAGGCTTCGAGCCACCTATTGAAGTTCAATATTTTGTAATTCTTCTCCTTTCCATAAGTAGGCAGTACTTCTGAAAGGCTGTAGTCTTTACAAAAGATTTTAACCCCTCCCCCAGCCCCCAGAAAGCTTTCTACATTCCAAGCAGGGTATTGTTGGCCAGGTCATTTGTTCCCAGGTGGATAACAACATCAATGTTAGAATCCTTAGTTTCTTCTTTTGATTATAGTCAGTATATGCTGGGTATTCTTGGTAGCTGAGGATCCTGGAAGACATTTCACTATTTTGGACTCCTTAAACTGCATTCCAAGGGTAATGCCCCTGATTGAGCTTGAGCTTTATTTGTGCTGAAGTGAATCGGTGAACCGATTCGAATCGTGAATCGGGCAGCACTAGTGCCAACCAAGATCAAAAATACTTAAACTAGATCCCAAGTAGTAAAACAGATTTTATGCTGCTTATCCTAGAAATAAGCTATGGATTTCCCCAAGCCATCTCAAAAATGGCCTATGGACTTCTCTTTTAGGAAGTTATCCAAGCTTTTTTTAAACCCCGCTAAGCTAACTGATTTCACCACATTCTCTGACAATGAATTCCAGAGTTTAATTACACATTGTGTGAAGAAATATTTTCTCCATTTTTGTTTTAAATCTACTACTTAGTAGCTTCCTCATATGCCCCATAGTCCTAGTATTTTTGGAAGTGAATAAGCATTTCGCATCTACCCTTTCCACTCCATTTTATAGACCTCTATCATATCACCCCCTGAGTTGTCTCTTTGCCAAGCTGAAGAGCCCTAGCCATTTTAGCCTTTTCTCATAGGGAAGTCATTCCAAACCTTTTATCATTTTCGTCACCCTTCTCTGTGCCTTCTCTAATTCGACTATACCTTTTTAATTTATTTATAAAATTTATCAACCGGCTATTCCTGGGCGGCATTACAAAAGTAACATTCACAGAATGGAACAAGACTTATACAAACATCTCAAATTATAGATCATTCCATATAAACAGTGGGTTCACAGATCCTCACATTGCGCTCATCCTAAAACCAGCATTAAGCAAAACATCTTTCATTAAAATGCCTCTATAAAAAGTGTAATTTTAAGCATTTTTTTAAACTTCTGAATATCAGATACAGCCCTTTGCGGTCCAGTTAATTTGTTGAGATACGATGAACAGAACTGCACACAGCATTCAAGTTGCAGCTGTACCTTACAGCGATATAAAGGCATTATAACATTTTCATTTTTGTTTTCCATTCCTTTTCTGATAATTCCGAACATCCTATTTGCTTTATTAGCCACCGCCGCACATTGAGCTGAGGGTTTCAACATATCCTCAACAAGGGGAGAGTGTGGCACAATGGTTAAAGCTACAGCCTCAGCACTCTGAGGTTGTGGATTCAAACCCACACTGCTCCTTGTGACTCTGGGCAAGTCACTTAATCCCCCATTGCCCCAGGTACATTAGGTAGATCGTGAGCCCACCGGGACAGACAGGGAAAACTGCTTGAGTACTTGAATAAATGCATGTAAACCGTCCTGATCTCCCCTAGGAGAACAGTATAGAAAATTGAATAAATAATACAATGACACCTAGATCCTTTTCTTCAATGCAGAGAAATGCAAGGTCATGCATAAAGGAAAAAAACCCCGATGTACAGCTACAAAATGGGGGGGGGGGGGATTAGTACTAGGGGAAAACAACCTTGAAAAAGACTTGGGTGTGCTGATGGATACAACAATGAAGTCAACGGCACAATGCGCAGCAGCCTCGAAGAAAGCAAACAGAATGTTGGGTATTATTAAGAAGGGCATCACAACCAGAACAAAGGAAGTCATCATGCCGCTGTATCGTGCGATGGTGTGCCCGCATCTGGAGTACTGTGTCCAATATTGGTCACCGTACCTAGAGAAGGACATGGCGATACTTGAGAGGGTTCAGAGAAGGGCGAAAAAAATGATAAAAGGTATAGAAAACCTTTCATACGCAGACAGGTTAGAAAGGCTGGGGTTCTTCTCCCTGGAGAAGCGGAGACTCAGGAGACATGATAGAGACTTACAAGATCATGAAAGGCATAGCGAAGGTGGAGAGGGACAGATTCTTCAGCCTATTGGGAACCACAAGAACAAGGGGGCACTCGGAGAAATTGAAAGGCGACAGGTTTAGAACCAATGCTAGGAAGTTCTTTTTCACTCAGAGGGTGGTGGACACCTGGAATGCGCTTCCGGAGGATGTGATAGGACAGAGTACATTACGAGGTTTCAAGGAGGGATTGGATAAATTCCTGAAGGACTCAGGAATTGAGGGATACAGATAGGGATAGAGATAGGACTAAGAAGGTTAATAGATAGAAGGGAAAAGGAGAATGAAGGGTTTCAGACAAAAATCACTTTACAGGTCATGGACTTTATGGGCCGCTGCGGGATTAGGCTGCTGGGCACGATGGACCTCTGGTCTGACCCAGTGGAAGCAACTTCTTATGTTCTTATGTTGTGCATTGACTCCTAACATAGAACTTAGCATCAAGTAGCTATAGTTTGAGTTCCTCTTTCCCACATGTATCACTTTGCACTTGCTCACATTAAATGTCATCTGCCATTTTGATGCCCAGTCTTCCAGTCTCACAAGGTCCGCTTGCAATTTAACAACTTGCAACAACTTTGTGTCATCAGCAAATTTAATTATCTCAGTAGTTATTCCTCCTCACAGATCCAGTCCTCTTCATCTATCCTGTTCTTGGATTCAAGGCTCCTTTTACTAAGCTGCGTTAGTGTTTTTAGCGCACGCTAAACCCGCACTACGTGGCTAAAACTAACCCCAGCTCAATGCTGGCATTAAGGTCTAGCGCGCGGGGCAATTTAACGCATGCTATTCTGCACGTTAAAGCCCTAACGCGGCTTAGTAAAAGGAGCCCTCGGTGTTTTCCATTTCATTAGATTAGTAAGTTACACTCTTTAAAACGGTGTCAGGTCAAAAGCGCGCCGGGACAAAGGCGCGCGCCGAAGAAAATGACTGTTTTAAAGGGCTCCGACGGGGGTGGATGGGGGGAACCCCCCCATACTTTACTTTATACAGATCGCGCCACGTTGTAGGGGCATTGTGGAGGGTTTGGGGGGTTGTAACCCCCCACATTTTACTGAAAACTTCACTTTTTCCACAACAAAAACCCCCATCTGAGCCCCTAAAAACACTCTTTTTCTTCGGCGTGCGCTTTTGTCTTGCGCTCAGTTGTCGGCGCGCACCTTTGTCTTCTGCGGTTTTGTCCATGAACCCTTTAAAACTGCATAAGGAAAATAAGTTACAATAGACTTTTCAAATTATTTCTTCTTTTACAGATGTTAGTTTAAAATCTAGTTTGAAATATATTATACTACAAAACCAGAAGAATATGGGAGGTCCTGGAGCAGCCTAATGGTTAGAGCAGTGAGTTCAGATCAAGGGGAGACAGTTCAAACCTAATTACAGCTCACTGTGATCTTGGGCAAGTCATCTAACCTTCCATTACCTCAGGTACAAACTTAAGATTGTGAGCACTCTAGGAACGTCTTTGGGCCACAAATGAAGGTAGATTATGGGGCGGGGTAGAGAAGAGCCTGGGCAAAGGGAGCATGCAAGGAGGGAAAGATGGATTGGGGAGGGTCAGGAAGGAGGGAGAAATGTCACACTCAAGGGAAGGGAGCAAGGAGACAGAGAAAAAGCATGCAGGAGGCAGAAAATGTTAGATTTATGAAGAGAGAGAGGGAGAGATGTTGGATGGGGAAGGCAGAAAGGAGGAAAGGAGAAATGTTGCATTTAGTGGAAGGGGAGATGACAGTGTGAAAAATCAGATTCATGGAGGAAGAGAGAGATGATGGTTCAGGGAGGGAATGAAGATCAGAGGAGAGGAAGCATGCATGAGGCAGAGAGAAAGAAATGTTGGCCTGTTGGAGGGAAAGGAGGGAGAAATGTTGGATTGGGAGGGGACCAGAAAGGAGTAAGGGAGGGGAGATGTGGGGCTGCAGGGAGCAGAAAGGTCCCGTCCCTCCCCTTCCAAGATGAAATACGCCTCAAAACACCCTTTGGTCATGCCCTTCAACTGCAAACTGCCAAATGATTTTCTTACTCCCACTTCATACCGAGCCACTGGAATCAACTGCCCCAGCAGATCAGATCCCTTGAAGGACTCCTCAACTTTAGGAAAGCAATAAACACATACCTCTTCATCTAACTCTCCCGCCATGACCGATGGATCAAAAGAAATGTATATTGGTACTAGATCCTTGGTATATGTCACGTTAGGCTGAGTGGTAGACTTCAGAGGGTGGTGGTCAACGGCACCTTCTCTGAAACATCGGAAGTGACTAGCGGAGTGCCACAGGGCTCAGTCCTGGGTCCACTCCTTTTTAGCATATTCATAAGGGACTTGACTCGAGGGCTTCAGGGTAAAGTAACATTATTCGCCGATGACGCCAAAATATGCAATACAGTAAGGGAAAGTAATTTGCAGGATCGTATGACGCAGGACCTGCTTACGTTGGAGAGCTGGCCCTCGACATGGCAGCTGGGCTTCAACGCTAAGAAATGTAAGGTCATGCACCTCGGTAGCAGAAATCCGTGCAAAACTTACACCTTAAATGGAGAAACATTAGCTAGGACGACAGTAGAACGAGACTTGGGAGTGATCATCAGTGCAGACATGAAGGCTGCAAAACAGGTAGAGAAAGCATCATCCAAGGCAAGACAAACGATGGGATGTATCAATAGAAGTTTTGTCAGCAGGAAACCTGAGGTCATAATGCCACTGTACAGAACCATGGTGAGACCTCATCTGGAGTACTGTGTGCAGTTCTGGAGGCCACATTACCGCAAAGATGTGCTTAGAGTCGAGTCGGTTCAGCGGATGGCCACTAGGAAGATCTCGGGGCTCAAGGGTCTCTCGTACGAAGAAAGACTGAACAAACTGCAGCTCTACACTCTGGAGGAACCAGGGAGAGGGGGACATGATTGAGACGTTTAAATACATCACAGGTCATGTTGAGGTGGAAAATGACATCTTCCTTCTCAAGGGACCCTCAGCCACAAGAGGGCATCCGCTCAAACTCAGAGGAGGGAAATTTAAGGGTGACACCAGGAAGTATTTCTTCACGGAAAGAGTGGTGGGTCACTGGAACAAGCTTGACCAGCCACCAGCGTGCTTGACTTTAAAAATAAATGGGACATCTACGTGGGATCCCTACAGAGGTCTAGTAAGGCACTCAGACTTAATGGGGTGTGTCAGTAGAGTAGGCAGACTTGATGGGCTATAGCCCTTTTCTGCCGTCATCTTTCTATGTTTCTATGTAGGATAAAACTTGTATTGAAACATCTTGAACTGTAATTATGGCAAATTTTACCTGTAAACTGTACATTATGTATATTGGTATTAGATCCTTAGTAAGTATCGAGTTAGGATAAAAACTTGTGCTATAATTATGGTAAATTGTAACCTGTTAATTGTATGTTAACCTGTAACCCGTTCTGAGCTCTTTGAGAAAAATGGGATAGAAAACTAATTATATAAATAAATAAGTAGATTTTTAAAAAATACATGAATATACACCACTTCAATAGCTTTAGGGCTTGCTGATAGTATGCAGTGGTGTAGCAAGGGGTGGGGTGGGCCACCCCAGGTACCATCTTTGTGAGGGAATGCCAGTGCCTCTTCTCCTCCCCACCGTGTACCTCTTTAAAATGTTCACCGATGCAAGTAGCATCTTCCACTTGTGCTCATGTCAGCCTCAGCAACCTTCTGATCTTTACTTCCTGGTTGCGAGACCAGGACGTGACATTAGAAGGGAGCTGAAGCCGGTGCGAACAGCAAATGGAAGATGCTGCTCGTGCAGTGAACATTTCAAGAGGTTCGTGGGGGACGCTCAAGCAGTGGGGAAGAGTGGGCGGCACACGGCGTGACGATGTGAAATGCCACCACCCTAGGCGTCAACCTCCCTCACTACGCCACTGGTAGTATATATTAAATAATGAAAACTGGATGGATCTTTCACATAACTGAATATTTCACTTCCGTGCTTTTACCTGAAAATTGTCCTGTACTCCTCCTTTGGCTATCCTGAGCCTTGCAATGTTAGCCAGATCCCGGCTGAAGATGTTCTGGATTGGAATATCTAATTCAGCATTCTCCATTTTCTCACAACCCACATAAAGCTGAGCTCGATCTTCCTCTACAAAGAGTGTAATATTCTTCCAGTGTCCTGTGGCTAGGAGGGTATCTTCCACCGATACCACTTGCTGCTTGCCCTCTCCACTAAGAGTGATGTCTAGGGTGCCTGCCCGGCCATTCGATACTAGATTAAAGATGTGCCTGGAGTCATCCCGCCGCTCCACTGCCAAAAGGGTGCCTCGAGTCTTCTTGGCCTGGCGCAGGCTGGCCATTAGGATAAAACCTCGCTCCCTATGGATAGCATCAATCAAGTCCTGGAACTTTTCATCAGGCAGTGCAGGGATCAAGTCAGCATTCTCAATCCGGAAGGCAGGGCTGGAGGGGTCAGGGCCCTTCACCAAATACACTCCCCCAAGTTTGCGTCCTGGACCCTTGCGACTGAAACCAGCCAATTCAAAGAGATCAAACACACTGTTATCATCCGACACAGTATCTGGAAGGGGGAAAAAACAATGACAAGCGTTAAACCTCTTTTGGTTCTGAAGCGTTAAACCTCTACACTTATCAAGTGATATGTTTTCTGTTATGGCTCCTAAATTGTGGAATTCATTGCCACATTATATCAGAAATGAAAAAGATCTTACCTCTTATAAAAAAATTTTGAAAACTTTTTTGTTTCAAGACGCTTTTAATATTTAATATGTCTAATTTTGGACCCTTCATATTTTGTAACAGATATTAACCCCCTTCCCTCCCTCTCGTTTTTTCCTTTTTATGTAATTTTCAATATAAAATGAATCTGTAACTTTCCCCCCCTTTCCCTCTTTAATCATGTCTGTCTTTAATCTGACTGCAAAAATGTTAGTCGTTTTATTTATTTTGTATGTTGTCTTTTATACCCAATTATCTGTGAGACCACTAATTAATGGCTTTTTAAATTGTTCATCGCTTAAAAAGTTTGTATAAGCGATTCGTCAAAAGGTAATAAAACTTGAAACTTGATATAACTTATACAAAAGCTATAGTCCCATTCTACCATGAGAGGGCACCAAGAATCTAATATAGAGGACTTTTGGCCAAACCTCCATGAGGTGTAGGGAATTTCATAAAGTCTGGGGCCAAGGGACCACTAATAATGCTGATATCTGTTAATGTATATCTGATAAATTGACAACAAATATCTAATTTGCCAACACTATTGCTTTTATATACCATAATGAGATTAGAGATCTAGACTTGTACATTTATTATCTGAATTCAAGAAAACAATGGATGAGCACAGAGGATCTATGGGGAAAGGCAGAGCTTAATAGCTGCTGTGGATTTTCACACTGGATAGGCCATATAGGGGTCAAGATGCCCAAATATTCAATGTCAGACCATGCATGAGCTTCAACATTGAATATCTGGTTTATAATAATAATAACTTTATTTTTGTATACCGCTGTACCATAACAGTATAGAGCGGTTAACAGAGTAAGAGACTGTACATATACAGTGATGTTACAAATAAGTCAGTCAGCATAGCTTAGCGAGTAGGGAGTGGTCAGGGAATCCGGAGGTATGTCGGAGATACAAGGCAGGGTTACAAGGCAGGAGGGGGGGGGAGTCAGAGGAATTTGTAAAAGAGATAGGATTTGATTGATTTCCTGAAAGTTTGGTAGGAGGGTGAGCTAGAGATGAAAGTGGTAAGACATTTATTCCATTTGCCTGCTTGGAATGCCAGGGATCTATCGAGGAACCTCTTGTAGACACAGCTGGTTAAGTCAATATTCAGAGCTAAAGTGCTTTATATGGTTACCCTGGTCAGTTAAGTGCTAATTATTGGCACTTAACCAGTCAACTTAATTAAATTTTTGAGATCAGCCCGATGGCAAAATGCAATGAGTTTGTTAATAATAGGAATAGGGAGTAATATTGGGCATATGATCAATCTCCCTTATGGCTTTGATGGAGTTGAGATCTAAATGGAAAGGGGACATCATAATGCTTGAGACAAATTAATAAAGGGCAACTTTTATCAAGCTGCATTAGAGGTTTTTAGCGCAAGCTGGCATGGTAAATGCTCCGACGCTCATAGAATTCCTATGAGCATTGGAGCACTTACCTCGCCAGCCCGTGATAAAAACCTCTAGTGCAGCTTGATAAAAGGGGGGAGGGGGGGAGGTTTGTACACGGTTGAAGATGAAATGGAGAAATGACAGATAAGAACCGAGTTGTATGGAATGAAAATTACAAGCCTCAGTATATTATAAGAGAGAAAAGTAGTGAGGCAGAAATTTTAGTAAGAAAAAAAAAAAAACCCCAACTGTTCACGGAATCATTCAAGGGAGTTATTTAAAAATTAAAAAAACTATGAGGCAAATTACTATGAAATTTGGTCTTCAAACTATCATCCCAATTAGCTGAGAGACATCTGCAAACTTTTTGAGAGCAAAATAAAACTGAGCTGAAAGACGTTTAGTGGATAACAATGGCTAAATTGAGACATCACGTAGCTATTTTAAAAAGTCATTTAAGACCACTGAAGAGGTAGATACAGTAGAAATCTGGTAGAAGGATAACTAGTGAGCAGTGGCATAGTAAGGGTGGATGCCCCCCCTCTCCTTTCTGTGCCCGTCCTGAGTCCCACTCCTTCCCGCCCCTCACTCTACACTTACGCTCTCCCTTCCCCCCCCCCCCCCAGTACCACTAAATCTTCGCCAGTGTAAGTGGTTTTTCTCCAGCATGCTTCTCGTGTCAGATTTCCCTCTATCACTTTCTGGCCCTGTGACTCAGAAGTGATTCAGAGGGGAACCAGGCTGGCGTAAGCAACAGGTAGGAGACGCTGCTCTCGCTAGCGAAGATTTACAGAAGTACAGAGTGGAGGGGGGGATAGGAATGGCATGAGTGTGGCGTGGCAGGGCAGAGAGGAGCTGGTGCCCCCACCAACATGGTGACTGGGGTGCTCCGCCCCCCTGCCTCCCCTTATTATGCCACTACTAGTTAGACACTAAGGGGCTCATTTTCAGAGCACAAAGCCATCTCAAAATTCTACCCATAAGTCTATGTGCCCAAAACACCAAAATAGCAATTTTGGAAAAGTAGAGAAAAAAGTCTACAATTGCAGGAAGCTGCTTGGGTGCATGGGGAGAGGAATGGACAGTAGGAAGGGGTTAGGTGATGGTGCCGTTGTATAGGCCTCTGTTGGGCCTCTTCTGGAATGCTGTGTGTAGTTTTGGAGACTGCACATTCAAACACATATAAATGGGATGGAGTTGGGCCAGAGGGCTGCTACAAGATTGGTTAGTGGTCTGTCCCCGTATGATTTATGACAAAGACTTGGAGAACAATGTGTGTACTCTGGAGGAGTGAGGGGATATGATAGAGAGATGTTTAAATATCTCTGTGGCGTTAATGTACAGGAGGGTTGAGTAAAGGAGATGAGTCTTTTTCAAATGAAGGAAACTCTGGAAGTAGAGGGCATACAATGAAATTAAGAGGCGATAAGTTTGAGATTAATGTAGGAGAATACTTATTTATGGACAAGGTGGTAGATGTGTGGAATAGTCCCCCATTTGTGGTGGAGATGAAGACTGTATCTGAATTCAAGATAGCATGGAACAGGCATGTGGGATCTCTTAGCGAGAGGAGGAGATAGTGGAAGTTGTGGAGGTGCAGACTGGATGGGCCATTCGCTCATGTTTCTATGCAGTTTGCCCAAATGCAGGGTTTTGGGTGGGATTAGGGAGGGCCCAAAAACAGAACGTCCAACAGCAAAAAAAAATCAAACAGGAAGAAATGTCCATGTCCATCCAGAGTTATAAAGAAGAAAAAAGCTGATCTGATTGAGCAGCTGACCACTTCAGGGCTTAAGGCATTGACCCATCTGTAATTCCCCAGTGCTTACTGTCCCCCCCTCCCCCTCTTCTCTGAAAATGAAACTAGAAAGGAATACCAGACTCTAGGAAAGCCTCAGATATTATCTGATCAAAGCAAGCAGCAAGTATGAGATTCCAATGCTGGAAATGTAGGCACCTATCTTTTTTCAATGCAATTTTATTTGCTTTTAAATGACGCGGTCAATTTCCACATCGTTTAAAGACAATTAAACCACAAGTTAGGCAGCGGTAGGGCACCTAGCACCACTTATCTTCTGGCATTGCTTCTAGTATCAGGGCCTAGGTGCAATGGCGTAGTAAAGGGGGGGATGCAGTCTGCCCCGAGCGCTGTCTTGGTAGGGACGCCGGCACCCGTCCTCCTCTCTGCCTCCCCCATTCCATTCCCCCATACCTCTTTAACATTCGGAGCATGAGCAGCAACCCTAACTTGTGTGTGGGGTGTTAGACTCAGCAAGAGGGGGATCTTTTGAGGAGGGTTGGGGGGGAATCGGTTGGTGCATGGGAGGGAGGGAGAGAGGTTAATGGAGATCTCCCTGCCAGTTCAGCTGATCGCAGCAGGGGAATCGACGATCAGCTGAGCCAGCAGGACTTCCTGAAGCCGTAGTTTCAGGGAGTCCTGCCAGCTCAGCTGATCAGGGATTCCCCTGCCGTGATCAGCCGATGGCAAGCTGTGCACTATTTTGAGATCCTCTGGCAAAGATTGGTGCCCAAAATATAAGCCAAGGTTTTCCGGCCCTATATTTCCGGTACCTACCTTTGTGTGAATTGCACCTACACATGCACTTTGGCCACCTAACGCCACTTCCAGTGTTGGCCATGCCTATTTTGGCTTTTATGTGTAAACTGTTATGAAAAATTATCCACAGTACCTGAAGATTGGGAAGTAGCCGATGCAATTTTTTTTTTTAAAGGGTTCTGGGGTAATCAGCAAAACTACAGACCAGTGAGGCTAACATCAGTGCTGGCCAAAATGTTAGAAAGCTATTACGACTACTACTATCCATTCAGTCGTGTCCGACCCTTGGATACTCTGTAGGTCAGTCCTCACCATGAAAGCTATTAGAAACAGCAACATTTTTAAACACACAGACAAACATGGTTTAATGGGACAGAGTCAACATGGATTTAGCCAAGGCAAATCTTGCCTCACCAAATTGCTACATTTTTTTGAAGGAGTAAATAAACATGTGAAGAAAAGTGAGCCAGCTAAGGTAATGCATTAAGAGTTTCAGAAAGTTTATGACATTCCTTGTGAGAGACTCCTGAAATTTTTTTTTTTTTAAGCCATGGGATAGGAGGCAGAGTGTGCTTAAATGGTCAGTTCTTTAAATGAAGGGAAGATGAATATGGAGTGCTACAAGGAGTTGTACTAGGCGTGGTGCTTTCTAACATAATAATAAATGATCTGGAAATGGGAACAAGTGAGGTGATCACATTTCAGGAGGATCTTAGACTGTGCATCAAAACTAAAGATTAAATTTAATGTGGACAAGTGAATTTAATACAAATTATAGCTTCATGATGAATTAGGAGTCACCACCCAGGAAAAAGCTACTAGAACCTGCCGCACTGAATACACTAATTCACTCATTGGTGATTTCGTGTATAGATTACTGCAATGCCCTTTATAAGGGCTTTATAAAAAAGGAGATTAGACGACTACAGGTCGTCCAAAATACCGCTATTAAGATCATTAGAGGGGCAAAGAAATACGATCACGTCTCCCCTCTCTTAATCAACGCTCATTGGCTGCCAATTGAACACAGGATTAGTTATAAAATTTTACTTTAAACATTTACAACCAGAATGAATAACCAACCCGATTTTATTAATAGTCTTTTAATCCCATATGGCACATCAAAATCCCTTCGCTCAACCTCCCAAAATCTTTTAGTCATACCTTCATTAAAATCAATCAATACTCTACGCTCCAACAACTTTGCTGTTACTGCCCCTTCTCTGTGGAACTAACTCATTGCCCACTTATCTCCGTTACGAATCTGATATAAAACAATTTAAAACAAAATTAAAAACATTTCTATTCCAAGATGCTTTTGGTTAAAATGCCCTTTTAAGGGCTAAGTTTATAATCAATTTTTAACCTTTCGTTATTTTTTATCCAACCTATCGTTTTACCCATCTATGTTTTACCTATCCTATATCAATTGTAGTTCTTCCCTATCATCGCATAATGTTGCTGTATGTCTGTGTAAGTCACCTGTTTTCCTTGTTTTTCACACGTCTCAATGTAATTTTATAATTTGTTTTTATGTAATTTTATTTTGTTAACCGCTTAGAAATTAGAATAAGCGGTCAAAAAAATATTTTAATAAACTTGAAACTTATCTGTACCCTTCTCCTCCACTGCCAACTCCAGACTCTATCCCTTCTTTCTTGCTGCACCGTATGCCTGAAACAGACTGCCAGAGTCAATATGTCATGGTGTCTCTAGCAGTATTCAAATCCAAGCTAAAAGCCCACTTTTCTGAAGCTGCTTTCATTTCTTAACTCCCACTCACTGTCAGATACCTATACCTGTCGTATAATTATACCCGTCGCATAATTCCTTCTGTTAGAAACTCCCCAACCCTGAAATGTCTGGTCTGTCTGTCCAAATTAGATTGTAAGCTCTTCGGAAAAGGGACCATCTATTGAATGTTAGATGTACAGCGCTGCGTGTGCCTTTCAGCAATTTAGAAATGATAAATAGTAGAAGAACTCTACCCTCCTCTTCCCTTCCCGTGCTCCCCCTTCCCTTCTCTTTCTACGTCTTCTCGCCTCTCTCTTCTTCGAATACCTATAATTTTATTTTCCTGTAACTATTGTGAATGTCAATTGTAACCTGTTCTGAGCTCCCGGGAGAACGGAATAGAAATCTAAACAAACAAATAAAGGACATGGCCTACACAACAAATAGAAAGTCAGGAATTTCTAGGAAAGGAATAGAAAATAAATCAAAGAATAATATAATACCTCTGTATCATGCCATAGTGACCTGCATCATGCCATAGTGACCTCGCCTTGAGTTATCGTGCAATTCTAGTTGCAGCATCTCAACAAAGATAATGGAACATAAAGAGCAACTAACACAATTAAGGGGAATGGCTTTTATATGAGGAAAGGACAGATGCTTTTGAGTTTTAAGAAAAGAGGCCGGGGTGTGTGTGTGTGTGTGGGGGGGATGTGATAGACGTCTACAATAGGTAAATATGAATCAACTGTGTACTCTTTCAAAAAAGTACACAGACTAGGGTGCACACCATGAAGCTATATAGTAGTTCTTAAAAAAAAAAATAGGATAAAATATTTTTTCACTCAATGCATAATTAAGCTCTGGAAATCATAGCTAGAGGATGTGATAAAATTAGCATAGCTGAATTTAAAAAGGTTTGGATAAATTTGGAGTTAAAGTCCATATGACATTGACTTATTAAAGCAGACTTGGGGAAAGTACCTGCTTATCCCTTAGGGTATGTATAATGAAATCTTTCTACAATTTTGCCAGGTACTTGTGAAATGACTAGGCCACTGTTGGAGGCAAGGTACTGGGGCTAGATGAAAAGTGGGTCTTAATCAGTGTGGCAGTTTTTAAGTTCTTTTGAGGCACTTCCTTAAACTCCACCACTTGGGAAAGCTAGATGAGTTATCAAAATGGCAAGTATGATGGTGGGTATACACATGGATGAAGTCTGGGTGAAGGGTGGGCAGGGTGCATGGTTAGGGTTAGCAGATGTCTGGGAAACCCCAGACGCGTCCTCTTTTAAGAAGACTGTCCGGATTTCCAAAACCCGGCAGTTGGTCTGGGTTTTGGAAAGCCTTGAGCTCTTTAAAAGCAGGCATAATTCCCCAACTAAATTGTCTTTTCAGAGCTGGGACTTGGAGGAATGTTTGACGGAGATTTGGACTATCAAATCCACCTCCCTTGCGAAAAACTTTGCTATTTAGAAGAAAATCCCTTTTGCCTGTTATTCAGTGTGCGGATTTATAAAATTTCTTCTCATATACCCACTCCCTGAAGCTACGGCCCAGGAAGCAAAGCGTCCCCTCCCGAGGAAGTTATCATGAAACTCGAGTCGGGGGGCTGGCTCAATGCACAGTGTTGATTAACGTGGAGATCCTATCAAGCACAGGCACCTTATAATGAAAACAAATACACCAGGATGACATACTAAGATAAGTAATGTGTAAAAATTAATGTGGAATAACAGTAATTTAATATAAAGATCATCGTGGCGGACTGGGACCGATCGGTAAGTGCAATGACGGCCCCTTTACTAGCCTGTGCTTGTTTTTAATTAAGCACGAAAGCTGGTGGTCTGAGTACTTCACTTTAAAAATAAATATTATAATGGTATTAAATGAAGGTGATTGTTAAGTGTATCCTATGGTATATGAGAAGTTATTAAACAGCACAGTACTATTGCAACAGTGAACTCCCTTTAATATATATGTATTTATAAAATTAGCCATTTCAACATGTTTCGGCACAATACTTTATTTAGGTATTTGTTTTCAATTCTTCATATCCTGCAAATATGAACACCTATGTCCCTGGCATTTACAAAATTGCAGCCTACATAAACTGGTCCTGGAGTACCTCCTTGCCAATCAGGTGTTGAGGACATCCTCAATAAATAAGGAAAGAGATTGACTTGCATACACTGCCTCCATTGTATGCAAATCTCTTCATGCATATTCATTGTGGATATTCTGAATACCTGACTGACAAATGGGTGCTTCGGGACCAGCTTGAGAAACAGTGGCCTACATACTGATGATATGCTGATATGTTCCTGATCTGGAAACACAATTTGGGCGGGTTTGTTTATAAGAACATAAGAATATTCTTACTTGGTCAGACCAATGGCCCATCTAGCCCCGTAGCCCATCTTCACGGTGGCCAATCCAGGTCACTAGTACCTGGCAAAACTCCCAATAGTAGCACCATACTTATCATATACATATGTATCTTTGCCCAGAGCTATATGAATTCTATAAATGTTTAAGACTTTTATAAACATTCATCTGCAACCCTATTTTTTTTTTTAAATAATCTTGGCCAGGGGTTCTGTTAATTCTGTCGTCGGAGAGGAAGTTCGGGCCAGCCAATCGCTGCCTGGCTGGGCAGAACTTCCTCTCCAATGGCAGAATTGACGTCGGGGAGAGGAAGATTGATCGGCCCGAAGCAGAGAGAACATGGGGCGGCATTGGCGTCGGCTTTGGGGCCTGTTATCCATTGGTGGCGTTTGGGTCCTGTTCCCCGATGGCAGCGGCAGTGGCTTGGGGAAGGGCAGGGAGAAAGAAAGAAAGAAAGGGGGCAGGCAGGGAGACAGAAGGAAAGAAGAGAAACAGAAAAAAAGAAAGGGGGCATGAAGAGAGAAAGAAAGAAAGGTCAGGGAGAGAGGAAGAAAAAGTTGGGGGAGGGAATGAGGTGTAGAGGAGAGGAAGCATACAGGCTGAAAGAAAGATTGGATGCACAGTCAGAAGAAGAAAGTGCAACCAGAGACTCATGAAATCACCAGACAAGGTAGGAAAAATGATTTTATTTTAAATTTAGTGGTCACAATGTGTCTGAATTTATATCTGCTGTCTATATTTTACAATATGGTCCCCTTTTACTAAACCGCAATAGTGGTTTTTAGCGCAGGGAGCCTATGAGCGTCGAGAGCAGCGCTGGGCATTCAGCGCAGCTCCCTCCGCTAAAAAACTGCTATTGTGGTTTAGTAAAAAGGGAGGGGGATATATTTTCTATTTTTGTATGGTTGTTACTGAGGTGACAGTGCATACAGTCATCTGCTTTGACCTCTTTGAAAAAAACCCCGGAATGGGAATAATTAACAATTCTATGCGTACAGTGTGCGTTGTGTTTTTTAAAAATTTTATTGTTGGTAGATCATTTTGACTTGGTCATTTTAAAAGTAGCTCGCAAGTCAAAAAAGTGTGGGCACCCCTGATCTTGGCACTAATTTGATAAATCATTGTCTGCATGATAAACAATGCATTTTTAATGACAAATTATACAGAAAAATATGGACTAACTAGTGATTAGACTGGGGGAGAGTGTGGCACAGTGGTTAAAACTACAGCCTCAGTATGCTGTGACCCTGGGCAAGTCATCTAATCCTCCACTGCCCCATCTACATTAGATAGATAGACTGTGAGCCCATCGGGACAGACAGAGAAAAATGCTTGGATACCTGAATAAATTCATCTAGATCAGGGGTGTCCAACCTGCGGCCCGAGGGCCGCATACGGCCTCGTGAAGTATTTTGTACGGCCCCGGTCGAAAGCGATGCAGTGTTTTCCTCTGCTGCCCCCGGGTGTTTACCGTCTTGCCGGCTCCCTCCGGTGTGTTGCTGCAGTGTTTGCGCATTTGTGTGGCCCCAGAAACTTTTTTTTGGGCCTATGTGGCCCAGAGAAGCCAAAAGGTTGGACATCCCTGATCTAGACCATTCTGAGCTCCCCATGGGAGACTGGTATAGAAAATTAAATAATGTTGAAATAAGCTGATGTCCTTAAAATTTTTCCAATTACTTTGGTATAGAGAGTTTGAGTAGGGTTGTTTGATATCAGCCTTTATCAACAATTATAATTAGTGCTTTTTTAGACATTTCCACCCCCTTTTACAAAACTTTGGGCTCCTTTCACTAAGGTGCGCTAACATTTTTAGCGCACGCAGGATATTACCGCGTGCTACGCAGCTAGAACTAACGCCAGCTCAATGCTGGCGTTAGGGTCTAGCGCGGGGGGGAAATTCAGCACGCGCTATTCCGCACGTCAATGCCCTAATGCACCTTAGTAAAAGAAGCCCTGTGTTAGCGTTTTTAGCTCTGGTCATGGCGGTAACAGCGCCAACGCTCATAGAATTTTATGAACGTCGGAGCTGTTACTGCCGCAGCCAGCGCTAAAAATGTTAGCATGGTTTTGTAAAAAGGGGTGGGGGTGGGGTTCACATAGGTGAATTTATATACATTTATCTCCCTCTTCCTCCAGCATAACTAACTGGACTGGTTGCTAGGTGTTCTGAATATTCTAAAGTTTTATTGTTTTATCAGATCATTTTTCTGGTGTGAAATCCAGCTGGTTTGGCCAGGCTTTCGACTTGTTTTATTAATTACATATTTGGCAGGATTTCTCACATTTATTAATTTACTTTCTTTTTAATCTCTCTCGATCTAGTCCTTAACACCTTGATAATAAGTACCGTATTTTCGCGGATATAACGCGCGCGTTATACGTGATTTTACGTACCGCGCATACCCCTCGCGCGTTATATGCCTGAGCGCGGTATAGAAAAGTTTTTAAACATAGTTCCCACCCCGCCCGACGCCCGATTCACCCCCCCAGCAGGACCGCTCGCACCCCCACCCCGAACGACCGCTCGCACGCGCTCCCACCCGCACCCGCATCCACGATCGGAGCAAGAGGGAGCCCAAGCCCTCTTGCCCGGCCGACTCCCCAACGTCCGATACATCCCCCCCCCCGGCAGGACCACTCGCACCCCCACCCCGAAGGACCGCCGACTTCCCGACAATATCGGGCCAGGAGGGAGCCCAAACCCTCCTGGCCACGGCGACCCCCTACCCCCCCCCCGCACTACATTACGGGCAGGAGGGATCCCAGGCCCTCCTGCCCTCGACGCAAACCCCCCCCCCCCAACGACCGCCCCCCCCCAAGAACCTCCGCCCGTCCCCCAGCCGACCCGCGACCCCCCTGGCCGACCCCCACGACACCCCCACCCGCCTTCCCCGTACCTTTGTGTAGTTGGGCCAGAAGGGAGCCCAAACCCTCCTGGCCACGACGACCCCCTAACCCCACCCCGCACTACATTACGGGCAGGAGGGATCCCAGGCCCTCCTGCCCTCGACGCAACCCCCCCTCCCTCCAACGACCGCCCGCCCCCAAGAACCTCCGACCGCCCCCCCAGCCGACCCGCGACCCCCCTGGCCGACCCCCACGACCCCCCCACCCCCCTTCCCCGTACCTTTGGAAGTTGGCCGGACAGACGGGAGCCAAACCCGCCTGTCCGGCAGGCAGCCAACGAAGAAATGAGGCCGGATTGGCCCATCCGTCCTAAAGCTCCGCCTACTGGTGGGGCCTAAGGCGCGTGGGCCAATCAGAATAGGCCCTGGAGCCTTAGGTCCCACCTGGGGGCGCGGCCTGAGACACATGGTCGGGTTTGGCCCATGTGCCTCAGGCCGCGCCCCCAGGTGGGACCTAAGGCTCCAGGGCCTATTCTGATTGGCCCACGCGCCTTAGGCCCCACCAGTAGGCGGAGCTTTAGGACGGATGGGCCAATCCGGCCTCATTCCTTCGTTGGCTGCCTGCAGGACAGGCGGGTTTGGCTCCCGTCTGTCCGGCCAACTTCCAAAGGTACGGGGAAGGGGGGTGGGGGGGGGTCGTGGGGGTCGGCCAGGGGGGGCGCGGGTCGGCTGGGGGACGGGCGGAGGTTCTTGGGGGGGGGCGGTCGTTGGGGGGAGGGGGTTTGCGTCGAGGGCAGGAGGGCCTGGGATCCCTCCTGCCCGTAATGTAGTGCGGGGTGGGGTTAGGGGGTCGCCGTGGCCAGGAGGGTTTGGGCTCCCTCCTGGCCCGATATTGTTGGGGAGTCGGCGGTCCTTCGGGGTGAGGGTGCGAGTGGTCCTGCCGGGGGGGGGGATGTATCGGACGTCGGGGGGGGGGCATCAGGCTTTCAGAATGGGGACAGACCTTCAAGGGGGACAGGACTTCAAGGGGGGACAGTGCACGGAAAGTCAGGGGGGGTGAACGGAGAGTCGGGACAGCGCACGGAAAGTCAGGGCAGTGCACGGAAGTCAGGGGGGTGAACGGAGAGTCGGGACAGCGCACGGAAAGTCAGGGCGGGCGAAAGGAGCGTCGGGCATCATGCGCGTTATATGCCTGAGCGCGGTATAGAAAAGTTTTGGTACATATCATCGTGATTTCTGCGCGCTATACCCCTGTGCGCGTTTTACACAGGTGCGCGTTATATCCGCGAAAATACGGTAATTGCCGTAATTATTCACTGAGGAAGGAAGCAACATGGGAATCAAATTTCAGGCGACACAAAAGCCTTCAAAATAGTTAACCCGGAAGCAGATTGTGAGGAACTGCCCACGGACCTAGCCACATTGGAGAGCTGGGCATTTAAATGGCGGATGAAATTTAGGGCTCCTTTTACTAAGCTGTGTTACGGCTTTAACACGCGGGCTTGACCTTAATGCCAGCATTGAGCTGGCGTTAGTTCTAGCCACGTAGCGCGTGGTAATTTCCTGCGTGCGCTAAAAACGCTTGCGCACCTTAGTAAAAGGGGCCCTTAATGTGGACAAATGCAAAGTAATACACATGGAAAAATAATATTCCTAACCAGAGGTACCCAATGTTGGATTCCACATTAAGAATTATTACTCAATAACTGTGGGAACTACGTACTTTTCACTGCGTGTCAGAGTTGAAAAAGCGCACGGAACGTAGGAATGTTTTGGGAAAGGAATTTGAGGATATCATTAACATATATTGCCACGCTTCCTCCAATTTGATGTGAGCTATTATTTGAAGTATTTCATACCTTGGTGTCGCAGTGTTTGCAGGTCCCTGAGATGCGTATAATGTTTATATCATAATTTGCTCTGTCACAGTTTATGGGCTCCTTTTACTAAGGTGCGCTAGCGTTTTTAGTGAACGCAGGAAATTACCGCGCGCTACGCTTCTAGAACTAACGCCAGCTCAATGCTGGCGTTAAGGTCTAGCCCACGTGCTATTCCGCGTGTTAAAGCCCTTGTGCACCTTATTAAAAGGAGCCCTATATTTTAGACTTCAGGGCTGAAAGTACGTTTTCTCGTTTTTCTTCATAATATACTAATAATAAGCAGTTGATATAGGTAATTTGAAAGAAAGCATTCCTGTTTATTAGCTTAAGTACATCTGGGCTACTATCGCCTCTAAAACAAAACAGGGGAAACAAAACCACAACCTCAAAAAGCACAGTACAAGAGTGGAATTGTCCCAATCAGAATGGTGCACAACAAAAGTGTCTTTCAACTCATCTGATCAATCCAAATGCCTGTGTTGGGTTATGCTACATGTCCTTCCAAAGCAGCATTTAGAGAGATTGTGCATCTTTTTTATACACCTGAAGACTCATAAGACTCCTGAGGCAGGCCGCATAGGCCGAAACATGTGCATGTCGGGTCGCTGAGTCATTTTATGAATTTTGGATGAATAAAAGCATTTGGATTGATCAGATGAGTTGAAAGCCACCTTTGTTGTACACTATTCTGATTAGGACAATTCCACTCTGGTACTGTGCTACTATTGCCTCTACCACAGTCTCTCCAGGGAGCTCTACATCCCTGTTTTTGACAGTATCCTTTGAATCTGAGGGACTGCTGGCTTTCTCCCATTATTTACTTGAAAAGCTGCTCTATACCCTTTTTCAATATTAGAGCCAGCAAACAGATTGTATTCTAGTTAAATTGGTGCTATCCTAAGTAGGACATCCTTTTCTAAAATGTTCCCCCGTTTGTTACAGATCTAAAGTTCAGTTCCATAAGTGCCAGCTCTACGAGTGCTAGAGCACCCCCAGCACTGAGAAAACATCAGCGTGTTCAGGCTTCTATATGTCATCCACACATGGAGACTTTGAAGCTCTGCGCGCTTCTGGTGTCCACACAGAATCGAGACCATTTTGGAGAAATCAACCCCAGAGGTTCTGTATTTCTATGTTGGGCTACCAAAAACTTCCTTCTTCACTTTCTTATCACTGGTACTAGAGAATGACCAGGGGACAGATTTTCCCATCCCCGCAAGTTCTTTTCCTGTCCCTGCCCCATTCCTGCAAGCTCCATCCTCGTCTGCACAAGCCTCAAACACTTTAAAATCATAAGTGTTCGAGGCTTGTACGGTTAAGGCAGAGCTTACAGAAGTGGGACAGGGATAGTGGCAAAACTTGCGGTGGCAGAACAGAGAAATTGAGTTCCTGCGGGGCGGGGAGAAATTTGTCCATGTGTCATTCTCTAACTGGTACCTACATGTACACACAGCTGCACCTCAGCAGTACTGCCTAAAATCTTGTTTAGCTACCATAAGGTTTTCTATCCTTTTGTTAAGCAAAAAGGCACAAATTCGATAACCAGCGCCTAAAGTTAGGCACCTATTTCGGAGACGGCCAACTAGATAGGCACCTATCTAAATTGAATAACAAGCTCAATTAAGCTTTTTAATCAGCACTGATTGAAACAGAGGCGCCTATCGAGAAAGCGCGATTCTGTAACAAGGAGCCTCTAAAAATTTAGGCGGCCTTCAAAAAAATAGGCGCTATGCACGTTAGGCGTGAGCGTGGCTACGTGTTAGGCGCCTTCTTACACAATCACTGCTCTTAAGCGTGCTTAAGCGCTCGCATGGGCGCCTAACTTTTAGTTGGGCCTAGAGCTGGCCTATTTAATGGGTGCCTGCAAAATAGGTGGCGCTCAGCGTGAGTCACTAAACAGCACCCAATTTTATTTGAATTGCACTGAACAGTGCCTATATCGGCGCCCAACTTTTGGGCGTTTCTTATAGAATTTGCCCTTAAGTTATCAAGTGATCTTAAGGCTCCCCAGGCACCCAGCAATTTATATTCTTAGGCCCGGATTCAGTAACCGATACCGTTTTTGGCGGCTACCTTAAAAGTGGTCGCCGATCGCATATCAAATCACATGACGATAGCGAGTACAGAATCACGCCTCTAGCAAAGGTAGGCACCAGAAATGTAGCATTTCCAGCGCCTATCCATGAGGTGAATTGTGTCTCTGTAGGCACTTTAGACAAAATATCCAAAGCTTTAAACTTTATATTTCCTTATTTAAGGTTAATATTTTCAAAACAGTAATTTCCACCATATATCTTAAATATCACTCTCTCTCTCTCTTGGACCGAAGCGGTGCCCCTGTGTGTACTATAACACGCACAGTTTATAAGCACCAGCTTCGCCATTGGTCCATTTTATATTCCTAAAGTGCTTAATAGCGCTTTATAATTTAATGTAAACAGTACAGTAAAACCTTGGATTGCAAGTAACTTGGTTTGCAAGTGTTTTGCAAGACAAGCAAAACATTTTATTAAATTTTAACTTGATAAACAAGCAATGTCTTGCAATACGAGTACATACAGTATACACACATCACAACTGAGCCGATGGTTCTTCTCTCTCTGACGCTGCGGGAGTGTAGTGACTGTTCTAAACAAGCAAGGTCTTGCAATACGAGTACATACAATATACACGCGTCTCATCATAACAACTGAGTCGATGGTTCTTCTCTTTCTGACGCCGCGGGAGTGTAGTGACTATTCTAAACGAGCGAGGTCTTCTGCGTCACATCATCACAACTGAGCCAATGGTCCTTCTCTCTGTGACAGTGCGGGAGTGTAGTGACTGTTCTAAACGAGTGATGTCTTGCAATACAAGTACATACAGCATTTTGTATTAAATTTTTGGGTTGTGGAATTGTCTGAGTTTCCATTATTTCTTATGGGGAAATTTGCTTTAGATTACAAGCATGGTTTCAGAACGCATTATGCTCTCAAACCAAGGTTTTACTGTACTCATCTTTTTATACAAACGTGGCTAGGGGTACATACTCCGACATAGGATTATGCTTCGCCACAGGCTCTTTCAAGGAATTCCCTCTTTAAATGCCGGTTCCATGCGCTTGCATAGTAAAAGTGGGATATCATGGAACCGGCATTTAAAGGGGGAAATCCTTGAAAAAGCCTGTGGCGAAGCATAGTCCTATGTCAGAGTATGTAACCCTAACCGCGTTTGTATAAAAAGATGAGTACTGTTTACATTAAATTATAAAGCACTATTAAGCACTTTATGAATATAAAATATAAAATGGGCCAATGGCGAGGCTGGTGCTTATAAACTGTGCGTGTTAAAAACTTTATAGTACACAAAGGGGCACCACTGAGGTCTGAGAGAGAGAGTGATAGTTAAGGTATAAGTTGGAAACTTCTGGTATTAGCCATGCCCACAGTGATATTAGGCGGTCTAAAGCACTTATGGAAGCATGATTCCAGCACCTATTTTTAAAATGCCGATTGGCACCTTAAACATCAATTAAAAATATATATATTTTTTTTACTGCGTTTGGCTGTCTACTGGTGCCTAAAAGAACAGCGCAGTTTAGCGAATCCAGGCCTTAATGTCTGCATGGCCAATAATAATGGCCATTCCGATCCTTCCCCACCGGACACATGCTCAATCTGAAAGATTCTAGCTATAGGATTGCTTCCTATGTTACACCATGCTCTCTTTTCTGGAGATCACACCTTCAAAAAGATATAAACAGGATGGAGTCGGTCCAGAGGAAAACTGCTAAAATGATGTGTGGTCTTTGTGATAAGGCATATGAGGACAGACTTAAAGATCTCAATCTGTATACTTTGGAGGAAAGGCAGGAGAGGGGAGATATGATAGAGATGTTTAAATACCTATGTGGCTTAAATGCGCACAAGGCGAGTCTCTTTCATTTGAAAGGAATTTCTGGAATGAGAGGGCATAGGATGAAGTTAAGAGGTGATAGGCTTCGGAGCAATCTAAGGAAACACTTTTTTACAGAAAGGGTGGTAGATGCGTGGAACAGTCTCCCGGAAGAGGTGGTGGAGACAGGGACTGTCTCTGAATTCAAGAAAGCCTGGGAGAGGCACGTGGGATCTCTTAGAGAGAGGAAGAGATAATGGTTACTGCGGATGGGCAGACTAGATGGGCCATTTGGCCTTTATCTGCCATCATGTTTCTATGTAATAGATAATGATGGCTGATAAAGACCATATGACATATTCAGGTTGCCCATCCTACCAACTACTAAATTCTATATTGCCTTCCTCGCTCTCAGATATCCTTTATGTTTGTACCATACTTTCATCTTTCATCTTGCTCCTCCAAAAATAGCAGACGGGCTGCTAAGAGTGCAGGCGAGACTATTCTACTATGTTCCAAAAGGTCTCTTAGGGGCAATTTCTCCAAATGGATTAGTTTTGCACATACAGTACCATGACAGCAATGAACCTTACTCCTAAGCCAGAGCATATGGAGTATGATCTCAGTCTCTCAAATTTACTGCACATGCTTGCCATAAAACTCGAGTCATGCAGAGCTTATCCAGGTGTGTTTGGAAATTTTGGGCACTCAAAACAATGGGAAATATGTCCTTATCTTTCTGCCACCTTTTCTTAGGCTCAGACTGCACTTCTTGGTACTTGAGGATCTTCTTTCTGTACAATTCACAGAGGAATTGCTCGGGACTGACACATCTATGATTAATGCCATTCTGGTGTTTTTCTCTTTCACTACCCCGTCTGGGGTTTTTCGTGCCCAGCTTTTTATCTGTCAGGATAGGGATGTGATGATCATAACCTCCTTTTGTTTTCCATAATACTCTTAAGGTCACGATCCTAATGTTTTTCTAGACTGGTACCGTGTACAGATTTTCCAATGGATCAAATGTGACACCTTGTTGTGTCCTCCATATAAAAATTTCTACCATCTCTTCTGTATACCTTTATGATGGTCTCAGATCTTCTCATTTGCTACTTCAACTCTATAGCTAAACACATTCCCAGACTGCTGAGCTCACTGCACTGGACATACATATTCAACCAACCTTCCCCATCCCAACTAGGCAGATAATTTTAGAGAGAGAGAGAGAGAAGAGTGTGGTGTGTTTTATGTGTGACACAGCAAATCACTAGTAGTTGCCATCTCACTGCTGTACTGCCTCTCTTCAGCTTTTTGGTTTTAAGTTGTAATAAAAGTTGAAATTAGGTAACTTTTTTGGGGTGACTCTGCAATGACCTACTATTCAGGTTTTAGTGAGAATCAGTTTTGCTCTTGTTTGTGTGCAATCAGTCCAATCCTAGTATGCAAAATGTCCCCATTTCCCTAATTTGGGCAATAATCTATATATTAACTGTATTCATCTATGCTATATTAACAAAGTGAATGCATTACATGTGCATATTCTAAACAAGAATTCTTCCTCACTGTCTCCCTTGCCCTTACACCCCATACTATTACGTCAAAGAAAAATAACATCTAAATAGCAGCGAGTGGCATTTGGGGACACAAGAAAAGGACATTTCATAAAGCTCCGCTGAAACGCACTGAACTGGATACATTTTCAGCACCATAAGCCACCTAATCCTGAACGCACTAACATACTAGTCAGAAAAATACTAAAAACCCACTTATTCGACAAATTTATCTGACCCTTCAATTCTGCTCATCACCTGATTCCGTTAAGTTAATTCTTGGATCCCATAACTGGAGACTAGAGCTCAATTTAAGCTTAATTTGCTTTCTGTACAAGTTTATACTTGATAGTGTTAATATGAAAAAGATAAATAAATAAGAATAAAAAAATTCTGCTCATCTCGTCTTACACGTTCCTACCTCCTTCCCTTTACTGCCCCATCACTCAACTGTCTTTCACCCCCTTCCCAAATCTGATGTAATGCCACCTCGCTGTCCCACAGCTCCTCTTGTTGTACACAGTCTTGAACTGAAAAGGTATGACAGGATATAAATAAAGCTATACAGTACAACATGCTGCTTCTTATTTTCTTCATCTGATTGCCACTGTTTGCTTATTTTTCTCCTATGTTCTGCTTGTTTCTCTTGTTGACTCACTAATAAAAATGATTTAAAAAAAAAAGAAGCTATTATTGTTATTATTATTATTATTGTCCCCAAATACTTTAAAGAGAAAAAAAAAATGACCCCAAATACTTTAAAGACAAAAAAAAAATGACCGTCTTAAAATCAATTGAGGAGTTATCCCTTCAAATGCAAGGGAACTGACCCAGAGTTACCCGGCAACAAAGTTGGTAAATGAACAAAGCATGCACTAATAGAAATATATTCCTCACCATCAACTCTTGAGGAAAAAATAAAATAAACCCACACCATGCGGTTCATATTCAACCAATCAACCAATCCCGGCTCTTTCTGAAATAGTCGCTTAGTTTTCGCTTATGCCACGGGAGACACAGAATTGCGATCATGAGCTGTTTACAGGGTTATGTACAAGCTTCAGGCATGGACACAAAAGCAAGCAAAAGCCAGAAACACAGAGAGAGCCAAGCGCCGGCTAAAGGTTCAGGTTGGCTGAACCTTCAAACAAGTTCTCACCTTGGATATGACTGCTTGCGCAAGCGGTCAGTAGCAGAAGGGCGAAAACGGCCGCAAATAAATCCATCCCGACCCCGCACAGCGCAGGAAGGAAATTCCAGCACGCTTTTATGCCCCGCTATCCTGTATGCACAGCTGCAAAAGGCAACCTGAACCTAAGTCTCTGGTCTCCTCTGGAGAAAAGTGGGAAATTCAAGACCCCCCCAGACGGAACGGAAAAAGGGGCCTTCTTTGTCCCGCAGGGGTCTATCTCTCTCCGCTCTCTTTGTGCTCTTTGAGGATGCCGAAGTCCCGAAGACGCAGCGAAGCCCCAGCTCTGCTCGCGCGCCCTCCCCTCCGTACTGAACGGCGGCTCTTTGCTCACGGCAGCTCTTTAAAGGGGCTTCTCACATTCCTTTAGCCGGCGACGACCAATCAGAGGCCGTCTGGGTAGAAGCGCTGCTCCTGTTACACAAAGAGAAACAGCAGTCTCGGCGAGGGGGTGACGCATGCCTCAGGAATGTCACAATCTGGCATATCTGTGTATCCTAGCTTTAAAAAAAAAAAAAAAAAACCCTGAACATCTATAAATTTCAGTTCCCAGGAGACAGCATCCAAACAACCTGGTCTTTCAGTGTTTTCTACCGCAGGAAATGACATCATCTCTGAAGTCTGCCTGAAAATACAGAGTTTCAGACTGTCCTGGAGGTGAGGGGGGAAATATTGGAAGTTAGAAGTAATACAAGCCCATGCCATATCTATCCATCACACTAGGTGGCAGTGCTGAGCTAATAGTATAGCAAAGGCTGAATTAAAGGTTTTGCACTCCCTGCCCTATTAGCCTTTTGCTGGAAAATTTAAACGTGCTTGTTCTTAAATTACAGCAGCTAATCTCATTTGGTTTACTTACACTATAACATGCTGTAATTAATAGGCCCTGATTTAGTCATTAGCAAGATAGACAATTACTGCTTAGAGTCCCACATGTTGAAGACATCAAGTACCTAGGCCAATAAAGGAGCCTTCTCCCACTTGACTTAGGGCCCTCTGCTGGTATCAAGCTGGCCTAAGACACCCACTTCAGATTTCTGTTCTCCAAGTGATTCCCTTCTCTTTGAACTACCAGGGAGGATCTATGCTCGCACCCTCCAGTTCTGCCTACAGGATAATAATAATAATGATAATAATAATAATAACAGTTTATATACCGCAATACCGTTAAGTTCTATGCGGTTTACAGAAGATTAGTGAGGTACAAGTTGAGTTGACGTACAAGTTGAGTTAACTTAAGGGATGTGGGAACAATGGGGAGAAAGGATAGGTACCTAAATCTTAAATCTGGCCCTGGTAATTTATAATTTTACTGTTCAAAATTCTTTATAGATTTTACAACATGTACATAAACCAAACATATAACAATTCTATATTAGAGAATGACACCGGGGACAATTATGTCCTTGTCCCTGCAGGAACTCAATTTCCCCGTCTTGTCCCCGTGAGTTTCTTGCTGTCGCTGTCCCTGCCCCATTCCTGTAAGCTCTGCCTTAACTGTACAAGCCTCAAAACACTTATGATTTTAAAGTGTTTGAGGCTTGTGCAGATGAGGATGGGGCTTGCAGGAATGAGGCAGGGATGGGAAAATGAGTTCCAGAAGGGACAGGGAAAAGTTTGTCATTCTCTATTCTGTATAGATGCACTGCTTGTAAGCACAGACAAAGAATTACATCAGACCTTTTCTAAGTATTTTGTCACTGTCTGCCATATTTGACAACTTTTGTAAGAAAGGCCTTTCTTTTCTGTCTTGTATTTATGCATATCAGAACGTTAGAACCCAAAATCCACACTGAGATCTTCTCATAAAATTTATAAATTATTAGTTATTTATTTGCAGTCTACACTACCCAGCTGCAAGGCAGCATATTCTAGAACTTTTGCTTACTGCTTGAATTTATGCATAACATTTCCCATGTTCCACCAATTGTTTGAATTTTAGTCTGGGCTTCAATTTCCAGGACAGCATTCCTGTTACTTTTAAAATAATGTGCTTTTCTTCCTTTCCCAGAAGTAGTGTAGTTACAATGCACCCCAGCAAATCACATCCATCTAAACATCTATTTAAATTTACTATGCTAACTCCTTGAGAGTTTACAGCTTGCATGCACCCCAGCCGTTTCTGACCCAAGCAAACATGAGAGATACTTTCCACTGAATTGGTATGTGTCTGAGGTGCAAAAGGACAGTAGCAATGAATGAATCCTTAATGCATGTGCTCTCACATTTCAAACTTGAGCTAATTAAATCACTTTTTGTGTTTTGAGCATGCTGTTTTCCAGTTTGAGCTTTGTCGAGGTTGCGAAACATTCGGCAATAGCATCTGGCAGAGCTCCCTTTCTGGAATTCAGTTCAGGGCCTGAAGTTTGTGTTTTGGTCTATGTTTGTATGGTATTATCTGCTAGAGATACCTAGCTGTCTGTATGCAGTTTTCCTTTTTTTTTTTCTATCTTCGTCTTCTTTCTTCTTCTCACCTGATTTTCTCCCTCTTATTCAGATGCCATTATTGAATAGGCTTTCACTGTTCAGCAATGGAATTGCCCTTTTTGATGTTAAATCAGGTGTGAATTTGTTTAAAAATACCATCATAAATCCCCTACTAGATGTATTAAAAATGTTGAAGAAAGGCTAAAAGGCAGTTGGCATGATTAAAAGTTAAGGTGAAAGAGGCTATTTGAGCCAAAAGAGCACCTCCCCCCAATACTACTGTTGATTTCAGTGGAATGGGGGAATATCTGAAGAAGGAACAGACAGGATGGGCAGACATAAGAGAAGTGGAAGAAGAGTAGTCCAGGCTGAAAGCAGATATATACAGGGTGCCCACAAAAACAGTCCTTAATTTTAAATAGTTACTGGAAGGATTACTGGGTAAAACTCAAAGAAGTGAAGAGGGACTTATGGTTAGCAAAAGCACAAACTTATAACAAATCCACACAAAAATATCAGTGCACTAAACTGTTTTTCTTTTCTTCCATTTCACCATGCATAGTACTATAGGGGAGTTCAGATCTCCACCTGGGTTAATAAACTCAAGGTGGAATAATTCTTCATCATTCTCAGTACAGCATTTCAGGCGTTTTTCATAATTAATTTAATAGTGATTTCAAAAAAGTTACATTTCCACTATTTCATGATAAGATTTTCACTATTTCATTTTAGAAAACTTTTATAATAAATCAGTTCATAACTTAGCTTTATAATAGATGATTCCTCGTCCCGACGCGTTTCGCTTGACTTTATCAAGGTCGGGGGAACTAGCAAAAAAATCAAAAATATAAAAGTCAGTTCCCTCTGCTAGAGCAACATACTATCTTTATCAATTCATTTGTATAACTTAAGTTGTACCTATTAGGAAGCAAAGAGTACATCGTAATCAAGAACTGGCTTACCTTAAACTTAAAGCTAAGCTTTTCCCATTCAGAACAGCTGCTGGCAATCAAAAGATGCTGTTCTGAATGGGAAAAGCTTAGCACATTTAAAAGTCCCAGGCACACATGTCACTATAACCCACCTCAAACCTACTGTACCTACATAAAGATGACACCTGCAGGCATAAGGACTATTGTGATGTACAGGTGAGTACAGTAAGTTTTGGGTGGTTTTTGGAGGGCTCTCCATACAATATAAGCAGGTTAAAGTGACATGTGTAACTAGGACTTTTAAATGTGACATGTACTGTAGTGTCCCTCTGCTCAGATGTCTGTGTGGCCAGTTTGCTAAGAATGCTGGCTGCCAGGGTGTCTGAAAAACTGGCTTTTGTGCATTTTTCACGTGAATGTCTTTATGTTAGAGAATAGCCAAAAAAGATAGATGCACTAAGGACTAAAACATCTGGATAGGTTATTAAAAAAAAAAAAAAAAAGATAGACGTCTTGCTGTTTTGAAAATGGACATTTTCCCTGCTGGATTTCTGAACGTCTTTCCCAGGATGTCCAAACTCAGACTTAGACATCCTATCGAAAATGCCCTTCCATGTCTGTGGTGTATGCGAAAGGTTCCTGAATAGTGATTGGTGAGCCAATTTGTGTATCTTCTACCAGCTCCTCTTTACACCTTGTTATTCAACTATTTATCTCAATTATATATATTTTCTGGTGAAAAAGTGCATACATGTACTACAGTGGAACAAGAAGTGGGTAGCCATTGGAAGATTTTGCTGGATCATTAGAATGCTTCTCTGGTTAAAGGCAATATGTTATTACAGCATAAAATGGAAAAAAGTTGAGAACATTCTTCAATCACAGAGCTTCCATTTTTTTTTAACTCTCCCTATTGTACAATGATTTCTGCATCTGAAATGTCAAAATAATATATGCTGGATATCGTGCATCTGGAAGTTGATTCATTGTCCAATATAGTGAAAACATTGTATGTGCCTGGAACTCTTAAGAAATACCTTGGGGGAAATCCACAACCCAAATCCAGGATTAATGTTTTACTACTATTTTAGAAACCAGTACAGAAGATCAACAACAGGGGTACTGTGATTACCTTCTTTGCCAGAGCCTTTAACAAGAATAGAGTTTTGTCTCTTTTTGTTAAGAAGAAATCTAACATTTTATAGAGATATGTCCAGGTTAACCCAGACCTATCCCTTAAACCTCTGGAGATTAGATGTGAATTTCTTTTAGCTATGGTTATGACTTTTTCCTCCTCAACACTAAGCTTTTAAATTCAGACTTCTAGTGAGAACATTCAATAAACTAGAAATGTAATCAATAGAGCAATATCTTTTTGCTCTATTCCTGTTCTCCTATATTAGTTTCTTCATATAATCCTCAGAAAAACCAACTCGGACTCCATTATTTCATTGTCCCAGGCTTTAAGTGTTGCTTCTTCACAGGATCCTATACTAATTATCAAAATTACTTAAATAAATAAATAAATATGTAAATTAGCATTTTACTCTTTTTTTAATTTTATATTTATTGTCTTTTATTTACATCAAAGCAAACAATAAGAAATAAAATACAACTCCTGAAAGCAAATTTTTCCATATCTTAGTTACAACAGTACAGTCCACAAAAAGGAAAAGAGGGAGAAAAAACCTTTCACAATCAAGGGAAGTTGGAACTTTAGAATGTGGAGACTGTTACTCAAATCAATTTATGTTCGATCAGGTTCGTGGATAATGGGTTCACTATCCGGTTTTCTAGAGACCGCCTTGCCTTCCAGGAAAAATTGCAATTGTTCAGGTTCATAAAAAACATAACGATTACTTTGATAGGAAATACAACATTTACATGGAAAGCGTAGTTGAAAGGTAGCCCCCAAATTCAAAACTGCTTGACGAAAGGTTAAAAACTTCTTTCGTCGTGATTGTGTCCATATAGAAACATCTGGAAATATGGCAACCTTAGAGCCAAAAAACTCAGCTTTTTCAGTTTTGTAGAATAATCGAAGAATTGCTTCTTTGTCTTGAAAGAAGGCAAATGTCACTAATAGTGTGGCTCTAGCATTAATTTCTACCTGGGAAGATTCCAGGAATCCAGTAATGTCCAGTCCAATTGGTTCTTCAGCCACTACTTCTTTCTTACTTAAGGTAATACAGTTTCTGAAGTGGAGGCATATTTGTCTCTGAATACTTCAAAACTGAGGTCAAAAATAATTGAAACATTTCCTTAGGAGAATACAATCTGGATACAGGAAAATTAAAGAGGCGCAAATTGAGATTCCGATTAGCATTCTCCAGATTTTCTATTTTCCTAATTAACGTATTCCTATCTCTTAGATGTTGACCAGATTGATTTTTAACTTCAGGAACTGACTTTTCAACTTGATCTAATCTAGCTGAATGTTGCTGAAGTTTTTCCTCTAAAGCTTTAATTTGTTTTGTGGATTCAACAAGAGGAACAATAAACAAGGAGCATACCTGATGAAAATTTTCAATAGCTCCCCAGAGTGCTTCCATGTCCACGACTGTGGGATTCACTAGTGGCTTTAGGGGTGGAATAGTAGAAGATCCTAATGCTGAAATCAAATCCAAATTCTGAGTCTTCCACCTCTCCCAAAGCCGACTGAGAGCCCGATCCTCCACGCGAGAGCGTCTCTCTCATTGCGCTCCTCTGCGATGTTAATCCTTCCGGGGTCAGAGGGGAAAACAACAGTGCCATTGGTGAAAAAACTCCCAATGTCTCCCGCTGCTCTGTCGGATCGTCCTGCATTCCTCCGGGCCGTGGGGGAATTCCTGGTCCTGGGCTCAACGATATCTCGTCGTCCAAGAAGAAGGTCTGCCCACCCCCGGCAGCGGATACGCCCTGAATAACAGGCACAGCAAATGTGGTGATTGCTGTTTGCCGTGGCGTTGAAGTGGCAGCTGAAGCAGGAGGAACTGTCCTCTGCCTCCCTCTTCTCTTCGGCATGCTCCGAAAAATGTATTCCAAAAAAGGTAACAGGCAACTTTAATCTTTAAAGCCTAGAGCGGAGAGCCTCCAACTATGCGACCTTCTCCATCGCCATCTTGGTTTTTTCTCCTGTGTTATAGCATTTTACTTAACTTATTTGTGGTCTTCCTTTCAGGGATAAATTTGCACTGTGGTCGTGTAAGTGTCTTCCTGCCTGACATCGGCTTGAGGTTCCTCAGTTCTTCATTTTCTGCAGAATGAAGAAGTTGTTTTTTGGATTCTGTCCAAATCCCAGTCAACGTACTTTTTGCCTTTCGGCTCGGTTTTCTTTTCTTTTACATTGTACTGTAGTAATCTTCTCTTCAGTTTCTTTTTTCTAAAAAACCAAAAATACAAAATTAATTTCCTCGTTATTTTTATTTCTTATGTCGGGCCTTCAGGCCTTTTCCTCTCGGGGGGTTTTCTCACTCCTTTTCCTTCTCACAGTGCAACCATTGCATTTTTCGACCTTGCCGCTGAGAATTTTCCTCAAATGTCAAGACCCTCTAGTGGGTTCAAAGTGCACTCGTTGCCAACGGCTCATCTTCATCATTGACCCGCATAACTGGGGCATTCAGTGTCTGGGGCCAGAGCATTGAGGGCTTGTCGCATCCATCAAGAGAAGCTGTTTGGACAGGCCATGGCCTCCGGAGACAAATCGATGCCATCGGTACCAATTGTACCGACATTGATGCCTTTTGATGCCTGACATCGTTCCTACATTGGGTAAACTTACTAAGAAGCCGTATTCTTTTTAACAAGCATTGCAGGCATCTTCCGCATGCAGTCCCTTGATGCATGCCAAGCGTCAACACCATCATCGAACTCTTGTGCAGGCTTTGTCTCCTTTGGGGTATGCTTCTTCATCGAGGTCACCCACCTCTTGACACCCTTCAGAACTGATGGTACCGGCTGTTGAGCCAACAATACCGGTGTAGTCCTTCCAGGCCCAACTGAAAGAGTTCTTTCCGTGGAGCTCAGTGACATCTTTAAGCTGCATGTGGCAACGATGCTTACATCGACTCCCTCGGTACTAGCCCAGGTTGAAAATGGCATATTGAGGCCCAAAGGTACTGAATCCAGCTCTCTATTGAAGCATCGACGGACATTGAGATCGCACAGTACCAATACTTGCTCTTCTACATCCAAGCAAGCATCGTACGGTACTGATTCACGTTCATTGTGATGTATATCAAGATATTCTTGACATCGATCTTCATCAGACTAGTAACGATGGCATCGAAGGAGCTCTTTTTGACGCTCTCACAGTCATCATACTCCTCAAACTAGGAAGCATCCTTCTTCCTATAGAGAATCTCCTGGATTTGTATACATTGATCCTGATCTTTCTGTACGAAACACTGATTCTGATCTTGAACCCACATTATCTGCTTCAGAATTGTATGGCATCCCATCAGATCCATCTGCTCCAACGCTGCAATGCAGATCTCCTCCAGAAGGACTTTCTTTCACTAAGTTTATCAGGCAGATGGGGAAAGCTTTGCCTGTTAAGCTGGAATCAGACATTGAGCACAAAGCAGAGCTCCTTGAAGCGTTAAGATTAAGATAAACCTCCTAAAGAGCTTCTCAAATTGCTTCTTCACAATCAACTTAAGAAAGCTCTGTTTAAGAACTGGGATACTCCTCTCACCCTTAGATAGCTCCAAGAATGATTAACTCTCTGTACAAAATACAATCTTGTCCCAGCTTTAATAAACCACAATTGCCACATCGGTCTTTGCTAGTTGAATCCATTCTTAAAAAATCTTCCAGCACAAGAGTATATGCTACAGCACCACCAGGACGTTTAGGCCACACCAAGGATAAATTTGAGCACCGCCTCTTCAAGAACTCTGTGTTGACCAGCAAAGTTCTCAGCTACAACTTCAATATGTCATTCTATCTTAAACAACTCATAAAGAAGTTGCCTGATTTTGAACAATATATCCCATCTGAGCATCTTCCAGAATGCCAGGAGACTACTCATAGCCTACTTCAGACCAGAAAGTTTATAGCAAGATCAGCTTTTGATGCCTTTGTTGTGACATCAGGAATATTAGCTATGTCTATTGCTATGAGACATCTTGAATGGTTTTGAGTTTCTGACATGGACATTAACATTCAAGATCATCTAGCAAATATTTTCTGTCTTGGTGAAGAACTCTATGAGGACAAAGTCGAGGATGTCACCCAAAGACTTGAACATGAACAAAGTTGGAACACCTTAATGGGCTCCAAGATTCCATCTAAGGCTTCCCAGAGACCTGCTTCCTCTTCCTATATGAGGCTGTGATAGAGTGGGGCAGCTTGCTCAGGAGAAGGGTTGCATAGCCAGATAGACAGACCACATCCCAAGGGCACTCAGTTTATTTATTAGACGTCTGTGTGGAACACTGTCAAAGGCTTTCCTAAAATCTAAATACACCACATCTAGCATAAATCCTCTATTCAATTCTCTGGTCACCCAGCCAAAGAAATTGATCAGGTTTGTCTGACAAGATCTACCTCTAGTGAATCCATGTTGCCTCCGGTCCTGTAATCTACAGGATTCCAGAAACTTAACCATTCTCTGTTTTAAAAGTGATTACATTAATTTACTTACCACAGAAGTCAGACTTACTGGCCTATAATTCTCTACTTCTTCCTTCTACTTTTGTGGAGAGGGACCACATCTGGCCTTCTCCAGTCCTCCGGTACCACTCCTGACTCTAGAGACCCATTGAAAAGGTCAGTCAGTGGAGCTACCAGAACTTCCCTAAGTTCCTTCAGCACCCTTGGATGTACATCATCCGGCCCCTTTGCTTTGTCTACCTTTATTTTAGCTAGCTCCTCACAAACATAACCCTCTGAAAATCGATCAGGGTCTATTACGTTTCCATCCCTATTCACGTTTGTCTTCTGTGGTCCTGCTCCCAGCGCTTCAGCCATGAATACAGAACAGAAATATTTGTTAAGCAATTCGGCCTTTTCTTTATCAGCTTCTACATATTCTCACCTTTGAGTCTCCCAATGCTACTTTTGCATTTCTTTCTACCACTAATATATCTAAAAAATGTCATGTCTCCCCGTCTTACTCTGTCAGCTATTTTTTCTTCTATTTGCATCTTTGCTTTCCTGACTACATGGCCAGCCTCTCTTAACTTTCCCAGATATTTTTGCCTGTCTTCCTCTTTCTGCGATCTTTTGTAGTTTATGAAAGCTAACCGTTTATTCCTTACCTTTTCAGCTACTACTTTTGAGAACCAAAGCGGCTTTCTTTTCATCTTACTTTTACTTACTTGTCACCCTTACAATCGTTCCTTTCAATTTTGCCCACCGTATTTCCACTCCTTCCAGACATTCCCACGCACATAACAATTACTTGACGTAAACCCCTATTCCAACAAAGTTAGTTTTTTTAAAGTCTAGAACCTTTGCTTTTGAATGAGCCCTCTTTATACCCATCTTAATATTAAACTGTACCATGCAGTGATCACTGGATGCCAGATGATCACCCACTGTAACATCAGAAACACTTTCCCCATTTGTAAGCACTAAGTCCAGTATAACCCCATCCCGCGTGGGTTCTATTACCAACTTCTGGAACAGTTCTCCTTGTAGAGAATCCAGAATCTCCCTACTTCTAATCTAAACTAATCTTCTATTTCTGTGTCGCTCATACCTAGGTAGGCTCAAAGCGACTTAAAAAGGGGGGCGAGGAAGGAGAAGGGGTAGGAGGGGTGAGAGAAGAGAAGAGGTGGGTAGGAGGGGGTAGTGAAAGGGGTGGAGGGGGAGGAGAGGATACAGGTGATTAAGTGTCAAATAGATGAGTTTTCAGTTTCTAGAAGACCCACAATAGGGATACCCCAATCAACATCCAGCATGTTAAAATCATCTATAAGCAAGACTGCCCCTTTTTTAGATATATTCTGAATGTCTACTATTAAATCTCTATCTACTTCTTCTGTCTGTGAAGGAGGCCTGTATATCACACCAATGTAAATATATTCACCATTCCCTCTTTCCAAATTGATCCACAGTGCCTCTTCCTTGCCCTGCAGATCTTGTAATTGTGTGGCTTTAATATGATCTTTAACATATAACACTATTCTCCCTCCTTATTTTCCTACCCTGTCTTTCCTGAACAGATTATAGCCCGATATAACTACATCCCAGTCATGGTTCTCAACTTCAACCCACTCAAGTGTTGGAGTCCATAGGAGGTATACTCAACACAACTCTTCTATGAGCTTTCCTACCCCAACAAAGACAAAACACCTTGCTTCAGCTTTCCATTCATGTGTCATCTCTACAAAACATCTCAGCAAGAAACATGATGCGTCTCATGGGTCACATGGCACTCATAGTTCATGTAACTCCCTTCTCTCAACTTATCCTCAGATCAGCTCAGTGGAGCCTGGAATCTCAGTAGTTTCAGGCCATTTGTCAAAAAAATTACCATGGATTCCTTATCTTAATGGATTACAGTCACTTCACATAAGAACATAAGAACATAAGCAGTGCCTCCGCTGGGTCAGACCAGAGGTCCATCGTGCCCAGCCGTCCGCACACGCGGTGGCCCATCAGGTCCAGGACCTGAACTGTAATCCTCTATCTATACCCCTCTATCCCCTTTTCCAACAGGAAATTGTCCAATCCTTTCTTGAACCCCAGTACCGTACTCTGCCCTATTACGTCCTCTGGAAGCGCATTCCAGGTGTCCACCACACGTTGGGTAAAGAAGAACTTCCTAGCATTCGTTCTGAATCTGTCCCCTTTCAACTTTTCCGAGTGCCCTCTTGTTCTTTTATTATTCGAAAGTTTGAAGAATCTGTCCCTCTCCACTCTCTCTATGCCCTTCATGATCTTGTAAGTCTCTATCATATCCCCTCTAAGTCTCCTCTTCTCCAGAGAAAAGAGTCCCAGTTTTTCTAATCTCTCAGCGTATGAAAGGTTTTCTATCCCTTTTATTAGACGTGTCGCTCTTCTCTGAACCCTCTCGAGTAACGCCATATCCGTCAATCTCTTCAGTGGTGGTTGAATCCAGTAAATCTCTCCAGAGGTTTGCTGTTTCACATCCCTCCACATCAGAAAGTACTCTACGTATGCATGGGGAACTCACCTGGATGGCCTCCAGACTCAGGGACTGTGGTCTGCTCATGAAAAGACACCTCATATCAACCTGTTGGAATTGTGGGCAATTTGTAATGCCCTGAAGACATTTTAGGATTGTCTTTCCAACTAAGTCCTCCTTGTTTGAACAATCAAGTACTACATGTACTACATCAACAAGCAGGCTCTCTACCTCTATGTCAAGAAGCTGAACACAGTTGGAACTGGGCAATTCCTTGAAACATATTTCTCAAAGCCATATATGTCCAAGACAAACAGAATGCCCTAGCTGACAAGCTCAGCAGATTTCTTCAGCTGCACAAGCGGACTCTTAACTTCAAAGTCTTACACTATATCATCTCAGTTTGGGGGACTCCTATTTGCATTTCCCCTCAACCACAAGTTATCATCTGGAAGAGGATGCATTTCTTCTGGATTGGTCACACAAGTTCCTGTATGCATTTCCGCCAATTGCTCTGGTTCTGAAGATCTTAGTCAAACTCAAACAAGTGTCAGCCACCATGATCCTAATAGCTCCAGACAGCCTTGATTTTCCCTTCTACTTCAACTGAGTGTTAAGGATCCAATTCCATTACAGATCTTTCTATCTGCTTTATGGATCAGCTTGTCAAGGAACCAACAAGAGGATATGCCACTCTTGACCTAATCCTCAACGGAATAGGGGGACCTGCAAAAGAAGTGGAAGTAGTAGGACCACTAGGAAACAGCGATCACAACATGATCCAGTACAAATTAGGAGTAAGTACAGCAAAAGGGAAGAGAACCACAGTGACAACGTTCAACTTCAAGAAAGGGAACTATGATGCTATGAGAGCAATGGTAAGAAAAAAACTTAGAAACAGCTCAAGGAAAACAGAAACTGTAGAGCAAGGGGATAGAGGGGTACAGATAGAACTTGAGGTAGGTTGTAGAGGTGTTCAGAAACCACTTCACAGGTCGTGGACCTGATGGGCCGCCGCGGGTGCGGACCGCTGGGCGAGATGGACCTCTGGTCTGACCCAGTGGAGGCAACTTCTTATGTTCTTATGTTCTTAAGCCTGGTCTCTATTCAAGGGCACAGTGCAAGAAGCACAACATATGTACATCCCCAGATTTAGAAAAGGGTGCAAAAAAAACCGAACAAAAGACCCCGCATGGATAAACAATGAGGTGAAGAAAGCGATAGGAGACAAGAAAAAATCATTCCGGAAATGGAAAAAGGACCAAACTGGGGAAAACTGGAATGAACACAGGAATCGCCAAAGAGAATGTCATCAAGTGGTTAGGAGAGCGAAAAGAGAATACGAAGAGAGACTGGCCAGGGAGGCAAAAAACTTCAAATCATTCTTCAGATATGTTAAGGGGAAGAAACCAGTGAGGGAGGAAGTAGGACCGTTGGATGATGGAGACAAAAAGGGAGTGATAAAGGAGCAAAAAGAGGTAGCCGACAGGTTAAACAAATTCTTCTCGTCAGTCTTCACAAGCGAGGACACATCCAATGTACTGGAACCCGACGTGATCTTCCATGGTGACCAAGAAGAAAAACTGTCAGCAATAGAGGTGAGCCATGAGGATGTCCTCCAACAGATAGATAGATTGAAAAGCGACAAATCACCAGGCCCGGACGGAATCCACCCTAGGGTACTAAAAGAACTAAGAAATGAGATAGCGGGAATGCTCCAATGAGTTTGCAACCTATCCTTGAAAACTGGAGAGATTCCGGAGGACTGGAAGATAGCAAATGTTACACCTATCTTTAAAAAGGGGTCAAGAGGAGACCCGGGAAACTATAGGCCGGTAAGTTTGACATCGGTTCCAGGCAAGATGGTAGAAGCACTGATAAAGGACAGCATCTGTGAGCACATCGAAAAAAATGGGCTGATGAAAGCGAGCCAACATGGCTTCTGCAAGGGAAGATCGTGCCAAACAAACTTACTGCACTTCTTTGAGGGGGTAAACAGCCAGTTGGACAAAGGGGAACCTGTAGACATCATTTACCTTGACTTCCAAAAGGCCTTTGACAAGGTACCTCATGAGCGGCTACTTAGGAAGCTGTGGAACCACGGGGTGGAAGGGGACGTACACAGATGGATCAAACACTGGTTGGCAGGCAGGAGACAGAGGGTTGGAGTGAAGGGTCACTACTCGGGCTGGAGGAAAGTCACGAGCGGAGTTCCGCAGGGGTCTGTACTTGGACCGCTGCTGTTCAATATATTTATAAATGACCTGGAAACGGGGACGAAATGTGAAGTTATAACATTTGCGGATGACACTAAACTCTGTAGAAGGGTTAGAACTACGGAAGAGTGTGAGGACCTACAAAGGGACCTAAACAAACTGGAGGAGTGGGCGAATAAATGGCAGATGAAATTCAATGTAGGGAAATGCAAGGTCATGCATATCGGGAGAAAAAACCCGATGTTCAGCTACCAAATGGGGGGATTAGTATTAGAGGGAAGTAACCTTGAAAGAGATTTGGGTGTGCTGGTGGATACAACAATGAAGTCAACGGCGCAATGCGCAGCAGCCGCGAAGAAGGCAAACAGAATGTTGGGTATTATTAAAAATGGTATTACGACCAGAACAAAAGAAGTCATCCTGCCGTTGTATCGGGCAATGGTGCGCCCGCACCTGGAGTACTGTGTTCAGTATTGGTCACCGTACCTTAAGAAGGATATGGCAATACTTGAGAGGGTCCAGAGGAGAGCGACACGAATGATTAAGGGCATGGAAAACCTTTCATACACTGAAAGATTGGAGAGGCTGGAGCTCTTCTTCCTGGAAAAGCGGAGACTCAGAGGAGACATGATAGAAACCTACAAGATCATGAAGGGCATAGAGAAAGTAGAGAGAGATAGATTCTTCAAATTTTCAAAACATAAAAGAACAAGAGGGCATTCGGAAAAATTGGAAGGGGATAGATTCAAAACAAATGCTAGGAGGTTTTTCTTTACTCAGCGGGTGGTGGATACCTGGAATGCGCTTCCAGAGGACGTAATGGGGCAGAGTACGGTACTGGGGTTTAAGAAAGGATTGGACAATTTCCTGTTGGAAAAGGGGATAGAGGGGTATAGATAGAGGATTATTGCACAGGTCCTGGACCTGTTGGGCCGCCGCGTGAGCGGACTGCTGGGTGCGATGGACCTCGGGTCTGACCCGGCAGAGGCATTGCTTATGTTCTTATGTTCTTATGTTCTACTCACTCAGAGTCAAGGTTTTCTTTTGCATCCCAATCTGCAATCTATGCACCTAACAGCTTGGTAACTCTTGACTTGACTTCAGCAGATTTTAATTTTTCTGACTCAGTACAAGCCATTATAGTTGCTTCTAGAAAGCCTTCTACTCAGCAATGTTATTGACTTAAATGCACCTGCTTCATTTTGTAGTATAATCTCCATTCAATCAATCCTTCCACATCTCCTCTTTCTTCAGTATTGGATTACCTTCTTCCAGTGGCGTACCTAGCATATATGACACCCAGGGCCCATAATTTTTAACACCCCCCCTCACCTGTATGAAAAACATGATTTTTAATAACAATCCACACGTCACACAAGAGTGTACCTAGGAAAGGCGGCATCTTACATACTGTAGTGAGCAGTACATCAATACACCCATTGTAAAACTAAACAAGCCAGACTAGTGCAGATCAATCCTACACAGTCAATCCTAACAGAAAACCATGTCTTTTCGAACACAGAAAAAAACACCTTCGCCTAGTATGGAATATGTAATCACAAACTAACCTCTCCCCCTTTTACAAAACTGTAGTGTGGTTTTTAGCCATGGTGGTAACAGCTCAGACACTCATAGAATTCTGAGCATCAGAGATGTTACCACCACGGCCAACATTAAAGAAACGCTCTACAGTTTTGTAAATGGGGAGATAAAATAGAAATATGTAGGCAAAGGTTAATCTGAAGCACCAAGAAGCTGGACTCTGCATACAATGCAACACCACAGAAACAGCGATGCATCTCTCCTAAAGCAAAAAAATATATATATATATAATTTTTTTCTACCTTGTCTTCTCTGATTTCTGCTTTCCTCATCTTCTTATCACTCTCTTCCTTTCATCTACTGTCTGCCCTCTCTCTGCCCCTTCTATATGGCATCTTCTCTCTTTCTATTCCCCTTCCAGAAACTTTATGCCTCCCCCTTTCAGAAACTTTATGCCTCCCCCTTTCATCTCTCCCTTCACCCCCATTGGTCTGGCATCCATCTTCTTCCCTTCCCTCCTCCAATGGTCTGGAATCTCTCTCCTCTCCTCTTCTTCACTCTCCCACACCCCCATGGTCTGGCATTTCACTCTCTCCTCTCCCTTTCCCCCACTTCCATCAGCATCTGCCCCCTTTCTTTCCCTCCAACCCAGTTCCATGCAGTATCCTTCCCCCTTATGTCTTTTTCCCCTTTCCCTGCATACCAATTCCATCAGCATCTGCCCCTTTTCTCTCCCTCCACCACCCTGACCCCCTTTCTCACCCTCCACCACCCTTCCATACCATCCTGACACCCTTTCTCTCCCTCCACGACCCTGATCCCCTTTCTCACCCTTCAGCATGCTTCCATACCACCCTGACCCTCTTTCTCTCCTTCCACCACCCTGCTATGCTCCTTTCTCTCTCTATCCAAATCAGCAAGGTCCTGCGATGACTGCGGCTGCCTGACCACCTCCCTCCGATATCACTTACCTCTTCTGGAGCAGAGGTGATGGACGCAGTCATCGCAGGACCTTCCTGAACTTCAGTGCAGCTGCTGACTCTGCTCCGGAATAAGTACAGCAGCCACGCTGAGGTGCCAATTAGAGCAGCGCGGGAGATTACAGACCCGGCCGGCTGTGCACATTCTTGGAGCGTGCACCCGGGGCGGACCCCTCCCCCCTTGGTACGCCACTGCCTTCTTCATTTATCCAACTCTGGATTTGACCACATCGGTTAGAGTTCACCTCAGTGCTCTTAGTGCTTACCAAGCTCCTTTCAACAATAAACCATTAGCCACTCATCCACTTGTTTCCCGATTTATGAAAGGCCTCTTGAACTCCAAACCTCCACTAAAACTGCCTCCACTAATCTGGGATCTCAATGTAGTCCTCACCAGTCTGATGAAACCGCCATTTGAACCACTGGCAACTACTCATCTTAAGTTTCTCACTTGGAAAGTGGTCTTCGTGGTCACTTCTGCTCAGAGAGTGAGTGAACTACAGGTTGATTTGTAATCCACCCTTTACAGTATTTCATCACGATAAAGTGGTTCTTCAAACTCATCCTAAATTCCTTCTGAAAGTTGTCACAGAATTTCACCTCAGTCAATCCATTGTGCTACCTGTGTTCTTTCTAAAGCCTCATTCTTACCCTGGAGAATCTGCTCTTCATACATTGGACTGTAAACGTGCCTTGCCTTACTACATATAGAGAACTAAGCCACACAGGTTCTCACCTCAGCTGTTCATCTCTTTTGATCCTAACAGATTGGGTCTGTCTGTAACCAAACAAACTATTTCCACATGGTTAGCGACTTGCATTTCCTTCTGCTATTGTCAGGCTGGGCTGCAGCTTGAGGGACATATCACAGCACACAAGGTCGAAGCTATGGCAGCCTCAGTGGCTTTTTTGCGTTCCACTCCCATTGAAAATAAATATATTTGCAAAGCAATTACTTGGTTTTCAATTCACACATTTACATCTCACTACTGTTTAGAATCCTCTTCCAGATGAGATGGTCGTTCTGGTCAAGCAGTTTTACAGAATTTATTTTCTTCCTAATGGCCAACTCTTCCACCATCCCGTTCAGTAAGCTAGGGAGTCCCACATGTGAGAATATGCTGCCTGCTTGTCCAAAGATAAAGCACAGTTACTTACTGTAACAGGTGTTATCCAGGGACAGCAAGCAGATATTCTCACATCTCTCCCACCTCCCCTGGTTGGCTTCTTAGCTTGCTTACGGAACTGAGGAACCACGAGCTGACATCGAGCAGGAAGGCACTCACACTTGTGTGGTGCGGGCAATCTCGAAGGTTCTTAAGAAGTTAAAGTGACAGTATACTTTCAGCAATGCCTGTACCAGGCTGCATGAATGACATCACTCACATGTGAGAATATCTGCCTACTTTCCCCAGATAACACCTGTTACAGTAAGTAACTGTGTTTTCTGGGCTTATCTAGAAACTGCAGACTGATGAGCCTGGCATCAGTACCAGGTAAATAATAGAGACTATTATAAAGATGCAGATCCTATCTTTTAATCTTGTCTCTCCCCTCTATCATATTAAATTTGTAGTTCTGCACTCCTCTCATGGCTATTGTCTAGACCAGTGTTCTTCAACCACCGGTCCATGGACCGCTGTCAGTCCACAGAAATTTCCTGCCGGTCCATAGGGCCGGCATGTGCATCAGGCCCAAAACTGTGTTCAACTGCCGGTCTGCGGTGCGATCAATGTGTTGTTAATAAGATTATATTATGTGTATATATGAAAAATGAATGGAAAAAATAGTGTTAGGACGATGGGGGCAGGGTCTAGGGTGGAGACTGGGTAGAGATGGGCAGGTCTGGCCCATGACTTAGCCCAGTGTTCTTCAGCCGCCGGTCTGCAGACCGATGCCGGTCCACAAAATAATTCTTTATTTCTGCTGGTCCTTAGGTTGAAGGTTGAAGAACACTGGTCTAGACCAAGTATATCAAGCTCAAAGACTAACATGGGCCAAATAAACAAGGTTTAAGTTTATGTGGGCCGCACAAAAACCAAAAACATCATTTTTCATAGAAAACATAGGTTTATTTAGAAAAGTACAGTATAAAGAAAGAACAAGAGCAATGATAAAGTAATATTTTCTTCCTGACACTTGGCATCTCTTCTCTGTTATTATTTTTCCTATTTTGAGGGATTACTTTGAAAACTGACCCAAGGTGAATGTCGGTAATTCTGGATCTGCTAGGAAACTTATTTCCAGGGCAGGAGTAGGCACGTGCCTAGGGCCTGAAATGGTCAGGGGGGCCCGATGAAGGAGGGCATCAACATTGTTTTTTCCAAACAGCGATGGGCCCTTCCAGCATCGATCGGCAATGCGGGCACCCCGATTGGCAATGTGGGCTCCACCCCAATCGGCAATGCAGCCCCCCCCATCGACGGAAAGTAAAACAAGCAAGCAACGTGGGTAAGAAAGGCAACAGGAACTGTAATTGTGCAAGCAGTGCTACTTGCCTAAAGCTTCCGTCTGACGCAGCTTCCTGTTTCTGTCTGGGCGCATGGTGGGGTTGGGCGGGGCAGGGGGCACAGTGTACTTGGTGCCTAGGGGCCCTCGCCAAATTAATCCTGCCCTGCTTATTTCCTTTCATAAGTGTAAATAACTGCTTGCACCGATAAGTACTTCCAAACATGGAAATAATTTCATATGCAAATTTTTGAGTATTTTCCAACCTAGTTGGAAAATATTTGTAAAATTCAAGCAAGCCAATTTCACTGCATTTTGTCTTCAAATCTGAATTGCATTGGATCTCAATTACTTCCATTTGCATATCATTAGGTACTGATTCTATATTTATTGAGAAAATTGAAGAAAAGTAAGAAAATTTGTCTTCCAATGATTTAAAATTTGCAAATCTTGTTTCAAACTCAGGGGGTCTTTTACTAAGGCACTCTAGCCGATTTAGCAGGCACAAAATTCTAACACGTCCATAGAATATAATGAGCGCATTAGCATTTAGTGCACGATAATATTTAATGCACGCTAAATCAGGTAGCGTGCCTTAGTAAAAGACCCCCCTCAGTTCTAAGGCTTAAAATTGTTTCTTCATATTTTTAATACGATGCAATTTCATCTAGATTTGATTTGTTTGTGTTGCATGTCGGAAAGTGCGTTAAATCTTCATTTTTCAACTGCTTTTCCCAAAGAACTAGCTTACATTGGAATGCTTTAACTTGATCACACATGTTCGTAATGATCTGATCTTTTCCTTGCAGTTTTAAATTTAAACCGTATAAGTGTTTTGTTATATCAACCATGAAGGATAAATCTTGTAACCATACAGGATCAGAAAACAACCTTGTGTCTTGATTTTTTAGTTATTAAAAACTGACATATTTCTTCTTTCAAGTCCCAGAATTGTTTAAGGACCTTGGAGCAGGATAGCCAACGTACCTCGGTAAAGTAGGACAGACTGGAATATTCGCTTTCTAATTCACTTAAGAAAGCAGAGAATTGATGCTGATTTCAGCCTTCGAGGTCTTATGAAATTGATAATTTTTTTGACAAATGCCAACACATTTTCCATGTTTATTACCATTGTGCATAATACTTCTTGATGTATAATGCAATGCGTACGATGAATCTTGGATCCATCACAAGTTTCAGTTTGGTTTTTCATAGTAACGCTACAAAACAATTGGTTTTTCCAGCCATTAAAGAAGCTCCATCTGTAGCTACAGAAGTTAATTTTGACAGAGGTAAATTGTATTTTTGCATAAGTTCATAAACACAATTTAATATATCTTGTCCCGCTGTAGTGCCACGCCTCGGTACTAATTCCAATAATTCCTCAAAAATGTTGAAATTCGCGTCACAAACTTAAAGAAACACAGCTAATTGAGCTACGCCCCCCCCCCCCCCCCAATGTCCGTACTCTCGTCACAGGCAATGGAAAAAGCTTTGAAACTAGATTATTTTTCTTTGATCTGATCACTTGAATTGCTGGCCAAATCAGTAATTATTTCTGCAACTGTATTTCGAGACAGAGATTGTTTGAAAAACCTTCACACTTCCAGGACAAACAATTTCTGTAGCTTTAATTAGACATTCCTTGATGAAATCACCTTTGGTAAAAGGTTTCAAGTGTTTAGCTATCAACTCCGACAAGGCGTAGCTTGCATGCACTGCCGCTTCACTTTCTTGTGATACTTTAATAAACATGAACTGGTTTTCAGTCCCAACTTGAACTCTTTCAACTTTTCTTGTCTCATTAATCCTTTGTAATTGTCATATTTTGATTTATGCTGTTCATAGTGCCATTTAATGTTTTATAACTATGGCACACTAATAGCATTATTACATGTCAAGCAAATTACAGTCAAACCTCGGTTTGCAAGTAACCCGGTTTGCGAGTGTTTTGCAAGACGAGCAAAACATTCTCGCAAAACTTGTCTCGCACACCAAGTGTTGACTCGATTTGCGAGCATCCACCCTGCTTGCAAAGGCCCCCCCCCTGCTCAAATCGGTACCCCCACGCGAACCGGCACCCCACGCCCGACCAACTTGAACTCACCCCCCCGTCTGGCACCGTCACACAGCCCACAGGACGTGCCAGTGCCGCTTAAAGATCTTCTTCCTGCCTCTGCCGGCTTTGAGCATGCATCTGCGCATGCTCAAGCCCTTCTAATTTGGCGAGAGGAAGAATTAGAAAGGCTTGAGCATGCGCAGATGCATGCTCAAAGCCGGCAGAGGCAGGAAGAAGATCTTCAAGTGGCACCGGCACGTCCTGTGTGCTGGTGCCAGACAGGGGGGTGAGTTCAAGTTGGTTGGGCGAGGGGTGATGGTTCGCGCGGGGGGGGGGGGCGGCCTTTGAGAGCGGGAGGGGGAGCAGCACCGCTGGCCTCATGGGGGGGGGGCGTTATTAGCATGCGCTGAAGATTAGCTTGCGCTAACCCCCCACTATGTGGAAAAACTAATGTCAACTCAATGGAGGCATTAGCATCTAGCGCACAGCATTGTAGCGCGTGCTAAAACTGCTAGCGCAGCTTAGTAAAAGGAGCCCTAAGTTGCTATTCTTCAGACAATTGACTCTTTGGTGATTAAAGATAACCTCTCTACTCATTATGGTCTAGAGCAGCTAGAAAATTTGTTAAGAACTAAGAATCTGAATTGTTGAATTTTCCACAAACAAGATTACTGTCTGCTAAGCTTTTACTTTCTAAATATTTTAAGGAAGCACTATATATTAGTGATGACATAAAGATTTCTTAATGTACTATCTTCCTTGTAAATCTTGACCAGTGAACAGTGATGAAGGAGTCTTAGGGGTCCTTTTACAAAGGCGCGGTAGCGGTTTAACGCGCGGAATACTGTGCGTTAAACCACCTGCTGCGCCAGTACCTAATGCCTCCATTGACGAGGCGTCATGATTTTAGGCTGCCGCGGGGCTTAGCACGTGATGAAATGTCTGACACGCTAACCCCCGTAGTGCGCCTTGATAAAAGAAGCCCTTATATTCTTCAGAGTAAAGCAGTTTTAACTATGGTAATTTACTAGAATCTTCTACAGATATTTCCTTGAGGACTACCCTCCAAGTCATTTTCACTGCAGAGAAAGATAAGATTATAATATTAAAGTCTTACTTTAAAAAGAAAGATTTTCTTTTCAGTGGACATAAAATTCAGATGTTCCCGGATGTAGCGCATGCTACATAGCTAAGAAGGAAATTATTTCCGGAAATAAAACTATGGGTTTTACAAGTGGGAAGAATGTTTTTGTTTTGTTTTGCTTTTTGAGGTTCCCATGTAAGTGTTTGATTTCTTGGCAAGGGAAGCATTATTCCTTTTTTAATCCCTCTTGGTTTGTTAGATAAAACTACCTCTTGAATTTTTCTTTTATTTATGCATAGGTTTGTTGGGTCTTTAATACAGTAATGCTACTGTACAGTTGAATTTGATTACAATTCTATTGATTTCCTTATTTACTCTAGCTTTTATCAAACCATGGTAAAGCTTTTTTTACAGTGGGCTGGTGAGGTAAATGCTCAGGCACTCATAGGAACTGAATGAGCATCAGCGCATTTACCTTGCCAGCCCATGGTAAAATGCTCTACCATGGTTTGATGAAAGGCGCCCATAGTTAAGCTCTAGAACAGGGGTGTCTAACCTGTGGCCCTATTTTGTGTGGCCCCAGTCAAGGGCGATGCAGTGTTTTCCTCTGCTGCCCCCGGGTGTTTACCGTCTTGCCGGCTCCCTCCTCTGTCTTGCTACAGCGTTTGTGCGGCCCCAGAAATTTTTTTTTCGGCCAATGCGGCCCAGGGAAGCCAAAAGGTTGGACACCCCTGCTCTAGAACTTGTTGCTGGAGGAAGTGGTAAATACAGTTAATGTAAAAAAAAGTTTGGGCAAATTCTTTGAGGTACAGTGCACAAATTATTATTAAGGAAGACCTGGGACAAGTGATTGCTTATTCTTGTGGATTCTTACTGCTTATTGGGATTCTGCCAAGTACTTGTGACCCAGATTAGCTCCTGTTAGTAGCAGGATACTGGGCTGGATGGATCTTTAATCTGACACAGTGTGGCAATTCTTATATTCTAATGATTTTCACAGAAAATCAAGATAAATACCAGTTCTCTTTTTGGAGTACTGCAAATAGATACAATTATCTCATGGAAGCCAAATCTAAGCAATCTAATGGCTACTCTGGAAATGATTAAAATCTGTTATGAGCTGTATGCATCAGGACATACAGTACAGGAGCTGCTTTATATCAGATCTTAATATAGGAGCTTTGAAGAACTGGAAACAAGAAATGGGAAAACAGTGCATAAAAAGAGAGTGGGAAAAGTTCAGCTCTGGGATGGATATCATCAAGAATGACACAGGAATGAACATCAAGCAATTGAAAGAAGCCGTGGAAAACAGGGAAGCATGACGAGGACCGGCCTACAGAGTATCCAACGGTTGGACACAACTGAATGGATAGATGTAGTAGTAATAGTACTTTTTGACTCACTATGCCTACCTGAAAAACTAAATATGATACGAGGGGCAGCTGAAAAGTTCTCAGCCTAACCAAGACAACATGTGGAGCAATGAAACTTATAAGTTATTCCACACTTTTCTAGACACTTTTTGATTCAATGATATGAAATGAAAAGTGTCAAGAAAAGTGTGGAATAACTTGTAAGTTTCATGGCTCCACATTATTGTCTTCTTGGTTGGGCTGAGAGCTTTCTATGGCCCCTCGTAAATCCATGTATCTCAAACAAAATGCTGGCATTTAGAATACTAACTGGATCACTAGAATACATTCTCTACTTTTGTAATAGGATTCATCCCTTTGGGGTTGGAGTTGGGGATTATATTTCAAACTTTTTTCAGCTTTAGGCTTCAGTATCCTTTAATATCACCTGTAAAACTATTTTGAGTACATTGTAGCCAAGGTTAAATAAGAAGATCAATAGGAACATTTGAATAGAAAGAAAAAAAAGCCCACTTGTTTCTAAATCCACAGCTGTCAATCTCTTCAGGAGTAAGGATATTTAAAGAAAAAAAAGTCAGAACAGGAAACAATATATCATTGAAACTGTCTAATTTCCTCCTTCAAGAAGAAATAGGAGACTAGTTTATCAGCTGCAACATAGTAGATGACGGCAGATAAGAAAAAAAATTGTACGACAACCTCCTAACCACTCGAGCAGCAAAACTGGACCACCAACTCTCTAATTTACTGATCTCGACCACAGACTACAAAACCTTCAAAAAAAAGACAAAACCCCTACTATTTAAAAAATAGATAAAACCAAACTAACACAGCTAGCTCTATCTCAAGCATCACCTGACTACTCCTTATGTACCTCTAAATGTCCTGACAATGCATATGTAATCCGCCTTGAGCCGCATGGTAATGGCGGAATAGAAATCACTAATGTAATGTAATGTAATAAAGACCTGTACAGTGCATCCAGTCTGCCCAACAGCATAAACTCATATTATAAGGTATGATGTGATACTTGATCTTGATGTGCAAGGAGTCCAAAAACAAATAACGATTATTTTCGTAGTCCACCAAACATTTACAAAGACATATAAGAAAGAATGCTGTTCCTATGGCCAACACCCTAGACTTCAGTCACAAAAATGCTTTCTTCTTAAATGTGTTGGCCTAGAGACATCTGGAAACTTGATTGCCTGCCCACATAATAAAAAATTCTTAAGAAAAAAGTCTCTCATAATTGCTAGCTTCTGCTCTTCTAACTGAAAAACAACCAATAATGTGTCTCACTTATTAATGACATTCTGGGATGATTGAAGCAATTGAGAGACATCTAAAGTATCTGGAGAGATAATAACTTCTATTTCACCTTCTTCTCTGACTTCCCTCTGAGTCCTAGAGAAATAATAAAGATTAGAAACCTCTTTGGAGTCAGGATTATAAATCTGGAAAATGCCTATCAAATACATCTTAAATAACTCCATTGGAGACAGATAATGCATACAGGCAAAATTCAAAAGTTTTAAACTTCATGCTTAAGATAAATTCTCAGTAGATTCCATCTGCATATGAATTAATAGATTATCCTTAGTCAAAGCTGCCACCAGAGAAGGGCAATTTTAAACTGAGAATCAGTTATGAGCATATTCTGCTCCAACAAATCAATACAGTTATCATGTTCAGTGAGCTTTTTAGAAGTGCCTTCAGAAAACTTAGAAAGAAGATGCAAAATTATCTCGAAGCATTCTCTCCATATAGAAAACCACAGAGCCAATGTCTTTCAAGGAAATTTCTTCATCCTCCCTTAATTACACTTGACGGGCCCTCAGGTGTCTGTCAAAAAAAGTGTCTCTAAATTTAACAGGGGCAGCAATTGGTAATCTTGCCCGAGATATGGGAGGAATTTCTGAGGAGAAAGATACTTCCTGAAATTCACTGCCTCCAATATTAAGACAGTTCTTTTCCCTATACCTCTGCTGGTTGGGGGTGTGGTGGTGGGGGGGGGGGGGGAAGAGTTTGATCAACCAATGATAATAGAGACAAGAGAGGGAGATCTTGTATTCACAGTTCCAACATGGTGAGCTCCTCCCTTCAACTGCAGATGTTTATCCATAAGTCAGTTATTCTTCCACTTGATTGTTTAGCAGACCGGCGGTTTATACTTCCCCATATAGACAATTTCCTACTCCTCACACTTCAAGGTGCTCCAAAAGAGCTCTAAAGGGGTGGCACCTACCTCTTTGGTCTTAAACCTTCATGCATGAGCTCGGGGCCAGGTACCCACATTGTGCAGTAGGTTGCAGATTTTATAGAGTTCCAAGAGGGACTCAAGGGATGTAAGATGGCTTGCCTCTATTGTGGAATTGCCTGTGCACTTTGCTGAGACAACCTCCTTCAAGCTGCAGGTTCTTCTCGTATTTGTTTTAAAAGCATTACCATGTAACTTCATGGTGTCCCCTCATCTTTGTACTTTTCTGAAAGAGTAAATTGATTCATGGAATTTGTAGACTGCAATCATATCCCCTCTTATTCATCTCTTCTTCAAACTGGAGTCCTGACCTGTTAATCCTTTCATCATACGAAAGGATTTCCATTCTCTTAATATTTTGGTCACCCTTCTTTGTACTTTTTCTAATTCTACTATATATTTTTTGAGAATTGACAACCAGAATTTCACACAATACTCAAGGTGAGATCAGACCATGGAATGATATAGAGGCATCACCGGATCAGACCAAAGTCCATCTAGTCCGGCGATCCGCACACGCGGAGGCCCATTTAGGTGCTCCTTTTTGGAGATCCGGTTTTCCCATATCCCTCAATATGATCTGCAAGAAGGTATGCATCTAACATGCGTTTGAAACCAGCACAGTATTTTCTGCCACCACCTCCTCCAGGAGAGCATTCCAAGCGCCCACCATGAGGGGTGCTGAAAAGTTCTCAGCCCAACCAGCCAACTTCCTAAATTCTGAGCGTTATTTTTATTGCTTTAGAGTAAAGTAGTATTGTAGCTATATAATGGAAATAAGGTAATCTTTTTATTAGACTAATTTTAATACATTTTTTACTAACTTTTGGGGACCAAAATCCCCTTCCTCAAGCAGTGGCATACCAAGAAATTACAATAAACTATCTTTACAAGTAAAGAAGGTATTGGAACAAAATTAACAAGAAATTACAATTGATCATGGTTACAGTTGATCATAATTACAGGCAATGAGGTGATAAAGATGGGCATGCGAGGGGGGGGGAATGAGTAGGTCATTGGAGTTAGTGAGATGGGGGAGATCAAAAAGAGGGGGGAGGGGACCGGGAGAGTTGGGTCGTTTGAGGGAGGGGAGAGAGAAATGGAAGAGATGGGATTAGGGATATTGAGCGTGGAATAAATGCGTTTTGAGTGTTTTTCGGAAATCAAGGTAGGAATGGGCCTTGAGCAGAATTTGGGCTAGCCAAGTGTTCTGTTTGGCTGCCTGGAAGGCGAAGGTTTTGTCGAAGAACCTTTTGAGGTGACAAAGTTTTAGGGAGGGGAAGGCGAAAAGATTGATTCTGCGGGAGTTCTTTTTGTTGCAGTTCAGGATGAAATGAGGGGTGAGGTAGGGGGGTCACGTGATGCGTTTGCCTGGTTAGGACGTGTCTCCCTGAGCTCTCCGACCCTGAGCCCCCTAAAATCCGCTTAACTCCTTTCATACCGCGGTCGGGTGATCTTCGTCGGCTCTGGATCCTTTATTAGGACTGTGAGCACTGCCCTGAGATCTGCGAGCCCGCAGGCATCTGGGATGCCGGTAAAATCTGCGAAGACATCTAAACCTAAGTCTGCTGTGTCTGGGGCTAAAATGGCGGCGCCCTCAACCCCCCCTGCGGCACCGGTTCAATGGGGAGAATGGGCGCAGGAGATATCGCGAATGGTCACCGCGGCCCTGGAGGACCGCCTGCACAAACTGCAGTCCGCTGTGGAGGGCTTCCATGAGCGGTTCGAGTCCCATAGCACCCGTCTGGCGGCGGTGGAACAGCGGGTCTCGGACGGAGAAGATGCGGCCTTACAGGAGCACGCCAGCATTGTGGCTCTACAGGCGCAGGTGGCTACCTTGACGGGCAGGCTGGACGACCAGGAAAATCGACAGCGTCGGAATAACATACGCGTGGTGGGCCTGCCGGAGATGAGAGCGGATCATGAGCTATATGCTTTCTTTCAGGTTTGGCTCCCCACGAAGCTGGGCCTGGAGCCGCCGGCGTTGGGGTTTTTGTGCGAGCGGGCGCATCGTCTGGGGCCCCGCACGGAAGACAAAAATAGAGCAAGAGCGGCTATCGCCCGATATATCAACTGGAGAGAGAAGGAGTCCCTACTTCAGGCTTACCAGAAGGTTGGGGTGTTGGAGTACGAAGGGAAGAAACTGCTGCTCTTCAATGATTATTCTCCCCACGTGGCTTCTCTCCGAAAAGAAATGGCGCCTCTCTGCACTGCTTTCCATAGAAGGGGTGTGCGCTTTGCGCTTGTCTATCCGGCGTCCCTGCGGGTCTGGAGAGAGGGGAAACCCCATACCTTTCCGGATAGGGCGGCTGCTCAGAGCTATTTGGACTCGTTGCCGGAGGTGGCTGATGGAGGGGCTCTGGCGGCTGTCTGATCTGCTGGATGGCGGTGCTTGAGGGACTCTGCTGGCCTCGTTTGCGGCGCTCTGCTATGGAGACCATGCCTGCAGTCCCCGGGGAGTCTCTGCTACTTTCAAGTTTATCTGTACTGTTGCTCCCTCGTTGGCCTGCTTTCCCTGCCTTTTGGTATTGGACTGCCTGCTATCTGTCGGTCGGTGTGGGGCCGATTGGTGGGATCTGGACTTGGAGGGGCATGGAGATTGGACTGTGATCTGTCCCGGCTGATAGACCTGTGGCTGCTGGCTGGACTGCTTACAGTGGTTTCTGGAGATCCCTCTATTTTTTCCATGCACTGACTGCTTCTGCTTTAATTTCTGTGTGGGGGATCTCTTCCATTTGGGCGGGGAGGGGGGGGCTTTCCTCGGGGGGCTATTGGACTGTAGACCTGACATGGGCGGCTGGGGCTTGGGAGAGCTCATCCTATGGACTTTAGTTGCTCCACTTGTTGGGAGAGCAGTTTTCTGTATTTTTTCTTTTTCTTCTTACTAGTTTTTTCTTTGGGTGGGAGGGGGTTTGTTGGGGGGCCGCTGGAGATGGATTTCTTCAGGGGTGGGAGGGGGGCTGTTCTCCGTTTCTTGCTGGGTGGGGGAAACTGGGAGAATGCCGGGGGGTTGAGAATCTTAGGGGTGGGGGGTGTGGTGTTGGGTGGGTGGGGCGGGGGGTGGTAGGGAGGGGGAGCCTTGTGGTGGTTGCATGTGGGTTTGTGTGGGTGTGGTGTGTATGGGTTTGGAAGTGTTCAGTGTGGGTGGCGGTGCAGCGCTCTAGGGCCCGACTTCAGATCTTTGGGATGGGAGGCCTAGCTGGGGGGCTACCCATCTCGGCTATTTTACTGTTTTCTGCACTGACCTCCATTAATACTCTTTTGAATGACTAAGTTGACTATAACAACCCTCAATGTGGATGGGATTCATTCCCCTATTAAGAGAAAGAAGATATTGAACTGGTTTCGCCGGAAGGGGACCGATATTGCCTTTGTGCAAGAAACGCACCTTTCCCAGGCGGAGCACCTGAAGCTGAGGAGAGACTGGGTGGGGGAGGTTTGCTCGTCTGCCTTCGGTACCAGGAAACGGGGAGTTGCCATTCTTCTGCATAAACAGTTGCCCTTTCACACTCACAAGGTTCTTCAGGACCCAGACGGGCATTATGTTCTGGTCCTGGGGGAGTTGTGGGGGTCCAAATGGTTATTGTGCAATGTGTACGCTCCTAATGTGTATAATCATAAATTTTTTTCGGCTTTGCTCGCCAAGATAGCCATGTACCCTGATTATCAACCGCTGGTGGGTGGAGACTTTAATATTACTGCGGATCCTGCCATGGATTGTAATCCGGCAAAGGCAGGGGCCAGGGACCATGCAGATAAGGGGGTAAACTTTTTGCTTAGCCAGTTGCAGTTATTGGACACTTGGAGGATTTTGCATCCTACGGAACGCACTTACACATTTTACTCGCATCCCCATAATGTCTATGCTAGATTGGATTATCTGTTGGTTTCCCCGTCTCTGCTCCCTAGGGTGTCGCGCATAGATATTGAGGAGGTTCCCCTGTCGGATCATTCGCCTGTCGTCCTGGAGCTTCAGTTTGCGTCGGACTCCGGGGAGCGGCATTGGAAATTTCCGGGCTACCTATATAGGGATCTCGCCTTTCACAAATACATTCGGGAACAGTGGTTGGAGTATAGTTCTCACAATAATACCACTGATGTTCATCCGGTGACCTATTGGGAGGCATCCAAGGCAGTTCTGCAGGGGTTTATTATTGCTTATCTTTCTCGCAAGCGGAAGGCCATGGATGCGGAGCTCCTGACTCTATCGAGGGAGCTTCGGCAGCTGCGGATGCGCCACTGTAACTCTCTGTTAGCGGCGGATAAAGATCGCTTGCTGTCTGTTCGGCGGCGGATAGATGAAATTTTGACGCAGCGGGCTACTCGTGATGTCTATTTTCAACGTTATAAACTGTACGCTTGGGGAGGGAAGACGGGGAGATTGTTGGCCAATTTGGTCAGGCCTCCGCGCACCCGTCAGGTTATCTTGTCCATTCGGGATTCTAAGGGCAACTCTTACACGCAGGAACGGCAGATCCAGCAGCAATTTGTTCAGTTTTATGAATCTTTGTATGCTAACCGCCCTTTCTCGGATGCTGCTCGGGACGCTTTTTTTCGGGGGCTTCGGCTACCTAGGCTGACGGACGCTCAGGTGGAGCAATTGAATACCCCTATTAGCCCTGACGAGGTGTTGCTCGGGATTAAGAAGCTTAAATTGACTAAGGCGCCAGGGCCGGATGGGTTTGGCTCCGAGTATTACAAGATTTTGTCGGATCAGATTTCTCCTGCTTTGGCTGGGGCGTTTAATGCGCTTTCCGAGTCTAGGGGCTTGGGGACTCCTAATATGGCACATGTGGTGTTGTTGCCTAAGCCGGGAAAGGACCCGGCCCAGGTGGGCTCTTATCGACCTATCTCCCTTCTTAATCAGGACGCCAAGCTTTTTGCTGCAATTTTGGCGCGCAGACTGAATGCTTTCTTACCACTTTTGGTTCATGAGGACCAGGCTGGCTTTGTGCCGGGCAGATATAAGAACATAACATAAGAACATAAGAAATGCCTCTGCTGGGTCATGCGTCCATGAATCTGATTCGAGCTTTGATGGCCCTTCATTCCAGGCGGGGCCTGGTGAGTGATGCGGCTATCGTAGGCCTGGACATGGAGAAGGCCTTTGATAGTATTTCGTGGCAATACCTCTTCTGGGTTTTACGTCAGTTTGGTATTGAGGGCTCTATTCATCATTGGATCAGTAGTCTATATCTTGCACCGCAGGCGAGGCTTTTGGTTAACGGTCAGTTTACCGCCCCGTTTGCTTTGGGACGGGGGACGCGACAGGGATGCCCGTTATCCCCACTACTTTTTGTTCTGGCTATTGAACCCTTGGCGGCTAAAATTCGCGGGGATTCGGATATCCGGGGCATTCGAATTGGAGACCGGGAGAGTCGCATTAACCTTTTTGCCGATGATATCCTTCTGTACCTGGATCAACCTCGCCGAGATTTGGGCCGGGCCCTTGCTTTGGTCCGTTCGTTTGGGGATCTTTCTGGTCTGCGGGTTAATTGCGAGAAATCTGAACTCCTTCCCTTGCGGTCTACTGTGGAGGAACCCTGGCACGCGAGTCTCGAGATACCGCCGGTGAGGGGGCCGATGCGCTACCTTGGTGTTTATTTGAGTCCGGACCTTAAACTTCTGTACCGTTTCAATGTGACACGTCACCTAGACGCAATACGGCAATTGTGTGATAAATGGAGGGATCTCCCGTTGGGGGTATGGGGGCGGGTGGCCTTGACTAAGATGGTGCTTCTTCCCAAGATTCTGTATCCGCTGCAGGCTGTGCCCCTTTGGGTTACAAATAAAGAGGTGCGTTTGTTTCAGTCACTTCTTTCCACGTTTATTTGGCGACATAAACGAGCCCGTATTAGTTCCGCTACTCTAGCCCTGGATAAATATAGGGGTGGGTTGAATCTCCCCAATCTTCGTTATTATAATGTCGCAGCCCTGTTTCGTTTTATTCATGAAGGGTGGTCGGGCAGTTATAGATTTTCTTCTCGGGAATGGGTAGAGTCCTGGTGCGCCCCGCACTCCATCCTGTCGCTGTTGCATGCTCCGATGTCGGCTATACCGGGTGGTGGGGCCAAGTTTGCGTATCTTTTGCCCTTGAGGCGTGCGTGGCGGTGGTGGAGGCGGCGGCAGGGGAAATCTTCAGAGACCTCCCTGTTGTTGCAGTTGTACGGCAATGTTGACTTTCCTCCGGGGGTGGGTCATGCTTGGTTTCGGCAGTGGGAGCGGAGGGGGGTAGAACTCTCCGGGATATTTTAGTGGTGGGGGGGGCTCTTTCCCTTCTTTTGCCCAGCTCCGGACTCAATGGCACCTCCCTCAGACTCATTTTTGGGCTTACCTTCAGGCCCGGCATTATTACTTGTCTCTAGGCAGGCGCTGGGGGGAGGCCTGGCTTTGTGGGCCCTTGGATGTCCAATTTTTTCAGGTCTCTCCTGCTTCAAATACGTTGGCTACTTGGTATCGGATTCTGAAGAATGCGTCGGACATGGGGTCTATTGACCGCTTGGCTTCCCAGTGGCGGACTGAGCTGGGTACCCCTCTGGATCGTAAGGCCTTCCTTGATCTCTTTGCCGCTGTGTATGCCTTGGGGGGGTCCACGGATTATAGGGAAATGCAGTTTAAAATCCTTCACCGGGCGTATATTTCCCGAGCCCAGGGTGCTCGGATGGGATTGTGGGAGGATGCACTCTGTATCAAGTGTCACCGGTCTGCGGGCTCCCTTACTCATCATTTCTTGGAGTGCCCTTCTGCTGCTGTATGGTTGCGCGCTCTCCCTTTTCTAGAGAGCGTTCTCCAGCGAGCTGTTCCCTGGTCCTATGGCTTTTTGCTTTTGGGAGACCAAAGTGCATTGATTGAGGGGGGGCTTACCCTTCCCCAACGCAGGGTTCTGTACATGGCTGTCTTGGTGGTGAAAAAGCTCCTGTTAACAAACTGGGTGGGCGATTCTGTGGTCTCCTTCCCGATGTGGAGGGCTCGATTGGCTGATGTGGGGCGTTATGAACTTCAGCGAGTGCCTCCGTCTGGGACTTTGAATCAACGCTGTTACCGCAATTTGTGGCAGCGGGTGTTGAGGGGCTGTTCCAGCATGGATGCAGAGGATGTGCCTGTCTCCCCCTGACCTCTTGATTTCTTGATTTCTTCTTCCTCCCCTCCCTCCCTCCCTTTGGTGGGGGGGGCTGCTGCTGCTGGTGGTGCTTCTGTCCTTTTCTTTCTCTTTCGTTTCTCTTCTGTCTTTTTGCCCTGGTCCCTGGAGTTGCTGCATCTGTGGTGGTGTGGTGTGGATGTGTGTGCTTGGGTGGGTGCTGTTGGGATGTTGGATGGACTGTGAGGGGGGTGCTTGGTGAGGTTTGTGGTGTGGGTGTGGGATGGCAGCTGTGTGGTTGATTGGGGGGGTTTTAACACAAAATGTCAATTGTGATGGGCGTGCACTACTGGGGTTTTTCTTTGTACCGTGTATTTCTCTGATTGGCCTTCTCTTTTATGTTGTTCCCGACTGTTGTCGATGGCTATGTTCCGGCTGTTTGCCCATGGATGTATGTTCCTTTGCAATTGTTAATAAAGATATTGAAAAAAAAAAAAAAAGAAATGAGGGGTGAGGTAGCTCGGAGATAGCCCAAAGACAGTTTTGTAGCAGAAGCACGCGAACTTGAATAGGATTCTAGATTCAAGGGGTAGCCAATGTAGTTTGTGGTAAAAAGGGGTGATGTGGTCCCATTTGTTTAAGCCAAATATAAGGCGAACGGCGGTGTTCTGGATAAGTTTCAGTCTCCTGATGGTTTTCTTCGTGGAGGCCAGATAAATGATGTTGCAGTAGTCTAGGATGCTGAGAATGGAGGATTGAGTCAACAGGCGGAATGAGGTGTTGTCGAAGTATTTTTTTATGGTGCGTAGTTTCCAAAGAACTGAAATGCATTTCCTGACCGTAATATCAGTATGTTTTTCCAGGGATAGATGTTTGTCTAGGGTGACTCCCAATACTTTTAAGGTTTGTTCGATGGGGAAGGCCATACCTTTCACTTGGATTGTGGTGTCTTTGATTTTGTCGTTGGGGGTAGCTAGGAAGAATTTGGTTTTGTCAGGATTTAATTTTAGTCGTGGGATAGCATCCAGAATTCTATCTGAGTAAGTGAGCTTGAAAGAGAGGTGAGCAACTCTGGAGTGAAGCTGGTTAGTGGGATGACTATTGTAATGTCATCTGCGTAGATGAAGAATTTGAGCTTGAGGTTTTGCAGGAGGTTTCCCAGGGAGGCGAGGTAGATGTTAAGCAGGGTGGAGGAGAGGGGGGAGCCCTGTGGGACCCCACAGGCATTATCCCAGCTGTATGAGAGGGAGTCATTCTTGAATACCCTGTATGATCTATTTTTTAGAAATCCGCGGAACCAATTGAGGACTTGGCCAGAGATGCCGATGCAGGCAAGGCAGTCTAGGAGGATGGAGTGGTCTACGAGGTCGAATGCACTGCTAAGATCAAGTTGTACTATCAAGGCGCTAGTGCCCTGGCTGAAAAGTGAATGAAGGTGGTCGAGTAGAGCGGCAATGATGGTCTCGGTGCTGTGGTCCTGGCGGAAGCCTGATTGGTTGTCGTTTAAGATACTGAATTTTTCTAGGTATGTGGTGATTTCGGCATTAACTAGCCCTTCAGCTATTTTGGTGAACAGCGGGATGCTCGTGATCGGTCTGTAGTTAGACGGGGTGTTGAGTGGCTCTTTTGTGTTTTTTATAATAGGGGTTATTATTATATGGCCTTGTTCTGCCGGGAAATTTCCTGTGGATAGTGAACTGTTTATCCATGCCAACATATTGGCTTTGAAATGAGTTGGTGCGGTTTTCATGATGTTTGGGGGGCAGGTGTCCAGTCTGCAGAAGGCTTTGGTATATTTATTGTAATATTTATTGAAGGTTTGCCAGTCGATGGTAGTAAAGTGGTTCCAGCTTAGGTTCGTTCTGGATCCAGAGTCAGGATTAGATGTGTCGGAGTCTACGAGTATAGGAAAGTTTCCATGGGGATTGGTTGAAGATGTTATCGAAGATCTTAGATTTTGAATTTTGGAATTAAAGAAATCTGCTAGGGTGTCGGAGGATAAAGTGGGTTCTTCATGGTTGTCGATGAGCGTCTCGAGGTTGTAGAGGTCGTTGACCAGTTTAAAAAGGTTTTTACTGTTGGTGGAGATGTTACCAATTTTGTGGGCATAAAAGTCTTTTCGTTTCTCCTTGGTGAGGTTTTTATAGTTTTTGAGTTTTAGTCTCCAGGCAACTCTGTGCTCCTGGGTACTGGACTTAATCCATAGTCTTTCTGATTTTCTTAGGTCCTTTTTTATTAGTAGCAACTCTGCGTCGAACCAGCCTTCTAGATTTGAGGATCTGATTCTGCGGGATTTTAAGGGGGCTATTTCATCTAGGATGTTAGTGCTGTCTTTGATCCAGGAGGTCATGAATAGTTCTGTTTCTTCGTTTTGGTTTTTGATAGTCTCATAGCGGGACCAGAATTCTTCAGGGTCGATCTTCCCTCTAGTAGTGTGAGTTTTTTTGGTTCTTGTTTTGTTATTTTTGTAAGAGGGTTGTTGGTAATCAATGGAGAAGTTACAAAGTCTGTGATCGGACCACGCTCCTCTCCGCTTGTGGCTGGAGTGAAAAAGTCTCCCATCAGTGGGGGAGGCTTGGATCCGGCGAAACTGGTCTCCTGCAGTCTCGGGAGGGGGCAGAGCAGTGCTCCCACGCTCCTCTCCGCTTGTGGCTGGAGTGAAAAAGTCTCCCGTCGATGGGGGAGGCTTGGGTCCGGCGAAACTGGTCTCTTGCAGGCTCGGGAGGGGGCGGAGCAGTGCTCCCACGCTCCTCTCCGCTTGTGGCTGGAGTGAAAAAGTCTCCCGTCGGTGGGGGAGGCTTGGATCTGGCGAAACTGGTCTCCTGCAGGCTCGGGAGGGGGGGTGGAGCAGTGCTCCCTCACTCCTCTCCGCTTGTGCCTGGAGTGAAAAAGTCTCCCATCGGTGGGACTGATAGATGTGAATAATCATAGATCATATGAGTTAGCGTGCCTTCCTATGAATTGCAAGACCAATACATGGTACATAGTCCATTTGAAATCTTAGCTACCTTAATTGGAGTCCAGTGTGCTCTATGCATAAGGAAGAACAGACATTTAAGAACGCTGGCAGAGCGAGAAAATCTAAACATATTTTTCCAAACTTCCTGCCATGTCTCTTCCTCAGGCGAAAGTCCCAAATCTCCTTGCCAAGTGTTCATCATGCTCGTTAATGAAGAAGTTGAAGACCTTCTCATAAGGTCATACCATCTGGAGGCAACTCCTTTTTTATTAGTATTCATTAATGAAATGTAGCAAAGTAGTTCTGGGATATTCTTTAATTGCCCTACATTAGGAAAAGAGCATTCAAGCAGTATCTCAATTGTATCCAACGATACTGCTGATGGAGCGGCAAAAAGGAAAAATTAAACCTGATTTTATTTGTACACTTAGGATTTCCATTTTGCCATAACATTTCAAACTATCATTAGAAAACATGTGAAAATTATGTCACCTCACACTTGTTTCAAAAACATGGAGCCCGTGGTTGCATTTGCTTGAATTGGAATCTTCGTGAAAGTTTGGTTTCTTCTGTTTTGCCATCTCCATGTACGCAATTGGAACAACATCACGGTCATTTTACATGTGGATCTTGTTTGGTATGTACACATTGTATTGTGACAGCAACAATTGCACATCCTGCCACCAAGCATGAATGGAAATTGCACCATTTTTTCTGACTCTAATTTATCTCAGTTTATTTGTAGGTAAAACTAAATGCAGTATTAAGACGAGGATTACATGAGCAGTAGTGTTCAATATGTAAAAATAGCACCAGTTGACAAACATTAGTATTTAGTTAATCACAGTTTTTCTGATCTGATGTTTTTTTGTTATAAACATAGTGGGGAAAAAAGGTTGGAAAAGAGGAGATGTATTGCCTTCCACTCCATTGTTGCCTTTGATTCATTTTTTTTTTTTTATAAACGGCTTAAGGGCCCTTTTAGTATGCTAGGCTAAAAAGTGGCCTGCGCTATCCCAATTGTGGGTCTTTCCCATGCACTGAGGCTACATTTAGCACGGCATTAAAATGGCCCCACTTTTTCATAATTCCGATTAATGGCCACATGCTAACTTCCCAATTAGCACGTGAGCACGTATCAACACCTATTTTCTAGGTGGTAAGTGCTTATGTACTAATCCTGCGCTTGACAGTTAGTAAACAGTGATATAGCTGCACTAACTGATAAGAGCAGAACATGATCGAAACATTCAAGATAATGAAGGGAATAGACTTAGTAGATAAAGACAGATTGTTCACCCTCTCCAAGGTGAAGAGAACGAGAGGGCACTCTCTAAAGTTAAAAGGGGATAGATTCCGTACAAACGTAAGGAAGTTCTTCTTCACCCAGAGTGTGGTAGAAAATGGAACGCTCTTCCAGAGGCTGTTATAGGGGATTCAAGACAAAGCTAGACAAGTTCTGGCTGAACCAGAACGTATGCAGGTAAGGCTAGACTCAGGGCACTGGTCTTTGGCCTAAGGGCCGCCACGAGAGCGGACTGCTGGGCACGATGGACCACTGGTCTGACTCAGCAGCGACAATTCTTATTTTCTTACTCCTACTCTCCACCCTCAGACATGTCCCACTGCAAAAAAATAAATTCTACTTTATGGCGTTAGGGCAGTGTATCTCAAACTGGATACCACGGCACACTATCAAGGTGTGCTGCCAGATGCCGGCGAGGAGGAGAGGTGCCAGCGCTGGCTGACTGCCTATAGGATGTACCTCTTGCGGTGAGAGGCACATCCTGTAGATAGTCAGCTGTCACTGGTGCTTCTCCTCTCTGCGCCTTTTCTTTTTCAGCACTCCTCCCCCCCCCCCCCCACTGGCATATCAGGGCCCCATCTGGAGGGCCTCTGTGCATGCATGGAAGTAGATGCGCATAACGTCAAAACATTGACACCCACGCACTTCTGAATGCCCTTGAGCCCCCCCTCCCAATTTAGTGTGCCACCGGCTCGCAAAGTTTGCGAGACACTGCGCTAGGGAATGTGTGCCAGTTTCAAAATGACTTTGAGATGCCTGATTGTGGCCCACGTTGGAGCTTTTTAACCTGTGATAAGCATCCATTAGTGCTTACTCCATCTCAGTAAAAGAGCCAATTATAATTTCTGATCCATCTAATGCAGGGGTGTCAAAGTTCCTCCTCGAGGGCCACAATCCAGTCAGGTTTTCAGGATTTCCCCAATGAATTTGCATGAGATCTATTTGCGTGCACTGCTTTCATTGTATGCCAATAGATCTCATGCATATTCATTGGGGAAATCCTGAAAACCCGACTGGATTGTGGCCCTCAAGGAGGGACTTTGACACCCATGATCTAATGTAAATTAGTAAACTATTCCAGGTCTTTGTAGTCTGATAATGTAGAGATAATTCAAAGATTCATTTCTATTTCACTCCCTTTGCTGTTGGAAAAGATAATACACATTGATTTCTAAGCAGATCTTTTTTTTTCAAAGTTGTGGACGCTGCTCCTTGTGATCCTGGGCAAGTCACTGGGTCCCTCATTGCCCTAGGTATATTAGACAGATTGTGAGCCTGCTGGGATAGACTGGGAAAAATGCTTAATACCTGAATACATCCATGTAAACTGTTCTGAGCTTGAATAGAATAGAAAATTGAATAAATGAATAAATAAAGATGTTCAACATATTAACCATAAAAATCAATGCACATAATTTAAAAATAGCCTGTGCTTTTAGTCATAACCAGTATAGCATGACTAATAGATCCTCTTTTACTAAGCTGCGGTAGAGGTTTATACCGCAGCCTGGAGTGCTAAATGCTCCAAAGTTGTTCCAACACTCATAGGATTTCCTCTTTACCAGTCATTAATATGTTACATGGTGCAGGCCACTGTAAGATAACGAATATTCAGCAAACCTAAACCTCCTTGTACCTTGGAAATCTGAATGACAGTAATTGATAGTCTTGCTTGCTTACCCATCCACAAGTAAACTTGTAATGCCATGTTGATGTGTCATTCATCTGTAACCTTGAGGTACCGGCATCTTGATGCCGGCCAGCTTACTTGCTGGTTGGCTCTCTCTGCCGCTCCCTTTCCCGGCATCTAACACTTTCACCCTTCTCTCCCAATTGACATTTTTCCCATGCCGCTGGTCCCTGTGTCTTCTCTCCACTGCAGCCCGCCCTCTCTGACAGCTTCCTGTTTCTGCTGGGGTGGACTGCAGTGGAGAGAAGACATAGAGACCGGCAGCAGGAAATCACTACCATTGCCCAGCAAACTAAAGGTAGATGTGTGTGTGTGTGTGGAGGGGGGTGGGGGTTAGAATGGGAACAATGCCAAGTGGGGGGAGAAGGAGAGCAGCAGAAAGAGCCAACCAGCAAGATGCTGCTCCCTCAAGAGTGACGCCTGAGGCCACCACCTCAGTTGACCTCATTATAGGGCCCCCCTGCACAAGGAGGTAATACAATAAGTTCTGTCCCAAGATTTTGTGATTTGTACCAAATGCCTCCCACATATATTACCAAATTTAAACAACGTATACTTCCGATATAGGAGCATCCAAGTTGTCTGTTCATTAAGCAAAGACTTAAGAGCTACTTTAGTGTACTCCAAATTCTCTCTTATGTGGAGCAATGAACTCCTGCTACTCATATACTGTCACAACCCTAGTCTTAAGGCAAGGGTTGTGCCAGGTCTATCTCCTCCAAATCCAAGCCTTACCCTGAAAAGGGCTAACCAGAGTGACAGGCTAAGCTCAGACAAACAAATAGGGTCTGAGTTCCCATTGAACCACCAGGTTACAGAACCCTGGGGAGGGGAAGATGAGGGTGAGAACAGCCTGGTGCAGCAAGAGGTGCTTTACAAAAAAGAACAGCCTAAGAGGCAGGCTCACAGCTCAGCTAAGGCACAACAGCTGGGCCCAATTAAGGCTAATCAGAAAGCTCAGCAGAAGCAACAGGTTGTCCCTCCCCCTTACAGGTTAGGGCGTGTCCAGCTCAGGGCTTTAGAGGCTGAACTGAGGAGAAACAATTCAGTCTGCCCTGGGTCAGCCCAGGAAGGAGACTCAAGGGACTGGGCTCCTGAATCATCTCAGAATCAGGACATTGAGATGGCAGATGTTACCACTGTCCCTGAGGCAAACCAGCCAACCAGCCAAGACACCATAGAACTTATGGATACTTCCCTGGAACCAGAGGAAAGCTACATGGATCAAAGCTAAGTTGGATTTCTTTGCTGTTTTGTTGGCTTTTGAATCTGGTTTTCTTTTGGGGCTGTCTGGAAGTACAAGGCGAGTGCAGGCAGCATGAGCAATGCTAGGTTCACGGCTGCAGGTGTGCCTTATTGCCTGAGACAGTGAAGAAAGTGTTTTTGTTGAACATTTTTACCTTTTGCCTTTTTTCTCTGTTTGGATGGGACTGACCGGGTGAAAAGGGTAGTAGTGGGGAGAATCCACGTAAGATCCTCAGGGCGGGATTGTGGGGCCAATTTTTGGCAAAGCTTTAAATAAGTGGATTCTGCTACTCCCCTCCCCCTCCATCTGTTTGTTAAGTTGGCTGGGGAAGGCCTGCTAAAAACCAGGCCTAGGCAGCACATTCTAACAGTGTTTGAAAACCATAATGAATGACCAGTGTAAAGGCTGGGTGTTCCGGTAGCCTTATTTTGCCTTCTTTGACGGTGGGACTGAAAGGGCAAGGCTACAATAGAACCATTTTGGACTTACCTGCAAGAAAGGTGTGGGCTGTATTTTTGTAAGCCCAAATTTTATGTTTATGTTTGAGTGCAAAGCCTAAACTGTAGCGGTTTGCTACCGGAGAAATAAAGTTGGACTCAAGTTCTTTTGAAACACTTTATTGTTCCTGACATTTGTTTTTTCTTTATACAATTAAGAACCAGCAGGACCTTCAACTTCCTTTGAAGACACGTCAAGGTCGGTCTTTACTGAGCCCTGACCGGTGGCCATTTGCAAAACCCGGCACCGGCAGGCTCACAATACAGTATGTGCGCTTTACGGCTCCTAATTTGCTCTCCAAATGTATGAGTTTTTGAGAGATGTGTTTGTTACGCGCAGCTACTTAAACAATAATATCTCCCCACGTTAAAGCCTTAGCCATAGGCCAAAAAAGTAAAGGAATGTCAATATGTTCTTTGCTCTTTTTATATATGCTTGATCTGATAAATATCCTTTCATGCTAAAGTTTGCATATATGTAATCCTGTGTCAAATTGTTTGTTAGATATTTTGCTATATTATAGCATTATGTCTTTCTCTTATTATACTTAATATATGTTGTTATTCTCTCTTGCTATTTAGGTTGCTAGAGTTATATTTTCAGTTCTACTGTGTTACTCTGGGTGGGAACGTTGATTCTGAGTTCTGGTGATCCAAGATTTTGTGCATGCCAATGATACATGTGTTTTTTGATGGAAGAGTTGACTTTTTTGTGTCTTTCATTTGTGTTTTATTCATCTGATAATCTTGACCAGCTATTCAGAATTTGTCCATGTCTGCATAACTACATATAGTCCTTCCTCACTTTACTGTCCACACTAGGGGCTCCTTTTACTAAGGTGCACTAGCATTTTTAGTGCACGCATGAAATTAACGCATGCTAAACCACACGATACGCTTCCAGAATAATGCCAGCTCAATGCTGGTGTTAAGGTCTAGCACGCTCGGCAATTTAGCGCGTGCTATTCCTTTGTAAAAGGAGCCCTAAGGGGTCCTTTTATTAAGGCACACTAACCGATTTAGCACAGCGTTCATTAAAATGCTAGGGCGCCCATAAAATATAATGGATGCCTTAGCATTTAGTGCACGCTAAATCGGTATAAAAGGACCCATAAATTATTCCAATGACATTACTTATACTATTTTCACTAGCCTTTCTTACAAAGGTGCACTAAGCATTTTTAGTGCATGCTAAATCTATGCACACGCTAAATGCTAAAGCGTCCATAGATTAAAATGTACGTGTTAGTGGTTAGCACGTAGTTAGTGCGTGCTCATATTTAGCGCATGCTAAAACGCTTAGGGGTCCTTTTACAAAGGTGCGGTAGCGGTTTAACGTGTGTTAAACCACCTGCCACGCTAGTACCTAACACCTCCATTGACGAGGCGTTAGGACTTTAGGCTACCACGGGGGTTAGTGAGTGATGAAATGTCCGACGTGCTAACCCCCCATAGCGCACCTTCATAAAAGGAGCCCTTAGAGTGCCTTTGTAAAAGAAGCCCTTAATGTTATTGGTCTTAACCACCCCATTTAAAGAAAAAAGGTATTGAACTATTAAAAAAAATTTTTAATCTGCTATCTGCATGTTTCAGGAAACTCATCTCAATGATAAAGAATCTAGTAAATTACAAGGAGGATGGGTTAAATACTGATTTTTCTCTCTGGCTATAAATAAGAAAAAAGATGTTGCAATCTTAACACACACTACTACTAATATTCAAATTAAAAATCAAATATATGATATTGATGGTAGATGGAATCTACTTAATATTATACTTGGTAAATCTGAATGCTCTATCTTGAATACGAGGGGGTGCTGAAAAGTTCTCAGTCCAGCCAAGAATGGTTCAATGAATGATCTGAAACAATGTCACAACACAGAGTTTTGTTTCTTCAAGTTGGCACTTAATGAAAGAGAAAATGAAACGAATGTGTAAATGTCAATATGGGGTTTTTAGCGCTGGCCGTGGCGGTAACAGCTCTGACACTCATAGGAATTCTATGAGCACCAGAGCTGTTACCGCTGTGGCTGGTGCTAAAAACTGCATTAAATTGATAATTGAGGCACAAAAGGCATTAATATGGAATGCAAATCCATAAAAACATATTTCCGCAATTTGTATACTTTTCTAGAAATTCCGGGTAGGTAAACAGCATATTATACAACATTTAAAGCTAGTTGTTGATTTTCCACATTTAATTGTACCATTATTTACTAGTTCTTTTTTAAAATTATGACATCTCCAAAATTGACACACCCTACTACTAGAAGCTGTTGAAAAGTTCTCCGCCCAACCAATAAAAGAATGACATGGATATGTTCAATCAATAATCTGAAACAATGTCAAAACATAGAATTTCGTTTCTGCAAATTGGCACTTAGGGCTCCTTTTACAAAGGTGCGCTAGCGGTTTTAGTGTGCACTTAGCACATGCTAGCCGCTACTGCCTTCTTTTAAGCAGGAGGTAATTTTTCGGCTAGCGCACACTAATCTTGTGCGTGTGCTAAAAACGCTAGCGCAACTTAGTAAAAGGAGCCCTTAATGAAATAAGATAAACACTTTTCAGCTACAGTAGCAAAATAAAGCTCAGAATTTAGGGCTCTTTTTACTAAACTATGGAAGAGCTTCTTACCACAGGCCGGTGAGGTAGATACTCCGACGCTCATTCAATTCCTATGAGTGTCTGAGCATTTACCTTGTCGGCCCACAGTAAGAAGCTCTTCCGTATTTTAGTAAAACCCAGTGTTAGGAAGTTGGTTGGTTGGGCTGAAAACTTTTCAGTACCCCCTCGTATGCAGGGCAGGATTAACCAATAGGCCAAGTGGGCATGTGCCTAGGACCCAAAATGGTCAGGGGGGCCCGATGAAGGAAAGTATCAACATTGTTTTTTCCAAACGGCGATGGGCCCCTCCAACATCGATCAGCAACACGGGGCCCCCCGATTGGCAACGCAGCCCCCCCATCAATGGAAAGTAAGACAAGCAAGCAATGCGGGTAAGAAAGGCAACGGGAACTGTAATTGTACAAGCGTTGCTGCTTGCCCAAAGCTTCCCTCTGACGCAGTTTCCTGTTTCCGCCTGGGCTCATGGTGGGGTGGGGCGGAGCAGGGGGCCCAGTATACTTGTGTGCCTAGGGGCCCTCGACAAATTATTCCTGCCCTGCTCGTATGAGGCATGCCCACAGTACAGATAAATTATCTCAAGTTTTGGTGTCACTTGATATAGCTGCTGCCTTGACACAGCCCCACCCTGCACCTAGGATGTGGTCTGCAGTATGTCAGCTCTTGAGGTTAGCAAACACATGATATACCAGTCTGTGAATCTGGGTGATGGATCTTGGCTGTGCACTGCAAGCATTTTAAAGGGTACAAAGATTGCCTTCCTTTTTACTCTCCCTAAACACCAGGGTGATGTGAAACTCAGCAGAGGTGAACTCTAAAATAGAGTGAATAGAGTGGCCTAAGTGAAAAGTTTGCAAACGGAAGGCTTAAAGTACACTTTAGGTGTCTCAAGTCCCATTGGTCTCACCCCATCATTAATGATTTGAAATGGGGGCTGTATGCCACTGTGAGTATATGGCAGAGGATGCTAACAACATAAACAATTGAAAATTGTGATTGCAAACTTTATTTTATTTTATTTTTTTAGTTCAATAATTTTTATTGGAATTTAAGGAAAAATCAAACATACATCATACATCTAACAAAATATAATATGTATGTATGTAACAAAACCAAAAACAAACAGAACTAGAAAAACAGCAAATTAACAATTACTAATGATCATTGATACTATCATAAATACAACAAAAAGGACAGTATGGATGTGCATCTTATTCAGGCAAGTCATAGGGGTCCTTTTATCAAGCTGCGCTAGCGGGGTTAGCGCGTCGGACATTTCATCACGCACTAACCCCCGTGGCCAGCTAAAAAATTAACGCCTGCTTCATGCAGGCGTTAGCGGCTAGCGCGGCAGGCGGTTTAACGTGCATTAAACCCCTACCGCAGCTTGATAAAAGGACCTCATAGTCAATCATTTGGTTTATCAGGCGCATGACTATAGGATATCAGTGGCTCCCATATTGTAGTAAATTCATGTAAAGCATTTGATCTTTCTACAGTGACGCGCTCATATTTGGCAGTTAAACAAACAACATTCCACCAGATTATATACTCCACAATTGATGTGTCTTTCCAATATTGCAATATAATTTTAATAGCCAAATTGAGCAAAATTCTTAATAATTTTATTTTTTTTTTTAAATAAATTTTTATTAGAAATGTAGCCAATACGAGAACATTTAAACAGTGTGAGTACAGCATCAATAACCATGAACAAATACAAAACTCAATATCGCGGAAAGGACAAGCACCCGCAGCCCTCAACATGATAAAAATGCCTAAAGAGTCTTAAACTTCCACACCATCTATGGTGCGTAAAGAATTGAGGCGGGGCCCTGTCAGATCAACAGTGTTCCCCTGTCCCCAGTAGTGCCCAGAAGGGTGTGGAACAATAAGGCTAGGCTAAGAATCATCCACTTCCCCATAAAATAATCAAAAAGCTGCAATAACATTTTAGGAAATTTTTCTTCCCCATTCATGCTAACATTCATACTAGGATTGCAAACTTTAACTTCTTTATTTTAATAAAAGTTTCAAGTTTCAAGTTTATTAGGATTTGATATACCGCTTATCAAGGTTATCTAAGCGGTTTTTACAATCAGGTACTCAAAACACTGTATACTTTTGTGGAGAGGGGGATGGGTCACCAGGGGAGACATCAAGGACAAGGACAGACATCATGAAGTAGAGGTGGAGAAATTAGGGGACATAAGAGGAGTGCATGTGGACAATGCCAGCACTTTCTAGGGCAAATGTCAGGTTCACTAGGGTACTTGCCAAACGCCTTAGATAGCATTCCATCAGCACACAGCACTTATCTATTTTCCTAGTCTAAGGTGCTGGGCCTCATACTGCTGGGTCATCTTCTGCACCAGTGCCACTAATGTCCCATTTTCTGAAGCACCTGAAGTCACAGATTGAGCTGCACCCCTAGATATCACAGAGGATGGTTCATTGGCTGCATGAGGGGCAAGAGATGGGGCTTCATGAGACCCTGGACTATCACTATCTGAAATGATGAACACCTCCTGATCCTCACCCTCCTTTTCCAAGGAGTGGCACAGTGGGAAAGTCAGGAATGGGTGAATGGGATGGTGGGGGGGGGGGGAGTTGGAGGGAGTGGTGCAGGATGGTTGGAAGGGAAGGGGTGGCTGACTTGCAGATGCAGCAGTACGTATCTTCTGCCTCCTCCTCCTCATGGTATTCTTCCTCTGGCCTCTTTTCCACCTCCCTGGGTTGAGAGGGCTGGAGCCAGGCCTGAGCCTTCTTCTCCAGAGTGTCCTACAGCTTAGAGTTTAGCTGTGGGAAAAGAACCAGAATGGCAGCTGTTAGATGCTTAGACATGGTGGGGAATGTAATCAAAACAGTATCATTGTCTCACTGTTTTAGGATAGTTGTTCAGGTGGCTGAAGTCTGACAGAGAGTTCTTTAGGCTCCCTCTATATCCTGGATACAAGGGGGGAGCCTAAGGATGTCCCTGATTGGCTCCCTCTGTATCCCGGCTACATGGGCTCCTCCCCCCACCGAGCGATTGAATTGATTGCATTTGCATGCAAACTTGATAGTGCTTCGATTGCTGTTGGAGAATCGGCCAACAGCGATCGAGTTGCTATCTGTAGTTCATCTAGCCCAATGTTCTCTCCCTTTCCTGTTATCCTCTTTTCAGTTTCCTCCTTTCCCTCTTTCTCTTTCCCTCCCTACAACACCTTTTTACCTTTGTGGGTTGTTGTTTTTTCCTGGCTCCAGGGCACACTGTGTCTGTGTCTCAGATCTTCAATCATTCAGCAGAAGTTTATCTCCCTGCTGCTCCCTCATTTCCAACACTACCTCTTTTTATTTGGTGAATAGTGCCTGGTGTTCTCATTGCTCATGATTGATCATTTACACTAATTGTGCTCTTCAGTCAGGTGGTTGTAGAGAATGACACAGGGACAGGTGGTTGTAGAGAATGACACAGGGACAGATACCCAAGGACAATCGCCGGGCAGAGATGGGGACAGGACCCATGGGGTGGGGACAGGGACAGAGTCTGTGGGGTGGGTGGGAATATTTGTTTGTTTATATTCCGCCTTTATCAAGGTGGATCACAAAATAACATAACAATAAAATTACATACAAACATCTAAAAAAAATAAAAATTTTACAGTACAAAAACCAAGATACATCACATCCACAGAGCTAAATTATTACATACTCATTTCCAACTAAACAGCAATACATCAGCCATAGCCAAGGGGAAGGGCATGAGGCGTCTCAGCCAATCAGGGCCTAAGGCCCAGAATTGTCAATGCGGCCATGGAGCAGAAGGTACTGAGCAACCCTCCTTCTCCCAACTAAAGGTACGGAGGAGGGGGTGTTGGGAAGCATCCATCCTGCCACTTTGCGTGGGGTGTTGAGGAGTAGGTATCCCTCCTGCTGTTTTGCCGTGGGGTGGGCCATTTTAGGTTTGGGTGGGGGAACGTGTCTATTGAGGGTCTTTGGGGAGGACCGTCGGCAGCGGTGGGGGACTTTTTTCATTTTTTTAATGGGACAGATATTTTGCATGTGAAATACACACAAAATATCTGTGCCATTGGAAAAAAAAGAAAAAAAACCAAACAACCCCAGGCATACCTGTCGATAACACAGGTCTAGAGCAATCAGGTTTTATGATCGGTAAAACCCGATGCTAAATAGCCAAGCAATGCTAGTGCATCAATCGCTTGGCTGTTTTGCATGGGATTTTACTAATTTGCATGGGTTGGATTGGAAAATGGGCAATCACACGCAATGGGCCATTTAGTGCATCGGGTCGGTTATCAGCAATCGTCGCTAAAGCTGTGAAAACAGGTATAGCAATGATCGCTGACTTTGGTGCATCCCCAAGATTGTTAGGTGGGTGTCAGGAGAGGGAGGTAAGGAGCCCAAGGGATTTTTAGAAAAGGGGAGATAGTATATGATGGAAGGTGGCACAAGGGCGAGAGGAGGAACGGTGAAAAAGGGTGACGAGACTAGGGACTATGGATACGAGAAACTGCAATGGAGAAAGAAGCCTATATGCCTACAGCTTGAAACACCCCAACATCTTCAACAAATACAACCCCCGACACACACTTCCCCCTAAATACAAACACCCTAATACACAAATACATACAATCATCCCACTGACACATCCTTATGGATGCTAAACTCTTAGATAAATATACATTCCTTACTACCGACACACACATATACCCTATTAATAACTACTAATATTCCATAACCACTATCTTCACACATATGGTAATCTGTCTTACTGAGATCCACTTTACTATCGCTGTTTCAACAGAATCTCCCACACGGACATGCCTGAGTCTGCAAATGGAAAAAAGAGGAAATGTGCCATTGTGTAACACTGTAAGTATGCACTTTCAACATGTCTTACATCATACTTATAGAGGCATATGTTACCCTGCTGTAAAAGCCTAAAACCCTGGATAACGGCATTAGATACACTGACAATCTAAGCAATATAAAGCGACACTTTTAGTGACTGAAGTCACATCCCTTTCCTCCTCCAGTGTTACAGTCACATTTTCCTTGTTCCCACACCCCCTTAAAACAGAATCTTCATTCATGGTTATTTCCCCACACTACTTCTCTCCAGAAGTAGTGTGGGGAAGCTGCAGAGCTCGGGATTTGGCAGCAGTAGCAGGTTGTAAATGAGCAAATGTTTCTGGTTGATGACCTAGCAGTTAGAGCAGTGGGCTGAGAACCAGGGAACTTGATTAGGTTTTCTTTACCATTTCCTGAGGTATAAACCAGAGGAGAAAAAAGGATGGACTACGTCTACCCCCAAAAATTAGATTTACAGGCGATGTGTCTGAGGTATACATCTAGGAAACCTTAAGCAACAACAATGAAATTTAACTTTATTTGGTGCCTCTGAAAAGAAATAGATAACATATTTGGAGAGTTTTCATGGGTATTTTCACAAGTATAGTTATCTGCATAAGTTACCATCAGGGCTGGAACTAGGTATTTTGGCACCTGGGACAGCAGAATGAAATGCAATCTCAAATGTGAGAGCTAGGCTGGATCAAAGTTAACAAGAGGCAGGATAAGGAGGGAGCATTTGATTTCTTCTCCCTGCCCCTCTGTGTATATGATTGTACTTCAGCCCACTTGTCCCAGTGGATTCACAGCAAGCTCCCCCCTTCCCCTCTCTTTCTTTCTCTTTTAACAATGAGTGCTAACAGCACTTACAGGGAGCCAGGGTGGCAGAGTTAAAGTAGGACACTTGTTTCCCTTAGTGCCAATTGTGAAACTAAACTAAACTAAAACTTAGCTTTGTATACCTGGTCTTCAACCAAAGTGGAGCTCGACTCGGTTAACAGAAACTTAAAAAAAAATACAAAGAAAATAACAGGCAGAAAACATTAATATGGTTAATTTCCAAAGTGATTAGCAAATAAAATAGTTTTTAATGATTTACGTAAAAGTTGAAAAGGACCAGGACCCCTTAGGATAAGTGGAAGCTCGTTCCATAGTTGAGATAATTTGAAATTAGTATAATGGGTACGCCTCATGTCAAAATGATTGACAACTGTCAAGATAAGGATCCGACCAATCAGCCCACACTCTACCCATACCACACCCACTCTGCCCAAAACGATCCTTATCTTGACAGCTGTAAATCATTTTGACATGAGGTGTACCCATTATACTACTTTTGAAGACCAAGGATCGACTGAAATTCTTGATTCCTTTAATTCCTTTTGCTGAAGGAAGGGAAAGTTTGAAAGAGTTTGAAAGAGTGGTACCCTGGAAGGAGAAGTTAAGAACAGTTTTCCAGTGGACTATCCCCATAGAAAACTGAAGTAATTTACTCTGAAAATGCACCTAAAACACATTTCACAAGTTTTATTAACACAAACTTTTGAGATCCAGTACAAAAGAGCATTACAGTGATACCTTGGATTACGAGCATAATCCGTTCCATAGTAACATAGTAACATAGTAGATGACGGCAGATAAAGATCCGAATGGTCCATCCAGTCTGCCCAACCTGATTCAATTTATATTTTTAATTTTTTCTTCTTAGCTATTTCTGGGCAAGAATCCAAAGCTTTACCCTGTACTGTGCTTGGGTTCCAACTGCCGAAATCTCTGTTAAGACTTACTCCAGCCCATCTACACCCTCCCAGCCTCAAGAAGCCCTCCCCAACCCATCCTCCACCAAACGGCCATATACAGACACAGACCGTGCAAGTCTGCCCAGTACTGGCCTTAGTTCAATATTTAATATTATTTTCTGATTCTAAATCCTCTGTGTTCATCCCACGCTTCTTTGAACTCAGTCACAGTTTTACTCTCCACCACCTCTCTCGGGAGCGCATTCCAGGCATCCACTACCCTCTCCGTAAAGTAGAATTTCCTAATATTGCCCCTGAATCTACCATCCCTCAACCTCAAATTATGTCCTCTGGTTTTACCATTTTCCTTTCTCTGGAAAAGATTTTGTTTTACCTTAATACCCTTCAAGTATTTGAAAGTCTGAATCATATCTCCCCTGTCTCTCCTTTCCTCTAGGGTATACATATTCAGGGCTTCCAGTCTCCATGCTCGTAATCCAAAATGCTCGTTTATCAAAGCGAGTTTTCCCATAGGAAATAATGGAAACTCGCTTTGATACGTTCCCTTCCCCCATCCCCCCCACAAGAACCGGCATTGCTCCCCCCAAAGGCCCCCCTGTGATCCGGCACCCTCCCCCCCGTAATCCGGCACCCCCCCCCAGCGATCCGGCAGCCCCCGCCGCAATTCGGCACCCACCTGCTGTGATTGGACACACACCCCCCGCCTGCCGTGATTGGGCACCCCCCCTGCCGCTTCTTACTGTCATCCGGGCACCGGCATGTCCTGTGCATTGGTGCCGGTGCCAGAAGATCGGCCTCCTCTTCTTGCACAAAACATAGAGTATAGAGCACAAGCACTTTAAAAAACTAAGGTCTGATGATGAATAAAAGCCAGAGAGAAACAAGCCTTCAAATAATTTGGCTGGTGGTTGGCTAGAACTGAAGACCATAGAGGTACTTAGAAATGCATTATCTGAAAAAAAGATTGCTTAGAAATTAGGCACTTTGAAGTTTACTATATGCCGTTGTGGATTGATGGTGTATATTACATAGACCAGTGTTTTTCAACCGCTGTTCCGCGGCACACTAGTGTGCCGCGAGATGTTGCCTGGTGTGCCGTACGGTCAGGGCCGCCATCAGAGCAGTACCACAAGTCTAGGGAGAGGGGCGGTCCGCCCCACGTGGACAGGAGAGAGCTGGACGGGGGACCCGCGGAGTTCAATACATCTCGAGCCGCGAGGCTCGTCTTCTGTTTCTGCCTGCCCTGCAGCTAACATATAGCCGATCGCAAGCGTTCCCCGATGTCAGCGCTGACGTCGGAGGGAGGGCTTAAGCAAAGCCTGCCCTCCGACGTCAGCGCTGACGTCGGAGAATACTTCCGTTTGGCTATTTGTGCGTGGCAGGGCAGGCAGGAAGCAGAAGACAAGCCTCGCGGCTTGAGCTTCGTTTTGCTGAGAAAGTTGCAAAGATGGGCTGGGAGGCAAACACGGAACACAAAAGGGGGGAGGGAGTGCGTTTTGGACACAAGGCATGAACTTGGGAGAGAGGAAGGGAGGGAAAGAGATGCTGAGGTGGGGGAGGGAATGGGTTTTTGGACACAGAAGGCATGGACTTGGGAGAGAGGAAGGGAGGGAAAGAGATGCTGAGGTGGGGGAGGGAATGCGTTTTTGGACACAGAAGAAATGGACTTGGGAGAGAGGAAGGGAGGGAAAGAGATGCTGAGGTGGGGGAGGGAATGCCTTTTTGGACACAGAAGAAATGGACTTGGGAGAGAGGAAGGGAGGGAAAGAGATGCTGAGGTGGGGGAGGGAATGCCTTTTTGGACACAGAAGAAATGGACTTGGGAGAGAGGAAGGGAGGGAAAGAGATGCTGAGGTGGGGGAGGGAATGCCTTTTTGGACACAGAAGAAATGGACTTGGGAGAGAGGAAGGGAGGGAAAGAGATGCTGAGGTAGGGGAGGGAATGAGTGTTTGGACACAGAAGGCATGGACTTTGGAGAGAGGAAGGGAGGGAAAGAGATGGTTGTGTACACGGGGAAAAGAAGAAAGGAGAATTTTTGGTCATAGGGAGGGAGTGAGGTACAGATAGTGGCATACCAGGGGGGGGGGGGCGGTGTGCCCCACCCCGGGTTTACGTCCCAAGGGGGTGCACAGCTGGCCACCCTCCAGTGTTGTCTCTAGGCCGGCAAACTGCGGCTCTTTAGCCACTTGAGTGCCACCGCCGCCAACACTTTCTTTGTGTTTATTTGATTCCTATTCAAGAGAATTACTTTATATATAGTCAATATAGGCACAGAGTTAAATTTTTTAACATTTTCTAATGGTGGTGTGCCTCGTGATTTTTTTTCATGAAACAAGTGTGCCTTTGCCCAAAAAAGGTTGAAAAACACTGACATAGACAACGTCATAAACAGCATTGGGCTATTTTAATATATCAGTTAAGACGTAATGGGGCCATAAGATGACTTTCCAATATCAGCCAATCTGGCAAATTCTCCATGAGTTCAGGAAGGATCCAATACATACCCTGATGCAAAATGAATGCTTGAAGATATTTGTAAAAATTTGGAAAATTTACCCCACCCGCTGATTGTGATTTTTGCAAAGATACTAAGGCAATTCTAGAAGTTTTACCAAGCCAAAGGAATTTTATAAGAATCTCATTCAGTTGTTTCTAAAAGAACCCTTGGAAATAAACTGGCAACATACTCATTTGGTAGCAAACTACAGGCGAAATCATCATTTATACTCTCTCCCACCAAGAAAGATGTAATGGGTTCCAATGCTCACACATTTCTTTGACTTTCAACAATAAAGATTTTTCATTTACTGTCACTGTGTCATTTACAAATCGTCTGAGTTTCCCTTATTTCCTATGGGGAAATTCGCTTTGATATACAAATGTTTTGGATTACAAGCATGTTTTCAGAATGAATTATGCTCGTAAACCAAGGTTTTACTGTATTAGTGAACATAGGCTTTTTACAACAGAATGCGATACACTAAAAAGATAAATTATGAGATAAGTAATCTACAACAGTTGATTGAGAAAAAAATTAGCATATCAGTTGTAATCAATACCTTGGTGGAAGGGACTGGCAAGTGCGATGATGGTCCTGTACTAGCCTATGCTTGTTTTTAATTGAGCACGCATGCTGGTGGTCTGAACACTGCACTTTATAAATTATTATTATATACTGGTATTGATTATAATTGATGTTTATGTGACACATTGGTAATAATAACTATATCCTAATCATGATTCTCAGTGAACCATGTCTCTGTGATTGCCACTAAATCCAACTCAGCCTCTTCCATCACAACTTCTGGATCCAGAATCTTGTTTCTTATACTTTGAGCATTAGTATATATTGCTTTCCAGACATTGCCCCCTTTTCCCATTTGTGTAGAGGTATTTTAGTGATTCACTCATCTGAGGACTTATACCCATCTGGGGGCTCTAATCATCCTGCCCCGCAAAAAAGCTGAGCTAAGTGTATGTGTGGGTGTGTGCATGGGTGTGTTGGGGGGGTTTGGAAGGGATCAGAATGTAACTGTGGATTCTTTCTGAACATTTGGAAGTTGGGGGAATGTCCACTTATGGGATGCACATGACTAACAGAATCCATGAGCATTTCAGGAAGACAGTTGACCTACTGTCTCTGGTATAAAAGACTGTAGGATTTGTGAAGGATATGATTAAAGCACATACACTGAGTATTCCCTTTGTAGACGGTAAGGCTTTGTCTTACTTTTCCTTATACCATACATTTGGCATACCGGTAACTCAGAGTTTCTCCCTTGATCTGAATGAATAGTACATGGAGCTTCAAAAGGCACTATCCTAAGTTTTAAAATGACTTTTATTGTGCTTGTTGCTGTTTAATCCTGGTTAGGGACAGCAACAGTATATTTAGCAAACAAATCAGCCATGACCAGGATGTTTTCATACCTGGTAGACTCTGGTTTCTTTCCTGTAAAATCTATAGCCAATGCTTCAAAGGGAAATGAAGTATGAAAACACTTCAGTGATGCACTCTCTTCACAACGTACGTCTTTGGATAGCATAGCAAACACCTGGTATATGTCTGGATCCAGTTATGATGAAAGAAAAATCCCCCACACAAATATTGGAGGAATCAAACATAATATGAAAGGTTTTTAAACGCTCATAATTAGTGAGAGGAAAAACAGCATCACTGTTGTAAAAAAAAAAAAAAACCTCTCATAAGTTTTATCCATTGCACTAAACCATTATAAATCATCCAAAACAGTTTTGGAATTGTAAAACTTCAAAAAGGAAAAATACTGAGTTATAGTGAGGGCATCCAAGGTGCACAAAATTTTCAATTAGAAAAAAAAATGCTTAACAGAGCAACACTTATTAGGACTGTTGATTTGAATACAAAGGGCCTCGTTTACAAAGGTGTGCTAACGGCCCCGAAGCGCATAGAGATTTAAAGGGCTTCGGGGCTGTTGCCGTGCGGCAGCCGCTAGCGAGGCTTTGTATAAGAGGCAGAAAATTTTAAATATTTCAAAGTGGGAAGAATCAGGTCCCTGACACGGACCATGTTTCAAAAAACTACTTTAGGGAGACTATCCACACCAAAATGTCCAATTCAAGCACTTGTGAGCCCTGAGAAGAATGAAGATTTCTTTGACAAGTCCAGTTAATAACAGTAGCTCTGAATAGAGAATATGAATGATGGGCAATGCAGAAAAAAGTTTACAAGGCAATTCTTTATGATATGCTTTATATGAGGTGCCAATATGTACGCCAAGTTTATAGGATAGCTGTACTTTCTTTTTTTTTTTAATAATTCTTTATTCATTTTCAGACTTACAATAAGTGTGACAAATGTCCAAACAAATTGACAATAAATACATTACTTAATAATCATCAATGGTACAAATCATATGTTCTTATCACCCACCCTTCCCATCATTTCCTATCATATCAAATACCTTGTACAATATGTAATAGTAAAATTACCCCCCCTTCCCCCTCATTATTGAACTTGTAAATTTAAGGGAAACAATGTCATCTAATCAGTACAATACTTTGTTAATGGCTCCCACACATCTTGAAATTTCCTGAGACATCCCCACTGTATTGCAATAAATCTCTCCATTTTATAAACATGACATAAGGAATTCCACCAGAAATTATAATTTAATCTACTCCAGTTTTTCTAATTATACATAATTTGTTGAATGGCAACCCCAGTCATTATAAGTAATAATTTGATATTATTTGAAGAAATCTGACTTTTTGCTCTAACTGCCATACCAAACAGCACAGTATCATATGATAATGCCAATGAGTTATCTAATAAACAATTAATTTGGTCCCAAATTGATTTCCAGAAATTCATAATAAGTGGACAAAAGAATAATAAATGATCTAATGTCCCTGCTTCAAGATGACAGTGCCAACATTTATTAGACTTAGAGCTATACAATTTTTGTAACTGAACAGGGGTCCATAACGTTCTATGTAACAGAAAGAACCAAGTTTGTCTCATAGATGCTGACACTGTACATCTCATCCTTCAAGACCAATTTCGTGGCCATTGAGATGCAGTAATTTGATGCTTAATCTCAATGCTCCAAATGTCTCTTAGACCAGTGTTTAATTTCTTTTTAATAAGTCCATTTAATAATTTATACCACTGGGCGGGCTGGTGACCCAAAAAGTCTGCCTGAAAACATAAGAACTCCATACTTTATTGATTATTAAGGTTTTCCCAGTCAGGGAACCCCACCTGAATGGCATGCTTCAGTTGCAACCATCAAAATCTTTCTGATCTATTAAGTCCAAATTTATGTTGCAACTGTGAAAATTCAAGCATTTTACCATTAGAAATAACATCATCTAATATATGTATTCCTGCTATCATCCAATGCTTCCAGATGAGCCTTTCTCCGCCAATTTGAATCTTGGAGTTCACCCATATAGATTGATTTGTAAATTTAGAAATTGGAATAGTTGTTAAATTGCTTACATAACGCAATGTTTTCCATGTATCAGCTAATATTCTATTATCTTTTCTGTAACTAGGCATTTTGAAACTGAGCACATGGCAAAGGCGTAATGGAGACATGAGTTGGTATTCTAACCACAACCATAAGCTCTGGGAGGACCCAATACATACCCTGGTGCAAAATATAGGCTTGATGATACTTATAAAAATTAGGAAAATTTACCCCTCCCTCTGAAATTGGTCTTTGTAAAGATACCAAGGCCACTCTAGAGTTTTAACCAGCCAAATAAATTTTAAAAGAATGCTATTTAATTTTTTATAAAAGGACCCTTGAAAATAAACCGGCAACATACCCATCTGATAACAAACCACAGGCAAAATCATCATCTTAATAGTTTGGACTCTCCCCCACCATGAAAGATGTAAAGGATTCCATTGCTCACATATTTCTGTAACCTTCTGTAATAACGTTTTTTTATTTATTTTCATTGTTTCTTCCAGCGTATTTTTAATCAAAATGCCTAAATACTTTATTCCATCCTCCGTCCAAAGAAAGGGAAATGAATCAAACAAACCTTTTGTACAATGAACATTGAGTGGAAGAATTTCTGATTTACTCCAATTTATCCAATTTATCTTGTAGCCTGAAAATTTTCCAAATTTCTCAATCATTTCAAGTAAGCAAGGAATGGTTGTCTCAGGATTTCTCAAATAGAGCAAAATATCGTCCGCATAAGCCGAGACCTTATATTCCCGATCTTTGTGAGGAATACCCTGATAGCTGTACTTTCATGTGTGATTGGCATCATAAATTGGCAGACCAGTGTTAGATGCTATTCTATAAGCTTGGCACGTAATGCTGTACAGTTATGGTTTATGAGATTTGCTATACAATACTGCTCAAACTAAAAGAAAGTGGTTTACAATATAATAAGAAAATAAATATAGGAAGAACTCCAATTAATAGTCAGGAAAGCTCTCTTTCATACCAAAGCACCCTCGCTTCCAATCTAAAATTATAGGACCGGATATTAAGACCATGAGAGACAGCCTGGCTATCTCTCACGGTTGGTGGCAAACCCAGAAATTCATTGCAACTGGCCTTGAATTTCTGGGAATTTTTGGCCACTAGAAACATAGCTGGTAGAGAGTGACAACGTAACTATTACCACGGTAACATTGTGGCAATGGGGACCGTGTCAGGGAAGCCCCTGGTATTACTGCAGTACTTATGGACTGTTCTGCGGCAGTATCAGGGAATGAGAACCAGTGCCACTGTCACCCATCCTCCTTCTGTTGCCTTGGCCCCCACAGTCACATCTCTCCCACCTTCCTTCCCTGCTACCACTGCCATCGCTGTTTTCCTTCCCCTAATCTCCCCCCAGACTAACAACTCAAGCTGCTTTTACTTCCCTGCTCAGCTTGTTGGTTAAAATATCCATGCCTTTAGGCAGCCTTGGGGCCTCTACTAGGCCGGTCCACTTCTAGAGGAAGTTGCTTCATGATGATACAAATTAATCTGGAGGTGGGCCTGCCCTGGCCTAGCAAAGGCTCTGAGATGGAAACTTTAACCAGTAGCTGAGCAGGAAGGTAAATGCAGGTGAACAGCTTCTAGCTGAGGGTTGGGGAGTGGGGATAGGTGTTGCTGGACATGGGGGTAGAGAGAAAAGGATGCTGCTGGACATTGGGGTGGGTGAGGAAAGGTGCTGCTGAACATGGAGGTGTGGAGATAGGTGCTGTTGGGGACATAGGTGGTGCTGAAATGGGGGGGAGGGAGGAGAGGTGCTGCTGAACCTGGTGGGCAGGTACAATGCAGACCCTACCTCAGATACAGAGGCAAGCTACAATGGGGGAAGTATGATGGTGTCCTACTGCCCTTTCTTGTGCCAAGATGCTGGCTCTGTCTAAAGTGGTTGCATGGTACATAGGTGAAATGATTGTTTTGGATGATCATCCCCTGCAGGTTGTGGAGAATGTGGAATTTAAACAACTGCTCCATCAGTTAGCACCAAATTACAAAGTGCCCAGCAAAAGAAAATTCTGTTCATTGGGTGGGCATTGGTGGCATGCAGGGCACTGAGTGGGCAGCAGCAGCAGCATCTAGTGGCACTGGGTACTGGCAACAGCAGACGGGGCACTGGCAGAAGGAAACAGACTGTACTGTGACACCAGCAAACACAAAGTTCCATGACCCTCTGCTGCGAAGGATGCCTTACGGCGAAATAGTATGTGCTCTTCCAGAAAAATGCATTCTCCTTCAAAAGAGTGAACACTCTTAATGACACAACAAATGTCCTGAAAATGATATGGGCAACCAAATGAAATGAAAATGACTGGGCTGCCCTTCTCTAGTAGCTCGTTTTTGCTCAGTGTTCCAAAATTGATTTAGAAATCCAGGGTGAAAACAAAAATTTGAGCAAGGGGTTAACCTACTTTATGTGTATGATTGCGGTTGCCAATTGACCTCTGTAAGCTGTAATAAACAAATGTAACCTCTGCTCTTTTTAAGAAGTGTATTGTAATTAATCTACGTCTGTTCTTTGTCCTCTGTAGCTGTTTTGCATTTACTGTAGTTCTTTTTTGTGTTTCCAGAATTTGGTAAATTTCCTTGATGTTAATTAACTAAACCTAGTGCACTCTTTTTATAGCAACCGCTAGTTTCCGTCCCTACTCTGGCTTCAAGTTTCCAACATTTCCCAAGACTATAAGATTCTCATGTGGGACACCTAGCAGTTCTGTTGATCCTTTGGTCCCTAGGTGTATTTCTAGTTTGTCTATTAATTCTGCTTATGACTTGCAAGGCCTACAAATGGCAACATTACCCCTTAACTTTCCCTGATCAAACCCAATTGTTCAATTACAGAAGGACATATCCTACTTCTGACTCCACAACCGACATTGTAATGTACTCTGGGGGTAATTCTCTATATCAGGGCTACTCAGTTCGGTCCTTGGCCACATAGAAAGGCCACAATTTCAGGTAGAGGCGTAGCTACCATTGAGTGAGCCTGGCAAAATGCCCAGAGCCACCCAATGGTAGTGGTAGCCTGCAACTTAGCACTCGCTTCTGCATCCCTCCCTCGGGTCTGGCACCTTTCTCCCCCCCCTCCCCCTCCACATCCAGCTGCATACCCATCCACCAGTCCTCCAGATGCTACAGCGGAAGACAGAGCTAAAGACTGCCTCTCTGACCAGTGGAACTTTTATTCCTCCATGTCCCACTGCTCTAATTCAACTTCCTGTGGGCAGGGTGCAGCAGAGGAAAGGTTCTACTTGCCAAAGAAGTAGCCTTTAGCACAGTCTTCCGCTGTAGCATCTGGAGGATCATTGGGCAGGTAAGCAGCTGGGGGGGGGGGAGAGGTGCTGGAGTTTAGGATAGCACACTGGGGGGGGGGGGTAAGTAGAGAGATGGCAGACCCAGGAGGCAGTAGCATAGCTAGGAAGGTTGGTGCCCAGGCGGTGGCACCCAACATCGCCGAATTGCACACACACCCGTTTCCCTGCTACTTGAGTATCCCGCGCCCCCACATACCTCTTGAAATATTTGTCGGAGTGAGCAGCATCTTCCACCAGCTGCTCACGCTGGCCTCGGCTTCCTTCTGACATCATGTCATGGTGCCATGACCAGAAATGGAACGGAGGCTGGTGCGAGCAGAAAGTGGAAGATGCTGCTTGCGCTGGTGAATGTTTTAAAGAGTCATGGAGTGGGGCAGAGAGAAAGATGTGCTGACACCAGCACTCCCCTTACTACGCCACTGCCAGAGAAAGCCTTCTCTATCCTCCCACCTAGGGCTCACTGGGTGTCATCTATGCCACTGTTTTCAGGATATCCACAATAAATATACATGAGAAAGCTTTGCATGCACTGCCTCCTTGGAATGTAAATCTCTCTCATGCATATTCATTGTGGATATCCTATAAATTTGGCCTGCCTGTGGACCTCGAGGCATGGACTTGAGTAACATTGCTTTATAGTTTATCTAAAATTGGATGCTGAGATGATGCATGTTGAGTGTGAATTCTATATAGGCAATTGTGCACGCAAGTTTAGAAACATAGAAACGTTAGGGGCAGATAAAGGCCGAATGGCTCAACCAGTCTGCCCATCCATAACGTCCGCTATCTCCTCCTCTACCTAAGAGATCCCACATGCCTGTACTATGCTATTTTGAATTCAGATATAGTCTTCATTTCCATCACCTCCATTGGGAGACTATTCTACACATCTACCACCCTTTCTGTAAAGAAGTATTTTCTTACATTACTCCTGAGCCTATCATCCTTAACTTCATCCTATGCCCTCTATTTCCGGAGTTTTCCTTCATTCGAAAAAGACTCACCTCCTGTACATTAACGCCATGGAAATATTTAAACGTCTCTATCATATCCCCTCTCTCCCGCCTTTCCTCCAGAGTATACATATTAAGGTCTCTAGGGGCTCCTTTTATCAAGCTGCGCTAATGGGGTTAACGCGCGTGACTTTTCATCATGCATTAACCCCCACACTGGCCTAAAAACTACCGCCTACTCAAGGGAGGCGTTAGCAGCTAGCGCGTCCGGCAGTTTAGCGCGCGGTATTACGTGCGTTAAACCACTAGCGTGGCTTGATAAAAGGAGCCCTAAGTCTGTCCCCATTCCATTTATGACAAAGACCACTAACCAATTTTGTAGCAGTCCTCTGGACCTACTCCATCCTTTTTATATCTTTTTGAAGGTGGGGTCACCAAAATTGCACACTGTATTTCAAATGGGGCCTCACCAGAGACTTATACAATGGCATTATCACCTCCCTTATCCTTTTGGCCATTCCACTATTTATGCACCCAAGCATCCGCCTGGCTTTGATCGTCACTTTTTCTACTTTTTTTTTGCCACCCTGAGATCATCAGACACAATCACCCCTAAGTTCCATTCTTCTTCCACACACAGAAGTACTTCACCTCCTTTACTATACTGTTCTCCTGGATTTTTGCAGCCCAAGGGCATGATCCCGCATTTTTAGCATTAAATCTTAGTTGCTGTAAGGGTATATTCTTTATAAGTTTATTTTGCTATGCAGAAATCACAAAAACATTGTCTCTTTTTATTATCTGTAACTATGACTACTGGCTGTGGAATTTCCCACCCCCCTCCCTGTTTTTATGTTTAGTTCTTTCCCTATAAGCTACACCCATTATTAGCTTGTGAATGCGCATATACAAAAGGGGGACTATAAATATGTGTAGTTCTTCTGAATAAAAACACACATCTCTTCTGCCATGTAAATAGTCTGCATGTGTGTTCTTTTCTTCCTAATGAGATGCCCCCCCCCCCCTTTTATTGCATTGGTACCAGAGACGACAGAGTATGTGTGTAAGGCAGTATTGGGATCTGAACCTTTTCAGCTGCCAATTACCAGACCATTCTTCAAGCTTTGCCAGATCCCGCCTCATGTTATCCACACCTTCCAGAGTGTCTACCTTATTACAGAGCTTGATATCCCCCGCAAAAAGACAAGCTTTGCCAGACAGTCCTTCTGCAATATGTTAAATAGAGCTGTACCAAGGACAGATCCCTGCATCACTCTACTAACAACATCCTTATCCTCTGAGCAAACTCCATTTTCGACTACCCTTTGTCTCCTTCCACTTAACCAGCTTTTAATCCATTTTATCACTTTGGGGCCCATACCGCATGCATTCAGTTTATTTATCAGTCACCTATGCGGCAACATGTCAAAGGTTTTGCTAAAGTCTAAGTACACTACAATTAGCGCCCCTCCCGTAGCCAACTGTTTGGTCAACCAATCAAAGAAATCAATCAGATTCAATTCTAGAAACTCCACTATCCTCCACTTAAGAAGCATTTCCATTACTTTACTTATTACCAAGGTCAGACTAACCGGCCTGTAATTCCCAACCTCTTCCTTACTTCTGCTCTTGTGTAGAGGGACCACATCTGCTATTCTCCAGTCATCCGGGACCACACCAGATTCTAAGGAAGCATTAAAAAGATGAGACAACAGGGCCGCCAGATCTCTGAGTTCCTTGAGTACTCTCAGATGCATCTCATCAGGCCCCATCATTTTAATTTAGTTAGTTCCTCACAAACATAGTCTTCTGAGAATCTTTCCTGGTCCACTATATATCCATTTCCATTTGCATTCATTTTTTGTGATCCTACCTCTGGTCTTTCATCTGTGATCACAGAACAGAAATAATTGTTAAGCAGTTTAGCCTTATCCTTATCAGTCTCTCATATTTCTCCCCTTCACCCTTGAGCCTCACTTTGCCATTTTGACACTTCTTCCATATCTAAAAAAGTTTTGTCTCCCAAGTTTACCTTATCAGCTATCTTTTCTTCCATTTGCATCTTTGCTTTTCTGACAGCTTTTTCTGCTTCTTGTAGCTTTCCCACATATTTTTTGTCTTCCTCTTTCTACAACATCTTGTAATTTATGAAGGCTAACCTTTTTTCTCTCACCTTTTCAGCTACTGCATTTGAGAACCAAAGCAGCCATCTTTTCCTTTTCCTTTTATGTACTTTCCTAAACAAAGGTTTGTCACCTTTAGAATAGATTCTTTCAGTTTTGTCCACTGCTTTTTTACTTTGTTCAGCTTTTCCCATCCAACTAACTTTTCCTTGAGGTATTCCCCCATCTTGGCAAAGTTAGTTCTTTTGAAGTGTAAAACCTTCAATCTTGAATAAGTCCTCTCATCCTGCATTTTGTATAACTAGATGCTAAATGATCACCCACTGTAACCTCAGAAACACTTTCCCCGTTTGTAAGCACCAAGTTCAAAATAGTTCTGTCCCACTGGGTTCCATTACTAATTGCCGGATCAATTCTACCTGTAGTGAATCAAAGATCTCCATGCTTCTAGATGATCCTGCAGCTGGGATGCTCCAATTAACATCTGGCATATTAAAATCACCTTTAATAGTACTCCGCACAGGAGGAGCCCGAGGTGCCTCAGCCAATCAGGGCCTTAGGTCCCTCCCCATGCATCACATGATGTTCCGGGGTGTGGCCTAAGGTCGCAGTGCATCGGAGGAGGAAGCCTGGTACAGGAGGGACAGAGCACCCCTCCTGCTCCCAATGTTTTTAAAGGTACGGGGAGGGATGTGAGGTGGGCCTAGCCTGACAGGCTGAGTTTGCGATGGCAGGAGGGCGTTGGCATCCCTCCTGCCATATACATTTGCGCATGGGGAGGGGTGGGTGGGCAGTGGTGGGCATTGGTGCGGGGAGGGGATCATTTAGTGTGGGGGCATTTTTTGGGGGGGCGAGTTCAGGGAGGGGGGCAATGTCTGGTTAAAACCATGGGCTCGCAATGCATTTTGCAGAATATATAAAAAACAAAAAATTCCTTTTTTATATATTCTTCTAAAAACATTGCAAGTCCATGTTTTAAAGGGCAGGAGAGTCAGCAAGGATAGAAACGACTGGTCTTCAGCAGTCGCTTCTTTTCTGATCGGCAAGCCCAATCAGTGTTATAGAAATTGTTTAGTGAATCGCTGCCTTCCAAAATTTGCATGCCATTTCCCTCATTTGCATGTGCTGATCAGATCGGGTGCTGATCGGATCAGGAGGAAGGTTAGTGAATCAGGTCGGGGAACAATCGGGTCGCAAAGGGGTCGCAAACTGATCGGTACACGATCGGTTTGCTTCGTGAATCTAGCCCTAAGAACAGTTATGCATGTACCTACTAATTTGGGCCAATTAGCAGCAATTAACCCCAATTATAGCCCATAATTGATTGTTATAGCCAATTAGCATCTAATTATTCAATTAAAGCTACACATGTAACTGAACTAATTCAATAACTTAGGGCTAGATTCACTAAGCCCATGGATCTGATCCGATCTTTAGGCAATCCGATCCAATCTGTGGCTGGGTAGGTGATTCACTATCTTGTTTGCATGTAAATGATGTGCACGAAGATGCATATCATTTGCATGCAAACTCCGACTGAAAACTGATTGAGTCAAGGCAGAGCATCCTCCTGTCACTGCTGTCAGGGCTTCTGCTGGCTTTAAATTTTTTTTTTAATTGGGCAGATATTTTGCATGTTTTACACATGCAAAATATCAGCCCGATTTTAAATAAATTAACCCCCCACCCTCTCCTGACAAGTGACCCATCCCCCATCCCTCCCCGAACCCCCCTCAAAAAAAAAGTGCCCCGCCGCCGTCGCAGCCCTTTAAAATTATGGCAGGAGGGTTTCCTCTCCTTCCTGCCATCGGTCCCACTCTCGACTCCACAACAAAAAAAAACAAACAGCAGGAGGGATGCCGACTCCCTCCTGCCACCCACTGGATACCCCCTCCCCATTCCCATTCCCATTCCCAGTCCACTCCCCACCCCCCTCCCTGTACCTTTAACGGAGCAGGAGGGGTGCTCAATCCCTCCTGCTCCAATGCCTCCCGTGCCGATTCTGAGGCATTAGACTCCACCCCAGTATATCATGTGATGTATGGGGAGGGGCTTAAGGCCTGGTTGGCTCAGGCACCTCGGGATCCTCTCTAGAGTACTCACTAAGGAAGTCTCTGATTGGCTGAGGCACTGGAGTGAGCAGCAGGCTGGGGTTTCTACTCATGCTGGGAACATTAAGAGGAACAGGGGAAGGGAAGGGGCGCATGTGGCAGGAGGGAGTGGGTAGGGGTGGTGGAAAATAGGGCATGAGAGGGGCTCCACCGCCCTGGGTACCTCTCACCCTCGCTACATCACTGCCTGGGGTTCCTAGATTTCTGTGATACACCAAAGGGTTCTTAGCAGCAATTATCGTTTTTTGGGCAAGAAAAATGTAGCCACAACTGCATGTAGCGGTATACTTTCCAATCCAGCCTCTGTCCCATTACTTGCAAGCACATGTAGCAAGGTATTGTCTTGGATAACTTAGAGGCCAAATTTAGAGGCCTCTAGGGGCATCCTGCGACTTTTAATGTTATTCCCATGTCTTTTGTGCTTCCTCTTTTACAGTTTTTGGCCAAGGAAAACATCAGTGGAATAGCATAGATCCATCTCTGGAAGAGCTGACTCTCCATTGCCTATATGAGTGCTACTTTGCCAATGAAAAATCTCAGCAGCATAACAAAGCCAGACAGCCTATGGGCAAAGCTTAAGAGGATTAGCTAGATTAGAGTATCTGGATCTAATAGACAAGGTTTACCTAACATGCATTGCTGTCAAAAGGTGATTAATGAAATATTCAGAAAGTAAAAACCCTCTTTGTTGTAAGGACATATCAGAACCTGCTTTGGTACCTGAGCAGCGCAAATGTTCAAGCTGTGATCTAGTGCTGCCTGGCGCAGCTGGCTAATTTTGACTTCAAAGTATAGTACAAGCCAGCACAAATTATGTCAGTGTGGACATCCTATCCTGCTTACCCACAGCGGAGTACAAGGGGGGCGCAGAAAAGTTCTCAGCCCAACCAAGAACAGAATGATGTGGATATGGTTCAATTAATGATCTGAAACAATGTCAAAACATAGAATTTTGTTTCTGCAAATTGGCTCTTAACGAAATAAGAGAACACTCTTTTTGGTACACTGTCAAAAGCGCGGAGGACAGTGTCGCACTGACAATCCCACCCGACATTTGAGCGCAGGACAGATGTGCACCATTGCTTCCGCCGCTTTTGAGGCCTTCCGTTTTACCCTGTGAGGGGGGTGCGTTGTGAGGGGGTTGCGTGTGGGGGGGACCCTCCCAACTACACTTAGACCAACTACACTTAGAACTGCTCACACTACCGTTGGGGGAAACTCCCCAGTACACTGAAAACTCTCATTCTTTTCGCTGTTCGGGAGTTTTCAGTGTAGTGGGGGGGGGGGGGGGGTTCCCCCCCCAACGGGAGTGCAAGGACTTCTAAGTGTAATGGGGGAGGTTCCCCCCACCCTTCCTTAGAGCACAAAAGGGAAGGCCTCAAAGCAGCAGAAGCAGCGGCGCACATTTGCCCTGCACTGAAATGTCAGTGCGGGATTATCAGCGTGCCACTGTCCTCTGAGCTTTTTGACGCGTCATCCTCTTTTCAGCTACAGTGGCAAAATAATGCTCAGAATTTAGGAAGTTGGTTGGTTGCAGTGGCGTAGTAAAGGGGGGGGAGGCGAGGGGGGAGGTCTGCCCTGGGTGCTGTCTTGGTGAGGGCACAGGCACCCGTCCTCCTCTCCACCCCCTGCTCCTTACCCACCCTTCCACTGCCGTACGTACACGCCGCTTCCCTTCCCCCATACTAGAAAATGACACAGGGCAAAAAAATTATCACTGTTCCCGCCCCATCCCCGTGAGCTCAGTCCCCGTCCCACAAGCTCGGTCCTGGTCCCGGTCCTGGTCCCCGCCCTGCAAACTGTCAGATCCCACCTGCACAAGCTTTGAATAGTTATGATTTTATACTGAACTTATTTTATTAAAGTATAATAAGAGACTATTCTGTACAATTGTCATTTTATAAACACAAATAATACAGATCGAGGATCAACAAAACCCTGTCTTCCTTCCCTTTCACAAATATCCCCTCCACTATTGTGAAAACTGAACAAACCAAATTACTACAGAATTTTACTTAGAAAGATCAAGCTAACAGATTACTTCAGTCACACATGGCAGGAATAGTGTTAGGGGAGAGCAACTAGGGCAACTGCCCCCTGGTCAGAGAGAGCCCTAAGCCAGCTGGAAGCTAAAGAAGCACAGCCTGAGCTTTGCGGTCCCCAGTTATGTCTAACACCAGCTCTACCAGAATACATATTTCAAATCGGAAATATTCTAATCATAAAATATAAAATTATTATTTTTTCTACCTTTTCTTATCTGTTAATTTTATTCTTCAAATCACATTGGTCTCAGGCTTTGGTTTTGGGTTCCTTCTGTCTTCATCGTGGCATGGCATTGCTGGCTCCTGAAGGTAAAATAGGCCCAAGAGGAGCTGGGGAGGAGATACTGAGTCTGACATAAGAACATAAGAACATAAGAACATAAGCAGTGCCTCCGCCGGGTCAGACCATAGGTCCATCATGCCCAGCAGTCCGCTCCCGCGGCGGCCCAAACAGGTCACCTGTCTGAATCATCAGAAGGGGCCCCCTTGCCACCCTGGTTTCCCATTGAAGTCCTATCTTCCCATCGAAGTCCTAACCCTCCGGTTTTGCACATGCACGACCTGGTCGGGTTTCTATACTTATTTCCTGGATACTTCTCTCAGTATCCCACGATCCCTTTATCCCTCAGGAATCCGTCCAATCCCTGTTTGAATCCCTGTACCGTACTCTGCCCGACCACCTCCTCCGGCAGCGCATTCCAAGTGTCCACGACCCTCTGGGTGAAAAAAAAACTTCCTTGCATTTGTTTTGAACCTATCTCCCTTCAGTTTCTCCGAGTGCCCCCTCGTACCTGTTGTCCCCTTCAGTCTGAAGAATCTGTCCCTATCCACCCTCTCTATGCCCCTCATGATCTTGAAGGTCTCTATCATATCTCCCCTGAGCCTCCTTTTTTCCAGGGAGAAGAGCCCCAGCTTATCCAACCTCTCGGCGTATGGGCAGTGTTCCAGCCCTCTTACCAGTTTCGTCGCTCTCCTTTGGATTCTCTCAAGCACCGCCATGTCCTTCTTGAGGTATGGCGACCAATACTGCACGCAGTATTCCAGATGCGGACGCACCATCGCTCGATACAATGGCATGATGACTTCCCGCGTCCTGGTTGTGATGCCCCTCTTTATGATGCCCAGCATCCTGTTGGCTTTTTTCGAGGCTGCTGCGCACTGTGCAGATGGCTTCAGTGATGCATCCACCAGCACACCCAAGTCTCTCTCAAGTCTGCTGTCTCCCAACAATGCCCCCCCCATTTTGTAGTTGAACAACGGGTTCTTTTTCCCTATATGCATGACCTTGCATTTTTCCACATTGAAGCGCATTTGCCATTTGTCTGCCCAGTCCTCCAGCTTCTCCAGGTCCCTTTGCAGGTCCTCACACTCCTCCCTGGACCTAACTCTGCCGCACAGTTTGGTATCATCTGCAAATTTTATGACCTCGCACTTTGCCTCTTTTTCCAGGTCATTGATAAATATGTTGAAGAGTAACGGCCCCAGCACCGATCCCTGTGGCACACCGCTTGTGACTCCCCGCCAGTCAGAATATTGGCCCTTTACTCCAACCCTCTGCAGTCTACCCGACAACCAGTGCTCGATCCATCTGTGCACATCTCCTCCCACCCCGTGGTTCCACAGCTTCCTAAGCAGTCTTTCATGTGGCACCTTGTCGAAAGCCTTTTGAAAATCGAGGTAAATGATGTCGATGGGTTCCCCATTGTCCACCTGACTGCTTATTCCCTCAAAGAAGTACAGAAGGTTCGTTAAGCACGACCTTCCCTTACAGAATCCGTGCTGGCTTGTTCTCAGTAGACCATTTCTTTCAATGTGCTCGCAAATGCCGTCCTTGATCATAGCTTCCACCATCTTCCCTACAATTGAAGTCAGGCTCACCGGCCTGTAGTTCCCAGGGTCACCCCTCGATCCCTTCTTGAAGATAGGTGTGACATTTGCCAATTTCCAGTCCTTTGGTTCCTCTCCAGTTTTCAAGGATAGGTTACAAACATGCTGGATTGTGCCCGCTATTTCCTGTCTTAGTTCCTTCAGAACCCTTGGGTGGATCCCGTCCGGACCCGGTGATTTGCCGCATTTTAACCTGTCTATCTGTTTGAGGACATCCTCCTTACTTACCTCTATGTGTTCCAATTTTTCAGCCTGTTCCCCACTCATGAGCTCCTCTGAGTCCGGTATATTAGATGTGTCCTCTCTCGTGAAAACCGACGAGAAGAACGTGTTCAACCTCTCAGCTACCTCTTTATCCTCCTTAATCACTCCCTTCCTATCCCCATCGTCCAACGGCCCCACCTCCTCTCTCGCTGGTCGTTTCCCCTTTATGTAACTGAAGAATGCCTTGAAGTTTTTTGCCTCCCTGGCCAGCCCCTCTTCGTATTTCCCTTTTGCTTTTCTAACCTCTCAGTGGCATTCTTTTTGGCATTTCCTGTGCGCCTGGTGGTTTTCCTCCGTTGGGTCCTTTTTCCATCTCCGGAAGGATACTTTTTTGTCATTTATTGCCCTCTTTACTTCTGCTGAGATCCAAATCGGGTCCTTTGACCGCTTGTTCTTGCAGCCTTTCCTGAAATTGGGGACGTACATTTTTTGTGCTTCTTGCAGGGTGTCCCTGAATAGGGTCCAGGCGCTTTCCACAGTCTCCATCTTAAAGATATTTCTGAGCTTCTTCCCCACCATTTTCCTCATAGCAACATAGTTCCCTTTCTTGAAGTTGAGCGCAGTTGTTGCGGTCCTCCTTACTATGGGTGTCCCCCTTTCTAATGTGAATCTGATCGCATTGTGGTCACTGTTGCCTAGTGGTCCTCCCACTTCTACCCCGCTTGCAGGCCCCCCTAATCCGTTCAGGATGAGGTCAAGAGTAGCACTCCCTCGCGTCGGTTCCCTGACCAGTTGCTCCATGAAGCAGTCCCTCACAGCTTCTACAAATCCTGTTTCCCTAGTGCAGTTGGAGTGACCCGTACTCCAGTCTATCCCCGGGTAGTTAAAGTCCCCCATCACTGTTACATTTCCAGTCCTGCACTCCTGTCTCAGTTCAGCTTCCAAGTCGTGTCCGACTCCTTCTGGCGTACTAGGTGGGCGATAGTACATCCCCAGTTTTATGTCTGCACCCTTGTTTCCCGGCAATTTGACCCATAGCGATTCCAGCCCCTCTGCCTTCTTTGCCATATCCATCCCGACTGAGTCGATAGAGTTCTTTATATATAGTGCTATGCCTCCCCCCTTCTTGTGGGTCCTGTCCCTCCTGTAGAGCTTGTACCCCGTCAGCGCCACATCCCATTGATTCTCCTCAGTCCACCATGTTTCTGTAATTCCAATTATATCCAGGTCTTCCCCCTTGGCCACGACCTCTAGTTCACCCATCTTGGCCCTGAGGCTTCTTGCATTTGTGTAGAAGCACCGCAGGTCTCGTCGTTTTTCCTCCACCTCTGCATTCACCTCTGCATTCACCTGGGCCGCCTCTCCTGTTCCCTGTACTTCTGCTTTGCCCTCCGCCTTTACCCTTGTAGCTTTCAGCTTCCCCACATTTCTGCCACTCCACTTCCCCGCTTTTCCTCTGGGTTTTCTTGCCCCCTCCTGGGCCCCGGCCTCTGTTCGATCCCCCTCGCCTATAATGCCCTCAGCTTTCGCTTTCTTGCCATCCAGTCCCCCTGTGTCTCCATGCCCCTCAGTCTCCTCCTTCTCCCGGCAAGCTCCCTTTACCTGTTGTTTCCCTCGCTGTCTGATCATGAGATCCACCAGTCCCTCTACTTCTTCCTTGCAGTCAGCCCGTTCAGTATCTGTTCTGGATACTGTTGTCCGAAGCGTCAACATCAGATCAGCTGTCGGCTTTCCCCCTCTCCTCAGTTTAAAGCCCTCTCGATCTCCTTCCTCACATTGGCAGCCAGTAGTCTAGTTCCCTCTGTGCTCAGGTGCAGGCCATCCCGCCGGTAGAGCTTACTCTTTCCCCAGAAGGACGTCCAGTTCCTCACAAAGTGGAAGCCCTCCTCCTGGCACCATCTCCTCAACCATGCATTCACAGCCTGGAGGTCTGCCTGACTCTTTGCATCTGCTCTCGGTACAGGTAGGATCTCTGAGAATGCTACCCTCCGGGTATTCCGCTTCAGTTTTCGTCCCAGGACCCTGAACTGGTCAGTCAGCGTGGCCATGCTGAAGTTCCTCCGGCTCACATCATTCGTTCCGACGTGGATTATCACCGCTGTCTCCTCTGTCTCTGCTCCATCCAGGATCCTCTCAATCCTATCAGAGACGTCTCGTGTCTTGGCCCCTGGGAGACAAGTCACTAGCCGGTCCTCCCTTCCTCCAGCTACGTGACTATCTACCTCTCTCAAGATCGAGTCTCCTACCACAATAGCAGACTTCCCTTTCCTCAGCAACCTCCTCTGTCTCAGGTCCGTGTCCTCGGTGTAGTGTGGTGTCTCACCCTCGGGGTCTCGGTGAGTCACGGTCTCCTCCTCTTGTGTGGTTCCTCCGCTAGGTCCTTCCTCGGTTTCGCCTTGTGGATCCTGGGTCTCGTCTGCCGACATCCGTCTGTGCAGCTGCTGGTCCTGTCCTTCCACCTTCCTATAGGCCTCCTCGATGAATTTCTCGAGGTCCCTCACCTGGTCCACAATGAGGCCTGCTCCGTCTGTGTCCTCGGTTGGCCAGCTCGTCTCCTCTGTGTTGCGCAGTTCCTCCAGTCCCTCCAGTTCCTGGACCTTGACCCTCAGTCTGCCGACCTCCATCCTCAGGCTTTCCAGTTCCTGACACCGACCGCATATGTATGCCCGCCTCCCGGAGGGGAGGTAGTCATACATATGACACTCGACGCAGTAAACTGGGTAGCTCTGCTGGGTTCCTGTAGCCTCCATTTCTTTCTCCTTGTTCCTACGCTCCCTCGGTGGTTGAGAGTGGCTTTCGGCTTGCAGCTAGCTGAAAGAGTAGAGAGAGAGAGAGAGAAGGATGACAAGCTGAAGGGTTGAGAGAGAGAGAGAAGAATGAGAAGCCTAAAAGTTAGAGAAAGAAGAAAATAGTGAGAAGAAACAATTTTTTTTTTTTTTTTGTTAAAGTTAAAGTTAGGTTTGTTGCTGGGCTGCCTGGGCTCCTTCTCAAGGCTCCTTCGCAAAGGCGCCTTCGCCGCGCGCCGAACGGCTGGGCGCCGTTGGCTCCCTTCCTCTTAAGGGGAGCCCGGGCCGATGCGACCTGTGACGCGCGGGGGTGGGCGGAGCTAACTCTCGCCGTGACCCCGATCTGCCTGCTTCCTTAGTCCTCCTCCCTTCGGCGTCCCCGGCTCACCTCTCCTCAGTCTCTCTGCCTGGAACTACAAAGCAACAATAAAACAAGCAGCTACAGCTACAAGAATCGCCTCTGCAGTTCGCCTCGTGTCCCGGCTCCCTTCCTCTTAAGGGGAGCCCGGGCCGATGCGACCTGTGACGCGCGGGGGTGGACGGAGCTAACTCTCGCCGCGACCCCGATCTGCCTGCTTCCTTAGTCCTCCTCCCTTCGGCGTCCCCGGCTCACCTCTCCTCAGTCTCTCTGCCTGGAACTACAAAGCAACAATAAAACAAGCAGCTACAGCTACAAGAATCGCCTCTGCAGTTCGCCTCGTGTCCCGGCTCCCTTCCTCTTAAGGGGAGCCCGGGCCGATGCGACCTGTGACGCGCGGGGGTGGGCGGAGCTAACTCTCGCCGCGACCCCGATCTGCCTGCTTCCTTAGTCCTCCTCCCTTCGGCGTCCCCGGCTCACCTCTCCTCAGTCTCTCTGCCTGGAACTACAAAGCAACAATAAAACAAGCAGCTACAGCTACAAGAATCGCCTCTGCAGTTCGCCTCGTGTCCCGGCTCCCTTCCTCTTAAGGGGAGCCCGGGCCGATGCGACCTGTGACGCGCGGGGGTGGGCGGAGCTAACTCTCGCCGTGACCCCGATCTGCCTGCTTCCTTAGTCCTCCTCCCTTCGGCGTCCCCGGCTCACCTCTCCTCAGTCTCTCTGCCTGGAACTACAAAGCAACAATAAAACAAGCAGCTACAGCTACAAGAATCGCCTCTGCAGTTCGCCTCGTGTCCCGGCTCCCTTCCTCTTAAGGGGAGCCCGGGCCGATGCGACCTGTGACGCGCGGGGGTGGGCGGAGCTAACTCTCGCCGCGACCCCGATCTGCCTGCTTCCTTAGTCCTCCTCCCTTCGGCGTCCCCGGCTCACCTCTCCTCAGTCTCTCTGCCTGGAACTACAAAGCAACAATAAAACAAGCAGCTACAGCTACAAGAATCGCCTCTGCAGTTCATGGGAACAATTTTTTTTACCATAGTAGCATGACTTTTCACCGCTTCCACAGGACGGTGAAATGTCTTGTTCCCATTCCCGCGGGGCGGTGAAAGGTCTTGTCCCCATTCCTGCAGTAAACCAGTTGCAAATTCCCCATTACTGTGGATTTACTGCGGTGACTACGGTTTACCGTGGTAAACAGTCCCCGTGTCATTCTCTACCCCATACCTCTGTAACATTTCTGGTGCGAGCAGCAGCTCTCAATACATCACCATATGTGATTGTTCTGTTTAGTCTTATATCCTAGCCTTCTGATTACATATGGCTGTATGTTCATTACTATTTTATTTTTGTCTGCTAGAGACACTGCATTAAATGGATAAGTAAAAGATTAAATGCTTTTTGTTTATTTATATTTTGAAAACAGACAAAAGTAAAATAGTAATGAGCATACAGCCATATGTAATCAGAAGGCTAGAACATAAGCCTAAACAGAACAATCACATATGGTGATGTATTGAGGCCTTATGAGCCATTCTGCAATTGAACCCTAACCAGTGAGGTTTACACTTGTTGTGGGAATTTCCACTTTGCCTCACCGTTCCATCTTCAACATTCTTGTAGTGCGAGCAGCAACTCCAAAGCTGCTGTCGGCTCTTCCTCTGACATCACCTCCTGGACCTGCACCTAGGAAGTGACATCAGAGGAAGAGATGACGTTGGCGCGACAGCAGCTTGTGGGTTGCTGCTTGTGCCAGGAACGTTACAGAGGTACGGGGGAAGGGAAGCAGCGACGCGAAGCAGGAGGGGGCGGGGAAGGAGCGTGGAGAGGGGGGTGGAGAAGAGGGTGGGGGAAGGGCGCATCGCACCCTCGCAATGCCACTGGTCGGTTGGGCTGAGAACTTTTCAGCACCCCCTCATAGTCTGAAGCCAAGGATATCCTTAAACTAAACTAAACTAAACCTTAAGATTATATACTGCATCCTCTCCATAATTATAGAGGTCGGCTTAAAGATTTTCTTCAAACTGGTAGTCCAGATGCAAAGCTCAGGGTTGACACTACCCAGTATATCGTTATAGCCACGAATCTGCCTCCAGAGGATAAGATAGACCAAACAAAAAAGTGAATAATGTTGCAAATGATATGGGAATTAAAATGAAACAAAGGGCTGTCTATCACTAATGCTTTCAAACACTTCCTACTATAGAGTAGCGGGTATCACTAGCTGCTGAATTTCCCTCAAGATCCCCAGCATATTTAATGCATTAGTACAGCAAATCTTCTCTCAACTGTAGCCAATTCTACTAACTTGGATACTTTTTGCTCTCTGAGGATCATTTGCTTAGGTCATACATCCAGGCCTTTGAAAGGTCCTCTTTTTAGAGGACTCTCCAGGTGTTTGGACGGTTTCCTGGACTGAAGGGAATTTGGCTAGGTTTTGGACTTATTCTCTTCAGTCCAGACCCTACCCTGGAGTTGGATAATGCTTTTGTGAGTCTCCCCATTCCCAGTACCTTCTCCGGCACTACTGCAACTTAAAAACGTCAGGCAGTCGGCAGTGTTAGTGATGTGGTCCTTCTGCTGTTAACCTGCCCCGTAAGCCTTCACTCTGCATCATCCTGCCTACACGGGATCAGGAAGTGCTGCAGAGTAATGGCTTTTGGGACAGGCCGACGGCAGAAGGATCATATCACTAATGCTCTCGGCTGCCGGCTGCCCAAAGTTTTTAAATTGCAGCAGTGCGGGAGAAGATACTGGGGACAGGGAAACTCACAAAAGCATTACCCAACTCTGGAGTGGCCAAAGTGTGTGTATGTGGGGGGGAGGGGGGGAGGGAGGGGGCTGGAGACAAAGGGCTAGATTCACTAAGCAAACCAATCGTGTACCGATCAGTTTGTGAACCAATTTTATTCCGACCCGATTCATTAACCTCTGCCCCGATCATCCTCTGATCTGCGCATGCAAATGAGGAGGAGCGGCATTCAAATATAGGCAGGCAGCGATTCACTGAACAAAATGAGGGACACCGACTGGGCTGACCGATCCAAAAATAAGTGACTGCTGAGGACCAGTCACTCAGGTCCTTTCCAACTGCTCTGCCTTCTGCCGTCCTGCTCTCTGCCCCGCATTTCTGCCCCGCTCTCCTGCTTTCAGCCCCCAACTTTCCAGCTCTGTCTTGCCACCCTGCTCAGCCCCGATCTCCTGCTCTCAGCCCCTGACTTTCCAGCTCTGTCTCACCTGCCCGGTTCAGCCCTGACTTGAATGCCCTTCCCCGCAGTGCGAGTCCGTGGTTTTAACAGGCTCGCAAAGCAGAAAAAAACAGTCAGATAAATAAAGTTTAAAAAAGTAAAAAAAGCTCTGCCAGGCACAAAGGGCCAGTGCATGCGCAGACCATCTACAGTCAAGGAAGATGGTATGCGCATGCTCAAGGATCGCTCTCCAGCGATCCGTGCAGTTGGTGGGGGGAGGGGCGGGGGGGGGGGGGGAGGCATGCTAACAATCGTCCCCATTTGCATGCAGACCTTTAGTGAATTTGTCGGCCTGCCTGCAATCGCTCATGGTTCGGGCACGGAGAGGCAGGTTAGTGAATCTAGCCCAAAGATGCTATGCTGGGGCTGTTTAGGGGTGAGACTAGGGGGAGTCAGGGGTGGGGCTGGAGTGAGGCAGGGCACTGTGGGTAGGGCAGGGGGGTGAGGTGAGGTATGAGAGGGGCAGGGGCAGGGTTAGGTGTCCTTTTTTTTAACTTAGCTAATAAGGAGCCCTGTTCAAAGAGCAATTATCACAGGCCTTAATGATGCACAGGATTGTGCTTAAATGGAAGTGACAACAATTCCAGACGTTTACAGTCTGTGTCCCATATATGGCAAGATGGATCGGGAGGGGCTGGAGTTAGCTTTTAGGAGGAGTGGTGAGGGCGGGGTGTGGGCTGAGCTAGACTTAGTCGTACTGCAAGTAGAACTGAGAGTTTAACGAGACTGCCTAGACGTTGTGACTTAGGTGATGTAAAATCAGGTCTAAGTGCGCAGAAGGTATCCAAAGTGACCAGAGAACCACTGGACCGACTCCATCTTTTTTATATCTTTTTGAAGGTGCGGCCTCCAGAATTGTACACAATATTCTAAATGAGGTCTCACCAGAGTCTTATACAGAGGCATCAATATCTCCTTTTTCCTACTGGCCATACCTCTCCCTATGCACCCTAGCATTCTTCTAGCTTTTGCCGTCACCTTTTCAACCTGTTTGGCCACTTTAAGATCATCACATACAATCACACTCAAGTCCCAATCTTGTGTTGTGCCCATAAGTTCTTCACCCACTAAACTGTACCGTTCCCTCGGTGTTTTTGCAGCCCAAATGCATAACTTTGCATTTCTTAGCATTAAACCTTAGCTGCCAAATTTCAGACCATTCTTCAAGCTTCACCAGATCTTTCTTCATGTTATTTACACCATCCGGGGTGTCAACTCTATTGCAGATTTTAGTATCATCTGCAAAGAGGCAAATCTTACCCGAGAGCCCTTCAGTAATATTGTTCACAAAAATGTTAAAAAGAACTTGCTTATGTCCAAAGGGAATCTAAGAAGGTGTTAAAAGACACTGTGTTGGGCTAGGCTGGGTGCCAGCCCTAGGAAGAGAGTGCTAAGTGTGATTTGAAGAGAACCAGAGAGAACTACAGAGACTGTACTTATGCTGGATTGGAGCCTGCGAAGTTACAGGGGTGCACATGTTGACTCAGAACAATAAAATACAGTAAAACCTTGGTTTGCAAGCATAATTCGTTCCGAAAACATGCTTGTAATCCAGTGGTTCTCAACCCTGTCCTAGGGGACCCCCAGCCAGTCGGGTTTTCAAGATATCCCTAATGAATATGCATGAGAGAGATTTGCATATAATGGAGGAGACAGGCATGCAAATATGTCTTATGCATATTCATTAGGGATATTTTGAAAACCCAACTGGCTGGTGGTTCCCCTAGGACAGGTTTGAGAACCACTGTTGTAATCCAAAACACTCATATATCAAAGCGAATTTCCCCATAAGAAATAATGGAAACTCCACAACCCAAAAACTGTATGTACTCGTATTGCAAGACCTTGCTTGTACTGTATATCGAGCTAAAATTTAATAAAACGTTTTGCTTGTCTTGCAAAACACTTGCATACCAAGTTACTTGAAATCCAAGATTTTACTGTACTTTCCTTTAGCTTGCAAACCCTGTGCTTATGACTGTGTTTCTGACAGATCCAAGCTACACTCTCAATCACCTTACCACAGGATGGTTACGGTTAAAATTTTTTGGTGATAAGGTGCCTTGCCCTACCCCACCCTGACCACCCTTTCCTACTCAGATCCCACATTTTCAAATCAGAAATCTGGAAACCTTCTCTACAAGGCACAGGTGTGATTACATTATTAGAGAGTCTATGTATGGCTAACTTACACAGCTCATAGACTACTTGACTACTGACTACAAAGTCAGAGATACGCCTATGTACCCCCCCCCCCCCGGAAGATCCCTGCTCACAGAAACTGCCCACAAACGATCCTACAGCCACTTCATTCCACACCTCTGGAACCAACTCCCCCCCCCCAACTTAGACAACAGAACTCATTATTAACTTTCAGGAAATCGGTAAAGACCCTCCTCTTCAACTAAAGATCTCCTCTGTCTTCTCCCCCCCTTACGCCCCCCTCCACTCTCCTATCTCCTCCCCAAAACTCCAATATAACCCTCTCTTACTCTCTCCACCAACAAATTGTACCTAAACGCATATAACTTTCCTTAAACTAAACTACTGTATTTCCCCCTTCTCTCTTTCTGCTATACTCTCCCTGTATTTAATTCTCTCCAAAATCTATAAATCCAATTACTAAACCTGTTGTATTACTTATATGTCTATTTACTCTCCACTGTGTATGTTCATTTGTAGACCGTTCTGAGCTACTGGGAGGACGGGATAGAAATCCAAATAAATAAATAAATAAAATAAATAAATAAATAAATATATATCACAATAAGGCTACTACTACATGTGGAGAAATAGAAGATCCTCAAGTAACAATAATCATTGACCATTATGTAAAGATAGACAAATAATCCCAGTTTCAACTTTTAAAAAGTTTCAATGCCCCTTTCATATAGTGCCTATGGATATTACACTTTATGAAGTCAAGAAGTCATGAAGTGAATCAGAGAGACAGAAATAATCTCCAACATATGTGACTGTCTCTGGAAAACATGGCAAAATTCACCAGAAACAAACAAAAAAAAATGAGGTTTTTTTTTAATTATATTAGTGCAATTTGTATTATAACAGTCCAAACCCCATCCTTTTATGCAAATGAAATTTTAAAAAAGTTACAAAAGCTCAAGCATGTGACTGTTTTGGGACCCGTGATCTGAAAATGGGCCTTTCTCAGCATTTTGTTTTCCCTGAGATGGTCACATACTCTAGAACAGATGGGCAGTGTTGGAGGCAGAGGATCACGTTTGATTCGACAACCGCAACAACATTGAATTTATACTGCGCAGAAGAAAGACCCGGCAATCTACTTCTGTATTTTGCCATGAGAACTTTATAATGTTCATCAAGTTACAAGATCATGAGTCAATGGCACCTAACTAACATGCACAAAATTAAAACTCATTTGAATCTATTACCCTTGCCACTTCTTTTTAACATCTTCCTTGCCCTATTACTAAAGCTAGCACAATCAATCAGTTTTACCCCTTCTTCATCCACTGAACACCGAGGATCCAATCAAAATTCATATTATAAATGGAAAAATGGAACAAATAAACCAATGGCTAAGGCAAAATATGTTAGCCCTTAATGTTGATAAGACCCAGACTATTATTTTCCCCTAGAGAGAAGGTCAGACAGTACAGGCACCAATTAAAATTGATAACACTCCCCTACAACAGGTCACAAGCATCAAAATTCTTGGGGTGATCCTAGATTACAAACTAACATGTCAAGATCATATAGTTCAAACAGTAAAAAACTGCTTCTACAAATTGCGCATGATCAGGTCATTAGCAAAAGTACTAGATCCGCCGGCACTAAACATACTTATTCGCTCTCTTATTATTTCAAGACTTGATTATTGTAATTCTCTGTTTAAATGCATTTCTCAAAAACAAATAAGGAGACTTCAACTTATCCAAAATACGGCAATAACAATCATAACAAACTCAAAAAAGTATGACCATTTAACTCCACTACTAAAAAATGCTCCATGGTTACCAACACTCCATCGTATCGCCTATAAAATTGCTCTATTGTCATTCAAGATCCGTCATGCCAATCTTCCTATTTTCCTAGATAGGTTATTGACTCCATACACTTCATCCAGAACTCTGAGGTCATCTGACCAAAATTTTTTTCCGTACCATCTCTAAAAGTTATCGGCACAAGACGAGCAGACATTGTTTCAGTAACAGCACCACAGTTATGGAATCCATTGCCCGGATATATCAGAGGAGAAACAATACTTGACAAGTTTAAAAGTTTTCTGAAAACGTTTTTTTTTAAAGATGCTTTCAAAAATTAGAGTTCCTAAGCCGATAGCATTTCTTAAGGCTCTCGGTTCTTAAAGCTTCTGCTTTCCATCCCCTTCCTACTATGTGAACCCTCAATGTTGCCTTTTCTAAATTTTTTTGTAGTTCTACCCTCCTTCCTATTGTAGTCTGTAAGTCTGTCTATGTTTGTCCATTATATGTTTAAATAAATGATTTGACACCCCATTTTTTATATTTGGACAGGTTCCTGCTGAATCAGAACGTACACAGATAGGGCTGGTCTCGGTTGGAGCGCTGGTCTTTGACCTAGGGGCCGCTGCGTGCGCGAACTGCTGGGCACGATGGACCACTCGTCTGACCCAACAGCGGCAATTCTTATGTTCTTATGTTATAAGCGTTTGCATCAAATTTTAATAAACAAACAAACAATACCCTGAAAAATAGGTAACTTAACAGTACTGGAAGCATATAAGAACATAAGAAATGCCTTCACCGGATCAGACCCTAGGTCCATCTAGTCCGGCGACCCGCACACGCGGCGGCCAAGCTAGGTGTTCTCTACTGGACACCTTGTTTACCAATTTCTTTGGTATATTTCCTTGGCTTATTAAATGCTGCTTAGGATAATATAAACAATACTAGAGATCCCATTGAGGCAATAGCACTTATCACTTTAGGGGCAGTACATAGCATGCAATGAATACCTTAGCTTCTGTAACTGAAAGCCATGGAGAAGATTAGCATTCTGTTAAGTTTGGCCAAAAGATTCTTCACGCTTTACTATAGAGTTGGCACCAGTTTCTTTACGCATTTGATTATTGCTTTTGATATACCACAATGGGCCTATTTAAGCATCTAAGGGCTTCTTTTACTAAGCTGCGATAGCAGTTTTAGCACGCGCAGAATTGCCGCGTGCGCTAGACGCTAACGCCAGCATTGAGCTAGCGTTAGTTCTAGCCGCATGGCGTGGGTTTAGCGCGCATGGCAATTCTGCACGCGCTAAAAACACTATCGCAGCTTAGTAGACGGAGCCTTAAGTGTTGAACAATTTTAAAATACAGTTTAACTGGTAGAATTGGCAAAGAGGATGGGGAAGCAAGGGAAGACCAGGACTGGGAGAAAGCTTAAGACATGGTGAAGTCAGAGGCTGCTGTGAACAGCTAACAGAGATACAGTTCAGTAGATACAAAGGTCGGAAAGGCTACTAAAGTCTCTACCTCAAATTGGAAGACTCCTAAGCCCGGATTCTCTGACCGGCGCCGATTTTATAGGCGCTGGTAGGTGTCCAAACTCAGTTAGAAACACTGTTTAAATAATATTTTTAACCTAGTTTCAAGGCATCTACCAGCGCCTAAAAAATCGGCGTCGTAATCGTGCCTATGTAGGCGCTTTAGGCTATCTAATGCCACTATGGGCATGCCGAATGCCAGAAGTGGCATTAGGTGGCCTAAAGTGCCTACGTAGTTGCAACTCATGGCACAGATAGGTGCCAGAAATGTCGGCTTTGAAAACCCTGGCCTACATGTATGGTACCTCTCTTTCACGGAGGTATGATTCTATATAGGGCGATGTCACGTGATTGACATGCTATCTGCGGACGCTTTTTAAGTGACTGCTGATATCAGCGCCCAATAGAGAATCCGGGCCCTAGTACATAATGCTTGCACATATAGCAAAAAAGCAGTTGAGGGAAGCCACTAATATGCATTCATAAGTACATAAGACTAGCCATACTGGGTCAGACAATGGTCCATCTAGCCCAGTATCCTATTCTTACAATGACCAATCCGGGTCACAAACACCTGGCAGAATCCTAAGTAGTGCTGACCCCTAAGGTGAACCCTAGCATCCAGTAATTGTGATTTAGATCATTCTTCCCAATGTGCATCACTTTGCATTTGTCCACATTAACCCCACCTACCCCCCCTCCTTTATCAAGCTGCACTGCCAAGCATCACAACCTAAATGCTGAGCTGCCCATTCTATTCCTATAGGCAGCTCGGTATTTAGCTTGCACTGCTTGGTAGTGCAGATTGATAAAAAGGTGTTTGTGTGGATGTGTACATTTTTTCTGCCATTTGGATGCCCAGTCTTCCAAATTAAAGTTAAAAGGGGATAGATTCCGTACAAACGTAAGGAAGTTCTTCTTCACCCAGAGAGTGGTAGAGAACTGGAATGCTCTTTCGGAGTCTGTCATAAGGGATTCAAGACAAGGTTGGACAAGTTCCTGCTAAATCAGAATGAATGCAGGTAGGGCTGGTCTCGGTTATGGCACTGATCTTTGACATGGGGGCCGCCGCATGAGCGGACTGCTGGTCGCGATGGACCACTGGTCTGACCCAGCAGCGGCTGTTCTTATGTTCTTAAATTCCCAAGGTTATGTTGCAATTCTTCATAGTTTGCATGTATTTTAAGAACTTTGAAGAGTTTTGTGTCATCTGCAAATTTAATCACCTCACTTGTCATTCCAATTTCTAGATCATTTTATAATATGTTAAATAACACCAGTCCCAGTACAGATCCCTGTGGCACTCCACTATTCACCCTCCTCCATTGAGACAAATGGCCATTTCGTCCTACCCTATGTTTTCTGTACAATAATCAATTCCTAATCCACAACGGAACATTGCCTTTTATCCTATGACACTTTAATTTCCTCAGGAATCTCCCATAAAGAAATTTGTTTAAAGCTTTCTGAAAATCTAGATACACTATGTCAGCTGGCTCACCTTTATCCACATGTTTATTCACACCTTCAAAGAAATGAAGAAAGTTGGTGAGGCCATACTTCCCTTGGCTGAACCCATGCTGGCTCTGACCCATTAAGCCATGTTTGTCTACATGTTTGTAATTTTATTCTTTATAATATTTTCCACTTTCTTGGCCAGAACTGAAGTGAGGCTTACTGATCTGTAATTTCCCATATTGCCTCTGGAACCCTTTTAAAAATATTGACGTTACATTGACTACCCTCCAATCTTCAGGTATTACAGACGATTTTAACAAGAAGTTACTGATGACCAACAGCAGAACAGAAAAAACCCGGACACATGACCCACCCCATTCTGCCCCCCCCAGTCTTGCCTCACTCTGTACTGCCCCCAGCCTCACCCCCAGAAAACCTCATCTCTTCTTCCTCGACCTCCAGGCCATATCTAGAGGTCGTCGAGCATGTGCGGATGCTTAGAGGCCCTCCAGATGCGGCCGGAGCTCGTTGGGGCTTTTCAAAACATGGACACACTGCCGGGATTTGGAAAGTCTGCCCAGGCATCTGGACAGTCCTCTAAAAAGAGGACATGTCTTTGTTTTTCTGGACATCTGGTAACCCTATGTATACCATCTGGACCGTCTGCCTCCTATTCTCTAAATGTTTGCAATTAGTGCATTTTATTAGCAAAGCATGGCCATAGGCAATTTCTGCATGTCACCTCCTCAAACAGTCCAGAATGTATTGGATCCCCAAAAGGAGCCTCATTACCTATGGCTCCCAGCAGACCCTTAACCTTTGACTGCATGTCATGCAGAGATCTATAAGCTTCCTCTCTCTCCACTTGCTTTTCTCTACCTTCCTCTCCACTCTCTGCGTTAGTCTATTGATTGTGCTGGGTAGTATATCAAACCTCTGTAAATAAATAACATTTTTCCTACCTTGCTCGGCTGCTTTTTCATGTTGAATGCATTGTAGCAGGACAGGCTTGTGACGGCATGGGTTCTTGAATTGTGCCTTCAGGGCTTTTGGTTCCCATTGTATGCCAGACTTCTGTAATAAACAGACATGGTATGTAAGGCAGTCATGAATTTAATTAGGAACACAGCAGTACATTTCCAACCCCTCATTTTAGCATACCAATTCTTCTAGGGTCCATTTATTTATTTTTAGATGCCTTCCCACAAACAAATCCACCAGGTCTCATAAAAAGCACAAATACTCATATCCATATAAAAGAAAAACACAGTGCATATTTTTTCAAATACTTTATTCAGCAAAAGATCAACCATGTATTGCAGAAAAGGAGAATAGTGGGGGTAATTATTCAGCTGATGGCAGTGAATGATTTTAAAGCTGACACTGTTTTTGGATAGTCCATCCGGGAGCCTGGACAGTCCTCTAAAAAGAGGACATAGCCGGGTTTTCCTGGACATCTGGTAGCCCTAGTCCTTTATGTTGGCCAAATCAGAGTGAGGGTCAGCATCTTTCTCTACTGCATGTTAAGCATTGCAGGATCCTCCTCTTCTTCCTCACTATCTTCCTGTTCCTGGCTAGGGAGCTTGAGGGAGGGGGCATGCACAGGCTCTGGTGCAAACTGTGGAAGAGATTTAGAATAGTGCCCCACCACCGCCACTTGCCGCTGTCCATGCACCTCTGATGCCTGTTTCAGGGGTGTTGCTAACAGTATCTTTCCTCCATCTAGCCAGTTCCCTGCTGCTCCACTCAACCTCTGTCCTCTGTCTCCTACCCCTCCAGGTGCTGCTGCATAGCCTAGCTCTGTGGAGGTGCTGCAACAGGTGTGTTTGAGATGCTTGTCTGGGGTTTACCTGTGTGCATAGCACATGAGACTGATGTCAAACACATAGACGTAAGAATAGCCTTACTGGGTCAGATCAATGGTCCATCTTGCCCAGTATCCTATCTTCACAGAGGCCAATCCAAGTCACAAGTGCCTGGCAAACCCCCAAATAGCAGAAGATGGAACAGAGTTGTACTAATGATCCTGCTCAATCTGAAATTCAGCACCAAGTATGTGAGAGCAGGATATCACCACACATATATGACTAGACTCTAGCCATATGTGTGTGGTGATATCCTGCTCATACATACTTTTGGTGTTAAAAACCCAAATAGTAGCAGCATTCCATGCCACTGATCCAGGGCAAGCAAAAGCAAGCCTCCATCACAAGTGCAACTCTACCTTAGAAAAAATGAGGCCTGGGGTGAGATTGAGATATAATGGGGGGAGGTTGAGAAGGGGTATGGGGAAACATTGCCACTCAGGGCAGCACTGCTTTCACCAGCTCAGCGCCCACGAGCGCCATCCTCTCAGCGCTAGTCCTTATGGCTCACACCTTCAGGCTACTTGTGACTCGGAAGCTTGCTGTAGCCACGTTTCATTCACATGTTTTCTGTTTGTGTCCACACAAGCATTTATAAGAATTCAGAACAGCTATTATAGACCCTTGACAAAGGCAGGATTGCCAAAACACTGCCAGTGTCGAATCAACTTGTTTGATACATTGCTGCTCTCCAGTAAAGTACACTTTGGAATAACCCTTTGCTGAGTGTTTGACATCCTTTGCCTCAAGACTTTCTGGATTCGCCTTCGCCGTCGTTGAGATCCATGCCTGAATTTCTTTTTGAGCGCTCACACCTTCATGACCAGCTCCCTGACAATGAAGGGTTTCCCCTGAGGATGAGCATTGAGAGCTGGATGTGTTGGGTACCTGGTTCCCCTTACCTCAGTCTCATCCTCTGTTTCAAAGTCAGAAGCAGAGGATGAATACGTAGAAGTGAATGCTGTTCTTCCCCTGCTAGTGTGGTGGTGCTCCAGCTTCTGCTGCCCCTGCCGAAGCTTCCTGTGCCTGGTGCTGGCTATTCACTGTGACCTGGAACATCTGTAGAAGGAAACAAAAGGTCACAGTGTGACTATTTAGAAAAAAGATGTGGAGCTGAGGCCACTACGTAGTCACATTACTTTTACAACTACACATATCAAACACTTCAACATGATTAACTATCTTGGTCCAGCATCTTAGCTTTTATGGTCACAGTGTTGCATGTGCCACATTATATATCTTATTCCTCTCTGAAATATTTCATCTGATGTTCATAAAGGGCCATTTCCAGAGACAGAGCGCATGCAGACATGTATACCACTGGGCTGACCTGATGTTGGAAGATCTGGTGATGTGGCGGAGGCCGACCAATGTTGATGTCGGTAGAGGATCTGCTGTCTTTGCTGCCGGTGATCATCATTCGTGGCCTTGCTTAGAAAGTCTCAACCTGGAACTGTCTCCTGTCATCGATTTGGTAGTGATGGCCTGTTGTTTTCCAAAAATCCGACCCTTCCTCTCTGAGCACACTATCAAAACACTTATCCATGCCCTCATCACCTCACGGTTAGACTACTGCAACTCACTACTATCAGGCCTTCTGCTTAGCCATCTCGCTCCCTCCAGTACATCCAGAATTTGACTGCATGACTCATATTCTGGGAGAGCCAATTTACTCATGTTACTCCTCTCCTAAAGTCAAATCATTGGCTTCCCGTTTCCGAATACAATTCAAATTCCTCTTACTGACCTACAAATGCACTCACTCAGCTGCCCCTCACTATCTCTCTTCACTTATCTCCCTCTATGATCTCTCTCCCCCCCCCCCCCCCCGTGAGCTCCACTCAGCTGGTAAGTCTCTCCTATCTGTGCCCTTCTCTTCAACTGCCAACTCCAGACTTCATCCCTTCTGCCTTGCTGCACTATATCCTTGGAATAAGCTGCCTGAATCCCTATGGCGGGCTCCATCTCTGGCAGTGTTCAAGGCCCATTTAAAAGCCCACATCTTTGAGAGTGCTTTTAACTCCTAATTCCTCTCACCTTGGGTTCTGCATCCCCTACCCTCAAAAGCTGTCCTAAATTCACCCACTTATCTTATGTGGGCCCCAGTTAAATATCAGCCTGTGGACCTGCAATCCAAAAGTGCCCTATCTCCGTCCCCTCGATGATGTCTGTAGACCCCCCGCCCCTCCCTCAAAATGTCTGCCGCAACCTAAGTAACATGGGGCTGCCACAAGAGGTCACAACAGCCATTTTTGAGGAAGTTGCCATTAGGGGCAAAAGTGAGAGGGGGAGGGGTTGCTCTTGACCTTGACACCTTGCTGGACCACCAGGGAGGCCAGATAGACTCTGGGAGGAGTGCTATCCTGACCAGGAGCTGCGGAGAGATGCTGATGTGTGTGTGTGTGCATTGTGAGAGGGGAAGTTTCCAAGTTTCTAAGTTTATTTAATCTTTGATATACCGTTTATCAAAAACATACCTAAGTGGTTTACAATTATCAGAATATTGTTAAAATAAAAAAATAAACTTCAAAATAAAATGTGTATGGTGGGGGGGGGAGGACAAAACACATAGACTTACTGGAATAAAAAGGAAAAATGGGAAATGGGAAGAGCTTAAATACAATAAAAAAATAAAATGTTAAAAGGAAGGGAAGAAACGGAAGGGCTAGGGGTCACTTCGAAAGAAACGTTTCAGTTCAGTACTGCTGACTACATAGAAGCTGTTAAGGCTCTGGGAGAATAGAGTCAAACTGAGAAGGCGTCTTTAAAAAGAAATGTTTTTAGTTTACATTTGAATTTTTCAAGAGATGTCTCTTGTCTAAGATCTGACGGAAGGGTGTTCCATAACATGGGGGGCAATAACTGAGAAAATGGGTAGAATCAAGAAATAGTTTGTGAATAGAAGGGACAGAAAATAGGTTTTGAGTAGTGGAACGCAGATTCCGGGAAGGGGTATACGGAATAAGTAGTTTGTCGATGAATGCAGGTGAATTGGACTGCTTGGTTTTAAATGTTAGCAGAAGTATTTTGTAAGTGATGCGATGAAGAATGAGTAGCCAGTGAGCTTTGCGCAAGAGGGGAGTCACGTCACCTCACGTGGTCAAATTTTTTAGCTTTGTAGATAAGCTTGACTGCGGTGTTTTGTAATAGTTGAAGCTGGCAAATTTCATTTTGTGTAATTCCTTGTAGTCAATGTTGGAAATAACAAGGGAGTGAATTAGGATGTTGATGGAAAGGGGATCTAATAAAGAGAGAATAGAGCGGATGAGGCTTAGTTTCTAAAAGCATTTCTGAGTGGCATTGCTGATTTGGTGATGAAAGTTAAGATCTTCATCAATAATAATTCCTAGGGAACTACTGAATATCAGTGTGTGTGTGTGTGGGGGGGAGGGCTGGGTCAGGGGAGCCTTGTTTGGGGGGGTGGGGTGGGGAAAGGAGGGGAAATCAGAGGGATAGGGGAACTGTTTTTTTTATGCAGGTTCCAGCATGATATTGAGCCAGAGCCCGCATAAATGTCAAATGCAACCCCAGCTAAATATTGGCTGGACTCACCTAAGCTCCAGGCAGCCAGCCCACAAAATGTTAGCCTCCGATATTCAGTGCTGGTGCTTGGACATGGCCCAGCACTGAATATTGGGTGCTAATCTAGCTGACAATGATCAGTGTTTAGAACAACACGGGCCATTGCTGGCTGAATATTGGGGTTTTAAAATGAATAAAGTTTTAATTAAAAAAAGAGCTAAGTTCTCTATTTAACTTAGTATAATGGAAGTATAATAGATTAATCACATATATAGATGTCAAACTGTGGAAAGCGTTATAAGCCAAATACAGAGTCCTAAACACAGATCTAGCTTAAACTGGGAGCCGATGAAGATTTTTCAACAAAAGAAATACTCTCTTATATTTGATACATCCCAAGATCTTCCTTGCTGCAGTATTTTGAAGTAAATGTAATTTAGTCAATAACTTTTGGGTAGACCTACATATATTGAATTACAGTAATCTAAATGGGAAAGCATCGTAGCCTGAACCACCAAGGCAAAATACTCTCCATAAAAAGAGGAACAAATAAGTCTTAGCTGTTTTAGTTTTAAAAACACATTCGTCATCAGACCAGTTATTTGAGGTTCAAAAGATAAACTGGAATCATAATTAGTCCCAAGAACTTGACTAGTAAAATGGATAGGGCTGACCTTATCACATTCACTCAGTTCTGCAAACTGGCACTTGAATTATCTTACGTATTTTCACATAATAGTATATGTTACATATCCCATATGTTACAGACATATAAGCAGGTTATAATTCTATCACTTGCATCTAGAGGTAAAGCAGCCAGAGCCACCTATTCATCTAGTCTAGCAAATAATTACACTTAAATAAAATATAGGGAGATATATAGTATATTCCATATCATAGAAGAGTCCAAGCCTGGTTATCAGGGTGCTGGATGGACATATATTTATTTGATTTTTTAGCCTATCCTCCCAAAGGAGCTCAGAACAGGTTACAAATCAGGTACTCAAGCAATTTCCCTATTTGTCCTGGCGGGCTCACAATCCATCTAATATACCTGGGACAGTGGAGGATTAAGTGACATACTCAGGGTTATAAGCAGCACCATGGGGTTTAAACCCACAACCTCAGGGTGTTGAGGCTGTAGTTCTAACCACTACACCACACTCTTCTCAACACTTAAGAAGGCACACGAAGGGCAATTCAAGTAATAAATCCTAATAAATAATAATAACAGGGCACTTACAGTTATGCATCATTAGCATGTAAATGTACAGAAAAACTATAACTTATGTGCATAAGTGGCAGCAGATCAGATGAGTGCTTAAGTAGCATGTAGAGAATGACATGCTGCTTAAGCTCACGAGAGCTCATTTTCCCGTCACGGCGAGTTTTTTTCCTGTCCCTGCCTCCTTCCTGCAAGCTCTGTCCTCGTCTGCTCTGCACACACCTCAAACACTTTAATGGGACAGGGACAATGACAAAAGCCACAGGGACAGGACGTGGAAATTGAGTTCCTGCGGGGCTGGGGACAAATGTGTCCCCGTGTCATTTTCTAATAGCATGGCATGTAAATGCAAGGGAGGCTATTCAAATGGGCAGATCATGGGAGCTTCATGGGTGGGGCTGCTACTTAACACACACAGAAAAAGATCTATGGCTGGTGTAACTGCAGCCAGCTTGATTTTAGATGTCACAGTAATGAGTTGCACTAGTATTCTATAACAGAATTGGGTGCCTAGATGCCTTTAAAGAATCAAATCTTGCCAGTCAATATCAGGGATGCTGAAAAGGAGAAATCTACTTAAAGAACTACCCCATTCTGTATTTTACAGTATAATGTAAGTACAGTGCATGCCTATTTCACAAAAAAAGTGAGTGTATGCATTTACACCTGCAGTCAGTGATGCCTAATGATACGTCTTCCTCAAACAACTTGTCATTTGAGGCCTGGTACCTGGATTACTGACTGGTGCTAGAGATTAGCTTGGACATTAGTGATTAGCCAGTGTTCCCCTTTATACTGCTTTGTTTTCTGTCTCCTACCACCTACCCTTTCCCTATACAAATCCTTTTTTACACTCTCATCTGCTTTGTACAGCTCTTTCTCTTCCCTCTTTCCATCTGTCTGCTTCTCCTTTGGCACTCTGTCTGTCTCCACCTGGTTTTTCTATCTCCTTATCTGCCTGTCAATCCTCTCTGTGCATGTCTCTTTGTATTTGTCTGCTGCCTTTCTCCAGCTACAAGCAGAAAATATAAAGATTCATATCAGCCAAAGAATGTATGTGGGTGGCACACCTGCATTATTGCTGTGCACATGGAATCCTAAGCAGATCTTTTTAAACCGGTGAAGGGATTTAGTTCAATTTCTGATTCAGATGTAAGTAATGAATCATTAACCTGTTTGGGATTTGAGGATTATTTTGAATAGAAAAGTGCCCAGTTAAACTCCTGTGGCCTCTCCACTTTCCGTAAGTATGGGGGAAAGTCGTGGGGAGGTAAATGGGGTCTCCACCGTGGAAATGTGAGAAAATTCCTTGGAAGTTGCAGAAATTTCTTTAGTTAAACATCTTTCCAGTCTATATTCTTCTGCAATAGTATTGGATATTGTTCCATTTCAATTTTGGTCAGGTATAGTAAAACCTTTTCGTCTTTAGTAATTTAATACTTAGTAACTCGTATTTGGTGAATTTGTCTCTTCAAGAAGAAGTACCTGATGATTTGAAAAAGGCTGCTATTGCTCCAATTTTAAAGAAAGGTAAGAAAGCTGAGGATGTCTATGCTAGTATTTCATCCTATTTCAAATCTGCCATTGTTGTCTAAAGTTTTGAAAAAGTAGTATTAAAGCAGTTGACTTTATTGAGAAGAAACAGATCTTGTGTATATCAGTCTGGTTACACAAATAAAACAAAATGAGAATCTTGCATATATATTCTAACAACTAGCAAACATAAAAATGCCAAGATCTATCACCATGCAAATCCTAGAATGGAGGAAAAACCCTCAGATGTCCTCTGTGTGCACTCGTATCATTGTATCACACTGCTGCCACTTCGTGGGACAAACTTTCATTCACTGGCTTAAAAAAAGCTCCTCCATTTCAATTATAAAATGTCTTGCATACTGTTTCTGAACAAATGTAACAGAACATTCCGAGCCTCAGCGGCGTTTTCTCTTTGTGGCTTTGGGAATAACTAAAAAAACTCATCCTTCGACATTGGGTAGGAGATGCGCAACCTACAGTCCAACAGTGGCAAGCTAACATGTCTCAGATGGCAAGCTGGGAGAGACAACACAGAAAGGGGGCATCCAGTTGGAAATCTGTAGCTTACCTGGATTGCTGGAGTTCCTTTTAGAGCAGGATGGAGTCCTAGGATGCACGGGTGGGGGAGTGGTGGTCAATTTCTTTATTTAAAATTGGATTTTCCATAGGAGATGCTTCTATAGTTGCCTTTGCCTGTTTTTGTTGTCTCTTGTATGAGACATTGTATTTTGCTGTTCTCTTTGTTGGTTGCCTTTTGTATTTTCTTTTGTGCATTGATCCTTTAATAAAAACATTAAAAAAAAAACAACCCAAAAAACACATGTATCACTTTGTTTAGAAACAGTATATACATATCTTAGAGGGAAAGGAGGGAGGGTAAGTGCGACTACATTCCCCTGCTGTATATGGAGAACCTCCGTTACAAGTAAAAACTGTACTTTCTGCATGAGAAACTGTACCAAAGGCAGCACCGAGATCAAGCTTCACCCCAGTGCTTCGTAACCTTGACCTGCTTTTACCAAATCATCATCTAACATAGCCATCAATAATGACCTTGTACTATGATTATGTCTGTAACCAGACTGAGAACTAGCAAACATAAAAATTCCAAGATCTATCACTATGTAAACCCTAGAATGGAAGAAAAAGCCTCAGAAGTCCTCTGTGTGTAGTGCTGTCATTGTATCACACTGATGCCACATTGTGGGACAAACTTTCATCCATTGGCTTACAAAAAAACCCTCCATTTCAATTACAAAATGTCATATATATGAGTTCTTCAGCTAGACACACTCTTCAAGGCACAGTATGTTACTACTTCACATATCACCACACTCACTAGCACTCTGTGATTCTGGCATGCAATTTATTTCTTCACCTCAAGGGACCTCAGAATGCCACCCAAATCAGCATGATTGGCGTGGCAGTACTCCTCACAGGTTCCTTTCTTTTCCCGGTGTATAATTTCTTGATCCAAAAAATTTTTTATATATATTTTTTTAAACATTTCATATGTAATACTTCTATTATACTTCCATTATACTAAGTTAAATAGAGAACTTAGCTCTTTTTTTAATTAAAACTTTATTCATTTTAAAACATGCACAAAGTGCATTCAAAAAATACAATTGGTACAATAAAACATCACTTATAACTAATAAATATTAATAAAAATATATTTTTCCCCCTCCCCCCTCTTCCTTCCTCCCCTCCCCATCCCGGATGTGTATAAAACTCTTTTAAAAATGGAAGGCATGTACTATTGATCGGTGGTTACAAAATTTGCTAATGGGCCCCAAATCTCATTAAAGTTTTTCAATGACCAGTTAGTTCTGAATTCATATGTTCATATCGATAGAATAAGCACAGGGATTCCCACCAAAAGATGTGATTCAGTCTATAGTCCCCACCGACACGTTTCATTCTTCCTCAGGTTTGGGGATGCTGGACATGCTGCAATGTAAAGAACTCCCTTTACTCAAATGCAAAACCCTAACACTGTTACCTCATTTACAAAAAATCCCAAGAATAACTGCTTACCAGAATTTATCAAGCTTTCAGCTTACTCCTTTCCTATAGCCACTACTGCTGACAATATAGCCGCACAAAATATGCGGGGTAACTCTTACACAATAAGGTTACTGTTGAGTGACTAAAGAAATCGGTAGCACAAAAAATAAAGTCACCACATTCATCAATGTACTTTAGTAAGCTTGTTTCTTGCTTAGAACTCTGCTCAGAGACATGAAGGCTGATTACTCGGCCTCACCTACCAATCATTGCAGTGTTCAAAAAAGAAAGCTTTTAAATCTTAAATATTCTTTTAATGCGCTAGCTTATCCGCTATGCTAAAGGTTTTAATGTTTTCAAAAGTTCTTGTGAACTATACAAAATTACTTAACTTTAGACAGTGACTGGTTCCGACGTGCACGTTTCGTTTGCTGCGTCAGGGAACCGACAATAACAGCTGAGTTTTAAAGCTGGTAGTGAAGTCACATTAGATTACAAAACTGGATATCTCAAAAATGTGTTTCTTCTTAGACGTTTCAAACCAATATAGCCGCGGCTTTCTCGATCGTGCTAAAAACCAACCCTGTGACCTCAATGAGCCTAACCTCCAATGGGGAACCAAAGAAATTCTCTGTCTGTGACCACTCCCGCTACAGATTACGCTGCTAGTGTCATCCAATCACTTGTTTCATTCAGTTCCTGCAGGAACATATTGTTTAGTTCAAACATCCAGCACAGTTCTTTTAAATTTAGAATACTTATAATGACTGGGGTTGCCATTCAACAAATTACGTATAATTGGAAAAACTGGAGTAGATTAAATTATAATTTTTGGTGGAATTCTTTATGTCATGTTTATAAAATGGAGAGATTTATTGCAATACAGCGGGGATGTTTCAGGAAATTTCAAGATGTGTGGGAGCCATTAACAAAGTATTGTACTGATTAGATGACATCCCTTAAATTTACAAGTTCAATAGTGAGGGGGAGGGGGGGGGTTAATTTACTATTACATATTCTTTAATATATTTTATTCTATAGTAGGAAGGGGGGGGGTGATAAGAGTTTATGTTCTGTACCAATGATAATTATTAAGTGATGTATTTATTGTTAATTTGTTTGAATATATTTCACACTTATTGTAAGTTTGAAAATGAATAAAGAATTTAAATTTAGAATACGCTCCATGTTGCCATTCTCCCACCCGATCACTCTCCATTTATAATCTGCAACAGTGTGTTTAAATAACATCCAATGACGGACTAATGGTGCAGTTTCCTTAAGAGTGTGCACGCTAGATTTATGTTCATTCAACCTGACATTGATAGAACGGGTAGTACGCCCCATATATAATCTCGGACAGGGGCATTGAATAATGTATATTACATGGGAAGATTTACAGTCCGTTCTAGTCATGGCTTGATAAATTTTTCCCGTTTGGGGATGGACCCAAGTATAACCTGTCAATGCATATGGATACCACTGACAGTGTCCACAGTTTACGTGACCCTTTTGTTGATACAGATCTTGAATAGGTCTACATCTGTGGGTGATGATTTCAGCTAGAGACAAAACTGAGTATCAAGAGACGGGGCCACTGAAGGAGGAAGTCCCTGCACATGCTCAGCAAGGCAAAAGCTTCATTTTTGCTATGGGAGAGCACCGACACACAGGATCAGTGTAAAGACTTTACCAACAAGTTTGACTACATCTCCCCCTGCTTGTCTCTGGACAATTACATAATATTGATTTGTTTCTTATTTGTCATAAGAACATAAGAATAGCCATACTGGGTCAGAGTAGACCAATGAACCATCTAGCTTAGTATCCTGTTTCCACAATGGCTAATCCAGGTCAAAATTACCTGGAAGAAACCCAAATTGTAAATATATGGTAAATTGAAAATCAAGAAATATCTGCGCCAAAATGTTGGAAAGTAAGAATGATATTCAGTTGAACATTTTTTGTGAAGGAAAATTAATATTAGGTATTCTCCGAGTTTAATCAAAAACTGGATAGGTTGAACAAGTGGCTTTGTGATAATTAATTCTTAACGTAGAAAAAAATTCAGCAATGTGGCTATCATGAAAATCAAATCCCTTTGTTTTGAAGCCTACTCTTCAAAGAAAACAACTTCCACTGAATGAAAATATTGTTTCTTTAGGATTTCATTGTGGTAATCAGTTAAAATTCTATTTCCATAATAATAAGATGGTTAAGTCTTGGTTTTTCTAGTTACGCATGGTTTGGCATTTGAAAACCACTTTTAAATAAATCAAACCTGGTCAAGATTCTGCATGCTCTCCTCCAGGCACAGGAAGTCTGCCTGAAAAAGTTCTTAACTTCTTAAAGACAGTGTTTTTTCTTTGAAGAGAAGATTCTCAAATGGTCACGGTAAATTCCGATGGGCCGCTATTGCGGCCACTACTATAACAATTTCAAAAAGGTGAGTCATTCTTAAAAAACCACACATGCAGATGAGGTTGGTGGAGGGTCGTTAAATTTGCATGTGTCAAGTGCTGGTGATAGCAATCAGCCCATGCACAGAATAAATGCACAAATAAAGCAATTAAAAAAGACCCCAAATTGAAGATCTGCAGGAGGGATGCCTACTCCCTCTTTCTGCCGATGTCAAGCAACCCCCCCCCCCCCTCGGCAGTGGGATGCCCACTCCCTCCGCTGCCATCACTTCCCCGGCAGCAAGAGAGACGTCCACTTCTTCCCACCACCGCCATAGTACCACTGATGACCCCCCCAGTGTCTCTGACACCCCATGCCCCTTACCTTGTTTATGAAGGTTGACCTCTTCAAAATGGCAGGCTTTCACCTCCCCAGTGCATTCTGGGATGTGCTAGGGAGGGGTCTAAGGCTCTGATTGATCCAGGTTGCTTAAGGCCCCTCTCAAAGGAGGAAGGAAGACCAAATGGCAGCCAGCGTGGTTAACCAGTGAGGTGAAAGAAGCTATTAGAGCTAAAAGAGAATCCTTCAGAGAATATTTTGAACCTGGCTTAAAGCCATTTATGCCAGAGATTTTTATCACAATGATATAACATTATATCTGTTATTAGATTCGATTGTAAATGAAGACTATTTGCGCTATTCATATCAGGTATGTTGATTCATAGTTTGATTTTTTTGTGTATAAATATGTTTCTGTCTGGCTTTGATTTTATGAACTGTTACATGTATTTTAATGTTTGCTACTTCATATTTGTATGTCTGCTACACTCATACCCTTGATAAAGGTACCTTGAAACATGGCAAATGCCCGGAGTTTGTCTTTTTTAACCAATATGGATTGTGTAATTTTGCTCACTTTCCCGCTAATAGTTAGGCCAATGAAACTCGCTCCTCACCAAATCATCTCTTCCCACTTTAAAACCCCTCTTCTCAAGTCATTTCATTGGCTCCCTATCTGTTTCCACATACAGTTCAAAATGATCTTACTCAGCAAGACGAGCATTCATTCTTCAGCGTTTTATTAACTCTTCTTTCTTATCTTTCCCGTACTCCTCCTTGGGAACTCTGCTTATCAAATAAATTGCTCTTATTTCTTCCCTTCTTTGCTGACATCCCTGTTCTTTCTAATCTGCTAAACTGTACTCCTGGAATAAATTTCCTAAGCCAGAGCATCATGCTCTCTCTGGCCTTATTCAAATCTAGGTTAAAAGTCTACTCTTTTAAAGATGCTTTTAAATATTAACCTCTTTTTCTCCTTTCATGCCTGTGTTGATTTTAACCATTTGCATAGTACAGTGTCTCTCAAACTTTTTAAACTCTGGCACACTAAACAGAGCAAATGTTTTTCACGGCACATTATAATTGAAATTATGAAATTGCAAAACCAACAAAAAAATTAAATTTGAGAGTTATTTATTTAAATTTCTTTAAACTTTGTATGGGTAATTGTAACAACAGTGAAACTAAAGTAGATAGAATAGAATTGCTAATCAATGCGATGGATGTGCTTGTTTTTTTTAATGAAAATTAACTCAAAATGCAGCTTGATAGTCAACATGCAAACACGCATTTCATCATCCACCATCTGCAGTTATCTTTTTTTTAATTTAATTTCTGTCAGAGCTGAAAATCAAAGTTCACAAAGATAAGAAGAACCAAACAGTAACAAAGCCTTGATTGTCTTGTTGCTCAAGTTAGGATAACTACTGCATAAAAAATAAAAATAAAATCACTTCCCATTAGTTTTCAATGACCACTCATGTCAAAGAATGATGCTTGTCTGGGCAGTTGTATCCTTAGGCACACAGGCACTCATAACATTGACAGACTCTTGTATACGCGACATACATGTCATCTATTCTAGTGTATACTTATGAAGGGAATTTTTGAAATGAAAGTAAAATTCTGGAATCTCTCGTGGCACACCTGGAATCTTAGCGGGGCACACCACTGTGCCTTGGCACACAGTTTGAAAGATACTGCCATAGTAAATGAAATTATCTATTTCTCTCATTTGCCCTGTTTGTCTTGAAAAGATTTTAACCTAGGGATGAGCAGTTGTTAGTAAATATAAACGGGCAGGTTTGGCAATGATAGCCCCTTCCCATGATCTATTGCCCCTCCCTTCCTCCGAGCCTACCAGAATCCTTGATGGTCTTAGGGTCACTGAGACAGTAGTGATGCCCAGTTGCTCCTGCCCATAGCCTCAGCCACATCCAATATAATGGATGCAACCTTAAATCCTAGTCTCATGGCATCTCTCCTGTCCCACATATATACAAGTTCACGACATATATATACGAGGTCTGATAATTAAGGTCACAAACTCATCCTAGAAAAAGTGCTACATACATAATTGCTGAATATCACTATGGTCACCTTCAAAGTACTCCCCTTTCAGACACCCAGAACATAACTTCCAATGGCAACCGCTATCTCAACTTACTTCACTGCAGAAGACCCTGCGAAAGAAACCAGAGACAAAACAGCACTTCATAACGTTTTTGCAGAACATGCTGGTTAATGACCATGCAGAACCAGCTCCACCACTGAAAGATAATGACGAATGCTGGTATTTACCTATTTTTGGTGTGTGCCATCCATAAAATCCAGGCCAGATCAAGATTGTATTTGACTCCAGTGCTCAATTCCAAGGAGTCTCCCTCAACAATGTGCTGCTTTCTGGACCTGACATGATCAAGTTTATTAGGATTTTTATATACCGCCTATCAAGGTTATCTAAGTGGTTTTTACAATCAGGTACTCAAACATTTTCCCTATCTGTCCTGGTGGACTCACAATCTATCTGATCAACAGTTTACTAGGAGTCCTAATTTGCTTCAGGAAAGAGCCTATTGCCATAACAGCAGATATCCAGCAAATGTTCTACTGCTTTCTGGTGCATCCAGACTACAGATTCTTGTAGTATCATAATCATGACCTCAATCAAGAGAGGAATAAAGCCACTTATCTTCAACTGATCGGCACACCGACGGAGGCCAGCGTTTCACCGACTAGCTGCATCAGGGTGTGACCCGACCGATCAGTCTAAATTCTGGCGATGCAGGCGTGCAGCTTACAAGTCCGGCGTCGCAGCAGGAAATAGCTATTTCTTTTAAGCTGCACGCCTGCATCGCCAGAATTTAGACTGATCGGTCGGGTCACACCCTGATGCAGCTAGTCGGTGAAACGCTGGCCTCCGTCGGTGTGCCGATCAGTTGAAGATAAGTGGCTTTATTCCTCTATCTATAATTACATACATGTGAAGCATAAGTTTTTTTGCTTGTATTAACTCATTTTTGAAGGTTTTGCCTGTGAGGTTACTGTCTAACCACCTTGATATCCACTTTTGTGGCGGTGGGAGGGCCTTTTCTGAGGCTTTTGTCCTTCTTTTTGAGTGAAATGTGAGGTGATACTTGCTTCACTATGTTCTAGCAAAACGATATTCTCTTATGTCCTACTTTCACAGCAGTCGCCAATTGAAAGTGTTGGTTTACATATGCTAGGTACGCCACTGCTGGAGGCTTTCAATAGGTATGGGGGGAAATTGGTTGAGGTCGCAAGTTGTGTGGCTATATTTGTTGTAGAGTTTGTTGAAGTCTGACCATAGTATTGGTGAGAAGTGGGACCATATTCTGTCTGCTGCAACTGCTTCTATTTCTGTGGAGGGTGTTGTGATCTCTTCTAGGTGCATAGGTGTTCAATTGAAGGTGTATCTTATGGTTGCAATTTTGTCTTTGAAGAACGTTGCTAAGATGGTGGCTGTGGGTGTGGGGACATTATTGCTTGTCAGGTAAGGTTTGGTGTCTGTGAGCTCTTTTAGTAGTTGGAATAGTATTTTTGTGTCTTGGGTTTCTTCTCCTATTTGCTTTGTGTAGTATGCTTTTTGTTTTTCTTTTGATTTTTTGTTGTATTCTGTGTTCAGTTTTCTCCATGCTGCTTTTGTGGAGTCTTGACTGTTTTTCCTCCATTTTTTTCTAATTGTCTGCATTGTCTTTTTAGTAGAATAAGTTCATTGTCGAACCATTTGTCAGATTTTCTATGGATTTTGGTTTTGGTTTATTCTGGAGCTAGCTCATCTAGGGTTGCTGCGCTCAGTTGACTCCATTGTGAGATGAAGTTTTTGGGGTTATAGTCTTGGATTATGGTGTCTGTTTTCATCCAGAAGTTGGATTTAAAAGGATTTAAAAGATTTTGATCTTAGAGTAGACAGCCCACCACTTCAGAGAAGCCTTGGTCTGTATTGGAACCTAAAGAATGGCATTTTCATATTTCAAGTGGGCCCATGTGCCTAAGGCCCTACCCACAGGAAAGGCCTAAGGCTACTGGGCCTATTCCGGTTGACCCAGGCACCTCAGGCCCCACCTGTGGGCGGGGTTTGAGCCATCTGGGCCAATCAGGCCCTAAGGCCAGCCATTCAAGGGATGGCTGGCCTACCGGATGGACGAGCTTGGCACCCGTCCGTCCGGCCTATGATTTTAAGGTACAAGGGGGGGATTGGGGGTGGAGGGATCGAGGGGTCGGTGGGGGGGGTCGATCACGGGTCGGCGGGGGGGTCGATCAGGGGTACGGGGGGGGCAATTGTGGGAGGGGGTACATCGAGTGCAGGAGGGCCTGGGATCCTTCCTGCCCATATTTTAGTGGGGGGGGGGGTAGGGGGTTTGCCTGGGCAGGAGGGGTTGGGCTCCCTCCTGCCCGATCTTATAGAGGGAGGTTGCGTGGCCAGGAGGGCTTGGGCTCCCTCTTGCCCTGATCGTAGTTGGGGGTTCAGGGTGTCACCGGGCAGGAGGGCTTGGGCTCCCTACTGCCCGGATCGTTGTGTGTGTGGGGGGTGGTGGATTCTGTAACTGGTGTTGTTTTTGACAGACACCGGTTACAGAATCCAGCTTTTAGGCGAAGGACTGGCTCCTCCTTCACCTAAAAGCCCTTGTTTTGGGCGTTTGGGACTTAGGCTTTTGTTAGGTTGATGATATAGTGTGAGTATAGACGTAGTGATGGTCTAAGCGTTTAAACAGCTGAACGTAGAGGCAGGCCATTATAAAAAAAAACCTTCTTTAGGATGTTTTTTTTGATTATGGACATTTTCTCTGCTTCTACTTTCAACGTTTAAGGCCTTAGGCCAAAAGGAGACTTGGTAGATGTTTGTTTTTATTATGCCCCTCCACTTGCTATATAATGGGTACAAATGGATTGATTTGCTACTCCATCAAAAATTACAAAGAGTAGGGGAAACTAGATGAAGTTACAGTGAAATACTTTTAAAACCAATAGGAGGAAATATTTTTTCACTCAAAGAATAGTTAAGCTCTGGAACACAGTGCCAGAGGATGCAGTAAGAGCAGTTAACTTAGCTGGTTTTAAAAAGGTTTGGAAAAGTTCCTGGAGGAAAATTTCATAGTCTGCTATTAAGACAGATATCCGGGAAGCCACTGCTTGCCCTGGATCAGTAGCATAGAATGTTGCTATTATTTGGGGGTTTTGCCAGGTACTTGTGATCTGGATTGGCCACCGTGAAGATGGGGGTACTGTGCTAGATGGACCATTGGTTTGACCCAGAAAGGCTATTTTTATGTTCTTATGTTCCATTGTTCCTGGTTCACACTTAGACTGCAAGCCTTCCAGGAACAGGGGATATCTACTGTACTTAAATGTAACTTGCCTTGAGGTACTACTGAGAAAGATGGAATCTAAATTAAAATCTAGTATTGCAAAATGCCTAAAAATGTAACTCAGGAACTACAGACCTGAAACAAGGAGAGAGACAGAGAAAGAGATTCTGGATCAAGGAGAAACAGAGAGAGAGAGAGAGACCCTCCACCAAGGACAGAGAGAGAGAGAAGACAGACCCTTGGCCAAGGAGAGAGGGATAGAGACACCCTGAACCAAGGAGGGAGGAGAGACGAACATAGATAAACACCCCCCTGGCCTAAGGAGGGAGAGAAATACAAAAACCTGAACTAGGGAAGGAGGGGGAAGAGAGATTGAGACCCTGGACCAAGGAGGAATAGACAGAAAGAGAAGAAAAGTGGCTGGACCATGGAAGGTCAGGGCTGGTGGTTGCAGGAAGAAGGGAAGAGAAAGTGGACATGGGAAGAGACAAGAAGAAGAAATGCTGGGCATGGAGGGAGCATAGAGAAAGGGACACAAAAGGATGATGAAGTTTCAGATCTGATGTCTGGCCAATGCAGGGAAAAATATTGGGGTTACACTGGCACCTGCAGGTATGCACGTGCATATTTATTTATTTTAAAATTTCTCTTCTGCCTAAAATCCAAGCAGAGCACAATTCAAATATAACCAAAACCGCAACACAAATGTCCATCAGACGTGCTTAGGTGCAGCATTTATACCAGCCTTATAGCTGTGTGTGGGCGGATCTGGGGATGGAACATGGTGGGGCTGGGGGCAGAACGGGCCGGGCCAGGTGTCCTTTTTTTTTTAAAGAGGAAATCTGGCAACTCTAGATGTGCCCCACCTATGCTTTGCACAGAGTCTGCACATGTGAACACTTACCTGCAAAGTATATGCTATTGAAGAGAGGCACATACATATACAATAGTATGTAGCTGACTTAGAAACATAGAACATGAAGACAGAAAAGGACCACGACCCATCTAGTCTGCCCACACTAATGGCCCACCCCCTAACTACCTCCATGAAGAGATCCCACATGCCAATCCCATCTTTTGACTTATTGTCATGTTTTGAGTCTATGTTCATAGTTCAGCGTATGGCTTCTTCAGGTTCCATTTTTTGTTTACATATTTTAAATGTGTTGTTGCTTACAGTTGTATTATTCTATACAGGGACCTTTTTGCAAATATGTTTGCTTTTTTTGTGTGTTTATTTATTTGCAGATAGCAGATGGGAAGGGAGGGCAGTGGCACTGAACCCAAAGTGGGTGGTTACCAAATTTTCTCCTCACTCTCTCCTTGCCTCCTGCTCAAATGCAAAATATAAATTGGTGGGCCTCCCAAAGCCCTGCCAGCTGAAGATCTTTTCCTCTAGGAAGGAAGGGGGGATTTGGTCAGAGATGTTTGGAGGTTGCATAGAAGAAAAACGACACTGGCACTGGTATGGTAATCTTTGTTGTTTGTTTTGAATTTTAAACTTAAAGAAATAAAGTGGAAATAAAGAAGTAAATAAGAAAATGGGTAAATAAATGGGAGTGGGGCAGGGGGCCCAATGGGCTTATGTGCCTAAGGGCCCTCAACGAATTAATCCTGCCCTGGGCTCATGTAGACCGCTCTGAATTGACTCCCCAGTCATTAGTAGCGGTATAGAAGCTCTCAAGATAATATGTATGAAATATCTAAATGGTTTACAGGAGAAAAAAAAAGAAAAGAAATGTTGATCAGAAGGAAGGATCAAACAAAAGGGTCTAATTTACATTATAAAGCTATCAAGTAACTAAATTTAGGAGTAACATATATCATTACATGGAATAAATGTGTTCACATAAGCATATAAGGGCCAGATTTATATACACGGTCCCTAAGCATACCTACATTGTAGGCCTCGCTTGGCATGGTTGTCAATCATCCCCTAGGTGTCCTTTACAGAATCTCGCAGAGCAGTTCCTATTCGTGCTTAGGCATCACTAGGTGTCCTAGTGATTGGCTGAAAAACTGGTACAGTCAATTATTTATTATTTATTTCAGTATTTATATACCTCTTATAATCTAAGTGGTATACATACAGGTACTCAAGCATTTGTCCTTATCTGTCCCGATAGGCTCACGCTCTATCTAATGTACCTGGGGCAATGGGGGATTAAGTGAGTTGCCTAGGGTCACAAGGAGCAGCATGGGATTTGAGCCCACTACCTCAGGGTGCTGAGGCTCTAACCACCGTGCCAATTAAAAATAAAATGGTTGCAGATTCTATAGTTGGTGTCACGAGGCATCCTTGAATATGGCGCCTAATAACACCTAAAGTAGGAATCCTATACAGAATCTGGCCCTAAATGTCTAGAATATCAGCATTTCTGCATACGCATTCCACTAACTTTAGGTGGCTCAAGTTTTATTACCATTTGATGAATCGCTTATACAAACTTTCTAAGCGATGAACAACTTAAAAAGCCACTAGTTAGTGGTCCCACAGATAATGGGGTATAAAAGACAACGTACAAAATAAATAAACCGACTAACAATTTTTGCAGTCAGATTAAAGACAGACATGATCAAAGAGGGAAAGGGGGGAAAAGTTACAATTCATTTTATATTGAAAATTACATAAAAAGGAAAAAAACAAGAGGGAGGGAAAAGGGTTAATATCTGTAACAAAGTATGAAGGGTCCAAAATAAAACATATTAAGTATTAAAAGCGTCTTGAAACAAAAAAGTTTTCAAAAGTTTTTTAAAAGAGGTAAGATCTTTTTCATTTCTGATATAATGTGGCAATGAATTCCACAGTTTAGGAGCCATAACAGAAAACATGTCACTTCTTCTTGTGCCCACGATTTTCAAAGAGGGGACCGTTAATAAGTTTAAAAAAGATGACCGAAGAGAGCGAGGGGCATTGTAAGGAATAATCATTCTTGTCATAAATTGCGATTCATTGAAGGTTATAGAATTACCTCCTATATGTGCCAAAACGCCTGGCTAGACATGTATTTTGGTTGTGATAGTTCTGTTAGAGAACTCAAGCTATTTGTCAGTTCAAAAGAGTTACCCCTCCTTTTTACAAATCCGTCACGCGTTTTTTTTTACACCAGCAACAGCGGTAACAGCTCCGATGCTCATAAAATTCCTATGAGCATTGGAGCTGTTACCGCTGCGGCCGGCACTAAAAACACGATACGATTTTGTAAAAGGGGGATGTTTAATATTGTGTAAAAAAAATGTCAGATCAATATTAAACTGCGGCAATCAGTGTTTTGAAATAGCACCGGAAATTCAATGCCGTACCATTCCAGGCACTCACACTGAATATCCAGGGATAATTCTGTATGTCCTGGCTTGCCCGAGCTTATGAAAGTCCCATCTGATATTCAGCTGACTGGGGAGGGATGGATCCTTGTTGAGGGGAATTTTGTTTTTATGAACTTGGACACACTTGGCTTGTTCATGCTGTGGGAAGATTTCTATTTGCAATGACTGCAACAGCTTGGGGATTCACACAGCAACAGAGCATCAAAGATAAGGGTATACATTTCCAGGTTTTTTGAAACAAGGACTGTGTACAGTGAAAGAAAAGTGGATGCGTACCCTTTGTTTCATGCTGGACGGTTTGGTTTTTCTGAGCACACATATGCACATTTAATAGTCTGTTTACTTTAATATATAATACTAAGGTAACATATAACTGAGCAAATGTGATATTGTTATAAAATGTTTCACAGTCTCTGCATGTTTCCCCAGAAAGTCTTTCAGCTTGATATTCAGACTGCGGTCAGCAGCGCGGCTACCTCCCACGGTCGGTGGCATTCCTGGATATTAAAAGCTGGAGCCCTTATTCAGCCACCGGCATTACATGTCTGGGTTAAAGTTAGCCTTCATGGACTTAGCCAGCCAAGCCAATATTCACAGGCTGGCTGGCTAAGGCCTAGTGATCAAAGATAGGCCTGCTCTTCAGGCAGGTCTATTTGGCTGCGTGCCTTAGCCAGTGAGCCGATCAATATTAGCAGTGACTGGCTATGTTGCGCGACCTAGTTAGTCACTGGCCAATCCGCTGAATGGGATATTCTGCGAGCGATAGCTAGCTATCTCCCCGCTGAATATTAGCAGTTAGCCGACTTAGTGGTACTTAGTCAGTCAGAAGCTGTTCATGGATGGCTAATTACCGCTGAATATCAGGCATGTAGTCCCAATTCCACAAATTTTCTAAAATGGCGCTGCACGTCTTTTTTTTATTTTTATTTTTTTGAAATTGCATTCTTTGTTGGATCTATTATATATGTCACGGCCTGTGTTCCGTATATGAACATTTAGTAGAGGACGGGCTGGGGAGGGTTTCAATGGCTGGGATGGTTAAGATGGGCTGCAGTGATGGAGACTCCAGTAGATGGAACCTAAGCACACTACTGGGCAGGGCTCTGGGTTTCTGGCCCAGAAATATCTAAGAAAAAGAACCATTTAAACTAAATAATTAATTTATGGAGCATGTATGGTTGGGCAGACTGGATGGACCACTCGGGTCTTTATCTGCTGTCATATACTATGTTACTATATATGATATGTATTGTAAACCACTATGCCAGGCAGAAAAGTCAGTTCTGCTTACCCAGACACGGCAAGACCCAGGAACCCACAGCAATTGCTATGCCAGTACTTTGAAATGGCAGTATATGAAGTTTTGAATAAACTATTGAACAACTAGAACGGTAAACAGTGCTAAAGTTTGTTTATTCATTTATATCCATCTGGGGCAGTAGAGAATTAAGTAACTTGCCCAGGGTCACATGAAGCAGTGTGGGTTTTGAACCCACAACCGCAGGGTGCTGATGTTGTGGCTCTAACCGCTACTAAAAAATTAGCCTACTCAAAAAGAGAGGGGTCAACCGCTACACCACACTCATATCTAACATTTTGTTTGTTTTCTTAAAAAAAACAAACCTACAGTTGGATTCTGAATGGCGAATTTTCCAACATATTGTTTAAAATGCCTTCAAGATCCATTTTCTCAGCTGCACTTCCTAATGTGAAACCAAACACTGTGTATGAATAATTCATAATTATATTCTTTATGTACATCACTTTGCTCTGCTCGTACGTTAAATTTCATGTACGTCTTAGATGCCCATAGTTCTCTAATCTGGCAAGATTCTACTGCAGGTCCTCAGTCTGCTTGTTTTACTTTAAAAATGTGTTGTGTCATCTGCAAATAATGATCACCTCACTGCTCCCCTGGCCAGGTATTTAATGAACAAGTCAAACAATACAGGTTTTAAGAACAGATCCCCGAGGCACTCCACTATTTACCTCTTCGAATTAAAAATAACCCTGGCATTTTAATCTTACTCTTTATTGCCTAGAGTAAGCCTAATCATGTGCAGGCCTAAACTGGCCCTACTCCAAGTGCACTCCTTAGACAGAAAATCTGTTCCAGCTTGAACTTCAGCCTAGACTTGCTCTTGAGAACATGAAAACATTTCACAAACAAACATGTTTCAAACTGCATACAGTCCTGGAGTCTGTCAGAAAACAAGGTGATGCTGGAGATATAAAAAAAAAAAAAAAGAAGTCATCACAGGAAACGGCATTAGTCACCCAATAAAAAACTGAAACTGACAAAGACAAGCTTTTTTTTTATTTCTTTTCGGAGTGAGAACTTATCTTCTTTGCCTTGTTGCTTTCTTTCACAGTGTATCTGACAATCCCTTCAGCTATGTTTATATGCCAAAACACAGGCGCTGATGGTGTTGCTGGTGTCACAAGCAGTCTGCAATTGCAAAAAGAAAATTATTATATATCGAGACTACAGGCGATAGTCTCTTGGATACATAAGAACATACGATCATAAGAATAACCATACTGGTCAGACCAATGGTCTATCTATCCCAGTATTCTGTTTCTAACAGTGGCCAATCCAGGCCACAAGTACCTGGCAGAAACCCAAATAGTAGCAACATTCCATGCTACTGATCCCAGGGCAAGCATTGGCTTCCCCCATGTCTGTCTCCATAGCAGACTATGGACTTTTTCTCCAGGAACTTGTCCAAACTTTTTTAAACGCTGCTACAACATCCTATAGCAACGAGTTCCAGAGCTTATCTATTCACTGACTGAAAAAATATTTCCTCCGATTGGTTTTAAAAATAGTTCTATGTAATTTCATTGAGTATCCTCTGGTCTTTGTTGACAACAAAGCAATGTTGCTCAATTGTAGCAGATGTTTTTTTGGAGACAGCAGGATTGCTAAGGCACACAGGTGGGTGATGTCATTTGACAGTGCAGGATAGAACTGCTCTCCCTGAGCTCAGTTCTGAATACGCACGGCCCTTCCCATGCAGTTAGATGAATCTTGGGTAATACAGGGAGGGGATCGTATGCCTTATCAATCCTTCTTACTATGGAAAACAACGGGTGGGCAGCATTGCTTTTCTGTCAATAGCCAGGATTCAGTCAGACACACAAGTTGATGAATCCCAAGTTTAGGACTGCACAGCAATAAATTGTCTTACTGCTGAATATCCAAAGAGATTTAATGGGGCAGGAGAACAGAAGTTCCTTTCCAGTTAAATCACTTCTTCCTGCCTATCTACTGATATTCATTGGCACTTAACTGAAAGTACTACTAGAATAAATCTTAGCTGTCAAATTTCAGACCATCCTTCTAGGTTCTACCCCAACTCAGATCATGGTCGCAGGGGCAGGATCAATCCCCAGTTGCTTATGCCCTGCTGGCTGCCTTCTTCAAAGTGGTGCCACTAAGGGGTACAAGCTGCCATATAAAAGAAAATAAGCTCTTATATGGCAGCTTGAACCCCCAGCAGTAGTACTGCAAGACTGTTAGGGATCAGTGGCACCATTTTGAAGAAGGCTCTAGATTAGAACATCAATACACCTCCTGGAAAACTAAAGTCAGATTAGTAAAATCCCTGCACAGAATTCCCATGCTAATAGAATACCTGGTCTCAGTTATAGATGAGAGAATATAGCTAAATCATCAGGGACTACAGAATAAGTGACCATAAATTAAAAATAGAAATATATGCACAAATTCAACTGAACTCCACAAAACCACACTCTACATGCACAACAACATTAGAGAAATAAGAGATGCAATTCTCCCTGTTCTGTCCATAATATAAAATTAACAGATTTAAATTCCAAAAATCAACATATTGAAATAACACCGGGCAACACATTTTTCCAAAGGTTTAACTTCCTTAAAACAAACCGGTGATTATGATAGACCCCTTCAAAATAAACACAAATCTAATTTCCCAACTGACTGTATCACGTACAAATATTTTGAGAAACACGATGGCATCTTTCATTAACTATAACATATTTTAATGCACAAAGTTTCTGATACACTGTGATAGTTCGCCATGGCTAAAAGTGTTTTCCTGCTGCTTTTCGTTTGTACTCAGTGTCCGGTTCATCTCATTGCAGTGTCCAACCATAGTCAGCCGACATTGATGGATTCCAATTGCCCCAACATAGTTTTTCCTTAGTGACAATGTCCTGGTGAAACCTTTCGCCATGTTCATCACCAAAATTTGTGGTGAAGAAGTCCAAGTATGAATGTAGAAAGTGTATCTTCAGTGACATTTTGTACTTCTATGGTTTTATATGCTCTAAGAAGTTTGTCAACCAGTTGAATATAGCTCGGTGCTCTGTAACTGCCAAGAAAATTCTCAATGACATCCTTGAATGCTTTCCAGGTGATTTTTTCTGGCCAACAGATCTTCAAATCTCTCATCACTGATGATGTGTCTGATCTGTGGACTGACAAAAATGCCTTCCTTAATCTTGGCATCAGTTATTAATTATAAATTGCATTAGGTACGTTAGATAGATTGTGAGCCCACCGGGACAGATAGGGAAAATGCTTGAGTACCTGATTGTAAAACCGCTTAGATAACCTTGATAGGCGGTATATAAAAACCTAATAAACTTGAAACTTGAAACTTGATTAGCCGGAAAGTTTAAGAAGAAATTGTAAAAATGTACTTTTTTGTTAAAACGGTACGTGATACATAATTTTAAATGTGATTTTCGTGATCAGCAACCAAAAAATCTGTAAGATACACCCAAAAGTGTTGAAGAAGCAAAAACGTTGTTGTCCAGTGTAATCAATTTGAAAGCAATTGAATACCACTCTGTGGTCACACACTCAAAACATAGGCACTCAACAAATGTAAAACAAGTGACCATAGTTCAGTAATAGTGATATGAAGGCAAAAGAACCGAACTGGAAACCTCAAGAAGTCAGACTCCACATGTATAAACTGAAATGCAAAATATCAGAAATGGGCATTTCCAAATGCTGAAATATTCCAATTATTAAATTCAAATCATTTTTTCTATCTTGCTGTGTGAGCATTTTATTTTTCTATTCACTCTGGTCCCAGGGTTTTTTCTGCTCTATTCTGTTATTTTTTCCTGTCTTTGAAGGGTCTCCTATCCATTTGACATTTCTCCTCATCTCCATGTGCGCCATCCATCCCTATCTGTCCTGTACAGCATTTCCCCTTTGTCTCCCTGTCTCTATCCTCCTTTCCCATTCAGCATCTGCCCTCTATTGTATGTGCCTATCCCTCTCATATGTACACTATTGCCCTTGTGTGTCCCTGGCCCATCTCCATCCAGCATGATTACCCCCCCCCCCATGTATCCTTGTCACAATGATATATCCATATCCATCTCTGTCTCCTTGACCCTCCCCTTCTTCTTACACTCTGCATACCACACCCCTATCTGGGGGCCAATATCTCTCCTCAGTTTATTCTCTCTCCCTTGTCCAGTATCCCTCCTCCCTTTTCTATCCAGCATCATTTCCCCTCCCTTCCCCTCCCTCAGTCCAATTTCTCTTACCTTTCCCTCCCCTACTGGTCCAGCATCTCTCCCCTCTCCCTTTCTCTCCCTGTCTATCCATCCCTACCCCCTCCCATCCAGCAGAGGAGCATTTCTCAGTTCTGGGTCCATCACAATTCTGTTTCTCCCATATCTTCCCCTCCCAATCCATAAGAGTACACTTCTCACACCTTGAGTTCAGCACCCTTTTCTCTCCTGCAAGTGCCTCTCTTTCTCCCTCCCTGTGGTCCTTCTACCCAGCACTGTAGTGATTAAAGCAGGGCTGACTTGGGGCTTCGGCCTTCTTTGGGAAGTGCTCTACTCTTCTGTAATGTAACTTCTTGTTTCTCAGTCAGCCCTGCTTTATTGCTGTGATGCCAAGTGGAAGGACAGTGGGAAGGGAGAAGGAGAGGCGCCTGCAGTTAGTACAGTCCTAACACTACTGAGCTTGTGCCTAACATAAGGGGCAGAGTTGCGGGGCAGACCCCCCAATCACTACAGAGAAAGCGAGGAGGTTGGTTGAGGTGGATTTGAGCATTTGTAAGGGTTATACGGGGATGTGTCTTTCTTGGAGAGACTTAGCCTCTTATGAATGAAAACCTTCACCTGGGAGTTGGGTGAGATGGAACAGAAATATCAGCAACTGCAAGAAGAACTGGAAGTTCTTCAAGTGCAAATGGTAAAAGTACAGGATCTGACAAGAGAGAAAAGGGAGCTAATAGTAGCAGCTTGCCCAGAAAACTAGGGTGTATGTAGAGAGGTTGCAGTCCATTTACACTACTATGGAAGCAGAACAGAAAGGAATACAGGAAACCATTGAACAGCAGGGAGAGAAGTTAAGGTTACTGAGTGCTAAAGCCTCGATGCTTTATAATTGCCGTTAAAATCCTGTAGGTCCTGTAGGTCAATATAAATTTTCCAATTTGAAAGCGATGAGCAATGTTCTAATAACTTCACATGCAAATGAGGTTCACAGAGGTCCATGGTGATCCAATCTGATCAGTCTTAGGAGAAAGCGACTGGCACATGTGCAGAATATTTCACAGATAGAGGCATAAATGTGTGCATGGGCCAGGAAAAACTACATCGTAATTACACATGAATATCAATTATAGGCGTACCTTATTGTATTTATTTATTTATTTAAGAAACATATTCTGTTTATACCTAGGCGGATTACAAAAAAAACAGTCATAAGATTAAAAAACAGTATAAAACACAATAAAACAAAACAATATGGGGCTCATACTCATTTTTTTTTAAAGCAAAAAGAGGTGTTTTTAGGGGAGGGGATAGGGCGGGAGGTGGGCCAACCTAGGCGAAAGCAGGCGTAAGCAGGTTGCCCAGTCGGAACTTATACGTTTGACTTAGACCAAGTCAAAACAGGTTTAAGTTCTGAAAAGGGGCTGCTGAGTTGATTGTAGTTGCCAGGGGGTCTTAGGCACATGGGCTCGGTTGGTCTCATGTGCCTAAGGACCTGCCCATAGGAGGGACCTAAGGCAACTGGGCCAATTTTGGTTGGCCAAGGCGCCTAAGGACCCTCCTGTAGGCAGGGCCTTAGGCACCTGGCCCAATCAGGCCCTAAGGCCTGTCATTCAGAGGATTGCGGGCCTACCGGATAGACGGGCTTGGGGGCCCATCTGTCCATCCAACGTAATGTAAGTACAGGGGGGTGAGAAGGGGGTCGGGAGTCAGGGGGTCACGGGGTTTGGGGGGCGGTCATGGGAGGGTGCGTCGTGGGCAGGATGTCCTGGGATTCCTCCTGCCCATATTTTATATTTTAGAGCGGGTGGGGGGTCACCATGGGCAAGAGGGCCTGGGATCCCTCCTGCCCGTATTTTAGGGGGGTGGGGGGTTACCATGGGCAGGATGGCCTGGGCTCCTCCTGTCCATATTTTAGGGGGGTGGGGGGGTCACGGGGCTTGCACCTCGGCAGGAGGGGTTGGGCTCCCACTTGCCGGTATTGTGCCGGATGGGGGGGGGGTCGCGGGGCTTGCGCCTCAGCAGGAGGGGTTGGTCTCCCTCCTGCCGGTATTGTTTTAGGGTTCGGGGGTGGATCGCAATCATGGCAGGAGAGATTGGGCATCTCTCCTGCCGCGATCGCAATCCTCTCCCTCCCGAACTGCCACAAATCGTGGCAGGAGAGAATTTTTTAAAACTCTGAAAGTTATTAATCATTCTCAGTTGCCCAACCAGATTATTTCAAAGCTTCATCCCTGCCACTGAAATAGCCATAGGTGAAGGGGAGGGAAGGGGCAGAGAAGTGACAGCAAACTATGCAAATGCAAATACTTTTTTTCTGTCCTGCTTCTGCGGTACGTATATGCTGCCCCCGATTTGTTTTCTGATCTTCCAGGTCTTGTGAAATCTGCAGCCAACCGGCCAGCAAATACTTTTAATGCAGTGTATCTCAAACTGCATACCCAGGCACACACACACACTAGTATGCCTCCTGAGATTTCAGGTGTGCCATGGCACACTGGGGATGAAAGGCGCCAGCGTCAGCTGACTGCCTACAGGACATACCTCATGGCGAGAGGCACATCCTGTAGGCAATCAGTGGGCGCCAGCACCTATCCTTCCCTCTGGCCCTCCTCCCTTCTGGCACCCCCCCTACTGGCATCTCAGGACGCCTTCACACACACGCGGACATCAATATGATGATGTCATGCATGAGTGTGATGCCATCACGGTGATATCCATGCACTTCCAGGTGTTTCGAGCCATGGCCACTACCTTTAGTGTGCTGTGGCTCACGAAAGTTTGTGGGACACTGTTTCAATGAATACACCTGAGAAGCGCCTTTACATTACACACTTAAGGCATGTTTACAATAGACACGTACTGTATATGGCCCTTCCTCGTATGATACATGTATCCTGTTATGTCAGTTCTCATTTCAAATCTGCTGCTGCCCTGACTTGCTGTGTACAATTTGATGCATGTGCATGAGACATGCCTTTAACACATGCACCCGAGACATATTTTTGACATATTACCGGCACCTCCAGACGTGTCAGTAATTATAGCTTGTTAAAGGTTGACGTATCATTTTGGGCATCACCAGGCAATGTTAGGGCATCACCCAGAGTGTTCATTTACTATTAATGAGCTTGTTGTAATACATTTACATAGTATTATTGGAGGCTTCTATGAAGCACAAAAAAGACCACGCATAGCCATTATGTGCATCGGCAGCTAAAATACTTCCACGTGGAACCAATTCTAACTGGTTTATCGTCGGCCGTTAAGCACACCATAGGTTTAGAACATCAGGGCCTATGTTCTTAGGAAGGAGCTCTATAGAGAAAGGAATACAAGCAAGGCTGGAAGAGCTTCAGGCCTTGGAAATCTCCATAAGCTACAGAGAAGCGCAGCTGGAGAGTGGTCACAGAGCCAGAATGCATGGCTGAAGGCCCAGTGGAAAGCTAAGACCCAGGAAGTCCTGTTTCAAGCCCTTTTCCATCTGCACTGTATCCTTCTTCCCCTTCATCCACCCTTCCCCCTTCCTCACTTCTAATCTTTATTTAGCTTCCTGCAGAGTCTTCCAGCAAAAGAGCTGAGCAAAAGTCTGGCGGCAGTGAAGACTGGTAGAGCCTGCTAGTTGGACCACATCCCCTGCTGGCAGGCACTGTGGCTTTGCTCGATTCTTCTTTTGAGTTCAAATCTTTTATTAAGTATAACATGTAACGAGCATATAGCAAACAACTATAAACAGAGCTACAGTGCTCCTCCAACTAAACCATGCAACAGCGTATAATCGTGTGAATTTCAGATATAGAAATCAAACAGAAAATAAAACTGCTACAAATTCTAAAGTAAGTGAACCTGCCAGGCAATTATTCAGGGAGACAGTGTCTGAGGAAGATTAAAAGAGAGATTAATATTCCTGCACTGCAAAACATAGCGTAGGGGAGTAAATAGAGACAAAGAACAAGAAGAAAGGAACATTGTTTATCTAGCATTTGAGTAGACCTAGAAATGTAGCACATTACAGATGAGCGCATTATTCAATACCAAAGAAGATCACAGTTTTTCAGTCTCTATAATACTTAGTGCATCCTTTCTGCTGCAACAGATTCATATCTAGCAATTAGGCAGACATAATTCCACCAGAAGGTAACATTCAAACATTCATTCCAAGCGCACATTAAATTTTGGCATGCCACCGCTAATGTGATATCAAGCAGACCTTCCTGAGAAAGATCCAGATTTAAGGGAAAATAGCCACTTGCCAAAAAACTATAGAGTATGATATCAGAACATTCAGTTCAAAGATATTCGAAATATATTCTCATATACCAGACCAAAATGGCTGTACCACTGGACAAGAGTATACTATATGTTCCAGAATCCATCTGTGAGTTCTACAATGCCGGTACACACTGGATACAGTTTCCCAGGCATAAGCAGAGTCGAGTATGCCCAGTGCACTAGGCAAACAGGGACTGGGTAGTGGATTCTGGTAATAAGCAAAGGACAATTGTATATAAAAATAATAGGGAGTGTGTGGCACAGTGGTTAGAGCTCCAACCTCAGCACCCTGAGGTTGTAGGTTCAAATCCCATGCTGCTCCTTGTGACCCTGGGCAAGCCACTTGATCCCCCGTTGCCCAAGGTATATTAGGTAGAGTGTGAGCCCACTAGGAAAGATAAATGCTTGAGTACTTGAATGTAAACCCCGTTAGGTTATAAGTGGTATATAAATACTAAAAATAAATAAATATTCTCATTCTTCTGAGGTAACCTGAAATCTACTGCTTCTGATTTCTATAGCACTACTACTGTAGATATACACAGCACTTATGCAGGTACTTTTTCTGCCCTTAGTGGGCCCACAATCTAATTTTTGTATGTGGGACAATGGAGGGCAAAGTGACTCGCCCAAGGTCACAATAAGCTGCAGTAGGAATCAAGCTCGGTTTGCCAGGAACAGGACCCACTACCTGCTCCTCCACTCAGAATTCCCTACACAGACAGATAACTAGACAGATGGATAGGCCTCCCCAATAGGCGTTATCACTTAGGTGAAATATAACTTAAAAATTTAAGGGAAAAGAAGACATGGAAATACCAATATGAAACTATGCTGTAGGCAGTGTTAAGTGAGTGCATATCCAAAAGCATAAACAACCTTGTACGACTGTGACTTTGGTCAGTCAGGACTGAAGCTAGCTCTAGGAAGACTAGGAACCCATCTGATGTGGCAAACGTTTGGAGGTGGCAGTATCAAGCAGTAGCAATGCAGCCCACACAGCGGTCACTGATAGGAGCAGTAAGTGTATCCATCCTTTTCCTTCCCCTCCTAAAAGCGTGGTGTGTCTGAAACTGCTAGAATATTTAGAGTTTAGCAACATGCATTTTGCAAAACTAATACATGTTGCTGTGGTTACATATGACAATGAAATGACAATAATTGATTAACCGGCTAAATGAACCTGATGATAGCTGTTTTCTATTTAAGGTTTGTCTTTATTTGGGACTTGAATCTTTTACATTGTTGAATGCTCAAGCACATATGAGACAACCATACAGGTAAAATATAATTAATATGTACATTTTTTCGTTAGTATATTTTAGTCATCTTTTTAGATATTATGGGCTCCTTTTACTAAGCTGCGCTAGCGTTTTTAGCACATGCTGCAGATTAGCGCACGCTAACCCCTGCGCTACGCGGAGAAACTAACACCAGCTCAATGGAGGCATTAACGTCTAGTGTGCACGGCAATTTAGCGCACGCTAAAACCACCAGCACAGCTTGTAAAAGGAGCCCTATATATAATATTCAATTTGTCTATGTTTTTTACGTTGATTTTTAAATTGATCTATCAAAGTTTAGTTTTTAAATGATGATTAACATATCTGAATGTGAGATGAGATATGTGTTTATACGAGTTCTTATGCTTATTATTTCAGACCCCTGATGCAGGCTTTCAGCAGAAACACTGACAGTTTTTATGAATAAAGAATTAGGCCCAGTTCTTCAGGCCTTTGTGCTGTTTTGTGGTTGCTCAGTTTTTTTGTGCACTTTTTGATGCCTTTCTTTGTGGTGTCTTGGATGTCTGAAACTGTTGCTGCAAACTGGCACCCAAGCTTCACTCCAGCATTGCCTTTCTTGAACCCTCACCTAGAGAATGACACAGGGGACAAATTTTTTCCCGTCCCCGCAGGAACTCAATTTTCCCGTCCTGTACCGGCAAGCTCTTTTCCTGCCCCTGCCCCTGCCCCATGCCTACAATTTCCGTCCTCATCTGCACAAGCCTCAAACACTTTAAAATCATAAGTGTTTGAGGCTTGTGTGGTTAAGGCAGAGTTTACAGGAATGGGGCAGGGACAGCGACAAAACTCATGGGGACGGGATGGGAAAATTGAGTTTCTGTGGAGACGGAGAAAAATTTGTCCTCGTGTTATAGTCTACCCTCACCTGCAACCATCCAATGAAAATGATGTTACATGTAGCCACTGCGCTAGTAGAGGGAAGTGGCTACTGCATAGCTGCGGATGACTCGGTGACTATCTAATTGCAGCAGCAGAGGAAAGAAAAAGAATTATTGGTGGCCGTCCTAATCAAGACATGGCAGGCCAGGTCACCATACTACAGCAATACTGTGCCTGGCAGATTTGTCTATTGCATCCTGGTCCCTGGGTTCTAGGGCCAGATTCCCAACTGCAGACGGCTATAAAGGAAGAGGGGACAGAGAGGCAAGTACTAGACCTGACCATGAACAAAATAAGCTAAGTGGCTAAATGAAGGTACGTTTAGAAAACTTAAACAGAGTATAGGTGCAAAAAAGTAGGAGTTAGGCACACACAAGAAGGGATATGCGCATCAAACTATTTTACATAGACGGATAATGTGCACTCCTGGACTTGTTTGTATACAACAGAATGTGTGCCTAAAAAAAGAACATTTGTCATGTTACATAAATAGGATGGCATTGAGAGTAGAAGTGTCAGTGCCAAGTGATTATTCTGTACATCATGTGCATGCAGAAGGATCTGGGTTTTTTTTTTTTTTTTTGTTACTTACTAATCTTCTCTATTATCTTAGAAGTGATTATGCCTGAGAGAATCTTTTTCTGAGGAAAGTTTTCTGTGATGTGCTCCATTCTTGGGCGTCATTATGCATATACTAAAGGCAGCAAGCATGCACACATTAGAAAAAAAACAACAGGCAGGCGTAAGCAAAAAAAGTCCCCAAAAATAGGGATGGAACAGTATACAACCACCAGGGATATGTTTACAAAATCAAATCTCATTGATGAGAAGTGATTTTTTTAAAACTCTCTCTCATTGATGTATTGAAGCAGTAATTTCTTCTCAGTTCTGATTGCCTTAATCAACTTGACCTATACCCGGGGCTGGATTTACATTTAGGCTAGACAAGCTGCATCTTTTGGCCTCATACTTCACTAGCATGGAAAACTATTAAACCTAAAATGTACTTTCTACTTAATAAAGGGGGGTGGCTCTTAAATGTTACAGTTTAGGGGGCACAGTATGAATAAATCTAGCCCTGCCTCTGCAGATTTGGGACTGCTATGCTTAGTATTTTTCATTTGCTTCTGGAGAATTTGTAGTCCAGATGTAGTAAGGTAAAATTCTTTTCTTGGTAGGCTGTTGCTACTAATCTCGCCCATATTCTGAGATATCTGCTGCCCCTGACAGGTTAGCGCAATTGCATCTGTGCCACTGTAGTTTCCTCATAAGAATATGGGTGACAGCATTCTTGCTCCAAAGTGTCAATCCAGATCAAAGAAGTGCCCTGCAAAAGCTCCAAAATGCATTCATTCAGATTTATGCCTTGCGGTTTCTTCCCAGGAACGAGCTGTAACTTCGCAAGATCTACTTAGCTAATAATTGTTTATGACCTCCTCCTCTAGAAATCGGTCCAAATCCCTTTTAAACTCATTATGCTAGATGGCTTTGCAGTTTTATTTTGGTTGCAGATGGCTTTGCTGCATCTTTTGGCAGCAAATTCCAAAGTTTGAAGGCTCACTGAGTAAAATTGTGTTTTCTCTAGTTTGTCTGTTACCTCTTAGTTTTTTGGGAATGTCCCATAATGCCGGTGCGACCTGAAAGCTTAGATAACGAACTCATGATTTTATAAATCTTTATCATATCCTTTTTCAGTCATCTTTGATCCAAACTGAGATGCCCTAATCCTCAACATATGTTAATCTGACCATAAATATTTTTGACTGCCTCAGCCAAGTTTGGGTTTTTTTCTTACGTCAATATACCAGAGCTGCCAAGTTATTCAGTTACTCAGGGAGACTTTTTGTGCAATCTTGGTTTTGAATTTACTGTACATTCAAAAGGAGTGTGGTATTTATAGTTCCTGATTCGACCCAGGAGCAGCTCAAGGGATTTTGCTGCCTGAGACAATGTATGAGATTGTACTCCCACTATGGCATTCAAACCCCATCGGAGTTCTGGTGCGGGAGTGAGGTCATGGGAGGGTCCTCTATCGAAACAATGGTCAGAAGATACCTGAAGAAAAAAGAATATGTTATATTTCCAGGCTATTTAGTAGAAAATCAAGAGATTCTGCAGTCCCTGGTTAAATGCAGCAAATACTGTAGCAAAATAAAAAGAGCAGAGATGACCAAATGCAATCAAAGAATGAGTGCAAATTGAATTGATACAAATCAATAAACACAATAATATTTATTAGCACCCTTTGTATGTTGATTCAGATGTTAGTGTTACCTCAACTTGATTACTGTAATTCTTTATATTTGAACTTAACGTCAAAACTGATGAAAAAAAAATTGCAGTTACTCCAGAATCCTGCGGTAGATGCGTGGAACAGTCTCCCGGTAGAGGTGGTGGCGACAGAGACTGTGTCTGATGTCAAGAAAGACTGGGATAGGCACGTGGGATCTCTTAGAGAGAGGAAGAGATAACGGTTACTGTGGATGGGCCACATGGCCTTTATCTGCCATTATGCTTCTATGTTTCTATGTATAAAAATATTAATTGGTTATCAGTTGAGGCAAATTAAGTTTAAATGAGTTTGCATAGTTCATTGTACATTACAGACTGACTCTTCAGATAATCTGATTTTGCTTTTTTCTCATTTGCATTATTCTTCCACCAGATTATGTGGTACTTTATTACTACATTTTCCACAACTTAGAGGAGCACAGTACAAACGACAGCTTAACTCCTCTTTTGTTTCCGCTGCCATTACAATTTGGAATAATCTACCTGTTTGCATTAAGACCGATATCAATTACTTAAGGTTTCCTAAAAATTTGAAAACCTTTTTATATGACTTGTTGTAATATTCATGTTATGATGATATTTTAATTATTGACTGTTTTTGTATTTTCCCATAGATTTTGCGGCCTCTTTGAATGTAAATCGCCTTGAACCTATTTGGTGTAGTGCGATTAATAAGTTATAAATTAGATTATATTAGATATGCAGTCATTATAATAAAAAGGAGATCTGACATGGGCTGTGTTTCGGCACATTCACATGCATCAGGAGTACACTGTGAACACTGTGGAACAACGATGATCCTGAAATGGACTTTAATAAGGACACAAAGTTCCAAATACATATCAAAATATTCCATAGAAAGATAAAATAATCCACATAAAAACCTATAGGACCTAGTCCGCTGATCACACAAGACCCAACAAAGTCCGCATTTTGACAAATTGTCTTCTTCAGGGGTCTCTAAATGTCCTATGGTAATAAATACGGGGAGAAACTGGTATGTGGAAAGAGACGCTGCTAAACCCAAAGCCAGTTTCTCCCCGTATTTATTACGGTGGGTTGTTGCAGATATGCTGGTAGACTGTTCCGGATGTATGGTCCTAGAAACTCAAAGGTGGATTCAAACATCTTTTTCCAGTGCACTTGCTGAGAAGATGGGAATGGTATCTTGAAGCACTGTGTAGACTTCAACTTGAGGAAGGTGTGTTGGACAAACAGATGGCATTAAACAGGCCGACATAAGCATTAAGAAATGCAGAAAAATCACTGTGAAAAATAAAATGCACCTCAGGAATTGATGTAAATCAACCGGAATCATGGCAAGATCCAGCAAAAAGGCCATATCTTGCTTGCTTCTGTTTTGGCTCACGAGCCTTCTGCTGACAATCTAACCCCTAATATAATGTTCTTTCCTCTCCTGATTGTGCACATGACCAGCAGCCTCAGTTGTCATTTTTACACAGCTTTCTATGGACCTGATGTGTGATGGCCAGTCTGGAATCAGCATGGGCTTGCTCAGAAATGCCTTGATCTCTGCTGTTGTCATGATACAGATAAGAGGAGACTCAGAGACCCCAGAGCTCCAGTCACGTAATTGGGTGAGTGTAGTTGCCTCAGTGTTGACGGATGGTGTTTTCCTGGGTCTCACCCTTCCGTCTCCAAGCTGTGTCTTCTCATCTGCTTCACTTCTGATCTTCGATATCTTCATCACTGCATTCATTTTCTCCGGTTCCTCTTCACTGCACAACATAGCTTGCAGAATAGACTCACTGTAACCATATCAAGCTGACCTTCTCACTGTAGGCATGACTGTCTTCCCTACCTCTTCACATGGTTCTTTCAACAGTTGCAGCTGAAAGAGATGTCTGTTTTATCATTCCCTCTGTGAGAAATTCCCTAACCCCTATTTTCCTGTTTGTCTGTTTTTGATTAGATTGTAATTTCTATTGAGCAGGGATTGTACAGCGCTGCATACATCTAGCAGTACAATAGAAATGATAACATAAGAACATAAGAACATAAGAACTGCCATCTCCGGATCAGACCTTCGGTCCATCAAGTCCGGCGATCCGCACACGCGGAGGCCCTGCCAGGTGTACACCTGGCGTAATTTATAGTCCACCATATCTTTATATGCCTCTCTTAAGGAGATATGCATCTAGTTTGCTCTTGAAGCCTAGGACGGTCGATTCCTCAATAATCTCCTCTGGGAGGGCATTCCAGGCGTCAACCACCCTCTGAGTGAAGCAGAACATCCTGATATTAGTCCTGAACTTGCCCCCCCTTAGCTTCATTACATGTCCTCTAGTCCGTGTCAAATTGGACAGTGTAAATAATCTTCTCTGCTCTATTTTGTCGATTCCTTTCAGTATTTTGAAGGTCTCGATCATATCCCCACGCAGTCTCCTTTTCTCAAGGGAGAACAATCCTAGTGTTATAAGTCTATCCTCATATTCCAGTCTCTCCATACCCTTCACCAGTTTTGTCGCTCGTCTCTGCACCCTCTCCAGCAGTTTTATATCCTTCTTTAGGTAGGGAGACCAATGTTGGACGCAGTATTCCAAGTGTGGTCTGACCATTGCCCTATAAAGCGGCATTATAACTTTCTCCGATCTACTCGAGATTCCTTTCTTTATCATGCCCAACATTCTATTTGCCTTCTTTGCCGCTGCCGCGCATTGTGCCGACGGCTTCAGGGTCCTATCTATCAGTACACCCAGGTCCTTTTCTTGTTCACTCTTCCCCAGAGTTGCACCTGACATTGTATACTCGTATTCCTTATTCTTATTTCCTAAATGCATTACCTTGCATTTCTCCACATTGAACTTCATCTGCCATTTCTCCGCCCATGTTTCTAACCGACACAAGTCGCTCTGGAGTTTCTCTCTATCCTCCTGCGATCTGATCGCCCGGCATAGTTTTGTATCGTCTGCAAACTTGATGATCTCACTGGATGTTCCTTCCTCCAGGTCATTGATATAAATATTAAAAAGGATCGGCCCAAGTACCGAGCCCTGGGGTACTCCACTAGTCACTTTCTCCCAGTCAGAGAACTTCCCATTTATGCCCACTCTCTGCTTTCGGTTTTCCAGCCATTTGCCTATCCATCTTTGTATATCTCCCTCTATGCCATGGCTTTGTAGTTTCCTGAGAAGTCTTTCGTGTGGAACTTTGTCGAACGCTTTCTGGAAGTCCAAGTATATTATGTCCACAGGCTTCCCACTATCAATTTGCTCGTTCACGGTCTCAAAAAATTGGAGTAAATTCGTCAAACACGATTTCCCTTTCCTGAATCCATGTTGACTGGGTTTCATCAAGTCGTGTGCGTCCAAGTGCCGGACTATGCTATCCTTGATCAGTGCTTCAACCATCTTGCCGGGGACCGACGTAAGACTCACAGGCCTATAGTTGCCCGGTTCCCCTCTCGATCCTTTTTTGAAAATTGGCGTGACGTTCGCTATCCTCCAGTCGTCCGGTATCTGTCCAGTTCTGATTGTCAGGTTTGCAAGTTTTTGCAATAACTCTCCGATTTCAACCTTCAATTCCTTTAAGACTCTCGGGTGAATTCCATCCGGTCCAGGGGATTTGTCACTTTTAAGTTTGTCGATCTGATAGTATATCTGGTCTAAGTCCACTTCAACTGTGGTGAGGCTGTCTTCTATTTCTCCTGGAAACACTTTCTCTGCTTCAGGTATTGTTGAGGTGTCTTCCTTCGTAAAGACAGACGCAAAGAAGGAATTTAATTTGTCTGCGATTTGTTTATCTTCCTTGATGTACCCTTTTCTTCCCTGGTCGTCCAGGGGTCCCACTGCCTCTTTTGCAGGTTTTTTCCCTTTCACGTATCTAAAGAAGGGCTTGAAGTTTTTGGCCTCCTGGGCTATTTTTTCCTCATAATCCTGTTTGGCATCCCTCACCGCCTTGTGACATTTCTTCTGATCATCTTTATGTTTGTTCCAGGCTTCGGTTGTCTTTATGCATTTCCATTTTTTGAAAGAGTCCTTCTTTTCTTTTATGGCTTCCTTCACCTGTATGGTAAGCCATGCCGGTTCTCTTTTGCTCTTTGTTCTCTGATCTTTGGAAATCCTCGGAATGTAGAGATCTTGTGCTTCTGTGATAGTATTTTTCAGTAGGGACCATGCCTGATCTACCGTTTCAAGTTTGTCCACCATCTTCTCTAGTCGTTTTTCTACCATGGCCCTCATGCGATCGTATTTACCCTTTTTAAAGTTTAAGGTGGTGGTTAAGGTTTTGGCATGTTTCCCTTTCCCGATGTCAAGTTTAAAGTTGATTACATTGTGATCACTCGTTCCCAGTGGAACCACGACTTCCACTTCTGTTATCGGTCCCGTGAGGCCATTAAGGACCAAGTCCAAGGTGGCGTTGCCTCTTGTCGGCTCTTTTACCATTTGTTCCAGGAAGCAGTAGTAGTATGTAAACCCAACACAGAATTCTACTATCATTCTTAAGTTTTTCAGATACTTTCATGCTTGGGAATCCATATTTTCATGAACCGTATGGCTGTTGTGAGCTACTGTATTTGCTATGTGACATAGGTCCTATTTAGAACAGAGTCAGATCCTTTGGTAATACATCTGTTCTAATGGTAGTTTATGTTTATTTAAGATTTGATATACCACACCTGCATTTTACTGACCTAAGCAGTTTATAAAGTATCAAACTAAAATGAAATTAGGTACTTGAGAAAAACTACCCCACCTGTCCTGAAGGCTCACAATCTAGCTAAAGTACCTGATTAGAATAAAAATATGTAATACATTTCCAAGATCAAAAATCAAAGACATAGAAAATAGAAATAATGAAAGAAGATAAAAAAATTAAAAATAAAATAAAACAAATTTAAGAGATAGAAAAGTCGCTGAAGCGGCCTGATAGCAAACAAGTCATATTTTAGTGCAGGTCTTGATACAACTCTCGGCACAGCACACTTCACAGATCCGTCACTAACCGAAACTGAGAGCATCAAAGAAATTAACATTTCTAAAACATATCCACTAAAACTGTTATATGAAATAAATAAACCCAAATCAACACGAATCAGTACAAATTAATACAAATTAAGGCAGATTGCGGTCCCCATTCCATTATTCAATTCGGGAGAGCCATTTGAAAAAAAATGTGCTTTTAGATGTCTCTTAAAATTTTGAAATTATTTTTCCTTCCTTAACTCTACTGGTAAATTGTTCCACAATATTGGAACCAAGTAGAAAAATGCACCATTTCTGGTATAGTTACAATTCTATAGCCATAGCTTTGATCTGCATTTAAGTATTTGATCAGTTCATCGCTGAGCTAAAGAAGATCAGGACCAATGGCGATCTTAGTAAAAAAAAAAGGATTGGTTTCCAGTTCAGTAGCAGAATCCAACATTTTTTTCAATGGGATGTGCCCATTTCTTGTTGCTTAAGGTCTTGCCGTCTAAAGCAGTCACCAAGTGCATGAATGGAAGTTTGCTTGTATGCAGGTTACAGACAATCCACACAAGCTTCCTTTATAGCTTCTCTTCAATAATGTATAACTCCTTCCTCCCAACCAGTGTTTACAGTACATGAATCACCTTCAATAGCTTGAAGAGTTTTGTCTGCTTCTCTTTTTCTCAGCTACGCACCAAAATTATTTGCATTTTTTTTCTGCATGAGTCTTCTCTTTAGTTGCTTTTGCAGGAACAAAATACCATAGATATTTGCCTCCTGGCTCCTTACAAACTAATGGACACTATCCAGGAATCAACATTGGAAGTGGGCCAGAGCCTTAGGACCCTCCCAGTGAATCCCAGGATGCACCAAGAAGGGGAAGGCCTGCCATTTTGAAGAGTTTGCTCAGGCTCAGTGGCAGAAGGGAGTGGGTATCCGTCCTGCTGATCTCGGGTGGGGTGGGGGGTGGGGGCTGAGGCAGGAGAGAGTGGGCATCCCTCCTGCCTCTTCTACAGATATGGCGGGATGTTGGGGGTTCAGGGGGTGTTGGGGTATCAGGGTAGGGTATTTGAAAGTTCAGGGTGAGGTATCAGGGTTTTGAACAGGCTCAATGGCAGAAGGGAGTAGGCATCCCTCCTGCTGATCTCGGGGAGGGAGGGTGTTGGGGGAGGGTGAGTCAGGAGGGAGTGGGCATCCCTCTTGCCGATCTTGGGAGGGGGTGTTGGGAGGGTTCTCTGCCACAGCCGGCTCAGCTGATTATGGCAGGGGAGTTTCCCCTTGATTAGCTGAACCTGCAGGACTTCCTGAAGCCACGATTTTGGAGAGTCCTGCCGGCTCAGCTGATTATGGATTCCCTTGCCACAATCAGCTGATGACAAGGGATCCTTCGGCAAAGATAGGCAGCTGAGCCACCTATCTTTGCAATCAGGTAGGCACGATTCTCTAACTGGCACCGGTTGACATATGTACCAGTTAGAGAATCAGGGGACAAGGTATCTGTGCCTTAAGGTAGACACGATTCTATAGGGGACACTGGTGCGTGATTGACACACAATTCTTGGCCACTTATTAGAGGCTGTCAAGACCGGCGTCCTATACAGAATCAGGCCCTAAATCTGCAGCCCTACTTATTACAGTTGATAAAAAAAAATCACCTTTTTTACAATATAAGTCAATGTGATGTACAATAAAAATCATAAAAGTCAGAAGGGAACACTAAAAATGTTATAGCGAAAGTAGACAGACAACTAACATTTCTTTAAAATGTCACTGAAACACCCAAGATTTACCAATACGACACATGCAATCTCATAGTTTACCACTTTCGGTAAGCTCCCTTTTCATCTCTAACTGGAAATTGGGTGCAACAAATGAATAGAAAGGTTGAGAAAAGAAACGAGTGTTTACGCCAATGATGTCTCGGCATGTAAATATAATGGGAGGTTTTTCCATAGGAAGAGGGCCATAAAATAAAAGGCACCCTTACAAATAGATTCCCAGCCATTCATGGGCTAGGTAACAGAACGAAACAAACATTCAGGGGCAGAGGGGATAGAATATTGAGCACAATAGTCAGAAAGCCCACAATATAAGGTTTTATGGGTTGAGTAAAGAATTTTAAATGAGAGGTCGTTACTATGATGTACAAAGAAATTTGAGAACATCTTTTGAAGGATGATGAAAAGACCGGATAGTCAGATTAGTGAAGAACTTGCTCTATAACAAATATAAAAGGCAGTTTTAGAACTGGCCATGTATAGGCATGTGGTCTCAACAGGGGGAATTTTATAAAGTCATTGTGTACATATGTAGGCCACGTATATGTGTAAATTACCTTATAAAATACCAAAGTTGTGAAAGTACGCACAATGACATGTTGGCATATACTTTGTTTGAGGGACTGGGTTTGATTCCCACTATAGCTCCTTGTAACCCTGGTCAAGTCACTTAACCCTCGATTGCCCCAGGTACAAAAACACCTTAGATTGTGAGCCCTCTTGGGACAGAGAATGTACCTGCATCTATGTGTATGTCTAGTACATGGGTGGGCAACTCCAGTCCTTGAGGACTGGAATCCAGTCGAGTTTTCAGGATTTCCCCAATGAATATGCATGGGATCTATTTGCCTGCACTTGCTGCACTGCTTTCAATGCATATTCATTGGGGAAATCCTGAAAACCTGACTGGATTCTGTACCTTGAGGACCGGAGTTGCCCATCCCTGGTCTAGTAGTATTATCTCCAGTCATGGTACATGGGCTTGTCATGGAAATAGGGCTTGCTCACATCTGAGAAGCTGAAAGTTATGCCATTGGTAGTTTCACTAACAGCAGGGCCTCCCAAGGTGGGCAGGATTCTGCAGAAATCTCAGACTAATGATGCGCCACTCATCTAGATAGGAGCAGATGGCCAGTGTTAGAGGTGGAGGACAGTGGCATAGTAAGGGTGAGTGACACCCCTCCCACCACCCTCGGCCCCGCCCCCCTCCTTCCCTTTCCCTGTACCTTTTTAACTTCGGTGTGAGCAGCATGCCCACGTCGGTGTCAGCTCGCCCTTTGGCATCGCTTCCTAGGAGCTGGTCCCAGATGTAATGTCAGAGACAGCGCTGATGTCAACACAGGCAGCAACCTCACACTGGGGAACTAAAAAAGGGATGGGGGAAGGCAATGGGACATGTGCATCTGGCAAGGAGAGAAGTGTGTGTGGGGCGGGGGCAGAGAGGAGAAGGGGGTCACATACCCTTAGGAAGACCGCGCCCATGGTGGACTGCCCCCCTCCTGCCTCAACTTACTACACCACTGGCGGAGGATCATATTTGATGTGACATATTAATTTGGGGTCCAAAAAACACATTAGGGCTCATTTTCGGGGGATGCCTTATTTTTTTTTCATGTACAACAATCATCTCTCCCTTCCTCTCCTCCACCCCAATTCTTCCTCTTTCCTTTCTCTCCACCCCCTCCATGTGCAGCATCTTTCCTCCCCTGTCACTCATCCCCTTGTGTAGCATCTTTCTATCCCTCCCCTCCCATCCCCTTGTGCAGAAGAACCCCACTGACCCTCCCACCGTGAGACTGACATACCTCCGCTCTGAGGCCTCCAAAAACAGAAGGGACGGCAGCTGTTTTTGGAGGACTCAGAGCGGAGGTATGTCAGGTCTCATTGGGGCTGGGATTACTGAATTGATGAGTCCAATATTTTCGGTGAATCGGGCAGCGCTGCTGTCAAGGATGGAGTCAAGGACATTGGGGGGGGGGGGGCTGCTCTGACGTTCATGGAATGCTCACTGCACCAAGACCAGAACTATATGCTGTTTGTCCATTGGCACATCTGAGGTAGAACTCCATCTAATTCTGTTCAATTGGAATTATTCCATGTTGAATGGTTACATTTTGTTTTACTCACGTAATAATATGGGAGCAAACAATGTTTCCAACAATGTTGCATTAGATAATAATAAGTTTGCTAATGATGAGTTGCAGTAAGGGATAAACCACTCTTGGGACCAGAAGCCCAGCTCATATCACTGGCTATGCTCTTAACAGCTGGGAAAGACAGAACAGTAAAACAACAACAACAACAAAAAACTCCTATAAAAGGATAGGAGAAAAATACAGTTCTACAAAAACCCAGACTCTGTCATTCCAAATCAGAATCCCTTCTGCAAATCATCTGCAGTCAATATAAGCCTCTCGGGCAAAATAAGCATTTATCTTAAAGTCAAGATTTTCAGTCTATTTTGAAATCTCTTTTCTGGTTTTGAGGCTTGATATCCTATATAATAAAACCCTAGCCGCACATGCGCACTCCTACCTGCATGTTCCATTTTCCCTGTTCCGTGAGATGTAGGTCTGTGGTGGCAGGAGTGCGCATGTGCGGGTCCCCAGCTTTACAGCACCTAACTACACTCGCCGGCAGGACTGGCTGCCAGCGCTGGACTCCCTCCTCTGGTAAAAGTAAGTTCTTCGCTTTGCCGCCCCCCCCCCCTTCCCTTCCCGCGGTCCCGACTCCAAACTTGCCGACTCCAGCAGCGTCTGCATCACTCTACACACTCTGCTTCAGGGCCGTAGAAGGCCCCGAAGCAGCGTGTGTACAGTGCTGCAGATGCTGCTGGAGTCGGCAGGTTTGGAGTCGGGACCGCAGAAAGGGAAGGGGGGGGGGGAGAGCGGCGGCAAGGGTCTACGAGAGCCGACCAGACTTCTAGCACCCGTTAATGTAACGGGCTAAAATACTAGTTTGATAATAATTGCTTTCCCAGTTTATCTCTTAGCATATACAGTCAAACCTTGGTTTACGAGTGCATCGGTTTGCAAGTGTTTTGCAAGATGAGCAAAACATTAGCAAAATTGGCGCCTTGGAAACCAAGCTTGACTCGATTTATGAGCGCCCCTCCCCCCATGTAATCCGGCATCCCCCGCCGAGCACCCAAACAGCATCCCTTACTCCGATTTGGCACTGGCACCAGCACCAGAGAGCGAGACCAGGAGGCCTTGAGCATGCGCAGATGCTCAAGACCCAGCTCAGCCCAGCCAAGAGGGAGGATCTTCGGGCATTGGCACCGGCATGTCCTGTGTGTTGGTGCTGGTGCCAGTGCCAAATCGGGGTAAGGGATGCTGTTTGGGTGCTCGATGGGAGATGACAGATCGCGGGGGGGGGAGGGGGGAAGAGGGTGCGACGTGAGCGGGGGGAGGATGCCGGATCGCAGGGGGATGCTGGATTGTGGGGGGGGGGGGGCATTCGCTGGGGGGGGTGCAATGCTGGTTCTCGGGGGGGGGGGGTATGGAGCAGCGCCGGTGGCCTCGGAGGGGGGAACGAATCAAGCGATTTTCCATTCATTCCTATGGGGAAACTCGCTTTGATATATGAGCACTTTGATTTACGAGCATACTTCTGGAACAAATTATGCTCGTAAACCAAGGTTCCACTGTATTTTGTTTTACCCGTCTCTTTGATTGACCCCTGATGCAGGTGAGGAAGCCAAAACATGACCCATGTTAGGTTCAGAATTTGAAGGCCCTTCGTGCTTTTATTATTTTGCTCCTTGTGAGGCTTGTACTTTGCCTCCCTCTCTGCAGTTCTTTCAATACATTTTACATAACATGCTTTTTCTACATGTACAGTTGGGTTTTACATATAGAAGGCCTTTCTAAAATTATCCTTGGAATGTTCAGAGGTTTGGCATTGTATAGATAGTTTATAATGTTCGCATTATTTACCTTTCTTGTAATACTAATTCTATAACAGTCATTTATAGTATTGGAACAGTTACTTTAAATATGTACTTAAAATTAACTTTCAATAAAGGGAAATTAAAAAAAAAAAAAATAGCTTCCAAGCATTTGGACACTTCTCAAAAATAATATGTTACCCTGTTTCCAAAAGTTAATTTCTCTTTCTCCAGATGCAAGATTTTGCTCATGAAAAGATTCTTTGTGCTGCCGTTACCTGTCACCAGTGTTCAGCTATTTCTGGAATTTCACCATTGTGCTGTGAACTTTCTCACAGGTTAGACAAAAAAATGTACTGTTTCTGAATTTGCTGCTTTTTCTTGACTTTATATGACTTACCAGCATATTCAAAGGGATTCTGGACTCTGACTTTATACCGTTATTGCCACACTTCTTATAACAAAGACAAAACAAGAAAGATCTTGATTTTGTGAACATTACAGATGTATAAACAATCACAGAGAGAAAAAGAGAGAGAGAGAGATTCTAAGGAGCTTACAAATAAAACAGCAACTTCCAAACAACACACCTATATTCATAGTTTGTGGATACTGTCAGCATAGCTATTGCTAGCAATCAGCATTTTTGGTTGCCCTAATCAATGTCAGCAAGGCCTATGGGAAATTATATCAATCTGACTCTGGAATGTTGATGCAGAATTCTGTGCTCCTGCACAGAATTCACATACATTAAGCATTCAGCCAAACTGGATTGTTTATCAAGAAGATAGGCTGCTTGAATGGGACAAAGAAGCCAGAGACTAATCCCATCTACCATGCCTGCAAGTATCACACCTTCCTTATCAATTAAACTAACCATTTTTTCAAACAGTTTACAAATTATAAACAGAATGATACTGAGAAACTCAATAGATTCTATATTTAGAATAAGATTCCAAGCTATAAAAGGCTCCTCTCTACAACACCTCTCTCTTGCTCCTCTGGCTCCTTTTGCTCCTCTTGCTCACTTCCTCTATCTCTGGAACCGAAACTTAGACCATCACCTCATCCTCTCTCTCTCTCTCTCTGCCTCTCCCTGGAACTTCACACTTCTCTCTGGACTCTGTAAGGCAGGGAAACTGCTTTGCTCTCTCTTTAATTGTAATGCTTATGAATATTGCTTTTCTGTAAGCCTATTTCTATAATATATTCTTTATGCCATCACTTCTGGCTGTGCTTCTTATTTGATTCTGGTGGATCTTCTGTGAAGGTATTGAACTCGGGACCTGGTGTTTATAAGGGCGCCTCACATAACCCCACCTAACATTGTGGGGCCACTACCATCCTTACAGATATTTTATATCAGTGGTCTCAAACTCAAACCCTTTGCAGGGTCACATTTTGGATTTGTAGGTACTTGGAAGGCCGCAGAAAAAATAGTTAAAGAAATGACAATTTTGCATGAGGTAAATCTCTTTATAGTTTATAAATTATTCCTCCCCCCCTGAAGATCTGCATGTTCCCCCATTATTTGCAGCGTCCTCCGGCTTCCCCCCTTGCCTCCCGGTCTTAGTTTCAGCTAATTACCGCAGCCTACAGAGACCATTGACGGTACTGTAGCGTTCCTTGCACGCTGCCATCAGCCTCCACAGCACATTCCCTCTGCCGCAGTCCCACCCCTTCTCTTGACATCAGGGGCAGGATGCTGCTGAGGATGATGGCAGCCTGCAAGGATCGCTACAGTACCAGCAATCCTCCCTGCAGGCTGTGTTAATTATCTGAAGGTAAGAGTGGGAAGCCAGGGGGGAACCCGGAGGACGCTGCAAAGAGTGGGCAGCACTAGTACACACCATGGGCCGCAAAATAGTATCTGGTGGGCTGCATGTGGTCCCCGGGCTGTGAGTTTGAGACCACTGCTTTATATGAATGGCACAGTGGCAGAATTTGTCAACATCTCCGTCCCCGCAGAAAACCATGGGAAACCATCCCGTGTCATTCTTTAGTGTGTCTATCTCAACCTCAGTCCTTCTACACCAGCATTTTCAATACAAGGCTTGAGGGTCAGTGGCTGTGCCCATTCATACTCCGATTCTTCCCTCTCTCCTTAAAGAATGACATGGGGATAGTTTCCCGTGGTAGATATACTTTACATCAATTTTCAAAGAGACAATTTTCCATTTGAAATTTGATTTGGTTTGAGCATATGTACAAATTTGCACTTGCTATTTGCACAGGTACTCTTGCCAGTTATACTTATGAATCCTTTGGAAATACAAAACTATGTACATAAGTGTACTCTCTGCTCCAGCTCAGCCTCCAAGAATGCCTCTCTGTGCATCTAATTTAATCTAATCTAAATTACATTACATTACATTACATTAGTGATTTTTATTCCACTTGTACCTTGCGGTTCAAAGCGGATTACATAAGAAGAGAGCTGGACATTTCCAGGAGGGTACATGACATTGGAGAATACAGATTGAGGGTATAGACTTAATAACAGAATGAGTGTGTAGACATAATAACATTGGAAGATAAATCAGGTTACATTACTTTACATATCAAATAGTCTGTTTCCATACGTTGGTAGGTAATCGGTTTCGGTATGATGAATTAGGTTCCAGGTATTTTTATTTTTTTTTTTTATATATTTTTGGTCGATTGAGGGTATGGTGCCAGGGAGTGAGCAAAACCTGGTCGGTGTAAGTGGAAGAGGAGAGGGAGATTAGGTAGATTGTATATACTTTTTGAATAGCAGTGTTTTGATTTCTTTATAGAATGCTTTGAAGTCAGATGTTGAGGTTAACAATCTGGTGATGGAGGGTTCAAATTTTGCTGCATGCGTTGCTATGAGGTTATCATAAAGCTTTTTACGATGAGTGCCATTGAGTGGTGGGTATGAGAATGGTGTCAGTGTTCTTCTTATTCTGGGTGGAAGGTTACAGTTTAGGCGATCGTTTAGATAGGCAGGTGCAGTACCGTTGAATACTTTGAAGATTAGACAGTATAGTTTGAATTGAATTCTGGCTCTAATCGGTAGCCAATGTGAGTCTAGGTAGGCGTTGGTGATGTGGTCATATTTTCCGAGGGAGTAGATTAGTCTGAGAGCTGTGTTCTGAACGGTCTGTAGTTTTTTGATCATATTTGTAGGGCATGGTAGATATAGGATATTGCAGTAGTCCACAAGACCTAGTACCAGGGATTGTACAATGATCCTGTAGTGTTCTTTGTCAAAGAATTTCCTTATTTTTCTTAAGTTGCGCATTGTGAAGAATGCTTTTGGGTAGTTTTGTTGATTTGAGTCTGCATAGTGCAGCATCTGTCTATCAGCACTCCCAGGATTTTGAGGGAGGTTTGGATTGGGTATTTGATTGCTTTAATTTCCAGGTCTGTTATGGATGGGTTTTTGTCCGTTTCAAGCATTAAGAATTTGGTTTTGTCCGAGTTTAGTTTTAATTTGTGGTTTGTCATCCATTTTTCTACTTCGTCCAGTATTGTTTCCAGGTGTCCTGTTGAGGTATGGTCTTGGGTTTCGAAGGGGAGGAGAATAGTTATGTCGTCTGCGTAGCTGAATGATGTTACATTTAGGTTGTCTAGAGTGGTACCAAGGGAGGAGATGTAGAGATTGAATAGAATGGGTGAAAGTGGAGATCCCTGCAGGACTCCGCATGGATTTGACCATGGGTTAGATTTCGTATCGTTTATCTTAACTCTGTACGTTCTTGTTTTAAGGAATCCTTGGAACCAGTTGTAAACCACCCCTGAGATCCCTATTGCATCAAGTATCTGGAGTAGTATGGTATGATCAACTAGATCGAAGGCGGCGGAAAGATCTAGTTGGATAATTAGGATCCTGTGTCCTTTATTGAGGTATTGTCGGGCTATGTCCAGTAGTGTTGCTAATAGTGTTTCTGTGCTGTGGTAAGATCTAAATCCTGATTGAGATGAGTGAAGTATATTGTGGTCAGCTAGGTAGTTGGTGAGGTATTGAGCCACAAGTCCTTCAATCAGCTTGACATATAATGGGATCGAAGCGATAGGTCTATAGTTGGTAGGTGTGTCTACAGGACCTTTTTGGTCTTTCAGTAAGGGTATGATTATGATCTCTCCAAGATCTTGTGTGAATTGGCCTTCTATGAGAGTGCTTTGTATCCACTGCGTGAGGCTGGTTTTGAATTTAGGGGAGGCATTTGTGAGTAGATACGATGGGCAGTAGTTCAAGTCGCATGAGGTGTGGCTGTATTTTTTATATAGTCGGTTCAAATCAGGACATTGTAGAGTTGGGAAGGTGGTCCATGTTCTGTCTGCAGTTATGGCTTCTTCCGTTGTGGGGGTTGTTATTAACTCGTCGAGTGTGGTAGTTGAGTTGTTGAAGGTAGTTCTGATTTTGATGATCTTGAGTTTGAAATGGTCTGCTAATTGGGAAGCTGTTGGTGTTTTATTGCCTTGAGTGGCAAGGAATGGGTTTGTGTCCGTAAGTTTTTTTACTAAGTTGAAGAGTGTTTTTGTGTTGGAGTTGTTTCTGCCAATTAGTTTAGTGTAGTATGTTTTGCGCTTTTCCTTAAGTTTGATGTTATATAGTTTAATTTGGGTTCTCCAAGCGGATTTGGTTTGGTCATTTCTCTTTTTTCTCCAAGATCTTTCAAGTTGTCTGCAATGCCTTTTTAGTAGGTGGAGTTCGGAGTCGAACCACTTGTCTGAGGGTCTGCAGGTTCTGTGTTTGGTTTTTTCTGGGGCTAGCTCATTCAAGGTTGTTTCACTTAGGGTGCGCCAGTGTTTTACGAAGTCTGTAGGGTCAGTGGGGTCGATTGCAGGGTCCACTTTGTCCCAGAATGTGGCTGGTTCAATTTTCTGTCTAGATTTGAAGGTTGTTTTTTGGGGCATAGATTTTATGTTATTTTGAGGCCAGTTGATTGTGAAGGTGTATTTGTGGTGGTCTGACCAAAGAGAGGGATGCCAGGTACCATTGGTGATGTGAATATTTGGGGTGTGGAGGTTATGAGGCGTGAATGCTGCTATATCAAGTTGGTGGCCTTTTTCATACGTGGGTTCCGGATTGAGGATCTGGTAGGATAGGGCGTCGAGGTATGAGAGTATTTCGTTTGCTTGTTTGGATGTGTGGTCTTCGAGGTGGAGATTGATGTCTCCTAGAAGCAAGTTGTATGTGGAGGTTAGAGAGTTCTGGAATAAGAATTCTTCGAGATCAAGTTTTGAGGTGTTCCATTTTCCTGGAGTGATGTAGCATAGCAGACAGTTCAAGGTGCCTGTGAGTGTGTTGTCGGAGAGTTGGCATGCAAGAAGGTCTAAGTGAGGGGTTGATTGTTTGTGTAGCACTTTTAGGTTGAGATTGTTTTTTACTAGAATCGCTAGTCCTCCCCCTCGTTTGTTTTCTCGACATACCATCTCTAATTTGTAACCTTTGGGGCAGAATTCGGTTATGCATGGGTCCGAGTTGGATGTTAGCCAGGTTTCGGCTAGGAAGAGACAGCTTAGTTGTTCTTTGATTATCCAGTCTTTGATTAGATTTGCTTTTGGGCTTATTGATCTTATATTCATGTAGGCACAGGCTAACGAGGTGTGTTTTGTGTTGGAGTTAAGGTTGCAATTGAGGTAGAGGATATTTTTTGCTGGTGTTTGTTGTTTTTGTGTGGTGGTCTTGTGCTTTGGTGGAGGTCGTTTTCCCCAGACGGTGGGAATGTGGTCTTGGCTGGTCAGTGGGCAGGATATTAGGGTTCTGGTGGTGTGGATTTTTCTGGGTGGATGTGGTTGTCTGAAGGTTGCTGTCAGAATTGGGATGGGTGATAGGTGATATCCTGTGGTTTGCCAGTTTGAAATGAGTAGTGAGAGTATTAGGAGGGCAAGTATGATTTTGTATGCGTGATTTTCCATTTTGTTTGTGGGGTGGAAGACTCTTTGGATCTAGTATCTCTTTGGTTAGAGTTGTGGCAATGGTGTTGGTGGTTTCGAGAGTATTTTTTTTTTTTTTAAATAGTAATCAGACACGGAAGAGGATGGAGAGAGTTTCTGATCGCTCTCCTCTCTGGTGAAGGTAATCGCCTATGTGTTTAGACTCTGGCTTGTGGTGGCGTAAGAGGAGTCTGGTCCCTCGCAGGTCGGGGAGAGGGGCGGAGCAGGGCTCCCACGCTGTCTCTCCTCTGCTGGTCTCTGGGCTGTAAAAACAAATGTCCGCGCTGCTGGGAGTGGAGTCGGGTCCCTCGCAGGTCGGGGAGAGGGGCGGAGCAGGGCTCCCATGCTGCCTCTCCTCTGCTGGGCTGTAAAAACAAATGTCCGCGCTGCTGGGAGTGGAGTCGGGTCCCTCGCAGGTCGGGGAGAGGGAGGAGCAGGGCTCCCACGCTGCCTCTCCTCTGCTGGGCTGTAAAAACAAATGTCTGCGCTGCTGGATTTATATACCGTGTCATCTCCCCCAAAGTAGCTTGACTCGGTTCACATAAAAATCGATAATCGAAGTAAAAGTAGTTAGATTAGAGAGAAAATAACTAAACTTATTAATGAAAACCCTCATCCAAACATCTTAGAAAGAAGATAGAAAATTGCTCTAAGGAAAATTAGTTAAGAACTGTTGAAATTACAGTGTTTTCATAGATTTATGGAAAATCTGGAAGGAGGGAAGTGTTCTAACACAAGAAGGAATCTCATTCCAAATCATTGTAAAAGTATATGAAAAATATCGAGTAATATTACCAATAGATTTTATTCCTTTTAAAGATGGAAAGGACAGTTTAAATTTCTGAGACTTTCTTGAATCAGACAATCTCTGATTATTCAAAGATAGAGGAATCAAAGATGTAAATAGCCCATGTATGATTTTAAAAACCATAGAAGCACATTTAAACTGTACTCTAAGATTTACAGGGAGCTAGTGAAGATTTCAGGAGACACATGAACACATTTTCTCTTACCAAATATTAGCTTTGCTACCGTATTTTGGATTAGTTGTAACTATTTTAGATTCCCCTTTATTCAGGCCTATATAGATTGAATTACAGTCATTTAATTATGCTTGGATAATTGCTTGCACCAATACCGCAAAATGTTGCTGGTAAAACAGATATCTAACTTTCCTTAAAATTCGTAACCTGAAAAAACATTTATTTGAAAGGGGATTAACCTGATATTGAAATGATAAAGAAGAGTCCAATATTATTCCCAGAACTCTACATGAAAATTCAATTTTCAAAGATTCTCCAGAATTCAGTTACAAAGAGAGGTAATTGTTTAATTTTGGGGCTAAACCATAATAATTTTGTCTTGGCTGCATTAAGTTTCATTTGAACAGAGGTAGCCCACATTTGAAGTCTGGAAATACAAGAATTTATATTTAGACCAAAGTTGCTCAGTTTTGGATCTACTTTTGATAGAATAAAAATATTGTAAAAATTGTTTCAGAAGTGGCTAAATTGAGATTCTTTAATGTAGTCATATAAATATTAAAAAGTAAAGGAGACAACAGGGAACCCTGTGGAATTCCACAGGCAGATTTGCATGGGGCAGATGTTTCACCATCAATATATACCTCATAGATTTGTAATGTTAGAAAACTTGTAAACCATCTTAGTACTTTCTGATCCAGGCCTATCTCAGAAAGTAAGCAGATCAGTATATCATGATGTACTACATCAAAAGATCAAACTGCAACAAGATAGTAGACACAAATCTAGAGCTCAGTGACAATATTAATGTTTCTGTACTGAAATTAGATTGAAAACCATGTTGGAATGAGAGAAGAATAGAGAATTTATCCAAGTAACTAGAGAGTTGTACAGAAATAATAGCCTTAGTCATGAAGTGTATATTGACTATACAAACATAATTGTGCCTGTGTATGTGGTGGGCAGTTAGTTAAGCCTCATTTCCATACATAAATGAGGGAATTCAATAAATGGCACTGAAATTTAGGTGCTGAAAAAATTCAGCTCTATGGCTCTGATTTATAAACAGGGCCTAACTTCTAGGTGCCGAGGAGCACAATTGTCAACCATCCACTAAGCACTTGGTTATCTATTTATTATAGAATCTGATTTAAAGCTTTAATTTTTGTGCATCGAGTCTTCTACTCTTTACAGCCTGATTATTTACATTCTTTTCTAATTCCTTATTTACCATCAAGAACTTTAAGATCTATTCAACACAATAGGTTAGTAATACCCTCTGTGCATAGAGCTAGGTGGGAGTCTATACAAAATAAAGCATTCTACTTTGCAGCTCCAAACATATGGAACCATTTGCCATGAGAGTTAAGATTAGAGGTAAAATTTAAATCTTAAAATTATGTTAAAAATATGTGGGGTTTTTTTAAAGAAGCATTTGGACAAGATTTGATCCAATCTGAAATTACTCATATCTTAATATGATATTATTGTTTTATTTAGGAGTGAATGTTGTCTTGTATGCTTGCTGTTTATGTGGGATAGGTCTATTCTATCTAACAATGGAGTTCTCTAGGAGATCTACTATTTTCTCAGTCATAGCTCCTCAGCTCTGGAATAACTTACCAAATTATCTATGTGAGGAAACCCTGTTAGAAAATTTCAAAGGTTTTTTTTTTAAAAAGTTTCCTTTATAAGGATTCATTTGAGGCATAAACAAGACAACCAGTTTATGGTTAAAACCTTATATCTTATATCTCAAACAACTAATTTTAATCAGTCCCTACTTATAGGCCCTAATCTTCCTTTTATTCTTCTTTTCTTTTTGTTCTTCTTTTTATGCTTCCTTCACTCTTTGCCCCCCTAACGTGTTACCCATAAATGTTCTCTTTCTGCTTTAACGATTGTAGTTCACCCCCTTTCCTTTTGTATCTGTACTGAATTTTGTATGTATGCATTATTTTGTAATAAATTGTAAAATTTCTCCTCTATTTTAATTTGTGATACGCTGTGAAATATTTGACATTGTGCACATCAAATTTTAATAAAACTTGAAACTTGATTTTTATTATTATTTGTTTTTTTATTATTTGATTGTATTTTGTAAACCGCGTGGACCAGTAAAATGAACGAACGGTATAACAAGATTAATAAACCATAACCATTTATAGAATCATGCCTAGCAGTCTTAGGCACCAGTAGGCATTGAAACATCAGGAACACTCCCATTTATGCCAAGGTTTTCTTGGCCTAAATGAGTGTGCCTAAGTTAAACTATGCCCCAAATCCTCCAAGAATCCACCGCTAACCATACCTACTTTTTGCTAGATGCCTCAGAGAAGACACCTACCTCAAAGTGGTAGGCAGCTAATTGTTTTTTAATGGCACTTTTCACTTAATGGCACTTTTGATTGAAAGGCAGTATATCAAATGAAACTAGAACAAACAAACAAATAAATAAATAATAAACGGCATTTCCTTCCTCTCCCTCAGAAATCTTCTACGCTTGTCTCATGCTTTCTTGAATTCCGATACCATCCTTTTCTCAAGTACCTCCACTGAGTAGCTGTTCCACATATTCACTACCTTCTACATAAAGAAAAATTTCTTTAGATTACTCCAGGATTACTCCCTTCTTTCCAGAGCTTCTTTGTAATTGAAAGAGACCCATGTCCTGTACATTTTTTACCTTGGAGATATTTAAATGTCTCTATAACAAAATATAAATACAATCAGCAAAAAATTGTCATTAGCCTAGTGGTGGGGATACCCCATGAAAGTACATTTATAATAGGTGGAGAAAAAGCCTCACCTTATCAACAATATACGGAAGGCAACCCAATGAGTTCTTAAGCCAGTTCTGCTCTGTATCATAGGCAAAAAAACTCCACACATACTTTCATGGGGTATCCTCACCACTAGGCTAATAACAATTTTTTGCTGATTGTATTTAAATGTCTCTATCATATCACCAAAAGAAGAACTACAGAATTGATGTACTTGAAGCAGGAACTTTAACGAGTCAATAAAACGTTGTTTGAAAGTGGTCCACCTTTGTTCTAGGGAAACAAGGACTGTGTTGGGTCCAGTGAACCAGGATCTGTATTTTAAATTTGATGTGATGTGATTCAAAGCCAGTGGTGACTCAGAATCTTAAGAATCATCAGTTACTACTAGCTGAATGTCATCAGCATAAAAGCATGCATGCAATCCAGATTCTGAATAAAAAGAGGCAAGGGGTAAAGAATAATGTTAAAAAGAACTGCTGCTAAAACAGAGCCTTGAGGAATCCAAATATTAAAGGCAAAATTGTAGAAAAAAACCAATTACTGACAACTGCCTGGAATATATGGCTTGAAAAAACTAAGATAAAAACTAATTCAAAAAAACCCAGAGATTCCGGTGTGTTCAAATCTATTTAAGAGAAGTGGATGATCTGTAATATCAATGGCAGACGTTAAGTCCAATTGGATCTCTGAAACATCCTTGTGGTTATCTCTATAGCTGAGAAACTCATCTAAGAATTTGACCAGCAATGTCTTGATACTTTATTAAGTTTCATATTTTTATGATAACCACAATCATCTTGAAATCAACAGTTTCCATGGTAATATGAATAAAAAAGGAAATGAAATTTAAAAAAGGAAATCTAAACATATTTTAACTGTTTGTCAGTCCACAATAATTGGAGGAGTGTTACAAATAAATCGGAGAAATTAACTAACATAATTCCATAGGAAACCAGACAGACATCCTGAAGTAAGCCTAAAATAATAACTACGAGCTTATTCTTGTCTAATGGTAGGGGTACTTGCTGTCACCACACCATTGTCCACAATAAATCTAGATAACTGTGATGAATCGAAGAAAATGTATCTAGCTCCCTTGTAATTAACCAAACACGTACATGGATATCTTAATAGCTCCCAGTTTTAAAGCCTGGGGTCTCAAAAGCAAAAACTGTTTTCTCTTTTTTTTTTGTATTAATCTAGACCAGGGGTGTCAAAGTCCCTCCTCGAGGGCTGCAATCCAGTTGGGTTTTCAGGATTTCCCCAATGAATATGCATGAGATCTATTTGCATGCACTGCTTTCATTGTATGCTAATAGATCTCATGCATATTCATTGGGGAAATCCTGAAAACCCAACTGGATTGCGGCCGTCGAGGAGGGACTTTGACACCCCTGATCTAGACACATCTGGGTACATTCTTATTTTTTTGATTCAAAAAGAGTACATCTTTATGTGTAAAAAGCATCTTTAGAAGCCAATCTCAATTTGAGTCAAGCGCTAATTGCACAAAAAGTGTGGCTACACTAAGTTGATCTATTCCTGATGACTCTAATAAATTTGTTAAGTCCAGTAAGTCAATTGCTGGTTCCTGTTGTTCTTCCGAATTTTTCATTTATCCAATGGAAATATAATAAATCTTTGAAATAGATGGAAAAGAGTTTTGTGGGACCTTCAAAATCTCCAGAATCTAAATATAATGTCTTGATACTATGATCTTCACAAAATCTGAACTGAAAAGGCTGGAGAGCATTAATCAGTTCCCAAAAACAGATTACATGATGTGATTCTGCCTTCTCAAGTTTAGATATAAAAGGAAGATTAGATACTGGTCTAATGTGTTTCTTTAGGAGTAGACAAATCACTGACTATTCCCATGTTCTGGGAACAATCTGTCTTTTAGACTACAGTTCAACATATCTAGAAAAATAGAGAAAAAATGAAGCTCGGCACTCCTTGGACAATTTTGGAGGAATAGCATCAGCCAATGATGTGTAATTGGCTTAAATCAACAATTGTGAAAAAGTAAAAGTTGTCAGCAGAGAAAAATGAGAAAAGGAACTTACAAATATCTTCCACATTTGAAGATGAGATAGGGTCATAAAAATGAGGAACAGCCTAGGCTCAGATAACTCATATATTGGTAAGACTTTATCAAGAAGACAGGTTGCAAAATGATCTGGTGATCAGACAGGAAGAAACCCAGCCATAGAACCTGTCTCCTCACGTGTGAATACTATTGTCTGACTCTAGGATAGTTTTCCTCATAGAGATTGTTTTCTTCAAAATTTCCTATTAATCATTTGTTCTCTTGCTTAAACTTTTTTCTGGACTTGATTTCAGAAACAAGGTAATTTTTTTTTTCTTGCTAAGATAATTTTCTTCCAGACTGTATTTTATTTTGTGTGTGTGTATGTGTGTATGTATAGATTTCCAAAAAGCCTTTGACAAGGTGCCCCATGAACGCCTACTCCGGAAACTGAAGAACCATGGGGTGGAAGGAGATGTACATAAATGGATCAGAAGCTGGTTGGCGGGTAGGAGACAGAGGGTGGGAGTGAAGGGCCACTACTCGGACTGGAGGAAGGTCACGAGTGGGGTCCCACAGGGCTCAGTACTAGGGCCGCTGCTATTTAATGTATTCATAAATGATCTAGAAACAGGGACGAAGTGTGAGATAATAAAATTTGCAGATGACACTAAATTATTTAGTAGAGCTCGGACTAAAGAAGACTGTGAAAAACTGCAAAGGGACTTGAACAAACTAGAGGAATGGGCAACGAGATGGCAGATGAAGTTCAATGTTGAGAAATGTAAAGTATTACATGTGGGAAACAGAAACCCGAGGTACAACTATACGATGGGAGGGATGTTTTTAAATGAGAGTACTCAAGAAAGGGACCTGGGGGTGATAGTGGACTTGACAATGAAGCCGTCGGCACAGTGCGCAGCGGCTGCTAAGAAGGCAAATAGAATGCTAGGCATCATCAAAAAGGGTATTACAACCAGAACGAAAGAAGTTATCTTGCCATTGTATCGAGCGATGGTGCGTCCGCATCTGGAGTACTGCGTCCAATATTGGTCGCCGTACCTTAGGAAGGATATGGCGATACTCGAAAGGGTTCAGAGGAGAGCGACACGTCTGATAAAAGGGATGGAAAACCTTTCATACGCTGAGAGATTGGAAAAACTGGGACTTTTTACCCTGGAGAAGAGAAGACTTCGAGGGGATATGATAGAGACTTACAAGATCATGAAGGGCATAGAGAGAGTAGAGAGGGACAGATTCTTCACACTTTCAAAAAATAAAAGAACAAGAGGGCATTCAGAAAAGTTGAAAGGGGACAGATTCAGAATGAATGCTAGGAAGTTCTTCTTTACCCAGCGTGTGGTGGACACCTGGAATGCGCTTCCAGAGGGCGTGATAGGGCAGAGTACGGTACTGGGGTTCAAGAGGGAATTGGACAACTTTCTCCTGGAAAAGGGAATAGAGGGGTATAGATAGAGGATTACTGCACAGGTCCTAGACCTGTTGGGCCACCGCGTGAGCGGACTGCTGGGCACGATGGACCTCAGGTCTGACCCAGTAGAGGCATTTCTTATGTTCTTATGTTCTTATGTATATATGTATATATATATATATATATATATATATATATATATATATATATATATATATATATATATATATATCCTGGACTGCCTTTGAGCATGTATCCAAATCCCAGGTCTCTAAACTCTGTTTCAAACTGAAAGCCTGCAACTGCACCTTGGACCCATTCCCCTCCTACCTATATGAGAAAATTCCCGCACAGGCCATTTAATCTCTTACCAAACTTATAAACTCTGCCCTACTTTCAGGCCTATTTTCTGCAGAAATGGGACATATTGCCCTGTTCCCACTACTGAAAAAAGCTGACCTAGACCCCTCCTCACCTTCCAACTACCGTCCAATAGCAAATATTCCCCTGCTGACCAAGATGCTAGAGTCCATCATATCTACCCAACTCTCATCCTATTTGGAAAGATTCTCCATTCTCCTTCCTTACCAATATGGCTTTAGACCCAACTTCAGCTCCGAATCCCTATTGGCCTCTTTAATCTCAAAGGTTCAACAACTTCCTTCTCGTAATAAGTTTGCTGTTCTTCTATAATTCAACCTTTCTGCAGCATTTGACGTTACTCATCATGATATTCTTATTTTCCAACTTTCTGAGATTGGCATTAACTCTACAGTATTAGACTGGTTCTTGAAATTCTTACGCTCCCGCTCTTACACTGTTAATATGAATGGCACCTCATCCTCCCCTTGGAAACCGATTTGTGGAGTCCCGCAGGGCTCACCTTTATCCCCCATTCTCTTCAACATCTATATGTCCTCCCTGAAACTCCTCCATCTTTCCCCCCTGAAAACACTTTACACTTATGCTGATGATATCCTTGTCCTCCTTGAGACCGACTCGAACCTCACCAACCTCTCTGAGAACATATCTTCATGTATATCAAACCTCCAATCCTGGGCCCTCACCATACAAATGAAACTGAACGAGTCCAAAACAAAACTACTTTGGCTTGGCCCAAAATTAGATCAGCTACCCACCCTCATCCCACTGTCCTCTGGCACCACACTGCAGCATGAGTTCTCTAGCAAAGTTTTGGGCATCATCATTGACTCTACACTATCCTTCAATGACCACCTCAACTCCTTGGTAAAAAAAAGCTTTTTCAGCCTTCACATGCTGAGGAAAGCGAGATCCTGCTTCCATCAACAACACTTTGCTGTCCTCATACAATCCATCATCCTTTCCAGATTGGACTATTATAATTCCATCTACTTAAGCCTAACAAAGAAAAGCCTTCAAAGACTTCAGCGGATTCAGAATACCGTGGCTAAACTAATCTTCGCAAAAAGTAAATTTGACCATGACTCCCCACTCCTGTCCAAACTTCACTGGCTTTCAGTAGTCTCTAGGGTCCACTTTAAATGCGCTTGCCTAACTTTTAAGATCCTACACAGCATCCTTCCTCCCCTTATCCCACTATCTTGGAATTCCTCGAATCCTAACATCACCAGATCCACCCAAAAATTCAAACTATCCTTCCCCCTCATTAAAAGGCATATCCCATCCAGGAAAACTAGGGACATCCCTCTCCTTCAGAATCACAGAGCTCTGGAATAACCTATCAACCTCACTTCGGAATCTGGGCGCCCTCCAACTTTTCTGAAAACATCTGAAAACTTGGCTATTCTCAAAAATGTAATATTTGCTCCTCTTTGTTATACTAAGCCCCTTTAAACTTTCTCTATACTGTCCTGTAACCCTCATTGGAGTTCCTTCTCTATACCATTCCCTGTAAACTGTGCCGAGCTCTATGATTGTGGAGATGATGTGGTATACAAACTTAAGGTTTAGTTTAGTTTAGTTTATTGAAATGTCTGAAATAAATTACCTTAGCAAGAAAAAAACCCAAATATCACCTTGTATCTGAAATCATGTCCACAAAAAAGTTTGAGCAAGAGAACAAATGATTAATAGGAAATTTTGAGAAAAACTATCCTAGAGTCAGACAATAGTATTCTCATGTCAGGAGCTCTGTGAGATATTTTATCATACAAGGGTGGGGAAAATATAGGGGGAGATAAGTGAAGAAAGATAGTGAGGGGCAGCCAAATGAGTACATTTGTAGGTCAGTATAAGGAGTTTGAATTGTATTCGGAAAAAGGTGGGAAGCCAATGAAGTGACTTCAAGAGAGGGATATCCAAAAAAGCCAGATTCGTATCAGAACCAGGCCACCAGAATGCTAATTGATTCTCAGATGCACCACTCCATGTTCAAACTTTTTCATAACATTAAGCTTGATTTGCAGAATCTTCCCTGGATCAACAATTTAAATTTTTTTATAAATATTGTTTTAATAAACTACATATAACTTAATTCTTCTAATTTTTATAAAACTTTAAGAAATATTTAGTCAAAAAGACTTAGCTTTGATTTTGTGGTCACTGTAGGGACTACTTGTGCCAACATGTTTCGTGATAAACACTTTTTCAAGGCTAGATCCCTTTAAGAAACACAGCCAAATTATCAGGGCACACATACTAAGTATCTAAAAATTCATGTCTTAATTTCTCCACAAAACATAGTGGCTGTTAATACTTCATTGCTTACCTAATCATGAAACGCCATCAATCTTGACCACTAACTTTTTTGCAAGTAAAAATGGCAGCGGTTTGATCCACTCCCTATAGATACTTAGTATGTATGCCCTGATAATTTGGCTATATTTCTTGACAGGGACCCAGCCTTCAAAAAGCGTTTGGCATAAGTAGTCCCTAAAGCGACCACAAAATCAAAGCTAACCCCCTCTTCTATGAAACTGCGCTAGCAGTTTCTAGCATGGGGAGCCACGCTGAATGGCCCGTGCTGCTCCCAACACTCATAGGAACTCAATGAGCGTCGGGAGCAGTGCGGGCCATTCAGCGTGGCTCTTTGTGTGCTCTCTCTGTGCTAAAAATCGCTAGCGCAGTTTCGTAGAAGAGGGGGTAAGGCTTTTTGACTAAATAGTTCTTAAAGCTTTTTATAAATTAGAAGAATTAAGTTATATGTAGTTTATAAAAACAATATTTATAAAAAATTTAAATTAAGTCTAAATTAAGTTGATCCAGGGAAGATTCTGCACATCACGCTTAATGTTATGAAAAAGTTTGAACGTGGAGTGGTGCATCTGAGGATCAATTAGCATTCTGGTGGCCTGGTTCTGATACGAATCTGGCTTTTTTGGATATCTTTATTGAATGAATGCTTATAAATATTAAGTGCAATTATTGATTGTATTCAAGAGATGGATAACATGAGTATAGCAGCTTTTACGGAATATGAGCCATGCAGCTGAATGCTGAACAGATTGGAGAGGAGCGACATGGCTAAGCGGAAGGCTGTAGATAAAGGTTGTGGTGGTGCACACTACCACTTTTATGCAACTTTTATGCAAGACTTTTATGCAAGAGATAATTTTATAAGAGGCTTTTTAAGTTGCATATATGTATGAAAAGTGGCATATATGTATGTATATTTTAAGTCCTCAAAATATAAAGTCGAAAGACCAAAAAGCCTACTAGTAAGATGAATATAAGAGGAAATTCTTTTCAAATCTTCTATATTTTGGAGAAGAATAATGAAATATCTAATATAATAAAGACTACGAGACCTCAAGTGTTCATATCCAACTGACAATGGAACAGATTCCAACAGAGCTATCACTGGTCTCAAATGTTTTTTTTTATTTCTATCTAATGATTTTTTAATTAACTATTTTCTCAATTAAGTACTTATATTGGCTTGTTTTAATATGCCAAAAAGTATAGCAACATATCAGATATTGCACCTGGAATAATAAGCGGGCTCAAAAGCTTAGCTTTTATCTTGGAGCCAGGGCAACTCGTAGCTATATAGAGTGACAATTCAGTAAACACTCAGCATTGCTTCACTCAACGGAGCGTCTCCTTTTCGCTCTAATGAGAGCTTCCTCAGGAGATGATAGAATATTGATGATAGTTGCTTTTGCTCATCTGGCCAACATTGAACCAAAGATTCTGCCGTAACACAACAGCGGGAAGCCAAACTCCCTCGCAATGTTGTGTATATTTTAAGTGGCATGGATGTCTGAAAAGTTCTGTACAAAATGGCCTCCATAGTGATTACTACTACTTATTTTTATAGCACTAGTAGACATACGCAGTGATGTCCATAGTTACATAAATTACTTTCTCTGTCCCTAGAACAGTGTCTCGCAAACTTTATGGGCTGTGGCACACTAAACTGGCAGCCACGGCTCGAGGGCACCCAGAAGTATGCGGACATTGCTGTCATGCATATGCGCAATATCACCACGTTGATGTCTGCGCATGCACGGAGGGCTTCCAGACGGAGCCCTGAGCTACCAGTGAGGGGGGGGGGGGGTCCTGAAAATGAAGAGGCATAGAGAGGAGGAGAGATGCCAGGGAGGAGGAGAGGCGCTGGTGGCAGCTGATTGCCTCCAGGATGTGCTTCTTATCGCGAGAGGCACATCCTATAGGCAGTCAGCCGGCTCTGGCACCTCTCCTTTTCCTCGGCGTCTCACAGCACATGTGAAATCTCATGGGGCACACAGTTTGCGATACACTGCTGTGGAGGACTAGCTGAATCCTTTTGTATTGATACCTAAGAAGGATGATACCACCTGATTCTTCTTTGATTTCAGAGAGGTCAATTCATTTGCATTTGAATGCCTATCCCATGCCAAAAAAATGGAAGAAATTATAGAGCAGTTAAGGAATGCAAATTATATGTCCATCCTGGGCTTTAAAACCCTTAGAAATGTCCTCTAAAGAGAAAATAGCTTTTATCACCACCAAATGGATCAACCAATTTATAGTTCTTTCCTTATGGCCTTCACAAGATACCTGCAACATTTCAAAGGGTTATTAACATGTTATTACATCTTTATCTGAACACATCTGGATGATGCTATGATTAAAATGAATGGGTAGAACATTGTAGCATGTAGGAGCTTTCTGTCAGTAATTTAGAACATCTGTATTAATAGTGAACTCTCCAAAAAGTGTCCTGGCACAGTGAGAGATACAATATTTAGGACATATTTTTTAATTGAAATGTCATTCTTAATTTACAATCAAACATGTAACAAGAGAGGAACATCATCAAAAAATCCCTTTCCTGGGCAAACCATATGGAAAAAGAAAAATATTATTACCAAAAACCAACGCTGGCTTTTACGAAGTTGTAGTAGAGATTTCTACCATGGGCCGGTGAGGTAAATGCTCTGACGCTCATAGAATTCCTATGAGCGTCGGAGTATTTACCTTGCTGGTCTGCAGTAGAAACCTCTATCGTAGCTTTGTTAAAGGAGCCCCAAGTTATTAAAGTCAACATTTAGGAGAGGATGAAAAAAAAAAAAAGAGTACAGTTTTAAAGAAAAAAAAAAAGTTCAAAATTCACCTGGAAAGAAAAAACAACAACAACCCCAAACCAGGAGCCATTCAGTTTTTAATAAATCACGTAACCCTTATTTTTGCTTGTGATCTGTAACAAATTTATCCAGAGGCGATGAATCAAAGAAAACATACCTTTTGTCCTGAAAAATACCCAAACAATAGCTAGAAACCATATGAAAAATGTGGCACAAAATGTGAAAATTATAGATTAGAGGGCAAGGAATTACTTTCTCTGCTCCTGAGTGGAGAGTGTCGCATGTAGAAATATCTGAATGGGCTGACCTCAAAAGACAACTTAGCTGATACTCAGCTGGCAGCGGTCAGTAATTTTTTTAAAAAACACTGACCATCAGTAGCTACATATTCAGTGCCAGTTATGTATGGTACCAGCACTGAATTTCTGGAGCTAATTGTCCCAGTGCTGGCCGCTGGAGCTTATGCAGATTCCTGCCGATGTTCAGTTGGGTCCCACCTAGGACAAAACTGAAAGATATTCTATTCCACATATACTGTACTGCTTCTTATCAAAGAAAAAAAAAATAGCATATACTGATCTTGGGGATGTACTGGCAGTGTCTATAAGCCACATGACAGATATAGACTCGTAATTTACACCTTTGATTGTGGCAAGGTTTATGTTTATTGAGAGCTTCTATCCCACTACTAATGACTGGGGAGTCAATTCAGAGCGGTTTACATGAGCTTCTGTAAAGGTGTTATGCTACATGAGCTTCTGTAGATATGTTACCATACAGAGTTACAAAGAGCTTCTGGGCTCTATATTGAAATACACAGAGCTCTGTGGTAGTGTTACAATACAGAGTTATTAATATCAGCATGATTATGCCATTATCAATCATCCTACTTATGTTACTGGCACATTGATCATCCTACTTATATGCACATGTTTATACCAAATCAATCATCCTAAGTACTGTATATACAGTACACATATAATACTAAGGGCTCCTTTTATTAAACTGTGCTAATGGTTTTAGCGCATTAGTTTTTCCGCGTAGCGTGGGTTAACTAATTTGCAGCGCGCACTAAAAACGCTACCGCAGCTTAGTAAAAGGAGCCCCAGGTTTACTATTGCAGCCAAATACACTATATTAACACACCTCCTAAGGAGGTTGGCCATTTCAGCCAAATATAATCTATTTACATGCATTCCTTGAAAGTTCTAGTTTCCTCTCTCTGTCAGCTTCATAATTTCAGTTGAAGTAGTCTGAGAAAAGGTTCTGATCCAGAAAAGGCATGGGCCATCTAGATAAGGGTAGCAACGTTTTAAACTTACTTTAGTCAAGTGCAACTCTTTTGATAAAGTTCCTCATGAGAGACTCGAGAGAAAATTAAAAAGACTTGGAATAGGAGGCAATGTTCTGCTCTGGATTGGTATGATGAATGAGTTGATCAGATTTTTAGATGACACAAAAATATTCAAAGATTTTAAATGCAGACTGTGGGAAATTGCAGGAAGAACTTGGGAGGCTGAAAGACCAGGCATCCAAATATATAAGGCCCGCTATCGAACCCTCATATGCACATGGAAGATAGAGGCCAGAAGGGAGAATTTTTCAAACATGGAAAGTGACATCCGTGCCCTTCTGGTCATCCAAAATGAGCACCTCATCAGGGAGGGCAGATGCAGGTTAGCCCAGACCACAGCAAGAAGGTTTGGCAGAAGATCTAGGTGACCCTGTAAGGTGAGCAAACACACTCCCCAAAAGCTCTCACATCTTCCACCATTAGGGCTAATGCACACACCCATGCAATCTGGCCAGGTGGTATTTAACGTGAGCTGCCAGCATGCAGCTCACCCGTAATACCTGCCAACAACTCCACACCAGTGGGCGATAAGGGCAAACAATAATGCTTTCAGACTTCAAAGTTAAATTTATTTGTACAGTGTCACATATTTCAGCATTTGATAGTTTATAACTGATAAAGACATCTTACTTTGTAATTTTACAATATGAAAATACGTCGTTTAATACCTTTCCTTAACACATTGTTGCAGTCTCATAATTTCTATCCCAGAGGCCTATACCCAGCACTCAGACCACAGGACACCTGTAAACATGCTGTAGCTACAACCTCAGGTAACCACATATATGTAGATATGCACAGTATATTCACCCTTTTGACCATTGGCTATCACCCACTAACCCTTCGCCCCAGATGATACATAGGATGGTGTTACCCATGAGCTCCTGTATACATACCTACTACCCCTCCCCCACCAACCATAAACAACTTGAATTCTGGGGTAGACAAATGTCATAGATGTCATGCCATTGGTTCTTGTACTCCACTCCCTGTCAATGAGATCTATGAAACATGAAAGGGACAAACGTGCGAACAGCACATTGAAAATGTGCCTATATATCCCAGATAGTCTCTGTGCTGCCACATCTGTGGAGGAAGTCAAGTAATTTTGAATTCAATATCCTCCATACCGCCCCCACCCCCACACACACCTTGGTGCCTGTCTATGTAGAGGCATGGTAGTAGTTAGCCATCTATTTGTTCAACACACATTCCACAGCTGTTCACAATGAGGGCGGGAGAGAATTCTTCACTGAGCTGCCTAATAGAGGTTACCACCTACTGGGTGAGAACAGATTTACAGGGCTCTAAATGTCTCAAATTATTGGCAATTTTGTAACAAACACATGCATGACATCTTGTCTGTGCTTTCCTTTTTCAACTAGCTTACTAAACATTTTGTAGCCTCGTAGAGCTCCTAGCAATTCCTTTAATATCAACGTCTTGATTATATCAGCATCTTCAGCTCTTCCATCTTGACATTTCTGTAATGCATATTTAAACATTCAACTTGCTATTTTACAATCTCTGCTAGTTTCTGCGTACAATTTTAATGGCTCCACAGCAGAAGCTATTGACCTGCAATGGAAATTTCATCTCTGAGGAGGTTGAAATGCTGGTTTGGGGTTGATGAAATACTGGAAACATCTGTTTGGTATGGCAGGGCAATGGCTTAGAACTTACACCAAATAGAAGATGGGTTGGAATCTGCCACTGCCTGAATGCTGTTTTTTAAAATAGGGATGCCGAGGACCTTAAGCTCAAGTTGTAGGCACTCCACAGATGTGCCAAGGCAAAGGCTGTTGGTGGCTCCCAACCTAGCAATGAAGAAATCAGAACAACAGGTCCTCCAGACCCTAGATGAGAAGGCAGCGTGGAGCATTATGGACCTGAATATTTCACAGCAGCCAAGGGCTAGTGGTGTCAGCTGACATACCTTGCCGCACAGGTATCCAGCCACCTAGCTCTTTGGCTCTGTCTATAAAAATCCTACCTTTGCAGGGTGCAGGATATTGGAACTATTTCTTTGCATCCTAGGAATTCTGTGAGAAAGGGATGGAGGTGTGGGCTAAAAGTGTTATTCAACAGGTAGAGGTACCACCATCAGCCTACAGAGTTTGCGGTAGTGCCCTCACAGCAGATACTCAAACACAAAAGGACAGAGTTCCAGACATCACCTCACTTGTGCACATATAAAGAATGTTTATTTTGTTTCACACAATTCCTTCTTTAACATATAGTGCAACCCCTCCTTCAATTGGTTTCACTCTATCATTGAAATATAATTTGTACCTTGATAATAGTATCCCATTGATTGTCCTACTTCTACCAGATCTATGATATATCTCTTATATCTACTTCTTCATTTAGTACTATATACTCTAACTCCCATCTTATTTTTTAGGCTTCTAGTATTTTTATAGCACTTCAAATTGTGCTTTGTTCTTACATCTACAAGCTGTTTAGTTGACAGGGATAATTTGCATCCTTTACTCTGCTATTCCTTTAAGCATACCTAGCTTTTTTTTTTTCCACTATTGTTGAAAATTCCTATTGGGATTCCCTAACTTCTGGTGGCTCTACTAACTGACATTTTCAATGCTTCTTTAGAATCAGGATTGGTTTCTGAGGACTGGAAAATGGCAAATGTAGTCCCTCTGCACAAAAGCATAAGTAAGGAGGAGGTAGTCTGATCTCTGTGGTGAATAAATTAATGGAAACACTTCTACAACAGAGGATAGTGAGATTTCTGAAAACCAGTTCATTGTAGGACTCAAGGAAGCATGGTTTTTCTAGAGGCAGGGCTTAGACATCTGATTAATTTCTTTGACTGGTGAGCAAGGGTCATTGACGCCATTTGTGAAAGCTTCAGGTTTGAAAATAATTATACATGCAAAATGACACCAGCGCAAGGTTTTAAAATTATAACCAAGATTTATTGAATTATTGTTTCTATTTTTCCATTATTAGATCAAAAGAACAGCATAATTGCTTACGTTGCGCTCATGGGAGATCATCATCGTGGCCATAGGCTGGCCTTCTCACAATGGTCTCGTTTTTCTATCTCATTACATTCTATTATATAATTTTTGGTTTAGTGACATCATCAAGTTTGACGACCAATGGGTGGTCTTAAAGTTTAGACAAAGAAACATTCCTCCATGTTTAAAAGTTATACAAAGTTTTCAGAAAATTACTTTTGATTTCTGAATTAACATTATAACATTCAAGAGAATCTATAATTATTAACATGGTACTGAGAAATTCTCAGCCCTAAAGGAAAAAACTCTTCCTAAGCTGACAGGTTCAAATTGCACAGCCTTACACAGAAACCTTACTCTGGAGGAACGGGGGGGGGGGGGGCAAATCCCCCTCTCCTCTCCCTGAAGCGTGGGCTTCCAATGCCCCCCTTCTTCCTATTCTTGAGACTGACTCTAATTACTTCCAGATGCTGCCTTAGGATTTTCCTTAGTGTTTCTTCAGGTTTAAAATATATAAAGTATGTTTTTTCAAAACTTATTCCTTTTGTTCAACATAGTCACAGCCATCACTCCAGTCATATTCATTTATACTTTGCTTCATTCACTCTTTGCTTGGCCAAGCTTTTCCATTCAATAAATCATAATTTTCATTCAAAACTACATCCAATTCAGTTTGAGACATGTTATCCTTCTTTACCAGTCTAAAGCAAGCACATCTGGTGTTACGAAGCTGGGAGCGGGAAAAACTCAGAGAGGACAAAGAAGGCAGAAAACTAATCACTGGCACAAGATGGTGTCCAAACAGAGAACCCAAACTGGATTCTATGTAATCATGTAATCATGATTTCCACCATGATTTGGCTCAACAGCAAAGTACATACACAGATATTATTATGCTTTCCCTTATATTAATCCTTAGTGTGTTTTTCTCTGGCCTTAGCTACATTATATTCAAATTTTTATTCACCTGTTTTTCCGTACGCTTCTATTTGGGCATGGTCCTTAACTAACACAGAATTATCTAACTAGAATTACCCAGAATCATACGAAAAACTGGCGCTTTTTACTGCACTATCATGCTCCTGACATCCATTCTAATATCGTCCCATAAACAGCACGCTGGCCACGAGCCACGACTCACTGGCTAACTAGACAGTTGGATCAAGTGGGAGAGATAATAAATGTATTTAGATTTTAGCAAAGCCTTTGACATGATGCCCTTGGTATAGATTTGCTCCATGTGACTCTGGCCAAGTCACTTAATCCCCCATTGCTCCAGGTACATTAGACAGAGTGTGAGCCCACCAGGACAGATAGGGAAAAATGCTTGAGTACATTACATTGATGTCTTCTATCCCGCCAATATCTTTCAGTTCTAGGTGGTTTACAACAAGAAATTAGCCTGGGAATTCCCAGGGAGATTACAAAGTTGATAGCTATAGTATGCATCAGGATCTGCGTCGATACAGTTTGGTTAGATCATTTGACAAATTTCTTGAATAGTATGGTTTTCAGTTCTTTCCTGAATGTTTTGTAGTTGGGTGTCATGATCAGCAGATTTGAGAGGTGAGGGTCTATTTTTGCTGCTCTGGTGGCTAGTAGACCGTCATATATTGTTTGCTTTGCATGCCTTTGATTGGTGGGTGGGTAAAGTGTGCTTGAGATCTCCTTTGTCTGGATGTGTTTTTCCTGATTAGGCGGTTGTTCAGATAGCTTGGTCCATTTCCATTTAGGGCTTTGAATAGGGTGCAGTAGAATTTGTGTTGTATGCGTGCTTGTACTGGGAGCCAGTGTGAGTCTTAGAAAGCTGAGGTAATATGGTTGCATATTTTCAGCGAGTATATTAGTCTTAGGGCTGTATTTTGGACTGTTTGTAATTGTTTTAGCATGTTGGTGGGGCATGACAGGTAAAGTATGTTATAGTAGTCCAGGAGTCCTAGGATTAACGCTTGTACTGAGTTTGAATTGTTCATTGTTGAAGTATTTTCAGACTTGTCTTAAGTTGTGCATGGTTGCAAATGCCTTCTGAATCATTTTGCTGATTTGAAGTTGCATGGTGCAGCCTTTGACTTTCATTATTCCCAGCAGTTTTAGGTTGAGTTATAAGGGATATGTGATGGAGTTAATTTCTAGGTTTGTTATGGTTGGGGTTTTAGTTCTTTCTAGAAGTAAGAATTTGGTTTTGTCTTGGTTCAGTTTTAATTTGTGGTCTCTCATCCATTTTGACACTGTTTCTGGTGCAATGTGTAGTTTGTTCATTGTGTTGGGGGTGGTTTGGTCAAAAGGCAGGAAGATGGTGATATCGTCTGCTTAGCTGTATGACGTTATGCCTTGTTTGTTTAAGCATGTGCCAAGTGTGGCTATGTAAAGGTTGAAGAGTGTTGGTGATAGTGGGGAGCCTTGGGGGACTCCGCAAAGGTTGTTCCCATTGCTCCAGGTACATTAGATAGAGTGTGAGCCCACCGGGACAGATAGGGAAAAATGCTTGAGTACCTGAATGTAAACTATTTAGGCTATAAGTGGTATATAAATACTAAAATAAAATAAATAAAAATAAATAAATAATGTGACTGACTAGGTTAGAAATTGGTTGAGTGGAAAGTGAGAAAGGATAATGGTAAATGGAGTTCACTCAGAGGAAAGGGATGTTACCAGTAGTGTGCCGCAAGAATTGGCTCTTGAGTATAGTTCTCTTTTAACAATTTTGTAAGTGATCATGCAGGAAGGCTTTTTTAAATCTATTTAAATTTTTATTGAAGTTTTAAACAAATAAACCAATCAAAACAACACAAAAAGTACTCATGTAGTATATCAGCAACCGACCACCAACAACATGTGGTCTCCAAAAAATAACAACAGCCACATTACATATAACTGAGTAGTACTCCTCCTCCCCCCAATCAAAGATAGAACTTCCAAAAATCCTTTGACAAGGTACCTCATGAGCGGCTACTTAGGAAGCTGTGGAACCACGGGGTGGAAGGGGACGTTTACAGATGGATTAAGCACTGGTTGGCAGGCAGGAAGCAAAGGGTTGGTGTGAAGGGCCACTACTCGGACTGGAGGAGGGTCATGAGTGGTGTCCCGCAGAGGTCGGTGCTCGGACCGCTGCTGTTCAATGTGTTTATAAACGACCTAGAAATGGGGACAAAGTGTGAAGTCATAAAATTTGCTGATGACACGAAACTATGTAGCAGGGTTAGAACCACGGAAGATTGTGAAGACCTACAAAGGGATCTAAACAAACTAGAAGAGTGGGCAAAAAAATGGCAAATGAGCTTCAATATAGAAAAATGCAAGGTCATGCATATAGGGAAAAAGAAACCGATGTTCAGCTACAAAATGGGGGGATCAGTGCTAGGGGAAAGTACCCTTGAAAAAGACCTGGGTGTGCTGGTGGACACAACGATGAAATCAACAGCACAATGTGCGGCAGCCTCAAAGAAAGCAAACCAAATGTTGGGTATTATTAAGAAGAGTATTACAACAAGGACGAAGGAAGTCATCGTGCCGCTGTATCACGCGATGGTGCGCCAACATCTGGAATACTGTGTCCAGTATTGGTCACCGCACCTCAAGAAAGACATGGCGATACTTGAAAGGGTTCAGAGAAGAGCAACGAAAATGATAAAAGGTCTGGAAAATCTTTCATAAGCAGACAGGTTAGAAAAGCTGGGGCTCTTCTCCCTGGAAAAGCGGAGACTCAGAGGAGACATGATAGAGACCTTCAAGATCATGAAAGGCATAGAGAAGGTAGAAAGGGACAGATTCTTTAGCCTACTGGGAACTACTAGAACAAGGGGGCACTCAGAAAAATTGAAAGGGGACAGGTTTAGAACCAATGCTAGGAAATTCTTTTTCACTCAGAGGGTGGTGGACACCTGGAATGCGCTTCTGGAGGTTGTGATAGGACAGAGTACACTACCGGGTTTCAAGGAAGGATTGGATAAGTTCCCCTCCTCTAAAGCCAATTTCTGAGTAATAACATTCCAGGTAGGTATCGACTGCGAATAATAACCCCTACGTTTAGCCACATATATTTCCATTTTCCCCAACATATTTAATTTCACTCTCCATTCATTCAAGTCCGGAACCAGAGACTCCTTCCAGTAATTGGCGATGAGACATTTAAACACAGCCAGCCCCATGTGCAATAAGCGGGTTTGCCATCTGGTCTCACAGTGATTAGATACCCCCAATAAACAGAAATAATAGGAATCTGGACCCCCAACATATGCGACATGGCCCCCACTACTGCCACCCAACAAGGGGTTAACACAGGACACTCCCACCATATATGAAGAAATGTACCCACTGCCTGGTGACAGCACCAGCAAGTATCTGAAGCTTGGGGATACATCTTGTGAAGCCGCTCCGGGGTATAATACCACCGACTCAACACCTTATATGCATTCTCCTGTATCAGAGCACAAGTGGTTGCCCTACCCACCTCTGAACAAATGGCATCCCACTCTTTAGATGTGAATGTACATTGCAAGTCTCGCTCCCAATCATGGCGGAACCCCATATTCGGGACCACGTGCCCTCTAAGGTATTGGTAAATAACAGATATGGTCCTGGGCACCTTCTGCAAAGTCTCCCATAATTGTTCCAATTGTTCAGCCTCAATAGGAGATGTCCCCTCCCACCCCCGAGCACGAAAATAATGTTTCACTTCTAGATAAGCCAAACATGCGGGAAGGCTTTTAACTTCAGTAAGTTTTGCCTATTTATGGATGATATCAAAATATGCAACAGTGAAGACACTTCAGATAATGTGAGAACATGAGGAAGTATCTAGCAAAGCTTGAAAAACAGTCCAGAATTTGGCAGGTAAGATTTAATGCTAAAAAAAAAAGAGGGTCACAAATTTGGTTTGCAAAAACTGTATAGAGGTAAAGTACTTCCAGAACTTGGGGTTGATCGTATAATTTTAAGGTGGCCAAATATGTAGAAAAGACAATGACAAAATCCAGAAACATGCCTGAGTACATAAAGAGGAGAATGGATAGAAGGAAAAAAAGAGTGATAATGCTTCTTTATAAGTCTCTGGTGAGACCCAGTTTAGTGTACTGTGTATAATTTTGAAGACAGCACTTTCAGAAGGATATAAACAGAGTCAGTGCAGAGGGTGGCTACTAGAATGGTCAGTGACCTTCATTATAAAGCATATGGGACAGACTTAAAGGTCTCAATATGCATACTTTAAAATCTCTTGCCATGTGGGAAGGTTTGCCCTCAACTTGTACACAAACTAAGTGGCGTCAGTGTGAGTCAATACTGGTCCCTGAAGCAATAAGCAAAACGGGGCACCTTGTCAGACCTGTGCCCGGTGAACCTCCACACTACCAAGTTTTCCAGATAAGTGTAATTTATGGAGCTATCATACTGAGTCACTCAACTCAAAATGAAAATTTCAAGCTTATTCAAAGAATCTTAAATGTCCAAACTTGTAGAGAGCAAACTAATACAACACCCTGGACACTACTCACATAATTTTCATGCCCATTGCTGGGGTAGTATATTCATCATTGGTCTGGTATACTCATATTAAATTTTTGCTCTATGGTAATTGATGTGCAAAAAAAGTGTGTATAACAATGGGCATGAAACTATGGGCTCCTTCTATCAAGGTGCGGTAGGCAGTTAACGCACGTTCAACCACCTGCCGCGCTAGTCGCTAACACCTCCATTGACGAGGCATTAGTTTTTAGGCTTGTCGCGGGGGTTAGTGCGTGATGAAATATCTGACGCGCTAACCCCCATAGCGCGCCTTGATAAAAGGAGCCCTATGTGAGTAGTGTCCAAGGTGTATGAGGTCTGTGTGTTTGAAATATATTTTATTAATTTGCTTTCTAGAAGTTTGGCTAACATACTGATTGTACCCTTGATTTTTTTTTTAATTGAAATTCTATAATATGAGGGTAAATCAAAAAGTAAAGGCAAAATGCATTTAATGGCTTTAATAGAAGTAACTGTGAGCAATTGAACATATCACTTTTCCATATAGCCCCCATGCAAGATGATGCATTTGTTATATCGTTTAACTAGCTTCTGCATTCCTGAAGTGAAGTTTCTCAGCTGCTCCTGATGCCAGGTGAGCACCCGCTTCCTTTATTTCATCATGCCTTGGCTTTTGCTTTCCGGGTCACAGTGATGCACACATGTCTCGTCGACAGTGACAATTCTCTCCAGAATACTCAGATCTTCTTCATACCATCTCAGGAACTGGTTCAAACCTCCACACACTGTTGTTTGTGCAGATCAGTAAGCTGTTCAGGAACTCATCATGTGCAGACTTTCCTGTATCCCAAGTCACCATGCATTATGGCAAATGGAGATCCATAGCTGATATCCAAATTTGTAGCCATCTGAGACACTGTTATCCATCAGTCTTCTCTAATCAAGGCATCTGCCCTGTCAATGTGCTATTGAGGGTGCGATGTTGATGGGCAACCAGAACGACCTTCGTTGGTTACACCTCTTCTTCCTGCTTTAAACCTTTTTACCCACTCATAAACCTTTCATTGATTCATGTTGCTATGTCCATACCGAGTCAATATCCAACAGTGAATTTCCACAGGTTTTACTCCCTCTGCCCAAAGAAAGTGCATTATTGCACATTGTTCTTTGATGGTGCAATCTTACAATGAAGTGTCCATGTTTCTGACCTCGTGGCTGCCACATGACCAAAGGCCGAACGATGCACTGTGTGTAGACAAACTATCCAACAGTACACATGCTCCATTTCACTAACTCTCTTCTGGTTATCACGTAATTGAACAATTGCCTTTCATTTTTGATTTGCCTTCGTATTACATCCATAGAAATAACCAAGGTACCATATGTGCACAAAACAATATTCATAAGAACATAAGAACATAAGAAGTTGCCTCCGCTGAGGCAGACCAGAGATCCATCTCGCCCAGCGGTCCGCTTCCGCGGCGGCCCATCAGGCCCACTGCCTGAACAGTTGTCTCTGACTAATTTTATAAATTACCTCTAATCCTATCCCTATAACCTTACCTCTACTCTTATCTGTACCCTTCTATCCCTTTGTCCTCCAGGTACCTGTCCAGACCTTCTTTGAAGCCCTGTAGCATGCTTTTGCTTATCTGGCAACACAAGCAGCAAAAATCAACCATTCCATCTCCAATCTTATGACAATATCAGACAACCTCAAAACATTCAGAAAAGAAATCAAAACCCTGCTTTTCAAAAAATTCATCCAAATATCTTAACCCCTCCTCTTTTACCTCCAGAAGATTCACCTACCTTCAGATAACCTTCCCCCAAATTACCCACCTTAACACCTTCCAATTAAACAAATACCATAAATAGATTGTAACCTACCCTCTCTAACTGCATTCCATATGTATTTTTCATACAGTTCTTCACTGTCAGTTTAATTTCCATCCTATAAGTTCACATAGAATTTTTCTTTTTTCAACCATCTTTATTTTCTCTTCTTTATTAATTTCCAGGTACTTTAGTTAGATTGTGAGCCTTCGGGACAGTAAGGGAATTTTTTAAGTACCTTCTTACTTCTCATTTATAATCTTAATGTATATTTTCTTCAAACCGCTTAGAACCTAAAGGATATAGCGGTATATAAGAAATAAATTACATTACATTACATTACATCACATCCTCCAGTAGCGCGTTCCATGTATCCACCACCCTCTGGGTGGAAAAGAATTTCCTGGCGTTTGTTCTAAACCTCTCCCCTTTCAATTTCTCTGAGTGTCCCCTTGTACTTGTGGTTCCCCATAGTTTGAAAAATCTGTCCCTGTCCACTTTTTCTATGCCCTTCATGATCTTGAAGGTTTCTATCATGTCTCCTCTAAGTTGTCGCTTTTCCAGCGAGAAAAGCCCCAGCTTTTTCAGTCTGTCAGTATATGAGAGGTCCCCCATACCCTTTATTAGTTTAGTTGCTCTTCTCTGGACTCTCTCAAGTACCGCCATGTCCTTCTTGAGGTACGGCGACCAGTACTGGACACAATACTCCAGGTGTGGGCGCACCATTGCACGATACAGTGGCAAGATGACTTCCTTCGTCTTGGTCGTGATACCTTTCTTAATGATACCCAACATTTTGTTTGCTTTCCTTGAGGCTGTGGCGCACTGCGCCAACGCCTTCAATGTTGTGTCTACCATCACTCCCAGGTCTCTTTCAAGGGTGCTCACCTCTAGCGGTGATCACCCCATCTTGTAAATTCCAAAGAAAACTTTCAAATTTAGAATCTAGTCCACATCTAGAGAAACTTCTGAGATATTAGTAAGAAATTAAAAAAAAAGGAAAAAAAAAAAAACAGATGGAAAACATTTGCTAAGAATATTGCATGCCTAGAAATCTTAATCAATTAAAGTTTTCAAGTTTATTAAAATTTTTGATAAAACGCAAATCAAGTTTTCTAAGCATTTTACAATTTGTATTAAAACGGGTAAAACAATGAACAAGTAAATACCGACTAAACAATACATCACAAATGTGAAACAATAAGAAAATGGGGAGAACTACAATTTAAAAGTAAAGAGAACAAGAAGGGGAAACCACAAATAGGGAAGCTAGGGGATACAGATTATTAAATAACCTTGGCTGATTCCAGGACCATAATAAATCAAATAAACATAGTGAAGCATCCTGTAAGATATCAACAGCTGTAGTAGATAGAAAATTCTATGTGAGTTGGGTCCAAAAAAATGTATGAATTGTTTCTGTATGTAGCCAAGCACTTACATGGAAATTTTTAGAAAGAATGAGCCTCTCAAAGCCAAAACTTTAAGCTTACGCTGTGAAAAGATTTTATGTTTCAACTGCGTTGTCTTGGATACATATGGAAATATAACAGTCTGTCCACAAAAAGGTACATCCTTACTTTTAAAATAAGCTATCAAAATTAACATTTTCTTCTTATTACCGTAATATTTTTGTCTTCTCTAATATAGCATACAGTACAAAAGTCTCCAAGAAAAACTGCCAAAGAAGTTTCAAAAGACACAGACCAAAAGGCAGAACAAGTCAGAGTTCTGAGTGGTAATCTACTAATTAGCAAACCTGTGTGAGACAACACAAAAGCGTGAATTTCATTAAATTTGAAAATATTAGTGAAACTGGGTATCCTCAGAATGAGAGGTCAGCGAAAGGAGAAATTCTCCAGCGCTTTACATAACAAGGCAAAGGAGAGCAAACCTGTGCTTACACACCATCATAGGATACCTCATGTGTGCTTAACCAAAATAGTGAAAATTCCACAGTGAAGTAACTCATAATCACACAGGTGAAGTCAATCAGAAGAACCACTCTCCCCGAATTAGCTCAGACTTAGCTTTAAAAGTGTGTCCATAGATCTTGCAGGCAAGCAGGGGGTAACACAATGATCCAAAAACCCTTGATGGCCGGGTTCAACCAAACCCGATTTCGGAAACTCAGTGTTCCTTCATCAGGAACCCATTGCTGCATGATAGCTGGGGAAAACACAGGAAAAATCTGAACTGGCTGGGAGGAGGGCGGAGCTAACAGAGCGGAGCGCACGCTGCGCTTAAAAGCCAAACAGAGAGACGTCATGATAGAGCAGGCCAATCCGGACGCTTAGGCCAATGAGCAGAAGAAAATGAAACTATACAATCGTAGGCCTAGAAAATCCTGGCCTACATTTCCAGAGCCTATTTTTCACAGGGGCACAATCTCTATAGTGTACCATCACGTGAATGCCACTGATCACGTGTCAGCTTTTTAGGCAGCTGCTGATATCGTCGCCCTATAGAGAACCTGGGCTATAGGGCCTAGCAAGTAACCTAGGCTCCGGAAATGTAGGCCAGGGTTTTACAGGCCTACATTTCCGGTGCCTAGGATCCTTGTAGAACTCTGGCCAGTGGCATCTAGCGACACTGAAGTCTGGCAGCCCCCCTAAACACGCCCACTTCCTGGCTTCAGTATCACTAGGCACCGGTCCCGGAGGGCGCCTAGTGGTGCCTAATTTATTCAATGTGTTTTAAATTGTTTTTTTATGGTTTTAATGTTATAAATATGAAAAAATGAATTCAGAAATATTGTGTCATAATAAAGTATTTAAATTAACATGGAGTCCATTGACAAATTTTGTTAACTCTGATTAGTTGGATAATGCCTTTATTTCATAATTGATTTGTATATCCAGGGGGGAGGGGGTAATATATTTTGTTGTATTCATTGATCGATTGTAATTGCTGTGTATGACGTTAATTGTATGTTTATGTTTAATGCACTGTTCTCAAATTGAAAATTAATAAAGATGTATAAAAAAAAAAATTGAAAAATGGCACAACTGATTATCACACCACTTAAAATCAATTAAAACACTTAAGTTAGGCACTGGTAGGTGTGAACTAGGAGCCTACCAGCGCCTAACTTTCTGCAGCCTTTGCAGAATCAGGCCACTAATACATGGATTTTATATTAGTAATATCTAAGGTTAATTTTAAAACATTTTTCATATACATTCTAAGAAGTTGTTTGGGAGATAAATAATGAGTGATTGGAAAATTTAAATGTCTCAAATTATTCGCTCTCACAACATTTTCTAAGTTTTTCATTTGCATATGTATCACAAGGCAGTTCTTCACCAAGGACACCATTGCTGACTGGCAAGAAACCATCGGAGACTCCTGTTTCTCTAGTCCTTTTTGCACAGACATTATCTTTATATCATGTTTAGTGGTACCATATTTGTGAAAACAAAATAGGACACAGAAAATAAAATGGTTGCTGCCTTGGCACCACCCTTACTCCCAGCCCCACATCACCACCACATGGTATGCAGTCACCTTGCTCTGCCTCCCATAAGGCTAACACTCTCTCTACCTCTCCACTGCAATTGCTCTACAAGAGGAGAGTGAACGGCTTCATATTATGCTGCTTCTTCCCCTGTACCTGCCTAGAGAACTGACTGCTCATCGGAACAGTCAGAGGATGTAGATAACTCTGCAGTTCATGAGCAATTGACTCTAGGCTGCTGGGCAGACATAGGATGAGGAAGCAGTGTGACACAGTGCATAGGCAGCGGAATGGTTTTTTTGTTTGGAGGGCCAAAAAGCTCTGCCCCAGACCCTGCCCCCATAATAGTTCTATTTGTAATACCATTTTTTCCATTCATTTTTCATATATACACACAATATAATCTTATTAACAATACATAATAGTTAACCACAAAATTAAACTATACAAAGCACACTGTATGCTTCTCAATATTCATTCCTACCAGAACATCTGACCATGGTCACAAATGCAGAACACAGATAACCCCTATGCAAATACAGGACCACAAACTAAAAGTACTAATACAGTGGTACCTTGGATTACGAGCATAATCCGTTCCAGGAGCATGCTCGTACTCCAAAATGCTCGTTTATCAAAGCGAGTTTCCTCATAGCTTTGATACGTTCCCCCCCCCCCCACGAGAACCAGCATTGCTCCTCCCAAAGGCCCCCCCTGCGATCCGGCACCCCCCCTCCCCCCGTGATCTGGCACCCTCCCCCCCCGCGATCCAGCACCCCCCCACCGCCGCGATCCAGCACCCCCCCGACGCGATTGGGCACTCCCCCGCCGCGATCGGGCACCCCCTCCCGCTGTGATTGGGCACCCCCCTGCCGCTTCTTACAGTCATCTGGGCACCGGCACCTGCATGTGAACTCACAGGTCTTGAGCATGCACAGATGCTCACGGCCCAGCAGAGGAGGAGGACAATCTTCGGGCACCGGCACCAAGCACAGGACATGCCGGTGCCGGTGTCCAGATGACTGTAAGAAGCGTCGGGGGGGGGAGGGTGCTGGATCGCATCGGAGGGCTGCCGGATCGCGGGGGGAGGGTGCCGGATCGCGGGGGGCGCTCGTAAATCGAGCCACGCTCTGTTTCCGAGGTGCCGATTTTGCAAATGTTTTGCTCGTCTTGCAAAACACTCGCAAATCGGTGCACTCACACTCACTGTATATGCACTCACTGTATATGTTTTCTGGTGATTTTGTTTTTCTAACCATCTTTTCCCAGTCTATGGCTCTACTTCCTTCTGTCTGTGCTCTTAACTGTGTATCCAGGGCCTTATTATCCATTTGCTGCTTTTCTCTCCTTCACTTTCAGCCCTACAGCCATCTTTATCATTAACTTAATATTCAACTTTCTTCCATTTTTCTGCTTTCTTCTCAAAATCTATCTAGTTTTCCATATCTTCCCTTTCATCCTTGTGTACCAGCTCCTCGCTCTTTCTTCTCCCCTATTCCCATCTATCTATAAGAAGCATTTCTTTTTATCTCTTCCCTGCCACACTCATTGCTATGTATCATCTCCTCCTTCTGTCTCCCTTTCCCTTCCATCCCTGTGCACCATCTCATCCTTCTCTCTCACCCTCTCCTATGGTCAGACATCTGTGTCTTCCCCCTTTCCCTCTCCCTATGGTCTGGCATCTTTCTCCTTTCCTTCTCATAGCCTGAAATCTCTTCTTCCCTCCCTCCTTCTTCCTGTGGTCTGACATCTCTCTCCTCTCCTTCCTGCAGTCTGGCATATCTCTCTCCCCTCCTTCCCTTCCATTCCAGTGGTCTGACAACTCCCTCTTCCCTTCTTTCATCAACCTTCTCCGGAATCTGAAGATGTGCGATGATCTACTAGCAATTCAGGCAGCAAAACTAGACCACCATCTCTCCTACTTACTGATAACAATGCCTGATTACAAAACCCTCTATTCAGGAAATTTGTCAAGATAAACTAAAGCCATACCTAATTATCCCTGCTCTTGTAAATTTCTGAATAAGTCATAGTCCTGTAATTAGTACCTGATACTGTAATTCTCCTGGAAATGTCCAGTTTAACCTTTTATAATCCACCTAGAACTGCAAGATTAAGGTGGAATAAAAGTCACTAATGTAATGTAATATTTATCAAAAATCCTACAGAGAATTAAATAAGACAGAGATTTCTATGGTGCAGTATTGAAAATATAACAATTGACAATGGATTTGAGCAGGTTAGGACAAGCAAGGCAGAATTATTATTATTCTTTTTTTGTTCTGTTTTATAAAAATAGATGCAGGAATTTTACACTAACAGAGCAGAAGTAGAAACCATACAGTTAGCAGAAAATCTCATGGCAAAAACCACAGTTAGAGAAAATATTTTAAAAATAATCTAGAATTGTGCTTAACTGTTGAAGCCCTGTTGCAGTGTATATGGAGGGAAATTATCCAGAGAACAGTGATATTCAAACATCTATCCAGATAAAGTTAGAACAGAAAATACTGTCCTAATTTTATCTGGTTAGCTAGAGGTCTGAATATTGCCATTGTGCAGATAGCGCCAGTATTGACTGCTGTAACTGGATTTTTCAGTGTAGCTCACTACTGAATATTCATGTTTTATTTAGCTACCACAGCTGGCATACTTAGGAAAACAATTACTGTGAAAATTGAATATTTACCTATATATTTAATAAAGAAAATAGCAAATACAGTAGTTCAAACTCAAATCCCAAAAAACATTGGTTATTCAATGAGGAACGATCATATGAGAGGGTGCTGAAAAGTTCTCGGCCCAACTAACTTTCTAAATTCTGAGTGTTAATTTTGCCACTATAGCTATTTTATTTTGCAAAGTGCCAATTTGCTGAATTTTAATGCTATGTTTTGACTGTTTCAGACCACTAACATTTGTTTTCTGAGATCTGTGTACCCAACTGGACCCCTGAGGAAGGCGTGTTTGCCAAACACGGACCGTGTAGGGTCTGGTAGGACTAAATATGTGGACTAATATATTTGTGTTTACTCGTGTTTATAAGAACATAAGAACATAAGCAGTGCCTCTGCCAGGTCAGACCACAGGTCCATCCCGCCCAGCAGTCCGCTCCCGCGGCGGCCCAAACAGGTCACGACCTGTCTGTATCACCAGAAGGGGCTCCCTTGCCACCTTGGTTTCTCATTTAAGTCCTGTCTTCCTATCGAGGTCCTAACCCTCCGGTCTTGCACATGCACGACCTGGTTTGGTTTCTATACTCATTACCTGGTTAGTTTTCTATACTTGTGTTACATCCCAGCTCCTCCCTCAGTATCCCATGATCCCTTTATCCTTCAGGAATCCGTCCAATCCCTGTTTGAATCCCTGTACCGTATTCTGCCTGATCACTTCCTCCGGTAGCGCATTCCAAGTGTCCACGACCCTTTGGGTGAAAAAAAACTTCCTTGCGTTTGTTCTGAACCTATCTCCCTTCAGTTTCTCCGAATGCCCCCTCGTACCTGTTGTCCCCTTCAGTCTGAAGAATCTGTCCCTATCCACCCTCTCTATGCCCCTCATGATCTTGAAGGTCTCTATCATATCTCCCCTGAGCCTCCTCTTTTCCAGAGAGAAGAGAAGAGCCCCAGCCTATCCAACCTCTCGGCGTATGGGCAGTGTTCCAGCCCTTTTACCATTTTCGTTGCTCTCCTTTGGACTCTCTCAAGTACCGCCATGTCCTTCTTGAGGTGCGGCGACCAATACTGAACGCAGTATTCCAGATGCGGACGCACCATCGCCCGATACAATGGCATGATGACTTCCCTTGTTCTGGTTGTTATGCCCTTCTTTATGATGCCAAGCATCCTGTTGGCTTTTTTCGAGGCTGCTGCGCACTGTGCAGATGGCTTCAGTGATGCATCCACCAGCACACCCAAGTCTCTCTCAAGTCTGCTGTCTCCCAACAATACCCCCCCCAATTTGTAGTTGAACAACGGGTTCTTTTTCCCTATATGCATGACCTTGCATTTGTCCACGTTAAAGCGCATTTGCCATTTGTTTGCCCAGTCTTCCAGCTTGTCCAGGTCTCTTTGTAAGTCCTCACACTCCTCCCTGGTCCTAACTCTGCCGCACAGTTTGGTATCGTCTGCAAATTTTATAACCTCGCACTTTGCCTCCTTTTCCAGGTCATTGATATCTTTTGGAAGAAGTGATTAATAAATCATCTTTTAGAACATCATTTTCCACAGTTTTTCCTGTTTTTATCGTTCAGACCACTGAATGAACCATATTAATTTAAAGTGTGGAATTTTCAAGTTTGAAACTCTGAGTCATCATGAAGTTCCTATTCCTATAGAAGAAAACTCCAAAGAACATAAGAATAGCCTTACTGGGTCAGACCAATGATCCATCAAGTCCAGTAGCCCGTTCTCACGGTGACCAACCCAAGGAGTAGCAACATTCCATGCTACCAATCCAGGGCAAGCAGTGGCTTCCACCATATCTTTCTCAATAACAGACTATGGACTTTTCCTCCAGGAAATTGTCCAAACCTTTTTGTAAACCAGCTACGCTATCCACTCTTACCACAACCTCTGGCAATGCATTTCAGAGCTTAACTATTCTCTGAGTAAAAAATATTTCTTCCTATTGGTTTTAAAAGTACAGTATTTCCCTGGAACTTCATCTTGTGTCCTCTAGTCTATGTAAGAAGTGGTGTGCAAACTTTCAGCGTGGAGATTTCGAGATGGAAGATGTAACAAGGTCTGGGAGGCCTCAAACAGTGTTAGCTCCTGAAATTCTTGATCATATCCATGATCTGATTATGGCAGATCAGTGAATATCAGCTAAAACAATTATTGAGACACTACAGATATCCAGGGAACATGTTGGGTGTATAATCCATGAGCAGATGGCTATGTAGAAGCTCTCAGCCAAGTGGGTGCCAAAATATTTGAATGCTGATAAGAAATGACATTGAATGGACACTTCCAAGTTGATTTTGCAGCATTTTCAGTAAGCTGGTGCCAACTTTTTGGAACGACTAGTTACTATTGATGAAACATGGTTATACCGCTAAGATCCTGAGACAAAACAACAGTCCATGCAATGGCAGCACTCAGGTTCTCCAAGGTCAAGGAAATTCTAGATCCAAAAGTCAGCAGGAAAGGTCATGGCTTGGCTGCAGTAACTTAGGGAGGTCCCAGGGAAGAGGAGTGGTAGTAGATCAGATGCTTGCACCCTGTTTGCAAGAAGCTTCAATATTATACCTTCAGGGATTGTGTGAGAGATAACTGAAGACTGCCAAGATAGGCCTTGGGTGTTTGAACTATAGCAGCGAAAGTATCTAGCCCCTAAATGAGGAAAGATGCTCTTAAAAAGCGACCTGAAAACCCTTGATAAAGCCATTTAGTGGCGAAATGGGTCCTGTCGGGGCTGTCTAGAAACTCTGCATTTCAAAAGTTAAGTGAAAATCTCTTATAAATTAAAAATTGAATATTAATTAAACAATATTTAAGAGATTTAAGTTGAGCACTAGGGAGGTGGTAGAAGTAAAGGTCAATGATTAAAGCCTGTAACCAGTCAGTCTTGGTATCAAACATCAGTGTCCTAAATCAAGTGGGTTTAATCCCATATACCTTGTTACTTCAGTGTTTGAAATATAGACCCATGTCAGGGGCTATTGGAAATTGGACTGTGCTTGTAGAAAGTACCAAGGTTGTGAGAAAAACAGGGCTGGATATTTCCTTTTGTGTACATAAATACACTTCTCCCTCGGTATTCGCGGGGGTTAGGTTCAGAGCCGGATAGCGAAGTATGAAAAATCGCGAATAACTTCTCGGCTGGCTCTGACCCACCCCGCCTCCCTCCTGCGTCCCCGGAACCTTACCTGATGGTCTAGCGGTGAAGCGGGGCAGGAGCAATCTTCCAATGCTCCTGCCCCATGCAGAGCCATCATCAGAATGGCTGCCGTGAGTTCCCATTGTAGTCTCTGCACGGGGGCATGGGGGCATGGCTCTGCAAGGGGCAGGAACATAGGAAGATTGTTCCTGCCCCGCTTCACCACTAGACCACCAGATAAGGTTCCGGGAAAGCTTGGACGGCTTAAAAATAGCCAAATAATGAAAGTATTTTTTTTGTAAAAAAATTTTCGAATAACCGAATCTGCGGATACTGAAACCGCGGATTTGGAGGGAGAAGTGTAAAGCAATTTTACTTTTATCTGTATCCTGTGTGCTACATTTTGTGGGGCCTGCATCTAGCCACTAATCCACACTACCACAACCTAGTGAGAAAACAGAATAAACGGAACTGCTATAGATCTCTATGTAGACATCAAATGCTAACAAAATACTGCACTTTCATCATAAGCACAAAACGCAGGTTGTTCAATGTCGGTCCTCGAGGGCTGCAATTCAGTTGGGTTTTCAGAATTTACCCAATGAATTTTCAGGAGATCTGTTTGCATGCCTTGTTTCCATTTTAGACAAATAGACCTCATATGTATTCATTTGGGAAATCCTGAAAACCTGACCAGGCAAAGGCTGAGGTTGGACACCCCTGACAAAATGCAAACAAGGACCACAGATCAGTAATAGAGATATGAAAGCAAAAATCTGACCTAGGAACTCAAGAAAGTCAGAATTCACATGTACAGCAATACTAGAGAGAGAAACAAAAATGAAAAACCGTTCAGATTTACCTGAGGGCTGATAACAAGGTTGAAATGCAACTCCCCATTGGTTGTGCCGATTGGTGCAGAAGGAATACAATCAGGACAGGAGCAATTATGAGCAGAAAAGACTCAATTTTGGTATGACTCCTTTAGGAGATGGTTAGTGTTTATGAAGCCAGGGAAGCTGAGCTGTAGGCTGTTGGGTTTTTTATATTATTATTGCTTATCTGCTTCTGCTGTGCTCGGGCAGGTCTTTGGCACTTTTCTAGCAGTTTTTGATGGTGGGAGTTTCTTGAGGTGCCGGCTGAGGAGGTTGTGTTGAGATAGTTGGATTAGAGTTTATCAGGGAGCAGCTGTGGTGATTTTCTGGCATGGCTTGGATCATTTTAATTCTCCTTCTGCAGACTGTTTGCATCTGAAAGACCATCAGGTAGTCACTGGGTCCTATCTCTCTACTTACCCTCTTTTTTGAGGACAAAAGCTTCTGAAAATCTCCAACCCTAATCACCTATATCATTTGAATCAGGCTGCAAATGCCTTTCACACAAGTCTGTCAGGCAGCATGTATATTAACTCTACCTATCCCTGAAACTCAGAAATACCTGCCCTTGCTCTGAAAACAGAACTATCTCTCTGTTTGGGACAAAATTGAAAATTTCCAACACTAATCACCTACATTTGAATCAGGCTGAAAATGCCTTTCACACAAGCCAGCCAGCCTGCATTCATTAACTCCACCTACTGTATCTCTGAAACTCAGATATACCTGTTCCTGCTCTGAAAACAGAACTCTCTCTCTCTCTCTACTTACCTTACTTCTGAAAAGTATGTAGAATTTTATTCTGTGAATTGTATAATTCTGACTCTACTTTTGAGAAATACTTCCTCGACAAAATATATATTAACTTCTAGGAGACCTATAGAGAGTTTCCACAGCCATATTGCACTCAGCCTCAGGCTCTCCAACCCTTCCATCATCCCACCTATCTCTATGTTCACATCACAAATTTGCCGCCATCCTATCAGTCTCAACACCTTCCACCTGTTGCTTAACCAAATCCAACCTGAAGAGGCTAAAAATAACAAAATTGCAAATGTAATTTCAATAGCTCAAATATTTTACCTCCTTAAACTTATAACAATCTTGCCCATCATGTGCTTTGCTATCACAGTCATCATTAGTAAGGGCAGATATGGTGACTTAAAAAAACCCTCCCAACACAGCCCACACAACCTAATATCAATCCCCAGTCCCCCAATTACCCTTACAACAAATAACTTATCTATCACCCTCATAAATGCCAGATCAGTAAATACAAATACATCATACTAAATTACCTCCTCAAAGAAAATAATTGGAACACTTTCCTGATTACCAAATCCTGGCTGAAAGATAATGAAGGAGTTACACTAGGTATGATATGCCCCCTAGGCTATCAAGCCTTAGCATGCTCTCATACAAACAATAAAGGAGGAGGAGGAGCAGCCATTATAAAATCAAACATCATCCCAAGACTGATAGACACTGTCACATTAAATGGTATTGAATGCCTCATCTTCTCCACTGGTCATACCAGAAGCCTTACCTTTGCCCTGATCTACAGAGCCCCAAGCTCCACAAGAATGCCCTAGATGACCTCATAACATTCATCAGCAAGCTAGATATGCCCCACCAACAAATCACCATCCTTGGCAACTTCAATTTTACAAACTATCCCAACATAACTGGGGCACCAGCTGATCTCAAAAATAACAATAACAGACCTAGGCTTCCACTAGATCATCTCCTCAACCACCCACACTGTGGGCAATACTCTTGACCCAGTCTTCACAAAAGGACCAACTCGCCGATCCTCACAACCAGCACTACAACTCTGAGCCAGTACCCTGGTCCAATCACTACCTTATCACATTCCATCTCATGAACAGAGCTACTGAACACCCAAACAAGGACACTACCCCACTCAAGAAGATACTCAAACCTAACTGAATCAACCTAGAAAAGCTATCATCCAGCATCTTTAAAATAGCCAAAATGACTGGGGTCAAACCAACACCCGTCAAAGAAACTGCATCAAATTGGCATACTCAAGTCAAGACCCTAGATGAAAACCTAGCAGAAACCAAGAAAATAAAACCTAACACTTGCAACTTCTCTTCTCCCAGTTTACAGAAGAAGAGAGAACTAAAAAAAATGCTGAAAGAAATTGGTGCAAATCCAAAGAAAAAAAGGACAAACCCCATTGGAAAAAACTGTTACACGAGTATAAACTATTGATCCATGATACTAATCTCATACAGAAAGCTCCAAATAGATTGAAAACCTCTTCACACTGGCAAAAAACTTGCTCATAGCCTCACAAGGATATCATAAAAACCTACAAACCACCTGGACAGTGAAACCCTCTCAATCTACTTCCAAGAAAAAAATTGCATAAGTGCAAATCTTGATTCAACACCTCAAAGCCTAGCAAATACCCAGAATGACCCCCCTCTATGAGATAACCTGGAACTGAATCCCTCTATCACTTTGAGCCAGCCTCTCATGATGACATAGCAAAAACAATGACCGTGCTACAACCCTCTGGTTCCATCCTCAATTCATGCCTACTGAATCTCCTTACGGTGACAAAAGACACCTTCATCAAATCGATCCTACCTCTAATAAATTCCTCCCTGCAATCAGGAATAGTACTGCAAACCTGGAAATCAGCAATCATCAAGCCAATCTTTAAAAAAAAAAACCCTGGATCTGAACGAACTATAGACCGGTCTCCAACCTTCCCTTCATCTCCCAGATCCTTGAAAAAAACTGTACTATCACAACTACAGGCCTTCATCGACAGACAGAATGCCCTATCCCCTTACCTAACTGGGTTCAGAAAATTCTAAAGCACAGAAACAGTCTTAACAGACATATCGATGACTGCTGGAACATATTAGACAAAGGAAATGATGGGCTACTGGTCCTTCTAGACCTCAGTGTCACCTTTGATACCATCAATCATCCCTGCCTCCTCGTCAGACTGTCAAATATTGGAATCAAAAATCGAGCACTCCAGTGGTTCTCATCATTCCTGAGCCATAGGACCCAAAGCGTCCTACTAAGATCTATTCTATCGCAATCTAAACTGATAAATTATGGAGTACTACAGGGTGCCCTCGCATCCCCTCTGCTTTTCAACTTCTATATTAGATCGGTGATAGACATCGGCTTAAAATATGAAATAAAGATCCACTTATTTGCTGATGAAATACAACTGTACCTACCACCAGGCTTAAACTGAGACACTCAAATCTCCAAACTACACAATTACCTCTTGGAAATTTAAGGGTGGATGACCCCAAAAAGGCTGCAACTAAAAGTGGTGAAAACCGAGCTCCTCTGAATACAGAGAGGTGACCCTGAACTCATCTGACCTTCAATCTCTTGGGAATCTGCCACCCTGATGGACAAAGACAAAGTACGCAACCTAGGGGGTGATCCTGTACAGCCACCTTTTGCTCTCTGACCATATCTCCCAAATAGTTTCTGCCTCATTCTACTACCTCGGGCAGCTACGGAAAATCAGATGATACTTCTCGGACCCAGACTTCACTCAACTACTCTATGCCTTTGTCCTCTCCCATATGGGCTATTGTAATGCGCTCACTACAAAAAACATCCATCGACTCTAACAAGTATAAAATGCTGCCATCCGACTTCTTAAGAATCTTTACATATGATTCACAATCACCCCAGCATTGCACGCTGCCTACTGGCTGCTGATCGACAAACAATTTATCTTGAAAGACCTAGTAATGGCCTACAAACTCTTCTATGACATGGTATCAGCCTATATGGCCTCCAAACATCTGCTCTACGCCACAAATTGACTGCTTTGCTCACAAGAAGGAAACTGATTACACACACCTTCAGGATGCATCCTCCACCTTGAGACTCCCTGGAAAGGATCTTATTCACACTACCTACCGTGCCTCTGGAACAAACTACCTACCCACATAAGATCATTATAAGATCTACTAAACATCAGAAGACAATAAAAACTCACCTCTTCCCTTGACCCGCTATGAGTGCACCAAATTTTCTGGACCTTATGAAAAAGATCACTGACCCTCCACTATCTTGAGTCTCAAATGCTGATGTGCTTCGTCCTACCATGCCATGTACTGTTGCACTTTATATTTCCCATCATATAATGCTCTACCATACCATGTCCCCTCCAGTGGTATAATGTATAACCTTCACTGCTATGCATGGTTTCACTGTACTATGTACTATGTCTGACCATGCCGTTTTTTTCATATGTTTTGCCACACTTGTCATACTGTCACCATTTCTCTCATATTTTACTATACTGTACATCACATCTTCCATACTATATCTGCCATACTATGTCTACCAAGCTACACTTTCTCTTGCTATGTCTGCCACACAATGTTTTCCATTCCATGTGTACCGTGCTAGGTTTTATCATGCTACACTTGCCTTACTATTTTGCCATGTCATGTTATACTAGGTTAGCCATGCTTGTAATACTGTTTGCCGTGCATACTATGCTCACCATACCATATTTTATCATTTTATGTTTTACCATGCTTTATGTTTTGCCATCTTTGTCGGACAATGTTCTGCCATATTATGTTTGCCAAAAACAAAAGGAATTGACCCGTGTTAGGTCCTGTATCCCTAGCAGACTAGGTCCTTTAAGGCTCTTATGTGGATGATTTATTTTTATGTGGATGGAATTATTTTATGTGGATGATTTCAGTGTACCTTTGGAACTTTGACACTTTCAAATAAAATCCATTTAGGAACATCGTCACTCCACAGAGTTTTTTTAAAATGTTTTCTCATATTATGTTTGCCATCACTTTGTATAAATATGCTTTATTATATTTATAAACTTGTAACCCATTCTGAGCTTTTCTGGGAAGATGGGATATAAAACCAAATGAATAAGTGGAGGGGCATAATCAAAAGCAATGTCTGAGTCAGTTTTTCACCTAAGTCGTTAGTTGCCCAAAGTCGCTAAGTAAAATGTCCATTCCTGAAAAATACATCCAAAATTTTTTTTTTTTTTTCGAGAATCGTCTAACTGTACGTCCAGCCGTTTGATCGTCCAGACCGCTAAGTTGTCTATCTTTATACCCCATTCTCGTCCTAAAACTTGTCCAAGTCAAAAAAGCCCAGAACAAGACCTTTTGGATGTCGACGGGGTCAGCGAAGTAATGGACTGGACACCCAAACATTGCACTAGAGTAGTAGGGTACCTTACAGGGCACTGCTGTGAACTGCACAAAAAGGGTGCCACATACACACCTCACCACAACAACCTTATAAATCATGGTGAGCCCCACAAAATACCCCCAGAACCTACTAGACCCACCTGTCTACCATCCCAATAGCCTTTATGGCTGCAGGTGCCACTTATATGGCAGTACATAAGGGTTTTGGGGAGGAGCACATGTTTCACCATGCATGCAGTTATTACAGTAGCTTATGGGCCTGGGTCCTCCTCTCCATGGTTCACTAGCCCACCCACATGACCACTTAAGACACCTCTGTGCAGCTCTACTAGGCTTTTGCTATGCCAGGCTGCCAGGTGCTGATGTTCTGGAGGCAGATATGTAAAGTTGTTATTATGATTTTTATGGCGGGGGGGAGGGGGGTCAGTGATCACTGGGGGAGTATGTAGGGGTCTGTACTTTGCTCCTGCAGTGGTTATCTGGTCACTTAGGGTGCCTTCTTTTGACTTAGACCTGGTTTTAGATAGCTTAAGTCACAACGTTCAAGTTCCATCTAGGCAGTGTTGGTAAACTTTCGGTTATACATGCAGTACAACTAAGTCTAGGACAGCCCATGTCCTGCCCAAATCTCGCCCTCGCCACTCCTCCTGAAACGCCCCTTTTAGCTCTGGGCGTACTGCAACACTGTGAAGGCCTAAGTCGTTTATAGATACGTCTAAATATCGTTTCAATTATCGGCACTTGGACGACTTGTCTCACTGATCATCCAAGTGCTGATTTAGGCTGATTTTTAGACGTATTTCTGTTTCGATTATGAGCCACATAGTGTCTGCTGACTATTTTGTGTTATGGGAAATGATTTTTTGGGGCTTATGTGGGTTCTTCAGGAAGGATGGAAGGAGTGGTGGGTTTGGGTAGTTTGATGTTTGGGGATTGGTGGAAAATTTGGTTAGTTTGTGAGATATTAGGAGGGTGAATAAATTATGGTTCCAAAGCAAAAAGTACAGTTTAGAGTGTCAATAAAGGCAAAGCAGTCGCTATATGCTTTTGGAGATACAGATAATCTAGATAAGACCATAGCTCGTAGTTATTTGCATGACTCTTTTGCAAGGAACAAACAAATCCTCTTAGGCATCCCAAAAATGTATGATTATCAGCAGTCAGTGATATCATGCAGTACTACCAATTAATCATCAGCAATTAGGAAATAAGCCAGCAGAGAATCATAGCATTCAGCTAGAGTCACAGGAAGCAGGCAAGGGGGATCCTCGGCTTTGCCCAGCTCTGGAAAATGTTGGAGCAAGACAAATCTCAAAACACCAGCTTTGCTACACAAGGCAGAACTTGCCCAGATCTTGGCACTGGCATTTGCACATAAGATGTTTCCGGAAAGTCCCAAGTAAAAAATTCAAGTCCCTGCAGATGCTGCACTCTAAGATGGAGTCCCTAATAACAAGATCGTAGAGTAGAGATTAAAGATGGTGGCTCCTCTAGCCAATCATATAAGCACAGAAATATACAGTAGAAAAATATGTTTAATACAGGTGTTCAGGCTTTGATGGGAAAGTAGAGATGTTTCCAACTTTCTGTACCTTGTGTTTCCAATGAACTGATAAGAAAATTATGTAGAGGGAAACAAAAAAATATGCTTGTAGTGGTTTGAAAATTCTCTTAGCCAGAGAAGAAAATATGGTTAAAAAGATAGAGGGGGCATAATCGAAAGGAACGTCTAAGTCCGTTTTCGTCTAAGCCGCAAGTCATCCAAAGTAAAAAACAGCCTAGGACACATTTTCAAATAATACGTCCAAAATATTTTTTGCTTCAAAAATCATCTATACGTCCAAGCCACTAAATTGTCTATCTTTATACCGCATTTTCGTCCAAGTCAAAAACGCCTAGAACAAACCCTGTTGGACGTGGGAGGGGTCTGCAAAGTGATGGACTGAACACCCAGACATGGCACCTAATAGTGGGGTACCTTACAGGGCACTGCTGTGAACTTCACAAAAAGGGTGCCATGTCTTCTCCTCACTACAGCTCCCTTATAGGGTCATGGTGAGCCCCAAACCACCTTCAGAATCCCCTAGACCCACTTATCTACCACCCTAATAGCCCTTATGGCTGCAGGAGCCACTTATATGCTAGTAAAAAAGGGTTTGGGGGATGTATAGAGGAGTGAACATGTTTAAATATCAATGCAGTGATTACAGGGGCTTATGGGCATGGGTCCTCCTCTCCATGAGTCCTTAACCCACCCCCAAGACGGCTTAAGCCGCCTCTGTGCTGGACGACTAGGCTTTCCTATGTCAGGCTGCCAGGTGATGATGGTCTGGAGGCTGAAATTTAAAGGTGTGATTACAATTTTTAGGGGGGGTGGTCGGTGATCACTGGAGTAATGTGTAGGGGGTCTGTATTATGTGTTTGCAGTACTTATTTGGTGACTTTAGGTGGGTTTTTGTGACTTAGACCTTGTTTTAAATGGTCTAAGTCACAACGTCCAAGTTCTGTCGATCGTGGGCTGTATAACTTTCGGTTATACATGCTGTATGACCAAGTCTAAGCCAGCCCACGTCCCGCCCAACTCTCGCCCTCGACACTCCTCCTGAACCGCCCCGTTTAGTGATGGTCATTCAGCGGCACTATGAAGGCCTAGGTCGTTTAGAAATACATCCAAAATCCGATTTGATTATCGGCACTTGGACGTCTTTCGTTTATGATCATCCAAGTGCCGACTTAGGTCAGTTTTTGGACATTTTTCTCTTTTGATTATGAGCCCCATGGTGTTTAGCAATTGGGTAGATCTCACAGCCTGATTTATATTACATAACCATCTTTTTTCCCAGTGTGCATCAGTGGTTTATTGAGGAGGTAGAAGGTCCTAGTGGACTGCAGCAGGGAAGGGTGGATGTGTGAATTCAGGTGGTGGTTCAAAGGGAGGATGGGTTGCTAAGTTTGCTGAACATTCTTCATAGACTAAGGGGAAGAAACTGAAGAATGAATAGACTTAGGAAATCTGGATTTGATAGTCTCTCTAGGTGCAAGAATGTGGCTGCTGGAAATAGTTACATAAGAACATAAGATTTGCCGCTGCTGGGTCAGACCAGTGGTCCATCATGCCAAGCGGTCCGCTGGGTCACAGTGAGCCCCCCAAACCATCTCCAGAATCTCCTAGACCCACTTATCTACCACCCTAATAGCCCTTATGGCTGCAGGAGCCACTCATATGCCAGTAAAAAAGGGTTTTGGAGGTATATAGAGGAGTGCACTTAAGTATCAATGCAGTGATTACAGGGGCTTATGGGCATGGGTCCTCCTCTCCATGAGCCCCTAATCCACCCCCAAGATGGCTTAAGCCGCCTCTGTGCTGGACGACTAGGCTTTCCTATGCCAGGCGGCCAGGTGATGATGGTCTGGAGGCTAAATTTTAAAGGTGTAATTAATATTTTTATGGAGTGAGGGGGGTCGGTGATCACTGGAGTATTGTGTGGGGGTCTGTTTTATGTATTTGCAATGCTTATCTGGTGACTTTAGGTGGGTTTTTGTGACTTAGACCATGTTTTACATGGTCTAAGTCACAGCATCCAAGTTCAGTCGATCCTGGGCTGTACGACTAAGTCATAGTCGGCCCACATTCCGCCCAACTCCCACCCTCGACACTCCTCCCGAAACGCCCCATTTAGCTTTAGTCATTCAGTGGCCTAGGTCGTTTAGAAATACATCCAAAACCCATTTTTAGTATCGGCACTTGGACTTATTTGGAAAATGTTCATCCAAGTGCTGACTTAGGCTGGTTTTTAGACGTTTTTTTCTTTCAATTATGAGCCCCCTTAGAGTTCAATATTTTTTTATTGTTATGTAGAATAAAACATAAAAACTGTATAATAAGCAAAAGAAACAATCAAAGGTAACATCTACCAGTTTTCTTACAAGATCTACCCAGAGACTACTTCTTGACTCATAAAAGGACACTCTTACACAAACCTATCCTGCTTCCTGAAGTGTCAGCTGCCATTACTTCCCTTGCTAAGAAAAAGGCCCCTGGGCTTGATGGCATCACCTCAGAATTTTATCAATGCTTTATGCCTCGATTACTTCCCCATATGCATGCATTCTTCATGTCTCTGATCAAAGATGGCTAGGGATGTAGTACATTCACCGAAGCGCCAATCATCGTCCTACCTAGGCGGGGAAAGACGCCACGGATATCAAGAACTACCGTCTGCTTTCATTGATCAATACAGACGCCAAGATATTTGCAAAACTTGTTGCAACTAGATTATCTTGGATAAGCCTATCTTTGACAGCCTATCTTGGATCCTCTTATTGCCTCTGGTGAGACGGGATTTATGGCAGGTCGACTATCCTCTGACAACACTAGACTTTTTGCAAATATTATACGTGGATACCAGTCATCACAGCAACCCTGAATTTTTAACAATTTTTGAGATATATGGAACTCTAAATTAAAATGCAATCTCTATAACTCTCCTAATGAAAGCAATGAAGTAATAGTAGATTTTGCTAAAATTGATTTTGAATCTTTGGAATAAATGTAGGAGTATCTGTTCCTTCACAGTTTGGTAGGATTACAAGAAATAGCACAGAAAAAAGAGGTCTAAAAGCATTGCACGCAGGATATCAATAAAATACAGGGCAGCTTACAGAAGCAAAATATTAATTAATTTGAATCTGAATTTTATTAAAAACAACCATAGATAAAAGAAGAAACTATAAATGTAATTAGATTGTCCATATGCCCAACATGTTTCAACCTTAGATAATGCTTCAGGGGCAGTTTTTAACTTGCTACTAGAGAATGACAGAGGGACAAATTTGTCTCCGTCCCCTCTGGAACTCAATTTTCACGGTCCCATCCCTGTGAGATTTGTCACTCTCCCTGTTCCTGCCCATTCCTGTAAACTCTGTCTTAGCCGCACAAGCCTCGAACACATATGATATTAAAGTGTTTGAGGCTTGTGTAGATGAGAACAGAGCTTGCAGGAATGGGGCAGGGACAAGATAGGAATATGACAGAACGGGAAAATGAGTTCCTCCGGGGCGAGGAAAAATTTGTCCCATGTCAATCTGTACTGGCTCCCCTCTAGGGTTATTTTCTAAGTTACATACTGGGGTTCAAGAACCGCTAGATGCCTGTCCATAATATAAAAACCATGCATTAGTCATATTTACATATATCATGACCGGGATAGCCATGCAGATGGGTAACTCGAAATCGGAAGAATTACGATTGTCTAAATTTCCCTTTCTGGTGGGCAAATCTGTGCTCCAGCTATAGATATGAAAAAATGAATGCCGATAGTTTGGGGCACAGTAATTTATTTAAACTGGTTTGGTACCCATTGACATCTTATATTCCTTCACTATAGTAGGTCTTTGATTATGAGTCAGGTTTTGTTTATTTTTGTACACATCCAGGGAAGGGTGGGAGGGGGGGGACTATTTCTGGTCCTAATTTTGACCTTTGAGTATTTACACTTGGGGGGGGGGAGGTTGAGAGGATATTATTAATTTGAATAGGGTTATTGGGAAAATTTATGTTTCTGTGTTTATTGAATAATCATTGGGTGGGTGGGTGGGAGGGAGAAAATGGTTGGTTATGTATATTTGTAAGTTGAAAGTGTTTATTGACTTATTATATGTTATATATTTGTGTATTGTACTATTGAAGCTTGGAAAATCAATAAAGAATTTAAAAAAAAAGTGATACATTAAAAGAAGATCTATTGCAACTAGATTTCCTATTTTCTCCAAACACAAAACAGTTTAAAAAATATTATTAAGTTGCTCCATAAGAGGTAATGGAAACTGTGACTGCGGTTGTGCTCAGGCCTAAATTTATACCAAACTACAAAGATTTCTTTTCTGGGTTTTGCCAAATATCTAATGAATAGATGCTTTTAGAGCAGTTGCTATTTAGCTTTTTTCTTCTATTTGCATTCCAGCCAAATTTATTTTAGGTGGCTATAGCCCATAGTAAATAATTATTCATTACTCCCTTTTCCACAGTGCTCACGATTTCATGTCCATCTTATCTCCCTCACTGGACTCTGTTCTGAAGTGTCCCAGTCTTTTCGATCTCTCCTTAGATGGAAACTGTTCCCATTATTTTCTTCCCTGTATTATTTTTAATGATATTTGACCCCCCTCCCCCCTTTATGAAGCTGCGTTAGTTTTTCTTATCGCCCACCGCGGGGGAGGGGGGGAGTAGTTCTATTACGAGTGACCTTCTTGAAATGTGATATTTAGAACTTCACTTTATGAGGGTCGTCATTTAGACTTGGATGCCAAGCTTTGCAAAACTATTTTTTAAGGACATATTAGCACTTACGAGTCTTTATAAAAAAGGCAGCCAAAATTACAGTTTGGGAACTGATGTAAATTTACGCAACTGAGGTTCAGCTAAGGATATGCAGGCAAACAAATGTTTACTTTGTTTAGTTCTTTTGTCATTTGCAGATTTTTGCTTTTTTTTTTTTTTTAAATAAATTTCCATTTTGTTTTGTTTTTATATATTTTTCTTTCAGGGCAATTTTGTTAAGAAGTGGCTGTGGCTGTTGCCCGCCCAAAAACCTGCCCATTGGCAAACTACCCTAACTCTCTACCCCTCTCAATCCCAACCAGAATACATTAGTATCTCCTTAAGTGCATCATCCAGCCCACCTAGTGACTCCAATCCTCCATAGTACCAGCATGAGATAATAATATTCCCCACACCAAAGAGTCAGTCAATGTCCCCAGCATTTACCGGAATATCTTTGGTGGTATAGAGTCGGGAAAGTAGAGATCTCTGTTCACTCCCAGCCATTGCTTTGAAGAAAAGGTAGCTGTAACCCCTGGACTGGAACACCAAGAGTTGGAGTCTTAGAAACACAACTTAAAGCCACAGGATTTGGAGCATATGAAGGCATACCAAACCTAAGGGTCATGGCACAGATATGTGCTGTTCTCATCAGTTGAGGTGTAACATAGCATAAGGTTCTTCCTTTGAGGAGGATGTAGTGAAATTCCCCAGGGGCCTTTCTGAAAGAAACTTCTGTGGGTGTGCAGGAACCACTAGAAATAATTCATAATTCTCTAATGCACTAATGCCAAGTTATCTGGTTCCAGGAAAGAGACTTTTTGTCCAGTCCTGGTTTTTGAGTTTACTCCCTATAGCAGTGTAGGATTTATAGTCCCTAATTATTTAATAAAAACCATGCTGCATGTCCCATCATGTGTCATGAGAGGGTTGTCAGAAAGGTAGGACTGGTATAAAATCTATTTTTTCATCTGGGTAACTTGGCGGCTCTTCTTAAGCTGGTGTGGATGCTCAAATTTAGCTGAGTTCTGTCAGACCAGGTTTTATTAGATAACTAAGAGGTGTATTTCAAAGCACTAAGATTACAAAATTACATAGTTTAAATGCTCTGAAGATGAGCCCCTTTGTCAGTTTATTCAGTACCTTCGCTTTGGTTGATTTATTCCATCCAATAGTCCCTAACAGGGACTCCTGAGGCTTGAATACTAGACTACACAAAGACAAGAACTAGGGGTTTCTCGAAGGGCAAGTCTTGTTGTTAGAGTATTTTCAAGAAGTGCATCCAACACAAGTAAGGACAAAAAGTCGTTGACAAGGATCCTGGAATCCTAGTACCCTCAGGAGTCAAAGCAAAGACCGAAGCCAAATACATGGACTAGACATGAAAATAACACGAAAGCAACAGGAAGACCTGCCCAGAAGCAAGGCAAAATGCTCAAGGCCTGCCTTTGGGCTTTTCCTGATAAGCCATTCATGAAGCTGGAACTAAATGTACAAGACACAGCTAGGAATGGGCTGACCACAGCCAGACTCAATAGGCAGAGCAGCTCCTCCTGGAAGACAGCTGCCTCCCGACCCAAGAAGTTTAATGCTGGCTTGTGTTTAATAGCTATTAAAAAAATCAGAAATGTAATGAAATATAAGAAACCTGATTATTTTTTAGTGGAAAGACAAGGGAAATGTTTACATTTCCCATGTCGTTTCAAATGAATGCACACCCTAGTTCACGATTAGGTTATAATATTAAAAGTGCATAATCTTCCCTTGAACAAACTTGTCATTGGGGTCACATAAACTACATGCCTTCTGAATATCACCACTGTGCCCTTGAGATGCGCCAGCAACTCTTTTTAACTGAGTCAATTTTTGCAGGCAAAGGTTTGCTAGAGACAAAGTTAATTAGTGAGTGGGGCAGTAGAGACTTGAAACTAGGTTTGTCCAAATAACTCCCGAAGTTACCTAGATAAAAACTTTTCTTTCATCTGTTCTTAGTTGGTGGAGTGGTTCTATCTGGTTAATTCAGATAATTGAACAAGACTCCTCCATGCTAACTAGTTTCATGTATGTTGATATTTTGTGAATCACTGAGATCTGGCTGTCTCATAGTTTGGTGATATATCATATTCTGAATAGAAATATTTATTTATTTTAAAAAATTTATATACCGTTTAAAACCTAAACAGTTTACATATCGTTACATACATAATTCAATAAAAAATTTGTTTCAGTGAAGTTGAGCAGAAATCCCAATCAGAAAAAAAGCTAACCATTCTAACCATGACGTACAATCCTTTGTAGTTCCATTGAATTGAAATAAGATCAATTTTTATTCTCGTTGAACTTAAACGCCATCTAATGTTGCCTGGTGAGTCAAGAAGCATATTGCAGCAACACAATACAATGCAACTCCTCAAATGAATGTTTCCTTTCACCAAAATGGGCTCCTCCATTTTTTGGACTTTAGTAGACTGCCAGTGCCTCTCAGTCTTGCTTATCTGTAACCCCCAGGCCAGCATTGACCAGCAGGCCAACATTGCTCTTACTGGCACCATTCTTTTCCTGCTTGAAGCTGACGTCAATGCTGTCTGTTGGGCTGGTGTGGGGCCTTAAACATCTGTGCATGCTGAAGGTCCGCCAGCTCCCGCCCTCTCTGGTAATTTCAGAAAGGGAAGGACCCGGCTGAGGGTTGAGCACATGCAGATATTCAAGGCCTGGCACCGGCCCAACACACAGCATTAGTGTCAGCTTTGGGAGCAAAAGAACAATGCTGGTGGTTCATTTAGTCGGTCAGCGCCGGGGTGTACAGATGTGCTGGTCCATCGAGCGGGGAGGTGGTAGGACTGAAGTGCCGGTTGAGAGGGGGTGGGAACAGAGGTGCTGGTTAGCAGGTGAAAAAGAGAGAGAGAGGACTCCATCCTGTTTATATCTTTCTGAAGGTGAGATCTCCAGAATAGCACACAATGTTTTAAATGAGGTCTCACTAGAGTCTTATATAGGGGCATCAATACCTCCTTTTTCCTACTGGCCATACCTCTCCCTAAACACCTTAGCATTCTTCTAGCTTTCACCATCACCTTTCCAACCAGTTTGGTCAACTTAAGATCATCACATGCTATCAAACCCAAGTCTCGCTCCTCTTTCATGCACAATTCTTCACCCCTTAAACTGTACCATTCCCTCGGATTTTTGCAGCCCAAATACATTTCTTAGCTGCCAAATTTCACACCATTTCTCAAGCTTCACTAGGTCCTTCCTTATGTTATTCACACCATCAGGGTGTTTATTCTATTGCAAATTATGGTATCATTCAGCAGCATTTCCAAAAAAATGTATAAAAGAACAGGCTAATATGCCCAAATTCTATAAAAGGAGCTCAAATTGCATGCTCAAATTTGGGTGCGGGCCAATTTGTGCACCTAATTTTGATAAACAACCCGATTAGCATCAATAATCGGATGCTAGCAATCAAATATTGGCATTGATTGGCAAGAGTTTACATGTGCATCTTCTTAGTCGATATTCTATAAAGGACATGCACGTAAATTTTTAAGCACTCATCTGAAAAGGGGGTGTAACCATGGGAGGGTCATAGGCAGGTCAAGGGCATCCACTTCAGATGTGCGCAGTTTTCACTTGGTGTAAATCCTAATATGCAGTAGAAATGAAACAAAACATAAAGGAAATAAGATTATATCTTTTTTTTTATTGGACTACCAAAGCATTTTTTGATTCGCCTTCAAAGGTAACCCTTCTTCTTCAGATCAGAAATAAGCAAATGCTGACAAATAGCAGTATATACGATACCTGACAATTAAGTTCATGAACTCATCCTAGAAAAAGTGCTACATACCTCGTTGCTAAATATCACTATGAAGAGAACAGCAAAAAGAGGCACTGGAGATGTCACAACCAACAAAGGGATACAAGCCTTTTACTGAAGTAAAGCCACTAAAATATGTAAAAACAAACGAAATCCCAACTAAGACCCAGTTTTCGTCGACTGCGTCACCTTCCTCAGGGGACAATATCAATCGTGTTGGTGTCTCTGATTCACGAATGAGCTTGACGTATTGACTCAGGCATATGTTGTATTTATTCTGCACAGAAGAAAAAGTCTTTCTCACATTCACTAGCTGTGCCCTGCCCCACAACATTGTCAATCAGCAAATAGCAAAACCTGTGGCAATAGAAAAAGAGCATCAGCAGAACGGTGTTGAAAGTATGACATATCACTTTAATTTGTGAGAAGGGTCATTATTTTATCTTAGAGTCAGTCTATCTGGTTTCACAACTGTCAAAGCTGATGTTGGAGGGAAGTCTCGTAGGACAGCCACGTGCAGCCTGTGAAATCGCTGCCTGCGCATCCCCCCAACAAGTTACTGAAGGCAGATGGAGCAGGTGTGGCTCAAAAAAGTAAGGGGACATGATCTTTCTGGGACAAAGGGAGAAAAGAAGGGGAGGGGAAGGAGCGCGTTGGAGCACTGGAGGGGCACAATTCTGGAACAATGGCTGGAAGGCAGGGGGAGGGGGCACAAACTTGACTCAGAAGGAAGGGAGGTGGCATGAACATGGGACACATAAGGGAGGGAGGAAGGAGGCACTAACTTGGGACATAGGAGGGAGGGAAGAGAAAGGGATAATTGTTGGGCATGAGTGTGTGAGTGAGAGGGAAAGAGATGTTGGCATATGGGGAAAGGAAGAAAGAGGAAAAATTGGGCATAGCGAGAGAGAATTGAGGTAGAGATACATGGTGAATAGAAGGATGAGAGGGAGAAATGTTGGATATGGTAGTGGAAAGGGAACAGAGGGGACAGATTTGAAGGGGATGCAAGAGGAGCAATATTGGACAAAGTGATGGAGGGAGAGATGTGGCATTGTGCTGGAGAGGGGTGACAGAAGGAGAAATGGGCATGGGGCTGGTGGGCAGTGGTGAAAAATGCTGCACATGATCTGGGGGATGAGAGAGGGAAGAATGTTGGATTCATGGAGGGACAGAGAGAGAGATGTGGTTGGGAAGGGAATGAGGTCCGGAGGAGAGAAAGCGTGCAGGAGGCAGAAACCCCTTCCCCCAGAAATATTGGATGCACAGTCAAAAGGAAGTGCAACCAGAGACTCATGAAATCACCAGCCAACAAAGGTAGGAATATGATTTT